>NC_045711.1:17056506-18373645 GCF_009834535.1 Camelus ferus | reverse complement strand
TAAAAAAAAGTCAGTTCCTCCTGTCTAGCCAGCAACCCCAAGTGACATCGTAGTATTTCTGGGGACTGCCATGCGTCCTGTCTGCCCCCTGCTTTCTTCATTTGGTACTTTTTTCATTTGGTCCAGCTCCCTCTCCTCATCCAGTCGTCTGTCCCTGGGCTCTGGGCTTGGGCTGGGTGTGACCTGCCCGGTGCTGACGCTGGTCTCCAGGTGGGGGCTGTTGTAAACCACGCTGCGATGACCATCTGCTCTCTGCGCAGGCGCGCGTCTGCGTTGGCTCTGGGTGCGCCAGGCATGCACGCAGGCCGTGGGCCCCGCCCTCCGCGCTCACCAGCCCGTGTGCATCCTTGTCTTGCAGCCAAGGCGGCCTCTCCGCCCTCCCGGAACAGTGGGACTACCAGCCCTGACCCCTTTGAGTCTCAGCCCCAGACTGTCGCCTCAAGCAAGCCCAGTGGCGCCCGGAAAACCCCCGAGTCCTTCCTGGGCCCCAACGCGGCCCTGGTGAACCTGGACTCGCTGGTGACCAGGCCAGCCCCGCCAGCTCAGTCCCTCAACCCTTTCCTGCCTCCAGGTATGCTTGCTTCTGGCTGCCGTCGGGCCCGCCCTGCCTGAGAACGGCTCTGGGGCAGGCCTCTGGGCCCTGACCTCTCCACCCACGTCTGGGGGCTCTTCCCACCTCTCTGGGCCTTGTGGGGGGAGCATGGGGGCTGCTGTTCAGTTTGGGGTGGGGGTTGCGGGTGAGGAGGGGAAGACAGCCTCTCTCCTCTCAGCTGAGACCATGAGCAGAAGCTGCCCCTGACTTGGTGCCCCAGCCAGGGAGACCCTCCGGGGGGACCCAGTTCTGGATCGGCTGGAGGGCGGCCGTGCTGGGGTGGGGAGGAGCCTGGGTTTGCAGCCCAGTACCCCTTTTCGGGTGGAGCATAACGGGGCCCTTCCACTGAGCCCTCCCCCAGGGACCCCAAGAACGCTCACTTCACAACCAGCCCTAGCCCTCGCGTTTGTGGTCAGGCCCCGGTGTCCCCCTCCCGCCCTTCTGAGACCCTTGGGTCCCTCCACTACATGTTCTGCTCCCTCTGCTGGGATGTCTCCCTCCTCTTCGGGGAGATTGGCCCGCCGTTTGTTCGGCTCTCAGTCCAGGCAGCCCTCTTCCTCTAGGAAACCCCTTCCTTTCCCCACAGTTTTTCCAGAAAGGCTTTGGGCCCCTTAAGGGCAGGAGCGCGTCACGTTCAAGGTGTTCTGCCTCAGACCCAAGGACTTGGCGGCGCTTTGGCCAGGGACCCTCAGGCAGAAGTGGGGTGTGTGCGGTGCCTGGGTCCTGCCCAGCCCTGCAGTCCTGAGATGGGTGGGGATGTGGTTGCCCCCAGTGCAGGGTGGCTGCGGGCCAGAGCTGGATTGGAACCCAGGTTCCTGCCCCGGAAGAGTGCCTGTTGGAGTCCACCCACAGGCTGTAGAGGTGCAGGTCAGGGCCTGGGGCCCAGCAGCACTGTCTGCAAACAGGTCCTGGGTCCTGGGGCGGCAGCCCCACCGCCCCTGCAGGGCCTCTCTCTTGGCCCCGCCCTTCCCGCGCCTGCTCTGAGGTCTCAGTTTGCTCGTCTCTGATTGGGGGTAGCCTGCATGGTCCCTTCCTGGGGTCGCGAGCAGCAGCTGATACAGGGAGAACGGGCAGGCATCTCCTGCTGGGAGGCCTGGGACCCCCTCCTGGGCAGCCTTTGTGAGCGGAGTCCCAGCTGTATTGGAGACTGAGTGCCGGCAGCTGCCGTGCTTTTTGGCAGCGTATCGGCAGATGTTTTGGCTGAAAAGTGGAAAAGCTGTCTGATGTGAGAGACATTCTGGAAACCCTGGTACGGTGGAGCTGCATCTGCTTCTTGACTGCAGGACTTGTCAGAGCCTTTATTATGCCAGGGTCCCCAGTGCAGCATGGGGACTGCTGCTTTCAGGCCGCGCTGCGGTCCCTGCCTCCCCCTCGGCTGCCCTCTCCCGGGCATCTGTGGTGGCAGAGCTCAGCAAACAGTGTAAGGGAGCAGTGCCAACTGTTCACCCTGAAGGAGCCCAAGTGCTAGCCACTCACCAGCCTTCTCACAGCCAGGTCTCCTCTGACCACTCGGCCTGCAAGTCTGCCTTGGGATGGGGCGCCCGGGCCGGAGGGCACTGTGCTCCCGGTGGTGTGCCAGCCGTCGGGCTCGGGGGCCCCACAGCTCTGACTGTAGCCCGCGCCCCTCCGCTGTCTCCTCAGGTGCAGCCGCGGCCGCCACCCCAGGTCAACCCCTTCCAGGTGAACCAGCCCCAGCCGCTGACGCTGAACCAGCTGCGGGGGAGCCCGGTTCTGGGGAGCAGCGCGTCCTTCGGGCCCAGCCCAGGTGTGGAGCCCATGGCCTCCGTGACGTCCACGGCTTCACACCCCGCCTTGGGGGTCAGCGGTTCCTCCCTGACGCCCCTGGGCCCCGCCACGATGAACATGGTGGGCGGCCTGGGCGGCCCCCCGTCGGCAGCCCCGGCTACTGGCACCACCAACCCCTTCCTCCTCTAGTGCCCGCCTGGACCCGCCGCAGAGCATCTGTGCCAAGGACACCAGGCAGGGGACCTTGTCTGTGGAATGGGGTCCGAGAGTGGGGGGTCAGCGCTTTCCGGTCTAGCTTCTTTTGATAAAAGGGTGTCTTTGCAGCCCGACTCTCAGGACGAGCGGTGGTGGGCTTACTGAGACGTCGGACAGCACGCGGGCGGGTCTCTGAGCCTCCCAGGGGGCCCCTGACCCAGCCTGGCCGCCACCCCAGTGCGGCTGGGCTCCCTGGGTCCTTGGACGAGGAGGCGGGAGTGCTCAGTGCCGGCCCAGCCCCAGCCCAGGGTCCTGGGACACCACCCGCCTAGGATTTGGCTCCCACCCCCACCCCCAGTGACACCCTAGACCAGCCCCAGGTGTGGACGGGAGGTGCGCTGGCTCCCTGACATTGACCTTCCGGGGGGCAGTTGTGCACATTTACTTCTCCTTGACTCATGTGTGAGTCCAGAGTAAACGTCACCACCGTGGAGCAACTCCTGAATTAAACCCACTAGAGCGAGCTTTAAACTAACCTGAGCATAGCCCTGCCACGTGCTCTATGCTTGTACACGTTTGCACATATTTTGTTTAGGACAGTTTCATATTTGAGTTTGCAGAATTATCTAATAGTCTTTTTTTGGCTAATATTTTTATAACGTGGTTCTTATTTAACTGTCTAGTTTTGATAGAATTTACCAGGTCAGGCTGAATGAAGATACTGGCACATGTCATGTTAGTGGTTTAAATTCTCTTATTTATGGTTTTAACTCTGTAAAAAAATTTAAATAGGAAGAGAAAAAATGCCTTATGGAAAAACTAAAGCAAATTCTTTATAGGAAAAAATATGGAAATTTGATTACACGTAAAAGATGATGTTTATTTAAAAAAAAAAACAAACACTACAACAGTAACAAAAACTCCAAGCCTCCAGTTGCCTTTTCCTTTAACTCCCTTTTCCGGTGAATTACCGAACTGATTGACTTTCAGCCTTTTTGGCTAGATCCTGTGAGAGAGGTTATGTTTCTTACGGATGGACCAACATCAAGAGAGTTAAAGACGACGCTAACATCTGAACGCGACTCACCGCTTTTTATCAGCGAACTCCTCTTTTGTGACCGAAGGCATGCCCGGTTAACAAGATTCCGTTCACAGTGGCGATCTGGAATGGAAGAGACATCTGGAACTCTGTCCTGCGATCCCCGTGCCTCACTCCACACTCAGGGCAGAGCTGGGGACGTGTGCGGTGGCCCTGTCTGGGGGCAGCGGGCTCTGCAGCGTGATTCCAAGGGGTGGCCCCAGGCTGACTGATGGGGTGAGAGACCCACCCTACCTGCCAACTCCAGACACACGTTGCCACTTAGAAATAATCATCTTATTTTGGAGAGGAAGTAAAAAATTTTCACGTAGAATAGCTTTTAACCAACATGCATTAAGACCACCTCTCTCCCCCCTGCTCTCCGCCCCCACCTCTCACTATAAAAGCATGAAATCTCAAATTAAAGATCCATGAGAAACTTGCTTCTCCCCAGGGAAGGGACATCCTCCCCCCCCCCCAAGTCGTGTGTCTGGTCAGCTGGCATGTCAGTCTCACTCTTCTCTGTGTACGCCTCACCTCGAATGCCAGGGACAGCCAGCACCTGGTGGTTGGTCCCTCCCGGGGGGACGGGCCCTTCTACCCTTCTCTCTGGTTCCAGGAGGCCTGACCCTTAGCACTGGGCACAGGAGCGATGTCGAAATGCCAGGCTGCCGATTCAGAGCTGCCCGCTCAGGCTCCTCTCCCACGCTGCTCCTGGGGCTGCCCTTGCCCAGAGGTCCTGCCCAGCCATGGGGTGGGCCGGGGCAAAGTCATTCGAGGCCGGTCTGGCCTCTCCCATGGGGGAGGGTGGGGCTGGGCCAGGACACTCGCTCCTGGGGTCAGGGATTCTTCCTAACAGTCCAGAACCCTTCCTGACATGACCTTGAGGCCCTGATGTTACAGCCCACCAGGGCCCGCGCCGACTCCCCGCTCCCCCACAGGCCCAGCCCCTGTCACTGTCGCACGTTGCACTGATCACGGAGCCGCTGGCGCCGCCACGTGTGGGATGCGGACCGCCAAGCTCCTGCCGCCCGGCACGGTGGTGCAGGCGTGGCCCAGCCGTTCTCTCAGTCCCGGGACAGGTGGCTGGGTTTGGACTTGTGTTGACTATGATACTTATTTACTGTATAAATATAATTTATCATTTGTATCATGATGCGGTTTCTGGTTGTGTCCTTCCCCACCCGTATCAATCCCAGACACAGGACAGTGGGCAAGAGAGCTGGTTCCTGTCCAGAAGCCAGCTTGACTTGCAGTTCACGAGGCCATTGACCTGGTCCTGGTGCCCACGGGGAGGGCTGGGTGGCTGTTGGGGGCACAGCTCAAGGTCATTACAAGGTCGGGGGCTGAGGGAGAGGCCAGGTTATGGGCGGGATCATCTGTGTGGAAGGTGATGTGGCCCAGGGCAGCCGGAGGGAAGACGCACCGTCGAGTCCAGGTGGACACCACGCAGCCTGACGGCCTGCGCACCAAGGGAGCTGGGACAGGGACGCGGGAGGTGCTGGCAGGGAGCAAGGACTCAGGCCCCGTGGCTGGCACGGGGGCAGGATGAGCGGGCGCAGAGGTGCCCCTAAGAGGGCGCCTTTGGGGCTGGAGGTGCAGGGGGGTCAGAGCCCCTGGGAGCCCTGCGACAGCTACAGGGCACAGGGGTTTGCGGGGGGACTGGGCTAAAGCCAAGTCCTGGCAACAGGCCGCAATGGGTGGTGGCAAGGCTGGGGCCTCAGCATCCTGCTTGGGGGGCGCTGGGCACTGTCCCGGGCGGGCGGCTGGCTCCCCTGAGCTGCGGGTGGGGGCATGAGGAGATCGGGCGCCTGTCGTGGGCTCCACTGCTGGGACATTTGCCACAAAGCTCTGGGGGCCTCTCCCCCCAGCGCCGGCTGCCCTTCCGGCCGAGGGAGGCTGGTGGTCACAGCACAGCCGGCACGACCAGCGGGCAACACGCCTGTCTTGGGCCCGAACGCAAGACCAGGCTCCTGTGGGTGGTGCTGAGGGCAGGAGTGGTCCCAGGCCTGGGCTCTGTGAAAAGGTGACACTTTATTACATAAAACTCCCCTCTCCACCCTCTACCCTAGTGGCTGCACTTGAAGCAGATGGTCGCAGGCCTGTGCGACCGCACAGCCGTCCCAGTGGGCAGCGGGGGGCCGATGCCTTCAGGTGGGGAGGCCCTGGGGCGGGCTGGGCCCCGAGACCCCCTGTGTGTCTGGAGGCCCGGTGTCATAGCCCAGCTTTTTCATGTCCTTGGTCACCA
This sequence comes from Camelus ferus, assembly GCF_009834535.1. NCBI lineage: Eukaryota > Metazoa > Chordata > Mammalia > Artiodactyla > Camelidae > Camelus > Camelus ferus. Next base: position 18,367,786 of record NC_045711.1, on the reverse strand, counting down.
CGTTGAAGAGGAGGGTGACGAAGCCCTGGGAGCGGACGCGGGTCACTGAGGACAGAAGGGCGGAGACTCAGCCAGGCTGCTTTGGGAACCCGCAGCCTCCATGTTCTCTCCTGCCAAGTGGGGGTGGCTGGCCCGTGCTCCTCACCGGGAGGCGAAGGGGCTGCGGTGGGGACAGGTGGAAGAGGCCAACCCTCTGCGCGTTGTGTGCTGGCGGGTCCCCAGCCTTCACCCGTCTGACTTGGGGCCCACTGCCCCCTCCCAGGTACAGCCTGCCCCCTGGGGGTAGGGGGTAGGGCGCTCAGACTTTACCTTCCCGGCCTTCCCCCTGAGCCACCACCTTGGGGTCTGTGTACTCGGGCCGCCGTCCCATGAACCAGCTGGGAAGACAGGAGAGCCAGTGAGCAAGGGCGTGGGCTGGAGTGTCGCAGACACTAGAGTGGATGGTCCCCTTGCACACCCGCCTCTGCCTGTCTGAACACGTAGGCTGGGCGCCAGGGAGGCCTGGCAGGCCTCCACCAGCCGGTGCTTCCTGCCCCGCTTCCTCTTGGCTGGACACCATGCTTTCCCATCACGGTCCTCCAGGGGCTTGACACACGGGGTGAAAGCTGAGGGAGGTCTGGGCTGGGAGGGTGCAGCCTCAACTCTGACAGAAATCCCAGAAAGGTGATGGCCACCAAGGTGGGGAAGGGGGACCCTGGAAGGGAAGGAGGGCCACTTCCCAGAGTCCAACAAACATCCTGGGTCGGGGGTGGCAGAGGAGCTAGCTCTGGGCTCTCTCCATTTTCCTCTCAGTAGAGGGGGACCCAGGACAAGTCACTTCTAGTTGCGTCCCATCTCTGAGTCCCAGTGCTCTCCAGGGTAATGCGGGTGATAGTGGTCACCCCGGGAGCCACAGGGACTCCAGCCAGAAAATGTTAACCTCTCCTAGTCTGCACCTCCAGCCCAGAGTGTCCTCCCCGTGCTGCCCGAAGGCAAGGGGGCAGCGGCTGGGCGAGGCCCCTCCTGCCCAGGGACCAGCCCCTCTGCTCAGGCTGGCTCACAGCAGGCCCAGACACGCAGTGAGTGGGGGGCTCAGGATGCAGGCGGTGGGGGTGGGGAGGGCCGGGGGAACCTCAGTGCCTCCCTGCGCCTCCATTTTCCCATCCAAGGGGCAGGGCTCCAACGGCACGGCACCTGCTTCCCAGGCCGCGGTGAGGACCGAGCTCAGGAAGCAGCACATCCTGAGCACGAGCGGGGACACTGCTGCTCAGCACAGGGGAGGCCCCGCGGGCTGGTGGCGGTGCACACGCCTCTCAGCCTCGGCCGCGCTCAGGTCTGAAGTGCGGTTCTGGGGACACCTTTCCACTGCTGTGGAAAGACTAGATCGGAGGCTGTGAATCACTGCCCGAGGATGCCAGGTCCAACAGTGAGAAAGTTGATTTTTGTCGTTTTAAGCCACCAAGTTCATGGTAATTGGTTACAGTGGCCACAGGAAACCAACACGGGAAGTGGGCAGGCCAGCCAGGCCGAGGAGGTTGGCCGGGAGGTGGTGGGCAGTGGGCGAGCAGAGGGGAGGGAGAGGGGGATTGTGTGGGAGCAAAGGGCCCCACAGACCCCTTGCCTGCAAAGGTTTTGTCCATCAAACTGCCTTCCCCAGCGAGAGCCCCTCCAAAGGGCGTGAGATGGCCCCCAGGTCCCACCCAACATCAGCCAAACCCTCAACCTCCTGGCCAGCTGTAAGGTCTAACTTTCTCAGCGGCAGAACCCTCTCCTCAGGGTTGGAGGCCCAAAGCCCTCCCTTGGAGCTACAGGGCATGGAGCAGTGTGGACACCAGTCAGGACAGCTGTGTGGACCCCCCAAGTCCTCAGCCTCCCCGGGACCTGATGCGAAGCACTGCCCCGCCCCCGACAGCCCTGTGGTGGATAGTGTCCCCTCCAGCGTACACTGGCCCTTCCATCGTGGTAGGGGCAGCGGGCACCCGAACTCCCCCTCCCCAGGCCCCAGAGTCAGGAGGCCTCCTGTGGCCAGGCCCGTCGCCAGCGCTCCACCAGCAGAGCTCTGGCCAGGCCTGCGGGACTGCTTGCCGGCTGCTGCCCGGGAGCCCAGGTCGGCCTCCTTCCTCCCCTTGTCTTGGCTGCAAGCAGGGCCGCAGCCCAGCCCCGGCCAAGCTGCCAGGCAGCGGCGGCGGCTGGGCTGAGCTGAGGGGGCTTCTGTCCTCAACCCTGAGTCGGGCCCATGAGCCACGCCCGCGTCCCGGCTGCTCCCCTCTGGACCGAGCTGTGCGTGCCTGGAACGCTCTTCCAGCTCCGCTGCGCCGGCCCCGACCTCAGAGACCCCTCGCGTGAAGGCGTCCAGCCCTCTGCTGGAGGGGACCTGCTGTGGCTCCGCGGGCTGTGTCCTCTGGTACCCTATCCTCCCGGTGTCACCTCAGGTCACGAGCATATTCCCATCTGACGCAGGCGCTTAACCTGGCACAGAGTTAAGGCGCAGGGTCTTTTGCTGCTGGAACAGTGGCCGAAGGGGCCCAGGGACCCTTAGCAACCCCACGGGTCCTGCATCCATTTGCCCAGAAGGACGGGGCAGCCCCACTCCTAGGCCAGGAGGAGGGGCCGGGGGCTGTCCAGACAGCTCACCTGGTGAACTTCTGCAGTTTGGACGTAGATTCGGGGACGAACATGGGGACAGTCCTTTTGTGCCTGGAACAGACGTTTTCGCAGACAGCCGTGCTGAGTGACAGAAAGCGGGGGAACTTCCCGAGCCTCCGGCGAGCAGGAGGCTCAGAGCGTGCAGCAGTGGGCCAGAGCCCAGGCCCCCAGCACGGCCCGCTGTGCCCGGCTGGGCGCTGAGCACTGGGGGAGCCTGGTGGACCAGAAGGCCCGGGCCCTGCCCACAGAACTGAGTCTCGGGAGAGCCTGGTTTCTTCTCAAGGGTCGGGAGGACGCTGAGGGTTGCAGAAACCAGTCCCAGCTCAGCGGTGCCCCTCAGAGGGCCTGCGCTTCTCCACTCTCCAGGTGTGCTGCCACCTTCCAGGCCCAGCCTGGACGCCCTCCCCCAGGACAACCTGAACCTCTCTGGGCTGTGGTCACAGGCCCCATCCAGTCCCGTCCTCCCAGCCGGGCACTGCCTCCTCTGCCCGTCCGCCCTGCCCCTCGTGTCCTGCACTTCCTGTTTCAGCCACTCGGAGTGCTCAGCTCGCCCCTCCTCCCTTCATCTTCTCTGACAAAGGCCTCCTCCCCAAGGTCAGCTGACCCTGTGCCCCAGAACACGCTGTGCCTCTACCCTGCCACCGCAATTAACAGGAGAGAGTGCGTCTCTCCATCTGGCCCACGTGGTCACACGTGTCTGGCACATCTGTGTCCTCAGGCTGCCAGAGCCGGGCACAGAGGGGCCTCAGTTAGGACTGGCAGGACACAGAGGGGAGAAACGAGCGTCTGAACCCTTGACCCCGACTGCCCAGGAACTCTGCCTGGACACCCTACACCCCACCTGGTGTCCAGCGGCAGCATCAGCCTCCCGATGTGGGTGTCCCCCAGCTATGGGCTGTGCCCCTCCCATGGAGGCCCCCCACACTCCCAGCCTGAGGTGAAGTCTGTCTTGGGAAGAGCCAGCTGAGGGGCCCAGGTCCTGAGCCAGCACTGCCCAGCGAGGGATGGGCTGTGGCCCAGGGACCAGTCAGAGTGAGGACCTACCGGCCAGGAGAGAAGGGCACGTGCACTGCCCCGTAGCCTCGGACCACATCGTTCCCGAACACATCCGGCCCGTACACGCTGAGCACGATCTGTGGCCCTGGTGAGGACAAGGCCAGGTCAGTGCGAGGGGAGACTGGAGAAGGTGCGGGCAGAGGACAGGGCAGTGGTCCTCAAAGCCCTCAGGCAGGCCTGACGGAGGGCCGGGCTGGACCAGGGGCTTCTGCCAACCCAGGAGCCAGAGGGGCAGGCGGGGAGGTAGGGGAGCAGAACCTGCTGGCCAGGCCCTGAGCTCTGCCGGACGCCCCTCCACAAAGCCAGGATGGGGCCACAGCTGTGACCCGGCCGGAGGGCCTGCTCCTGGGACCCTCCTTTCTGAGGAGGGCGGTCAGAGTCAAGTACGCACCACACGGGCTTATGGGCCCGAGAGGGGCCGGCTCCGGGGGTGTCTGGCTTCGGGAGGTCGGAGAGAAAGAAGAGGCCTTCCCTGCACCTTCCTTTAAAGTTCTAACCACCCCACGTGCCGCCCGCATCAGGTCCCTGCAGCGGTGTCAGGACGCCCGTCCTCTGGACGCGCAGGAGGCGTCATCAGCCTGGGGGTCGCCCGCCAGGCTCTGACCCCCGCCCTGGCCCCTGGCCTCCTCGTGCCTCAGAAGACACAGAGGCCTGTGTGCTACTGCCACCACCCCAGAGCCAACCACTTCTTTCCCAGAAGGTTTCACTGCCAAAGAACGCATCCCAAATACAGTCCTTTGGTTCTGCCTGTGTTCTGAATATTATTTATGCACAGAATCATACGGTATACATCTGCCTCTGCATCAGCTTTGTGAATCCAGCACGTTTCTGGCTTCATCCAGACTGTTTCCTGTCCAGGGTCTCCGGGTCTTCAACGCGGGACAACATCCCACCTGAGACCTGAAGGAGGCAAGGGTGGTGTCTCCTCCACTCGTCTGGTCCTGGCTCCCACTTCTGTTGGGCATGCGTTCAAGAAGGGACTCGCCCAGGGCGTGGACATTAGGCCTTTAAAGATCGCAGAGCTGTTCTCCCCAGGGGCGCACCCCAGCACCCTGCGGCCCACCCCGAGGGGTCCTCGCCCGGCTAGTGTGCGCTCTCTTCCTGATTGGGCAGGTCTGGCGCCTGGATCGTGGCAGCTCCCTTCAGCTTTAATTGGCATTTTCCTTAATTGTAATTGTTTTTCCTTTAATGAAGCTGAGAGCTTGCTCTGTTTCTTGGTCGCCTGAACGTCCTTTTCTGTGTGGTGCTTGCTCCAGCCTCTTGCCCAGCTTCTAACTTCTCATTGTGTGTGTGTGTGTGTGTGTGTGTGTGTGTGTGTGTGTGTGTGCGCGCACTCGGCGGCTGTGTCTCTTTACTCTTAATGATGACTTTTGATTGATAGAAACCTTAACACAGTTTAGTCCATGGGTCTTCTCCTTTGAGCAATCCTTTTAAAGTCTCCCCTCACCTGGGTACCACGGCTCCAATCTCTCTGATGTCTGTGTGTCCATCTGGGGTGGATGCTGTGTGCATCATATGAAGCAGGGACCAGGCTTCACCACCCTCCCTGTGTGAATCCAACCGCCCCAGCCACGCTCCTGCCCTGCGTCCTGGCTGCCCCGGGCGCCCTGGCGGTCTGTCTGTCCTGGAGCCAGAGCTGTCTTAGTGCTTGTGCTTCATCATGAAGCTTGATTACCTCATACAACAGGTTACACCTGATATTACTGTGAAGAACTCATTTTAAAAATACCAGTTTCTACTTACTTTTTATACGGAATACACCAATGTTCTATTTCTATACAGAAAGCAACTGAGTTCTGTATGTCGATCTTCTATTTGGCAGCCATGCGGACTTACTAATCCTAGTAATTTCCTGTGGGTTGTTTCGGAAATCCTCCACATGTAACCACGTCATCTGTGACCGAGGACAGTTTTCGTCCTCCTTTTCCAATTCTTCCTCCTTCTGTCTGTGCGACGCTGGCGGTGGGAACGAGCCTCCTCCTTGTCTCACTACAAAGGCGACGTCCGCCCTGAGTCCGTGTGGAGATCTGTCACGGATGCCGCTGAACTCTATCGTCCCTCCCTCGTTAATGGGGATGGCCGTGACTTCTCTCTCTCCTTTTTAATGGGGTCGGTCGCACCTGCTGATTTCAGACGCCGCACAGACCCGCTGTTTCTGGAAGAAGCCCTACAGGCCCACGGCCATGCGTCCTCCGGGCACGCTGCCAGACTCCGTTTGTGGCTGTTTGGCTTGGGAGTCTCTTGCCATGTTTGGGGGGGGGGGCACCAGGCCACAGCCCCCGCCCACCCCTCTCCGCGTCTCCTGCTCTGGGGGCGGCGCTCTGAGGACGGTGGGGCCCAGGCTGCAGGATCTTCCTGCCTCTTGCATCCCGAACCCAGAGCAGCCGTCAGAAGTCTCGAGCAGCCGTTCAGTCGCATCTGCTGGAATCAGCAGGCTCCTCTGGGGGAGCTACACCTGAGGCCTCGTCTCTGGAGCCTTTTTCCCTGGGTCTTGGCCTGTCAGGTCTCTTCTACTTTGCCAGCTGTCTGATTCCTTCAAATCGCTGTGCTGTGGTTTGCTTTTCCATCTTTGCGTCACCTTTCCCCCGCGGTCCTCGGCAGGAGGGGACTGGCCTGCTACCTAGCGCCCTGCTCCAGGAAGCTGGTGGAGTTGTTTACTTACAGACAGTGACAACAGGACGGTGGTCCCCAGCCCAGGAGGCCCACTGGGCAGCCACTGCCCCAGACCCTCTGCGCATGGTAAGCCTGGGCCCTGCGCACGTGGCATCAAGGCCCAGACCTGCACGAGATCAGATGGACCCGAGATCAGATCCATGCTCAGCTGCTAGATGTGAAGCTGAAGGGAAATGATGTCACTTTTTTGTGACACCAGTTTCCTAACACAAGAAAAGAAGTAGAGAAAAATCTAGCCCAGATAGGATGTGGAGGCTGGGCCAAGCCCACATAGGGAGAGTACCCACAGCTCCAGTGGAAACAACCCCAGGCTTTGCACACAGTAGGTGCTTATCAAGTGAGAGTGATGGATAACTATCAGAGAAGGGAGAAAGCAAACACTGCAAGCACAGAGGGCTTTGGGAAGGAGCCCAGAGGTAGGGTGGGGGATGCTGTCCCGGGGAGAAGGGACCCGGAGAAGGAGCAGGTGGCTCGGGTTTGGCTGGAAGCACAGCGTGATGGACAGGGAGAGCCATTGGACTCAGCCCTCCCAGCCAGACCGCCAGGCCCTGCAGGGAGGCAGGCGCTGTCCAAGGTCCAGTCTGGGCCTCATCTGACTCCCCCTGAACCTCCAAAAGGTCAAGTGCACAGAGATGAGTGAGAAGAGAGTGGGCGGGGGGAGCTGCCAGGTGGCTGACAGCACGGTTTAAAGCTGTCAAGGGCCCAGGCGACGGGCAGTGGCAGCAGGACGTGGCCGGGCAGACTCACAGCCATAGGGGTTGGTACTTTTGAAGGTGACATCAATGGGGAAGTTCCACACCAGCGCTCGCCGCGCATCCAGGCTCTTGGACGTGATCTGTGAGATGCCTTCCTCCAGCCCCTGTGAGGACAAAGACAGGGACAGCTAGTGTCCCAGCTCCAGGCTGCCACGCACCCCCCGCCCCCCACCGGCCACTGGGGAGAGCTGTTTCTTCACCATCTTCGGCCCAGACGCGAACCCCCAACAAAGGGAGCTGAGAGAGAATGTAGCTCCCGGGTTCTGAGAATCTGCCTCCAGGAGGGCCTGCCAACCTGGGGGCCGCCTCCACCTGTGCCTCACCAAGGGACGGCTCCAGCAGGCCGTCCCTCCCTCTTGGGCACCGCCTCCGCCCGCGCCATCCCATCCTCTGTCACAAAATGAAGCGCCTTGGCTCCACCTCCCCTACCCTCTGTTCCCCACAAAGTACCCACCAGGCCCCAATCCTTCTTGGCTTTTCTTTCGTAAACCCACCCCAATCTGACCTCTGACCCCTGGCCCCCACTCTACCAAAGTGCTTCTGCCAAGTCGCCAGTGGCCTGGCTTGCTGCCCCCCGGCCCCTCTCTGCCCCCACTCCCTGGCCCACCACCCCTGGCTGGGGCTCCCACCCCCTTGCTCTGCCTCCTCCTTGGTCTGGATGCCCCTCCGCCTGCGCCTATCCTCCTGGAGTGGCTCCCAGCTCCCGTGTCCGGCCAGAGGTCATGTCTGCGCTCCAGAGGAGCGTCGCCCTCACCCGCTGCTGACCCTGAAGCTCCGCCAGGATGTCTAGAGGGAGCCTCAGCCCGAACATATGCTGGGCCGAGCCCTGGAGAGTTGATGTCCCCCCTAAACTCAGTGTCCATCTCTCAAATGGTTCTGAGCTGGGAGGGGAAAAGGTGTGATGGAGCCTTCAGAAACCCCAATAGTCACGAAGGCTGTGAGCCCGGGAGGCCCGGGAGTGCAGCTCACCGCCGTGGGGGCCCAGTCCTGGCCATACACAAAGCAGTACTTGCAGTAGAGATCGTCGTGCTCAGGAAACTGCGGAAGCAAGCACACAGGTTCTGTTCACAGGGACTCACGCAGAGGCCGGCTGCTGGCCAGACAGGAACAGCCACCAGGGACTCTGAACGCGAGGCACCAGGTAGGGGCTACGAGACAGCGCGGGTGTGGACGTAGAGTTCAGCCAAGGGCCTGGGCCTGAGATGTGGGTCCAGGGGAGACTCCCTGGCTGCTACTGCTGCTGGGCCTTTGCTTGGGCTCTGCCTTCAGTCTGACATGCCCTTGCCTTTCCTTCATCTGGAGTTCTCCTGCTCGTCCTTCAAAGCTCACCCGCCAGCCGCCTGCCCTAACTTCCAGGCTGTTTCGAGGCCACATCCCAGCTCCCGCAGCCACTGGTGTTTCCCTCCATCACAGCACTGATTGTGATTATTTTTGCCAACCCCGTCAGACTGGAAACAAGGGGCAGGTTTGAGACCCTTCTGCGTCCCTAGCACTTGGCACAGGGGTGGGCACAGGAGGAGGTCTAAGGAAATGGTGCTGAAGTAAAAGGTCTGAGAAGACAGGAGGCTGTCAGGACACAGAGCAGATGCTTGGCTGGAGTTGAAGGCCCGCGAAAGGAGGGGCCCTGAGCAGAGATGAGGTGGCTGCTTGGAGCACAGTGTGACCCAACCCAGCTGAGGGACCCCGATGGGACAGAAAAGGGGAAAGCAGTCTTGGGCGCAGAGTCAAGGGGAGGCAGACAGGATGGGAGCGTGGGGCAGCGTCCCTAATGAAACAGGAAGGTGGGAGATGCCCACGGAGAGTCAGGCCCTGGCAGAGCTTTACCTACACCAGCTCAGTTAGTCCTCACAATACAGTATTTCTAAAAACAGCCTGGAAGGGCCCTCTAGCAAAGCTCTGTCAGACAGATCAGGTTTCAAATCCCAGTTTTGCCCCTTCCCATCGGTACAGTGGGGATGCGAGTAATAGCTCCTTCACAGGGTTGTGAGGACTGAGCGGTGCTGCGCATGGATTTGGCATGTATCTTATCTCACACCAGCAACAGACGGTTATTACGAAGTGCGAGGGATGGAGGGTAGGGTCCCCTTCCGTCTGACAGACACACCCCCGGGACATCGGCAGCCTACCACCACCGTTGGATCCCATTAACCGGGTCACCTCCCTTCCAAGCCGCGTTCAAGGACCTGAGGGTCGGGGTGCGGGGCCCCGCTGGCGCACGGGCCGGCGCGGATCGCCAGAGGTGGAGGCCCGGCGTGCCGGTCGAGCCGCGGCTCCTGCCCGAGACTCCACCGAGCTCGGCCCCGGGTGGCCTCGGCCTCGCTCTGCCCCTAGACGTGTCCCCACGCCGCACATCGGGGCGGAGGGGCCGGGGCGACCTCGAGCCACGCCGCTCAAACGCTGGTTCCCTCCCCCGCAGAGAGGCTCGGCTGGGCGGGCTGGCGACGGGGCGGCCCCGTGCGGACCGCGGCCGCTCACCTGGGCGCTCTCCACCTGCCCGTTGACCATGAGCAGGAAGACGCTGGGACTCGCGGCCGCCATGGCAGGGCTGAGCACGGTTGCTAGGAGGCGCCGAGTTGCCCTGGAAACGGACGGCGGGTCGCCCGGGACAAGTTTCCCGGACACGGGAGCTTCGCGAAGGCAGGCGGGTGCACGCATTGGGGGAGGGGGGCGCAGGCGCAGTCGGAGCGGAGCGGTGCGAGGCGGGACTCGGGGGCCACGTTGGTCCGCCGGAACCCGGGGACAGTCCGCGCGAGGCCCGGGGCGGGGGTGGGCCCGGTGGTGCGGAGCCCAGCCCACCGCCGGATCCGGTCACCCACTCGGACTCGGCCCCGCCAAGCCCACCGGAGACGACGACCACCGTGCGTGGAGTTGGAGCGCGAGGCCGCCGACGGCCGGGGTCCGGGCCCGGGTTCTGAGAGTCCCCTTGGGGCCAGGCGGCTCCCTTGTGGCTTTTGAAACCTCGCCTCCCCACCCTGCAAAATAAGTTTATTAAACAAATCTGGGAGGGGCTTCAAAAACCCTTCAACCTGAGCCACCGCGCCTCAGTGTGCGGCGGGGAAGCAGGCCCCCGGAGGGGCAGCACCCGGCATCCAGGCACCGGCCATCGAGCCCGAGCGCAGGGCTCTGCAGGACGCTGCACGGGGCGGGCCACCCGCGCTTCCTCGCAGCACCCGCCGCCGTTCGTACTTGCGCATTTCTTAGTGTCACAGTTCCGGCTAGTGCTTGCCTCCCACCCAGACTCCACGAGCTTGGGGGCCCCCGCCAACCTTGTGTCTGCTTCCTGGCTCGTGTGACCACTGTTGGCAGCTAGTGCAATGAATGAATAATTGAATACGTCTTTATTACGCAAAAAAGGAAGCAGATTCAGAGAGGTAGCAAGTGAGTAACTGAGCCAGGATTCAAACCTAGGACCCCACAGGCTGAGGGCGCTCACTGCCTCCTCTGCCTGGTCCTGGGGCAGCCCCAGGGGCGCCCCTTGGCCGAGAGGTATCAAAGGCGGCATTAGAAACCTCCTGGATCCAGGAAAAGAATGGCTGAACAGATGTGTAGACTTCAGGGAGGTTGGGCCTCGAGCAGGGAACCCAGGTAACAGCCCCCCCCCCCCCCGCCACAGCAGCCAGCTGCTGCCTTGGGAGCAGACCTGGGGGGTCCCATCAGACACCTTGTGCGGGAGAGAGAAGGAGGCTCACAGCCAGCCTGGGCCCCCGGACGCCTCCCCCCCAGGTGAGCAAAGAAACTTGCCAGCATCACTTGTCTGACAGCTGAGGCTGAGAATGGGGAGGCGGGAGGGGTGGGGGCAGGGGCTTAGGTGGGAATCGGCCTCCCCAGGGACGTGGTCACATCCCTACTCCCTCCCTTGCATCTCCCCATTCCAGTTAACATGCGTCTCTGTGGATCCCACCACCTGTCTCCTTCCTCTTTCCTCCTTGTGCCTTTTGAGGCTCTCAGGATTACACAAAAGTCAGTTTTCAACAAAACACTTGCTATTCTCTAATAACTCTGTAGTGTAGAACCCAGCTGTGTCAAAGGCTGCCCCGAGTTCCCCCAGAACCAAAAGGGGGAGTCTTCCCATGGAGTAGAGTCTCTGGGGGGCCATGAGGGGTGCAGTCCTGAGATGGCCCCCACCTGCCCCTCTAGTCCCTCCTAATGCCACTAGGCCTGGTCCCCACCCCCTGGGGCTGCATTCCACAAGAGCCAGGGAATCGAGGTGGGGTGGGCCGGCAGGGGGCTGGTGCACCAGGAGCCCTTGGGCAGGCTGGCCTTCAGGTCAGGACAGTCGGACTGGAGGCGGAAGGCGTCTCTGCAGGTGCTGGTGTGAGGCAGCCTCAGGGGGACCCTGTGCAGCTCTTGGGGTGGTCTGTATGGGTCTGTGCAGGGGTCAGGGCTGCAGTTAACGTGCCGCAAAACTTCCCGCCCTGAGCGCCTTCCTGGGCTTCCGTCCTCCCCAAACTCCGCACCCCCCAGCTCCCTCTCAGCAGAGCTGTGTCCTCCGTTGGACTTTCACAGGCCCCTCAGGACAAGCCCCATGAGACTGGGGACGTACTGCGGCCCGAGGGAGGGGGCACGGAGAGTGCCCAGTGCCAGCCATTCGGGCTGGGTGGGGCCAGAAGCTGACTCAGGAGTCGAAGGGCATCAGTGGCACCCTTTGTCCGTGGTGCTGGCCAGCTGCAGGCCAGAGCCAGACTGCTCTCCCCAAATCACGGAGCAAAGGGGAACTGGCCTGGAAGAGAGGAAACCACGAGAGCACGGCCTGCACCAGGGTGCCAGTGCCCTTCAGGGGGCAGGCATCCTGCTTACCGACCTTGGCCCCCCCAGGTGCCTGGGTCGGGGGCGCCCAGCCCTGCCCCACTGTTACGGAAACAACAGGCCAGCCAAGAAACAAGCACCACTGGGAGGGTTGGAGTACTCAGATGTATTACGCCGGCGGGCTCAGAGGGGCTTCTGCTCCGAAGCTCTGAGCACCTCCAAGACGTGTGCATGAGGTTTTATAGGGTAAAGTACAAGCTAGGGGTATTCGGCCAATAGGCATGGAACAGCTTTAGCAGCATCATTATCCCAAAAGTGGAGGCGGGGAGACAGCAAACCAACATTCCAAAGCCAGATATGTATCTTTGAAAACCCAACTGGCTAGCAAAAAAAACATGAACAGCAAACCAACACTAATTAACTTAGATTCACAAGTTAGTTAGTCCAGCAGAACTCAGATCAGTATTCCGATACTTAGATTTGTGTATCTTGTTAGCCCAGCCCAGCCTCTCCTTCACATTCCTAGACTTGTGAGTTGTCTTGTTAGACCAGCCCAGCTTTTCCTTCACACCACCTCCGACTCAGAGGAGAGGCAGAGGCCTGGTGACCACACTGACCCTCCCCCTGTCTCCTTGCTCCGCAGGGCTCAGCAGCACACACAACACAGGCTCCTCACAGCGACTCCAGGAGAACAGAGCTGCTGCCCTGTGGCAGGTGGGGATGGCGACGCTTCCCAAGATCACGGTGAGTCAGAGGCAGAGCTGCTCCTTGAGCTCGGACCAGGGTCTCAGACCCCTGGGCCCCAAGTCATCCCTCTGACAGCCCTCCCCCCGTGGAGAGGCCACGCTACCCTGGCCTGTTGGGTCCCCCTGCCCTCAGCCTCAGAGTCATGGATGTCTGCGCACACGCACCACCTTCTTAGAAATTGTCTGTGCTCGCTTTTGGTTGAGGTGGAATCCATAGAAACTCAAACCCACTATTTCCAAGTGCATATTTCAGTGCCTCACAGCATCCGCACGTGCTGTTCCTTCACTCTTGGAATATTCCTTCCACCTTTTCTGCCACCTTCCTGTGGAACTTCACCATCCAGCTAACTGTCCCCTCCTCCAGGCAAGCCCATGTGGCTCCAGGGGCTTTCTCTGCGACCCTTACCCCCGTCACAGCCCTGTGACAAGGGGGCTGTGGCCTCACTGGTCTCCTGAACCACGCTCGGCTCCCTGAGCACCCACTCACCGAATGGTTGTCAAATGTCTGCGTGAGTGAGTGAACGAGTTAGTAGAGGGCTTTGGGGGCCAGGGCTGAGCCCTCAGATTCCAGCCAAAGGGAGAGTCTGGAGTCAGGGGAGGTGGGGAGGAAGAGTCAGGGACGCCAGCCTTCAGCAGCACAACAGGATAACCAGGTCTGGTTCTGGGCAGGGACCAGGGAGAGGGTATTTCCATCTCCATCCTGTCCCCACCTTGCATTGTGGTCCCGGGAAAGTCGTTGTCTCGCTCTGGGCATGGCCTGGGCTCTTGGCCTCCAGGAAGGTCATCAGAAGGGCTGGGGAAATCCCTGGCCAGGGGTGGGACCTGCTCCTTTTACCCTGAAGTTCAAGGGGGAGATGCCAGGAGCAGCTTCTTCCAGTAGTCAGCCAGCAGGGGGATCTGTAGAGAAGTGAGTCAGGCGGCCCTGGATTCCAGTCTATGCTTTCCCTGGTTGCTAGCTGTGTGATCTTGGGCTGATTGCTTAACTTCTCTGGGTCTCAACGTCCAAGAAAACAGGAATCATGAGATCCCGACCTCGCAGGGCGTGGCAAATGGTAGTAACGATCTCCATAGTGGAGGTGATGATGTGATTAGAGTCCAACTGGCTTGTAGACAAGTTGAATTGCTGGCCAGATTCTGGAGAATGTTGCAGGTCTCTAAAAACCAGTCATGTTTAGTCCGTTGGGTGTAAGCTCAGTGTCAGCCAAAGCCAGGCAGATAAGGGAAGCAGGTCAGGGGTCATGCGTCAGGCACACAGCATGGCAGGCTACATCTGACGGAAAATGCAATCAGGGCTTAAATACAGAAGGGTCGTTTGTCTCAAACATCAAGACGGTCCAGAACCGACACCTGGCTCGGCTGTGCCACCAGGGACCCAGGGCCTTCCTACCTTCCCGCCCTGCCTCTTATGCATGTGGCTGTTGTCCTTGTAACAAGACAGCTGTTTGAGCTCCAGGTACAGCGCTATGTTCTGGGCAGAGGTGGGGAGAAGCTGAGGTTCCCAGCAGGACTTCTTGTAGGAGAGGACATGTGACATGATCCACTGACTGGGGGATTCATGGATGGGGACCTCCACGCACAACCCATGAGCCACAATGATCCAGGGCCACTTGTAGCTGCAAGGGAGTCTGGGAACTAGTGCCTGGGTTGGGGGAGCAAGGCCCAAGGCAGTTAGGATGAGTGTGGAGCGGCCAATCTTCACCTCCACGAAGAACCATCCTGGCTTCTGTTGATCTTAACAAGTGCCGCTCCAGGTCTGGTTTTGTTTTCCTCCTGTGTGGAAAGACATGGCTTCCAGAAGCACAACCGTTCTGCTCTAAGAAAACGCAACAGTCCAGGCGTTTAACCAAAGGGATAATAGGGTGTGCTTAGCCCCAGGTCACTGCTGAGGATGGGGTGGCATTTAAAGTACCGACTGACTCACGTGGCACAGGCCCCAACCAGTCTGATCAGATGCCCAGTTGATGAGGACATAGGCCCAACTGATCCTCAGGAATGCCTGCTGAGGGGCAGGGAGCCAGAACCAGCAGACAGCAGCCCTGGTTGTGGATGTTTGGGTTCACAGTGGGGAAATCTCTGTGTTCCCTCAAGATCTCCTAATTTTGACATGTTGTGTGAATTTCTGGATGACACTGTGCAGGACCCTCATCTCTGGGTCTTGGAGGTGCAGAGGCGTGACCTGACTGGCTTGGGGGAGGGGAGGCACTGCTGGCCACTCTCCATGGTCCTGGCAGACGGTTTCTTTCCTCTGGGACCCCACTCCTTCCCAGGTGCTCTTAGGAGTTCCAGCCGAGGAGAGACAGGTGGTTGAGGGAAGGAAGAGTCGGGTCCAGGGGATGGTGGGAGAGCCTCCCTAGGAAGAGAGACTGCTGAGAACCAGGAGAATTGAGAATGACATCATTTTTTAATGGACTGAAGTCTCCAAGGATGGGACAGGGACAACAGGATATTTTTAGAGTCCCAGATGAGACAAAGCCCCGTAAGTGTCTCCACATGGTGGTCGAGAAGAATCTAAGTGGAGATTGCATGGTTAAAGTCACTTCCTCAGTTTTCTTTTCTACCTGATGAAAATGTGTGATTTTTTACATCCTGCTGTTACAGAATGAGCTATGCATGAGTTACGCTGCTACGAACGTAGCTGATTGTAAGTACTTTTGACATTTTTAGGATGTTTCTTTCTAGTAGCTACAAATTTCTTTCCCTCTGAGAAATGGCAGGGTAGATGGGGTTCCTGGATTTTAAGGGCTGTGTCCTGCTGGCTTCTGGGGAGTGTGGCCAGGAGAGGGTGGGAGCAGAAGGAACAATCACCCCTGGTGGGACTCTCGTGGGCGTATTGATCGAACTGCTCCAGACAAGCAGACAAAATGGAACCCTCAGATATAGTGGTGAAGTTTGAAGCGGTGCAGCCACTGAAGTTAACAGTTTGGCAGTTCCTCAAGAAGTTAAAAAAGTTTACCATATGACCCAGCAGTCCCACTCTTAGGTGTGTGCCCAAGAGAATGGAATGCCTAGGTCCACACAAAACTGGTACATGAATGGGCTGAGCAGCCAACAAGTGAAAACAGCCCACATGTCCATCAGCTGATGATTGGATAAACAAAACGTGGTCTATCTCTGCTTTCACAGTGAATTGTACACTATAAACGTTTTATAGTATGTGAATTATATCTCAAAAAAAGTTGTTGCTGAAAGAAGAATGAGAGACGCCCCCCTCTGGTTTTTGATACTGAATGAACTTCAGAGAAAGTGTAAATAACACATTACCTTTTGTATAGTGAAGGGGAGGGTGGATAAGAATGTGCGTTAGCATTTGCTTATGTTGAATTTATAATGTTTCTTCTTACCTCCAGTACGAAACTATAAATGCGTCCACCTGGGGTGAGACCAACATTTTTCACTTGAACCTTTTTATTATTATTTGAGTTTTGAGTCATATGAAACAAATTTTCTTTTTGTTTTCTTTTTTATTGCAGTATAGTCAGTTCACAATGTTGTGTCAATTTCTGGTGTACAGCATGTCTCAGTCATACATGTACATACACATATTCTTCTTCATATTCTTTTCCATTACAGGTTACTACAAAATATTGAATATAGTTCCCTGTGCTGTAGAATAGTAACTTGTTGTTTATCTATTTAATATATAGTAGTTAGTATCTACAAATCTCGAACTCCCAATTTATCCCTTCCCACCTTCTTTCCCCTTGGTAACCATAAGTTTCTTTTCTGTGTCTGTGAGTCTGTTTCTGTTTTGTAAATAAGTTCATTTGTGTGTGTGGGGTGGTTTTAGATTCCACATATAAGTGATATCATATGGTATTTTTCTTTCTCTTTCTGGCTTTACTTAGTATGACAGTCTCCAGTTCCATCCATCTTGCTGCAAGTGGCATTATTTCATTCTTTTTTATGGCTGAGTAGTATTCCATTGTGTGCGTGCATGTGTGTGTGCATGCGTGTTTGTGCATATACCACATCTTCTTTATCCAGTCATCTGTTGATGGACACTTAGGTTGTTTGCATGTCTTGGCTATTGTATGAAGTGTTGCTGTGAACATTGGGGTGCAGGTGTCTTTCTGAATTAAGAGTTTCCTCCAGATACATGCCAACCTTTTCTTGAAGTAGTCAGTTGTGTCATAGGTAGCAAGCTCAGTAAGGCAAGGACTGAAGAAGGTCAGGTAATTGATGACTTTTCCAGGACAGTGTCAGGGCCTATTGGGAGCGGAAGTAAAGCAGCTCATACTGGATTCAAAAGTAAATGCGAAACAGGGAGTTTTTGCTGGATAATGTTGAACTGTCTGTAACTTGTATAGAGAAGTATTTGAAGGATTTACAGTTTGTCTTTTCTGATATTTTATGTTTTATTCCTGGGCCAGACGGGACCATCACACAGCTGTCCCTTGAAAGCCATGTTTATGTGCCCTGCTGTTGTATGCCCTCTGTTTACACTGAGGGACACCGCATAACTTAGCCTGCGTCTTGTATTTCAGAGTTAGGGAAGACTGTTTACCTTGTTACCTAAGGAAAGGCCATCAGAGAAATATTTCAGAACTCAATGCAGAAAACGTCCACTTCCCATTAATGCAAATCACATAACAAGAGAATCTGGCTTTTTCCTTGCTCTCAGGAAGATCAGAAATATTTATAGTTCAGCTTTAACTCAGGAGGCCCACGATTTTTACATGTCTGACTACTAGATATCTATTTGTCCTGGGGCTGACCTTATATTCCTAAACACATTGTCCCCTACGTTGTGTTTCTAAGGATGCCGTCTCTACTTTTCCATCGTAATACACGCATCCCAGTGAACCTTTAAAAATTCAGTGCAAAAAAAATAAAATAAAATAAACCAAAACAACCCAGTATGCCAAAGAGTTAACAGAAGGGAACCGTCAGCACCAGAAAACAGAAGAGGCTGGTAATATTGAGGGTATTTTGTTTTTCTGCATCCGAGTTCAATACATTGATGTGTTAAGTTTGTGAAAAATAATTGAGAGATAGTCATGTTACGTGGAACTCTGTATGTTTTAGTTAAAAATAAACAGTGGGGAATGTAAACAAAACAAAATTCCTTCCGGTCTGGATCCACTCTCCGGCCACCAGTCCGCGACGGAAGGACCCAACCCCCTGGCCTCTGGGTCCCGCCCGCCCCCGCGCCCCGGCCCTGGTCCCGCCTTGGCGGACACGCCCCCCGGGGCTGCCCCGCGGCCTCGGCTTCTCAGCACCGGCACCGGGGCCGGGCGCGGGTCCCCGCGCGGCTCTGCCCTCTGCGGGCGGAGCTGAGCGCACGGTCCCGGCGCGGGGGGCGGGGGCGGGGCCGCAGCGCGCGGGGGCAGCCCGAGGCCAGGGCGCCGCGAGCCGAGGACCCGGGGACGCCGGAAGCGCTGCGGCGGGGACCAGCCCCCGGAAGTCATGGCGGCCTCGGGCCGACGCTCTAGAACCCCGCAGAACCGGGATCTCCGTGGTTGGACATGACCGGTCACCGTCTACCAGGGATGACGCATTCCCAGCGCCGGGCTCCCGGGACCCATCGGGAAAACGGGGGACGCAATTCCTGGGGCGATAAGGACTGATAAGGGAAGAGGAGCCTAAAGGAAAGGGATTGCGTGATGCAGTCATCAGGGTAACTTCCGGTCACCTCACCCCTCCGAGCTCCAGGGGCCAGCAGCAACTGGCCGGAGACCTGGCGGATCGGAGGGGATGCGCGCACGCGCGCACGCAGAAGGCGATGCCGCCCACTCTAGCGGTGCCCGGGGCTGCTAGCGCGCATGCGTCAGAGGACGGCGCG
Source organism: Camelus ferus (assembly GCF_009834535.1). NCBI lineage: Eukaryota > Metazoa > Chordata > Mammalia > Artiodactyla > Camelidae > Camelus > Camelus ferus. The sequence goes on along the minus strand of NC_045711.1, from coordinate 18,349,403 downwards.
GGGCCGCAGCGCACCCGGCGTAGCGCCGAGCTCCAGTCGGGCGGCTCCCTCCCGCCGGCTGGACAGCGGCGCGCGCGCGGGCGGAGGCGTGGCTTCCTCGGCAGGTGGGTTTGCATTGGACGCAGCAAGTGGAAGGGGTGGGCACCTCCGCAGAGGCAGCCCAGGGACTGGCCAGAAGCTGCAGGGGCGCGGTCTTGGGAGGCGGGGCCGGGGACCGGCGGGGCAGAGCGCGCCGCTGAGGTGGTGGAGGCTTCTGTGCCCAGTGAGAGAGCGGCTCCTGGGGTCTCTGACCCCGACCCCGGAACGGGAGGCCGGGGAGGCAGGGTGCCGGCGCCTCGGAGGGCCCCGGGCGGCGTCGGGTGAGGCGCCACCGCCGAGCGTGCAGCGAGAAAAGGGGCCGCCCCGCCCCTCGCTTTCTTCCTGGACCGCGCCTCGCGGCACCTCCCCCACCGCCGACCCCGCGTCCCGCGCGGACCTGAGCGCTGGGCTCCCGCGCAGGTGCGGGACGGGGGCTGCGTGCGGCCGCTCGCTCTGGCCCCTGCCTGGCCCCCTTCGGCCTGGGGCCCCGGAGGCTCCGAGGGCCCCTGAGCTCGGGGGCGGGCCCCTCCTCACCCGCGTGTCCACACAGACGCCATGGCCGAGCCCCTGAAGGAGGAAGACGGCGAGGACGGCTCCGGGGAGCCTCCGGGGCCGGTGAAGGCGGAGCCCACCGTCACCGCCTCCTCCGTGGCGGCCAAGAACCTGGCCTTGCTGAAGGCCCGCTCCTTCGACGTGACCTTCGACGTGGGGGACGAGTACGAGATCATCGAGACCATAGGCAACGGGGCCTACGGGGTGGTGTCCTCCGCGCGCCGCCGCCTCACCGGTGAGCGTGGAAACCGGCTCCCGGGGAGTGAGGCCCGCCCCGTCTCAGACAGCCGGCGGGGAAGGCTGGATGTGAACTCTGGCTCAAGTCAGCACATGCTGGTCAGGGGCCGTCTGGGTGCCGGCCTCTGTCTTGGGCACAGGTTCTGAAACTCTGGCATGGTAGCAGCCTACTTTCTCCTTAGAAAGATGACAACCCCGGTTAGTCCAGAATGGAGCTTCCCCAGAATGTGTTTCTGGGCCAGAGACTGGCCAAGGGATTGGTGGTGGGGTGGGCGGGGTCTGGAAAGGAGAGGGTGCAGGGAGGTAGAGGGAGCGCCAGCATTAGAGTCCAGACTCTCCTATTAACTAGCTGTGCAACGCCCAGCAGGTTACCGAGCTTAGGTCTTCACATCTCTAACTCTGAGCTGTGAGTACCTGCCTTGCAGTAGAGATGAAGGGGAAGTCTGATAATGTATGTCCTGTGCTTAGCACTGGACTTGGCACATGGTACGCACTCAGTATACAAGAACTGTGGTCATTTGCATTCTAGCCAGGAGCGGTTGAAAGTGGCCTTGTGCCCCTCTGCAGCTGCATCAAGGTACCTTATGGTATCTGCCTTTTCCCTAATCCCCAGGCCAGCAGGTGGCCATTAAGAAGATCCCCAATGCTTTTGACGTGGTGACCAATGCCAAGCGGACCCTCAGGGAGCTGAAGATCCTCAAACACTTCAAGCACGACAACATCATCGCCATCAAGGACATCCTGAGGCCCACCGTGCCCTATGGCGAGTTCAAGTCTGTGTAAGGAGTGGGCACGGGAGAGGGAGGCAGAGCTGGGGTCTCTGCGGGAGGTGGGGACCATCTTGCTGAAGCTCCAGGAGGGCAGCTGAACCTAACGTGAGGCAGACTGGGAAAATCCCCTCGATTCCAGTACCAGTGCTCCCTTAGGGCTTTCCCAGTGGCACTTGTGATTTCCCAAGAGGTGAATAGACGTAAGAAGTGCACAGGATCTCAGTACACAGGCTGGTAAACGTAGGACATTCGTCCTGCATCTGCTTTCCTACTCCATAGCAGACATCACTGATCAACCTAGGAACACTTCTGTATAGAAAATGGACAAACCTTTACAGATTGCCCATAGACATCCAAGCAGCCACTACCAAACAATGGAGGGGGTCCCTGAACTAAATCTATTGGCCAACCCTGGTTCAGTCCAGCCCCCTCTCTTCTGTGATGCTGAAACTAGGTCTGGAGGGAAAAGTGATCCCACTTCACTTAAGTTCATGGAAGAGTTGTAGAGAATTTAGAATCTTTGTGCCACTGGTGGCCCCTCCAGATCCTGAGAGTAAGGCTGTGACCTGTGGAGCTGGGAGGGAGGGTGTGGTGAGGATGGGGCCGGAGTGTGGCCAAGTCAGCTCTTGCCTGTCTCCCCTGCCCCTTTAGCTACGTGGTCCTGGACCTGATGGAGAGCGACCTGCACCAGATCATCCACTCGTCACAGCCGCTGACGCTGGAGCACGTGCGCTACTTTCTGTACCAGCTGCTGCGAGGCCTCAAGTACATGCACTCGGCTCAGGTCATCCACCGGGACCTCAAGCCCTCCAACCTGCTGGTGAACGAGAACTGTGAGCTCAAGATCGGGGACTTCGGCATGGCCCGCGGCCTGTGCGCCTCGCCTGCCGACCACCAGTACTTCATGACCGAGTACGTGGCCACACGCTGGTACCGCGCCCCTGAGCTCATGCTCTCTTTGCACGAGTACACGCAGGCCATCGACCTGTGGTCTGTGGGCTGCATCTTTGGTGAGATGCTAGCCCGGCGCCAGCTCTTCCCAGGCAAAAACTATGTGCACCAGTTGCAGCTGATCATGACGGTGCTGGGGACCCCGTCGCCAGCCGTGATCCAGGCTGTCGGGGCTGAGAGGGTGCGGGCCTATATCCAGAGCCTGCCGCCACGCCAGCCCGTGCCCTGGGAGACAGTGTACCCGGGTGCTGACCGCCAGGCCCTCTCCCTGCTGGGGCGCATGCTGCGTTTTGAGCCCAGTGCCCGCATCTCTGCCGCTGCTGCCCTGCGCCACCCCTTCCTGGCCAAGTACCACGACCCTGATGATGAGCCTGACTGTGCGCCACCCTTTGACTTTGCCTTTGACCGTGAAGCCCTGACCCGGGAGCGTATTAAGGAGGCCATCGTGGCAGAGATCGAGGACTTCCACGCGCGGCGTGAGGGCATCCGCCAGCAGATCCGCTTCCAGCCTTCCCTGCAGCCTGTGGCCAGTGAGCCTAGCTGCCCCGACGTTGAGATGCCCAGTCCTTGGGCTCCCAGTGGGGACTGCGCCATGGAGTCCCCACCGCCAGCCCCACCACCTCACCCTGGGCCTGCGCCTGATACCTTTGATCTGACCGTGCAGCCACCCCCGCCAGCCAGTGAACCAGCCCCTCCCAAGAGGGAGGGCGCCATCTCAGACAACACCAAGGCGGCCCTCAAGGCTGCCCTGCTCAAGTCTTTGCGGAGCCGACTCCGAGGTGCCTGGCAGAGGCAGCGGCTGGCTGGGGAGCGGGGGGCGGAGGGGGATCCTGGCTGGGACAGGCCCTTACCTTCCCCCTGCCCATCTTACCCGCAGACGGCCCCAGCGCCCCCCTGGAGGCCCCTGAGCCTCGGAAGCCAGTGACGGCCCAGGAGCGCCAGCGGGAGCGGGAGGAGAAGCGGCGGCGGCGGCAGGAGCGGGCCAAGGAGCGGGAGAAGCGGCGGCAGGAGCGGGAGCGCAAGGAGCGGGGGGCCGGGGCCTCCGGGGGCCCCTCCGCCGACCCTCTGGCGGGGCTGGTGCTCAGCGACAATGACCGGAGCCTGCTGGAGCGCTGGACTCGCATGGCCCGGCCCCCCGCCCCTGCGCCCACGCCGCCGCCGGCCCGGCCCCCGAGCCCTCCTGCCGGCCCCCCACCACAGCCTGCCTGCCCAGCCCCAGGGCCTGCACCTGCCCCACTCCAGACTACCGCTGCCGCCCCGGGCCTCCTGGCCCCCCAGTCACTGGTGCCGGCCCCCGGGCTACCGGGCCCCAGTGCCCTGAGTGTTCTGCCTTACTTCCCTTCTGGCCCACCCCCTCCAGACCCCGGGAGGCCCCCTCAGCCCTCCACCTCAGAGTCGCCCGACGACGTCAACCTGGTGACCCAGCAGCTGTCCAAGTCGCAGGTGAGGGGAGGAACCCCGGCCCTGGGGACGCCTGGATCTGAGCCCAGGGAAGTGAGTTTGGGAAGTCCTTGGGGACGGGAGGCGCTGTGACGTGTCTATTCCGGGAGAGCTGATCAGTGGGCAGGTTTCCGTCTCCTTAACTTGTCCCCTCACCCACAGAAAGCGTGGCACTGGCCGCGGGCAGCACTTGGTGTTTGTCCAGGCTGGCGCGGTCACTGTGGGCAGTGTCAGGATGGGGGGCCCAGCAGACCCCCGTTGGCTCCTGGTGGGGCCTACCTTGCAAGCTGCCATCACCCTCTGCAGGTGGAGGACCCCTTGCCCCCTGTGTTCTCGGGCACACCGAAGGGCAGTGGGGCCGGCTACGGTGTTGGCTTTGACCTTGAGGAATTCCTAAACCAGTCTTTCGACATGGGCGTGGCTGACGGGCCCCAGGATGGGTAAGATGCTGGCTGGGCTGCTGGAGGGGCTGTGGGTAGGGGCTCCCCCTTCTGCACCAGCCGCCTCCACTCTCCCCTCCCTCCGCTGCAGCCAGGCTGACTCGGCCCCGCTCTCGGCCTCCCTGCTTGCTGACTGGCTTGAGGGCCACGGCATGAACCCTGCAGACATCGAGTCCCTGCAGCGTGAGATCCAGATGGACTCCCCGATGCTGCTGGCTGACCTGCCTGACCTCCAGGAGCCCTGAGGCCCACAGTCTGTGCCTTGCTGCCAGGGGCAGACCCAGCTCCAAGATCGCAGGAACGCCCAAGGGCTGGCGCCCGGGGCCCTGCTGGGGAAGCTCAGGTCGGGTGGTTCTGCAGGGTCATCTCAGACCCACCCTGCAGCCTTAAGCAGCCACCTGAGCCAGCAGTGAGCCCCGCGGGATCGGACGAGCCCTGCCCCCGAGCGGTCCTCTTCAGTATCGTATTTTTATTAATAGTTGTAGTATTGTTACTGTTATTACACAATGTTTTGCCATGAAAACGAAGCCTGTGAAACAAGGTTTCCTTTAGCGTCTAACTCCGGGTGTGTTTTTGGATTTGAGGGCAGGGTGCTGTCTGTAGGGAACCCCGTTGGGGATCAAGCAAATGCGTCTGCGTGCATGACAGCCGAGGCCAGTTCCTTCAGGTCCTGAGGTTTATTGAGACCTGTGCTCCCCACCTGCCTCCATCCCCACAGAGGGCGTCCTCTGCCCTCTCCCACCATCAGCTCACCCCGGGGCAGGTGGGGGGACCTCACAACTGTGCCTTCCTCGGCTCTGGCTGTTCTGGGGTGGCCTGCGTAGCTGGAGGGGAGTATGGTTTCAGTATCGGGCCTGGGGCATCCAGGAGGGGAAGGCGGGAGGCTAAGGGCCACAGTGAGACGGGGCTGGGGTCCACGGTGCTCAGCACTGGGCTAAAGCTGGTGGGAGAGGCAGAGGATGAGAGATGCTCTACTGGTCAGAGGGATTGCTGGGGGTGGCAGCAGTGGCCACATGCAAGTGGCCCGGTGTGTGCTGTGAGCATAGATTGGACTGCGCCAGCCAGTCTTGCTGGCTCTGGTGGCCCCAGATGGAGGAGGCCAGTCAGGAAGCTGGCTGAGGTGGAGCCCAGAAGCCTGCAGCCTGGGAGAGCCCCTCAGGGACAGAGTCCAAGTCCTGGCTGGATGGCTGTGTCTTTCGGAGGCGCCTCGGGGGGCAGGGAGCAGAGGCCTGGCCGAGAGGTGGACGCAATGAGTGTGACAGGCCCCGCGGGAGGCCAGAGCGGAGGGAGCAGCAGAGCGGCCTTGGGGGCCGGGGCGGGGCAGCCCCTCAGGCCCGGCGGATCTTCATCTCGGTGCGCTTGAGGGAGTAGTAGAAGCCCTTCCACTGCGCCCAGTTGATGCCGTTGGCGTAGGAGAGGTGGGAGCCGCCCAGGTAGAAGCCGTTGAGGTTGGCGAAGTGGCAGCTGCGGAACCAGAAGGCTCCGGAGGAGAGGGCCGCACAGTTCTGCACGAAGAGGTCCTGGTCCCGGTCGAAGGTGGAGAACTTCTGGCTGCTGTGGTAGGACAGGGAGTCGCCTGGCAGAGGGGAGGGCCAGCTGAGGGCGTGCTGAGCCCTGGGCTGCAGGGAGTGGGTCACAGCCTGCGAGGGGGCACCCCAGTCCCCACAACCCTTCCCTCTGCTGGCCAGGTCGGGGTACCTGCCCCGCCGTCCTCGAAGCCCCCCACATAGAGGGTGTAGCCGTCCTCCTCGGCGCTGACCGCATTGGGAGAGATGGAGAAGTCAGCGTACTTGGCGAAGGCTGTGTTGTTCTCAAAGTCCTCCAGGTCCACCCGCAGCTCGTACTTCTGCTTCAGCGTCAGGAGGTGCAGGTTCTGCAGCCCTGGGGAGGAGAGGCAGCCGGTCAGCAAGGCCCTGGCTTCGGGGCGCCCCCGCCCGACCAGGCCCTGCCTTACCCAGCCAGTACTCCCCGTCCGCGCGCCCGAAGCCCAGCTTGTAGTCGTTCCAGCCCCGGAAGAAGCTCACTGAGCCGTTGAATCTCTTCTGGAAAATCTGGAGCAGAGGGGATGGGCCTGGACCTTCAAGGGTCAGGGCCCGGGGCCCTACCCAGGCATGGGTCTCAGGTGTCGAGGCAGCTGTGAAAGGACTGAGCTGGGGGCTAAACGGGGAGCTGCTGCTGGGAGCAGGAGGCAACGGAGGGGACATTTTGGAATTTGGGCGCTTGGAGCCGAGTCTTGGTGCTGGCTGGGCGACCTGGGGTGAGTTACTGTACCTCTCTGGGCTTCAGTTCCTCATTTATAAAAGGTGCCTCACTTCCAGGGTCACCGTGAGGACGGCCCCTCATTCAGTTGTGGCAGCGGCTCGCGCTGTGCTGGGGTTATTGTTGCCATGTTGGGGTGAAGGAGCAGGCTCACAGTGGGGAGGCTCGGGTGCACAGCCAGACACGATCCAGGTCTCTGTCCCCCCCACCACTCACCGTCCACTTGCCGCCCTCAGTGGTCATGTCACAGAAGACGGGCACAGGCACGCTGGGGCCTGAGGGGTAGATGAGGTACACGCCGTCCACCTGGTAGCCCTGGGCGTAGATGTCGTCGCAGTCCAGGGGCTGCTGAAAGCAGGACCTCTCCAGAGCTGGGGGTGGGGGTGTGGAGAGGAGCCTCAGGCATGACGGACACCCCTGTATCTCATGGTTTCCCAGAGCTGGTGGGGGGGGCGTCCAGTCACAGGAAATCCCACATTTCAAGAGCAGCTCAAAGATGGTCTCCCCACCTGCCCCGTTTTAGGGGCAGAGCGAGTCCCACAGACCTAGGACTCGGGCCCAGGCCTGACCCCCGAAAAATGGCTCAGAACAGCCTCCTGGCCCAGCCTGTCAGCCAGGCCTCAACTGGGGACGTGGGCAGCTTACCATCTCCCCGGATCCCGGAGACCTGGGGGGCACAGGGGGCTGAGGAGAGCAGCAGCAACAGCGGTAGGGCCAGGAGGGCCTGGTGACAGAAGGACAGGGTCACCCCCCGACCCCTCCCACACCCTGTGCCCCCTGCTTCCCTGCCAGGAACCCTGCTCTGCCCTTCCCCCACCCCTCCTGGGGGACCCCACTCTCTGAGTGGGCTCGCGAGAGCCCCCTTTGCCTTCACGGCCCCCCGCGAGGTCCTCTCCCTGGAGCGGGTTCGGTCCCCGGACGCCATGAGGCCCCCACCCCAGCTGTACCTTCATGCTGCCAGTTCAGCTCTGAGTGGCTGGGTGTCTGCTGCCCCAGACTGCGCCCCAGACTGCAACCGCCCAGTTATGTGCTGGGCCCCGGCCAGCCGCCCCAGCCCCGCCCCGCGGCTGCAGAGCCCCCTCTCCCCCTTCCCCCGGCACTGGACCAGCATCCACTTCCACAGTTGGGGGCAGGGGGGTGGCGAGCTGGGCCCGGGCTAAGGGCCCACCTGTGTCTCATTAGGCACAGCACTGCAGACGCTCACCTCCCGCTGCCTCAGTGCTCCCAAGAGCCCCTCTGCCACCGCCCCTGCGGCCCCCAGGCACCCCCAGCCCCTCTGCACGCCTCTGTTTATCTTCTCTCTCCTTCCCTGGCCTGCAATTCATTAGCGCTGCTGGGAAGGCTGAGGGATGGTGGAGGTGGGGGTACATCTGGGGAGGGGAGGCCTGTTCTGGGAGAGCAGAAGGCAGGGGTGGGGGGCGGCCTCTGAGCTCCTGATGTGGGAGCCGGGGGCGGGGGCTGGGGGGGCAGGGGCAGTGGGGCCAGGCGTCTCCTGGCAGGACTGGGACATTTCTGAGCCGTGAGAGCACAGCCTGCTGGCGTCCAAATGCCGTCCGCCCCAGCCCAAGCCAGGGCCCCTCTCCAGCCCCCCTGGCTGCGGCCCCCTCAGGCCCCCTCCTTCCCCCTCCCACAGAGGCCGCCTTTGTTTTTCTTCATCTCGCCCCACTCCCTTCCTCCCCTATCCCACCCCTCTCAGCCAGGGGCCTGTTTCCCTGGAAGCCCACCTCTTCCCTCCTGACCCGCAGCTGCCTGGCCATCCCAGCTCAGGTCCTCGCCTCCTGGGTGCCCGCCCATCAGTGCTCCAGCCTCCCTGCGGACCTCCCTGCCTTCGTTCTCTGCGCAGGCTGCCAGAACAGTCCTCCCAGACGCCGCCTGCCGCCACCTGCTTACAGCCCCCCTGCTGCCGCAGGGCTGAGGCTACACTTCTCACTTCGGACTCCAGAAGACTCGGCAGACTGGCCTCGGCCTACCTTAGGCACTGCATCCCGTCTTGCTCGTGACTCGTAAAGCGCAGCTCAGCCACGCCAGGCTTTCTGCCTGCACCAGCTCTGCTCCCAGCAGGGCCGCTGGCCGTCCCCTTCCTTGGCCGTGAGCGCCAGCGGGCAGGGTCTGGGTCTCAGTCCCAGCGCAGAGCCCAGCACAGAGCGGGCCTCGCACCTGTGTTCACTCACAGGTCAGATGTCTTCTGGGCACCTGCCTGGTGCCGGCTGCCCACGGATGGCAAACCCAGGCAGCAGACAGCGTGCTGTGGGGGGACCTCCGTAGAGTGGACGGGTGCGTGAGGCATGGAGGGGCTCAAAGTGAGGACGTGCCTCTGGCTCCGTGCCCCCTCCTCACTCTGCAGTCCTTGAGCCCCTTGGACCAGCCCATTTGGCCCCTGGGTTTGGCCCTGTAATCGCTGGTGAGAGTTGCTTCTCTGTTCACTGGGTGACCTTGGACAAGTCGCTCTGCCTCTCTGTGCCTCGGCTTGCTTCTCTGTAGTATCCTTCGAAGGTGGGTGTAAGGACTAGGTGACGCGGGTCACGTGCCCACAGTTGGTAACAGTTCAGCAAGTACTGGCTGTCGTCATGGTACATGCACAGGTGGTTCTTCAGCGAGTAGACTGCCGTCAGCATGATGTTTGTCCTCTGTGGAAGGGGTGGTCGGCTTCCTCTCAATGTCCATTCGTCCTGAGTGGTAAGATCTTGATTTTCAGCTGGACCGACTGTCCAGCCTCCCTTAGTGAGGCCACGGGTCTGAATTCTGGCCAAGAAGATGCCAACAGAAGTGTCATCAAGGCAGCAACCGCCCCCTCTTCCTCTGGCCCTCTGGCCCGTTGTTGGGCACGGTGGCTGGCACGGTGGCTGGCACTCCAGCCACCACTTTGGACAGAGGATGAGGCCCCTTCAGGGGGTGGTAGAGGGGTGATGCGGAGGAGCGGGGCCCCTTGGACTTGGTGGAGCAGGTCTAACGCCAGCTTCGGACCGCCCTTCCTTCTCTAGGCCTCTTCTGTGTGGCAGAGCGAGAAACTTCTATGTAGTTCAAGCCTCTCTGTTGTGTTTCCTGTTCCACAGCTGAGTCTGATCCTGAGACCTCGCTCCTTTCAGCAAATGCCAGCTAATTTTAGCACAGGCCACAGAAAGGAAAATAAAGAACAGCCATCAAAACAAATAATAAAGTATGTCTTAAGCATCAAAGACTTCTGCAGAATGCAACTGATAAACAGGAACCCCCCAAAACGAGAGAGAAGTAAGCAGTGTGGCATCCGTCACATTCTGCCTTAGTTTTTTCTTAAAACCTTAAAGTATGGGGGTGTGCAGAGCAGGCTGCCTCCTTGCTGGCTGTGCTGGGGAATTAGTTTAACTCTTTAGGGGAAGAAAGTTGGCGCCGTGTACCCAGAGTCGGCACTGCCTCTGAAGGTCCCGTCTGAGGGAGAACTGACGGAGGGGCATGAATTGGTGCACAGATCTGTCAGCTGCCCAGCGTGGAAGTTTCCTCTGTCAAGGGGTCCCCCTGCCTGGAGCGGGAGCACAGCTCTGTTGGCGGAACGAGACCCTGGTGCAGCTGATCTAACGGCTGCCCTGGGCTCCGCTGTGGCAGCAGGAATCCGTTCTCGGCAGTGGGAACCGGGAGGTGTCTGGTTCCAGCCCCCGGCTGGCCCACCGTGACTTTGCCGGCGAGGTGCTGAGTCATCTTGGCCCCGCCTGGGCCGCAGGCCCTGAACTTGGGGCCCGGCCCTCCTGGCGACTGGTGGTTCTGTTCATCATGTGTCTGGGAAAGACCCCACCTGCCATGGGTGAGGAGCTTCATGGGGGCCTCTCCCGGCTGGTGGCTGATGCCAGCTCTGACCGGGGTTCTCAGGAGGAGGTGGGGAGCCCAGAGAGCTCACTTGAGGGTGTCATGGGCTGCGGGAACAGCCCTCAGTGGTCTCAGCGTCTCCGAGGACAGTGTCAGGATGCCAGGCCCATGGCTCTCTCTGCTCAAGAGGTGGGTTCCAGGAGGGGGGCCACCCCTCCCACAGGCCTTGCTTGGGTCACCTCCTTGGTGTTGCCTCTCCACCCCGCCTGTCTCCATACTGTTCTGTGCCCAGGGGTCACTGTGCTCCCATGGCCCCTGGCTTCCCCCTGGGTTTTTGGAAGCGAGGTCGGGGTGCTCCTCCCCGGCCCCGTGCTGCCCAGGGCTGCAGTTTTGGCAGCGGCTGCGCCCCCTCCTCACCCCTTGGGACGGCTCCTGCCCCAACCCCCTTGGCCGGCTCATCCCGTAGTCTGGGGAGTACCGCTCGGCCATCGCTGGTCCCAGGTGCCTCGACACCCCGTGCTGGCTGCCCCCGCGCGCCCACCCAGGTACAGCGCCCTCATGAGATTCTCTTAGGAACCGAGTAGAACGGCCGAGTGTGCCTTTGTTTCCTGGCCGCGCCCCGGCGCCGCGGGGCTTCACTTTGGTTTTGCGCTGGAAGCGCAGCAGCAGCGAGGACCGGCCCCCGCGTGGGGAGGCTGCGGAGGGGCTGTGGAGGGGAGCTCCTGGGAGCAGAGAGAGGAGGGGAGGCGCTGTCCCCCAGCTCAGGCCAGGCGAGGGGCACCAAGGCGGACGGGTGGCCTGTGGGAAGGAGCGAGGCCGGCTGAGCTGCGGGAGGGTGGGACCCAAGGGCCGTGGGCGGAGGGCAGGGCCCCGGTGGTCCCTGCAGGGCCAGGCTGTGGGGTGCCTCGGGGCCCAGCCAGCACCCTGGTGGCCTCGCTTCACCTTCCTCAGCCCCGTCTCCAAACACGTTCTGAGGCCCCGGGGTGTGGGCTGCAGCCTGGGACTGTTGGGGGCCAGGCCGGCCGCGCCAGACGGATGCGGAGGGGAGCGGCTGCAGCCGTCGGGCCTCCCGGAGCTGAAGGGGACAGGCATGCGGGAGGCCAGCGGGGGTCCCGGCCCACCGGGGCCTTCCCGGGGAGACTCCTTCCATCTCCTGGGGAAATGAGGAGGGGTTTGGCATCTCCCCCTGCATGTTTTGGTTTGGGGCAAGTTCAGTGGACAAAGCTCGGAGTGTGGCCGACCTTTGGAGCTGCCCCTGACACCTCTGGGGTTGGAGTGTGCTGGGGCACAACCTTTGGTCCCGTTTACCAGTGTGGGATTCGTGTAACTCCGGTGCATGGCTTTTGTTTTGACGTGTGGGTTGTGTGGATGCCACTGTCCTGGGGAGGAGACAGAGGTCAAGGTTTTGGGGTTTGTGTTTTATATGATGAATGTGTGCACCTCTTTGGGGAAGAGCGGTGCTTGGAGGCCCTGTATCGAGATCACCAGTGCCCGCCCTGGGCTCCGAGGAGTCGGGGGCCTTCCCGTGTCGCCGTGTGGCCGCCTGGTGGCCCGGCCCCGTGGAGGCGTGTGCCCTCCTGAGAAGCTTCTCCCCTGTTGCCTCTCCTTAGCTGTTTCCTTCCCTCCGTCCTCTCTGCTCTCTTCCTGATGGTTTGATGGATTGGACACTGGCTCCCCGATCCGTCCTTTGTCCGGATCTCTCCTCTGACGTTTTCCACCTTTGTTTTTAATTCTGATGTCTGAGCACGCCCTTAATGTCCGACACGCCTACTGACTTAAAAAATTAGCTCCCACAGTGTATTTACTTCCCAGTGCCTCCTTGTTTTAAGGGTTTATGGGGGGTGCGCAGAACTGACAGCCTGTAAAGCCCGCCCACTGTAAGCGCAGAGAGCAGCAATTACTGCTTTGAGGAAAACAGACTTTATTTTTCTGAGCGCTTCTAGGTTCACAGCAAAAGAGGGAGGTGCCCAGTTTCCCACGTACCCCCTGCCCCCTCCGCATGCCTAGCGTCCCCCACCACCAACCCCCCCAGGTGGGACGTCCGTTACATCTGATGGACCGGCACAGACGCACCGGCGTCCCCCCAAGTCCGTGGTTCATGCCAGGGGTCACGCCGGGCGCTGTACGTTCTGGGGTTTGGATCAATGTGTGATGACACGTGTCCACGTGGAAACACCACAAGGAACATGGCTCCTCCCCGATTCGTCCTCCATCCCCACTCCCTCCCGGCAACCAGGGAGGGGCTGGGGGCTGGAGTGGGAGCAGCTCTCTCTCCAGGTGCAGCACCTGCTGCGGGAACGAAGCCGGGTTCTGGGGTCCCCAGGAGAGGAAGGGGCAGAGCCCCAGAGGGGGTGTGGTGGTGGTGGGGGGCGGGGGCGGGGTCAGCTCACAGCTCAGGGGAGCCTGGGAGGTTGGAACCAGAGTGGTGCTGCTTTGTAAACCGTCAAGTGCCCACACGCCACACTTCACGCTTCTTGCCGGGGACGGATTAGTGCAGACAGCGGAGCGGGAGAGCATGGGCTTGGGAATCCTGGACTCAGGCCCCAAGTGCCACTCCTACCGATGTGGAGGAGGACAGCTGTCCCGTGTGGGTCACCATGCTTGACGGCAGTGTCAGCCCGGCGAGGTGCAGGCCCCCGGGAGCTCGTGATGTGGAAAGTGAGGGAGATGGAAACCGAACACTGAGTTCTCAGGCACTCATCTCGGTGCCCCGGCGCATGGCCCCTGCAATGACCAGATATACCCGGAGCAGATCTGGTGGACCTCTTGCCCTTGAGGGGCTCCCAGACAGCAGACAGGACACAGAAGTGGCTCAGTGCTTGCTACGGGGGTGAGGAGTGAACGGAGGGAGGACACACGAGCAACAGAAGGAAGGGACCCAAGTTCTGTCCAGTTCGGGCCGGGGGGCGCTGGGTGAGCGGTAAGGAGGGATTGAGGCTGGGTCAGCCCCTCTGTCCCATAAACAGCCGGACACCAACTGTTTCAGGCTCCGAGAGCCACTCGGTCTCTGACACGACCCTTCGCCTTGGCCGTCGAGGCCCAGAAGCAGCTGTAGACGGTCCATAGCCACGAGCCTGATTGAGTTCCAATCAAGCCTTGTTGATCAACGATGAGGGGGCAGCTGAGCCCTGCAATAAAGCCCCCAGGGAGGAGGGAGGGAGGCGTGAGAACCTCTGAGTGAAGAACAGTCTGAGCAGAGGAGGCTGCAGGTGCAAAGGCCCTGAGGTGGGAGTGCACCCCTGCGTCTGAGGGACGGGGCGTCAGCTGGCCGGCGGGGCAGGGGGCAAGTAGGGACATGGGAGGAGGTAGGGAGCCGCCTTGGGGCCTAGGAGGACTTGGGCTCGTGTAGTTGTGAATGGCGGGAAGTGGGGCTGCAGGCCCCTCCAGGGTGCTCGAGTGGTCGCACCAAGTCCGCGCATCTCCTTCCCGCCTGTGGCGGAGCTGAGTGCGGCCCTTTTCCTTCCGCAGAGAGCTGGTTATGCGTCAGGAGAGGGGCTCCCTGGGGGGAGAGACCCCGTGCCCCATCCCCCCTCCAGGCCTGGGGGGGCCCAGGGCACCCCCTAGGGGCTCCCCTCTGTCCTGCTGCTGAGCCCGCCCACGGGGCTTTTTACTTCGCTCATTTGGTTATTGTATCCTTCAGTTCTAAAATTTCCACCTGTTTTCTCTTTAGAACCTTTTTTTTTTTTTTTTTTGCTGAGGCTTCCTACATCTTCGTTTGTTTCTCATGTGTCTGAAGCTGCTTGTGGAAGCCTTTTATCGCGGCTGCTTTACAGTCGTGGTCAGAATAGTTGCAGCATCTGCATAGACTTGACGTTGGTCCCTGCTGATTGTCATGTTCACTCAGTGCGAGACCTTCCTTGTTCTCGGTGTGGTGAAACCTGGCCGCTGTGTGCAGTGTGCAGTGTGCAGTGTGCAGGGCTGGCCTGGGCTCCGTGGATGGCTCCCAGGGCTTTCCAGGCCTCTGAGCCGACCGCCTCCCTCCTCTTGGTCACTGGCATGTCCGCTGGGGCCAAGCGGCCTGGGCCAGCTGATCCAGTCCGGGTGGGGAATTCCTGCTCTTTCTGCCGCCAGACACGTGGTTGGAAAGCAGAAGCAAATTCCAGCCTCCGGACACCCTCCTCCCTGACCTCTGGGGTCAGCAGCTCATTTCCTGTTACCTGACCTCACGCCACACTCGTTTGGTCGACAGACACACTGTGTTGTGGATTGCTGAGCACCTGGCCGCTGCGGCCACTTCGCTCTGCCTAGTCCTGGGTGACGGGGCTGGGAGGGGGAATGGCCTGCCCAGGATTTGAGAGAGGGGGAGAAACACTGTGTGTGAGAGAGATGAGACAGAGAGACAGATGGATAGAGGGGAGGGAGGGAGAGAGACCAGCAGAAGCCCGGCGTGGCTGTGAGGGAGGGGCCCCTGGGTAGCCTTCCGTTTTCTCATCTGTAAAGTGGAGCGATATTTCTACCTTTGGAGGAATTCAGGGAGAACTGGAGATTCTGTTGTAGGAAGGACTCAGCAACTCAGCGTATTTTAGGAGCCCGGTAAATGTGTGTGAGCATGCTTCTTGGTGTGAGAAATTCGCTGAAGACAGTACTTTATCTGGGGCATCTGTCTTCATGCCCTGAGTACCCCGCAAGGCCCTGCTTCTCTAGGAATGTCTCAACTTTTTACCTGGCAGAGAAGAGGGGTTAGGCCCTGGGAGGGAGGCCTGAGAGCCATGGCAGGGGGCACGGTGTCTGGGGAGATGGGGCTTAGGGAGGCAAGCCCTGGCTGATCAACAGCCGACATTTACTGGGCACCTCCTGCATGGTGCATGGGCACCTCTCAGCAATAACCCTGCGCAGGGCAATGATCACCTCGAGTTCTCCTGCTGGGAAACTGAGCTGGCAAGCAGGGCATGAGGGGCCCAGCCAGCTGGGCAGAATCGCTGTTTGAATGAGGCCTGGGTGTGGCCCTGCGCCCTCCTCAGCCTCACGGGTCTGGTCCACACTGGGGGGTGGCCTTGGCCTCGGCCAGCTGGCCAGGGGCGGTCGGGATGCCAGGCCTGAGCCTCGGGGGTTCCTGGCTCCACTCAGTCTGGCTGTCTGTCTGGGTCCAGCTGCACAGTGCTGCCTCTCACCTCGGAGGGGTCTGGGGGGCCACTCCAGCTGGGGGAGTTCTCTCCTCAGGGGCCAGCTGGCCGCGTCCCTCAGTGCCCTGGCCGACTGCCTGGACGCGCCAGACCTGGGGGGCGGCTGGCCGTCTGCAGGGGGTGGTGAGGGGGGGTGGCCTGGAGCCAGGTCTGGTTCTGATTTGGGGGAAGGTGGTACGTAAAGGCGTTTGGCCGCCAGCAGCCCAGGACCCCTGCCAGCCAGCGTGAACTTCAGAAAGCCTGGGGGGCCTTCCAGCTTCACTGCGGTCCCCTCCCACTGTCCGCACATCAGCCAGCGCCCCCATGCTGTGTGTCCCACGTCCGCAGCCCACCTGCCTGTTCCCCGCGGTGGAATTCCGGCTTCTCCCTGCCTTGCACTCAGCACAGGTGGGCGGGCTGCTGGGGCTGGGAGCGTCCTTGTCAGGAGGTCGTGCGACTCTGACTCTCAGCATTCTCCTCTGAAGGTCGGGGTTGTGCGGGTTCAGAGGTGGCTCTGGCCTCGGGTGCCCCCTGCCCTCCTCCCCTCCAAACTGGCCCCCTGCTCCCTTCAGATGGACCACACCACTGTCAGAGCACTTTCCAGATGCGCCATGAAAATTCCATTCTTGCCCTCGTGCTCCTTTGCTTTTGGGGGACGGGGTCTAGTCTTCTTACCTGGACATCGGGGACGTTTCCGGCCCCCAGTGGCCCCGGGCTTCTCTCCTCACCCTCCACATTCACACGCTCCTTGTCCACCTGGGGCCTGTTCTGGGCTGAGCTGTGTTCCCTCAAGATGCATACATTGAAGTCCTAAGCCCAGGACCTCAGAATGCGACTGTATTTGGAGGTAGAGCCTTTAAATAGGGAATGCAGGTCAAGTGGGGTCACTAGGGTGGCCCTGATCTGATGAGTGGGGTCCTTCTAAGAAGAGAGTAGGATGCAGACACACAGGGACGATCACGTGGGGACACGGAGGAGACGGCCGTCTGCACACCGCGGAGCCACGGGGTGAGGCGCGGGAGAAAGACCTGGGATCCCAGACTCCAGAGCGCGAGGAAGGCGACCTCCGAGGGTTGAGCCGCCCTGTCGGTGCGCCTGGCCATGGCGACGCCGGCAGCTGCCTCGGGGCCTGGCGCAGGCCGCGAGCGAGGGCCTCATGTTAGGTCCTGGACTTTCATCGCGGGACAAGTCCCTTACTGTTTAAAGCATCCATCGTAAACTCTGAAAATATGCCTCGGCTTTCGTGAGCCTGCTTGGGCGTGACTTCATTCATCCACATGCCAGAAGCTTCCAGATGGGAGAGGCCGGGCCGCCTCTGCCTGCAGCGTCTGGCCTTCCTTCTCCCCGGGTCCACTTGAGGGGCTGCTCCTTGTGGGGCCTGCCCTGCCCGCCGCCGCATGACAGGGGCCTCGGTCTCCCTGCTCTGGGAGCTGGGCTGTCTCTGTGTTGTGGGAGTCAGTGGAAACAGCTTCTATGGCCAGACATTGTGACCCTAAGTTGCTAAGCAAGGGTTGGATGATAGTTTGATTATGAAAATTATTTCAAGGAACCAAGGATCGAACTGATGGTGAGGGATGGGAATAGGAGGCTGGGGAGTCGGAGCTTGCCTCCCGTGCCACCAGCGCCAGGAAGTCCCTGGCAGCTGGCAGGAGAGGGGTGGGGCCAGGGTCAAGGTCAGGTCATGGGCAGTCACAAAGGGCCTGTCCCGGCCTGTCCAGTGGAGAGTCCGGGGTCTGGCCTCGGTGCCCTCCCCTGCTGACTGCCCCCACCAGCTCTGAGCACAGAAACTACACAGCACGTGTCATCATGGCCATTGGTGGGAGGGGGACACGTGGCCTCACTCGTGGGGAGCCAGACTGAGCTGACGGCAGCCCCCCCAACTCGTCGGAGCTTCAGGCCTCTGGGCTGCGGCCTGGAGGGGGCCTTTCAATCCTAGGTCTGTCCCAGGGCGGGGCCAGGGCCACCTTGACGGGAGGGGACTGGTGGCCTCCGGGAGGGCCTGTCCACGAAGTGGACACCTTGTTTTCTCCCCACAAAAGCAGGAATTCCACACCATGCTCGGCCTCATCTTGCTCTTTATTTGAAATTAAAAGACACCAGTCAGACAGGGCAGCACGCCTCTGGCTCTGTGCTCCCTGGTCTGGCTCCTCCTTTCCCGGAAGTGGCCTGACGCCTCTGGCCGGGGCTCTGATGCTCACGCGAGGGGTCTGGCATCTTGGTGAGGCCAGGGGCAGAGTAGGGGTGGCTGCTGCGCCTGGGGGGCGAGGGGAGCACATCCTGCTGCACCTTGGGTGGGGGGTCCCGGGCTCACAACACCCAAGAGCACCCAGAGGCCTCTGGCTGGACAGGCCGGAGCCTCCCAGGCCCTGCGAGAGAGCCCAGTGGGGCAGGGATGGGGGGTGAGGCCGCCGTGGGGGCCAGGGTGCCCCACCCTGGCCGCTCCTCCTTCACCTCTCTGGTCCCCCCGACCTTTGCTGGCCAGCTCCTACTCATCCCTCAGCCTCAGCATGGGCATTGCCTCGAGGGAGACGCCTCCCGGGGCGAGCAGATCCGAGTTCGCGCCTGTGCTGCGTCCTCCCACCCCTTCCCTCACCACCCAGTCAGCGAGCGTATCACTCAGGCCTTGTCTAGTGGTCTTCCTGTCTCCCCCGCTCGACTGGAAGTGCCCTGAGTGTTCACCAGCCTACACGCAGGGCCAGCGTGATGCCTGGTGTAACGTGCTCAACGAATACCTCTAGTGTGGGGTGCGTGTAAGAATGGAAGAGTGGTGGGCAGACACGAGGGTGGGGGATGGATGGAAAGATGAATGGATACGTGCACGGGCAGGTGGACGGTGGGTGGGTGGATGGGTGGGCAGACTCCTCCCTCACCTGGCAAGCATGTGGGACACCTTGGGTAGAACCAGCACCAGCACGTCCTGCCCAATACTAGAGTCTCTGGGCTCTCCTGGGAACATCTGTGCAGAGACCGTCACGGACTTCCTGGTCCAGGACTGGCATGTGGGCCTGTGGAGGAGGCAGAAGGTCCGGGAGAGACATGGAGCATGTCAACTGAGTCTTTTCTGGGCCTCAGCCAGAGGGAGCCTGGGTGGGGCTCCCCCCTTGTGGTCTGGCTTCCCCACCCACCCACCTCCAGGCCCTGTCCTTCTCAGCTCTGGTCCACACAGCGGGCAGAGTGACCAGGGCCGGCTTCTCGGGTGTGGACCAGTGCCGTTGCTCAGAGCTCTGGGGTCACCATCAGGAAAGCCTTCTTAATTCCAGCTCTGGCTTGTGTTTTGTAAGTGAATGTTTTTCCATTCCCACTATTTATTTGTGTACTTACTGAAGTGTGGCGAATTTACAGTGTTAAGTTAACTTCTAGTGCGCAGCATAGTGATTAATTCATACATATATATGTTCCTTTCCATGCTTGTAAGTGAGAGTTTGATGGGGAACGGAGCATTGACTGCGATGGGGTAGCCTCGGCTCCTGACTGCCCCCCTCCCACTGCCTCCCCAGGACACACCTTTGGTTGTCCCATCCCTGCCCCCCAGCACCCCCTCTCCATCCAGAGGCCTGAACGTGGGCTCAAACAGAACTAGGGACAGCCGGATTGGCCCAGGGCGTCTGGGTGTGGGAGCAGGCAGCTCTCGCCTCCTCCACAGGCCCACGTGCCCGTCCTGGGCCAGGAAGTGTGAGCAGCCTGCGCAGGTGTTCCCAGGGGTGCGCTTCCACCCTGTCCACATCCCCTGCGGAGGGGACCCTGGGGAGCACCGGGCCTTGGTCTCTCCCATTCCCAGCTGTGCCTGGGGGCCGGCACCCAGGTGTTAGCGCTGGGGAAGACTGGGTACCCATCTGTTTTCCCACATGGTTGCCTGGCGATGAGGAAACGGAGGTTCCGAGAGAAAAGCAATTTCCAGGGTCTCGTGCTGGGACAGAGTAGGGGTCGAAGTGCACGGGAGTCCAGCACCTAGGCCCTCTCCCCAGGGCTGCGAGGCCGTGTGATTGAGAAAACCCTCCTCCCTCGAAGGAGAGCAGGGGACACGGCCCTGCATCCCCGCCCCACCCCTTCCCGTGAGGCTCTTGCTGCCGACCCGCGGGGGCTGCCTCTCGGCCTCGGTTCAGTCCCACAAGTGGAGGCCTCGGGCCCCCAGCGCGAAGGGCCACGGTGAGCGAGACCCAGCCCCGGGGGGCAGGGATGGTCTCCAGGGTATGAAGCTCCCGCCCATCCCCTCGGCATCCTGGCTTAAGACTAAGTCTTCGCCGGGGCAGGGGGCTTTCCATATGTGGTTGTGACCCCTCGGAGCGCAGAGAAGTGAAAGGCAGCACCGGCCCGGCTCGTGGGCGTCGGCTGGGACTGGAGCTGGGTCAGCCTGGTTCCGGAGCCTGGGTCCCAGCGAACCTGTCACGGGTCAGGTGCCCGAGCCATGAGCCTCCTGAGGGCAAGGTCCTGTCCAAGCCGAGGGCTGAGGCGGGGAGGCTCCAAGGAGGGGCTTGCAGCTGAGCTGGACCTTCCAGGGTCTCAGGAGGGAGGTGGGGGCCCTGCAGGCAGGAGGAACACTGAATGAAAGTGCGGAGGTGGGGGAGGAGGGGCCTCAGAGGAAGGTTCGGGCTGGAGGACATGGGCCAGCTACTTTGGATTTTGACTGATGGTAGAAGGGAGCCATGGCAGGTGTTTGAGCAGCATGTGCTCAGGGGTCGATGCTGGCTGCGTGCTGTGGGGCAGACGGGAGGCGCCCAGCCACAAGGCAGTGAGAAAGTCCAGAGGTAAATGTCACAAGCTTGAAGGAGAGTGAAAGTCACTGAAAGCGGAAGACACCAGGGACACACAGCCCGTGTCAGAGCAGCCGAGGGTGCTGAGGAAAGCTGCAGCCTGGACTCGGCACCAGGAGACGTCCCTGGGGGAGGGACGTGCAGGCCACATGCAGTGTGGTGGCATCACGGCCCGTGCATGGCAGGTGCCCGGGATGTGCTCCTCCAAGGGAGGAGGGAGGTTCTCCATCGCGCTATGTCGGTGCCGGCTGTAATCTCCTGCTTTGCACACCCCTGCCTTTTGCACGCCCTGCCTGGCCCCGGAAGAACCCCACCTGGGCCAGCAGGGGCAGTGCCAGCCCACGTTCCACGTCTGCCCTGCACCCATATGGCTTCCCTCCCCCTCCCCCTCCCTGTCCTTATCTCTCCCTGCTGTTTCCATGGCGACTCACCACCTCGGCTTGCCTGCATCCCAGCCTCTGCCAGGGATTCTGAGCCGGCTCTGTCCCTCCCTCCTCAGGAGCCCTGGTTCCCGCAGTCCTGTCTCCTCCCCCTGGGGTGAGTCTAGAGGCAGCCTCCTCTTGGCCCACTATCACATCTATTTTCCAGCCCTGCCGGAGACCTTCCCCTACCTGGCCTCCACCTGCCACAGCTCGGCCAGCCCTCCAAGAAGCGAAGCTGCCCTCCCTCGCTGAAGGCCTCCTCTCCGCTCCGGTCCCTCTCCCCGCGCTCGGCCTCCCATGCCCAGGTCCCCCTTGTCAGTCATTTCCTTTTGTCACCAGCTTGGCAAACAGGCGAGTCTTCAGTCCTGTGATCTGCGGAGAAGGGAGGGGCAGTGAAGGGCCCCCTGGGGTGGGGGATGGGTCTGCGGAGGGGAGATGGGGGCCCTGAAACCCAGGGTGAAGGCAGAAGTCTGGATTCTCTTCTGAATAACATTTTTGTTCCCTGCCCCCATCTTCTCTCCAAGGAGAGAAAACGAAGCTTCATGGGAAACAGCGGCAACAGGTGGTAAGCGGCAGGGCCTGGGGGGCCGGCGGGGGGAGCACCGAAGCCGGCCCGGGGGGCCGTGGAGGGAGGGGCAGGGAAGTCAGCTGGGTGCTCAGAGCTGGACTCCTCCAGGAGCCAGAGTCATCTGCCCACCCCGGCCCCCGCCCTCTCTGTAGGGTCCCTGTCACCCAGCACGTTTAAGCTGCTGCAGGGAGACAGAGAAGAGCCCCGGGCCCCTGGGGTCTGGAGGGGCAGGAACTCCTGCAGGGAGCCCTCGAAGCAGGAGGCCACGGGGGAGGATTCTCGTGGGCTTGTGTGCCAGGCTCCGGGCAGCGCACAGCCCAAGCCCCGTCTCGCCTGGTCGCCCCAACAGTGCGCGGGGCAGGGGCCAGGCCGTGGCAGGGACATGCCCACGACGGTTCCCTGCAGGCCTTCCCCCTCGGGCTCAGTCTCACCACTGCCCTCGGGCCCCTGCACCCCTCACCCTACCCGCAGGTCGCACACGCCGTTCCCCAAGCTGGAGCTGGGGCTGGTGTCCCGGCCGGCGGTGCCCCGGGAGCTGCCCGCCTGCTCCATCTGCCTGGAGAGGCTGCGCGAGCCCATCTCGCTGGCCTGTGGCCACGACTTCTGCCCGCGGTGCTTCAGCACCCACCGCGTGCCAGGCTGCGGGCCGCCTTGCTGCCCCGAGTGCCGCAAGACCTGCCGGCAGCGGAAGGGGCTGCGGGGCCTGGGGGAGAGGATCAGGCTGCTGCCGCGGAGGCCACTGCCCGCCGCGCTGCAGGTGCGCCTCGTGGGCCGGAGCGACCGTGGGGGCGGCCCTGGCCCCTGCTGGGACGTCAGGGTTGGGTGGAGAGTGGGATGGACTCTCTGGGCTTGGGGGGCCTTCTCCCCTGGGCTGGGCGCTCAGGGAGCCCTCTCTCCAGGCCCAGGAGACCTGCACCGTCAGGGCCGAGCCGCTGCTGCTGGTGCGGATCAACGCCTCCGGGGGCCTCATCCTGAGGATGGGGGCCGTCAACCGCTGCCTGAAGCACCCCCTGGCTAGGGACACCCCTGTCTGCCTCCTCGCTGTCCTTGGGGAGCAGCACTCGGGCAAGACCTTCCTCCTCAACCACCTGCTCCGGGGCCTGCCTGGCCTGGTGAGGACAGGACCGGGCAGGGGCTGGGGTCCTGGCCTGGCTTCGGGAGGGGAACGGGGGCTGGATGGTGCAGCGGACACACTGCTTCTTTGCCCCACAGGAGTCTGGCGAGGGCAGCTGGCCGAGGGGAGGAGGCTCCCTGCAGGGGTTCAGATGGGGTGCCAGCAGCCTGACCAGGGGCATCTGGATGTGGAGTCACCCCTTCCTGCTGGGGAAGGAGGGGAGGAAGGTAAGGGGACAGGGGCAGAGGAGTTAAGACTGGCTCAGGGCATGTGAAAGGAGGACAGAGCAGTGAGGGGCATGGGGGAGGGGAGCGGAGCAGAAAGCTTTGGGGGCCAGGACAAGAGGACTGGGGTCTGGGGTGGCGCAGAGGCAGGGTCGGGAAGCCCAGGGCGGCCGGGCAGGCTGACCTCTTGGTTGGCACCCCACCCCCTTGCAGGTGGCTGTGTTTCTGGTGGACACAGGGGATGCCCTGAGCCCTGAGCTGAGCAGAGAAACAAGGACCAGGCTCTGCGCCCTCACCGCCATGCTGAGCTCCTACCAGGTGGGCCCTGCCCCTGCCCCTCGCCCCGGCCCCTCAGCTCTCTCCACACCAGGGCCACCTCAGCCAGGTCCGGCCCTCAGAGCACTGAGGACAGACAGTCACTCTGGTCCTGGAGGCTTCTGTATCCGAGGGTGCCCCTGCAAGGGGGGGGTGCCCCCAGTCAGTGAAGGTGGGTCGAGGGTCCCTGGGGCAGCTGGAGGCCTGTAGGACCATCCCCCAGCCTGCCTTCCACCCCTCGCGGCCAGGCCAGGCCAGCCCAGCCTGGGCAGGCCCCATGCTGGCCCCTCGCACACCCTGAGCCCCGCAGGCTGCCTGGGTCTTCCTCCCTGGGGTCTTCCCGGTGTCTCTTTGCCTTCACAGACCCTCTTCCACCTTGTTCTCCTTGGTTCCAGATCCTCACCACCTCCCAGGAGCTTAAGGATACAGACCTGGAACATCTGGAGGTGAGGAGATGGGGTCTTGGGGCTGCCACCTGTCCCTGCACTGATCATGAGGCCAGGGGTCTGGACCAGTGGCACCAGGTGCTTCCGGATTCTGGCCTAGGACTCCGGGACCTGGAGCAGGGGTGGGGGTTTGAGGGTAGAGGGTTGGGAGAGGCAAGGGGGCCCTGCAGCTGGGAGGGCAGTCCTCTAGAGGCCCAGGGGTAGGGTAGGCACAGTCCTTGGAGTGGCCCAGCCTTGATCCTCTGTGCCCCGTCCCCAGACGTTTGTCCATGTGGCCGAGGTGATGGGCAGACACTATGGGATGGTGCCAATCCAGGTGAGCGCCCATTTCTGGACTCGCCACCCCAGACCCTGGCCCCTGGCAGCTGGCATCAGGACCCCTTCTCTTCCAGCACCTGGACCTCCTAGTTCGTGACTCATCCCACCCCAGCAAGGTGGGGCAGGGGCACGTGGGTGACATCATCCAGGTGAGGGGGCACAGGGCAGAAGGTCGGAGAGCCGGGGAGGGGTCCTGCAGGCAAGCTCACTCCACAGAGCCCTTCATATCCCTCTCTCAGAAATTGTGCGGCAAATACCCCAAGGTCCAGGAGCTGCTCCAAGGGCGGCGAGCTCGCTGTTATCTCCTGCCTGCTCCCGGGAGGTGGTGGGCCAGCCAGAGCCACAGCAGCCCAGGCGGTGAGTGTCCCTGGGGCAAAACCTCCCTGCCTCGCTCTCCTCTGGGTGACCAGAGCCCCTTGCACCAGCCAGAACAGCCCAGCCTGACACCCTCTCTCCTCCTAAAGCCAATCCTGCTCACCCCGGGCTCTTCAGCATGAGGCATCTCTTCCTCAGACACAGATGGTGATGCCCGCCACCTCCGCACCTACGTGGCCGATGTGCTGAGCGCAGCCCCCCAGCACGCCAAGAGCCGCTGCCAGGGGTACTGGAGCGAGGGGCGCCCTGTGGCCCGGGGGGACCGACGCCTGCTCACAGGGCAGCAGCTGGCTCAGGAAATCAAGGTGTGAAAGCTCCCTGGAGCCTCAGGAGGCCCTCTGGCCCCCACGCCCCCTGACCCCCCACAATGTCTCCCCAGAACCTCTCTGGCTGGATGGGCAGGATGGGACCCGGGTGTGCCTCTCCAGACGAGGTACGCGGCTGCTGGGAGGACAAGGGCGGGGGAGGCGGGCGGGATGCCCTGGGATGGAGATGGGGAGCCGGAAAATAGGCCGCGCCCGGTAGGGGCAAAGGAGGGAGGCAGCCGGGTTTCCTGTGGACAGATGGCCGCCCAGCTGCAGGACCTGCGGACCGTGGAAGCCGCCAAGAAAGAGTTTGAGGAGTATGTGCGGCAACAGGTGAGTCATGGGCTGCCGGGAGGCCAGGTGTCTGGCAGGAGGTACCTGGACTCCAGGTCAGGGCCCTCCCTTCTCCTCCGTCACAGGACGTGGCCACCAAGCGCATATTCTCTGCACTCCGGGTGCTGCCAGACACCATGCGGAACCTCCTCTCGGCCCAGAAGGAAGCGCTCCTAGCCCGGCACGGGGCGGCCTTGCTGTGCTCAGGCCGGGAGCAGACCCTCGGGGCCCTGGAGGCCGAGCTGCAGGCCGAGGCCAAGGCCTTCATGGACTCCTACACCGTGCGCTTCTGCGGCCACCTGGCTGCCGTGGGCGGCGCTGTGGGCGCGGGGCTTATGGGCCTGGCAGGGGGCGTAGTGGGTGCGGGCATGGCCGCGGCGGCATTGGCGGCGGAGGCTGGGATGGTGGCAGCTGGGGCTGCGGTAGGGGCCACGGGGGCCGCGGTGGTTGGGGGAGGCGTGGGCGCTGGGTTGGCAGCCACTGTGGGCTGCATGGAGAAGGAGGAGGATGAGAGGGTGCAGGGAGGGGACCGGGAGCCCCTGCTGCAGGAGGAGTGACCCCCAGGAGACGCTAAAGGAGGCAGAGATGCCAGGGGAGGAAAGGGAGTGGGGGAGGGCGAGGGACCTCTGTGTACCACACCGCCCTGGTTGAACTCCCCATTGGGTGGTGACTGAGAATGAAGATGTCCCCAAGAAACTGGGGAGGCCTCGGGGCCGGGAGGCAGTGTTTGTGCCGGAGCAGAGTCTGAGGACCGTTTCTGTTGCAGACGATTGCTCACCTGCCACTCGGCCCCGAGTCTCCCACCAGGAGTGTGGCCCACCCTCCCAGGCCTGTTTATTCCTGGGCACTGTGGGGGGCTGAGCTGGCACCATTCTGGAAGTGTCCCCTCGCACAGATTGGAGCAGCCCCAGGACGGGTGGCCTGGGTGTTCCAGCTCAGGAAGTGTGGAGGATGGGCCAGCAGGGGGGCAAAACCAAAGCGCCCGGGTGTGGTGGACAGGGGCCGGACCCCCAGAGCGAGGCGGCTAGCTGCGGCAACTGCCCAAAGCTCCCTCAGCAGGATGGAGGGGGTGCCCGCACGGGCACTGTGCACAGGGGCCCTGCAGCTGTCCACCGTGGCCCTGCCCTCTGTCCAGCCTGGTCAGCGCCCATGTTCCTTCTTGGTGGAAGGCCGTCCCAGCAACGGGTCAGATGCCAAAGAAAACCACCTGTAGTTGCAATTCTGAGCTACAGCGACTGTTCTGGGAGAGTCCTGCAGGGGGCAGCAGAGGGGACACCGTGGTCGGAACACGACCCCCTCCCCCACTCCCACCCCAGAACCTGGGGGAAGACCTCTCCCCTCCGTGTTCACAGGAGACCTGGGTGCAGCCCCCACAGGGAGCCTGAGGAGGGTGGAAAGCCCCACCAGGAAGGCTTCTGGGCTGCTATGTAAAGGATTAATGGCACATTATACGAAAAATAAAACATGTGTGCTTGGATGTCAGCTTCAAGTAAATTGTTAGAACAGTTCCTGGACTCCGCTTCCTGAGGGCTTCGGGGTGGTGGTGCGGGGTGAACCGAGGCGCTCTGTTATGGGGCCTGTGGGTGGGAAGAGGGAATCCAAACCCCAGAGACCGAGGAGCTGAGCGCAGGAGGCTCTGGCCGAGCCCAGGGGCACGGCCGCCTTCACAGGCTTGTCCACCGGGACGTGGGGTCCCGCTCTTCCACGTTCTTCTGCCGCAGCCGGCCCTGTGAAAGGTGCCCCCGGCATCCGTCCTGAAAGAAGGAGAGAATGGGGGTGGACGGGGGGGCGGCCGCTGGGGCCGGGAGCAGAAGGTGAGGAGCCCCAGGCCCCCCGCACACTCGGGCCAGCCAGCCCCGCCCCAGGCCCCCATCGCAGAGTCACGGCAGCTGCTGCTGCATCCAAGCGCTGCATTTTACAGGTGCAGCCCAGACAGGGGAGTCTCAGCGAGTGCTCCCCAGCTGGCTGCTGGCAGAATCAGGGGAGCCCCGAAATCCTGGCGCCCGACCGGTGTCCCCCACAGGGTCGGCTGTGCTGGAATGGAGACGCTCCCTGGCAGGTCCAGCTCTGTGAAGCAGTGTTGGGAGGCAGGCAGAAGGACGTGGTCTGGGACACACAGGTCGACAGTAGAAGCTGCGGTCAGCTTACTGGAGTGGGGGGGCGGGGGGGGCGGATGGCTCAGGGTGGCTCCCCCACTGCTGGGGCTGGGGCCAGCGGTGGAGACAGGGCCTGACTCGGTGTGTTTGTCAAGGAAGGCTTTCTGGAAGCACCTCTCTGGGTCGTTCCTCTGTCATCTGGTGGACACATGAGGGACAGAACCTTCCAGACTCGGGGGCTGGCAGGCTCAGGACTTGGGGGAGCTTCAGAGGGCCCATGGAGGGAGGGTGCTGTCTGGCTGGAACCCCTGCCGCTGGGGCTGGAAGAAGCCGCAGTGGCCCCTCCCCTGCTCTTTGGACAGAAGGGAAGACGGCCCGGTGGCCCGATGAGTCATTTTAAGTTGTGTTGTCTTGAGCCTCCCAGCTTTCACGGCACCTTCTCCACCACCTTCCTAAGGCCCAGAAACCTCCGCACTGCTGAGGCCTCCTCGTGCTGGAGGCAGCAGGTGCCGGGATCCTGATGCCCAGGGTGACCGTGTCGGGGGTGGGGCTCTGGGGAGGTCCTGAGGGTGGAGCCCTCACGTGTGGGGTTGGTGCCTTGGCTGGAGGCCCCGCAGAGCTCCCCAGCCCGGTCCACGGGTGAGGCAGGCAATGGGCCCTCACCAGCCCCCCAGGGGTCGCTGGCACCATGAACTCGGACAGCCAACCTCCTGAACCGGGAGAAGGAAATGTTGCTGTTAAGCCGCCCGATCCGTGGGTTTTGTTTCAGCAGTTCCTTGATGTTGACCTTGAAACGAGGAGGCCTTTCCGGAAAAAACAAACAAAACCCAAACAAATGAAAACCTGTGTTTTGATTCTGGAAAGAAGCTTATTTAGCGTTTAAAAACACCTTCCTATGTATCAAAAGGACAGAGGAGGAAGCTACACATCCAAGTTTTCTCTAAGAAAAGCCCTAAGAAAAGGGGTAACGAGGAACATTTTATCTTATTTTCACTCTGCCCCTTTTGTTGCTGCTTTGTGGTCATGGACAGGCTGGGACGGGGCCCCGCCGCCGCAGAGCCTGCACCTGGACAAACGCCTCCTCCAGCGACACGGACCCCAAAGGACCCAAATCAACCGCACGCGTGCTCCGTGGCGGGGCGGCTGTGAGCAATAAGACACGAAGAGGTGGGGGCCTGCAGTACAGGTCAGAATGGCTCACCAACGGCGTAGGGTGCAGACCCCGTCAAGGACCGGCCCACCCTCCTCGGAGACGGAGCGAGGACACCTGTTTCTTGTTTCCCCACCCCTCCTGCTGCACGAGGCCCCATAAAGCCTCGCCTGGGTTGCTCTGGCCTCTCATCAATTTCTACCGATTAAAGAGTCCAAGAACCCAGGTCAGGAACATACTCTGTGGCAACCCTGCCCGTGGGACCTTCTGCTCCTCCAAGAAAGGACACGGGCACCTCCAGGACCACCGAAGGCAGCCTCCCCGCGGGTGACAAGTGGCCGCCAGAACCTCTGCTTTCAGTGCCAGCACGTTTGGCAAGTCTGCCCTCCGGCCCGAGGGCCTCAGCAACTTCATCCTGCCTAGAAAAGTCCTTCACTTCGTAAAGCACCTCCGAGCTCCTCTCTCTGCCGGATGGGACGCTGCCCCGTCCATGAATCATTGAAGAAAGCCAGTACAATCTTTAAAATGCACTCAGTTGAATTCCGTTCAGCAGACTCTTCTAAATCTCAGCTGGGGCCCGTGTAACAAAAGCCGGGACAAAAGCACACAGATTTATTTAATGTTAAGTCGTCTGCCACATGAGAGCCTTCGCAAGGAATGGAAGCCCCGAAGAAGTGGTTACACCTGAGTGTCTTTATGCCGGGTTGGATGAAGATGGAAGTCGTGGAGAAACGGGATAGAACGAGAAACGTATGCCTACGTGTCATGACCAGGGACCCAGCAAGGCCTGTCCGGGCGGCTCCCTCCCCTTGTCCCTCCATCCGTGGAGATAAGGGTGCTCCTTTCCCCCGGGTATCGGAGGGGGTCACCTCTCAGGAGGTCTGATGACCGGTATTGGGGGGAAGGTCACAAAGTTCTTCCTGATGAACTATTTGAGTATAATTTTGCTGTTGCTCACCAAGTTTACCCAACCTTAGCCTGACGGACAGCCTATCTCCAGAGCCCCATAACCTAACATTTTGAGAGTTTTTCTTGTAAGAACCAGCATGTTTGTTCTGAGTTCCCTCCAACCGCACTAGCAGCCTCCCGCTCACTTGGGAACTTAGGCGTCTCAGTACTTGTTCTGTGGTCCTAAATGACGTTTCCCAGACACAAAACGCAGAGACCCCCGTGGCCGGTGCCTAGTATCAAAGCCACCGGGTGGTTCAGATCCAGGGTCCGCGGCTCTGGTTGTTTTAAGTCTCGAGGACAAACCCACCTACAGGCCATTTTCCGCATCAGCCCAAATCAATAGTTGTATGATTGTAGCGGGTCGGTCACGGTGGTCCAGGGCTGGGCTCTCGGAGCTGCACTGTCGCCGAGTGCCCGTGAGACCGCGGGGGCGCTTGCCAGTTCTCTGCGCTGGACTGAAGCAGTGTCCGCCTTCCCGCGGCCCAGAGCGGCGCACCACCCGTCTGAGCCGGGGCGCTTTCCCGGGTCCTTTTCTACCGGAGGCGCAGAGTGACCAAGTCGGGCCCCCGAAGTCCCGTGCAGCCCGGGCTACGGCGGCCTGTCACTCACATAAATGGGCCCTCCCCGACGGGCGTATGGAGCATCAGGAAAGAACTCGGGTTCCTCGGTTCCTTGCCGGAGGACCCGTCTGTGTGGGGCCCTCAGAGAAAGGAGCAGTAGTAAAGAATTCTGTTGCTGCCAACTGGAGTCTTTTTAAAATGTTCATTAGATGGATGTGGTTGGTGGAGTTGCCACGTCTCTCTCTCTGCTGATTTTGTGTCTACTTGGGTATCAAACACCGAGAGAGGAAGGCTGACGTGGGGAACTGAAACTGCGCCCGTCTGCTCCCGCGCGCTCTGTCCGTTTCTGCTTCCCGTATCTCGCGGGCCTGCTGGTCCTGCTGGTGGGGGGCACGCACGAGGGGTGCCGTGTCTCCGTTCTGAATGCAGCGCTGTGACACTTTTCTCTGCCACCCTAGCGATAGTCCTTTGAAGGCCACCTTATCTCATCTGGGGTGTTTTCCCCAGCGGTCGCTGGAGGATCTTTTCTCGTTCATTCACGTTTAACTCTCTGTGTCTTTATATGTAAAGTGGCTTTCATGTGACAGCATGTCTGAGTTTTGATTTCTCACCCGTCCCGAGACCATCCGCTTCTGGTCTGCAGGATTTAGGCCATTTACGTTTAAAGTAATTGTTGATGGCGTGTGCCTTGCTGTGGTTTTCTTTATGGTTCCTGTGCTCAGGGTTCATTGAGCTTCTGGGATCTATTGGTTTCCATCAAATTTGAAACATTTCAGGCTATTGGTCTTCAAATTTTGTTCTGTTCCCTCTCGTTCTGAGATGTCAGCAACACGTACGCTGGAGCAGGTGATACTGTCTCATGAGTCCCTGATCTTCTTTTCCCCTTCTCATTTTTTTCTCTGTTCTGACCTTTTCTCTGTAATATCTATTCTGCTGTTAATGCCACCTCGACTTTCTTTTAAAAAAATATCTCCTGGTTTCTGTCCTGGTCCTCTGCACTCTTGAGCACATAGGGTGTATTGACGACAGCTGTTTCTGTTGCTCTATTAATTCCATCATCTCTGTCACTTACGGATCTTATTCTACCGATGGACTTTTCTCCTGATTATGTTTGTAAAATACTTACTCTAAGATTCTGTAAAACATAAAGGTTACCGTTTTAATTATATTTAAGTGTACAGTTTGGTGCCCTTAAGTACATTCAGCAGCCATCCCTACCATCCATCTCTAAATGTTTTTATCTTGCAAAGCTGAAATTCCGTCCCCATTAAACACTAACACCCCCTTCCCCCTCTCCCCAGCCCCTGGACACCACCATTCTACTTTGTGAATTTGACAATTCTGGGAACCTCACATGAGTGGAATCACACGGTATTTGTCCTTTTATGACTGGCTTACTTCACGGGGCATAATGTCTCTGCAGTTCATCCACGTTGTAGCACATTTCAGAATTCCCTTCCTTTTTAAGTCACGGCTATTGATTTTTATTTAGTTGGATGCTTGGCATTGTGACTTTGACATTGCTGGGTCCAAGATGTGCTTTAATTCCTTTAAAGAATGCGGGATTTTCTGCCCCAAAACGGCTTGAAGGGATCAAACTGATCCTAGTAGTTTTGCTGTGTTGCACAACAAAATGCAACAGTCTTTCAAGGAAGACTGCAGTCAGCCCCAGGTTGTATTACAAGGTCTTCCCAGCCCTGCGTGAGGGCCAGTCATTGTTGAGTCTACAAGTTCCAGATCAGATGGCCGGGGGACAAAACCTCAGGGGAACCAAGAAGAAGGTCAATCTGAAATACCATTTTGGTAGCGGTGAAGCCTCAAGACACCATAAATCTAAAAACAGAAGTCTAATCGGCTCATCCCTGTTATAATAAATTATGTTTACACTCCCAACATAATCGAGGCTCTGCTGGGATGTGCCTTTCCATGCAGACACCAGGCTTAGGGCTGTCTGCCATGTTCCACCTTGTCCTGTGTAGTCGTCAGCCGTGTCTGGATACGGAAAACAACCGCGCCTCCTGGCAATCCTAGGTCCTAAAAGGAATATCCAGAAGCTTCTGAAACAGGGTGATCACAAGCCATTAAAAAAAACTTCCTGAAGTGGGAAGGGGTGCGTATAGCTCAGTGGTAGAACATATGCTTAGCATGCAGGAGGTTGTGGGTTCAATCCCCAGTATAATTATATTTTATAATAAAATTGTGCTTGTGTTTATAAATTACATTTTATAATATAATTATATTGTAATTATATACAATTATATGTTATAACTATATATTATTAATATTTATTATATATTAATATATACGATTATACATAATTATATATAATTATAATTATAATAACATATAATTATATTTTATAAATTATATATTATATAAAATTAAATTAAAATTTAAAAAATTTAAAAACGTCTAGAAGGGATAATTGATTCCCTTTTCTTCCATACTCAACAAACTACAACTCTCAAGAAGGGACTAAAACAACCTGATAAAGTGGAAAAACTAGTCTCTAGCTG
This sequence comes from Camelus ferus, assembly GCF_009834535.1. Lineage (NCBI taxonomy): Eukaryota > Metazoa > Chordata > Mammalia > Artiodactyla > Camelidae > Camelus > Camelus ferus. Next base: position 18,317,353 of record NC_045711.1, on the reverse strand, counting down.
TCACAAAGCCCACAAAGGGGACCACGTGTGTTCTGAAGGCCCAGCAAGCTAATCTACACGCATCTGCGGAAGCAGTCGCAGCCTCGGGGCAGCCTTGATTTGCGCTGACCCCATGAAGGCGGAGTTATGCCAGGCGAACACCTGCTACATCCACACAAGTACCACAGGGCAGACAGGACAGTGCAGCCGAGCCGGGAGAGAAAGGACTTGACCATCTGGAGCAGACCCAGCTGAATCCTGGGCCCCAGTGGCTTCGAGACCCACGGGGAGCATTGAGAGTCGTCTCGCTTGTGTTAATTGCCTGTTTCACTGCTGGTTTTCATGTCCTGTCCAGAGGGCTTGTTTTCAGTTGAAGTATAGCTGATTCACAATGTTGTGTTAGTTTCAGGTTTACAGCAAGTGATTCAGGTTTTTATATATATGTATGTATTTTTTCAGATTATTTTCCACTACAGGTTATTCTAAGATATTGACTACAGTCCCCTGTGCTGTGCAGTAGGTCCCTGTTGCTGATCTGCTCTATGTGTAGTGGTCTGTACCTGTCAAATCTCTTCCTCTGCCTGCTGTTTGGTAACCAGAGGTTTGTTTTCTATGTCTGTGAGTTAGTTTCTGTTTTGTAAACAAGTTCATTTGTATCATTTTTTTAGATTACACACATAACCGATATCATATATTTGTATTTCTTTGCCTGACTTATTTCAGTAAGTGTCATAATCCTTAGGTCCATCCATGTTGCTATAAATGGCAATATTTCGTTCTTTTTATAGCTGAGTACTATTCCGTTGTATAGATATACCACAGCTTCTTAAGCCAATTGTCTGTTGATGGACACTTGAGTTGCCTCCATGTCCTGGCTGTTGTAAATGGTGCTGCTGTGAACACTGGGGTGCATGTGTCTTTTTGAATTGGAGTTTTCATTTTTTCTGGATATATACCCAGGGCTGGGATTGCTGGATCATATAGTAGTCTATTTTTAGTTTTTTAAGGAATTTCCATACTGTTTTTCATAGTGGCTGCACTGATTTACATGCCCCCCAACCGTGTAGGAAGATTCCGTTTTCTCCACACCCTCTCTAACACTTATTATTTCTGTTCTTTTTAATGACAGCCATTCTGACTGGGGGGAGGTGATACCTCACTGTGACTCTGATTGGCATTTCTCTAATAATTAGTGATGTTGAACATCTTCTCTGTGCCTGTTGGCCATCTGGAGGCCTTCTTCAGAGAGATGCCTGGTTAGGTCTTCTGCCCATTTTTTTTAATTGGGTCGTGTGTTTTCTTGATACTGAGTTACATGAGTTACATGAACTGTTATATATTTTGGATATTGACTCCTTGTCGGTCGCATCATTTGCAAATGTTTTCTCCCATTCAGCTGGTTGTCTTTTCGTTTGGTCAGTGGTTTCCTTTGCTGTGCGTTCACGTCCTGCCCAGAGCTTTAAACTGCACACCGATTGGCAGCTCCGATGGTTCAGCAACGCACGCCACAACAGAAAGAAACAGCGATGAACCTGAGTCAACTAGAGAGTGTGTTTAACACACACACTTCTGATCTTAATCAACAGAATCTGGACAAGGGTGAGAATGTGGATACCACAAACTCGTGTCCCGCGGCCTGATGTCATCGTCTTTGGCCAAAAGGGGAACTGAGAGAGGAGAAAACCCGCCCCTGCCATCTGGAACTGATCTGATGCTCGTAGCTCGGTCTCAGTGTGGTCACGAGCTGTCTGAGGCTCGCAGCCAGGCCGTTCTGTTCCGTTGGACACAAAAACTCTCGCAGACGATCAGCCTCAGAGGTTACTGAGGTTACTCAAGAGACCAGGATAGACTGAAACAAAACAAGTCTGCTTCGTAATCCTAAGAACAGACCCAAATGAGGTCACTGTGCCACCCAAAAGTACCAATGGTAGGACCGCCCCCTTCTCCCTGATCGCGCCCCGTCCCCAGCAGATCTCGGCTTCCTGAGGTCCTCCAGCAAACCCCAGTCTGCACTGGGTTCTTCCCACCGCTTCTCTACACACCCTCTGCATCCTGCTGTGCTCTGGTCAGTGAAACGCCCGCGTCAGGGAGCCGGCTCTGCCAGTTACCTGCTGCTTAGCGGGGACAGAGTCTCGGGCCGGGAAGATGGGTGGACGAGAAGTTCAGGGATGGACGGCGCTGATGGTGGCATGACAGTAGAAATGAACTTAGTGCCACAGAGCTGTACACTGAGAGAGATTGAAAATGGTCAATTTTAAGTACATATATCTTATCACAATAACAATCAATATATTAATTTTTTCACCAAAAAAATCGTAAAGGGTATGGGGTGAATTAAAACTTGCAGTTTGGTAACCATAAGTTTGTTTGGTTTTTTCCTTTCTTTTTAAGTGAAGTGTAGTCCGTTTACAATGTTGTGTCAGTTTCTGGTGGACAGCATAATGTTTCAGTCATACACGCACATACATGCATTCCTTTTCATGTTCTGTTTCATTAGAGGCTATTACAAGATATTGAGTATAGTTCCCTGTGCTGTACAGTAGAAACTTGTGTATCTATTTTGTATATAGTAGTTAGATCTGTAAACCTCGAACTCCCAGTTTATCCCTTTCCACCCCCTTCCCTCCCATAAGTTTCTTTTCTACGTCTGTGAGTCTGTTTCTGTTCTGTAAATAAGTTCATTTGTGTCTTTTTTTTTTTTTTAGATTCCACATACAAGTGATATCATATGATATTTGTCATTCTCTGACTTCACTTAGAATGACAGTCTCCAGGTCCATCCATGCTGCTGCAAATGGCATTATTTTATTCTTTTTTATGGCTGAGTAGTATTCCATTGTATAAATATACCACAGCTTCTTTTTCTAGTCACCTGTTGATGGATATTAATTGCTTCCATGTTTTGGCTATTGTAAATAGTGCTGCTATGAACATTGGGGTGCGGGTGTCTTTTCAAATTAGTCTTTTCTGGATATATGCCCAGGAGTGGGATTGCTGGATCATATGGTAAGTCTATTTTTAGTTTTTTAAGGAATCTCCACACTGTTTTCCCTAGTGGCTGCACCAATTTACATTCCCACCAACAGTGTAGAAGGGTTTTGTTTTCTCCACAGCCTCTCCAGCGTTTATCATTTGTGGACTTTTGAATGATGGCCATTCTGAGCGGTGTGAGGTGACACCTCACTGTAGTGTTGACTTGCATTTGTCTGATGATTAGTGATACTGAGCATTTTTCATGTGCCTATTGGCCGTCTGTACGTCTTCCTTGAAGAAATGTCTATTTAGGTCTGCTGCCCATTTTTGCTTGTTTTTTATGTTGAGCTGTACGAGCCGTTTGTATACTTTGGAAATCAGTCCCTTGTCAGCTGCATTGTTTGCAAATACCTTCTCCCAGTCTATAGGTTGTGTTTGCATTCTGCTTGTGGTTTCCTTTGCTGTGCAAAAGCTTTTAAGTTTAGTCATTTAATCATTTTAAGTTTAATCAGGTCCCACTTGTTTATTTTTGTTTTTATTTCCATTACTCTAGGAGACAGATCCAAAAAAAATATCGCTGTGATTTATGTCAAAGAGTGTTCTGCTTGTGTTTTCCTCTCGGAGTTTTTTGGTACCTGGTCTTACATTTAGGTCTTTAATCCATTTGATCTGTGTATACAGTGTCAGAGAATGTTCTAATTCCATTCTTTTACATATAGCTGTCTGAACCACACGCTCTGAAACGCAGTAATGCATAGAGATAATGTTAGGCGCCACCCCTCCCGCACCCAGCCCCGTAGACACAGAGCGTTGACACGGGGCCAGAGGAACACGCTGCACTCACACCCACATCTTGACACGGTGGTTCCCTGAGTGACACCACCCCCGGTTACTCACACAACTGGTCATGGACACTCACAGCTTCATCGTGTCCCAGAATGAAGTATGCAATTCTCACGCTTCCAAATAATGTGTGCTAACACCGCGGGGCGTGCTAACACCATGCTCGCTGACACAGGCAGCCACATCAGTCGGACACGGAGCTCAGACAGGTATCCCCGAAGAACGAGGTTTGAGAACTGCAGCGCCCCACACACAGCGTCTCCCCGAGACAACAGGACGCTTTCTCACCCGCTGAGTTTCAGCACATTTCACTCAGGGGAGAAGGACGTGTGAAACGCAAGGAGACTGAATCAGTTAAGCCCCCACCTCCGGTAAACACAGTATTTCAACCTAAAGAAAGGAGGCAGCACCCCACGCGGGCTAAACACGATTTCCACTGAGGCTTCAGTTTCTGAATCAAGCGTGTCCCCCTTGCTCTTGGAAACACCGTGTTTCAAAGTATGTCATCAGGGCTGGGGCTGTGTGCGCCCCAGAGCTTGAGACACAGCGCTGGTCGGAGCCACCCATCGGAGACACCGCTCTGCTGAGCGGAGGACACGCCCAGCTGGGTCCAGCACAGAGCTTCAGCCCAGCTTCCCACGGACAGGTGGACGCGGCTCCCACAGAGACCGCTACGCAGAGTCAGGGGTCACTCACCTCTGTCCGACACAGAGTCTCAGTGTGTGTCCTTAAAGAAGGAGACCATGCGCCACAAAGTACTTGGAAATAACGGGTTTCACAAAAGTGCCACCGGGCTGGGCCAGTGACGCACCAAGCTCTGTTAAACGCAGCGTCTGAACCCACACAGTGGAGGAACGGATGCGCGCGTCCCCTGGTGCTGAGCACGCTGTTTCACGGAGGGATCTTAAGCCGGATCAATCGCGTGCCTAGCTCTTAAATCAGTTTCCTCACATGTCCCCAGAGAAAAAGTCCATACAGCGCCCAGCACCAAGCACAGCGTGTCCCGGACTGCACGCCCCGAATCGGGACGCACCCACGGTGGTTAGCATGGTGTGGCGCACGCTGTCGTCCTTTGTGACACGTGCTAAGCTCTGTTTTAGAAAGAGCCGGTGTGGGCTGGACCTGGAAAGCGCAGGCTCTGTGACCACACGACTGCCTCCAGCGACGCACTGGTGGGGCCGCCCCTGTGTCCCGGGATGGGGCGCCGAGGCTCAGGTGTCGGCGTGAACAGGGACACACGACCCGCGGGGCTAACCAGGCGGCTGGCGTGGGTCTGCCTGCGGCGACTCAGTTACAGACCTCGTGCTGACACTTAGCTTCAGCAGGTGCCCCACGTACGAGCACACGCGCTCAATGCCCTTAAACACACTTTCCAGAGACTTGACTGGATCAACCACACACCTGGCTCTTCTAAACTAGGTTTTCAACATGTATCATGAAAGAAAGGAGCTGGGACCCACCGTGCGGACGCGGCTGCCCCCGCTCATGTCAGCGCAGGGGAGTCCGGGCGCCGGCGGGTGGGCGCCACGGTGGCGGGCGGAGACAGGCCGTGGGGACCCGCCCCGCGCCCGGCGCAGTGACGCCTTCCCAGCCCACCTTGCCGAGAAGACGGCACATACAGCACACGTCACTAGTCACGGGGTGTCACAGACACACCTTGTCCTGAAGGAGTCGTGTCCCCAGCCCCGCTGAGCCGCGTCCACACAGGTCACGAGGAAGGAGCAGACGACCACAGCGGTGAACACGAGGTGTCAGAGACATCACAGCGCTGAAACAGTCACGCTCTGAGCTCTGCGCCGCTGACGTCCAACCTCTGTCACAGACAGGAGTCCACGGCCCCTGAAGTGTCCCCACGTGTCACAGAGACCTCACCCACTGAACGGCCGCAGCAACACAGGGCGAGCTCCTGTCCCTGGAGAAAGGAGCAACCACGCACTGCACACGGAGCGTCGCAGGGACACCTCTCTGCAGCGCCGTTCAGGCTCGCACCTCCCCGAAACCCAGGCTCCAACATCTGCCGCTGCACACCCCGTGCCTGTCCGTGCCCTGCTGAGCACGGCACTCCACAGAGGCGTCGTAGCCAGGCCGGCAGTCTGTGCGCCACGCACGGGTCAAGTGTTTCAGGAGATGCCAGTCCAATCACGTTGCTGCACACCTGAAACTAACATTGTAAATCACCTACACTCCGATGAAACTTTTCTTAAAGGTCACTGTGCTGAGTCTTCGGTGCCCCTCACATTGTCAAACCCGGTTTTCTACAAATGTCACTCATCAGAGTGGTCCGTGCACGTCGCCGTGTCTCGCAGCGACCGCGCACCTAGTGCGACTTTCACTGGTGTTCCCACGGAATCAGGACACTAAACACACACAGCCCGAGTTGCACGGAGTAAAACCAACACGCAAAAGCGAGTCATGTGTCCACGCGATAACACCGAGTCAGCCCAGGAGGAAATGAAGAGAACGGTCGCACCTAAAACAGCCCCCGTAAGAGAGCGGTGCTTCGGGATAAACTTAACCAAGGGAGAGCGACACTCGCGCTCTGGGAAAGCACAGCACGTCGCTGAAGGAGACGAAAGGCCTGGGTGAGTGCAGACGTCGTGTGTTCCCGAATCGGGTTGCTTAAGCCTCTTAAGGTGACGTTACTCCCCCGTGACTGGTGGACTCAAGCAATCTCTCAAAACCCACAGGCATTTGGTTTTTCAACAATGAAAAATCTGACCCTGAAGTTCACACGGACCCCTGTTTTCCGGGACCGCCGAGCTCAGCCTGGCCCCGCCAGCGGGCGGGTACCCGGTGGGGGAGACTTGTGAGCAAGGCGTGTGCAGCTTGCCTCCGGGGCAAACAGCATAAAGCACCCCCCAGCCACGAGAAACTGAATGTGAGGGTGAGGGAGGTAACGAGCGTGTCAGCGTGAGGGGCCGTGTGGACCACTCGCCGGCGAAACTAGTGAAAACTATAGACGTGTGACCATTTAAAGAAATAGTTTAGGGACAGAGAGAAAGTAAAGAAGTATTTATTCAAGAAAACGAACTAGAGACCAGGAAGGGTGCCGAGGGTCGGGGGCGTCTGAACCAGGCCCCACTCACTGCCCCCGACCCCGGCTCGGGGCAGGCTCCCCCACCCCAAGTCCCGCCGCCCGAGGGCCACAGTCCCAGCAAGGGCAGGGCTTCAGGCTGCTCCCCAGGTCCTGTGAAGCTACATTCTATGCAAATGTGGCCAAGAGAAGTTGGGGGGTCCCTTCTTCCCCAGGTCCCCCTGATGGGGCAGGACCGCCACCCTGGCTTCAGTGCCACCAAGAACTGAGGCCCTGACGGCCACTGAGTTTGTGAGGTGGTGCTTCCACACCTGGAGAGACAAGCCACGAAGACCGGGATCGCCTGCCCACCCCGTCCTCGGAGGGCCCAGCTCCTCCTGTGGTGACATCACTCAGACAGAAATGGGTCACTGTCCTCACCCTCAGCTCCAGACCCTGGCTCTGAGATTTTCCTGGGAGGAGAATCAGGCCATGGAGCAGATAAATCTTCATCTCTTCTCAGGGGAGCTGACTTCATTTGCAATAGAGTGTGGAGGAGTTCAAGCTGGGGGGCTCTCAGCCGTGGAGGATGTGGTGAAAGGCAGTTGCAAGGAGATTGGTGGGATCCCTGGACACAAACTCACTGTGCCCTGGCTGGTTTGCCCGAAAACTCGAAAGGGAGACAGCTGGGAAGAGTCTACCTGGGGCCAGAGCTGCTCTGAAACACTCTACAGACATCCCTTCAAAGGAGCGGGAACTTGATGGGTCCAGGCTGGGGAGCAATTCAGGCCCCCAGGGTATTGCTGAAAACAACAGAGAAATCAGCGTGTAACCAGCGGAGTTTAACAGCTGGACGTAGTCACGGAGAAACCTGCCAAAACCAGTGTCATTCCAAGGTGACAGCGTGCACATCCAAGTCTGTGCCCCAAGCAGCTTCTAAGCTCCGACGCTGCAGGGGTGGAAACAGACTCCCCGAAAATAGCCCAGCCAATCACCCAGCAAACTGAACAAGCTCACAGCAACACCAACCCCAGGAGGAGGACCGGTACCGTCCAGAGTGCTCGGGGTCCAACAGAAGAGTTATGAGACATGGAAATAAACTGGAAAGTATGACCCATACGCTGGGACAAAAACAAAACAAACAGGCACAGAAACTGACAGTGACTGAGACCAGATGTTGGTTTTAACAGACAAAGCCTTCAAAGGAGCCGCCACAGATTCGTTCAAGGGACCACGGAAGACAGGACAGCAGAGCTGCACCGAGAAGAGAATAAAAGCAAGGAGGCAGAATTTGTTTTTAAAAACAAATCAAATGGGTGTTCTGGAATTGAGAGGAATAACAGAAATAAAAAGTTCACCGGGAGAGCTCGACAGGAGAGTTGGACTGGCAGGGGAAAGGGTTGGTGAACTTGAGGACAGGCCCACGGAGGCTGTACATCCAGGGAACAGAGAGGGAAAAGGAGTGAACACAGAATGAACAGCTCCCCAGAACCACGTGGCCACCATTAAGTGCACCCGCATGCCCACGATGGGAGCGCCAGCGGAGAGGGCAGAGGCAGGCACTGAAAAAAGTATTTGAGAAACAGTGGGTGAAGGCTCCCTGAAGATCTTGGAGAGAAAAGAGACATGTCCAGTAGACTCAGCACGCTCTCTAGGATGAGTGGGAAGACAGCTGCAAACAGGTACACAGTAGCCTGAATGCTGGAAACCAAAGACAGAGGAAAGGTTCTGAAAACAGCAAGAGAAAGAGACACCGCTTACAAGGGCGCCTGGTCCACAGCCAACTCCCACCCCAGAAGCAGCGGGATGACGTCCAGAGGGCTCCAGGGAAACAGCCCCCAAACACAGAACCCATGTCCACCAAAGCTATCTGTCCCAGATGAAGGCAAACAAGAGCTGAGAGCATTTGCTGATGGACCTTGCAAGAAATTCTAAAGGAAACTCTCCAAGCCGAAAACAAGTGATCGCCCCCCCAAGGAGTAATTCAAACTCACACAAAAAAGCAAAGAGAAAAGTAAAGGTAATTATGCAATTACAACAGTAATACCGTGCATTTCCGCCTTTTCTCTCTTATTGAAGGGGCAGGGGCAGAACACGCATGTACACAACGCCCTCTTGGGCCTGTAAGATATGAAAATGTGATACATTGCCAGTAACAGCACAAGGAGGTGAGGGGGCACGCAAGGAAATGACTCCAGATGGTGACTTGAACTTACAAGATCAAATGAAGTTGGGCAGAAAGGATGAACATAAGGTTAAAACAACCAAAGCAGTACCTATATGCTTTTATTTTCGTCTCTCAAATTCTTTGAAAGATAAAATTACACAAATAACAAGTATCACAGTACATTTTTGGAGGAGAAAAGTCTGTAGGTACCTCGTGTGTAAGAATCACTCCACTGAAAAGGGGGCACAGGGAAGAGAGCGATGTAGGGAGAGCTTCCCTGCCTCACTGGAATTGAGTCAGCGTGGCTCGGAACCCAATTCTGACGAGTTAAGATGCATATGACAAGCCCTAGAATAACCACGAAGGAAATAACTTCAAAAAATAGTGAAGAAAGCATACATTAAAATGCTGTAATAGAAAACATCCATTCAATGCAAGAGGAAGCAGTCAAGGAGAAGAAGGGAAAGGGACGCGACACACAGCTGCAAACAAAGCGCGAGCGTCGGCAGTAAACCCGAAGGATGGAGAGCGATCTAACATGAACGGGGTAAGCAACCCAAACAGACAGCAGAGATGGTTGCGCTGGATTGAACAATAAACGGAAACCAGATCTAGCTGGATGCTGTCTACGGGAGATGCACTTCAAAGGCACAGACTGAAAGTAAAAAGATGGGAAAAGGTGCATTATGCAAACAATAACCACAAACTTTAAAATAAAAAGTGTTACTTGAGGCACGAAGGGATGTTTTATGGTAAAAGGGTCAATTCATCTGAAGCTGTAACAATTTTAAACATTCTTGTACTTAATAACAGAGCATCAAAATACATAGCAAAATTGGACAGAAGTGAAGGGGGAATTAGACAATTCAATGCTAATCTGCTTTCAATAATGGATAGAACAGGGGATAGGGAGACGGTCCATAAGTAAATGGAAGACTTGAACATCACCTACACCAGTTAGACTGTGGAACCCTCCATCAAACACAGCAGAATGTCCATTCTTCTCAAACGCCCACGGAACACTCCCCAGGGTAGACCACACGCTAGGCCACAGATCAGTCTCAGGGGACTGGAATAAAATAAAAAGCAATGTAACAGACCACAAAGAAGTTACCTAGTCTTGCGTCCTCCTTACCCGTTGGCTGGCTGATCGCACCAGTGGCTTCTCCAGAAAAATACCTCTTGGTGACATCACTAGAAAACCCCCATCAGTAGGTTCACGGAGTGTATCTTCCCCACGGCCTCTTCTGGGGACCTGACTTTTTCCTGGGCTTCTTGCCCATCTCAGTCTCCAAACTACTCAAGTCACTTGCTCTGCAAGGAACTCCTCCATCAGTACTTTTGGGACATCTCGAGACGCAGTCCGAGCCCCTCCTCTCCCCACTCCACACACTGTCCCGCCAGCTTACGCATTCCTCCTCCTGCCTCCCTTACTCCATCACTGTCTCATGGCACAGCCGTGTCCGTAACTTCTGTATGGATGGCTTCATTTCTGAGCTCGAATCTCTGTGTTTGCACTATAGAAACCAAAACTGAAATATAGCTCATAGTGAAGTTACTACCTTTCCCCCCAAAACAAGTAAACATTGCTCCCCCTTTAGTCACCAGTCTTAGTGAACGATGTCCTCAGGCAGCCAGAGACTCCTGTCTGAAGCCCTTCTCGGAGCTGCACTTTTAAGTGGTCCCCTGGTCTCTCCCCTGAGCTGTATTATCACCCTTCCTTTCTAATCTGAGTCCCACCCCCACAGTCTCATTTTCTTTCAGTTTCAGTTAAATGTTAATTTCTCTCAGAAACTCCTTCTCTGAACCCGCACTACGTTCCAGTCCATTCCATTCTTTCCTGTTCTCTTGAATAAACTACCTTCAGGGCATTTCTCTCTTTTATCACTCTACAATTCTTTCTTTACTTCCTTACCCCCTCCCCTGGACCAACTGCAGAAAAATCAACCCCAGAATACTAAAACAAAGCAGTTCTTCCCTCTCATCATTACCTGTGAATTATAAATCCAGAGAAATTCCTTGCCCACAAACCCATCTTGGCCTCGATTGGCCTTCCTCTAAAAAGTGCCTGTGGTCAGGCTGCACAATTATCTTTGGATTAAAATTTTATTTATGAAAGAAAGTAGGCTGGCCCAGCCTGGAAAAATTCTCTCCAGTTCTCACCAGAACCCACGTTGATGGAGAATCTAGGGACCCTGGGTTGTCCTAAAGAGTGCTGGACACTGTCACCACACTCCTGAGCTCAAAACTTCTTTCTTGTTCTAGAAAAAATAACATATTTTTGATGTTCTGTCTTCTTAAGCAGTTGATAACCTCGCCAGTGGTTACATGCAAAGGACGGACCCTGTTAACTTGGATGCTGGTCAAGAAAATCTAACCAAGATAAGCCTTCTTAAAAAAATTTTTTTTTGTCCTCTAATACATAGATCACATACATACAATTAAGGAAAATGGGTTATGTCCTTAACGTCATCATCCTTCTAAAAGGGTCCAAAAACATCTATATCCCTTTGTCTAGAGGCCTCGTTGGATTTGGCTTCATCTGGGCAGTAACATAGAAAATGGGCAGAAGGACGGTCTGTCTTACTCTTCATTTGTAAGAAGACCTTCAAACTACCAACATTTAATTGTTGTATCTTCCCGGTGAATTGATTCTTATCCTTATGCAACGTCCTTCTTGGTCTCTTCTGACACTCTTTGACTTAAAGTCTGTTTAGTCTGATGTAAGTAGGGCCACTCCTGCTCTTCTGCTCACCATTTGCACACACCTTTTCCTATCCCTTTGCTTTCAGCCTGTGTGTTCTTACATCTGAAGTGTGTCTCTTGTAGACATTTACTTGGCTCTTTTTTTTTTAATTCATTGAGCCATTCTATGTATTTTAATCCATTTACACTTAAAATAATTACCAAGAAGGATTTCCTAGTGCCAGTTTCTTAATTGTTTTCTGTATGTCTTGCAGTTATTTTGTTCCTCTTTGAGTTTATCCTACTTGGACTCCTTTGAGCTTCTTAAATTTGGGTGTTGCTTCCTTCCACGGAGTTTGACCGTTCTATCTTCGCAGAAGCTTTTTGTTCGTTTCTTTCTCCTCCTCCTGGAGCTCCCATGGTGTCTGTATCGGCCAGCTTGAAGGCGTCCTACTTCCCCTTCGGCTTTCTTCTCTTTCCTTCATTCTTTCCACCCCCGGCTGAATAATTTCAAATGTCTTGTCTTTGCGTTTGCTGGGTCTTTCCCTTGATCAGGTTGGCTGTTGAGCCCTCTGTGGATTTTTAATTTCAGTTGCTGTATCTTCAGGATGGAATTTGTTCGACTCTTTTTTTTTTTTTTTTTTAACAGTTTCCATCCCTTTGTTGATGTTCTGATCTCGTTCATGCCTCCGTTTCCTGATTTTGCTTACTTGTCTGTGTTCTCTTGCAGGTCACTGAGCTTCTTTACTACGCGTATTTTGAATTGTCAGGTGATTCACAGATCTCCATTGCTCTCGGTCTGGTTCCTGGAGGCGTATTTGGTTCCTTTGACTGGGACATCTTTCCTTGTGTGTTCATGTACCTTGCGATTATTTGCTGAGTTTCATGCATTTGAAAAAAGAGTCACTTCTCCCAGTCTTTACAGACTGGCTTTATTCAGGGGAAGACCGCCACCAATTAGCCCAGCTAGAGATTCGGGGGCCTCTGAAGCCCGTCGGGTGGGGGTGCGAGCGCCGTGTCTCTGGGCTTGCGCACCTAACCGCCCAGTTAGCGAGTTCGCTGGCTTCGTTCCCAGGCGCGTGTAACCCCTCGCTCCCTCTGGTGTCTGTCTGTGGTACTGCATGTTCCCTGGCACTGCCGGCAGCTGCCCTGTACGTTCTCAGCAGCCCCCACCCTGGCACCCAAAGTACGCCAGCTGCCGGCTGGGTCCCCAAATCAGGCAAGACGGAAGCAGCCCTGAGGCACGGCATGTCTCCCAGAGATCAGAACGCCGGCCTCATGCCCTCCTCTTCTCCCTCCCGCCTGGGGAGAAGCTACGCAGCTGAGCATCTTCTGATCACACCAGGCTGCGCTGGCCTCTCTCTCCAGGCCACGGGCCCTCTGGTGCTGCCCAAAGCTGCCCTCCCTCATCCTTGCATCCAGCAACCTCCACACGTCCACGGCTTAGGTTCTCAGCCGCCGCCCCGCCCCCCCCCCCCCCCCCCCCCCCGCCGGCCAGTCCCTGGGGGATGCTGTACTGGCCGGGGGAGGGGCCACCACAGAGTGAATGGCTCTTAACTCCTCAGTGTGGCTGTCCTTGGCTTTGCGCTGGCCTGGGGGCTGCGACTTCTCAGCCGGTGTCTGGAGATCTCCTGGCGGTGCTGGGTCCTTCTGTTGTTCCCTTGGCGTCTCTGCTGGGGGATGAGCGCTGAGCCTTCCCATTCTGCTGTCTTGCTGGCGTCGCCCCTACTCCTCTGTTCTTCATCCCAACGAGGTGGCAAGCGTTAGAGCCCAACGTCCAAAAGGTGCACAGCACAGACTGCGCTGCATGAAAGGCTGCGTGAGCGAGGCAGGCCTCTAACCGAAATATCAGGAAGGCTGCGGCCCACGCCCAAAGTCAAGTCCGTCTGCAATGGCGGTCAGAGACCCAGGCCACCTGCAAGCAAGAGAGGGCGAACAGTATCACCAAAAAGGTCATGCCCACCAGGTGCCTCGGTTGTGAACTTATTTGGGAATAACAGGGTCTTTGCAGATGTTGTCACGTCAAGGATCTCACAATGGGGTCACCCCATGAAAAGAAAGAAAGATGAGGTCACCCTGGGTCTAAGGCAGGTCTTAAATCCTCTGACGGACGTTCTCATAAGAGAAAGGAGAAGGATATTAGAAACATGGAACTGAGAACGTCTTGGGAAGACGGAGGCAGAGATGGGAGACCTGGCTGCAAGCCAAGGATTGCCGGCAACCACAGAAGCCAGGAGAAAGGTGAGAAAGGTTCCCTCAGAACCTCCAGAAAAAACAGCCCTGCTACCACCTTGGTTTGGGACCGCTGGCCTCCAGGACTGTGAGAGAATGAATTTCTGTTGTCTTGAGCCACCCAGCTTGTGTGTCCTGGTTACAACAGCCCTAGGAATCTAACACGGGCTCTGTCTTCCCTTGCAGAGCCGCGGCTTCTGTTCCCAGCCCCACCGCAGCCTTGAGATGGGAGCAGGGTCTGGTAAAAAAGAAGAAAAGGAACAATGGGCCCAAAATGAAGTCACTTGCCAACAAAGCCTTAATATCTAACCTAACTGCAGTTTCAGCCTCTGCCAGGAGTGTGACCTCTGACCGGTCGCCCTGGGACAACCCGGCCAGCACTAGTGAGGTCACCTGCATGACACACCCCCGCCCTGCCCCCGAAGGGAGGTGGCCTTGCCTTCAACGATCCACTCTCTGTCAGAAACTTCCTTTTCCTGTCCTCTTCTGCCTGTAAAAGCCTTCCGTTCTGCACAGCTCCTCACGGCTCCTCAAGGCTCCTCACGGCTCCTTTCTACCCGCTGGATGGGGTGCTGCCTGACTCAGGCATCACTGAACAAAGCCAGCTAGAGCTTCACGTTGACTCAGCTGCATTTTGTCTTCTTGACAAGTCACCGCGTGGACGGGAAGACATTTTGTAGGGCAGTCTGACTATCCACATTTTGCTTACCAGGCTTATTATTAAAACCAGCAGTTGCAGAAATTTCAGTCTAAGGCAATGACAAAGAACCCAAGTCTGCAGGAACACCCGAGGAGCCACGCCCTAGAACCAGGAACACCCGAGGAGCCAGCTCTAGAACCTAAGCCCACCCCGCCTCGGTGGGCCCAGGCTTTCTCGTCCCTCCGACTTACATTTCACAGGCATGGTCTGCCCTTGGTCATCCTGGAAGGGAGGCCCAATTTTCTCAGATACAAGAGTTGAAAACACAAGAGATATTCCACCCAGAGCCACCACCCACGCCACGCAAGAGGAAGGAAATAAAACGAAAAAAAGAGAAAATCCGACGGCTGGGAAGGACACAGTATGTGGAAGTTTGTTCCACTACCCCCAGGTTTGAGTTTCTTTCCCCTCCAAGCCGCAGCCAGAGCCCTCCTTGTCCCTCTCAGGGGCCTGAGTGGCCTTTCTTGGCCATCAATCAGGAGGCCGCACCTTGGAGGAGGCCTGACCTTGGCCTAGGACTCTGGCTTATGTCCGATTGGCTCCCAGTGAGTAAGGCTGCTGAGCCTGTAAATGTCCCACCAGCTTCAAGAGTGTCTTTCCTTCCAAAGACAGGAGTTCCTTCTTTCCCCCTTTCTCCCCTTAGGCGAGGAGGTAATTAGATTTATTTACATACTTAATTTTTCAGTGGACGTACTAGGGGTATATTCCTTCTGGCAGACCCCGGACCCTTGACCGCTGTGGGGGAGGCACTCGCTCTCAGAGCGACTGCAGTGTGGCCGGTGCTGGAGGGCCTCAGTGCGGACCAGGGGAGGCGATTTGTCATGAGCCTCGAGGTGAATCCAACCCTTGCCCTCCGCCAGCTCATGCACTTCCACTGCCCCTCACTCTCCCCCTCACCTCCCATAAGGGTCCACTTCACCCCGGGGCCACCAAAAGCAGTAAGGAGGTGATCGGGTCTCTGGCCACCTGGAATCTGGACATGGAACCAGCGATCATGCCGCGGGCTGGCTGGCTGGCTGGCTGTCCCCACCGAGGACAGTGGTGGACTTTCTGGCCTCTGCCTCCCCGACAGCCTTGGGGCAGCCGCCACAGGACTCCATGAATCCCAAATGCCTGCCCCTGTCACACTGGGCCACAAACACAGAGACTGCCATGACCCCTTTCCTGCTGGACAAGCAGAAACTCTGACAGTCCCAGCCGCCCCCGAGTAACCGGGTGGTGGGCAGCCCCCGCCCCCACCCCAGTGGGAGCACACATCCCAGCTCCTCATCCTCCAGCAAAGGGTGGGGCATCTCTTTTGTTTTTAAGTTTTGCTTTTTTTTTTCTTTTCTTCTCCAAAGAACATCAGGCCCTTGGGTGCTGTTCTTAATTGATGCTTCATGGTTGGTTTGTTTTTTTCAGATTGAAGTCCAGTTGGTTAACAAAGCTGTGTTAGTATCGGGTGTACAGCAGAGTGAGTCAGTTACACGTATACGTGTGTGTATATTCCTTTTTAGATTCTTTGCTGTTACAGTTTATTGCAGGATACTGAGTATAGCTCCCTGGGCTCTGCAGCAGGGCCTTGCTGATGCTCCATCTTCCCAAACAGACCAGGACAGCGCTCTTTCTGCTTAAGACAGAATTTACTCCCTTATTTGATAGTTTTATATTTTTATTTAATAAAGAAGGAAAAAGAATTGTCCAAAAGCAGGGATGAGGTGGACAACGAGCCCTTTAAAACTATGCTAGAAAATATATTAAGTAAAATATGCAGACAATATAATGACAGGTGAGAAAATTAAAAATGAATGTGGAATGACTGCAAGGGGGAAGCCCGATCCGGCTGCTGGAGGCGCAGGTGGCTGCACTTTGTGAAAATTCATGGCTGCTTTTCCGGATGTGTGTGTGGTCCGCTGCAAGTTCACTGACATAGACACAGCCAGTGCAAATCTGCAAAAGGGAAGGCAGCACATGGAAGATTGGCACTGGTGACATCTGGATGGTGGGTGGTCAGAGATTCTCATGTTCTTCCAGGCACTGTTCGGACTTTGCTCAAGGACGATGTTTACTTCCATAGTTTAAAAACAATGAAGTCGTGAAAGTAACATTTCTCTCCTTTATTAGCTGCATTTGCCTGTAGTTCTTGCTACAGCCCACTTGTCCTGAATTGCAATTTTCTGCTGTTCCAAAATAAACCTATTTTTTAATAACAATAATAAAAGTTGTTGCTATAATTTATTATTATATATAATATATAATATTTAGTTGTCGCTATAATATATATGACAATAATATATAATACATATTGTCGCTATAATATAATATGTCACATTACGTATAATAATATATAGTTCTTGCTGTAATATAATATATACTATACTACTGAAGTTCTTCTTCCAGCTCGTTTATCCAGCCCGCAGTTTCTCGGCGCCGGGAGACCCCTTTCCTTCTTGTTCGGGGGCACTGGCAGGTGCCCCAGGCGCATCAGGGGTCGCCCCGCGCGCCCACCACCCTCCGTTGGCGGGCAGCGGCGGGGCCGGCGAGACTCGAACCCGAGATCCCCACCGCTCCCCGCCCGGCTCCGCGCCGCGCCCCCTCCCCCGGCCGCACAGACCACGCCCAGGCTCCTCCTCCGAGTGGGAGCGGGCGGCGCGCGGACGCAGCAGCTGCGTCTCCGGGGCCGCATCAGCAAGGTCTTTAGTGACGCGGACGCTCTCACTCGCTGTGACCTCGTGGCGCAATGGTAGCGCGTCTGACTCCAGATCAGAAGGTTGCGTGTTCAAGTCACGTCGGGGTCAAGCCGGCTTTTTTTCCTCTCCGGCTGCAGGGGCGCGTAAGGAGCGGGGGGAGGGTGTGTTATCGCCGCCGCAGGACGCAGAACCCGCTCTTTTCCCTCGCACCGCGAACACCGGGCTCACAGACACGCGGCTCCCTCCGGGACGGCGGCTGGCGGCGCGGCGCGGCGGGCCTCCGAGCTGCCCCGAGGGAGGGAACGGACCCCCTCCCCGCCCCTCGAAGCCCCGCCCCTGGGAGCTCCGCGGGGTCGGCCTCACGGGAGCCCGGACATCGGCGTCTTCAGGTCTGTCCTCAGCGAGAACCGCCACCGGGTACGTAGAAACGGGCAGCGCTGCTCCTCCCGGTTCCCCGGGGCTGCCCTCGGAGCGGCGCCCACCTGCTCGCGTCCGCACACCTGCGGGGGCGAAGCCGGCCGGTAGGGGGCGCCGGCCCCGCGACCGCGTCCACCTGCATCCAGGTGACCCGGCGACGCACGGGCGACCTCGGGCCGCGAACGCGGGCGAGGCTCAGCCCCGCGGTGCGGCGCCAGGTGACAGAGGCGTTCACAGCCCGGGTCCCGCACTGACCTTCCTGCGGCCGTCGGGCCGTTTGGGTTTCAGCTGGGGTTCCAGCTCGCGGACGAGGGGGCGTCGGTGAGTGGGTCGATGGAGAGCGCTGCGCACAGCGCCGGGCGCGGCGACCACGGCGACACGGCGCTGTCGTCAGGGCTGCTTTCCTAACGTCGTCCCCGCTTCCAAGGCTGGCGTCCCCTCGTCAGGTGCAAGGAAAAGAAGCTTGCCCAGGTGCAGCACGGGGGCCAGAGCGCGCCTGCTGCCTCTGCGACCCGTGGGTCTGCGCGCGGTGTGCTGGGAGCGGGTCGTCCCATCCCTGAGCTCCCCCGCGGGGCAGCCGGGGGCAGCGCGGCTCCGGCCAGGCCCCCCAGGTGCGGGTTTGACCGCACCTGGGAACCAGAGCAAAGAGGAAGCAGAAACACAGCTCGCCAGCAGAGGGCGCAGGTGGCAGGCCCGGACCGCTGCCTGGGACCATCTTTTCCCTGGAGCAGCGTGAGTGCTAAGCTTTTCTGTCGGAGTACCTCTCAAAGATTTGGGGGGAAGCGGCGTAACCCTCGCATGTTGTCTAGGGGGCATCTAACACCTCCACCATTTTTAAATCGTTGCCACGGTTGGCATATTGTAAATAGTCACCGGTTAAAAATAAAACGGTTACATCATTATTTTAAATATAACCGACCACGTATAAACACCAGCATGATTTGATCCTGGGACGCGGCCAGAAACGCAGGAACAAGTGCGTCTCCGCTAGTCGGACATTTTGCATGTTTCCCTTTTGTATTTTCATTTCCTAACACCCCCCCCCCAATAAATTTTGGACAACATGATATACTTTCAGGTTGAAAGTCTTTTATTTACCAGCCTGTTAGACTTCTCTCCACAAAGATACAAATATAAATGGTAAAATGTAAGTTCAGTAAAATTAAAATGTCCTCTTTCCGGCGACTTTAGCCGTCCAAAGTGCTCATGTTTCTCTGAGAGTGAATTAACACCATCATCAGCATTAGCGCAGCGCTGATACAAACTATACACTTGTATTAGGAGCCTTGATAATGAACTCTGAAATTGTCAAATTGCCTGTTTAATCTGGCACTTCAGGGGTTTTCACACCCGGGGCGGTGCACTCTAGTGAGAGGGTGGCTGGGAAGCTGGCTTCCTCATGATGAAAGACTGGGCCAGGGAGGGGGATGTGCTCCTCTGCCCTTCTAGCTTCTGGCTGGTCCGAGAGGGACGGAGTAACAGAAACAGCAGATGAAGTTTAATCACATGTGACCATGGGCGAGACCCAGGAAAAGTGAGTAACTCACCACCGTGGCTGAAGCCTCACCTTAAATTCCATCCTCGGCTAAAGACAAAAGAGGATGTGGCGGCTGGGAGAGTCAGTTTTGAAAAGTTACCAGGGTGACAGGGATGCAGACAGCCTTCTCTGCCGAAGCAGTTTCTAGAGGTTTGGTCACCCTCCTCTCCCGGGTGCAGAGAGGGAGGCGCGTTAACAAGTGGGCAGAGGTTTCCTTTATGAATGTAAATGTCTTACAGAAGGGCAGCTCCTACTTGGTTTTCAGAGCCCTCCCCATCTCTGCTGTTTCTCAGAAAACAACCAGCTTACGACACTGAATGTGCCCAAGAGACATCCTTCTGGGTGCCAGATTCCGCTCCCCTACAGCTGTGAGGAGAGGAAGGACCAGAAGGAGGGCTGCACCCACCGGCCCTTCCCAGGCCAGGCGGTTTGAACAAGTAAGCTGAGGGTCTGAAGTCAGTTCCTTAAAGCCATCCTTGTCACAGGGTCCCTGGGACCGCTCCCACCTTCTGGGGTTTCTCTCTCCAGCTGGGAGATGCCGTCGAAACTGGAATCTTACCAAGAAAAAGGCAAAGCTGAGCGAGCCTGTTGGCCCCTGGACCGGGGGTCCCTGAGGTTCGACTGAGTCACAGGGGCATCTGCCAAAGGAGGAAAGGAAAAAAAGATCGATAAATGCGATTTTCCCACATGACTGCTTCACTTTATAACTAGGAATAAAAGCACAGTGAGCTCAGAAAACATGGTTTCTGTTTTCAATGTGTCCTATTATTTTTACGTGGTTATATTATGTAGCGCAAAAAAATATAAAATTCCCAAATATATAATATTTTATATATATTATTTATAATCTATATATTATATATAATATAGCACAAATATACATAATATTTAAATAGAATGCAGAATAACGTCTGTATTCTATTTGATTGCCTTGCTTTGCTCACTGAAATAATTTACATTTTTAGTAGGCCATGTCAATAGAATTTGAATGTGAGAAAATTAACTAATATTTTTTTTTAGTGGAGGTCCTGGGGATTGAACCCAGGACCTTGTACATGCTAAGCACACGCTCTAACACTGAGCTACATCCTTCCCCATAAACTTAATTTTTTTAGAGCAGTTTCAGGTTTACAGCAGAATGGAGCAGAAAGTCTGAGTTCCCGCATACCCCTTCCCCATACACACAGCCGCCCCACCATCAGCATCCCACATCGCTGTGGTTCATTTGTGACAGCTGATGAACCAACACTGACACGTTATTATCCACCAGAAGAACAGTGTTGTTTCTACACCGCAGTGGGTCTAAGGGCCATGACTGAAGGTCCATCCAGCACTGTCGCCCTGTCATCTTCTCTCCAGCCTTGCTGCTCTGAGTATGGTCCTCAGCCCTGCAGCAGAGGCTCGCCTGGGGGTGGAAATGCAGACTCAGACCCCAGCCCAGGGCTGCTGACTCCTAACCTGCTTTTCAGAAACACCTCCAGGTGACCTACAGGCCTGCCTGCTCTCCGGGAAGTAAATTGGAGGCACCTTGGGGAAAGAACCAGACCACCAGAAAGGCTGTAAACGCAGCGATTTCGCAGACTCCAGGGCTAGGCTGCCGCTGGCACTGGGGAGGTGACGCCTTCATTTCTGACCCTGTCACTGAAGAGAAGTCCGGGCGCCAGATGCACAGTGAGGCCCAACGAACTGAGAGGTGGGAGTCTGGAGCAGAGAAAGGTTGATCGCTTGGCCGAGAAGGGAAGGTGGACGGCTGGAGCTTGGAAAAACCTGAACTCTGATGGTCTGGGGGGCGAAGCTTCACAGGCAGAATCTGGGGTTTGGGCAGCAGGGTGTGTGCCTTTCTTCTGCTTGGCTGGTGTTACCTCAACAGGGCGGGGCTCCAGGAATCTTGGGCTCAGCCTGGAGTCACCGTCCTCCCCCGGGTGGGGGCCTGGGTGGGGGCCTGCAGGAGTTCCTGCAGGAGAACTGAAGGTGTTTTCAGTATGGCCCCTGAGAAGGAGGCAGGACCCTTCCCCAAGGCTGCTTCATTGTTTCCCGGCCGTTTCTCCCTCGTTTCCTGCGTTTCTGCGTTCTCTCCCCCAATTAGCAACTGTTTGGATCTGCCCTTTGGAACTCCGGGAAGGTCAAGGAGGCTGAATGAAGCCCATGTCCTACAAAAGAGAAACGGGACACAGAAAGGGTTTGTGCCAGGTGGTGGGGAGACCCCACGAGGTCCTGCTCCGTTTCAACCTCTCACATCTGAGAAGATGGAACTTACTTACCTTTTATGCGTTGTTTCTAGAAACAGCAGGCGCCTGATGGACTTGCCAGGTGACCAGTGAGCAAATGGGCAGAGCTGGGCATTCCTGTCTCCTAATGACCTGATACGATATTACAACCTCTTATCTGCTGCCATCTCTGGATTCGGGCAGAAGTAATTTCCAGGTCCCTCTCTGCTTAGCCCTGGGCACATTCCCCCGCCGTCTGACTCTGCAGGACCCCATCTGAAGAAAGGCTGATGACCCCTGGAGGGTTGTTTCCAGAATGATGAAATCCTGGAGGAGAGCGCTCGGCACAGCGCTGGACTTTGGCAGGGGTGCGGGATGTTTCAAAAAGGCAGTGTTGTTTCATCAAGTCACAGGGCAGGACACCTTCATGGTTGCCGTGTTAGCGCAGGCACAGGGGCGCTCTGACGGCGTGAAGTACACTCAAGCTACTGCAGTGCATCATAGATGCTTAGAATGTGGTTTATTCAAATAACAGAATAGCACCCAAAGTGGCCACAGACTCTGCTCACCTTTACAAACCCCGAGAGTAACCTTTACCGTGAGACTGTGAACAGCCCAGGAGGCCTGGAATCAGAGGCACCAGTCTGAGAACTTTGGACGAGTCAGTGACTCTGTGGGTGGTGGTTTCCTGGTCGGAGAAGACAGTTTGCTGAGCTGAAGAAGAAGAAGGCTTTTGTCTGCGAATCAGTTAAGATGCTTTCTTCTGCGAGTGACTCTGCTTCTGGTCACCCCCATCCTGCCCTCAATGTCCTCTCTTGTCTTTTGTTGAGGCTCAGATTTAAGGCTTTGGCCATTTTGGTGAGCTACTCAGTTTTCCTGGGTGTCCTCCAAGTACACATGTTATTAAACTTTCGTGTGATTTTCTCCTGTTAATCTGTCTCATGACAGTTTAATTCTCAGGCCAGCGGAAGCACCTAGAAGGGCAGAGGAAAATGTCTTCCTTTCTGACACAGGGAGATTTATTCCAGGAGTCAGGGGTGGTTAAACATTAGGAAAGCTATGATGAACTTAAGTGAATATCCTAAAAGGGTAATTTTAAAGATACTAAAAAAATAAATCTGACAAAAGTCCACTTTAATACATGATTAAAAAAACCTCTCTTAGCAAGTGAGGGTCCACGTATGAACATAATAATGACTTTCCCAAAACTCTTCGTAAAGTCAATCAGTGACTCATGGAGGGGGATCAGAAGCTGGTCGAAGTAGGGGTCTGGGTGAACCGGGAGACGCCGGGTTTTAACGCGGTGTGTTCTTTCTGAGCAAATCCGCAGATGCGGCGCGTAAATTCCAGCACTTCCGGGGGAGGGCACAGCTCGCGGGTAGAGCGCGTGCTTAGCGTGCACGGGGTCCTGGGTTCCTCCCTCAGTACCTCCATGAAAAAATAAAAATTAAAAAAAATTAAATAAAATCACAGACCGTCCCCCCAAAATAAATAAAGTGGGGGAAAGAAGCCCGGCGCGTCGGGTCGCGCAGGCGCCCCCAGCAGCGGCTGTGACGCAGCCCTCCCGGAGCCCGGGGCCTTCCCCGGAGGTGACACGCGTGTGAGCCGGGCCCCGCGGACGAGGGCCGTCCCCGCTGCCCGCTCTCCCCTTCGGCTTGTTGCCTTACGCTAAATGCATTATTTTAAAAATAACGGCCAACAAAACTACCCCTCTCCCCACCACTTTCTCAGGAAAAAATTTTTCCCGTATCTTTGTTTACAATTTCCAATGCTTTTACAATCACCGTTAACATTCTTAAAGTGTGAAATACGAGCATGGACTAAAACCTGACACGCTCATCGGAAAAGGCAGGTCCTCCGCAAGAACACCACGTTCCGAGTTTACAGACGGGGAAGCGGGGGCTCCCGGGGCCGGCACGTGGCCGTGCTCGCGGGGAGGGGCGCGGCGGTGCCCCCGCAGCCCCGCTGCCGCCGCCCCCGGCGTGTGCCCCCCATCGGGCCAGTGGATAAACGTGCGGGCCCGGCGAGCGGGCCGTCGCTGGGAAGCGGGGCCTCGCTGCTCTGTCCCGGGGAGCTCAGCCCTCCGGTGGGGCCGCCGGTGGGGGCAGGGGGCGGGGTGCGCGCCCGGGCTGCAGACCCCTGGACCCCGGGGCGGGCGGCGCGGCGCCCGCAGCGCCCTCCGCCTCTCCGCGGAGCGTTGCCCAGCCCTGTCGTCGGAGACCGAGGGCCCGCGGGCCTCCCCGCGGGGCCGCGCCGCAGGGGGCGCGCCCGAGGCCGCGGGCCGGCGCGGGGCGGGCGCTGGGCGGCCCGGGGCGGGGACCCGAGCGCGGCCGGCCCTGCCTCCGCGCGGCCTCCTGCGCGCGCCCCTGCCGCCCGGCGCCCGGCACATGGAGGCGGCCGAGGAGCCCGCGCCCGGGCCGGGAGGCCGGCGGCCCCGCCGCGCGCCGCGCTGCCTGCCGCTGGCCGACCTCCGACGGGAGCTGCGGGCGCTGCTCTTGCTGGCGGGCCCCGCGGTGAGTGGGTGCGCGGGGGGCGCCTCGGCCCGAGGCCGGTGCCGTGTGTCCGGGGGCGGGGCGGGGGGCCCGGGGCCCGGGGCCCGGAGCCGGGCGGGTCTCCGCGGGCGCCCGGGGCTGCGCTCTGGCGCAGCTGGGGCGCCGCACCCGCCCGCCTGCGGGCTCCCTGCGCGACGCCTGTCCGGGCGAGGGTTCCCGCGCGGGAGCACTCTGAAGGCTAGCAGCGTTGGGGCGCTCGGGGCTCTGGGGTGTCTCGAGGCCGGGAGGACGACGGGGAACTGTCTCTCTCAGATTTCCATCTTCGGAACGATGTCTTCAGAGTTACCTCGAGTCCACCCCTGCGCGAGGAAGCCAGAGGCGTCCTGTTTGTCGCGCGCTCCCCTCCCCCCAGTCACTGTGTTCAAAAGTTTAACGTGTGGTTGTCTTTCGGGTTGAGGGTTTTTCTTATCATTCGTACAGGGCCCTTTCTGCATTGCCTGTTCATAAGTAACGCGGGTTTTAAAAACCACAAGAACCACATATTATATAACCCTGTCCTCCCGCTGGTCGGGGTGGTTTTCAAGCCAGCAGAGCAGGGTGGGAGAGCCCTTTAGGTGGAGAAGAGCGCAGTGCGGTTTTAAGGTAAGAGCCTTTCCGCACCTGCAGAGGTGAAGGGGGGTGGGTGTGACCTGGCTGTTTGTGGGATCATGTGATACCCACCGTGGTGTACCTGCCAGAACACATAAGTAATGCCAGGGACCATGCCGTGACATGAGGATCCATCTGGCGGGAAGGAGTTTGTGCAGCGGGAAGGAACACCTGGTTTGGAGCCTCACTAGGTGAGGCCCAGTTTCCTGCTCAGATCTCAGAAGGTGGGTTAGGAGACAGCTCTGTGAACTTGAGTGGTCTGGTGACCTGCCCCAGCCTCTGCTTACTTGCCCATGAGGACGACGATAATGCCCGCTTTGACCCCAGCTCTCCCGCAGAGCTGCTGTGAGTAAGGTCTCCGCAAGGCTGTTCCTGCCCTAATACTACCCAAAGTCAGTCAGTCAACATGGTAGCTTTCTGGGACCCAGCTCGTCCCAGGGCAGGTGCCTGTCTCTGCTGGCTCTTGCTGTGACCTGGTCCCCTTGAGGTAGGGGACCTTTCGGTCTCCAGGGATGACCACTAAGCTGATGTGCTGGCTGCCACACCCTCTACGTACAGACACACGTGTATACACGCATATGACGGTGTTAATTACAAATGTGACATACAGTCCTTGCAGAAAAGATGGCAGACCAAGACGAACCGAAGGAGGATTCTCTGCGATGTCAACAAATGTAATGTCAGAGTTCGGAGCAGAGAAAGGTTTATTGCAGGGCCAGGCTGTGTGCAGCGTGGCTGAGGGCGTGAGAGGGATAGAGAGCCTGGGCCCAGACTCAGGGCGCCTGTTTCCATCTGTGTGGGGAAAGGAACACCCGGGAGGGAGCTCCGAGGACTTCTAGGGCTGCAGGGCAGAAGGACCAGCAAAGGCGCCCCGGTGGCAAGGGCGTCCGGAGAGACCGGCTGACTGCAGTCAGGACACAGAACACGTGGACTGTGGTCTGACTTTTATCCCCTAGGCAGTGGGTAAAGCCTTAGCAGGGAGAACTTAGTGACATTGTGTAAGATTCAGCAGAGGCATGTTGCTAGAGGCAGAGAGAATCTAGGCTGGAGGTGGTGACTGGAGAAGACCGTCCATCCGGGAGACGTGTCAGGGGCTCATGGATGTGAGGGCCGAGTGTTCTGTGATGGGCTGGTGGGCAGAGGAAACCTGGGTGGGAGTGGTCCAGGCCCCTCCTGCTCTCCTCCACATCCTCCCCAGGGCCGGACTGTCTCCCTGCAGTGTCTTTACCTGCCCCCCACGACCGCTCCCAGCCCCCGAACGGTCTCTCCTCTTTTCAGCTCAAGCTGCCAAAACGCCCCACGTGGCACCATCAAACTGCTCTTCAGATGCACATTGGAGCTTGTCACCCCCTCTCCCCAGTCCCGTGCCTGCCTGTTCACCATTCAGGTTCCAGCTGAGTTTCATTTCTCCCAGAGCCTTCGGTGACTCCGAGGCTGGGCTGTCACAGCTCCTGTTTCCCTCATGGTACCCATCCCGTATGATTAGCTGTGCCTTTGCGTGTGGCCCATTCTTCCCTGCAGTGCTGTGGGTCCCCTGGGGCAGGCCTGGAGGGATGGAGTTCATCCCACTTCTGTACCCCTGTGCTGGGTGCACTCTGTGCTCCGAAGATGCTGATGGGAGGTGAGCATTTGCGAGTCAGGTGACCGGGTCCTCGCTGCACCTGCCGACCAGCTGCATCCCCGGGGCTGGCTGTCTAGTCTGCTTGCCTGCGCCTGCTCCCAGGCACATGACGCCTGGCCGGCTCCCGCCAGTGCTGGCCTCCCCTGCCAGTGGTGAGCTTTCCGGCACCCCTGGGATGGGGGTGAAGACATGGCCCCTGCAGAACTGCACTGGTACACACACCAGGTGTCTTCATCCCCGCTGCCCCTCCGGCGTCTGGCCCTGGAGCGCACCCTTCCAAAGCTGCCGGGTGATGAGAGTCTTGTTCATTGCTGCCCGGCCAGAAAGTGAGCAGGGGCTCTGTGACAAGAAGGAGAGGCAGGTACAAGGTCAGTCTGGTCTTTTCTCTTGCCCGCTCGACTGTCTGAGCCCCAGACCGCAGTCCTGGAGACGTCTGAGGGGCAGACCTGCGTCCGACGGTCCAATTCTCCCGGTGCAGCAGCGTGCTCCATGCCGGGGCAGTCCTGGAGGGTCTGGTCCTTGACTGCCTCATCTCGATGGCATGTGTCAGGGAGTATGTTGTCCCACAGATCCCTCAGCCCCATGGACGTCCCGAGTCTGTCTGTTGAGGTGGGGCCGGGCATTCTCAGCACCCCAAGGGATGCTTCGTGCAGGACTGCAAGCTGCTGCCCAGAGCTCCCCTGGAGGACCTGAAACCAGGATCTGGGAACAAGGGCGTGGTTAGCACCCGCAGTCTGGAGCCGGGTTCTCCCCAGGCTAGGGTTCAGGACGGATCGCTGTGTCCGGCCATTTCAGGGCCATGTTCCTGCCATGACCCGGCCAGGGCTGCCGCAGCTCCAGGCAAGATTGTTTGCTCATCTCACATGGATTAGCTTAACTCAGCTAGACGTCCTGGCCTCGGGTCCAAGAGACTGAACTGTTCCCACCCTCGCCCTGGGCACTCGCCCTAAGAAAATGCCCATCCCCACTTAAGGAAAAAAGACATTCCGCGCAATAGGGTTTGTAACAACAAAACCTGGGAAGTGGCCCAAGGGCCTGACCACTGAGGAGATGGAGCATACTTCTGGGTGAAGCCACGACAAACAGCTTACATGTGGCCTGGGGGGGACAGGGCCCTGTGTTCTAGACATACAGTGTTCCACGGAAAAGGGGAAGACAGATGCGTGACAGTCGTTTTCAATAGTTCATGCACATAAAGGCTTAAAAACATCCTGAAAAGATGTGAAGGTGCTGCTGAGTTTACCCAAAAAAGGGCCCTGTGACCTTTAAAGGGATGTAACTTCACAAAGATGCCAAGTCCACTGGATGGAACCACGGAATGTCTGTAGGGTGATGACAGGGCCTGAGTGGGGGCCTTTCCCGGGTCAGGCCCCTGTGGGGGTGGGGGGCATTGGCTCTAGCTTTAGGTTCTACAGAATTGAGTTTTTCATTCTGATATTTTTTATTTGCACCCCGCCCCACCCCGCCCCCAGCTTTTCATTGTCCCACGTCTTCTGTCTTGTGTTGGCTTACCTTTGGAACCTGGCCTAAACGCGTCCCTTTGGCTGAACAGCAGCAGGCCCCGCTGGAGATGAAAGCGGCCCTTGGCGTCTGCGGTAGTGAGAGGACCGGCTTTCCGTGGGTTGGACGCTGATGTGGAAACTGATGCCCCGCCCCCGCTCGCACGCTCATGCACACACACGCACACACGTTTGAAGATCTGGGCCCACTGGCAGGGTTGCAGCTGTCTCTCCCCAGAGCCTGGAGGGGAGAGCGGGCAGGCATCTGAACTGTCACAGGCAGGGTCCGATCCGGCCCCCACCTGGCGATTTTGGGGTGGCTGCAGCGCTGGCCCGCGCGGGTGAGGATGAGAGTCACTGGGAGCCTCGTCTGAGCTCAGGACCCGGAGTCTGTTCCCTTGAAGGGCTGGGAGGCAGCAGTGCTGGCTGGACCCGCACAGGCTCCTCTGAGCCCCAGGCTGGCAGCTTTGAAAGGGGCACGTGGGGGCAGCCAGGCGTCCTCGGGCACCGGCCCTGTCTCCCGAGGATGCGGATGAGTCCTCGTCGTGGACCGCGCGGGCTTCCCAGGAGAGAGAGGCCTTCCTAGGATGTCCTGGACTCCCCGGGTCTGGCGGGTCACAGGAGGTGGTCTTAAATTAACCGAAGGAAGTAAAGTTAAGTGTCCAAGGTGAAGCTAAAAGTTCCTGGAATTGTGAGAAAGAATGAATAGCTCAGTGTTCCAAAAGCTGCATTTGCCCTCCTCGCTGAGGCGTCGTAGAATTCAGGAATCAGAGGGCTCGGCAGGCTGGAAACGCCGCACGCCGACATCCCGGATCACGCTGGCCTTCCGGGTGGGTGACCACGTTCCTGCCTGCGTGCTCCTCCCTCGGGACCTTCTTGCTGGCTGTCGAAGGCTGTCTTCCTTCCGGCCATCACTAGGACTCTGAGATGACGAGGGGGTTACCCCAGGAGGCAGCCTCGGGAAATTTCAGAGGAAATGTGCATGTGGTCTATGGCCTGAGCACCTAGAGTGAAAAATAAATTTACAAAGCTAGGAAGCTCTCGACACGGGGTTCTGACAGCGGCGGCAAGCGACTGCTATGCTGTTTCTCAAGAAGCCCCCCCAGAAGTTGCTCATTTGCCTGTGAAGGCTGGCAGAGGCTCAGTAAAGCCAGGTTTCTTTAGCTCTGATTGGAGCCTGATTCGGGGAGGGTGGGGGGAACCCCGGAAGGCCCACCCTGCCTGCAGCTTCTTGTTTTCCGTCTCTTCCCAGTTCGTGGCGCAGCTGATGGTGTTTCTCATCAGTTTCGTGAGCTCCGTGTTCTGTGGGCACCTGGGGAAGCTGGAGCTGGACGCTGTCACACTGGCAATCGCTGTACGTATGGGGCTTCCCAGCTCGGAGTTTTGAAAGCCGTCCGTCTTGCTGCCCTTACGGGATGACCACAGTTTGGCATTAAAACGAGACAAGTGTCTTATCTTGCAGTGCTGGGGTCAAAAATCTGAAAGGGGTTTCATTGGGCTCAAATTAAGATGTTGTGGGGGTGGATTTGGCTTAGGGGTACAGCGCATGCTTAGCGTGCACAAGGTCCTGAGTTCCATCCCCGGGACCTCCGTTTAAAAAATAAAATAAAATAATAAAATCAAGGAGTGGGCAGGGCTATTACCTCTCCTTTGCCAGGTAGCCTCAGGTGTTCCCAGGAGCTGGGCCCTGATGGGACGTCTCAGGGGGGCCATTCTTTTGTCTGCCACATCCGCTCATTTGTAATCCGTGGAGCTCTGGGCTCGTAAGAAGGGGGCTGGAGGCTGACTTCACCAGGTGAAGCTCTGATCCCCACCTCCACCCCCCGACTTGTCTGCTGTACCGAGATGCTACTGGAGGATGAAACTGGGGCCCCAGAGTCCAAACCTAAAGTCAGGAGGACCTCCCAATCCTCTCTGTACCCCAGATGTGAGCACCACAACCGGAGAGCTGTCTCTGACCTCAGCTGGGGTGAACTGTGTGGCCAGAGGGCCCTGCCGGCTTGTTGGGCAGCCAGCTAGGTGTTTCTGGGGAGGTGGACTCCATGGCTGTGTGCAGCTGTGTCCCTGTCCTCAGCCTCCCGGGCCCCTGCGAGGCACATATCCACCTCACCCCGGGGACCCACGGGCTTGCCACCTCTGACACCCGCAAGACTGCCCTGCACATGTCCCCTGCGTTTTCACGGCTTGTTTTGCTTTCTGGGGGCAGCATGGACAACCCAGGCTTAATGATCCCTTTTGGTTTCTGATGTTTGGAAATTTGGGGGAACTCAGCAAGCCTCTTGCCGATCCTCTTTGGCCAAGGACGTACAGGAAAGCCGGTGCTTCTGGGCTGGGCCGGTTTGGGCCGCTGTCCGTGGGCACCTCCCCGCAGACTCAGGTGGAGGCAGTAGGTTCCAGGCAGGCAGAGCATCAGAGTCCGGTGTGGACACCCCCTGATTTGAGGGTGCTGCCCGGGGGCCCCGGCATCTCAGAGATTTGCTTCTACGCTCCCAGAGCCCTTCAGGGCATCTCACGGGCCAGGCTTGCTCTCCAGCCAGTGCCACACCCCTGTCCCCTTAAGAAGGATTCGCGTTCCCCTGAACCTGGGGAGCAAAATACTAAGATGTAAGAAAGAAGAAGGCTGTGTGATGCCGCTTAGACTGCCCTCCTCCCCCCGCTGACCCGGCCTTCGGTGCCCGGGCTCCAGGCAGATCGCAGAGTGGCTGCCATGGGGCAGACAGAGAACCTGCCTTCCTGAGTGTCTGGCCCCGCCCCCCGTGTTTATTTCCAGGTAATCAACGTCACTGGTGTCTCCGTGGGATTTGGCTTGTCTTCTGCTTGTGACACACTCATCTCCCAGGTGAGTGGAAGCCCCGGGTCTGGGCCTGCAGGAACCCCACGCGGGCGGAGGGAGGAGTGCCCCAGGGCAACCCTGCCTGTTCCCTTTGAAGTGTGGCCTCCGGTCTCTCAGGCCCGGGGAAGTGACCTTTAGCTGCACTGCTGCCTCATGCTGCATTTTGACAAACGGGATGTTTTGTGAGTCTCTCTTATCACTGCCCGCATCCTTGAGTTCGGTGTGGCCCAGCGGCCCTCAGACATGAGTGTGCGGCAGTCACCCCAGGGCCCCGGCAGCCACGGGCCGGTGAGCGCTGAGTAACTGGGATGAGGAGAGGAAGTGCTTGCCGATGCCAGGGGCGCAGTTGCTGCCTCTGGCTAATTTCAAGCTGCCTAAGATGTCACTGAACACAGAGCTGGGGAGAGATGTGCCTGGTGGGTTTTGGAAGCCAGGGGAGCTGGCTCCAGCCCCCCACCGGCCCTCCCACAGAGTTCTGCTTCCAGAGATCTGGGGCAGCGGGGGGTAGGTTTCCAGGTGATGCAACCCTGACTGTTCATTCATATCACACGGATATGGGGAGCTTTTACGAATTACTGGTATCTGGGACCCACCGGGACCAGTGAAATCCAGATTGATCTTCAGTCTGGCATCAGTGATGTTAAAAATGTGGGGCGGCGGGGGTGCCGTTTCCCTGCTGACGGGGCTGTGTGGCCGTGTGCACGCAGACGTTCGGCAGCCCCAACAAGAAGCACGTGGGGGTCATCGTGCAGAGGGGCGTCCTGGTGCTGCTGCTCTGCTGCCTCCCCTGCTGGGCGCTCTTCCTCAACACCCAGCACATCCTGCTGCTCTTCAGGCAGGACCCGGCCGTGTCCAGGTGAGTGGGAGGGGCCGCGCCCGGTGGGACCAGGCCCATCCCGGCACCAAGGCCAGGGTCAAGGGAGGGGGTTGAGCCTCCTGCTGACTTTCCACACTTGGAGCCTGGGAGCCACACACATCTGGGTGACTTGGAGGGTGAGTCATTTTGGGTGCAGTAAGATTTGCAAACATCCTCTGCAGCCAATGGTAGGTTTTGTTCCCGGTTTTGTGAATCTTGGCCCTGGTTGATCTTAAAATTGCCTGGGTGCCTTTAAGGTCCACCACCATGCCTGGTCTCCATGCACCCCCCCCACACACATTCTGGTTTAATGAATCTGGGTTGCTCCCTGGGCGTCCATGTCTTTCAGAGCTCCCCTGGATGGTTCTAGATGTGCCCCCAGATTGGAGACACACTGGTTTTAGGTCCTTGTGTTGGACCAGTGGCTCTGAATCCAGGGGGCGTTTGGAGTATCAAGAGACATGTCTGGATGGCAGGACTGGTACTGGGGCGTTGCTGCTGGTAGAAGCCAGAGATGCTTCAGAGCATCTTACGACAGCACAGGACGAACCCCCATGGCGAGGATTACGTGGCCACCCCCGGTCCTGGCTCCCAAGACTTGGAGGGGCCAAGAGAGGTCGTTTGGGTTACAGGGTGACAAGCTCTGGGTCCGTCCACACGCCTGCTCCAGCAGTTAGGCCTGTAGACGTGGGAAGAGCCGAGTGTGACAGGCAGTTTTGGGGTATCCTGCCTGCCGCGCCCTTGAAACGGAGACCCTGTCACTTGTTTTCTTCCCGTTGCATAGGCTTACCCAGACCTACGTCACGATCTTCATTCCAGCTCTTCCCGTAAGTCTCCAGGGGGTAACAGGTTCCCTCGCTGGGGTTCCCGGGTGAAAGGCAGCTGTGACACCCTGAGCTCGGGGAACCGGTGCGGGGCTGTGATTCCTCCACGTGGTCTCAGCTCCTTCGAGGAAGCTCGGTTTTAATTGTGCCCACATGTTTGCCCCTGGAGAAACACCAGGATCGAGGGGACCCCGGAGGTCGCCGTCCCCAGCTCCTATGGCAGGAGGGACCTCGGGCTCACCCACTGGAGGGGGTAAATTCTTCCCATCTGGGAGCCCCCGAGGTCCTCACTCTGAGCCTTGAGACCCTTCCTTACTGAGCGTGATCGCTTCGGAGCCCGCGTGAGTGTGCGTGTTTGGCATGGCCGTGCCTGGTCGGGCAACTGCGAAGAGAGCTTCATTCAGTCAGAAGGGGTAGCCCTTTCAGTCTGCGGGGCTGCCATCACCGAGCAGCTCAGACGGGGGCTCACACAGCCCAAGTCTGCTTTCTCACCGTCCTGGGAGTTGGCCAGCCTGAGATCAAGTGTCAGGAGTTGGCTTCCTCTGAGGCCGGTCTCCTTGGCTTGCAGACGCCGCCGCGTCCCGTGGTCACTGCCGGGGCCCCTGCACCCCTGGTGCCTCTTATCTCCCTAGAAGGACACCAGCCCCGGTGCGTTAGGGCCCACGCCAGCGGCCTCGTTATAAATGAATCGCCTCCTTAAAGACTTTGTCTCCAAATACAGGCACTCTGGGCCACAGGGCTTCAGTGTAGGCGTTTGGGGTGCACGCAGCTCAGCCCTTCAAAGTAGTCACCTGGGGGGAGGGCACAGCCCAGAGGCGGAGCGTGAGCTTAGCACGCCTGAGGTCCTGCGCCTCTGTTAAAATAAATAAAAATTAAAATAAAAAAGTGGACTTCTGCCCTCTAAACAGGTGCTGTGGTCTTTCTTGTATCCTTTTGAATCTAACATTTAATTATCCCACTAGACAGGACTTTCGCCTAGTCTGTAAAGGGGGCACCCCCAGAGTTTGTGCAGGGGCTGCCCCCCAGGCCCCAGGGTGGCTTGGATCGTGTGCATCCATAAGACAGACGTTTGGAACTCCCGCCCCTGCCCGCCCCTCCCGAGACGGCCCCCCCCCAGCCCCGCAGCTCCTGGGGAGCAGAGGGCAGTCAGGCGGGGCCCCCAGCTGCCCACCCCGTGGCCAGGCCAGGGTACAGACTGCTCTCTCTCCATCTCCCGCAGGCGACCTTCCTTTACACGTTGCAAGTGAAGTATCTGCTCAACCAGGTAACGCAGGCTCTCCCTTCCCTTCGGTGGGGCTGAGGGAGCGCCCGCCCTTCGGGGCTGGGGCCCTGAACGCAGCGGGGGCCGGGGCGCTCGCGGACGGGGGCCGCGGAGGTGCGTCTCCCTGCGTTGCGCGCAGGGCCTGTGCTGCTGGGACACCTTGTCACCGGCCCTGGAACCTGTTTATCTGCTTCCCGCCTGGAAGCGTCATCCTTGGTGGGAGAGGGCTGATGTTCTCAGCGTTGGCGTCACCCAGCTCCGGGGGGCCGACCTCTCGGCTCAGGTCTGTCTGCAAGGCCCCCCTTTCCCCTGTGGGGATGTGGAAGCCCCCTGTGACGGTACCTCGGTCAGTCGGGACTCCGCGCAGGTGACCGACAGCCACGGCCAAGGCCCGGGGTCAGTAGGTACGGACTCATGGCGCTGGCAGGTGTGGGACCGCCTTCCGTCCCGTGGATCCAGGTGGGGTCCCGGCCACACGGCAGGCTGTCCCGGGCCTGTGTGATGGGGGCAGGGAGGGCGCCGATAAGGACGAAAGCTTCGTGTCTATTTAATGTTCTTAAAAATAAGATACCATCCTAGTAAGAGCCGCACTGTTTCGAATCTCTACTCGTACCAGAGTTATACGCTTGAAACGACGGGGAAGCGGGGGAACTCCGCCCTCGCCCTGGCGGTCTGTCTCCCCGCAGATGTGGGGGCTCCTGCCCGGGTTCTAGTGGGATCGAGTGAGGGGGTTGGTGTGAAGGCCCCTCCCTCTGAGACTTGAAGGCAGAAGCGAAGACCTCGAAGTGGAAGCCCTGAGCTGAGAGGGGTCGGGAGGTGGGACCTGGGTGTGGAGGACGCGTAGGGTCCCCGAGGCGGGAAGGGGGTGGCGTCTAGCCCCGGGGGGGCAGCAGGAGCCCGGTCATGGCCGGGGGTGGGGGGCGGGCTGACCAGGTGCGGCGTGCCGCTGCACCCGTGGCCTCCAGTTTGCTCTGTCTGTGAGTCTGCTTTTTCTGTTTTATTCACTAGTTTGTTGTATTTTTTTAGATTCCACATAGAAGTGACATCATACAGCATTTGTCTTTGTCTAACCTTCTTCACTTAACGTAAAACCCTCCAGGCCCATCCGCGTTGTTGCAGACGGCCTCGCGTCATCCCTGTCGCGGCTGCGTGGCAGCCCGCGTGCACGCACCCCGACGTCTGCATCCGTTTGCGCTTGGGTGGCCCGCACGTCTCGGCTGCGGCGAGCAGCGTGGCTGCGAGCACCGGGGCGCGCGCGTCTTTTCGAGTTAGCGCCTTCCTTCTCCTCAGATCTGTGCGCAGGAGGTCCGGGCGCAGGAGGGGGCTGCTGCTCATACGGTAGCTCTAGTTTCAGTTTTTAGGGAATCTTCATGCCGTTTTCCACCGCGGCTGAACTCGTGTACATTCCTACCAACAGTGCGCGGGGCTCCCTTCTCTCCACGCCCCCCAGCGCCTGTCACTCGCGGTCTGTCGAGGATGGCCGTCCTGACGGGTGCGGGTGGCGCCGCGCCGCGGCCCCGATCTGCGTTCCTCAGGCGGTCAGCGGTGCTGCGCGCCGCGCCCTGGGTCTGTTGGCCGTCTGTATGTCTGCTTTGGAAAAATGTTTGTTCAGGTCTTCTGCACATGTTTTAATCGGGTGGTTTGTTTTCGCTGTTCAGTTGTATGAGCTGTTTATATGGTTTGGATGTTAACTCCTTGCTGGTCGCATCATTAACAAATCCTTTCTCCCGTTCAGTAGGTTGTCTTTTTGTTTTGCCAATGGTTTCCTTCGCTGTGCAGAAGCTTTTAAGTCTAAGTGGGTCCCATGAAAAAATTTTGCTTTTATTTCCGTTGCTTTAAGAGAGAGATCGAAAAAAATACTGCTACAGTTTATGTCAGAGTGTTCTGCCGGCTTTCCTCTAGGAGTTCTGCGGTTTGCAGTCTTACATTTAGGTCTCTCATCCGTATGTGGCGTGACAAAGTGCTCTAATTCCGCTCTCTGACACGGAGCTGGCCAGTTTTCCCGGCGTCTGACAGGTTGGCGATGTTTCCCATCCTTGGAGAAGTGGCCCCCTGTAGGAGACGTCCTGTGTGTCCCCGAAGTGAATCCCTCTTGTCAGCCAGGCTGTATGCCCCGGGGTTCCCCTAAGGGCTACGGGGGCTCCTTCTGTTGTGGGGGCCTTTGTGGGTGGTCTGGTGGGCTTGGCTGGCCCCCAGATCCGGCTGGCTGCCAGGCCCTGCCTCATGCAGAGCCTGCTGGCCCCTGGTGGTTGGGACCGGGTCCTGAGGTAGGTGACTGCAGAACCCCAGGGGTCCCGGGGCTGGTGCTGGCTCACTGGTGGGTGAAGCCAGGTCCTCGGGTTTGTGCTAGACTGTGGGCAGGCAGAGCAGGGTCCCAGAGCTGGTGTTGGGTTGCTGTTGGGCGTGATGGCTGGCGCCTGACACAGTTGAGTCCAGGGTCTGGGGTGTCCCAAAGCTTGTGCTGCCCACTGGGCAGGACGGGGACCCAGCTGGCCCCAGGGCAGGGCTGGCCTGCTGTGGACGGGCTGGGTCTGCAGGCAACGGGATTGTGACTTTTGTGCATCCGGTGTCTGCCCCCTGGTGGGCGAGGCTGGTCCAGAGGCCAGAGCCGGCTTGTGGGGAGGGGCAGGGCGGTGCCTGACCGCTGGTTGGTCGGGGCCGGGTCCTGGCCCTCTGGTGGGGGCCGTGGGATCCGGGGGTCTTCAGGCAGCCTGTCTGCTGATGGGTGTGGCTGTGTCCCCATCCAGTGAGCTGTCTGGGGGCGTCCCAGCACTGGCCTACAGGCTGTCAGGTGGGGCCAGGCCATGGCGCTCATGAGCTGGAGCAGTGAGGTGACGCTGCTGCGGGGTGACACCTCCCCGTGGGGGAAAGTAGCGTTTCCTGTGAGCATCACAGCGGGCTCTGTCCCGGTCTGTTTTCTATGCCAATGCCCCGCGGGACAGGTTTTCACCCCCTAGTCCGACGTCGTTTGACTCTCAGGCCTTAGGTCTTAGTCTGGGATGCCCGGTGGCCTGGCCCTGGGAGCGGAGCCGGAGACCCTCCCCCACTCCAGGGCCCTGGGATCTTCTTGGGTCAATTCCCGACCTTCAGTCTCGGTCCCACCATCCAGGGCGGGAGGCGGCTTGTCCACACCGTTCCATCCTTGCTGGTCCTCGCCCTCTGGTGCACAAGCGACCCCTCTTCCCCCGCTCCTGCTGTGTTTCCGTGGCCAGAACCACATCCTTCACGGCTCGGATGGAGGAGGAGGGGAGGGCGGGGAGGGGAGGTGGGGGTGCCTGTGACGCTGCCACGCCGGCCGCTGCGGGCTGTGTCTGGATGGAAATCGGCAGTCCTGCCCTGGCAGCGTCTCCAGCGTGGCCTCTCCCGTGTCAGGGAATCGTGCTGCCCCAGATCGTGACTGGAGTTGCCGCCAACCTGGTCAATGCTCTCGCCAACTACCTGTTTCTCTATCAGCTGCATCTGGGGGTGATGTGAGTCCACCGCGTCTTGGGACAGGAGCGGGGACGGCCGGTGTGGCTCTCCCAGGGCAGGGGGTAGGGCAGGGTGTCCACGCGGTCTCCTCTGGACCAGGCAGTGGGGTGAGGGGCGCCCCTGCTCCAGAGGAGTCCGAGCTCAGGGCTTGCTGCTGTCGCGGCAGGTGGGGGGCGGGAGGGGCAGAGGACAGGTCCCCCCCTCCACCGGAATGGTCCTTTTCTCCCCAGGGGTTCAGCACTGGCAAATATGATTTCCCAGTTCACCCTGGCCCTGCTCCTCTTCCTCTACATCCTCCTGAAGAAACTGCATCAGGACACCTGGGGAGGTGAGGGCTGCTGTCCGTGATTCCTGGGGAGGCGAGGGCTGCCGTCTGTCTCCCAGCCTGGATGGGGCCTCGCCTCTGCTCGAGCCGCAGCCCGATGGCTGGGCGTGTTGGCAGCGTGTCTGCGTCCCGCCTGCAGGCTGGTCCCTGGAGTGCCTGCAGGACTGGGGCGCCTTCTTCTCGCTGGCCGTCCCCAGCATGCTCATGCTGTGCATTGAGTGGTGGGCCTATGAGGTCGGCAGCTTTCTGAGCGGTCAGTGTGGGGACAGCCGGGGCGGCTTGGGGCTGGCGGGGCCCGTTGGAGAGCAGGGCGTCAGCGGTCTCTCTCCTGCAGGCATCCTTGGCATGGTGGAGCTGGGGGCCCAGTCCATCGTGTACGAGCTGGCTGTCATTGTGTACATGGTGAGCATCTGAGGGCATCTGAGCTGCTGGCTGTTCCCCATGAGCGGCCCTGAGAGTCAGCATAGGTGTTCACAGCGCTGATGACTCGTGCGGTGACTGATGAAAGTGCACTCCATCCCCGAGCCTGGGAGGGTCTTCAGCCGCGATGGGGCCTCCCTGTGAGCTGGGGGGCCCTGGGGGGGCGCTCCAAAGGGCATGGACACTGCTGGTCCCCTGAACCCTAACACAGTTCAGATCTGAAGGATGTGACCTGATGGCCCCTCGCCAGACACGCAGACTCTTTTCCAGGAGCCATGACAAAACGCCGTGGGGACAGGTGGGGCGTAAAGGGGATGGCGCTGGGTGGGGGCGGGAGGGGCTGAGCTCCGCCCCCACCTGGGGCTGCTGTCTCTGACAACCCAGGGGACCACTCCTGGGTGCGACCCCCAAGAAATGAAAGTGGGGTCTCGAGCAGATGCTTGCACCAAAGTTCGCAGCAGCACCGTTCATGATGGCAGAAAGGCAGGAGCGTCCCACGTGTCCACGGCGGGGGGTGGGGACCCCAGACGTGGGCTGTGCACACAGCGGGGTATTCAGCCCCAGAAAGGAGGACGTCAGGACGTCCCGGAGGAGATCCCTGGTCGTTAGAGACTTTCCTTTGACTGTATTTTACTGAAAACCTTACCTGGATATCCTGAAGTGCCTTCTCCTCCACAAGTGCCACTGTGGAGTTACAGCTGGGTGGGGCGGGGGACGCAGAAAGGGGGTGGAAGTGCGGGGAGGCCTGGGCCTGGACGTGCGCCGTGGTGCGTGTCTGTACGTCTAACACTTAGACCCGCCTTGCTGTTGGTTAGGTTTTAAAAGCACAGACACGATGCAGTTCCTGTTTTCCTTAAGAATCATTCTCCTGCGGACCTACGCTTTCCGTTTTTGCTTTTTTCTACTCTCGGCAGAATCTTTTAACCGTTTATCACTGCGACACTTCTCACATTTTATGAATCGTTTGTATTTCAGTAAGTTCAGTAACTGTATCTAAATCACATGGTACACAGTGTTTCATTGCATGTCATGTAATTTTTTAAGCCAGTCTCCTGCTGCTGAATATTTAGTTTATTTCCTGTTTTGATATTATTAACAACACTTCAGTGACCTTAGGGAAAATAGCTTTGCATACTTGCCTGGTCATTTCTTTAAGATAAGGTCCTAAAAGTGAAATTTAAGGACAGTTTTAGGTCTTCTGCACAGTGTCGTATACTGTCTGACAGGTTTACAAGAATTTACATTTATGTTTCTCTCTAAGCTCACCAAAGGTTTACGTTTTGCCCCGTTTCTTGGCTCTGTCCCTGTCTCTGCAGTCCGTTTTCAGATACCACCCATTGTTCAAGTAGCGTCCTTTGTAACTGTTCTCCCCCTGGAATGAGGGTGTCTGGCCTCTTTAATGTCCTTTATTCTTTACTGAAGCACAGTTGATTTACAAGGTTGTGTCAGTTTCAGGTGTACATCCACGTGGTTCAGTTATACACACATCTGTATTCTTTTCCAGATTCTTTTCCATTGTATGTTATTATAAGAAATCAAATATAGTTCCCTGTGCTACACAGTAGGGCCTTGTTGTTTACTTTATAAATGGTCATGTGTATCTGCTAATCCTAAACTCCTGATTTATCCCTCTCCCACCTCTTTCCCCTCTGGTAACATAAGTTTGTTTTCTATGTCTGTGAGTCTGTTTCTTTTTTGTAAATAAGTTCATTTGTATCACTTTTTAAGATACGACATATAAGTGATACCATATGATATTTGTCTTTCTCTTTCTGGCTTATTTCACTTAGTATGACGGTCTCCAGGTCCATCCATGCTGTTGCAAATGGCACTATTGCATTCTTTTTCCTGGATGAGTAGTATTCCACCATATAGATCACCACATCTTCTGTATTATTATGGCTGATCTCTATGGAGCAGGTGCTCCATGTGAGGCACTCTTCTAAGGGGTCAGCATGGGCTTACTAAATCCCCACGGCAACCTGGAAGGGAGGCTCTTGCACGAGGTCCCTTTTACAGGTGGAGCAGCTGGGGTCTGGGGAGGGTCAGTGACGTGCATGGGGTTGCACAGCTGACAGAAGGCTGAGCCAGGGTTTGAATCCAGGCCTCCTGGCTTCAGAGTTCCCCTTCCTACCCGCAGGGCTGCTTCCCTGAGTCCCCATCAGCACCACCCCCTCCTCACTCAGGGTATCACCACTGGCAGCTTGGTGCGTGTCTTCCTGTTTCCTTAAGTTCCTTTTATCCCACATCTTTTGGTGAAAACAGAGGCCACCGTTTTAGGACTCTGTCTTCTAAACTTGACCCCTGCAGGACTTTCAGAGCAGACCTAGGGTGAGCTCCTGGACTCCATGCCCCACACCCAGGGACATGGTCGAGTGGGGCCTCCCTTCGCCAGCTGGAAGCCCAATGTATGAGGCGGGTCACAACCTGGGTTTCCAGGCCCCCTGTCTTAGCAGATGAGGCTTCTCAGAACTTTTAGGGCCAGGTTTTACCCCGTAAGTGTGAGGAACCACCTCCCAGGTTCCCGGGGAGGGGATGCTTGAGGCTCAGGACCACGGACGGGGAGGCCAGGCCCTCCCTCCCAGTTCCCCTGTCAGGGTTCCCCCTTTGTTTCAGATACCGACGGGCTTCAGCGTGGCCGCCAGCGTCCGCGTGGGGAACGCCCTGGGGGCCGGGGACATCGAGCAGGCCAAGAAGTCCTCTGCTGTCTCCCTGCTGGTCACAGGTGTCCAGACGCTCGGCGATGCTCCCTCAGCCCGAGCCCCGAGCCCTGAGCCCCAGGCACCCTCCCTGCAGACCCCCTTCTCACCGTGCCGCTTCTTCTGCCGTTTCGCCTCCAGAAGCCTTTGCCGTGGGCCTCTGCGTCCTGCTGTTAAGCTGTAAGGAGCTCGTGGGTTACATCTTCACCGCAGACCGGTGAGCGCTGAGATTTTCCTGGGATGAGACTCTGTGGCGGAGAAATGTCGGGGGGGGGGCTGCCCTCACCCCAGGGCTCCTGGGGCTGTTGCCTGTTGGACGGTGCCCGGGTCACTGGCAAGATCAGACGCTCACAGTTGTTACCTGGGAAGAAGTGATGAGATTCAGGGCTAATTTATAACCTATAAGCCCCCGGGTGTGTGTCGGTGGCCACGTATGCTTCTAGTGGTTGGGCGCTCACGTGTTTTGAGGGAGGCTCCTGTTTGGTACCACCGCCTATGTCTTCAGAGGAAGCCCGCTTGCCCGGGTGAGTCCGCTCCGGGCCTTGTGGACTCCGTTTGGTTGGTGTGGCCGCTTTTGCCAGTGAGGCCGGGCCATCCTGGGGGGCAGACGTCTTGTGTGGTGGGTGCCCTCACTCTGGGCTCATTCATCAGCAACGACAGAATGCATAGTTGCCTTTTCCTTCATGGATTCAAAAAGCAGGTGGCGTGGACAGAACCATCTTTCACCACCTGTTCTTAAGGCATCTGTCTTCTGTCATCTTTCAGCCGCTGCCATTTTGCTTTGGGGAGAAAAAGGTGTTTAAATGTCCTTCAGTGCAGAGCAAGTGGGAGGCAACCAGAGATCATTCTCTTCTTCAAAGGGAATTGGTTTATCAGAAGTGCGTCCTGCACTGATGGCTTCAGTGGGAACATGGTAGGAGTCTGATTCCTGTATCTGTCCACTTCTGGAGAGTGTACAAAGCAGGAAGAAGAATGAACAACAAAAGGCCCACAAACTGTATCTTTGATAAAATTAGGAGACATAGAAAGGTCACAAACTCATGATTTGGGAGCTGGCCAGGCTCAGGCTGGAACTGGCAGGACTGAGGACAGATGCCAACAATGACACGATGCCTGACCCGTTCAAAGGGGGAAAAGGGAGAGCATCTGTTTTTAGAGCCAGAAATGGGGAAATTACTGAAAGGCCATAATTTTCATAAAACATAAGAAACTAGTTTTCACAACTTTTTAAAAAATTGAAGTGTAGTCAGTTATGATGTGTCAATTTCTGGCCACACACATACATACATAGATTTTCATATCCTTTTTCATTAAAGGCTATTATAAGATATTGAATATAGTTCCCTGTAGTTTGTACAACTTTTGCAAGTAAATTTAAAAATCTGGAAGGAATGAATAATTTTTTAGGAAAATAACATATCAAAACTTATGTTGGAAAACATAAGTGGTCTAAATAGACTGATTTCCTTGGAAGAAATAAGAAAAAAAATTACAAATTTTTTTTTATTGAAGTGTAGTTGATTTAGAATGTTAGTTTCAGGTGTACAGCAAGGTGATTCAGTTACACATATAAGAAGAAAATTTTAAATTTCAAAAAGCACCAACTCCAGAGGGTTCCAAAGGAGAGTGTTTTTTTTGTTTGTTTGTTTTTGTTTTTTTTTGAAGTACTGTCACTGTACAGTGTTGTGTCAGTTTCTGGTGTATGCCATCATGTTTCAGTCATACATCCCAAGCAGAGTTTTATAAAACCTTTGAAACGTGGGTAACGCCAATGCTGCTTTAACTGTTGCAGAGCACAGAGGAGGGAAAAAACCTCCTCATTCTGTTTCTGAAGCAAGTATGATACTGGTACCAAAATCTGATGAAGTTTGCACATAACAAGAGAATGCGGGGGAGGGCGTAATTCAGGAGCAGAGTGTGTGCCTAGCAGCCATGAGGTCCTGGTTCAGTCCCCAGCACCTCCATTAAAAATAAACAAATAAAAACCAAATTATCTCCCCCCAAATATTTTTTTAATTAAAAAAAAAAAAAGAAAAGCCACAGACCAACCTGATTAACATCAATTATAAAATCCAAAGTGAAATCTTAGAATTCAACAGCATACCGTGTTGTGACAGTTTCTGGTGCACAGCATCGTGATGCCGTTACACATATACGTGCATATGCATATACATATATTCAGGTTCTTCTCAGTTACGGATTATTAGGGAATATTTCCTCAAACTTGTGAGACACAGTGGACTGTTGGCTTCCTCTGTGGGCTGAGAAACAGCAGGCTTGTCCCCACAGAGGCTGTTGGCCGGATGCCTGAGAAGCGGGGACCCCCTCCGAGCATCGCCGTCACGGGGAGCGCCCTGGCCCTCCGCCCCATCTGTCTCCTGGTCACCATCTGCCTTGTCTCCCAACAGAGAAATCGTCGCTCTGGTGGCGCAGGTGGTTCCCATTTACGCCGTCTCCCATCTCTTCGAAGGTCTGGCCGTGAGTACTGGGCCGTGGTTCCTTTGCAGGCTTTTGAGATCCCTGCGCTTCTCCTGACGCAGGTAGTTCCCTAGGGAAGGGGCCGTCCCCCCCCGCGCCCACCCGCCAGACCAGGGTGAACGTCCACGGCCCTGGGGGCCCGGCGGCCTCCTCACCGCCTGCCCCGTCCGCAGTGCACGTGCGGTGGCGTCTTGCGGGGCAGCGGGAACCAGAAGGTGGGCGCCGTTGTCAACGCCGTCGGGTACTACGTGGTCGGCCTCCCCATCGGGATTTCACTGATGTTCGCCGCCGGCCTCGGAGTGATGGGTAAGCCGGACCGGTGGGCAGGCAGAGCCGAGCTCTCCCGGGCCGGGAAGGGCTGTCAGGGCACATAGACTGTCTCTGAGCTGTGCCCCCGGGATTCTGGGGGCTTCCATGTCCCTTCTGTGTGGGGCAGAGGCTGCAGGGGCCCAAGGCTGCAGGTGGGGCCCTGCTGTGCCGAGCGGTGGGGCGGGGCAGGGGTGCATTTCCACGGAGGGGACTTG
The DNA here is from genome assembly GCF_009834535.1 of Camelus ferus. Lineage (NCBI taxonomy): Eukaryota > Metazoa > Chordata > Mammalia > Artiodactyla > Camelidae > Camelus > Camelus ferus. The sequence goes on along the minus strand of NC_045711.1, from coordinate 18,273,980 downwards.
ATCAGAGCAAGGTGCGTTCTCCTTATCTCCCCGCTGGCTCAAGTTCTCACGTCCTCCATGTTGGTGCCAGCAGGGCTGCTAAGGGAGCCTTCGGAAATGCACCTTGTGGCCCCAGTCCTGCCCTTGGGTGAGCCCCCCACCCCCGTCGTAGCCTGGGCAGCCCGCAGGGTCCAGGGAGGGTGCCTGCGGAGGGGGTGACCTTGGTCACCGTTCTGCAGCCTCCACCTCCTGTGGGGGTGGGATGCGTGTGAGCAGCACAGAGGGCAGGCAGGGTTGGGGGGGCAGTTCATCACCTTCCTGCATTTGGAGGGAAGAACCTAATTCTCGGAATCTGAAATCACCAGCACGAATCTTTGAAAGAGAAGGGAAACAAGTGCCCGCCCAGCATCGACTCCTAAGACAATAACCCGGAGCACAGCGGTGGTTAATCCGTGCTTGTCTTAAGCCTTGCGCATGTTGTCTTTGGGTGAAGCAAGGACAGGGTTCGTTTTTCTCCATCGGGACTTGGCGAGCTCAGAGGCGATGAGACGCCATCTGATACCCAGACTGAACTTCCAGTTCCAAGTGTCTCGTTACGTTGTACCTTTTCTTCAAGTTCAATAATATTTTAATGAAAAATATGGGAGATATTCAAAGAATGGAGCTGCCAATGCAAAGTTCACTGGTGCAGAAAATTATTTAGCTGAGTTTCTGGCTTTATTCCTGTTCTGGATTTGCCAGGGGCATAGCTAAGGGAAACAGGAGAGGAAGCCACTTATATATAAAAATACAGGTCCATCTCTGTCCCAAGGGCTGTGCTAGGCCCACTCGGTCATGTAACAAAAATGTATCTACTGTGTGCAAAGTGGAGGGAGCTAAGAGTCACTGCAAAGAAAAGTTGGGGGACAAACTTCCAGGGATAAAATAAACAAGCCCTGGAGAGGCAACGTGCAGCACGGGGACTGGAGTGACAGAGCTGTGCTGTCTGCTTGCGGGGGTGGGGGTGGGGTGGGGAGGGGCACAGCTCAGCGGGAGAGCCTGTGCTTAGAGTTCCTGGTTCCGGGCTCGGTCCCCAGGCCCTCCATTAAAAACAGGAGGAAAAAAACCCAAAGAAAAACGCCCCACAGTTCTGTAGTGTGCATCTGAAAGTCGCTATGAGAGCAGAAATTAAAAGTTCTCATCGTAAGAAAAAAACCTGTAACTGTGTGAGGTGACGGATGTTCGCTAGACTTACTGTGGAGGCCGTTTCCCAGTAATACAGATACCGAACGTACCTGAAATAGTAACGTAATGTGTCGACTGAGGTATCAGAAGAATGCAGCGGACTGTCGGGGGTGAGCGCCCGGGAGAAGGCGGCCGCCGCTGCCTGCACTGGCGGGCCCTGAGTGTGTGCGCCCTCTGGCAGGGAGTGCAGTGCACCCACTCAAGGTGCCGGGCGGCCGCGGGGCTCCTGGGCGGCTCCAGCGCATCATGACGGCCATCGCAGGTCCCCGAGAGGCTCTTCTTTCCTGCTTCTTTTTTTTTTTTTTTTTAAATATTACTCAAGAAACCCAAGCTTCAAACCCACTGTGGTTTCTTTCTTTCTTTCTCTTTCTTTCCTTCCTTCCTTCCTTCCTTCCTTCCTTCCTTCTTTCTTTCTTTTCTTTTCTTTCTTTTCTTTCTTTCTGTGGATTTTTTTAACCCTTTTATTGTGGCATGAGTCCTGTACAGTAAACTACACATATTTCAGATGTACGATTGATGAATTTTGATAGACGTGTGCGCCTATGAAACCACCACCACAATCACGACGGCTAACATTTCCATCACTCCCCCAGACGTGCAAGTTTCAAATTCCCAATTTACCCCTTCCCACCCCCTTTACCCGCTGGTAACCATAAGTTTGTTCTCTGCATCTGTGAGTCTCTTTCTGCTCTGTAGATACGTTTTTTTGTTTGTTTTTATTTTTAGATTCCACATATAAGTGATATATGGTATTTTTCCTTCTCTTTCTGGCTTACTTCACTTAGAATGACGATCTCCGGTCCATCCATGTTGCTGCAAATGGCATTATTTTATTCTTTTTTATTCTCTTTTCAATTGCCTTTTGAAAGTCTTTAAAAATTTTCTTTTTGCCCAACTTTTATTTTTATTTTACTTTTTGGGGAAAGGTAATTAGGTTTACAGACTGAGTAATTTTAATGGCGGTCCTGGGGCTGCAGGCTTTTCAGACACACAGGCCCCTGGGTCCTGCCCCGCTGCTCTGATAATCACCCCGTTAGCACTCCTAGGTGAGTCAAACAGTAATCTTTTCAGTAGTGTAGTGAAATCCCTGGAAATCTCACCCGTAACTTTCAAATTACCGCTGAGGACAGCCGGTTACGTTCAGTTTCAGGCGGTCGGGGTGGGCTTCCAGTTCCCGTGGCGTGGGAACGTGGGTCTGGAAGAGGAGGCCCCTTACAGGAAGGGCAGGTCATCACCAACTTGACTGCTGAGAATCAGGCTGATCACGCCTGGAAAATGTGATACCAAGGGGCAGAGCTGTAAAATCTACAGCGAATCCAGCCCCTCAGCCTGCAAACCCAGCCCCGTGGCCTCGCCCACACCTGTGGACATGAACGAAGCCCAGCCAGATAGGACAAGCGACGGCTCTTGCCACGGCTCCTGCCCCCTGCAGGGGCCCAGAGGCAGGCGGAGCGGCGGGACGGACTCGCGGTGGGAGAAGGAGGGGCTCAGGGCTGTCTTGGGGGAGGCTGGTGGCCGGCTGACCGGAACTGGGGGTCCTGTGTGATTGGTCTGGGGCCTGTCTGCCTCGCTCTGGCTGGTCCTGAGTTGGAAGCAGGGACGACAGTTAGGGAAGCTGTCAGTTATTGGTCAAAGCCTGGCCACGTGGGGCCGACCGTTGCAAAAGTTACTGTTAGTTTCCTGGGTTGCCCGTAGAGACGAGTGGCTGGCTTCCTGGGCTGGCTGTTAGAAATGAGGGGCTTGGTCTCCTGGGCAGGGGGCTGCAGGTTGTGGGTCAGGGTTCTGCTTGTATATGTGGTCTGGCCGCTGTCCGTCGGTGTATCTGTCTCTCTGTCTCCCCTCTGGAGGTCGACCTGCTCTAGGAAAACCAGAGACTCACCACTTGGAGACTGGCTAGTCATCTTCATCCGTTTCTCTCGGATGTCCCTTCCCACAGGTGACACCTCTTGGTTGCAGATCAGGAAGAGGCTGTTTAGGAAGGTGTGGGGAGGCGGCCATAACCTGCTGGTGGTGGAACCCCTGCAATACCGCACCCCGTCTGCGTGGGGCAGGCAGAGCCTAGTCCTGGGGCTGAAATCCCTAGAAGCAAGGCCTTCCAGCTGCTAAGTCACAGGGGACAACTGGCGTGTCCCCCACGGACCGGACCATTCGACTCTGAAGACTAGTGGAAGCACCTCTGGCCAAGGGAGCGCAAGTGTTTCTGGAAGTTTTGCTAATTTTAAAGAGATGACGGTGATCCTGTGAACTTTTCCAGAAGATTGTGGGTGATAAGGACTGTGCAGTTTTTTTTTAAATTGAAGCACAGTTGGTTTACAACGTTGTGTTAGTCTCAGGTGTACGGCATGGTGGTTCAGTTATACACATATATTATTTTTCAGATTCTTTTCCACTATAGGTGATTGCAAGCCATTGAGTCTAGTTCCCCGTGCTGCACAGTAGGTCCTTGTTTATCTGTTTTCACAGAGTAGCATGCATCTCCTGATTTATCTCTCCCCCACTCCCCTCTGGTAACCATACATTTCTTTTCTATGCATCTGAGTCGGTTTCTGTTTTGTCAATAAGTTCATTTGTATCATTTTTTTTAGACTCCACGTATAAGTGACATCATACGGTATTTTTCTTTTTCTGTCTGACTTACTTCACTCAGTGTGATCATCTCTGGGGTTCAGTCTGGGGGCCTGGATGAGGCGGTGGCGGACACTGAGGTTGCTTCAGTGTTGTGGCTATTGTCAATATTGCTGCTATGAATGCTGGGGTGCGTGTATCCCTTCAAATTGGAGTTTCCTCCAGATAAATGCCCGGGGGCAGGATGGCCGGATCGCGTGGTAAGTCTGTTTTCGGCTTTGCAAGGAGCCTCCGTGCTGCTCCCACAGGGGCTGCACCAGCCTGCACCCCCACAGCAGTGCAGGCGGGCTCCCTCTTCTCCACGCCCTCTGCAGCAGTTGCCGTTTGTGGACTTGTGAATGATGGCCATTCCGGGCAGGCTGCTTTGGATTGTGGGTCAAAGTTCTTTTTTCGTGTATGGTCTGACCATGGTCCGTTTCTTAATTCGGTATCTCAGTTACCCTTGGAGTTTCTGATTCTGCCATTGGGTCAAAAACCCCTTGTCACTTGGGGTCTCCACCCATGTCCTGTGTGGGTTTATGGGGCAGAGTCTGTATGAGACTTTGAGATCTACAAGGCTACCCCCAAGCTCCCATCCCCTGGAGCCTCTCCTGTGTCGTCATCCCCGTGGGTAGCCCTGCCCCGGGAGCGACTGAGGTCCGGGCCAGAGCAAGTCACATCCTGCAGGAAGCTCTGAGGGCGGGAGCCAGTCCTTTCGTTGGATGGTGACGTCTGCATTTTTAAAGGGGTAGTCCCCTGGGAGGTGGCCTCCCAGAACCTTCTGGAAACCGAAGGAGAACGCAGGGTAGAGGTTTCTGCTCACCGTGGGCCACAGCTCAGCCATGAAAGCAGGCTCACAGACGTGAGAGACGGACCCCCCCGGGGCAGCTGGTTTTGCAGCGAATGAACGTCCATTAAATATTTCTTCTTCCAGGCCTGTGGTCCGGGATCACCGTCTGTGCCATCTCCCAGGCTCTGTGTTTCCTAGTCTTTATTGCTCGACTCAATTGGAAAAGCGCCTGTGAGCGGGTAAAGCGTGCCCCCGGCCGTCCCCTCCTGGAAAACACACAGACCCAGCTGTGCCCCCTCTTTCTCTGCCTTATTTTGGAAGCTGCTTTTCTCCTTTATTGTGAATCCAACTTTTTTGGTCATGGTTGTTTTAATTCAGATGCGAAGGGCCGGGTTCCCCTTTGTTTATTCGTCGAATAGGAAAACAGGGGTTTCTTTTCCTCCGGCGCCCAGTGCCGGAAGAGCCCATTTCCAGACGAGGTGTAGAGCAGGACAGGAAGGCGGGGCGCACCACATTCACCCTGATACTGTGTCTTATGTTCCCCCAGTTCACGAAGATACCAGTGGGCGCCTTTCCTCTCTAGACGTTTATTTGGGGGGGGGGTGAATTAGGTTCACTTGTTTAACAGGTGTGGGGATTGAACCCGGGACCTTGTGCACGCTAAGCATGTGCTCTACCCCTGAGCTGTGCCCTCCCCCCCGTAAACTTTCTCAGGTCAGCGTAGGATGGGAAGGTAGGTGATGGATGAAAGATGAAGGGAGAGGAAGGTGGGATTCTGCAGGGTCCTGGTCCCCACCTTCCCCAGCAAGTGAGCCCTCATCAGCCGCTAGGAAAGATGAGTCCCTCCGTGTTAACTGGAGAAGCTCCCGCGTTACGTGTCAGTGAAAGAAGGTGGCTTGGTTTTCCCTGAACTGGGGAGCCGGGCCACGTGTTTTCTCAGCAGCTGGGGCAGCCTGTGGATTTGCTTCCTCTTGTCTTCCAGGCTCAGGTACATGCCAATTTGAAGCTAAACGTGGCCCAGGACGGGACTTCTGCTCTCTCTCAGGATCCACTTTACCCAGGTATGGCCTTCCTGCTTCTGCTCCTGGGCCTGTCTGGGTGGTCCCAGAGCCACCATCTGTGGGACTCAGCCAGATTAGCCGTGCCGAGCTCCCACTCAAATAGGGCAGTAACACTTCAGAAACAAATGGTAAGCAACACCCAATTTGTGGTGAACAGAGGCGAAGCCTGCTTGCTTCGCCTGCAGACACAGACCTGCTCCCCGAGGTGACCAGAGGCTGCAGGCAGCCAAGGCAGCACTCATGCAAGCACATGGGCTGCTTTCCTTGTGCTCAGCATCATCCGCAGTCCTGAGACTAAACCTGGGTCTGGGTCACGAGCCTGCCTGGTCCCTAGCAGGCCCGCTGATGCGAAGGCTGGCGTCTCTCCTCAGCGCTGTGAACGGCCTTTCTCCTCCACCGGCCTTATTCTCCTGAAATGCTGACTTGCTGGGTGCTGGCCCCTGGAAATTTCCCTGAAGACTCTTCACCTAAAAGCTCCCTCATTCGTGCAGTGACGTGGTGGGGCAGAGCCCCTGCAGTGCACAGGCAGCACTCTCAGATCTCTCATTATCCGTAGCAACGGCTTCCTGAACTAACATTCTCCCAGCCAGTCACATACGTGTTTCTCCTTTTTTGCTGAAGTTCCTTTCTCCCCAGGGGGACCTGAAAACCATGGAGGCATTTTGATGAGAGATGTTGAAATAAAAGAGGAGACTCAGTTGGATCAGCAGGTGCCCCCGGCGGAGTGCCTCCAGGTTCGTCCCAGGACCTCGTCCCCGTTGTCTGGGAAGCAGCTGGCGCTGCGGCGCGGGCTCCTGCTCCTGGGGGCCCTTTCCATCTTGCTGCTGGGGATTTTAGTGAGGGTATGTGTCCGAATTCAGTGATGTGCAAGAGGGAGAGCGAGTCAGGTCAAGGGAAACTTTTGAGCTTACAAACAAATAATTCGTAGGCCCGACGGTGGTAGTTCTTTTCAGTTACTGTTATTCACCTGTGGATTTCAAGAAGGGAGCGTCCAAAGATATATTTTCTGATGAAAAGGAACTAAGGTAAAAACTACGTGCTAGTCCAGGACAACGTCTGGAAGATTCCATCCACCACTGTTCCAGTCGGGGACCACTGTGTACTGGCTGCGTCGACGAATGCCTGCTATTTCTTCCACTTACTGTTTATGTAGACACAAACCCATATACCGAGTGCTTAAGGATTCTTACTCTCTGAATTATTTAAAATATATTTTACAATCTCTTCCCTCGTGCCTTAGAGGATTATTCAACGGGAAACGGTACTTGTTCCTATTCCTTTGGGGTCCAGATCTCAGGTACTGAGGGCACCGGACATGCTTGAGAGACTCAAAGCAGAGAAGACAGGTTACGAAAAAGGAAGGAGGCAGGTGGCATCAATTTGCATCCTTCCTATTAAGGACTTGTTTTACAATCTGTTTGAATTGACGGGGTTGGCAGAAGCCAGGAGAGGGGAGGGAAACACAGGGTCTGAAGAGCTAATCCAGGCAAACTGGAGGAAGAAAATCAGACCCCTTCCTCTTTTGATAGAAAGGTTTAGAAAGTTGGAAGGCAGCAAAAATGACGTGTGAGCTAGGGGAGGGGAGGGGGTTCTGGACAGGCCCTGTTCATCTTTGTCTTTTAAAAGGGCCCAAGCTTTTAGTGGCAGACATGGATATCCAGAAGGTCTTGTGTGGTCCCATCTCAAAAAGATGACGCTTTGGGGGCGGGCATTAGGTTCCTTTCTTTTATAATGGAGGCACTGGGGGTGGAACCTGGGATCTCATGCATGCTAAGCACGGGCTCTACCACCGAGCTCTCCCCTCACCCTTGAAAGATGAGGTTTTAATGAATACTCCCTCTGCTTGGCCTTAGAAAATCGTGGGGATTGTCTGTGAAAATCCGAACAGGCCCTAAGGAAGCTAATTTACTCTTGCAACAGCAAGAGGTTGCTAATCCCTCGGATTGGGTGGGAGGACCATGTGTCCACAGCGGCCGTAGATTAAGTGGTGGCCACGCTCGGGTGCAGCCTTGCGGTCGCGCCGGTAGCTCCGCCAGCCTCAGCCAACGCGAAGTCCGCCGGCCTGCTCGGTGGGCACAACAGCGAGGCATGGCCTTTGCCCTGAAAGAACCCATAATGGACCAGATGAGCAAAATCAGCTCCTGTGAGTGAAAAGCACCCCAGGGCAGATTTCGGCCAGGGCCTTCTGGCAGCCCCACCCCGGGTGCCTCATTCTTCTTGGGTCAGTAAGTGGAAGGTTATCTTCAGGAGACCAAGATAAAGGCTTGCGCAGAAGGCGGCCCCATCAACGGCCCCTCCCGGCGCCTCATCCCCTCCGCCCGGGCACCCCTTAGCCTTGCGGAGGCTTCTCAAGCGGCCTCCCTTCCCCGGGGACACGGGGGCGTCCAATCAGCTGCAAATTGCTGGCAGCCGGGAGCTCAGGACCCCGGGGGTAAATTCTTGGCGCCTGCTGGGGCAGAGGCCTCACCGGCAAAGCCGGTGATTGTTCTGGGGTGCGTGGGTGGAGGCCCTCACTTCAGTCCCGGCCCCGCTCCCGTCCCGGGGCACGACGTACTTTCCCCTCCTGCTCCTCCCGCGCCGCCCCCCTCACCAAGGCCGCCCCTCCCCCGGGGTGCCGTGGGGGGGGGGGCGCTACAGGGGGCGGGCCGCCCCCAGCCCCGCCCCCACCGCCTCCCGCGCAGCCTCCCGCGGGCGCGCCAGCCTCCGAGGCCCTCCCGCGCCGGCATGGAGACCCTCGCCGCCCCGGCCCCACCCGCTGCCGAGACCCCCGCCGCCCCGGCCCCACCCGCAGCCGAGATCCCCGCGGCCGCCCCCGACGGCGCCCAGGAGCCCGGCGTCCCTGGCTGGCGCCGGAGCCTATGGGGCCTGCTGCCCCCCGACGTGGGGCGAGAGGCGGCGGAGCTCGTGGCGATCGGGGGCCCCGTGGTGAGTGCGCTGCCCCGCGTCTCCCCCATTCACGCCCCGCGGTCACCCCGCGTCCCCACCGTTCACGCCCCGCGGTCACCCCGCGTCCCCCCCATTCACGGCCCGCGGTCACCCCGCATCCACACCAATCACGCCCCGCGGTTCACCCCGCGTCCCCACCGTTCACGCCCCGCGGTCACCCCGCGTCCCCCCCATTCACGCCCCGCGGTCACCCCGCATCCCCCCCAATCACGCCCCGCGTCACCCCGCGTCCCCCCCATTCACGCCCCGCGGTCACCCCGCGTCCCCACCTTCACGCCCCGCGGTCACCCCGCATCCACACCAATCACGCCCCGCGGTCACCCCGCTCCCCCCATTCACGCCCCGTCACCCCGCGTCCCCCATTCACGCCCCGCGGTCACCCCGCGTCCCCCCATTCACGCCCCGCGTCACCCCGCGTCCCCGCCATTCACGCCCCGCGGTCACCCCCGTCCCCACCGTTCACGCCCCGCTCCCCATCTTGGTCCCCCCCGTTCACGCCCCGCGGTCACCCTGCGTGCACACGCTCACGCCCCGCGGTCACCCCGCGTCCCCCTCCCCCGCGTCCCCACCGTTCATCCCCCGCGGTCAGCCCGGTGCCCCGGGGTCCCGCCTTCTTGGGCCCTGCGGACCGGAGTGTCGGGGTCACTCGTGTCCCCCGCTTCTCCCCGCAGTTCCTCGCGCAGCTGATGACCTTTCTCATCAGCATCGTCAGCTCCATCTTCTGCGGACACCTGGGCAGAGTCGAGCTGGATGCTGTCACGCTCGCGGTCTCGGTAGGTTTTTTCGTGTTTATCTTCTTCGGGCCGACGTCCTCGCAAAGCCTAGAATTTGAATTGTGCGATGTCTGACACGGGCTCCTTCACAGGGTCCGAGCTCGACCCGAGGCTCCCTTCGCGTTAGATTTGAAAGGAGATCGCGGCAACTCCTTAGCACAGGTGTTTCCCGGGCTCTCAGACTGTCCCGGTGCGGCTGACCTCTGACCAGGGAGGCTCAGGTGCAGCAGTGAGACACACTGTGCTGGCAGGGCGCAAGGAACTGCGTTTTTGTTTTTTCTGTAGTGAAGTTAAACCAGGGCACGCACAGATGATCCAGGTTGCCTGCCAGTAGTTTGAATTAGTTCATTAAGGTCCCACTATTTCATCCTTGTAGTAAGTGGATTGAAATTACGCCTGCTTTGAAGTCTTGTGTCCCGGCCTCTTTGTGGGTAATGTGGTGGAAAGTCGCTTCTCTTGCATTTCCTCCTTTCAAAGGAGGAAAGAATGCTTCCACTGGTGATGGCAGGTTGTCTTCCTCAGTCTCAGAAAACGTCCTTCCGTCCCCGCCTCGGTTGGTGTAGCCCTAAGATCGTGGCGCTCCCCGCAAGTCCCCCTTATGGTTGAGACCACACTTGGTATGCGGAATCAGACTGTCATATTTACAAGTCTATTGGGTGAACTAATTCGGGTTAAGGGAGATTTCTGTTTCCTTTGAAAGTTTAGATTGGGCCTCTAGAAAGTCAAGAAAGAAGAGAAGCTTTATATACAGGTTGTTAACAGAAAGATGACCTTGACTCTTGTGCCGTGTAGGGTGACACAGCCCTGGCACGCATTGTACTCTGGTCATCCTGTTGGCTGTGAACAGACATTAGCTGTGGGTGATTATCTGAAACTTGGAGGGACCCAGGCTTGGGGTCTACCTTTTTCTATCTCTGTTTCCAAATCTTTACTCTGCAGTGTCCTTTTAATTTTTTTTTTAAATTAATGAATTAAAAAAAGGTGAGATAGAGTGTGGAGAAAAGGGAGCCCTCCTGCACTGCTGGTGGGAATATAGTTTGGTGCAGCTGTTACGGAAAACAGTATGGAGATTCTTCAAAAGACTAAAAATAGACTTACCATGTGATCCACCAATCCCACTCCTGGGCATATATACAAAGGGAACCTTAATTCAGAAAGACACATGCACCCCAATGTTCATAGCAGCACTATTTACAACAGCCAAGACATGGAAACAACGTAGATGCTCACTGACAGATGACTAGATAAAGAAGTTGTGGTATATTTATACGACAGAATACTACTCAGCCATAAAAAAGAATAAAATAATTTCATTTGCAGCAACATGGATGAAACTAGAGATTGTCATTCTTGGGGAAATTAGCCAGAAAGAGAAAAATACCACATGATATCACTCACATGTGGAATTAAAAAAAAAAAAAAGACAAATGAACTTATTTACAAAACAGAAACAGACTCACAGACATAGAGAACAAACTTATGGTTACCAGTTGGGGAAGGGGGTGGGAAGGGATAAATTGGGAGTTTGAGATTTGCAGGTACTAACAAATATATATAAAATAAACAGCAAGTTCATACTGTATAGCACAGGGAGCCGCATTCAGTATCTTGTAGTAACTTATGGTGAAGAAGAACATGAGAATGAATGTATGTTCCTACGTGACTGAGGTGCTGTGCTGTACACCAGAAATCGACACCACACTGTAAATCTGCACTTCAATAAAAAATATAAAATGTTGAGATAAAAGTTGACACATAATGTTATACTAGTTGTGGGTGTACAACACAGTGACTCAGGGTTTGTGTATGTTGCAAAGTGATCATTTGTGCTAAGTCTACATGTGTCACCACACACAGAAACTTTTTTTCTTGTGGGGAGAACGTTTCAGGTTTACTCTTAGCAACTTTCAGACATGCAACACAGTATCCACAATATCATTAACTGTAGTCCGAAAGGCAGTACGTGACATCCCCCTGGCTTGTTTATTTCATCGCTGGAAGTTGTACCTTTTGCCCACTTCCCCCCTCTGGCAACCACCAACCTGTTCTCTGCATCTATGACTTTTTTTTTTTTTTTTAATTCCCTGTATGAGTGGTATTTGTCTTTGTCTGTACTTCACTTACTGTAATGCCCCCAAAGCCATGTTGTTCCAAATGGCAAGATTTCCTTTTTTATGACTGAATATTGCATTGTGCGGATATCAGTGGCCACTTAGGTTGTTGCCGTGTCTTGGTTGTTGTAAACAATGCTTCAGTGAACATGGGGGGGGGGGGCGCATATTAGCCTTCAAGTTCGTGTTTTCATTTTCTTTGGATAAATACCCAGAAGTGGAATTGCTGGATCATAATATGTAGCTCTACTTTTTAATTTTTTAAGGAACTGCCATATTGTTGTCCACAGTGGCTGCACCAGTTTGCATTCCCACCAGCAGTGCACAAGGGTTCCCTTTTCTCCACACCCTCACCAACACTTACTTCTTGTGATTTTGGTAACAGCCATTCCAGCTGGCGTGAGGGATTAATGTGGTTCTGATTTGCATTTCCCTGGTAGTGATGGTGAGCACTTTTTCAGTACCTGTTGGCCGTCTGCATGTCTTTGGAAAAACGCTCAGATCCTCTGCCCATTTTTAAAAGTCAGATTGTTTTTTGCTATTGAGTTGTATGACTTCTTTATAGATACTGGGTATTAACCCCTTATCAGATACAGTTTGTGAGTACTCTCTCCCAGTGCCGTGCACTGCCTTTCCATTTTGTGGATCGTGTCCTTGGCTGTGCGGAAGCCTTTCAGTCTGATGTGGCCCCATTTGTTTATTTTTGCTTTTGTTGCCTTTGATTTTTGGTGTCAAATCCAAAAAATCATCCTCCACGGTCAACTACAGGAACTCACTGCCTGTGTTTTCTTCTAGGGGTTTCACGGTTTCAAGTCTTACGTCCATGTCTTTCATCCATTTGGGACTGATTTCTGTGGGTGGTGTCAGATGGGGTCCGGTTTCATTCTGTGGCACGTGGCTGTCCCAGTTTCCCCAGCACCCTCTACTGAAGAGCCTGTCCTCTCCCACCATCCACGTGTGGACGGTCCGTCGCAGTTTGCCATCCTGCCCGCATCCTTGTTGGGGCTGCCTGGTCACCAGGCGGTGTCCTCCTCTGTGCTCAGTCACGGCCTCGGGACCTGAGTGTTTTCTCCCTGGGGGTGAGGGCTCCACCTGCCTCCCCTCCGCATGCTCGGGAGTGTCTGATGCTCCGGGCCTTTTTGTTTGTTTTTAACGGAGGTGCTGAGGACTGAAGCCACGACCTCGTGCATGCTAAGCACATGCTCTACCACTGAGCTGTGCCCTCCCCTGCCTGAAACACTTCTTGTTTTCTGCTTCCTGCTCCTGCTCTCAGCCCCGCTGGCCTCCCCTCCTCCGTTCTGCAGCCAGAGTCCAAACCCACAGGTGCCATGGTTCCACTCCCGGCTTAACACACCAGGACGGTGACGTCCAGGCCTCTCAGCCCCCTGCTCGTGGTGCCCCCCGCATCCCGTGACCTGGGCGAGGGGCCGGGCCCAGCGCCCCTCCTCCGCGCCCGGTGTCCCGTGCCCACGGGACGTCTGTCTGCCTGCTGTCTTGCTGAGGGACCAGCGTGTGTTGATTCTTGCCCGGCCTGGTTCCTGGCTCAGGGCTGGCCGCTCATTCGTCTCAGGGAAATGAGCTCTCACCCAGGTATCCCCCAGATGCGCCTGGATGTTGCCCCTGAAGTGCGGCGAGGGCTTAAACACGGCGCTTCTGTGTGTTCTCGCCCCTCGGCTCCCGTTCTCCCGTGCACCGCGTCAAAGCTGCTTGAGAGAACTGAGGTGCAGTGGGTGCACAACGTTACGTCAGCCTCAGGTGTACAGCGTAGAGATTCACAACTTTTTAAGGTTATGCTCCATTTATAGTTAGTATAAGATATTGGCTCTGTATCCTGTGCTGGAGAACGTGTCCTTGTGACTTACTTATTTTAGATAGAGCGGTTTGAACCTCTGAATCCCCTCCCCCGTCTCGCCCCCCCTTCCCTCTCCCCACTGGTAAGCACTCATTCGTCTCTGTAGCTGAGAGTCTGTTTCTGTTTTGTCCCAGTTACTAGTTTGCCGTATTTTCTGGATTCCACACGTCAGTGCCGGCATGCAGTACTCGTCTTTCTCCGACTCATTTCACTTAGCATAATGCCCTCCAGGTCCATGCACGCTGCTGCAAACGGCAAAGTTTCCTTTTTCGCGGCTAGCGTCCCGCCGTGTGTGCACACGCACCACACCTTCTCTGTCCAGTCGTCTGCGACGGACACGCGCTGCTTCCGGGCCCTGCTGCTGGGAACGGGGCTGCTGCGCTCGCTGCGGTGCAGGAGTCGTTGCGCGGCAGTGCTTCCCTGGACACACACCCCGGAGTGGAGTGCTGGTCACACGGCGGTTCTGTGCTTAGCTTTCCGAGGGACCTCCGTCCTGTTTCCACAGTGGCTGGACTGTATCTCATCCAAACCGCTTTAAAACATATCTTGGGGGGAAAACCGAAATTAAGATTTTATGTGTGTTTTGGAGTGATTCTTTCCTTCTTTCTGTTTTTCTGCCAGATCACCCACTGATAAGAAGGTCAAAAAAGAGCTCCTAGTTTTTGAAGTAAAAATAATAGGAATGGAGTAAATACAAGCCTACAATTAACAGAAAGGCCTGTGGAGACATGTGGGAAGGTCAGCGTGTCCCAGAGCAGGAGTCTCTGTGGGTCAGGCTCAGGCCAGCGGGACCTCCCTCGGGCGGTGCGTGACTCTGCTTTTAGTCATCTGTGAAACTGTAACGCATTCTGAGAAAACTCTGTTTACGAGAGCCAGACAGCATTAAAAACGTTTTCCTGTATGAGAAATTCTGCACACAGTCCGAGAGGATTTACAGAAGCGTTTGGTTTGAAAAGGGAAGCACCTTGGTTTCTATCTGCCTTGTTCCAGAGGACTTCAGTTGGTTTATAACAGTACTTTGTGTGCAGCGTAAATAACCGGCTGGTGGAATCCGGTGGAAGGAACATGGACGGAAGTGTGCAGGCCGGGGTGGGGCAGGGCCCGGCGGCACCCCGCGCCCACGCGTCCAGCGGTCCGCTCGGGGTGGGGTGGGGGGGCGGCCTTCGTGCTGCTGAGTCGCAGGGCGTTTCTCCTGCAGAGTTAAGGCTTCACAGGGCGGATGCGCTGACGTGGGAGACTGTCCCGGGCCAGCCACCATGAGAGACACAGTAGCAGTTCTTGTGCATCTTTGACACACACCACAGGCTGTGCTGTCAGGGGGAAGTGTGACGGCGGGGCCAGGTTGGTGACAGCTCGGTGACTTTAACCAAAGCAGTGTCTGACTAGCAACGTGACCCGCAGAGAGACACAGGAACAGCAAAGTCCATCCGTTTACAAAAAAAGCTCAGGGTGGCTGTTTTATCCAGCACAAAACATTTCAGAAACTGACGCTGCTCCACCGTTCTCTTTGCCTGGGAGGCTGGGATGTCTGGGGAGCTGTCGCCCTGACACTGTCCTGCCTGAATTCAGAGCAGAAGGCGTCCTGGGGTGGGCGCCTCCTGCTGCTCGGTGTGTGGCCTGTCGCCGAGTCCCGGGGGCTAGAGTTTGTGTCATGGTCAGCCAAGAAGTCCGCTCACTTGCAGTTGGCATCACCGCTAAATGTGAGACCCAGGATGAAACGAGAGTCTTCAGTGTCCCCTCCCCAGTCTGTGGCACACTGGCACCTTGGGCTCTGACCCCTGCCCGCACGTGACCACTTGTGCCCTTGGTTGTGGAGGGTGCAGGGGTGGGGCGGCCCCACACTCGTGCCGTTCCTCCTGGGAGGACCAAAGCCTGGGGCCAGGCTTCCCAGACCTTCTGTGACTCACCCAGATGACTTGTGGAGTAGGCACAGTGACCACAACGCCGTGTACGCGAGGGGCTCGGGACGGTGTCTGCACGAAGCACATGCTCAGGACGCGTTGCTGTTACTATTACCACTGAGAGCGCCGCCTTCAGGTGTTAACAGCATAACCCTTAAATGCAGACGTTGTAAAGCGCTGTGTTGTTTAAGAAAAGCCAGGTCGTCAGCTTCCCTGGTTGACCACGACCCAGGAGGCAGAGGTGCGTCCTGTGTGAGCATCACAGGGAGACGTGGACGCCCATTCAATCTGAACACAGGGCCAGCGTGGCAGCCACGGCAAGGGGGCCGGCTGACCTCGCCTCTGCTCACCACGCCTGGTCTGCCGCTCCCTGCAGGTTGTGAACATTACGGGCATTTCCGTTGGAACCGGCCTGGCCTCCGCTTGTGACACGCTGATGTCTCAGGTGAGGACCCCCCTCCCCCACAGACCTTTTCTGGTCGGTTGTCATTCCTATCAGCGCCTGCCTGGAGGGACTGGGGACAGCCCGCGGTTGGGCTGCCTTCTCTCTGTCAGACCCCAGGCTGCTGGCGGCCTGGACTGTGCAGGCCAACTCGGCTTTGTGGGTTCTGTCCTCCGGGGCTGCCTGCCCAGGGCTGTGTGGTCCTTCTTCCGGCCCGTCTGATCTCCTGCACCCAAAAGCCATCCTTTTCCACCCGCCGCCCCAGTCTCTCTCCCCTCTCTGACCCAAGGTGTTCTTGTGGTCCCTGCTGGGACACCTGCTCTCCACACAGCTTGGTTCTGTGTGTCAGTGTCTGGTGTGCAGCACAGTGTCTCAGTCACACGTGTGTGTACATACTTGTTTTCATATCTTTTCATTATAGGTTATTGTAAGATACAGTTCCCTGTGCTGGACAGAAGAAATTTGGTTTTCATCTGTTCTATGTATAGTCGCTAGTAGTTGCACATCTCGAACTCCCGGTTTATGCCCTCCCACCCTCTTTGCCCCCTGGCAACCACAGGATTGTTCACTATGTCTGTGCGTCTGTCTGTTTTGTAGATGAGCTCACTGGTGCCTTTTTCCTTTGTCTGGAATCCGCGTGTGAGCGGCACCACATGGGGCCGCAGTGTCTCTTTTAACGTGTTAAGTCAGACTCCTTCAGCGACAGGCAGACAAGGGAGCCTGAAAGGAGGCCCCTGAGGCCTCGCCAGCCAGGGCGCTGGGGAGCAGCCGGGCCACCTCTGCGGGGCCCTCCCGCTCCCCCGACAACCCCTCTCGTGCCTGCCTCCCAGGGGCTGCCCCCGGTGGCCCGTCCCCACCCCTCCCCCACTCTGTTCCAGCCACGCAGCCCCCACCCCTCAGTCTCTCAGACCAGCCTTGGGGGCCCCCCATCACCAGGCTGAGAGCTGTGCGCCCCCAGCACTCCATCCCCTACCCCCTCCCGGGCGGTGTTTCCTCCCCGCCTGTCGACGCACGGGGACCGCGGCGGCTCCTGTGTCACCCATCTCCCTTTCCTGCTGGAAAGGCAGCTCCGTGAGAGCAGCGCCTCTGCCCACATCGTTCGCGGCCAAGTTAGTTCCCAGGCCTCACGTGTGTCCGGCCCCCGAGGAGGTCCTGACCCGGCCCGGTTCTGGGAGCGGGAGCCAGTGTCCCAGGGCGGGTTTAGGTGTCGCCGGGCCGACCCGCTCAGGTGCGGGGACGCCGGGCAGGTGGCCCAGAGCCCAGGCCGCCCCCGCGCAGCGCCCTCTCCATCACCGCACTTCTCTCCCCCAGTCCTTCGGAGGCAAGAACCTGAGGCGAGTGGGGATCATCCTGCAGAGAGGCACCCTCATCCTGCTGCTCTGCTGCCTCCCCTGCTGGGCCGTCTTCATCAACACCGAGAGCCTCCTCCTGCTGCTCAGGCAGGACCCTGAGGTGTCCAGGTCAGCAGCGTTGCTTGTGCCCCACTAGGTTCTGAGCACGCGGCTGTCTGGTCACCTTGCCGGTGGTGACGCTTCCGCCGGTCACTCGGGCTTGAACCCTGTCGAAGACGGGAGCGGGGACAGTGGCCTGCAGGTTCCGGGCTGGCAGGGACCCTGCGCTCAGGGACAGGTGCCCACACGGGGCCCCTTGGCGCTCTGCAAACGCACAGGGTCCTTCCCTGACAAAGAGCGCGGCGTGCGGTCAGAGTCGGGACTTCTTCCCCCACAGCTTCTGTGGGGCCGCGGGAGGAAGGAGGCTGTACCTTCTAGAAGCTGGAGGCACAGCTGCCGTCCTCACCCCTTCACGAGGATCTTGGGGGGAGGGCACAGCTCAGGGCAGAGCGCGTGCTTAGCAGGCGCGAGGCCTGGGTTCCATCCCCAGCACCTCCATTAAAGAAAAAGGCTTCTGAACTTTGCCTGACTTTCAGCTCGTTCTGCTGTGTTCCTCCCACCTTTCCTGCCTAGAACGCACTGGAAAGCGGGCAGTCAGGCTCCATTCCATGGGGCGACGCGGACAGACCTGATGTGGTGCTGACTGACGCCAGAGAAACTCTCCCTTAAACTGTTCTCGCACTTCTCCCGCGTAAATTTTAATTTTCAGAAAACACTCTACGAATTTAGTTTGAAGACAGCACGGCCAGCAGTTGTTCTGATGTTAACTGGAGGCTGTTTGGTTGTTTATTTCAGGATGGCCCAGGCTTACGTGATGATCTTGATCCCTGCTCTTCCTGTAAGTGCCAAGGACGTCCTTGTGTTTCACGAAGCAGCTCGCGGGTGCTGCTGTGCGCGGGCCTCCCCTCCTGTTCGTTTATTGGATCAAAGTGCTGTTTGTGCAGAACAAGCTGAGCATCTCTGGGGCCTGCCGTCCCCACCTTCCTGAGCCTCAGGGCTCGCGCCCCTTTGAGGTTCAGTTAAGTTAAATTCCAACACTGACGAGGGGAAAGGACGCCTTCCTTATCCTGGGGTTACTTCTGGTTGCAAATGACTCAGCCTGCATACTGGGTTCCGCTTGAATTTGGGGAAATGCTGCCCCATCCCCCTCGGAGCCAGTCACACGTCAGGGCAGCGAGAGGCTCCTGCCACTTGCAGTTCACTTTGGTCAGCTGCTCAGGGAGTCCACCCTGGGACGCTCTGAGTAGTCAGCATGCGTTTGGTTGTCCTAGCATTTGTTAGGGTGGGTCCGAGTGTCTGAAGTCACACCTCGAGGGTAAGGATCTTACTCAAGACCAGAGCTGTTGGAGTGACATTTTTGTATCAGTGAGCTGTGTTTTCTGTTTTTGTCTTACAGGCAACATTCCTGTTCCAGCTGCAGGCAAGATATTTACAAAGTCAGGTACAGATTTTTTCTGTTTTTACTCCTTCAAACTAGAAACGGGCAGGACTCCCGCCCCCCCAACTCAACGTGGTGCTTCTGTGTTTTATTTATTAACAATAACTTGTTTTTACTCTGTGCCAGACACTGCTCTAAACGCTTTATAAATATATTAACTTACTCAATTCTCAATTGAGAACTGTTACTCAGTTCTCGTAACAGTACGAGTAGGTTCTGCTGTCTCCGGTCTTAGACAAGGAAGCTGAGATTCTGTGACTTGCCCAAGGTCACACAGGCGGACTGTCAGCCTCGGCACTGGGATGTGAACTCACTCTGGTTCCAAAGCCTGAGCCATTTCACCAGGCCATGAGGGAAGGTTTCAGCATTTAAAAGTCTGTTTCTGGGACGGGCTTTTCCTTAGCTTGCCCCAGTTTTGGTTTTATGCAGATACACCTGACATATGCTAAGTGAGAGTCTATTTATTTCTTGTAATCTTGCAAGATGGTCCTTCCTTTTACCCAGCTTTACAGAAGAGAAGTTAGGGCTGGACAGGGTTAATTCTGAGTTGGGATTCGGATCTGAATTTTTCTCCTGCAATCTAGGGCGTAACTGTTCTGCCTTAATCAGGACCCTCTTTGAGTCTTTCTCTTTCCAACACAACAGCCCAGTGCTGGACTAGGCCTGAGGGTTACAGTGGAGGGCAGGCTGCAAGGCGGGGTGGGCTGGGGGTCCAAGCTCTGGACCCATGGGCCCTGGGCAGTCCATCCCCCACTGCCCCCTCCCCCAGTCTAATGAGACAAGGGAGCCGGAGAGAACCGGACAGGTGACTCCTTGTAGACGGGGCCACCTGGGACCTGCCCACACACACACCTGTGGAGGTTGCAACCTCCACACCCCGGCCGTACCTGCAGCCCCACCTTCGTGCAGCTGTCGGATGCCCCTGCACCTCGCCTTCTTTGCTCTGTGCCCTGACCCTGTCTGTGCTTAGACAGAGTGGCCCCCCTCAAATGAGAAAACTGAGGTCCCACAGGACGGGCCATGCTCAATGCTGCCATCTGGGCCGCCCTCCCTGGGAGGAAATACTCTTAGGAAACTTCCCATAAAAGTAATTCATAATTTTTGTCCTGAAATCCTACCTGGGGCCCAGTCTGGGAGATGTGGGATCTTGTAGGTGGATTCTGTCCCGCCCATGAGAGACACCTGGATCGGTGAGTTCCTGGCTCAGTGCCTGTGTTTTAGAGGAGGACCCCGAGCTGTACACAGCATCCCCTGTGGCCATGAGTACAAGGGAAAGGGAAGCCGAGGACAGGCCAGGGGCACGGCTGTGTGAGCGAGGTGAGAGGCCGGCTCTGGGCTGCGTCTCCCTCCCTGGCCCGCCTGTGAGCCCCTGGCTTCCTGTGTCACTGTTTGTCCCCAAAGCCACTCCGCGCTGATAGTGGCCAGCTGTTTAGATGCAGGGAAAACACACAGTGGTCCTGCTTCAAGTACCCGTGTCAAGCGCAGCGGTGAGTAAAGCAAAATCAAGAGTGATGAGTGAACGCCCGGCAGGTGGGCATGGCGCGGCGAGGCGACGTCCCGCTCCGGCACCCGGCCCGGCGCCTCCCAGACAGCCTTTCCCTTACACGCCTCCTGCCGGGACCTGGAGGCCCAGGTGGCCACCTACTTAGGGAGCACTGAGTCTTCCTCCCGTTCTCCCTCACTTCCCCACGGCTGCCACGCTGACTGCACTCTCATGTCGTCCCCACACCAAGCACGTCAGTGACACAGGCCGGGTGTCCTGCATCTTAACTCAGGCCTGACCCCGTCCACCCGGAGGTGGCATCAGATCCCGTGAGATGGCCCCCCCTGGCCCCCTCAGATGCCAGTCTCAAGTCCAGGCTGGTACCATGCTCCTCACCAGTTGGATGTCAGTCGGGGAGTGTCCCACAGCCTCCTCCTTGGGTCCCATTCATTTGCTGGAACCACTCACAGAACTCGGGGAACTGTTCCTACTGTTCGCTGGTTGGCTCAGAAACGACAGGATAAGGAATCAGACGAGCCTCCTGGGGGCGGGCAGGGTGTGGGGCGGGGCCGCCGGCCTGATCACCAGCCCGGAAGCCCCCCGTGCGCTGGGACTTCTCGGCGGCTTCCGCACGAAGGCATGGCCCTCTGTTAGCTCCACGTCCAGCCCGTGCCCTCTCTGCAGAGGGGGTGGTGGGGAGCCTGGAAGCGCCAGCCCCACCCGAGAGCCCATGCAGGGTGGCCTCGCCAGAGCAGGAGCTGCTCCCGGTGCTCTGATCGGTACGGAGTTTACGAGACTCTCGGGGGCTGTGTGTCAGGAACCGGGTCAGAGAGCAGACGGGGACAAGAGGTGCCCCTGGCGCCCTCCCCGCCGAGGACGTCCCAGGGGCTGTGGGAGCTCTGTGCCGGGAGCCAGGTGTGTCTCCTGTGACCCTTGCCACCTGGCTGACCGGCTTCTGGAACTGCTGCTGAGACGCTGTCCTGTTTGCTTGGGCCCCAGGGCATCCTGATGCCTCAAGTCGTCACCGGGGTGGCAGCGAATGTCCTCAATGTGGGCATGAACGCCCTCCTGCTCTACGCCCTGGACCTGGGAGTGGTGTAAGTAGTGACCCGCTCGCTCACCCGACGCAGCGTGTGGCTGCACTGGCCCCCGGCGCTGGGGCGGGATGCAGGGCAGGGGCTGGGACACCTGGGGGGCGGCCAGCCCGGCTGTTGGGAGGGAGGAACGAACAGTGGGACTTAGTCTGGGGAGCCGGAGGTCATTGTGGAGGGAGCCCCCAGTGCTTTGAGCCCTGCCGGTGCCCGGAGCCCGTGCAGACCCGGGCTGGGGGTGGGACCCCAGCAAAGGCAGGAGGGGACACAGGCCTGCAGACGTGCCCTGCTGTCCCTGGACTGTAAGGACTGGAGCCAGACTCATCTTGATGCTGCTTGGGCAGACGAGGGTCGCACGTGGAAAGACCACTGGCAGTGGGTCTGTCCCTCACCTGAGACCACCAGGGACCCCCGGTGCACGGCCCAGGGCCTGCCTGCCTCCCGTGGGGCTGGCCTGGTCTCGGCAGCACGCGTAGACCAGGACCGGGCAGATTTTAGTGTGTTTCTTTGCAAACGACAACTAGTTTTGTGGGTCATGACCAGCACTTTTAAAACAGAAATACATTACGAATGAACTAAAATAAGATGAAACAGAATAGAAAATCGAACGTGGCACGGGGGCCTCTCTCATGAGACTTCCGTGCCTGTGCTGTGTGTTCATGCTAACGTCGGTACTGGATAGTGACGGAAATGCATTTCTTACCGTCAGCCGCGGTGACAACTGCGTGCGGGGGGCGGAGTGTAGCTCAGGGGCAGAGCGCGTGCTCAGCAGGCGTGAGGTCCTGGGTTCAGTCCCCAGTGCCTCCGTTAAGGAAAGAGAAGCAACCAGATACAAGGGCTGTTAACTAAAGGGCAGGGGAGAGCTGGGGCCAAGAACAATGCAGAAACAGCCACAACCCCTCCAGGAACCTGAAACGGGCCCTGCGGTGGGGAAGTCAGTCGGGGGGCAGGTCTGAGACGTGCTGACCCTGACCCACCCGTGCCTGAGCAGCCTCCTCTGCAGGGACCTCAGGGACCATCTCCTAGAAGGTTCTAGAACAGACGTGTGAAGGGCAGCAGGGGTAGGTGGGAGAGGAGAAACGTGCCAGAGTGGGTTAGGAGGTGGCGAAGTGCGAGCGCTGGGCAGGGGGCGGCTCTCTGGGCCGGGCCAGGCCACGCTGTGTGTGGTCCCACAGTGTCATCCGCTGAAGATGCTCTCAGGCTGTTTCCTAAGAGAAAACACGTTTATTATAATCCTGGAAAATAAAACTACAATGGCTTTGGGCCGGCGTTTGAACACAGTAGCTGTTCGCTGTGTCCTTTTTAACCGAGGATGTTTAAGGCTGTATTTGACGGCTTAAAGAGGCTATCAGGGCGGGGGATGGGGACAAGCTGTTACGTCCTTCTGTTTTGCTATTGGTGAGTAGAACACTGGGCTCTTCCACAGAACTCAGTCTGGGCAGGAAGAAAACAAGTCTATCGTAAGTGGATCTCGTGTTTAAAAGGAGTCCCGGGCTCATCTGGTACCTGTGATCCTTGCACAGAGCGGGGACCCTGTCACTCATGCCTGGGAGGGATGCACTCATGGGGGATGCTGACTTCTCCTGCAGGGGCTCAGCGTGGGCAAACACCGCCTCCCAGTTCTTCCTGTCTGCACTTCTCTTCCTGTACATGTGGTGGAAGAAAGTCCACGTCGACACCTGGGGAGGTAATGAGGACACTGATTTCTCATATGACGGTATTTGTTTCTGCTGTTGTTGATTTTTTGCGTCAATTTCTGGTGCACAACGTCCCAGTCATGCATTCATATACATACATTCATTTTTATTTTCTTTTTCATTAAAGTTTATTACAAGACTTTGGACATAGTTCCCTGTGCTACACAGAAGAAACTTTTAAAAAATCTATTTTTATTGATAGTGGCTAATATCTACAAATCTCAAACTCCCAAATTTATCCCCTCCCACCCCCTTTCCCCAGTAACCATAAGATTGTTTACTATGTCTGCAGGTCTGTTTCTGTTTTGTAGATGAGTTCAGTGTCCTTTTTTTTTTTTTTTTAAGGTTCCATATATGAATGATATCATATGGTATTTTTCTTTCTCTTTCTGGCTTACTTCACTTAGAATGACAATCTCCAGGTCCATCTATGTTGCTGCAAATGGCATTGTTTTACTCTTTTTTTATGGCTGAGTAGTATTCCGTTGTATAAATATACCACAGCTGCTTTATCCAGTCACCCGTTGTTGGGCATTTAGGTCGCTTCCATGTCTTGGCTATTGTAAATAGTGCTGCTGTGAACACTGGGGTGCAGGTGTCTTTTCAAATTAGAGTTCCCTCCTGACATATGCCCAGAAGTGGGATTGCTGGATCATATGGTAAGTCTTATTTTTAATTTTTTGAGGAATCTGCATAGTGTTTTCCACAGTGGCTGCACCAAACTGCATTCCCACCAGCAGTGAAGGAGGGTTCTCTTTTCTCCACAGCCTCTCCAGCATTTGTCATTTGTGGACTTTTCAATGATGGCCATTCTGACCGGTGTGAGGTGACACCTCACTGTAGTTTTGATTTGCATTTCTCTGATAATTAGTGATATTAAGCATTTTTTCATGTGCCTATTGATCATTTGTATTTCTTCACTGGAGAATTGCTTTGTTTAGGGTCTTCTGTCCATTTTTGGATTGGGTTGTTTGTTTTTTTCTTATTAAGTCATATGAGCTGCTTATATATTCTGGAGATCAAGCCTTTTTCGGTTTCATTTGCAAAAATTTTCTCCCATTCCGTAGGTTGTCTTTTTGTTTTACTTCTGGTTTCCTTTGGTGTGCAGAAGCTTGTAAGTTTCATTAGGTCCCATTTGTTTATTCTTGCTTTTATTTCTATTGCTTGGGTAGGCTGCCCTACAAGAGCATTTTTGAGATGTATGTCAGACAATGTTTTGCCTATATTTTCTTCTAGGAGATTTATTGTATCTTGTCTTATGTTTAAGTGTTTGATCCATCTTGAATTTATTTTTGTGTGTGGTGTAAGGGAGTGTTCTAGCTTCACTGATTTACATGCAGCTGTCCAGTTTTCCCAACACCATTTGCTGAAGAGACTGTCTTTATTCCATTGTATATTCTTGCCGCCTTTGTCGAAGATGAGTTGACCAAAAGTTTGTGGGTTCATTTCTGGGCTGTCTATTCTGTTCCATTGGTCCATATGTCTGTTTTTGTACCAATACCATGCTGTTTTGATGACTGCAGCTCTATAGTATTGTCTGAAGTCTGGGAGAGTTATTCCTCCAGCCTCTTTTATTCTTTTTCTTCAGTAATGCTTTGGCAATTCTAGGTCTTTTGTGGTTCCATATAAATTTTATTATGATTTGTTCTAGTTCTGCATTTTCAGCATTTTTCAGTGTATGGTTCAGTGCCCTTCAGTACATTTACATGTTACAGAACCGTCACCACCATCTATTTCTAAAACACTTTTACCACTCCACATAGACCCTCTGCCCATGAAGCAGGGCCCTCCCATCCTCCCTCTGCCCAGCGCCTGGTAGCCTCTCACCTGCTGTCTCCTCCTGCTGACTGTTCCCCGAAGCCTTGCTGACGTCGCCTCTCCTCTCAATCTCTCGAGGGTTCTCTGGTGCATCTAAGATCGTCCACCCCACGTGGGAAGAGGTGGTTTGACTTCTTCCTTTCCAGTCTTGATGCCTTTTCTTTCTTTTTTAAATTTAGGTATAGTTGCTTTGTATTAGTTTCAGGAGTATAACATGGAGATACATATCTTTCAATATGTATCTTCGAAAACTGTGTTCTTTTGGTCTGCATATGTGTTTATATTTACCTAATAGCATTGTAGTTTAGATTTGTTTTCCATACATTTTTTCATTTAGTACAGAAGTTGGCAAACTGTAGCCAATAAGCCAGATCCAACCTGCAGTTTGTTCAGTAAATAAAGTTTTATTGGAACACAGTGACAGCTAACCATTTACATGCGGCTGTGGCCGCCCTCGTGCTCCTGCAGCAGAGCTGAGTGGTGACAATAGAGACCAGTTGGCAAAGTTGAAAATAAGCACCATCTGGCCCTTTACAGGCAAAGTTTGTTGACCTCCGACTTAGCATGTTTTGTTGTTGGTTTTTATATTGTAATAAAGTAAACGTAACATAAAGTTTACCGTCTCAACCATTTTTAAGCCTACGGTTAAGTACTTTAATTACATTCACGTTGTCCTGCAACCATCACCACCATCCATCCATCTCCAGACTTTTTCATCTTGCAAAACTGAAACTCCGTCCCCATTTGACAGTTCCCCAGGCTCCCTCCCCCAGCCCCCGGGAACCACCTGTCTGACTGTGAGTCTGACTACTCGATACCTCGTACAAGTCAGGTTCTGCAGTACCTGTCTTTTTATATCTGGTTTATTTCGTGTTGCATAATGTCCTCAGGGTTCATCCATGTCATAGCACGTGTCAGAATCTGCTTCCTCTTGAAGTCTGGATAATATTCCATTTTGTGTGCAGACCCCAACTGGCTTATTTATTCATCTGTGGATGGACATGTGGGCTGCCTCTCCCTTTCGGCTGTTGTGAATATGAGTGTGCAAGTTTCTCTGACATCCTGCTTTCAGCTCTTTCGTAGGTGTATCCAGAAGTGAGACTGCTGGATTGTATGGTAGTTCTATTTTTCATTTTTTGAGGGGCCACCATACTGTTTTCCCACAGTGGCTGCACCATTTTACATTCCCGCCAACAATGCACAAGGGTTCCTGTTCCTTCACATCCTCACCAACACTTACTTCGTCTGTTTCTTTAAATCAGCCATTTCTGGTGGGTGTGAGATGGTATCTTACTGTAGTTTGATTGGCATTTTCCTAATGGTTAGAGATGCTCAGCATCTTTTTTTAACAACGGGCTTGTAGGTTATCTGTGAATCCTCTTTGGAGAAGTGTCTCTTCAAGTCCTTTGCCCATTTTTAACTGTTGTTGCTGTTGAGTTGGAGGAGTTCTTTTACATTCAGGATACTGTGCTGTCAGACAGGTGGTTTGCAGGTCTCCTTTCCTGCTCTGTGCTGCCCTGTCCCTCTGCTGACTGTGCTTTTTCAGTGCACAGGCGTCTTCAGTTTTGCTGTGGTCCAGTTCCTCTAGTTTCACAGTGTATTTCAGGTCTGTCTGCACGGCTTGGGGTGTGCCCAGTGTTCTGCTCTGCCTACAGTCCGCATCCGCCGTGTCGTGCTTTTCTGGTTCCCTGGTGGCCCCGTGACGCCTCAGCACCCCCCGAGCACAGCAGCCGTAGTGTGCATCCTACGCGGCTTCTCCTGGAGTGCTCTGAACGCTGTGACACGCGTGGTCACAGGACGTACACGCTTCAGTCTCACTGCACTTTTGTCAGCTCCGTTCCCACTACCTCAAACTTTAGTCTTGCTGGCATCCTTACAACGTCTCCTTTTCCTGGCACATGGTGCTTCCTGCCCGTCTCTGCGCATCTGGCGGAGGCGGGCGTGTGGAGTGGAACTGCTGGCGTCCAACCGCGGGAAGGTGAATGTATTCTCCCGTGTCCTCCAGGCTGGACCATGGACTGCTTCCAGGAGTGGGGCCTCTACATCCGGCTGGCCGTCCCCAGCATGTTCATGCTGTGCATCGAGTGGTGGACCTTCGAGATCGGAACCTTCCTGGCAGGTCTGTCAGCAGCTCGGTGGAAGCCTGGCTGCAGCCTGGCCGCCCGTCTCCAGGAGCTCCCCAGCAAACCCGCGCCTGGCTGCTCCCCGCTCTGCTCCACAGGCTCGTGGCAGATTTCAGCACAGGTGTAAACCCTCGCCCAGCCATGAGTGTATTCAAGCTGGGTGAGGGCTTGGTGCTGCCCTAAGCCTTTCACTTTGTAGAAAGAGCGGTTTGCCAGGGTCATGGGGAGACCTGCCAAGGTCATGAAGCAGGAGAACAAAGCCTGAGTCTGGCAGGGAGGGGCACGCTCAGGGGTAGAGCGCAAGGCGTTCAGCCTGCGCTGAGTCCTGGGTTCAGGCCTCGGTACCTCCTTTTAATTAATCAGTCAGCCAACCAACAGCCTAATCACCCACCCCTCAAAAGTTAAAAACAAAACAACAAACCCGAGTCTAGGCCTCTGGCCTCTGGCCACCTTCTGTCTCAGATGATGTTCTCTGGCTTTGTGCCAAGTTTCCAGGACATTTGCAAACACAGGGGCTGCCCGGGCTGTCCGAGCCTTGCTCTGCTTCTGTCAGACCTGTGGTAGTTTTGGTCACAGGCGTACCCTTTAGCCGCCCACTGCCAGTGACGGGCTGGAGGAAGCAGGAGGCAGGATGGTAGCGCTTGACGTGGGCGTTCCTGTGGGCGCGTGAATGCTTTCATCGTCCCATCAGCTGTCAGGGCTCCCCGCCCTCGGTCCTCCCCCCCCGACTGTGACCCTGGCTCCCTGTGGGGCGCCCTGCACCTCTAGGGGCCTGTTTTCTACTTCAAGCCCTGTGCTTTGTCCCTGGGGAGCAGGGGCTGGAACGAGCCTGTGTCCCATCTTAGCTGCCTCAGTTCTTGGAAGCTCCCTGGGACTGGACGTCTGAGCTTCTCAGCAGAGAATCCTGCCACAGGGCTGGTGCTTCCGGGGGCAGTGTTGGCCTCTCTTAAATTAAGACCTGCTCTGGTTTCCTAAGGAAAACATTTGCTTTCGCCCACTTTTTGAAGTGTGTTGTGTGTCTGTGCCCACATCCCAGGACTGGTGAGCGTGACAGAGCTCGGGGCCCAGGCGGTCATTTATGAACTGGCTTCTGCAGCCTACATGGTAAGGGGGTGCTGCGCTGGCCGCGGGAGAGGGGGGCCGACAGTGCGAGGGGGCACGGCGAGGGGGGGGGGCGTGGGTTTGGGGGCTACTTCCCAGCTGTGACGCTGGGCGCGTTTCTTAACCCTTCTGGGCTTCAGTTTCCTCAAACACAAAATGGAAAAAACTGAGATCTACTCTGCAGGTGAAGACTGGTTGCGAGAAAGCGAAACGCCTGGCACGTTTGCTGGAGATACTGAGCTTCTTGCACACGTAGACGGGGCGCTGGGGACAGTGGAGGCTGAGGGGGGACAGCCCCTGCCTCCTGGGGCTCGTGGTCGGGTGGGGAGACAGATGAACGAGAGTGTTATAAACGCATAAAATACGCACCCTAAAGGAAGCTGAGTGTCAGAATGCACGGAAGCACAGACAGACGGACACCTTTTCAGGTGGCAGGCGGGACTGGTCTTGGTCTTGGGTGGGGACATGGAGGGAGGGCGCCGCCTGGCCGAGAGGTCCCCGCGCGGCCCCAGCAGGGGCTCCGTCAGGGAAGGAGCACCTGGGGGCTCAGGCCTGAAGCCAGCTCCTGGGGAGGGGGTGCGTGAGGACGGGAGCTTTGGGCGGAAGCTGGCTGAGAGGACGAGTAGGGAGGGCGGGACGGAGGCTGCTGGCAGCGGCCAGGGGAGCAGGCAGAGGCTGCAGGTGCAGGAGGGGGAGTGGCGACCTCGCCGTGTCATGGGCGGGACTCAAGGGGCATCGCAGGGTTGGGTGCGGAGGGCAACTGCATGGGGGCCGTGCTGTTTGAACATCCGACCCTGTACAAGTCTGCCTTTTGCTTGTGTCTTGTTTTTCAAAGCTAGATGCCATGTGGGCAGTGGGATGGTGGGCCGTTTTTGTTTATACATAGTTTTTACTCTTAAAAGTGAAAAAAAATTTGGGGGGAACAGATGTGGTCACCTCGGAATAGAAAGGAAGAGGGTCTTGAGGCAGGCCCGGCAGGCAGCAATCGGGAGAGGAGGGGATCCCGCCAGGAGCCGGGCCAGGCAGGCGGGGGAGGAGGGGGACCCGCAGGACGGCTGGCGGCGGGTGGGAAGCGTCCTGTGGCTTTGGGGTCTTTGGAGCCCTTGTGGAGGGATGAACACAAACCAGATTTGAGTGCATCGGCCTTGAAGGTCGTGAAGGAGCAAAGGCAGCCGGATGGACAGTTCTGCGCGGAGGTCTGGTGTCGAGGGGGGAGACGTCCCATCAGAGCAGGTTCAGTTTAGCGTCTGCTCGTAAACGCTGCCACGCAGGCTTGTTTGCAGGCGTGCAATGACCGCTCTCTGCAGTCCTCTCGGATCTTCAGGGCTTCTGTTTTTCCACCCGTTCCGTCACAGGCTTCCTTTTTTTAAAAATAAATTTATTTTTAATTGTGGTTAAATACACACGACATCCAATTTACCATCTTAGCCAGTTTTAACTGCACAGTTCAGTGGCATCCAGTACATTGACATTGGTGTAAATCAATTCCAGAATTTTCTCCTCCTGCGAAACACCACTGGACACCAAGTCCCGTCCCTCCTGCCCTCAGCCTCTGACAGCTGCCTTGCTGCTCCATTTCCTGCCCAGGCGTCTATTGTTATAGACAGCGAAGCAACACCCTTCATTATTTTTAGGGGGAAAACAAGCCTGAGTGGGAGGTCCAGTGGGTAGTGGGGTGTGGCCCTGCTGCCCGTGACCCTCCCGGGGAACCCCCGTCCTGCTCGTCACCACCATGCTGCCGGGGCTGCTCTGGGATGACGGAGAGCCAGCCTTCTCCTGTCTCTGCTTGGACTTCGGCTTCCTGGGGTCCTCTCCAGAATCTGGTCCACCCGCTCACTCTCAGTGTTGTCAATGGATTTCTCTTCTGTCAAGCGTCTTTACTGACACTTTAGTGGCATTCTGGGAAGGAAGAGGGTTAAAGCATGTGAGCCGGCCCTCCAATTTGGGCTGAAAGGCGACACGTACGTATACTTGGGGTCTGCAAGTCTCGTAAATTTTTTTTAAATTGAAGTACAGTCAGTTACAGTGTGTCAATTTCTGGTGCACAGCATCACGTCCCAGTCACACATACACATATGTATATTCGTTTTCTTCTTCTTTTTCATTAAAGTTACTACACGACGTTGACTATAGTTCCTGGTGCTACACAGAAGAAATTTTATCTATTTTTATATACAGTGGTTAACCTTTGCAAATCTCAAACTCCCAAATTTATCCCTTCCCCATCCCCTTTCCCCAGTAACCATAAGATTGTTTACAGTGTCTGCGAGTCTGTTTGTTTTGTAGATGAGTTCATTAGTGTCTTCTTTTTTCTTTTTCTTTTTTTTTAGATTCCACATATAAGTGATATCATATGGTATTTTTCTCTGTCTGGCTTGCTTTACTTAGAATGACCACCTCTGGGTCCATCCATGTTGCTGCAAATGGCATTTTTTTGTGGCTGAGTAGTGTTCCACTGCATATAGATACCACGTCATCTTTATCCAGTCATCTGCCGATGGACATTTAGGCTGTTTCCATGTCTTGGCTGTTGTAAACAGTGCTGCTATGAACACTGGGGTGCAGGTGTCTTTTCAATCGGAGTTCCCTCTGGCTGTGTGCCCGGGAATGGGGTTGCTGGATCAAGTCTTGCAAATTTTCATGTACTTAGCTCCAATGTTTTTCAAGTTCTTAATCTTCACAATTTTTACTATATATATGTATTTTTTTAATCAACTTAGTCTGGTTCTGAAACAGCAACACATTAGAAGGCTCTCATGAGGACACTGCTTCTAGCAGGAATGCGAACTTAAAACTGCTGTGGAGTTATTAAAAGCAGGCGTGAGAGCTAAAGCCAGTTTTCTATGTAACTCGTGTTAGAGTTCTGCCCTCGGGGGCTGTTTGGGTGTTACTAAAGGGTGACAACAGGGAGTCAAGAGGGTGATCCTGCAGGCTGAATAATGGTCTGCTTACAGCTTCAGATTTCCATAATCCATAATTAATTAAAATAAAGTTTCGGCATCTGAAGGGACATAATTCAGTTTGCTGGGTAACTGGACGTACGGAAGGTTGGACACACAGTGGGTCACACAACGGGAGTGAGATTTCATCAGATTTTATGGCGTTCCCACACACACTGTGCCAGGCTTTGTTTTAAGTGCTTTTTCACATGGTTCACTTCATTGTTACAAATCATTTATATATTTACATTTGTAATACGTTAACCCTTATCCTGCAGTGAGGCTGAGCCGAGTCTTGGCAGCACGTGTTTGGCTGCTCAGATGCAGCGTTGTTGAGAAACTCTGCTCCGACGCCCCTGGTGCCGGCAGGGATCAGGGCAGCCACTACACATCTGTGACTGTGAAGAACTCGGCTGAGCCGTGAGTTCACGGTCACGCGTCTGGGATGTGATGGAACCAGCTCGAGAACCTGGATCGCTGGTTCCATCTCAGGTTTCTGTGTAGTTAGACCCGAGCACACAGATGTTCTAATTTTCACACCCTCTGACTTCTCATGATCTGTGACCATTCATTCCTAGGTGCCCCTTGGCCTTGGCACGGCTGCCAGTGTGCGCGTGGGCAACGCCCTGGGGGCCGGGGAGGCTAAGCAGGCGCGGCAGGCCTGCGTCACCGCCCTCCTGTGTGCAGGTGAGTGTGCGGTCCTGCGGCCTGCCTCCTTACTGGGTCCCATCTGACCGGTCAGTGTTTCTAGGAAGTGGTTCCCCTACACACATGCAGCAGAAATCTTTGTTCTTTATGCCATCTCTCATTGACTCAGCTAAATAAAGCTTCTAAGTATGGCCTTGTTATCAGGTACCAACTCAACACTGTTCCGCTTGGCACCACGGACATCATTTCAGAGGCAGCGTTACCACACGCAGGCTCGTTTTCTGACCAGAGCCTGTGTGCCCAGTCCTTGGGGTTCCTGGGCAGCTGCCCCTCTGGAATCTGAGCCTTAGGGGTTCTGATGGTGCTGGCACCTTATTGAGCATCTTTTCCGAGTCTCCCTTAGAAAACGAGTTGGCATCACCTGACCTCAGCAGCTCTTTGCACAGACAGTAGGAAGAAACTCTCCAAAGTGACCGTTTCTTACACCGTCGGCACAGACCGCATGGGAAGCCCGCGCGCGGACTGGCCTCCCCCCCCCAGAGCGTGTCACCCCAGCCGTCTCTTCTGTGTTCCAGGGGCCTGTGCGCTTGTCGTGGGCGCGCTGCTCGCTGCCCTGAAGGACGTGGCTGCCTGCATGTTTACCAGCGACAGGTAAGTGCTGCCTCCTAGAAGAACGTGGCTCGTTTCACGCTTCCTTCACCGCGCTTTTCTGAGAGGTGAGCAGCCTGTGGTGCGGCCAGCAGCGAAGGCCACAGCGCTGCACCTGAACGAGTCTGAGTGCAGGAAGCCCATGGGAACCCCTCCCCTCCTCCGAGACCCAGGTCGCAGGCACGGAAGGTGTGACCCGGGGCCCGGGGTGGGGCGGGCGGGCGGGCGCCAGGCAGGAGCAGGCAGAACGATCCCTGATGGGACAAAGGGTTAGGGGGGTCTTGTGCTCCCAGCAGCCAGAACACACACCCCCTCGCGACGCATGGGGCAGCTGGTGGGCTTCTCACAAGGGCCCCGCCTTGACAGCAGGGGAAAGCTGGCCCTAGAATGAAGCTTGCTCTGGCCCCACCTGACCAAGCTTAAAAGCAGATCTTGAAAGATCAAACTGTTTCCAAGAAACTTAACAGTATCACAGGATCAAGAATATTTAGGATAATACACGCATATGAGGTATCCAGCAAAGTAAAATGCACAGTATCTGCACCTAGTTAAAAATTAGCAGGCATGCAGCGGAGTGAAAACTTAAAATCCACAGAAACATCAGTCAGTTGACACCGACCCAGAGACGAAACACACGGTGGAGTTAGTACACAGGGCTTTGCATTTTCAAGACGGTAAGGGAAACGTGAGGAGGCTGAGGTCAGACAGCAAGGATTGTCCGAGACGAAACTGCGGGGTGAGGTGACAGCAGGGTAGACCCCGGAGGGAAGGGGGGTGAGCCTGGAGACAGTTCACTCAGCCACAGAGAGCCCTAAGTGAAGCGCAGCGAGAAAGGGCCTGCAGCAACAGCAGCGTCGGTGAGCCGCGATGAGGCCCAGGGAGGACGTGAGTGGAGGCCCCAGAGCGGGGCGAGCAGAGGGGACGGGGGCCATCCTGGGAGAGACACTGGCAAAAAATCTCCAAGTCTGATAAAATTTTAGGATGAAAGGGGTTGAAAAGGCTACGTGATACAATCACCCATCTTCCACGGGGGTTCCTCCGGAACACGCCGGCCAGCCTGCCCGGCTCGCCCTCTCGAGGCCTCAGAGACGGGAAGCGTGCCGCCTCCCGCGGCGGCCTTCGTCCTCAGGACGCCGCGCCTCGAGCTGCGGCCTGCCTGCGAGCGCGCCGGCGCCGGGGCTCGTGCTCGTGGGGGTCCAGGCCCGTTGCCGAGTCACAGCCTGCAGGCATCTGAAGGTGACTCCCGGGCTCTGTGGGTCTCCTTTCTCCATGGTAACCAGCCCGTGGGCTGTGCTTCTGAGTCCCCGCAGTCTTGAACTCCCGCGAGCCCGAGGGCCGCGCTGGGCCTGTCCTACCTGCCGGACTCCTGGTGGCTGCACCGCACCAGGCCGGTCGAGCTTCCCTCACGCGGCTGTCTTCAGATCCTGCGTCTGTGCCCAGTTATCTTCATTTTCCTAGTTTTTGACCCACCTCGCGTTTCTGGTCCCTGATTCTGTCAGTGACGGTGGTTCCTACCCTTTTCGACTTCCGGCATCTGAATACGTGACGGAGGCTTTTCTCTCTCCGTCTCCTCCTCTTTTGCTTAAAACTCTGGCATCTTCACCACAGTCTTCTCCTCTCCCCCCAAGTCCTACCAGTAAGCACCCTGGGTGAACTGCGCCCAGGCACCCACTGTCCCAGCCCCTCCCCCCAGCAAGCGTCGCTGCCGCCTCAGGCAGCCTCTCCCTGGTCCCGCTCTCGGCTCGGTCGTTCACACGGCTGTTCCGTCTCCAGGCCTCAGCCAGCCCAACGCTCGTGCTTCCAGCACGCTCCTCCCCACGGCGACTTAAGAGGGTTCTGCGGCGTCTCCAGCCTGCGGGCTCTGGGCTCACGCTCTCCGTCCATCACGACGGCCCTGCCTTCCCTCCTCTCCTTGCGTAACGGGGGTGCCGCGGCTCGCGGTTTCAGGAGCGCCCCTCCTTGGTGGCGGAACCCCCCTGGAGGAACCCTGGTGTGCACTGTGTGCCAACCGCTGATTGCTTTCAGAAAAGTTATGGGAGAGGGCACGTCGGTTCCACTAGAAACTTCTGGCCACTGACTGCAGGCAGACCCTCGGCACTGCCCACCTCGGTTTTCTCTGGCCACCTCACTGCCCATCGCTGCAGCCGCAGCGTACCTTCTCCGCTCTCCTCACGCCGCCGGCCCCACCCCAGCACCCTCCGCCAGCGACCCTGCCTTCCTGCTCGCGTTCATCCTGCCTGGGGCTTGCTGAGCTTCTGAGACCCGTGTCTTCCATCAGACCCGGGCAGTTCCGGCCGTTCTTCCCTGTGCTCGTTCTGCCTCCCCCTCGCCACACCTCTGGCTCTCCCGCTAGGTGTGTGCTGGTGAACTCGGTGGCGTCCCTTCATTTTCTTTGCTCCTCAGTCTGAATCAGCTCAGCTGCCTTCCCCTCGAGCTCACGGATCCTTCCTCCCGCCAGTTCAGACCTGCTGTTGAGGCCCTCCAGTGGATCTCTCTCTATTCTTTAGACCTTTCAACTCATAGTTTTTATTTAGTTCTCTTTTTAAAAAGTTTCTCTTTGTTGACTGACAGTATCTACTGGTGAGGCATCCTTCTCACACTTCCTTTAGCTCCTCGGACGTGGTTTCCCTCGACGCTCTGAGCAGGTTCTGAACAGATGACTTGAAGCCCTGCCTCGTGAGCCTGCAGCCCGGGCTCCCGCGGGGACAGTTCTCCTCTGCTGCCTGTTCGCCATGTGTACGGGCCGATCTTTCTTGTTGAAAGGTGGGCTTTTTTTGTTTACAATGAGGCAGTTGTGGGAACTGCGTGCCGCTGCCCTGGCTTTCGCTGCTGTCTGGTGGCTTCTGTGAGTGGGCCCGTGAAGCCTGTGTTCCTGGCTGGGCGTGGCCCCTGAAGTCCCCGTGGCACCAGCTCGGTGGTCAGCTGACGACTGGACAGGGTCCCCCTGCGTCTGCATCGCACACACGTCCGCCTTCACTGTGGTCTCTCGACACGCGTCAGGGCTCCCTTCCAGCGCACAGCCAGGTGGTCCTCCCCTTGGCCTCCACCGCACCTCCTGCTCGTGCAGAGCCACGGGTCCAGAGGGGAGAGCCCACAGGCTGTGTGAGCTGGTGGTGCCTGCCAGCCTCCGCTCCAGGGGCAGAGGGAGGACGACGTCCCTCGGGGGGCACCGCCGTCAGTCCCGTGTTCTGCGTCCACGCTGGATCCACAGTGCGGGCCTCAGTCACCCCCGCCTCGGCGGAGTCACTCTCCAGAGCCCCAGGGCCCCCGCAGCCACACCCGCCCTCACGTCAGGCAGAGCTCAGGGATCCACGAGGAGGCAGATGGTCCCTGTGAGCACTGGCCTCCCACCCCGTGTCTGGGGGAGCTCTGAGGACGCTCTGCTCACAGGACGATGGCCTTACACAGCCCGAAACCTGCTGCTTTCCTCCCCGAACCCGCGGAACACACAGCGGCAGGCCCGCCCACGACCCTTTAACCCGCACTCTGAGTAGCGGAGCTGCAGCCAGCCAGCTGTCACTGCACCCGCGCCGCCAGTGGCGAAGGCAGCGCTGGGGCTGCGGCGTCGGTGGGCAGCGGGCTGCCGGCTGTGGGTCTGGGTCGCTGACGGCTTTCTCCCCCCCCAGAGGCATCGTTTCCCTGGTGAGCCGCGTGATGCCTATTTTTGCTCCCTTCCATCTGTTCGACGCCCTCGCGGTGAGTATTCCGAGTGATTTTGCTCTGTCTGCTACAGCCAGCAAACCCTGCGTTGTGTTTCTAGTTTTGAATTCAATGCCCGTAATTTCATTTTTGAAAAGAGGGAGCTTAAAGCTCTTGCTTAAAGCCGCCTGAGCCATTTGAGGGGCAGACGGGTGACGTGAGAGTGCAGCACCTCATGGCGGAAGCCCTCGGCCCGGCCGCCCGGCCTCCTCCCCTCCTCTGGGGCCTGGGTGCCCCACGTGGCTTCCAGCCACGAAGTGAAGTGGTCTCCGCTTGGCTCCTCCAGGGCAGGGCACCCCCCCCCGCCGGCTCGCTCTGGCCGCTAGGAAGCCCCTGCCCAGCTGGTCTGCAGGTTTACAGGCACTGGGAGGCCCTGCTGCTGTTCCCTGGCACCATCCCCTGGCGTTTGCTCCTGGTGTCAGCACTGCATGCTCACAACACGATTTCTGGGTCCATCTGCCTTCTTGCTTTTCTCCCCAAGGGACTTCGGTGTCACAGCCATGCTGAAGATGTGGCCCCTGTGGCTGGACACCGGCTGTGGCGAGACTGGAGGAGAGCAAGGCCGTCACCACCTGGTGCTGGGCGTGACTGGTTTTTAGCCGTGATACTGGACTAGTTTCGCTGAGATTCCCGACAGTGAAACCGCTACATTTTTTAAACATATGCTTTGATAAAATATTTTAAAACAGAGACTTACACGCCATTACCCTGCGGGTGTCTGACGAATCCCGCTGCGGGTGCTGCGGGGCACCTCCAGAGGCAGGCGCTTCCCGTTACCTCCCTGTGAGGGACGGCGTGCTCACCGGCTCTCTCCCCTCAGGGCACCTCTGGCGGAGTGCTGAGGGGCACGGGCCATCAGAAGATGGGCGCCTGCCTGAACGCCGTTGGCTATTACCTTCTCGGTTTTCCGCTGGGAGTCTCTCTGATGTTTGCTGCTCAGCAAGGGATCGTAGGTACGTGTCTGCCTTCTCGGTGACGCACCTCTGACCTCACTCGTCACCTGACGGTAAACTCGAGACACAAAGCGTCCAACTGGAAGATGGCCCCTGTGGGGAGGAAAAATGATCTTCCCCCTCAGTGGTTACTTTGTACACAGAATGTACAAAGTGTGTCTTTGTTACGTTACTACTGCACAGTAAGTTGTACACAGAAACCCTGGAAAGTAGTCTTGAAGAAAAGACACGTGGTCCCGCCCTCAGGGTGGGACCGACAGTAAGCGGTGAGTTTCACAGTTGCTGCGTCTGGGCCGGGTCCTCCCAGAGGGAAGGCCTGGGCGCCATGCGCACCTGTGGCAGGTTGGAGGGAACCGGCTCAGAATAGCTCTGCGAGGCCATGATGCCTGAGCTCAGACCCAAAACGGGACCAGGATTACACAGATGGAGGGAACAGTGTTTGTTGGAAGACTGCTCTTTCTCTGTCGAATGGTCTTGGGGTCCTCGTGGGAAATCAGCCGGCCCCCGCGGTGCGGGGCTCCTGCCGGACTCCAGGCTGCCGCGCTGGTCCGTGCGCCTGGCCCATGCCGGGGCCTCGCTGCTCGCCGCGCAGTAAGCTCTGAAACCAGAATGTGCTTTACTGTCCTCCAGGGTGGTTCTCTTTCCATTTTGTTTTGGCTGCTGAGGACCAAATACGGGAATCAGCTTCTCCACTTCTGCGAAGCAGGCCGCTGGGCCTTAGACGCTCCGGGGAGAGCGCTGCCAGGGCGCCAGAGTCAGGCCCTCCGGCCCACGAGCACAGGGCCTTTCCGTTCCTTTCGGGCTTTGATTTCTTACACCAGTGTTTTGGAGGTTTCTGTGTGCAAGTCTTTCACTTTGTTGGTTAAATTTATTCCTAAACATTCTATTCTTTTGGGTGCTATTGTAAATGGAATTATTTTCTTGATTTCCTTCTCAGATTGCTCATGACCGGCGCGTTGAGCACAGCTGGGTTCTGTGGGCTCTCGTGAGCCTGCTGAGCTCACTGCTTAGCCCCAGTGCCCCGTGTGTGCGGCTTCTCGGGGCTTTCTACACGCAGGGTCGTGTCGCGTGTAAGCAGAAATAGTCCCACTCCGTCCTTCCCAACTTTGATGTCTTTTCTTTTCCTTGCCTTACTGCTCTGTAATGGAGTCTTAACATTTTGTATGTAATCTCCTCCAGCACTTTTACTTTTAGTTAAAACATAAGGTAAAGCTACACTTCATAGGATGTGAGAGACTCTTCACGAAGAGCAGCATCAGAGCTACGTCACGTCACTTAAGTTTGTGATGATGTCCGTGGACATTCACTCCACTTTACTCACGGAGAAGCTGGATCCTGAAGGGGCGAGGGGACAGTGAAGTGACGAGACAAGATGTGAACCCAGCGCCACCCCGGTCAGCGCGGCGCACGCTGTCTCTCCCTGAGGTTTCCGGGCCCTCGCTCACCCCACAGACCATCGCTGAGCACCCGCGTGGCCGGCCCCGCGCGGTGCTGGCCTCTGGGGACTGTCTCTGCGCGCTCGCCCAGCAGGCGCTTGGTTTTCTCTGCTCCTCGTTCTCTGGCACGTCCCACCTGCTGCTCTGGGGAGGGGCCGTCCCCGAGGCCCAGAGCGATGCTCTTGCAACGCCCCCCTCGGGAGGCTCAGGGCGGCCTCTCCTCGGTGCCCGAGCTCTCCCTGCCCCCGCTGCTCACGGCTGCCTTGCCAGCGTCCCGGGTTCCCGGCCCTTTCTGGCTCGGTCCCCCGGGCTCGAGAACTCTGCCCTACTGAGGCTGCCAGTCTCACCAGCTGTCTCTGCGACGTCCTTCCTGTGAGAGAAAGGGAGGCTCACCCCCCATGCCGGGGAGGAGGCGGGGGAGCCTGCAGGGGCCGCGGCCTTCGTCTTGGCGTTTCTCGCCGCCGGCCGACCCTGCACGGGCTTGCCGAGTACTCACCTCTCTCAGGACGGGCTCCCGCTCAGCACCCGCTTCCCTGCAGGGGTGTGGGGCGGGGTGCTTGAGGCTGACTGTTTTCCAGACGCCTCATTTCCTCCTCAGGCAAATTCTTCCCTTCTGGGTTTGGCCTAAAGACAGCGCCAGGAGCTCTCTGTCGGCAGAGAATAAACGCACTGTTGCCAAAAGATGCGGGCGCCGGCTCCAAAGGCCACCTGTCAGCTGGTCTGCGGCCCGGACGCCACCTGTGTTTCACACGTGGCTGCACCTCGGACATGCCTGGCGTTTATGTTCAGTGTCTGGTGAACGTTCTGGAAATGTCAGTCTCTGCTCAGTCACGTCCTCACCCCTCTCCTCGTGGGGTTTCTGCGCGTTTCCTGTCGGACCCCCCTCAGACGTCTCACCTTCCTGTGGCCATTCTGGACGAGGCCTTCCTCTCCGTCACACACCCTGGGTGGCGCAGTGTGTGCAGGGGCCGTGAACCCCATGCGTGACCGCTGAGTCCTGCACAATTAGGAACTCCTCCTACGTGAGGCGTTCTCGGTCGACTCTCGTGGGTCCTCCAGACGTACAGCCACAGCCTCTCCAGACGGCTTTACGTCCTGCTTAGCAGATGCGATGCCGTGGATTTCCCCCTCCTGCCTCCAGCGGTGGGACCAGCTGTGGTATCAGCGCAAAGGCTTCTTTTTTTTTTTAGGACTTTAGAGATGATGCTTCTGATGTTTCTGTACTAAACAGGTGGGATTCTGGTGCTGACATACATACACAATGTAAACACACATAAATTTGTGCGTGTTTTTTAAAATCAAGTTCAGCAAGTGTCCATGCAGTCTGCTTTACTGCATGTTTCCAACAAGGACGGCTGGACGTCCTGTCAAACGCACATGTCACGTGTGAACAGGGGCCACTCTGCTCCTTCCTTCCTGGGGTTCTCGCCTTGCTGTTCTGAAGGCACTTCTGCAACAGGATTTTAACATGTTTTTCTATATATTCCTCTAGTACTTTTATTTTTAATTAAAAAAACACTTTTTAGTGCCTTTGGAGGTGACCCGATAAACGTTCTCCTTACATCTCCTGACGTTAATATGTTTACTCACAGTGAACAGTCCTGATTATGATGTGCTGTTCTTTTGTTGAGCTGGTGGATTCTGGCTTTTTAAATTTTAAACTGAAGTACAGTCAGTTACACTGTGTCAGTTTCTGGTGTACAGCACCATGTCCTAGTCATGCACATACATACGTACGTTCATTTTCGTTATCTTTCTCATTAAAGGTTATTACGAGACACTGAACATAGTTCCCTGTGCCATACAGAAGAAACTTTAAAAAAAGATCTTTTTATATATAGTGGCTAGTATTTGTAAATCTCAAACTCCCAAATTTATCCTTTCCCACCCTTTACCCCGGTAACCATAAGATTGTTTACTATGTCTGAGAGCCTGCTTCTGTTTTGTAGATGAGTTCATAGTGCCTTTTTTTTTTTTTTTTTAAGATTCCACATATGAGTGGTTTCATATGGTATTTTTCTCTCTCAGGCTTCACTTAGAATGACCACCTCTGGGTCCATCCATGTTGCTGCAAACGGCATTACTTTATCATTCTCTATGGCTGAGTAGTGTTCCACTGCATACAGACACTGCATCTGCTTTACCCAGTCCTCTGCCAGTGGACGTGTAGGTTGCTTCCGTGTCTTGGCTGCCGTAAGCGGTGCCGCCGTGAACATCGGGGTGCAGGTGTCTTTCTGAGTCAGAGTCCTCTGGATGTGTGCCCAGGAGTGGGGCTGCTGGATTTTATGGTAACTCTATTTTTAGTTTTTTAAGGAATCGCCATACTGCTTTCCATAGTGGCTGCACCAATTTACATTCCCACCAACAGTGTAGGAATAATCCGTTTTGGAAAGGCTTGGTGGAATTCTGTGAAACGGTCACATCTGGCGTTTTGGGGGAGTTTACTGTTAATGCTCACGTAGGCTTGCTTTTGGCGGGGGGTCAGCTTTGGCACGTGATGCACATTTGCAGAAATGTGTCCCCTTCATCAGGGTTCTACAGACTGCACAGAACTGTGCACGACGGCCCGTCACGTGTGCCTGGGGGAGCCGCTGTGCGTGTTCTGCGTGCCGACCACGTCTGCACCTTCGTGGGTTTCCTCAGTAACCATGAACTTCACTTTCTTTAGGAGAAAACAGTCTGACTAGAGGGCTGACCGAGTGTTGTAGTGCGTATTCAAGGGGCTCCTTTTGGTCTGTGGCCACAGGACATTTTCACCGCATGCAAAATCGATCGGGATGTGTCCCCATTGCCCTGTGAAGTGCTAATCCCGTGACTGTCCCGGGGGCCTTCTCCCGTCCACACGGACGGGGGTGCCTAGGGATGTCGTCACTCGGTGGCTTACTGAGTAACTGTCTTCACTGTCGCCTGTCTTTTGAACAAGGACCAGGACAGACTGGGAGCCTGTGGGCTCTTTGATGAACGTCAGGCTGGAGTTTGTTGTTCTCTGTTTGGGACACAGAACCGCCACGTATTTCTTACTGTCTCTTCTCTACCAAATGCCATCCTGGA
Source organism: Camelus ferus (assembly GCF_009834535.1). Taxonomy (NCBI): domain Eukaryota; kingdom Metazoa; phylum Chordata; class Mammalia; order Artiodactyla; family Camelidae; genus Camelus; species Camelus ferus. Next base: position 18,232,781 of record NC_045711.1, on the reverse strand, counting down.
CACCAGGGCGAACCCGTTCAACCAGACAGCAAGGGGCTGCTGGGTCTCACGGTTCAGCTTTCCTGGAAAAAGGCAAAGAACATGAACCCCTCTCCTCTGTTGGACTCTAAGCTCCTTCAGAATAAGAGCACGTCCGATTTCCCTCTGTCCATAAAGGTGCTTCTTGCTGTGGCAGCCACAGGTGCTCAGATTTGTTAAGTAACACTTTCAAGCTATTTCAGTTAGAGGTTAATTGTGTGGAGGTTCTGTGAAATGCATGAAAGTATAAAGGAGAAACTTAAAATTGCTTCTGGTTCACACCTCACGCGTAGGAGCTGAGGCGCTTCAGTGCATTTTATTCCAGTATTTCCTGTTACACACGAGCGCGGGGCTGCACTGAGTGTGTAACTGCCCCCACCCCACGGTAAAGGCGCGGCTTTAGGAACTGCGACAGCTCCTCGTGCCGTCTGTCTACCGCCCCCCTGCCTACGCCACGCGGCGACAGCATCCTGGGATTGACGGCTGACGACACCCCCGCGTCTCTCCTGGGGCTGGATTCCTAGCATGGAGCCCTCGGTCACGGGCACAAACTGCCAGTCCCGCTGCTTCTCGGCTCCAGGTTTTTCCAGTTAAACTGCCAGGAGCCGTGGGAGGACCAGCCCCCGCGCTCCCCGCCAGTGCGGGGCCCGGCGCGTCCTGGAGGGCGGAGGCTCTGTCCCGTTTCACACCACTTTCCACCCCAGAGTCAGCGGCTTGCGTTCTGCTGCAATTACTGGCGGGACACTGCATGTCCCCCTCTGTGGCATGCGCACGGTTTAACAAGTTTCTTCTCATGAGCAGACAGGCACTGTTTATGTTTTTGACGGGGCCTGTGTTTCCCAGTGAACGTTCCCACGCAGCAGGCGGGTAGTTTTCCGAGAGGGTGTTGAGAGCTGCCAGGTCTCGGTGCATCCGCGCGCGCACCGGCGGCAGCCTCCCCGGGTTCCCGCCGGGCTCGGGGCTTCGGGGCCTGCCCTCCCCTCCGCCCGGGCCCCCCGCAGCTGCCCCACCGAGAGCGCCTGAGCCTCTTCTTGACTCTCGGCTCCAGGTCCTTGTGCAGGGCTCCGCCCGACGCCCTGCAGGGCACGTGCCACCCCAAGAACCTCTGTGTCTCCTTGCAGACGGGCCATCTCCTCCCATGGACTGGAAGCCCCGTGAGGGCACCGGCCTCATCGGCCGGCTCAGCTCTGTTTCTGGCACTTTATGCCCGACAGAGTCCGTAAGCAAAACGGCTAAGCCAGCAGGCAAAGCAGCCAGCAGCCCTGGGGGCGGTGCTGTTGTCCACTGACAGAACGACTGCCGTGGGGAGCTCAGCAGGAAGCTTGGGTCTAATCCTGGTCCACAGGGACCTGAAATGTCAGGGAAGCGACTTTAACCGCACGGAACGGAAGTGAAGAAAGTCTCACCAGGGATGTTCATGTTGCGCCCACAGGTCTCTGGTCCGGACTGTTGGTCTGCGTCTTCTTTCAAGCCCTTTTGTACCTGCTGTGGATCTGGAGGATAAACTGGAACAGCGTCGCAGAGCAGGTAACAGTGTGTCCTTTCAGAGACGTGGCCCTCTTGGTCTGCGGCAGGTGAGGACTCTCTTGGGGTCAAAATGGTACAAAACCCACTGGCCGGGCGACTCCCTCTGAGTCACAGAACGCATCTGCTGTGAGGGCTGGGCCAGAAGCAAACCCTCCCTCAGCACCTTTTCCTGGTAACACAGGCTGAGCTTAGTGTCTGCTCAGTGGGGCTCAACCAGGGAAAAACCAGCTTTGAAGATGTTTTTCTGATTTGTTGTCTAGGCACCTTTAAAAAAGAGTCGTTTGGTCCCTGCTCTGCTAAAAGCAAACTGCTGAGTCCCTGTGGTCAGTGGCAGGTCCTGGGGGCAGAGCCACACCCTGCGGGTAGCGGGCTGGGCTCCTGACCCTCCGGGCGTCTCTGGGTGAGCCTGGGCCCTGTTACTGCGTCAGAGTCTGAGGAGGGGGCGGGCGGCTGGCTTAGGGGAGTGTTCTGATGAGGACGCCTGGGGTCTGACCAGCCTCGACGCGTCTTGTCCCTGTGGACTTTCCTCGTGGTGACGTGGCCTGTCCTTCCCGTCTTCGGTTTGCCCTGCGGAGGGAACACGGTGTGCGGGACGTCCCGTTGCACCATCAGCCACCCGTCAGGTGACGGGACCTTGGACTTTATTCCTTCTCTCTGTGCTCAGGGACGCAGAGGGCCCAGTGCAGAAAATATGTTGTCTGCAACTATGGGAACAAGCAGCTTTTAACGTTGTTATTGTGCTCTGGGGAGAAGAACAGTGGTTTTTAGATCATGTTCTAATGTTTTTGGCATTTTCAGGACCAAGGAGCACTGCCCCGTGGGGAACCCTTCAGTAGTAGTTAAGTGACACTTTGACATCAGAGCACCGGCCTCCCCTGACTCACACTGAGCTCACTGCTGGACACTTGTTTGCAGGCGCAGGTTCGAGCCGGGCTGAAGACGATTAAAGAGGCTGCCCCGTCTGCCCCGACAGGTAACCAAGGCCATTCTGGACGTTATTTCTGCCCCACAAGCCTGAGCGGCCTCGCTCATGGCTCCTGCTCTCGCGCTCAGTAGCACTTGTCTGCGCTTGTAACTGCGAGACCGCATCTGGGCTCCCCGAGGAAGCGCTGTTCAGGTGACTTCACGTGTAACAACCGATGACAGTCACTGTTTACAAGGTGATCTTGTATCACCTTCAGGGACGTCCCTTTTCTCAGACTAGCCCCTCAGTAAATACCCTGCTGTTCCCTGTGAACAGATCCACGAGTCCTAGAAAAAGAGGAGTCCGCTGTGGTGATTCTCTCTGACGTCGTCCGACCAGAGACACAGGCCACGCAGCTGGCGGCGGTGGAAGACCGCGGCCAGGACGCGGCGGGCACCATCGGGGAGGTCCTGTCGGGGAGGCAGCTGATTGTCTATCGCGGGATGGCTGTGGCTTCGGCTGTTGCTGTTTTAGCAGCAGGAGTTGTAGTGAGAGTTCTCAGTCACCGCCGCTGACGCTGATCGCCACCGGCCCAAGAGCCAGAAGTGACTGTTCCCGGCATGAGCACGGGACGCGGCCGTGCCCCCGGACAGTGGTGTCGCTCTCGGCGGGGGGGAAGGGGGGCGCAGACGTTCTGTTCGTTATTCCGAGAACCCGCGCTCTCACTGAAGAGCAAGGAAGGAGTTACAATTTGAAGTGAGCTTTTCAAACATTAAATCTGTCGTGGTTTTCAAGTCTGCAAATCTGGTTTTCCCTGCTGGAGGTGTTCTCATTCCGTCTTACGTTTAGTCTCTTTCTTCTTCCGGGGAGGCAGGGCACCGTCCGTGCCATGCCCCGCTGGTCCCGCCGGTGCCTGTCTGGTCCCGTGTTCAGTCTCGTCGGCGTGTGTGAATGAAGTGCTGGTCCAGTCGTCCCGGTAGCGCCGGGTACACGTCATAAAATACACACCTTAACACGCGTGCTGACCGAGGGGAAACTGGCTCTGTGTCCTCTCCTGCCGCTCAGCTCCTCCTAGCAGAGGCGCTGAGAGATTCTGACCATCCAAACAGGAACCACCCCCCCCCCCAATTCCCAGCACGACGTCCACCAGGTGAGCTGGCGCGGAGGTCCCAGGCCCCCCAGGAGCAGCGTCCCTGCGGCTGCCCCCCTCCCTCCCTGTGACCGAGCGGGTGACAGGAGAGCGGCTGGAAGGGCCCGGATGCCGCAGGCAGCGCACCGAGCGGGCGGGCTGCTACAGAGAAGACGCTGCAGAGTTCTGAGGAGGAGTCGCGTCACATGCAGCTAACCATTTCAAGTGTGTAATTCAGTGGCATTTAGTACAGCTGTGACTCTCCAGCGTTTAAAACAAATTACACGGTCGTAGTGGGTGTCCCACCGCGGCTCTCATTCGCGTTTCTAGTGCACAGGACTAATGACATCCATCGTCCTCCCTGGGGTTCCTGGGCATCTCAGCATCTTTTCGGAGGAAAGCGCCCTCCTTGCCTCTCTGCCGAGGGCTTGTGCTCCGGACGCGAGGCGCTTGCCAGAGGTGCGGGTTGCAGGCGCTCCCCCCAGTCCACCGCCTGTCTCTGCTTCCTCCAGTGTCCTCTGTTGGTGATGCTCCATTTATCTACTGTGTTTGCTGTCAAACCTAAAAGTCCACTGCCAGTTAGTCAGAAAAAACATCTAAGTACTGTTGGAATATTAAGATATTATGGAAGAAATTTAAAACTATAATAAACAGGAGACTGTTTCGAGTGTGACATGTAAGAAGCTTGGAAGTCACACCCGTCTCCAGGAGTCTGTGACTTATTTCTATTCTGACACCAAACGTGCGGGGTTTCTGTACCAACAAGCAGTTCTCCGAGTCTGCCGACACCAACAGGAAGCCTGCAGGTTCCATGAAGTTCTGAGGCCACGTGGAGTTGGCGTCAGACCCCACTGGTAAAGGGCTCAGTCCCACGAGACTGCCCCCCAAGGCCACCCCTGCATCTCAGCGACTGGCTGTAAACGGGGTTCTTGTGGCCCCTCCTTGGATTTGCGAATTTGCCAGAACAGCTCAGGAGATGGAGGAAGACGCTGTGCAAGACACTGGTTTGTGGGGAAGGAGACAAGTCAGGAGCAGCACACAGGGGGTGCACGGGCACTCGGAGCCCCCCTCTGGGGGCCCCCCGCCCTGTACCTCGATGTGCTCAGTCCAGAAGTTCTACACATCCTGTTGTTTATGGGTTTGGATGGAGGCGCCTTACGTAGGTGCGACTGATTAGATCACCGGCCACTCGCGATCAGGCACATCCCAGCCCTCTTCCTCTGTGGGGGGTGGGGAGGTGGGGCTGGAAGGTCCGACCCTCTGGGCACACGTTGGTCTTCCTGCTGCCCAACTGCCACTCTGAAGCTTTCCAGGAGCCACCTTCCTAGTAGACATGGGTAATGGCTGAAAGGGGCTGTGCATGATTAACCAGGGTGCCCCCCTCCCAGTCTCTCAGGAACCTCCATGGGATTTGGAAGTTCTTGTACCAGGAACCGTGGGCGTGGATATCACATCACAGGGCACCGAGTCTCTGCCTCTCCGGTTAGATTGACCAGAGGACGGGGGTCACAGGACGGCTGCTCCCCACAATGCAGAGACGGACGAGCAGACACGTCCACGGAGCAGAGGCGGCCTGGCCGGCACCAGGACGGGAACGTCACACTGCCCTGACACACCACCACAGCTCAGCAGGAACAAGCTCGAGAGCTAATGGCGTCGAGGGGGTCGTCAGGTGGGCCCCGCTCCACGAATTTCATCCCAACAGCCCCATCGCTTCTCAGGGTGCAGACGGGAGGAGATCTTCTCCATCAAACCATGAAAGGACATGCAGGAAGCTTAAGCACTCACTGCTAAGGAAAGAAGCGAGTGTACATGTTCCAGCTCTGTGATGTTCTCCAGAACGTTGTGGGGACAGAGGTCAGGGGCCCGGGGTGGGGGCAGACGAGCACGTGGAGTGAAGAGTGTTTGTAGGGCGGTGAAGCTACTCTGTCCAGTACCATTCTGGTGGATACGTGATCTTACACATCTGCCAAAGCCCACGGAACCAGACAACAAGAAGGGAACTCCAGGCAGGGAACTCACAGGCTCAGTCAGTAACGACGTATCAGTACTCATTCATCGGCTGTAACAAGTGTGTTCCTCTCACAGGCCATCGCCACTAGGGGGCGCTGCCAGCGGGGATGCGAGGACAGCCTGCGGGGATGCGAGGACAGCCTCCGTGGGCGCTCTGCACCGTCTGCGAGACTCTCCTCTGAGCCTAAAACTGATCTACAGGTCTTTTAAAAATGGGCAAAGGATCTGTACCGCCATTCCTCCAGAGATGAGATACAGACAATAAACACATGAAAAGACGCCCAACATCTCAGCCATCAGACAAACACAAAGCAGACCCCGAGGCGGGACCGCTCCACGTGCCCCAGGGGCTGCGAGACAGAACACAGCCAGCCAGCCTGGCGTGCGTGGGGGGAGCTGGCCCTCATGCACTCCCGGCAGGGAAGGAAAATGCTGCAGCCGCCATGGGAAACAGTGAGACAGCTACAGCGGTACTGCTGCTGGTGTACACCCAAGGGAATTTAGAGCACGTCCACACAGACGCTTCCACGTGAATGTGCCTAGCAGCATTATTCAAAATTGCCAGAAACTGTTCAAAGAAAATTTAATATTAAAAATGTCCAGTTTTCAATACAAAATTACTATGTATGCAAAGAATCAAGAACGTATGGCCTTTAGTAGGAAGAAAAGATTAATAGAAACTATCCCTGAATGTGCCAGACAAGGGACAAAGGAAACCAAGAGCATGGCGTCCCAGCAAGCAGAGTATCGGCAAAGAAACAGAACGTACAGGAGCAAAGAGAGATCCGGGGGCGTCTAACACGGCGGCTGAAGTGCAGCCGTCACCACGGGGCCCTGCCGCGGGCTGAGCGGGCGGGAGCGGGGAGCGTGCGCCGGCGAGCTCCGAGGGGGACGGTTCCCATACCAGTGATCTGACAGCAACTGGGTGTTCACAGCTCAGTTCAGTTCTGGCACTGAGTCAGCACCAGATCCCACAAGTTAAATAACGTCTCTAAAAAGACTGTACTCCTGATGCCAGGAAGCCAGGAAGCACGTTAAAAGATACCCAACATCATTAGCCATCGAGGAAATGCAAATTAAAACCACACTGAGATGCCACCGCACTCCTGTTACGATGGCTATAATCAGAAAGTAAACATCTTTCATATAAGTGTTGGCGAGGATGTGGAGAAATCTGCACTCTTGTGCATGGCTGGTGAGGACGTAAAATGGCACAGCTGCTGTAAAAAAGTCTGGAGTTCCTCAAAAAGGTAAACACAAAAATACCGTATTATCCAGCTGTAAATCAAAACTACAATGAAGTATCTCCTGACACCAGTCAGAATGGCCAACATTAAAAAGTCTACAAGTGACAAATGCTGGAGAGGGACTGGAGAAAAAGGAACGCTCCCTGCGCTGCTGGTGGGAATGTGAACCTGCGCAGCCACTGTGGAGAACGGTATGGAGGTTCCTTAAAGAACTAAAAACAGACTTACTATGCGATCCAGCAATCCCGCTCGTGGGCCTATCCTGGAGAAGGCGAGTTTCCCCAAGTGCTAAACGCACACGAAGGAGCGCCACTCGGCTCTGAGGGAAGGGGCCTCCGACACGTGCTGCAGCGCGGGCACGTCTGCAGAGCATTACGCGGAGTGAAACAGCCAGATATAGAAGGACACGCTGCAGGATTCCACTTCCACGAGGTCCCTAGAGCAGGAAGCTTCACAGCGACAGCAGAGCAGAAGGCACCGGGGGCTGTGGGAGGAGGCGTGGGGAGCTGTCACTCAGTGAGCGCGGGGTTTTTGTTTGGGATGGTGAGAAAGGTCTGGAGATGGATGGCAGGTGATAGCTGGACGACATTCTGAATGTACTTAACGCCACTGAAGTCTACACTTAAAAACGACTAACGTGGCTTCTTATGCTCTGTATACTGTAGCACAACAAAAAAGATGAAAGGCAGAAAAATTAATGCCAATGTACATACTGCTGTTTTTGGAAAAAGGAACAGAACAAATGGAGGAGAAAAGTACTCAAACACGCTGCAGCACTGAAGTGCGACCACAGGTGCCCGGCACAGACAGGTCAGTCCCCAGGTGCAGCCAGAGGACAGCGGTGTTCTCTGATGGGTGACTTCTCGACCTTTAGGAAGGAGGGGCAAATCACCTACAAAGGAAACAGTCGGGGCGGCTCTGGGCTCTCCACATGGCTGCATTAGTTTCTAGCAGACAGCACAGCAACGCCTATGAAGTTCGGAGGCAGGAAAACCAAGCCGGGGCCACCCGGTCCCTCGGATGCTGAATGAAGCCGCATATAAATGTCCTCGACATGCAGCAACCCAGCACCCCTAGTTTTTTTTTTTTTTTTTTATGTGTGCAAAAGAACTCATTGTGATTGAGAACATGAATCAAAACCATTCAAGAACTGGGCTCGCTGGTAGGCGGGCCAGCCATGCAGGAACGAGGGAACAAGGCTCACAAGCAACTGAACTGTGATCGCAGAGCAGACCTCAGCGTCACTGAGTCCCTGACAACGGGAAGCAACGCTTTCTGAAAGCCAGGAGGTAGGGGAAGGGGAAGCGGGATAAAGTGTGAAGCCCCTAATCTCCTACGTCTTCACATCAACAAATCCTGTGTGAGGCTGAGACCTGTGGTGCAAACAAGCTTCGACTGCTTGTTTTTAAAGTAACTTTGTTTTTCAATAATTGGTATTTTAATTAAAACCCGCCTCTTCTTATGAAACCTCACGTGAAATTCAGGAATCCAGTTTCACCCTAGTCCTCCTCGCCCACTGGGTTCAAGGGTGAACCGAACGCCCCCCCCTCCACGCACTTACCGCCCACCCTCCCGCGCGCGCACGAGCCGCGCCCGCCGTCACGGCCACCGGCGTCGGCAGTCAGCACAGCTGCCTCTCCGGGGGCGTCTGGGATTTTCTCCCTTTGCTTTGCACGGCTGTGTATTACTTACGTTTTAAAGAATAGATCTGTGTCGTTTTTACCGACCACCACCAAAGTTATTTCCTTATAAAGAACTGCCCTCCATGCCCCAGGAGAATGTGTTTAAGGCCGTGAAGTATTCAGGAACTTTTCGAGGCAGCATTTCTCACAGAAACGAAGAGTCAGGCGGCAACAAAGACCACACCAGATCCCTCCATCTGCGCTGACCCCAAGCAGGGACTCACAGTTTGGTGACGGTCCCCTGACACTTTGAGAGCCAGAGTGTCACTATGTGATCTCAGATTCCTTTTTTTTTTTAAGTTTGTATGACAGAGGCTCCCAAAATTTCCTGGTTCACGGCACCTTTACTGTTTCAGTGTCTTCTTCACGGCGCCCCTAGGCCAAAAGCAGTGCCTGTGTAGCGGTTAGGTCTGAGCAACTCACTCACTTACACCCAGCAACTTAATAGGGGGTTAAATAGTGTACATAAATTGGGGAAAAAACCCAGTATTTTTTGTTTCATTCTTCAATAACCACCACTATGGCGCCTGCACTGGCTGGCCCCTGCACAACTTCACAAACACTCAAGTCAGGCTGGGCACTGCCACCCTCATCTTCCACACTGGCTGTTTCACACTGACTTTCACACAGTGACTTTTCATCACAGCAAATGCCAAAAACCTGGTTTCACAAAGACACGGTATCATTAAAAAGTACACACTGCATTCTGCTGTTAGCACCGTGAATGTACCTTCAGCTGAGAGCTCGCATGGAGTCTGACAGGCATCAAGCCTCATTCTGTTTCCCCTGAAATTTTAAAATACCCTGAAATGTGCCTGTGAATTCACTATTGTCCCCACAGCATCTTGGCCCAGAGTTTGGGAACCAACTCTGTGAGTATATACAAAGAAAAAAGTCTCAAAGTATACAGCACACAACTGCTGCGTGACGGTGTCACAGATAGTTTTTACTTCTCTATACTTTCCTGTATTTATTGAAAAAAAAATGCTTTACTTTTATAATCAGGAAAAACAAACAACTAGGCAGCTAACAGATACCCCAAGTTAATGATTAAAGCAACTTCAAGTTTGTCAAGGATGTGACATAACAGGGACTCACACACTACTAGCGAGAGTGTTAACTTTCACCACCACTCTGGAAGGCAGTTTGTGTTACCTAGTAAAACTGAAGATAAATAAATAAAGCCTATGACTCACTAATTCCATTGCTAGGTGCAGCCTCCAGAGAAAGCTGTCCACGTGTGCCCGTACGGGAAGTCACTGCAGCACTGGCTGTAACAGCCCCAAACAGGGTAACCCCACAGCCTGTCTGCGGTGGGACAGATAACTGTGGTGTCCGCACTCAGTGGGACCCTACACAGAAGAGAGAATGATGAATTTCGGACATGTGCACTAACATGGGTGGATTTCACAAACGTAAAGCCAGGTTAAAGAAATAAGGAACAAGAGACAGACAGCTGGCCAGCAAGTACATGAGAAGATGTTCAACAGTGCTAATTACCAGATAAACGCAAATTAAATCCAAATGAGGTATCACCTCACACCAGTCGGAATGGCCATCATCAAAAGTCCACGAACGATAAATGCTGGAGAGGCTGTGGAGAAAAGGGAGAAATTCCCACCACTAAACTGCTGGTGGGAATGCAGTTTAGTGCAGCCACTATAGAGAACAGTATGGAGGCTCCTTAAATAACTAAAAATAGAGCTATCATGTGATCCAGCAGTCCCACTCCTGGGCACACATGCAGAGGAAACTATAATTCGAAAAGACACCTGCACCCCAATGTTCACAGCAGCACTAGTTACAACAGCCAAGACATGGAAACAGCCTAAATGTCCATCAACAGATGACTGGATAAAGACGCTGTGGTATGTCTATACAACGGAATACTACTCAGCCATAAAACAGAATAAAACACTGCCATTTGCAGCAACATGGATGGACCTGGAGATTGTCATTCTCAGTGAAGTCAGTCAGACAGAGAAAGAAAAACACCATATGATATTGCTTACGTATCGGAATCTAAAAACAAAGGACGCAAACGAATTTAACTCCCAAACAAAAACAGACTCACAGACACAGAGAACTTATAGTTACCAGAGGGGTATGGGGGTGAGAAAAGATAAATAGGGGATTCTAAACTTGCACGTCCGGGGGAGTGATGGAAATGTTAGCCGTCGTGATTGTGGTGGTGGTTTCATGGGTGTAGACATGTATCAAAATTCATCAAACTGTATATTTGAAATACATGTAGTTTACTGTACAGGAACTGTACCACAATAGAGGTGTTAAATTTTTTATTTATTTATAAAATAAAATAAATAAGGAAGAAGAGTATGTAAGAACGGCTCCATTTAGGAAAGAGGAAAGAACAGGCAAAACCAAAGGAGAGGACAGCTTGTTACGGAAGCATTTCGCCACTGAGAAAATGCGGAAAAGCTCAACAATTAATCACTTGAGTGAACAAGAGGTTCCACAGAACTTGTCAGAAGACAAGGTCAACTTCCAAACACCAACGGCTTTCCCACACACCATCAGTTACCAGTTAGAAACCGGCACAAAAAAAAAAAAAAAAAATCACGTTCAAGGTAGTGAAAACACCCCAGCAGCAAGCCTGAATGCCGAGGAGCGCGACCAGCGCGCAGAGGCAGAGCGTGGGGACACCCGTGTCAGTGTGCGCGGCGCCTCCCCTCACCGGGCCACGTGGCGGCGCCACCCCTGCCCCTGGCTCCCCTGCCCTGAGCCACACGTGCTCAGCTCTCTGCCTCTGTCCCCGGGGTCAAAGGCAACAGAACCAACAGGCGTCTCCGTCCCTCCTCCCAGCCCGGCCTGGGGCCCGCAGCCTGCCCTGTGGACTTCGAGCTCGGGCGCCGCATGCAGGGACAGCAGCGTTGGGGAGGCCACCCCTGGAGAAGCAGACGGGAAGAGGTCTGCACACCTCTGCTCCCCGCCCCGTCTCCCTGGTTGCTCCCTGGTTCATACAGCACAGTTCTAAGATCAAGCGTCAAGTGAAACACTGAACTCTACTACTTGGGCAGAATTTCTTAGGAAATAGGTGGTGTTGATCGGTAGAGCCAGAAATAGATCTCTGGAAAATTACTGAACGTTTTTCTGTCTCAATTAGTCTTAGTAGCTGTTCCAGAATTATAAATGTCAGTGATCTAAATGCCACAGGCATGTAGGATTACCTGTAGTCTTAACTTGACCTCCTTTCACCCAAGTTTCTAGGTCATCTCAGCCAGTGCCGTTACTAAGAAAACAGTAAGATTTACCACGGTCCCCAGAGTCTGGCACTTGTGCTCAGAGGAAGACTCCAAATACTGACTCCATCAGTTCTTAGCTCCGTGTCTTTATACAAGTTCCTCACTTTCTCAGTTTGCTCAGCTGAAAAGTGTGGACAATGTACTCCCTACCCCACAGCATTTTAAGGGACCATTACACGAGAGGATTCGCGCAAGCTCTTCAGCAAACTGCTTACAGCAAAGCAGAAACAAACGCTAGCAATGATTGCTTAGGACATCCTTATTTACTAAACATGCATCTGTAAAATGGACAGATGCCTGAAGCCTGGCAGCCCTGGGGCAGAACAGACAAAGCGCAAACCCCCGCCCACCCCAGCAGAGCTCTCCGAATACCAGTTCTGCAGGAGAGCAGGCGGTTCCCCGGGGGCAGGGGACACATCAGAAGTTCCTTCCACTCCTAGATGGTTGAGTGTTGCTTTTTTTTTTTTTTTTTTTTTACCGTAAACAGGTACTGAATTTTGTCAAATGCATTTTCTGCATCAGTTGAGATGACTGTGCGGGGTTTTCCCCCCTCGTTCTGTTAATGTGGTGTATTGATTAATTCTTGTACGTTGCATTTCTGGGATAAACCTCCCTTAGTAAATGGTGTATGTTTTCAACACGCTACTGGGTTTCGTTTGCTAGTATTCTGCGGAGGGTTTCTGCGTCAATGTTCGTAAAGAACACTGGTCTGCAGTCTTCTCGTGATGCCTCAGTCTGGTTTGATACCAGGGTAACAATGGCTTCACAGGATCACTTAGGAGGGATTCCATCCTCTTCTGTTCTCTTCAAAGACTTCGAGAAGGACGGGTGTCAACTCTTCCTTAAGCGTTTGGTAGAACTCACCAGTGCAGCCATTCGGTCCTTTTTCTTTTAATGCGAGTCTGTTTCCTTCCTGAATCAACCTCTTTACCTGTTACAGGTCCCCTCAGACTTTGTTCTTCTTGAGTCAGTTTTGGTAGTTGGTCTGTCCCAGGGATTTTTCTGTTTCATCTAAATTATCTAATTTGTTGGCATAAAATTGTTCACAGTGTTCTCTTAAAATGATCTTTATTTCTGTAAGGTCAATCAAGAGCAATGTCCCTACCTTCATATCTGATCTGATTGTGTCTCTTCTCTTTTTCTCATAGTCAGTCTAGCTAAGGGTCTGTCAAGTCTTCTCTCTTCAAAGCAGCAACCTGCGGTTTTGCTGGCTGCACAGTTGCTGTCTGCCCGCCTGGACTCTGGCCTGCACGGCCTCCTCCCTCCTCAGGCCTTCGCTTCCCCTGGTCCCCAAGGGGCGAAGCGAGGCCGCGGCCTCGAGGACTTTCACGTTCCCAACACGGACACTCGCAGCCGGGACGCCCCTGCGGGAACTGCTCTCACCGCGCACTCTAAGCGTTGCTTTGTTGTTTGTGTCAAACCGGCTTCTAGTCTCCCCTGTGACTGCTTCTCTGGACCAGGGAGGGACACGAACCACCCACAGACCTGACAGACACCCATCCTGCACCAGCCGTGGCAGGATACACGCTCTTTCCTAGTTCACACGGGGTGTGTTCCCGGATAAATCACAAGTCAGGCCTTAGGACAATTCTTAGCTAAAAAGACTGGTATCAGGCGCGGGGGAGGGTGTAGATCGAATGGTAGAGCGCATGCTTAGTGCGCACAAGGTCCCGGGTTCAAGCCCCAGCAGCTCCATTTAACAAAAGAAAAAAAACAATAAATAGATAGACCCAATGACCACGCACCAGACAGACAGACACCGCACACAGTAGACAGACAGACACAGCACACAGTATCTTCCACGACAAGGACAGAATGAACCTCGAAATCAGTGACAGAAGGAAAACCTGAAAACTCACAAAATGTGAAAACAAAGCAATACAAACCTGAACCGCCGCAGGCCCGGGTCTGCCAAGCCTGCCAGTGGCACTTCCCACAGCGCCGGCCCGCCTGCCGCCTCTGCGAACCGTGCTGGTAGTTCCCACAACATGTTCAACTTTACAAATCACTGCTGTGTTTGTCACGGTGATCTCTGATGTCACTACTGTAATTCTTTTGGCATTTATTTAGCAATAAAGGATGTTAAAACTCAGGTACGTAAGTTTTCTTCAGACACACTACTGCTTATCACACACTTACAAGAGCACAGCGTTGTGTAAACACAACTTTCGTGCACACAGAAACAAGAAGTTTCCGTGAGCCCCAGCTCTGTGCCATCCACTTCCCAGAGGCGTTCGGAACCAAAGCCGCAGGGGCCCCCAGGTCTGCCTCTACACGCAGGCGGCCCCTGAACAGCAGAGCCCCCTCCTTGTAACTGCCACGAACCACACCTTCACACACGGTGTGCCTGTTAGCGCATGTTTGTAGCGCTACTTTGATGCGTTTATCTTTTAAATTATACCAGAACAAGAGCAGAGCAGACACAGCAACACTGCCTTTCACACTTAACGCCGCAGTCACCTGCGTCCGCGACCGTCGCTCCCCTGCGGCTCTGCGTCACTACCCAGGGCCGCTCGCTCCAACCTGAGACCCCCGCAGCATCTCTCGCAGCGGGGCCTACGAGTGACAGAGCCCCGAGCTCTCGTTCATCCGGGAGTGTTTTGCTGTTCCTGGATAGCTGGATATCCAGATACAGAGCTCTTTCCTGGATAGCTGGATATCCAGATACAGAGCTCTATCTGGATAGCTCTCCAGATACAGAGCTCCTTCCCCAGCACCTTCAACACGTCCCCCAGCCGCTGGCCTCCGTGGCACTCGCTGGGAGAGTGGCTGTCAACGCCCCTGAGGCTTCCTGTCTACACGGCCAGTCACGTCTCTCCTGCCTGCACAGTTCTTTGTCTTCGGACAGTCTGACTATGTCTCGGCGTGGTCTCTGACTCTGTCTTGCTCTGGGCTGGCTGAGGCCACCTGATTTGCAGACCCCTGTGCTCCACCGCTTTGGGTGGGTTCTGACTTCTCTTCCAAGCTCCCGTCTCATCTCCGCCGGCACCCTCGCCGCAGACCCGCTGCGATGCTGGACGGGGCTCTGCTGGCCCGCTGTCCTCACGGGGTCGGCTTAGTCGTCTTTAGTCTTCAGTCTATCCTCTTTCCCCTCACGCTGGATAACCTCTGTTGACCTATTCTGATACAGTTAAGAGTATGTCTAGACTTTGACCCCCAGTTCCTGGCATGGAGCTTTGAGAACCTTTGGAATCCCGAGTGACAGGCGTGTCTGCATTATGAGGTGGCACGTGGTGGGACCCTCAGAGAGCTTCAGGATGGGGGCTGGTCACTAGAAAAGCCAGCCCCGTATTTAGAAGGTTGCAGTTTCAGCCTCCCCGCCCCAGCCCTCAGGGCAGGGAGAAGGGCTGGAGACTGAGCTGTCACGGGGCCAGCGGTGCGATCAACCCTATGAACGTAAGATAAGTAAGTTCACACTGCACAGCACGGGGCACCGAATTCAGTCGCTTGTAGCAGCCTATGGCGAAGAAGAATATGAGAACGTGTTCCCATACGACCGAAGTACTGGGCTGCACACCAGAAATGAACACATTTTAAACTGACTATACTTCAATAAAAATACATAAAAAATAAATGAGATAAAAGAAAAAAAACATGTGCATGTAATAAAACTCCATATAAAAAACCTGGACGAGAAGACACAAAGGAGCTTCCTGGCTGGGGAACACTCGGTCAGCCGGGAGGGTGACGGGCCAGGCTCCTGGGGGAGGGGGCCGGAAGCTCCGCGCCATCTGTGGCCCCCAGACTGCCTCCTGCGAGTCTTCCACCCAGCAGCTCCTGGGCTGTATCCTTTGTAAGACGCATAGCCGTCAGTACAGCATTTCCAACGAGTTCTGTGACACGTCCTGGCCAGCTGCAGCCCGGAGGAGGCTGCGGCACGTGCTGACCTGACAGCCGGCTGGGCAGTCGGTGGATGTCCTGGGAGCCCACTGGTGGCTGGGATCTGCAGGAAGTGCAGCCTGCTGAGGACGCTGCCCGTTAGTTGTGGGGTCGGAGGCTGACTCCAGCTGGCTGGTGTCAGAACTGAACCAAGCTGAAGAAAACTCAGCTGGTGTCACATCGTTTGTGCCCGAAGAGTCCTTCCTTCAAGTTTGGTGACTCTGTCTTCAGCCTGCTGCCGTCTGCTCCTACACCCACCAAGCTGCGGCATTACTCAGCTCCAGGATTTCTATCTGGCTCCCACACTTCCTGTCTTATCGGTATTCTTCACTTGTCGGGACGCCACGCTCGTGGTCTCCTTTAGTCCTCTGAACATACTGAAGACTCTGCGTTGGAGTATTTCTCAAGGAAGGTCACCGTCTGAGCTCCTTCAGGCACGGTGTCTACGAGCCTTTTCTTCTTGTGAAGGGACCATACACTTTCGATTCCTGCATGCCTAGTAATTTTGCGTTGAAAATTAGGAATTTTTACTATTACAATCTGGCAGTTCTGTTACCGGACACTCTCTACTCCCAGCACTTAGACAGGACTTTTTTTTTGGATGGTTGTTTACTTTTTAAAACTACTTTTGTTAAAACAGTATTCTTTACTGTGTACGGCCAGAGTCTCTGGTCCAGCACCTCAGTGGTCACCTGGTGATGTGGCAGGAATTTTCTTACACGGGTTTTGGCTACTTTGAGTAGTGCTGCTAGGAGCATTCACGGAGAAGTTTCTGCTGTCTTGGATGCATACCCAGGTCACACGGGAACTCTGCTTCACCTTTTCAGGAGCTGTGAAATTGTCTTCCGCAGCGGCCACACCCTCTCTCCAAATCTGTGCCAACACTGGCTGTTACCTGTGCGGGTGTGCTTTCCTCACTGCCACCTCGTGCGCACGGCGTCTCCTTGAGTTTTCACTGTGCGCGTCGAATGGCTAAGGTACTGAGCATCTTCACGCGTGCGCTTACTGTCCCCTTTCATGTTGCCTTCAGAGGCATGCTGATGCAGAGCCTCAACCCATCTTAAAAGCAGATGGTTTTTAGAGCAGTTTTCGGTTTACAGAAAAATTTCACAGGAAGTAGAGTTCTGATAAATGCCGCCCGCCACACACCCATATAGTTTCTTCTATTACTAACGTTGTGCATTAGAGTAATACATCTGTTACAATCACTGAATGAATATTGCTATATTATTATTAACTAAATTCCACAGTGAGTCAACCGGGGTTGAGTCTTTGCAACCCCCAGTGCCATGGCTTTTGTTGGCAGATGTGTGCGGGGCACCTGCCAGGACAGTACCGTGCGGAGTCAGAAACGCCCTCTGCCCCGCCCCGGCAGCCACGGGGAGGCCTCTCCGCGCCCTGCCGCCCCTCCTGTCGCCCAGCTGCAGTCACATGCACAACACGGAGCCTCCTCAGACCGCCTGCCTTCACGCAGTGACGCGAACTCACGGTTCCTCCGGGTCTTTTCATGGCTTGACAGCCCTTTCCTTTTCACCGCGGAGTAGAGCCCCGCTGCACGAATGTAGGGCAGTTTGTCTTTCCACTCACTGACTGAAGGCTGCTTCCAAGTCTGGGCAATTAAGCACAAAGCTGCTATTAACATCTGTGTGCAAGTTTTGTTGTGTAGATGCAAGTTTTCAGCTCATCTGGGTAAACAACTGTGCCATGAGCCCTGGACAACATGCTCAGCCTACGCTTGGCTTTGTAAGAACCTGTCAGACTCTTCCAAAGTGGCCACCCCAGCCTGGGGTCCTGCCAGCAGGGCATGAGAGTTCTGTCGTTCCACAGCTTCCACAGCACTGGGTGCTGTCAGTACGCCGGTCTGGGCCGCTTTGATAGGTACGCAGTGGTGTCTCGCTGTCTTAACTTGCAGTTCCTTGAAGTCTTTTCCTATCGCACCCCCTCATTCACCGTCTGTCCATGTTCTGAGGCAAGATCTCTGCTCAGATCTTCTGCCCGTTTTTAATTGAGTTGTTTTCATGTTGATGAACTTCAAGTGTCCTTTCTTTTGTATATCTTGGAAACCAGTTCTTTTTCAGATATATTTTTACAAAGATTTTCTCCTAGGCCTTGTCTGTTCATTCTATTAACAGTGCTTTTCTCAGAGCAGTTTTTAATTTTAATGAAGTCCAACTCTCAATTTGGCAATATCTTTACTGTCTAAATCATCAGTCATAATTCCAATTATTACTTTAAAATGTTGTATGTCACATTTCCTTGTCAAACTTCCTTGCCAATTGCATCTATCGTTTAAAATTGTGACTCCTCACCGAATCTTTAACCATGGCTATTTTTACGTCTTTTGTCACTGACAGTTTTTACCTCTGATGCTTCTCTGAAAGCATTCACAGTTACAGGGGTTGCTTCATCCTCAAGGAGAGGCATGGAAAGGACCCTGACAGGTACTCAAGAATATCGGTTTCTGGTAACTTTAAGATCGTATTACTGACCTGGGTAAGAATTTCTAGAACTCTAATCAAGAAACTGATTCATAACACTGCTAACCCAAGATAGAGCAAAGTAAAAATTACATGTGACAGAGTGAACTGATGTGGGTGATTATAATTTTTGCACTTTTTGTTTGAAGCACTGTTGGTCCTTTAATATTTTGTTTTCCAGATTTATGGAAACTTTCCCCCCTCTTTTTCTTAAGCTATCTACAACTCACCACAATTTAATAGATTACACTATTTAAAATAAAAATTAAATTATAGAAATGCATGAAATATAGGGAAATGTTCATAATATTAGGTTTAAAA
Organism: Camelus ferus; assembly: GCF_009834535.1. Taxonomy (NCBI): domain Eukaryota; kingdom Metazoa; phylum Chordata; class Mammalia; order Artiodactyla; family Camelidae; genus Camelus; species Camelus ferus. The sequence goes on along the minus strand of NC_045711.1, from coordinate 18,214,321 downwards.
ATGCCAAGTATAGGTATACTGGGAAATATGTGAAAATTGTGTGTGCATAAAGTCAATAAATTAAAAAGTAAAATTCAAAAATGAAAAAAACAAAACAAAATTAAACAAAATAAAAATTGAAACATGCATCTTTTCTCTCTACCTGATCCCTCCAGGACTCAGAAGCTCTTAGTGAATATTCTCATTTCTACGGCAGTATATTTGTTTTAGGTTCATTAAGACTCTGTTCTCCTTGTAACAGCACAACATTGGAAAAATTGGTTTATTACCGAGGTTTTTACTACAACATCCCATTTGACCTACATGTACACAGAATCAGACATGATCAGACAGATTTAAGGAACTAACGCTGACTCTGCAGAGCCAACGCATATAAAATCCCTTGAAATCCTGGCCTAGTGTCTTGTTTATAGAATTCTCAGGCTTACAGGTGAGTAAGGGTGGTCACTTCCTGGCAGGCTCAGGAAACTTAAGATATACTGGGGACCTCAAGAAGAAAGGAATTCACCCAAGTCTACAGGTGCACAGGTGAAGTCTGGTGGTAAATGTCTGGCTTGTCAGCCTAAACTTGAAAGGCTCTTGAGGGTCCAATCCTCATTCCTCATTAGACGTTCCAACAAGGGCGACGTGAAAAGAACCCATATGATAAATCTCTGTTCTTGCTGTGTTTATGTAAATAATCAGGCCAGGATAACTAGACTAAACTTATCTTACAAACAAGTTAGTCTTACAATGATTTCATTTGAGAAAAGTAAGGTGACTGTAGGGAGAAAACTATGTTTCCATAGAGAATGGTCACACACCCCACTGTGGTTATCAGATCACAGCCCTGTCTGTTTTCTTTGATGTTTTGTTACCTACTTGTAAACTGGACTGGATCCTGATTATTCTAGCTTCCTCCAACATCTAGCCACAACTGCCCAAACTAACAATTCCAATTATGGTTCCACTGTTCAAACCTGAAATCACTAAGAATTGAGACTGTCCTCTTCCTGAAACACTAGAAGCTAAAGCTGGATCACATGACACAACCTTCAGAGAAATCGCCACAACCAGCCACGTATGGGCAGCCTTCACACCTGCTGCCGTGTGGGTCGCTAAGAAAATTCACTACAACACTCAATTCCATCGACAGAGACATTCAAACTGCAAACCAGGAGATTCATCCAATTACACCTGCCATCCTCATTCCACGATCTGAAGATGCTCCACGTTCAAATCCAGATTGTTGGACACGGACTCCCACCTGCACCGCTGCCTCCGGAGTAAGACACAACAGGTAAACGGCACTGACCCGTGCTCCAGACTAACAGACCAGTGTGGCGAGCTCAGTGACAACCTGCCAGCCCCGCTTCTGGACTGCGAAGCTTCTTGAGCACGTTCCACGGTGGGAGCACAGGGGAAGAAAGACGCCACCGGAAGATGCCACCCCAAATGCACTGCTTTGGCACAGGATTATTCTGAACTAAAGGTACTTGAAAAAGCAGATTTTTTGCTGTCGTTGTTGGAAAGGCATTAGAAGATCACTTTCTTTTTGAAGAGAGGACATAAAAGCTCATGTGTGAAAGATGCCATTCCTGTACCAGGAGAAAATGTGCCTCGGAGGGGAGCTGAAGCTGAGAGACCTCTATACGAACAGACCCTGCAAAATAATTCTCACCTTCCTTTAGCCTCTCCACACAGTTTAGATACTTTCCCACAACTGTCTCTCTGTTTAACTTCACATGAAAACGTGTGGATTTTGCCCCATCTTTGCATCTTCATTTCCTTATGAGAGTTCCCATGTCACATAAAAATTACACAAATGTGTACACTTTCCTCCTGTTAATTTGCCTTAATATCAGTTTAATTCTCAGGCCCAGATAAAAAACTCTAAGAGGGTGGAAGTAAACTTCTGCCTCCCCTGCAGGTGCGATGACTTCTGGGCCACCTAACCCGTCAGATGGAAAAATGCACTGTCTTCTATTTAGTTTTTATTTCTTCTGTAATATTTTTATATTCCAACAGCACTTAATTTTTTTTGACAATTTTGGAAATTGATTCTCAGACATGACACCAAAAGCACAACAATAACAACAACAACAAAAATAAAGTGGATTTCATCAAAATTAAAAACTTGTGCAAGAACTCAATTGCAAAAAAACCGAACGAGTCATGGGGATGTCATGTACACCATGGGGACTAGAGTTAATCACACTGTACTGAATGCGAGTAGCTAAGACAGTAAATCTTAAAATTTTTCATCACTAAAATTTGTATGGTAATATATGTTAACTAGACTTACTGTGATCATTTCACAGTATACACAAATATCAAATCATTACGTTATCAACCACAGAAAAACATAAATGAGAAAAAAACAACAGTATGGAGCCTAAACAACAGGCTACTGAGAAACCAATGGGTTAATGATGAAATCAAAGGAGAAATTAAAAAAAAAAAAAAAAAAAAAGACAATGAAAACACAACCACACAAAATCTATGGGACGCAGCAAAAGCAGTCCCAGGAGGGAGGTTCACAGCGATACAGGCCTTCCTCAAAAAACAAGAACAATCTCAAATAAACAACCTAACTTCCCACCTAAAAGAATTAGAAAAAGAACAACAAACAAAACCAAAGTCAGCAGAAGGAAGGAAATAATAAAGATCAGGGAGGAAATAAATAAAAGAGAGGTTTAAAAAAACAACAGAAAAAAATCAATCAAACCAAGAGCTGGTTTTTTGGAACAGTAAACAAAATTGACAAACTTCTGGCCAGGCACACCAAGAAGAAAAGAAAGAGGATCAAATAAAATAAGAAAGGAAAATGGAGACATTACAACCAACACCACAGAAATACAAAAAAATCATAAAAAAAAATACTATGAACAACTATATGGCAATAGATTGGACAACTCAGAAGAAATGGACAAGTTTCCAGAAACACAGAGTCCACCAAGACTGGATCAAGAAGAAATAGATCATTTGAACAGACTAATCAGTAGATGTGAAATAGAATCAGCAATAAAAAGCCTCCCTGCAAACAAAAGCCCAGGACCAGACAGCTTCACTGGAGAATTCTATCAAACATACAAAGAACGCACACCAGCCCTTCTCAGACTCTTCCAAAAGACTGAAGAGGAGGGAGTACTCCCAAACTCATTCTGTGAAGCCACCATCACCCTGATACCAAAACCAGACAAGGACACACTACCAAAAAAGAAAATTACAGGCCAACGGCACTGATGAACATAGATGCAAAAATCCTCAACAAACTACTAGCGAACAGAATCCAACAACACATAAAAAAGATTACACACCGTGATCAAGTTGCTTTCATCCCAGGGACACCATGATGGTTCAACATACGCAAATCAAACAACGTGAAACACCGCATCAACAAGAGGAAGGACGAAAACCACATGATCACCTCAACAGATGCAGAAAAAGCATTTGATAAAATTCAACACCCACTTATGATAAAAACTCTCACCGAAGTGGGTATAGAGGGAACATATCTCAACATAATACAAGCCACTTATGACAAACCTACAGCCAGCATAATATTCAGCAGTGAAAAACTGAAAGCCTTCCCACTAGAATCTGGAACAAGACAAGGCTGCCCACTCTCACCACTTCTGCCCAACATAGTCCTGGAAGTCCTAGCCGCAGCCATCAGGCAAGAGAGAAATAAAAGGGATCCAAATTGGAAAAGAAGAGGTAAAAGTGTCATTACGTGCAGATGACATGATACTATATATAGAAAACCCTCAAGGCTCCACATGAAATTTACTAGAGCTGATAAAAGAATCTGGCAAGGTAGCAGGATACAAGATTAACATACAAAAGTCAGTTGCATTTCTTTACGGTAACAATGAAATATCAGAAAAGGAAAGTAAAGCCATAACCCCTTTTAAAATTGTGTCCAAAAAAATAAAATACTTAGAAATAAATCTGACCAAGGAAGTGAAAGACCCACATGTGGAGAATTATAAAACACTAAGGAAATTAAAGATGACTTAAAGAAATGGAAAGATATTCTATGTTCTTGGATTGGAAAAATTAATATTGTTAAAATGGCCAGACTGCCCAAGGCAATCTATAGATTTAAAGTGATCCCTATCAAATTACCCAGAACATTTTTCACAGAACTAGAACAAATAATCCTAAAATTTATATGGAATCACAAAGACCCAGAATCGCCAAAGCAATACAGAAGAAAAAGAACAAAACTGGAGGGATAACTCTCCCAGAATTCAGATAATACTACAGAGCTACAGTAATCAAAACAGCACGGTATTAAAAAAAAAAACAAAAACAGACACAGGGATCAATGGAACAGAATAGAGAGCCCAGAAATAAACCCACAAACTTTTGGTCGATTAATCTTTGACAAAGGAGGCAAAGAACATACAATGGAGTAAAGACAGTCTCTTCAGCAAGTGGTGTTGGGAAAACTGGACAGCTGCATGTAAATCAATGAAGTTAGAATACTCCCTCACAACATACGCAAAAATAAACAAGTGGTGTAAAGACTTAAACATAAGACAAGACATGATAAATCTAGAAGAAAACACAGGCAAAACATTCTCTGATATAAATCTCAGCAATGCTTTCCTAGGGCAGTCTACCCAAGCAATAGAAATAAAAGCAAAAATAAACAAATGGGACCTAATTAAGCTTATAAACTTTTGCACAGCAAAGGAAACCATAAGCAAAACAAAATGACAACCTATGGAATGGGACAAAATATTCGCAAAATATGCAACTGACAAGGGCTTAATTTCCAGAATATAAAAACAGCTCATACAACTTAATAACAAAAACCCCACCCAATCCAAAAATGGACAGAAGACCTAAATAAGCAATTCTCCAAGGAAGACATTAAAAATGGCCAATAGGCAAATGAAAAAATGCTCCATATCACTAATTATTAGAGAAATGCAAATCAAAACTACAATGAGGTATCACCTCACACCAGTCAGAATGGCCATCATTCGAAAGTCCACAGATGACAAATGCTGGATAGGCTGTGGAGAAAAGGAAACCCTCCTACACTGTTTGGTGCAGCCGTTATGGAAAACAGTATGGAGATTCCTCAAAAAACTAAAAAATAGACTTACCATATGATCCAGCAACCCTACTCCTGGGCATATATCCAGAGGGGAATGTTAATGCAAAACGGTACATGTACCCCAATGTTCATAGCAGCACTATTTACAATAGCCAAGACATGGAAGCAACCTAAGTGTCACTGATAGATGACTGGATAAAGAAGTTGTGGTATATTTATGCAACAGAATACTACTCAGCCATAATAAATAATAAAATAACGCCATTTGCAGCAACATGGATGGACCTGGAGATTGTCATTCTAATTAAAGTAAGCCAAAAAGAGAAAAAAAATACCATATGATATCAATTACACATGGAGTCTCAAAAAAAAAAAAAGTCAAACAAACTTATATACAAAACACAGACTCACAGACATAGAAAACAAACTTATGGTTACCAGAGGGGGAAGGGGGTGGGAAGGATAAAATAGGAGTTCAAGATCTGAAGATACTAATATATATAAAATAGATACACAACAAGTTCAAACTGTACAGCACAGAGAACTATACTCAATATCTTGTAGTAACTTATGGTGAAAAACAAGGTAAACTGACTATACTTCAATAAAAAACATATCTATACAAAAAGTCATTATGTTGTAAACCTGACACTAATATAATTTTATGTCAATTTTATCTACATTTTTAAAAAATTTGTGCAACAGAGGATACTATCAAAAAGGGACAAAACAGCACACAGAATGAAAGAAAATACCTGCAAACCATACATCTAATAATGGTCCAGAATGTATTAAAAACCTCTTACAAATCAACAACAAAAAGAGAAACAACTCAATTCCGAAATGGATAAAGGACCTGAACAGACATTTCTACAAAGAAAGATTTTGGTCAACCAACCAATGAAAAGATGCTTAGCATTAATCTGCATTAATTAGAAGTGCAAATTAAAACCATATTTCACACACATTAGGATGGCTATAATAAAATATAGTATAATAATAAATTAAGTAAATCATGACAATTAAATAAGTGAAAATGTACTAAAATAAAGAAAATTAATAAAGCCAAAACTTGGTTCTCTGATAAGATCAACAAAACTGACAAACTTTTAGCTAAATGGACTAAGGAAAAATAGGAAGACTCACATAACTAAGAAAAGAAAATTAGGACACCACGGCTGACGCTACAGAAACAGAAAAGGTTCCGAGCGAGCACTGTGATGAACTGTGCGGTGCCAAACCGGACAGCCTATTTAAAGTGGACAAAGTTCTAGGAACACCAAACCTACCAAGACTAGATCACGAAGAAAGACAAATTGTGAACAGACCTGTAGTTAGTAAGGAGACGGAATGATGCAATCAAACAGTCTCGACAAGCAGCCCTGGACCTCACGGCTTCCCTGGTGGATACAACTAAACATTTCAAGAGTAACCGATCTTTACAAACTTTTCCCAAAAACTGAGGAGGGAAAATTTCCTAATTCATTCTATGAGACCAGCATTGCCTGATACCAAAGCCAGACAAAGACACTACAGACAAAGAAAAGCACAGACCATCATCCCCTGCGAACATTAATGAAAAATACGTCCAACAAAATAGCAAGTGAAACTCCACAGCGTATTCAAAGGCTTATACACCACGATCAAGCGGGATTTTTCCTGGAATGCAAGAGAGGTTCAACATAGGAAAACCCATCAGTGTAATACACCACATTGCAAAATGAAGGGAAAAACCATACGATTCTCTCAACTGATGCAGAAAAAGCATCTGACTAAATGCAACACCTTTCGTGATTAAAAAAATACTCAACAAACTAGGAATAGAAGGAAAGTATCCGAACATGATAAAAGCCAAACATGAAAAATTCAGCAAACGGAACACTCAATGGTGAAGGACTGAAACTGTCCCTCTAAGATCAGGAACAAGGCAAGGATGCTCACCTTGGCCACTTCCACTCAATATAGCATTAGAATTTCCAGCAAGAGCAATTAGGGAAGAAAAAGAAATGAAAGGCATCCAAATTGGAAAGGGAGAAGGGAAAGCATCTCTGTCTGAAGATACTATGACGTTACGTGAGGAAAACCCTAACGATTCCACAGAAAGCTGTGAGAGCTAATAAATAAATTCAGTCCTGTAGTAGGAGACAGTGTCACACACACACACACACACGTTGTATTTCCATTCTATACACAAACAGTGAACAATCAGAAAAGGAAGCTATGAAACAATCCCATTTACAAAAGCATCAGAAGGAAAAAAAATACTTAGAAATTAACTTAATCAAGGAGGTGAAAGACTTGCACAAAAATTTTCAAAATCTTGAAGAAATTCAACTAGACATAAATAAATGGAACTGCATCCCACGTTCAAGGACTGGATGACTTTTTATTGTTAAGATGGCAATACTACATAAAGCACTCCAGATTCAAAGCCAACCTCTATAAAAATCTAAAGGATGTTATTTGCAGAAATAGAAAAATCCAACTTAAAATTCATGTGGAATCTCAAGGGACCCAGAATAGCCAAAACAATCTTTTTTTCACCCTTAACAGAGGCATCGGGGACTGAACCCAGGACCTCATGCCTGCCAAACATGTGCTCTACCACTGAGCTATATCCCTCCACTGCTGCACCCCAAAACAATCTTGAAAAATATGAAAGCTGGGGGGTCACACTGCAAAGCTCCAGTAATCAAAACAGTATGTTACTGGCATAAAGACAGACTTACAGACCAATGGAACAGAATAAAGGGCACTGAATAAACAAACCCTTGCATATACGGTCAAATGATTTTTTTGACAAGGATGCCAAGACTGTTTGACAAATGTTTCTGGGGAAATTGGGTAACCACATGTAAAAGAATGAAGCTGGATCCTTACCTAACACTACATAGAAAAGTTAACTCAAAGTGGCTCAAGACCTAAAACTATAAAACTCTTAGAAGAAAAAACATAAGGCAAAATCTCCATGGCCCTGGATTTGGGAATGATTTCTTGGATATGACACCAAAGACACAAGCAATAAAAGAAAAAATAGACAAGTTAGACATCATGAAAATTAAAAATTTTGTTCATCAAAAGACATTATCACATAGCAGCACTAGTTACAACAGCCAAGACATGGAAACAGCATGCATGTCCATTGATGGATGGCTGGATAAAGAAGCTGTGGTATATTTACACAATGGAATACTACTCAGCCATATAAAAGAATGAGGTAATGCCATTTGCAGCAACATGGATGGACCTGGAAATCGTCATTCTAAGTGAAGGAAGCCAGAAAGAGAAAGAAAATACTATATGATATCACTTATATGTGGAATCTAAAAAAAAGGACAAATGAATGTATTTACAAAACGAACAGATTCACAGACATAGAAAACAAACTTATGGTTACCAGGGGGGAAAGGGGGTGGGAAGGGATAAATTGGGAGTTCAAGATTTGCAGATACTGATATATATAAAATAGATAAACAAGTTCAAACTGCACAGCACGGAGAACTATACTCAGTATCCTGTGGTGACTTACAGTGAAAGAGGCTATGAAAACGAATACGTGTACGTTCGTGATGACTGAAGCATTAGCTGTGCACCAGAAACTGACACACTGTAAACTGACAATACTTCAACTGAAAAAATATATGTACACATATATACACACACATATATACAGAACAACAAAAACCAGTATCAACGAAGTAAAAAGGAAAGCCACAGAATGGGAGAAAATATCTGTAAATCATTTATCCAATAAGGGGCTAATGTCCAGAATATATAAGGAACTCCAAAAACTCACCACCACCACCACCAACCTGGTTAAAAAAATTGCACAAAGGACCTGGACAGACACACCTCCAAGGAACATACACAAATGGCCAGGAAGCACACGGAAAGGTGCTAAGCACAGCTGGTCATTAAGGAAACACAAAGCGACACTGGGATGCTCCCTCACGCCCACCGGTTAGGATGGCCATCGTTAAACAAAGCAGAACAAAGCAGACCAGAAAACAGCAAGCGCTGAAGAGGACATGGGACGCTGATCGGAGTGCAAAGCGGGGCGTCACCGTGGAGGACAGCGCAGCGGCTCCTCACAGCACTGAACGCAGGCTGCACGTGGCCCGGCACCCCACGTCCGGGCCCACACGGGGCAGAACTGAGGCAGAGACCCAGGCCCGCAGGACCCTCACGCGCGCAGCAGCACTACTGACAACAGCTGAAACGGGACCGCAAACCAAGCTTGTGTTCACGGGGGGGACAGACAAGCAGGATGCAGCGCATGTATATGGCGGCATATCATTCAGCCTTAAAACGGAAGGAAATCCTGACACAGGCTACCACGTGGATGAACCCTGAGGGTGTTACACTAAGTGAAACAATCGAGTCACAACAAGACAACGTGCAGACGACTGCCCTCAGCCACAGCGCTCAGGGCAGTCAGAGCCGCAAAGACGGAGCGCAGGGCTGCGGCTTCCAGGGCGCGGGGGGGGGGGGGGGGGGGGGGGGGACGCCGCAGGAGGGCTCGCGGTCTCTGAGAACTCGCTAAAGTCTGTGTTAGAAGTGCAGCAGCAGCCAAAGCTACTCAGCACTGGAGGCTGCTTGTTCCCGTAGCTGCAGACGTAGCGTATTTTCTGCACTGGGCCCTCTGCGTCCCTGAGCACGGAGAGAAGGAATAAAGTCCAAGGTCCCGTCACCTGACGGGTGGCTGATGGTGCAACGGGATGTCCCGCACACTGTGTTCCCTCCGCAGGGCAAACCGAAGACGGGAAGGACAGGCCACGTCACCACGAGGAAAGTCCACAGGGACAAGACGCGTCGAGGCTGGTCAGACCCCAGGCGTCCTCATCAGAACACTCCCCTAAGCCAGCCGCCCACCCCCTCCTCAGACTCCGACGCAGTAACAGGGCCCAGGCTCACCCAGAGATGCCCGGAGGGTCAGGAGCCCAGCCCACTACCCGCAGGGTGTGGCTCTGCCCCCAGGACCTGCCACTGACCACAGGGACTCAGCAGTTTGCTTTTAGCAGAGCAGGGACCAAATGACTTTTTTTAAAGGTGCCTAGACAACAAATCAGAAAAATAGGGGTGTTTGTTTTCACTAAGGTTATTGCACCAAAACAGCAAAATATTTTCAAAGCTGGTTTTTCCCTGGTTGAGCCAAACACCACCACTGCAAAATTCTTAAAGTATGAACAGAATCCAGCAGCTCAATAAAAGAACAGCACATAATAATGCACATAACAATCAGGACTGTTCAACACGAGGAAGCCAATTAATCTCACTCACCACATAACAGAGAGAAGGAGACACTTACAGGGCCGTCCACACAGGCCTTAAGACGTCCCCCGAGGGGGAGGGTGTCGTCCAAAGTGCTCGCCATGCTTAGTGTACACAAGGTCCTGGGTTCAATCCTCAGTACCGCCTCTCAAAAGAGTAAATAAGAAATAAACCTAATTATCCCCCCCTAAAAAAAAAAAAACTAAAAAAAAGTCATTTGACAAAATCCTCAATCATTCTTGTTGGTAACATTCAATAAAGCAGACTCCATGGACACTTCCTGAATGTGATTTTTAAAAAGACGCAAACTTACTTACATGTGTATGTCTATGTCCGTGTGATGACACACTTAGGATCATTTAAAAATCAAAACAGACTAACTATGGTTCAGGCCCCTAACAGAGCCGGGTGCCCTCTGGGGATGTGGTCTCAGACACGCTCCTGCAGCACTGACAGCCAGGATTTCCTGAGCCGTCCCACATCCAAGGACACCACCAGCCGTTCTCACAGCAACACCTGCTGCCAGCTGCCAGCTGCCAGCTCATGGCCCTCAGGTCTCCCTCTGGAACTGTGCCACCATACAGACCTCCACCACCCTTGCTTAACCATTGCCCTCACCTCTTGCCAGTCCAGTCCTCACTCTTGACAAACAACGTACGTAACAGTGCAGTTGTGGCTTTATGAGCCTCCCCCAGCGTGTAGTCTGTGTCTCCCAGGCTAGAGTTCCCGACTTGCCGCAGATAAAACTCTCCCCAACTCCCCAACAGTGTTTGCTGATTACTGGCGTCCGCAGTGCGTGCGTCAGTCTGAGACCCTGCATGCTACCTAGCAGAGAAACATCAGCATTACCTCTATTTTTTAAAGCTTTAAGATCTTCCACTCTGCAGTGGATTTAATCTGAGGCCCTGGATGACATCGTTAAGTGAAGTGTGGCCACTCTATGGTGTTTACGTCTCTTTTGGTAGCAAGCAGCAAAAAAATTCAATTCAAACTGTAGGTCCCTAACATTTGGAAATGTATTATTGGCTTGCGGAGCCGTGAAGATGAACTTCACGGAAGTGCTTTTAGCGTCAAGCCCTACCTGGACACAAATAATCTCACCAGGACTGTCTCTGGGCTCTGCCTTCCCCTGATCAGCTTTATCCTCAGCAAGCCACTCCCCTGGGAGTACCGACCAGTCAGCCCCAGGCGGCTCTAGGAACACCGCAACCCCAGAGCTAGCGATGCCACGGGGGGAGCACGTCTATTCCACGACAGTTCTAACTGAAGTCCCAGGGAGGGCTGACCAGTCAGGCGCGGGGCACACTCCCGAATCCATCATGCGGCAAGGAAGACTGGACACTCTGACAAGACAGGTGACCAGGGCGGTCTTGCGGAAACCCTGAGGTTGTGATGGGGAGGGGTCATGGTGGGGACCACCCATGGTAAAGAAACATTAACAACAGAAAAAGGAGGAAGGGCTAGGAAAAGGGTGGTGGCCAGGCATCCTCAAATCCCGTCTACTGCGGTCCCTGAAAGGAACGCCGTGCGAACACTCACCGCAGCCTCCTGGGTCCGGCCCTAGTGCTCTCACTGGCCCGCAGCTGCTTCGCTCAGTGAGCACATCCTGACCCAGAGCTCCAAAGGGAGAATGTTTCAACTTGGGAGCGGTCCTATCTTCAGTTTTATAAACACACCACCTTGTTCTGTTGAAGAATTTGGACGTGGTTTTAAAACATGCCCATCAAAATGCCATCCACTGATTTCTTCAATTAATAGAAAAAAGGTCCAAGAGTTAGTGAGAGTCAAACTCTTGGTCATTGTGTCATTAGAATCACAACAGATTTTTCTTAAGAGGGGAGGGCATAGCTCAAGTGGTAGAGCACAAGCTTAGCATGCATTAGGTTCTGGGTTCAATCCCCAGCACCTCCTCTAAGAATAAAGAAATCAATAAACCTAATTACCTCACCCACTAAAAAAAGAAGAAAACAAGGGAAACCCTCCGTCTAGTCAGCAGCAGGAGAAGCAGGCCTGCTACTCCGGCCAGGCTGCCGTAGGTGACACTGATTCTTGCTCTGTTCTCACTCAGCGAATTACGCGTGTTGTCTACATTTTAAAAAATCGTAGCGTGATTCATGTCTCAATTCAGTGTCTTCAGTATCTCAATTCATGTCTAATCCCTTATGTAATGTTTACTAGCTCAGAGTTTAAAATGATCACTCGGATTAGAGCGGATGAAAAGGACAGTGCAGTACACCCAGGGGTGAGCTATGAGCCAACTTAAACACTGCTACGCAATTCTAGACACAGGCTGCTCCTGCTTTTCAAAAGCTCGCTTTGCACCGCTTTGCTTTTACTAAAGACCTATGTTGGTATCTGCTTTCACTAAGAAGAAATCCAAAGGAGATTTTTGCTTTTATGAGAAAAAGTGGCGTGTGAAGGCAGCCCTCAGCACCTGTGACTGCTTCTTCACTCCACCCCGTTCCAGCTCAGGAAGGACTGCACGGGAACGCTCCTCTGCGGGACGGCAGGAGCACCCTGTGCTGACACTGGACGGCGGGCCTGCGGCGCACACGCGACCCTGCGGTGCGGAGCTGGTTTAGACGTGGAACGAGCTGGAGGCCACCCCTTGCCCGGTGCTGTCAAAGGCCTGTTCACTGGCATCCTCCCCCCTCACCACGGTCTCCCCATGTGGACTCCATTTTTTTTTTCCTGCCAAAAGAAGGCAAGGGAGAAGGTGAAGGAGAGTTTGATGGTCATGCCAACCTCTTTCCTTCCCTCACCAAGAATCTCTTTAAAATTATCAAACTACGGTGGCTGCTGAGAACGCCACAAACGTGGACAGTGCCCAGGCCAAGACCAGAGTATCTGAGAGAGTATCATTCATTCGTTCCATAAATATTTACTGAGTACCTACTACTGGCCAGGTTCTATACTAGGTCCTGACGCTACAGTGAATGGGAAAGACAGATGCACATCAATGAACTGAAACAGGGTGAGGGCAGGGGAGCAGGGTCTGCTATCTCAGGCATGGTGGTCAGCGAAGGCTTCTCCAAGGAGGTGACATTTAAGCAGAGACTGAATCAAATGAGAAAGTTAGCTGAGCGCTCCAGGCCAAGGAGACAGCAGAGAGTGAAGGCCCTGACGTGGGGAGGGGCTCTGTGCTCTGCAAACAGCAAGGCCAGCGCTCCCACCACATGGGAGACTCATACAAAATGCAGCTGGAGAGAGGGCTGCAGCCCCGGACGCGCAGGCTCGCCAGACTCGGTGTGGCTTTGGGTTTTCTTCTAAATGTCAGGGTAAGCCACTGGGAAGTTCTGAGAAGGGAGCTAACACGGTCAAGCATCTCGTGTGAGGCTCACTGACGGCTGGGTGGGGGATAGGCTCTAGCAAAGTGTACCAGTCAGGGTCCAGCCAGGAAGAGAAGCCACTCTAATCACTGCAGGCAGTGCGAGTCTGGAGACTAATGTCAAAAGGAAGACGGCGGTGGTGTCAAAGATTAGAAGCTGCTAGAAATACCCCTGTGTGGAACCCACAGGGGCTGCCCCAGCACCTGTGCCACCTGGAGGTGCTGTCATGGTCACCCTGGATTTCCTGGAGAGGTGCCACCCTGACCGAGGAAGGAACTGCCAGAGCCCGGGATCATCCAGCACCACTTCCACTCCAGCAACGGCCGGCAACCGCCACGCTGCCGGATCCAGAAGCAGAGAGCTGCTGTGCTCCTGCGGCCTTCTGACCCCTGCCCACGCCTCCTACTGGCAGGCCTCGACTGGAAGCCAGCGGGCGCGAAAACACTCTGGGTCTGGGTGGGACAGCTTATAAAAGGGCAAGTGTAGGACTGAGAAATGGCACAGCAGTGACCTGCAGAGTCCACAGGAGACGCAGGGAAATGCGCAGGATGAAGTGCAGGTGAAAGGCACTTGGCTTGGACCAAGTAGAAGTGCTTGCATTCCATGTAGTTTCTGAAGCTCGAGCCTGGGTCAAGGGTAATTGCAAGGAGTTTGGCCGAGTACGTGGGATAAAGGATGGTACCATTTACTGGGACTAGGAACACCTGAGGAAGTTTGCATCGAATCTGTTTAGTGGGTGGGGACAAACCAAAAGTTCCACGGACGGTTACCCATAAGATGCCGACTGTGAACACCAGGAGAGATGAGCAGGACGCAGCAGAACACACCCGCGGGAGGTCAGAGGGAAGAGTGGGCCCAGAGACGGGTCTGAAGCCTCCTCTGAGCGCCATCGAGGGGATTAGATGAGGCCGTGACTGACACGAGAAGAGGCCCAACGGCGGAGCTTAGGGCACCTGAACACTTAAGGAGGCCTGGAAGGGGAGAACGTCCCAGAAAAGGAAAACCCAGAGGACTCAGGAAGGCTAAAAGAAAACCGGCAGCGCGAAGGGTGATGGCACCCAAGCTGCGGCAGCGTCTCCGGAAGGTGGACCCCGCAGGCGAGGCCAGGCCTCGGCTAACGGCCTATACCCAGAACAGAAGCGAGCTTTCCTCCAGCCACGCTGAGGACTGGCGTCCGGGAGCGCGGTCTCCACGTGCTCCTCGGCGCAGAGCTGCATTTCCTCGGGACAAAGAGCCACCCCCAGAGCCGACGGGACACGTGCGTAGAGGTTTCAGGAGAGCCCGAAGGGCAGGTTCTCGGGGAGCCGACTGCCCCTGGCGCCCGAGCGGACAGCCTGTCCCCCAGGACGGTGCGGGAGGAGCGACGACGCCCACACAGGCCACGGCGCCCCGGCCCACGGGCGCAGTCTTCCCCCGGGAAGACCGCGCGGGAGCCTCCGTGGGAAGAGCCGGGGGGGCGGGGGAGAGTCTGGGCGGGGCGGCCTGGCCCCCGCGCGTCCGGCTAGTAAGCGCAGGCCTGGCAGGGCGGTCTTCCACGGGCGCCCCGGGCGGGCGCGGTGGGCGCGGCGCAGGGGACGCGAGGGGCCCGGCTTCCGCGCGCGCGCACTGACCTTCAGGGGACGCTGCAGGCCGTCCGCGGCGGCTCCCGGGTGAGGCGGGAGGGGGAGCGGGAGCGGCTTTCCCCCGGCCCCTCCGCGCCCCGCGCCGCCCCCGCCGAACGCCGCGCCGCCCCGACTCTGTCGGCCTCCGCGGGCTGGGATCCCGGCACGACGGCGACCGGCTGCGGGTCACGTGGGCCGCGCCGGCCAATAGGGGCGCGGCTCGGGGTGGAGTCGGCCCGAGGGGCAGCAGTCCGGCAGTTGGCGGCGGAGCGAGCGAGCGAGCGAGCGAGCGAGCGGGGACGGAGGTGCGGCCGGGGTCGAGGCTGGGGGTGGCGGGGAGGCACCCTCGCCCCGGCGTCCACTCGCCCACCACGACGCCCGGTCTCCCCTCTACCCTCAGGATCCACAATGGAGCGCGAGGTCCAGCGGGTTCGCGCCGCCTTCCGGTCCGGCCGGTCGCGCCCCCTGACGTTCCGGCGGCAGCAGCTCGAGGCCCTGCGCCGTATGGTGCAAGAGCGCGAGAAGGACATCCTGGCGGCCATCACTGCCGACCTGAGCAAGGTGCGCCCGCCGGGGCTCCCGATCCCCCCGCCCCGCGCCCCCGGGCCTCCCGATACCCCCGCCCCGCGCCCCCGGGTGTCCCGGACCCCCTCCCCCCGCTCCCCGGGCCTCCCGCCTCCGCGGTTCCCCTTTGTGGATTACCTTTCCCGTTCTTGCCCGTTTTCTTGCTGCATTCACGGTCCCTTCCCTGGCGTTCATAGGAGTCCTTTGTACGTGCCGGGTCTCAGTAATTTGTCAGCTTCGTGTACAGCAGATACCTTCCTCCAGGACTGTTTCTTGTCTTCCCTTTGTCTGTGGTTTCCTACAGAGGCAGAGGCTTTGGGGTGGTCGCTGTGGCACTCACATTTCCCCCAGGACTTTGTGTCTCTGGCCTGTGCTCCTCCAACTCCAGTGCACTGGCCAGGCCCCCGGGGATCTTGTTTAAGTGCGCATGACGGTTCAGTAGGTCTGGGCAGGGGTCTGAGAACCCGAGTTTCTAAGGAGCTCCCAGGGCATACCTGCTGCCTGTTTTGGAACCATGCTCTGAGTAGCAAGGTTTTGGTCAGTGTTTAGGGTCTAAATATATTCTCCTGTATTTTGTAATAATATTGTTACCATTTTGTTTTTACTTTCTGTCTTCATTCTAGGGGTAACAAGCCTTGCTCTGGCTTTGTGAGACCCCCTTCCTCACTGGCCCCCCAAAGATTATTTTGAGGGGTAGTAAACGTGGGTAGTAACAACAGTAACTATGAAATTTCCTTTGTGGTAGTTTGGGTGGAGAGACTGTGACATCTAATAAACAAGGTGGGTTAAGTAAGACTCCAGAAAGTCTGGATTGTTTATTTTCCAAGCGTTTGTAAGCATATGTATAACAAAGAAGCACAATAAATGTCTTGCCCCTGAGGGTTTTACATTTGGCTGGGGAACAGAACATACACAGGTAAATGTGAGTGTAGCTGTAAGCCAGCGTATTAAGGTTGAAATACTAAGATACAAGTGAAAGCATAGTTGCAGTGATTGATAAAGGGCACACTTATGAACTAGGGAAGTCTTCCTGAAAGCTCATTTTTTCTTAAATTGAAGTGTAGTCAGTTTACAACATCATGTCAGTTTCTGGCCTGCGGCATAATAGTTCAGTCAGACATGTACATACATAGAATTGTTCTCATGTTGTTTCATTATAGCTTACTACAAGATACGGAATATAGTTCCCTGTGCTGTACATTATGAAAGTTACTGTTTAAGCCTGGCTTTAAATGACCGATGTAGAGAGCGTGGACGTGTTACAAAGGGAGTTAGCAAGTCTTTACTGTGGGCTTGGAGAGGGCAGGCACAGCCTGCCCGGCAGACCAGCTGGTCTGCCTACGCCAGCTGTCCCCGCGAGTGTGCCTGGCCGATCGTCTCTGACGTGCAGGGCTGTTTATCACACTCATGAAGGTTGGCTGTGATTCTCTCGCAACAGAGTGAACTCAACGCTTACAGTCAAGAAGTCATTAGTGTTCTTGGGGAAATTGATCTCGTGCTGGAGAAGCTTCCCGAATGGGCTGCTGCGACCCCAGCCAGGAAGAACCTGCTCACCATGCTGGACGAGGCCTACATTCAGCCTGAGCCCCTGGGGGTTGTGCTGATCATCGGAGCCTGGAACTACCCATTTATTCTCACCATCCAGCCTCTGATAGGCGCCATCGCTGCAGGTCTGGTGTCAGTGTGTCTCCTGCCTTCTCAGAGGGAGGGGCTTGTCCTCTCAAGGTGGTTGTAAATTAAGGATAGTGTGTAATTAAATATATTCGCTTTGGTGGCTTGCCTTGGTTTGCTTATACAAGTGTATTGAGAATTCATTAATACTAGTATTACGCATTCCGTGAGCTCCAGAGATTTGCACAGTGACTATTTTTTGAAGCACATGGGGATGAACCTGTGAGGGTGTAGAGGCATGCGTGA
Source organism: Camelus ferus (assembly GCF_009834535.1). Lineage (NCBI taxonomy): Eukaryota > Metazoa > Chordata > Mammalia > Artiodactyla > Camelidae > Camelus > Camelus ferus. Next base: position 18,196,586 of record NC_045711.1, on the reverse strand, counting down.
GTTGACAGCCCAGGAGTCTGGAGTCAGGCGTCCGTACTCTGATGTGGTTTCCGGTGCCGGCTCTGCGTTTGCATGAACCATTTGGTTCTGCCTGGCCAGTCTCATCCAGGTGAGGGCTGTGGGAGCATTGCTAGCTCAGATGTACAGCACCTGCGAGAGACTAGCTTCTCACTTCTCCAGGATCTAGATCAACAGCTTTGTGTTGACAAGGCTTGTTTGCCCAGTAATTCCGGGGTGAGCAGGAAACTCCAAGGGCGGGCATGAGTGAAGAGGGAGGGAAAGCTGGAGGCATTGGGGAAGTGATGGAGCCTCTTGACCCTGGGCATGGGGTGGGGGGCGGGGAGAGGAAGCGGGAGCAGGGGCAGGAGGAGGGGCTTGGCAGTGTCAGAGTACTTTGTCCTCACGTGGCTGTCAGGGTTACTCAAAAATGAGACAACACTGCCCTGCTTTCTGTTTTGTTTAGGAAATGCTGTGATTGTCAAGCCTTCTGAAATCAGTGAAAATACAGCCACTACCTTGGCCAAGCTCCTCCCTCAGTACCTAGACCAGGTAAGAGCGCCTCGGCCCGTCTTCAGCATGTGTGTCTGTCGCGGCAAGCCCACGTCTCGCCTTCTGCTCGTGCACTGTCGCCAACGGCCAGGCCTGCGGGTGCAGTCCCCTGGGGCCGCCCTCCGTCTTCTTAGTAGGAGAAAGTAAGTTCAAGACGAGCTGTGAGAAGCTCAGCTGTTTACTTTCACGGTTTCCGTGGAGCCTCCTCTGCTGCTTGAAATTTGGATCAACCTGTTTGATCTAACAGGATTTCAGGTGCATTCACTTTGTGAATGACTTAATGAGGGACTGGTACTGTGCTGGGCGCTCTGTCTTAATGGCCTGTGGTTATGTAGGAACACTTCTGCTTTTAAGTGGGCATGTTTGTGCGTGAAAACTCCAGAAAGTGGCTTCCTGAACCAGAGTGTGGACCCTCACTCAGAGTCAAGGTGCCAGCGTTTAGGTTTCAGAAGCCAGGTAGAGAAAACCATCTCTGAGTCAGAGTGTGGTCCCTCCACGCAGGGGTCGGGGGGGCTCCGTTCGCTGCACTGAGGGGCGGCTGTGCGGCATCGTGCCTGCAGTTGCACAGGTTACTTTCCAACAGCCCCAAGACCAGCCCCAGCTCTTGGAGAAACAGCGTTCTCTGCTGTCTCGTCACTGCTCCGGCAGCCCGCGGGGCAGTTTTTCTCTAAAAGCTGTGGGGCCCAGCTCAGAGGCATAGCGGAGACAGTGAGATGTCGTGGACTGAGCAGGGTCGGGAACTGGAAGACAGAGGTTGCAGGGCCTTCTCCGCCCCGATGGGAGAGCGGCTCCTGCCCTGCCCACCCTGCCTGCTGGGGGACCAGCCCCACGCGCTCCGTAGGCTTAGCCGTGGGCAGGAGAAAAGGTGAAGCACTTGCTGGGCAGCTGAACTTCGAGTGACGGAGACCGAGTGGCAGCGCGAGGTCGCCAGTTGGCTGGGGTCAGCACCCATGCCTGAGATGCTGCCCACCGCCCTTGGCTTCTGTTCTGGGTCACTTTTCACGTTGTTGTTGTCCAAGATGTCCCTCCCCTCTACCAGAAGCTCACAATAGCACGGGGCACGCGAGGCTCAGTCCAGAGCCCTGTGACTTCCCCCGGTGACGAGGGAAACGCAGGCTTGGAGGTGCGGGGCAGCCTGCCGGGGGGTCACACTGGCGGCTGACGGGGCCGGGCCTGACCGGCCAGACTTCCACACCGTCCAGTTGGTTCCTACCTTGGGCTGAGCCCCGCGCTGTCCAGGCTGGGACCGTCGCCCGTGGCCCGTGCCACAGTCACTAACAGCAGCCTCGTTCTCGCAAAGTCCGCCACTCGCATGGGCTGTCTCATGTGCTTCGTCTGCTCTCTTCTCCTTTGTGTCTCCATTGCTGGGCTCGGGGGGGAAACACTGGGCTCTGGTCAGTCCCACGTGGGTTTGGTTCTCAGATGCCACAAGACTCTTCTCCCCGGGTCCCCCGTCGGCCCTTCTTCCATTCTCCCAGGGGCCAGTCTCCATTTTCTCATGGTTTTACTGAATGCTACGTGTGTCTTTTGAAGAAGTGGCTCACGTTAGACAATAGGATTAATGTGGTGACACACAGATTTGTTTTTCCTTCTTTAAGGACCTATACGCTGTCATTAACGGTGGTGTCGAGGAAACCACAGAGCTTCTGAAGCATCGATTTGACCACATTCTTTACACGGGAAACGCCACTGTTGGAAAAATTGTCATGGAAGCTGCGGCCAAGCACCTGACCCCCGTGACTCTCGAACTGGGAGGGAAGAGCCCGTGCTACGTTGACAGAGACTGTGACCTGGACGTCGCCTGCAGGTGGGACTGGCTCTCTGGTTACCTGGGCTTTCCCAGCTCAGCGGAGACTTCCCTGACGGGCTAGCGTGGGCTCTTTGCGCTGGACCCCGGCGCTCAGGTGGTTGGCGTCTTCGCAGAGAACAGCACTCTTCCACAAAGTCCCCTGGTGCTGCCGCCAGGAGAGGTGAACACGAGGTCTTGAGGCCACGTGTTGTCCTTAGGAGGACTAAAAAGCTCTCTGTGTTCTCGGGATCGCTGATCTGGTGGGAAAGCTTCACTGTTCTGCTTGTAGGTGGTCCAAGGAGACGATGCAGAGTGCTGGGTGTGCCTCGTGAAGCCCTTACGTTCCCAAAGAAAGGGCGTCATGGTGCGCTCTTAACTGAGGTCCTTTGTTGAGAAAGCCAGTTCAACTCATGTTTTAATTCCGAGTAGCATCTTGCGTCTGAGAGCTAGGAAATGAAAGGTCTTGGGTCTCTCTGCTAAGGCAGGTTTGGCTCACAGCGAACCCACAACTGACCGTGCTCGGGCGATGCGCCGTCTCTCCCCCACACCAACCCCCCGACGAGGGAGGCGGGCAGGCGGCGTGGGCTTTAGGCTGGGGTCCAGGCTGGCCTCGTGAGTAGACATCTCCTTGCCGGAACAGGAGCCCCTGGGACAGTGGACTCCCGTCCGTGCTCGGACGCAGCTTTCCACGGGGCGGGTTCCCGTCCTGCTCGGCCCCGACACGCTGGCAGCAGCCCTGGAGCCCCAGCCAGAGAGCTGCAGTCATGCGCCACTCCTGTCCTCCCCAACGTCCTCTTGGCTGGGAGGGAGGACGAGGGCGTGGGGCTGCTGTCTCTCCCTGCCCCAGGGAGTGGCGCTGCTGCCGGTGAAGAGCCGCCCCTTGTGAGCTGGCGGAGGCCTTATCTGCTCCTCAGAACATCCTGTCGGCTGAAAATGCGTTCAAAGTTCCAGCCACCTGGTTTGGAGATGAGTGTTTGAAATGCTTTTGTTTTTCATAAAGATCACCAAGCACGCTTAGGCACACAGCTAGGTGACAGATGAGAGCACGCAGGGCCGGGGCAGGTGGCTGAGCGCCGTGCCTGTGTGGTTTCCGCAGACGCATCGCCTGGGGGAAGTACATGAACTGCGGCCAGACCTGCATCGCCCCCGACTACGTCCTCTGCGAGCCAGCCCTCCAGGACCAAATCGTGCAGAAGATGAAGGACGCCGTGAAGGTCTGTGCTCAGCGCAGCTCAGTCGCTGTTTCCTTAGGGAGCAGGGTGAAGCCAGCTCCTCCAGGCGCCACCCCTCCCCCGGCCCCTCCCCCGGAAGATTCCAGCCGCGCCTGAGATGAGTCAGTTTCCTGGCTGATGAGCAGTGCCCCACACACCTGCCGTAGAAGGCCTGCGGGCGCGGAGTTGTGCTGGTGGCGCGCGCCCTGAGACCGTCCAGGCATAGTTCCCGATCGATGCGTTAGCTGTAGGACACGCTTTAAAGACAAGCTCAGTAACCACGTGGTCGGGAAGGCGTCACCAGCCCTTCGGGCGCAGGCACAGGCCCTTGACAGATGTGGCCGTTGCTGGTCGAGGGTCAGTTCTCAGGTGTGCAGAGGGCCAGGGAGGCCAGCAGTCCGGAGGAGTGACTTAAGTTAAACACCTCTCCACGGCGTGCTTTTGACGCAGCTGTCGGTCCTTCTGGGTGTTTGAAGTGACGGTCTCGAGTGAGGGAGTTGAGGCCGCCTGGCGGTGTCCCAGGCCCAGCCTGACGACGTGCAGGGTTTGGGCTGGAAGGGAGGGTGGGAGAAGTTGCGGGAAGAGGCGCAGCGCCCCCACCAGGTGCTTCCTGAGCGCCAGTGGGGAGGCTTGGGACCCTGAGGCACACGGCTGTGACTGGGGAGGGGAGCTGTGCGAGACGCGGGGGTCTGAGGGGGAAGACGGGCCAGACAAGGAGACCGTGGAAGGGGGCTCGTCCAGGCTCCGGGAACGGGGGCTCCAGGATACTTGTGGGACTGGAGACTCCCGGGGATTAGAGACGATGTGCCTGGTAGAGTGCGGTGCTGAACACGGTTCTGAATGCAGTTCAGGGGGAGGCCCCCTGCCTGCCTTTGAGGCTTTCTGCTCTCAATGCAGGGCTTTTCCACCGAGGTCAGCTAGGAGCCCTTGAGACAATGTCCAGTCCTCACCCTCCAAAGAATGTGATTCAGGGGCCTGGGGTCTGCAGGGGACTCTGAGGTGCAGCCCATGTTGAAAACCACTGTGATGGCCCCGGAGCTGGGGCCCAGGAGTATGCATTTCACCAGGCTGCCCTGGGCCTTCTCATCGCACAGACAAGGCTGGCGGGCGGAGGGCGGCGGGCAGTGCTCACTTCCGTCAGGCAGGAAGTTGAGAGCTCCCACGAGGCTTTGAAGTGACGCCACAACTCAGAAACTTGGTGTTTGTTTTATGTAATAAACACTGATTGAATGTTTTTTGAGGTTCTTTTACTTTGAATAATTTACCAAAACTGTGTTCTGGTTTCGCAATGATCTGTGCCATGTGGAGATTCCAGTCTAGAGAAGATACAGCACAGTGAAGTGCAGAGCTCGGCGGAGGGTCCCGCAGACCGCCCCGGGGTGGACACTGCTGGTGCGGGGGCAGTGGCTCCCTGCTGCGGGCCCCCAGCTCCCGGCGTGGGGAGCGGAGCCGCGGCTGGTGCGCGGGCGCACGTGCAGCCCTCTGCACCCCCCGGGTCGATGGGGGATCTGTGTGCGTGCTTCAGCCCTTATCCTTGACCTACCAAAAAACTTGGGGGTGGGCGTTGTATTCTGTGGACAGAAAACCCGATTCGGGGGCATGAGTGAATTTTATAGTTACTGAAGAAATTTAACGTGTGGGTCTTTCGTGACAATTAAACACTATTATTTTAAACAGGAATTTTATGGAGAAAATATAAAAGAGTCTCCTGACTACGAGAGGATCATCAACCTCCGCCACTTTAAGAGGATTCTGAGTTTGCTGGAAGGACAGAAGGTGGCGTTCGGCGGGGAGACCGATGAGGCCACGCGCTACATAGGTGACGGGAGCCTGCCTGCTCGGGGTGGGGGGGCACTTCCACGGGTTCATTGACACTGGTTACTGACCCTAAACAAACTACCGGACGGGGAGTGTTTAACGCTGCTTTCTGGTTTGCTGCTCCCTTGTAAACCTGCATGTGTGATGATTGCACCTCTGTTGCACCTGCCATTGATATTCACACACACGCTTCATCTCGCTTTTCCTTCCTGGCAACCTTGAGAAGCAGAACTAAACTGTGTCATTATTTCCAGTTTCGGGCTGGGGAAAGGGCTCAGGGAAGGAGGCAGCTCGGCCACGACCCTACAGCTGGCAGGGGCAGTTCCCGTCCAGAAGCACCGTGCTCCCCTGTCACGCTCGGCCCCATTGCGTGTTTACTGCCTTCGTGGTTTTTATCTTTAGCCCTGAGTAAGCAGTACTTCTAAATCTTAAACACACTTACCTAAAGTAACATACGAGAGGACAGAAGAATCACACACAGCTGGGAAAGCTTCTCTGCATCTCTCTGCTTGCCCTGTCTTATCAGAGGATGCACACGTCACGAAAAATCCCCGCTTCTGAAAAGCAAACTTAAAGGACGTAGGTTGTGTGGAGAAGCGTGAGGAGCAGTCCCAGAGTGCTCCTGGGTGTCAGTTCAGTGGCTCAGTCACACCCTCAGGACCCCCGTTCTTTCATCTTGTGTCCTACCGTCCTCCACACGTGGACTCTGCCCACATCTCCGCTGGTCAGTGGCCACAGGTCTGTCGTGATCAGCTCAGACCAGCTGGGGACTTTCCCCTGACCTGGGGTCCGGGTCCTCTACACGTGGCTGTGTAGAGCGGGATGGACACCCAGACCACCTTGGTCCTCCAACCCAGGGATGCAGCGGGCAGTGCATTTGGGGGAGCAGCTGTGCACCCCTGGAGTGTGCTGGAAGGAGCTGTGCTCCGCCACGTGGCCAGGACAACCTAGTAGAGACCGAGGGAGAGCAGAGCAGACTCGGTGTCGGGTGTCCTCTCCTGCCGTTGAACGCCCGCCCCTCTACGGGGGCTTTCTGCACACTGCGGCTTGGGGGCGCCCTTGGTGTGGACGCTGGAGCTCTGCAGAGCTCTTGCGCATCCATGCGGCCCTCCTCTGTCGCTTCCCCACAGTGCACGGAGCGCTGAGCCAAGGCCTGGGGGACCCCACCCTTTTAACTGTTTTCCAAACTTGGCAGAGCTTTGGTACAGTTCAGAGAGCTCATATGCAGGAAAGCACTTGAATTAAGAAGTGTTGGCTGGACCCACAGAGGGACTATCTGCCTCCCAGAAAGACCCGTCCACAGAAAGATGTAACCACATGCACCTGTTAACGTGCGAGGGTGGCGCTGACAGGCTGAAACACAAACAGGACTTACTCTAGTCTGTGTCTCTGCCTTGGTTTGCACAGGGACCCCCGGTGCACGTGCTTGGAGACGTGGACTGTGCACGGCTCTTCCGCGCTCTCGGACTCTGTTCAGCAGACGACACTTGGGTGGGAGTGGGAGGGGGCTGTGGTGACCCAATGAGGCAGAGCTGCCTGAGGGCTGGCCTGTCCCTCTTCTCCGTCAGTGCTTTCATTTTGCTTGTTTCTTTTCAGCCCCAACAATACTCACTGACGTTGATCCTGGAAGCAAAGTGATGCAGGAAGAAATTTTTGGACCAGTTCTTCCGATAGTGCCCGTGAAGAGCGCCGAGGAGGCCGTGCGGTTCATCAATGAGCGGGAGAAGCCCCTGGCTCTCTACATATTTTCTCAGAACAATAAGGTAAACTTCGTAGCGGACAGGTGGCTCGCTGTCATGAGCCACGATCAGAAATAGTGCTTTCTTTGCCGTAAAGCACATGGTGATTGTTTCTGTGACGCTGGAGGCCCGCCAGCGAGGCTGTTCCCCTGGAGCGCCGCCTTGGGTAACCAGGCCCTGGGGTTTTCACCATAACCGCTCCCACACTCCCTGGGGCGAGAGCCGAGTCTTCAGCATAAATGTCACAAGTCTTACGACCCGTAACACCCCCCGGTACTTGGGAGACTTTCACGGGCCCAGATGAGAAGCCCTTCTGCTGTGAATCCACAAGGCCTTCCTGCGGAAGAGCCGCGCCCTCACCCCGTGGTGTCCACGCCCCCCCGCGGGGCTGTGCGGGTCAGAGATCACCTGCACCGCTGTGGAAGTGGTTGTGAGGGCTCGGACTCGAGTTTCCACAGCTGCCTTATCTTGTTGTTGGAGCGGTGGCCACACCACGTCACACCAGGCCGAGCGGCCCTTCCACCCCTGTGTGGCTTGCTCATCCGTACCCGAGGTGACTGGCTGCTGCGAAGGGACAGTGGCCTCACAGTGGGCCAGTGGGTTCCGGAGTCCCCTGAAGAAAGGGGAAAACTCAAGAGCGGAAGGTGCGGCCAGGCAGGGTCTGAGGAGTCCCCAAATGATGGGTTTCCTGCAGAGCCTCCGATGGCAACGTGCAGGTGGGCGTGGCAGCTTGTAGAGCGCGGTGCTGGCGGGACCTGGGTCTGAGGCCAGCCAGGTGAGACGAGCGTGCGGGGCTCAGTTCAGAACAGGTCAGTAAGGCAGCGGTCCGACAGCTTAAATGCCCAGAGAGAGCAGTGGGGGGGGGGCGTGCAGTGCCACAGTCAGCGGCGGCATTCACTACGAAGGACTCTCGGCTGGTTGGCGGCAGGGGATGTGACGTTTACCAGTCAGGTGTCGTTGCGCCTCTTCGGGTTTTGGGCCAACCAACAGTTTTCTTCAAAAACAGGATGCCAAATCTGAAACTGGAAATATTTTTCACATTCAATAAACATGAAATGGTATCTGTTAATCATGTGCTGTCATTTAGGGCAGAGATAGAAAAATACTAACATTTTTAAAGACCAGAGTGTAGTCTGAACTGTCCCTGATCAGATTGCTGCAGCCGTGGCCTCCCTCCAGGGACTGGATGTGCATCCGAGCATCAGCTACCCATCACGGTCACTGAACGGACCAACTGTAGGTCCCCGGTGTTGGGCTAGCTGCCCCCAGCCTGGAGGGGGCCGCAGGCCGCGAGCCAGGACTGCGTTCTGTTCCGTCCCCAGCTCACCAAGTGGTTGATCGACCACACGTCCAGCGGGGGTGTCACCGGCAACGACGTGATCATGCACTTCATGCTCAGCTCCCTGCCCTTCGGAGGAGTGGGTGAGTGCCCCCGGCCGCCTGCACAGCGCGCCACCCCTCACGCAGACATCGGGTGTCACATGAGTTGATGAGCTTCCTCTTTTTTTTCCTAACGGGGACTGAGTGACAGGCTCACCTGCCCGGAGCTGACAGCAGCCGAGGCTTCTGCTGTCCCTCTGCTGGCTGCTCGGTGCCCACCGCGCCGCCCCCAGCCCTCCGCCGGGAGCGGCCGCTCCTTGAACTGTTTCACAGCTGAGGAGAGCAGGGCTCCCCGTGCTCTCGGGAGGCCGGGCAGGAGGAGAGTCATTCTCAGTGAAGCTCAGGGACACAGCCTGGTGCCCCCTGCCCCCTCTCAGCTGTGACCTGTCTTCCTCTCACCCCAGAGATGATTGATGCAACTTCTTTTTTTCCTTCAGGCCATAAGGTGGTAGACTTGTTTGTTATCTAATAGAGATATTTCAAAATAACAAACACATCAAAGTTCTCACAACAAGAAGCAACCGGTATAAAAGCTTCCATCTTAAAAGCTCCTGCTTCAACTCTCCCTCTGTGTTGCATAAACAATCACTCGCTGGGGGTGGGGTGGCCCAGTGTAGCAGGACCACCTGCTCCTGATGGAGGCAGGCCTGTCCCCTGGTTCCCCTGGTAGCCACGTGTCCCTTCCGGGAATGTGAACATACTGCCAGCGTCTGGCCCTGTGCTGGCATGTGTAGGGGCGGGGGAGCTGGCAGGTGCAGGGACAGGGCAGGACCAGGCTGGAGCTGGCGATGCAGGGAGTGGGGACTGAAAGGAAGGAAGGTTGGTGGGGTGGGGGCTGGACTGGCCATCATCCTGCTGCCCCGATACTTAAAGGATTAGACTCTGCCGCCCCGAACCCCACCTCACCTCACCACTGCTGCACCAGGGCTCCCACAGGCACGTCCAGTGACGTGAGTTTGGTCCCTCTCCCCTGTCACCAGGCGGCTTGTGGCAGCATTGCCGTAGCCTCTCCTCTGACAAAACACACCTTGTTCCCTGAAATGCAGAAGGAATATAGCCTTTTCAAGAAAACTTGGCAAAGATGGAAGAGCCCAGAGAGTAAACGCACAGGTCGCCCGCACCCTGCTAGCTGAAGGTCACCTCTCCCCCTCGGGCGTGCGGAGTGGTGCGGCATTCCCGCGCCAGCATGCTTGTGTCTCCGTCGTCCTGGCTGCTCACTGTCCCAGTGTGAATGCGGCGCATTTGCTTGACTTCATTCCTGTGTCGGTTTTTTGCAATTTCAGGGGCTTGGGGGGGGGGGGTATTATGATTCTAATATATTTGGAGGCAATTTCTGACTATTCCCTTAGGAAAAGCGTCTAGAAACATAATTGCTGTACATGTTTTAAATGAAGTGCATTTTTATGCTCATTCTAAAAGTAATACAGGCCTTTTGGGAAAGGGGGCAAAACAGGACCGAAAGGCATAAGGAAATGTACCACCCCGCCCAGGCGTGTGCACGGGTAATACTTTGGCACGTAGTTTAGTTTTTTCTTTGACGTGCTTATATTTGATACACATTGCCAAACTTCCCTGTGGCTTCAGCTGTCCCCTAATGGATGCACCAGAGCCCGGGCCGTGCACACCGTGGAGCAGAGGAGTGAGCCTGGCCCAGGGCACAGCTTTCTCAGCGGGCTCAGCACCACCCAGCGTATGGCCTGCACCCCGGGCTGGGTTACTTCCCAGGAGCCTGGAGGGGAGGGAGCTGTGGCCCAGCCACGTGTGATGGTGGGGAAGGGCGTACGCAGCCCTCGGGGTCGGACTGGCCTGGGCTCACGTTCGGACTTTGCATCCTTCACCCTGGGCAGGTCACCTGACCCTGCCCAGCCCCCTTTCCACTCAGGAGTTGGGGTGACGATGCTGTGCACAGCGGGGTGGGGGGACGGTGAGCCTGGGCCGACACAGCGATGGTGACCCAGGGAGCTGCGGCCCCTGTGACGGGGTCGCCTCGCCGGGGTGCGGGGAGGTTGTGCAGGGCTGGAGGAGTCCGTGGCCGGCCGTGGCGCTCGCACCCACAGTGGAGCCTGTCCCCTCTGTTCCCTCGTTGCAGGTTCCAGCGGGATGGGAGCTTATCACGGGAAGTACAGCTTCGATACCTTTTCTCATCAGCGTCCCTGTTTATTAAAAAGCTTAAAGAGAGAAGGTGCTAACAAACTCAGATACCCTCCCAACAGCCCGTCGAAGGTGGACTGGGCAAAGTTCTTCTTGTTGAGACGCTTCAGCAGAGGGAAGCTGGGCCTCCTGTTACTCACGCTCCTGGGTGTCGTGGTGGCCGTGCTCATCAAGGTGAGTCCCGGGGCTGCCGGCCACGTCTCTTCTGTCTTAGGGGCGCCTCTGCTTTTATAAGTCAGTTCTCTCCTGCTGCCTCTCGGGCCGGTGAGCTGCAGCCTGCTGGCCAGCCCCAAGCCCTGGGAGCATCTCTGGGCTTCTGTCCCCAGCAGCAGAGCCGAGCCCTGCGGCCCAGCAGCCCGGTCCCCGGGAGCCATATGCGGCCCTGGGCTGAGCGTTTCTGCCCTGGAGGCCGCGCCTGCGGACTCTGAGCATCCTTCACTGCTGGTGTCTGTTTCAGTTTTGCTCTTTGACGTGCATGAACCCACAGGCCGCGCCGTGGACGGGAGGGTGCTGGTGACAGGCGCGGTGGGGACGCAGCTTTGGCAGAAGCAGCTTGAATGTTTTTCCTCCCAAGTTGATGGCCACGTTGAGCTTGTCTTTGTGCCTAGACGTGGGCAGGCCGCGAGGCCCTTGAGACACCTGGTGTCCCCAGGACTACTGGCGGCCCCATGGCTTGGAGAACGCCCTGGGTGACGGCAGTTGAGATGAGGTGGGGGCGGTGGTGCCCTTGGAGCTCCCGGCCAGCCAGCGAGACACGCTGAGGATTCTGATGACGTCCATGAACAACAGGCTTGGGAGAGAAGCGAGATCCAAGCAGTTAATGCGAACAGCTGTTTATCTCGTATTGTGTGTAAAATCTGGAAGGAGGTTGGCTCACCCTGCAGTTATTACAGCTCTGGTGGAACCGGAGGTCCCAGTTGCATTTGAAGTCCCTTGGATTTTCTCAGAGATACCAGGCTGGGCTGCAGAGAAGGGCCCTGGTGACTTTCCCGGTGGTTCACAGACGGGGCTGCCCGCCGGGCGCTGTCAGCCCGGCTCCATCTGCTGAGAGGAGGTGGGGCTCCTGCCTCCCTCCCTTCTGTGACGTGGGCCCACAGGGGGCACGCTTCCTTCTAGTTGTTTGCTCGTGTACGCTGGGAGGCTTACAGCTTATTGAGAAAAGGGTGTTTACCTTGCTTGTCAGACATCTGGGACCTGGGCCTGGAAGGAGTGTTAAAGGTTAGCCACAGCTTTTCAGGGTGAGGTGGGTTGCTGGAATCCTGAGAAATGTGCAGGCACGGTGGCTGGGTCCGGGCAAAGCACAGCTCACTTCCAGAAACGGACAGTCCCGTGTGCACCAGCCGTCCTGGGGGAAGTGCTCGCTGGCCCGTTCAGACCTAGTCTCCATTCTGTTCCATAATTTGAGGATAATCATAAAAAGCTCTAAGTCACTTTCTGTTTTGTTTTGGTTTTTAAGAACAGTTCAACTTAAGAGCTCAAGTAGCAAGCTTAGTGAATCAGGACATGTTGTGGGATTTAGAATTTTCTGTTCTTTTTGCTGCGTCTTCCTGAGAGGAGGGGTGTGCTTGGGTCACTGGTCACTATCTGCCTGTCTTGCTCTTTTCCTAAGACATTGGTCTCAGGCATCTTCTTGGTCAGGATGGAATTTCTCAGCCTCATGGAAAACTCAGTGGTCCAGGCAGGCGTGCTCCCCAGACCGGCCACGTTCCCAGGAAGGCCTCGCAGGTGACGCCCATGCCAGACGGGGGGGGGGGGGGGGGGGGGGCAGAATGGCCTGCCCAGAGTCCCGAGAAGGGTTTGGCAAACAAGCCTTTCTCTGTTAGTGTCTGGGAAGTAGCAGCCTATAAAAACGCGTATTTAGCTGAAAACAAGAAAGTACAGCTCTGAGGCTGACCTAATTATGGCTGTGGGCAGGGCCTGTTCCGAGGCCACGCCGGCCGCAGCCCGCCCCTCTGCGGAGGAGGGCACGGGCACCCGGCGGCCCGGCCGGCGCCCACCCAGCTCCCTGCCCCCCTTGCTGCTGCGGCGGTTTGGGCTCAGTGTGAGGCGAAGACAGGTCTGGGGTTCTCCTCTCCGCTGCTGCTCTGCGCTGCTCTCTGCACCCCTGTGCTCTTCTGATCGAATCTCCTTTAAAGGAAACGAACCTAAATTGAACACTTACTTGAGAAATTTTTATTGGTTAAAATTGCAAACAGTTTTCTGTAATTACTTTTCTGCTCTTAGTTACTTAGCTTTGTGCTTGGATGTGGTTTTAGTTTTCAGTTTACCAGAACTGGAATGGCTTTGGAACATTTTAAAATGGGAAATTGAAAGCAGCGATGATCAGTCTAAAGGTAGCACGGTAGAATCTGAGCAGAGGAGTTTTCTGTGTGCATTTCAAAGTGCAAAACAGCAAGGTCCACTGTCTGACCTACAGCGGAAAGAGTATAATGGGAGCATCTGCGTACATACGTGCACAACTGAAGCGCTGCGCCGTACGCCAGAGGTTAACACAGCATTGCAGATCGACTGTGCTCCAATAAGAAGTAAATAAACGTATACACAGAAACAAAGTAGGCCCCGGTGAAGCCTGTCGTAAGCTACAGGAGGCACTGTGCAGGCTTTAAAACGCTGAGGAACATTAAAGTTTAAAATGCATAAATGTCATACGCCCTTTGAAAATTAAATACGACCTTTGAACTCAGGTTGTGGCTCGCCTCTTCAGCCTCGGGGGGTTTCAATTAAATTCATTGCTACTTGGAAATTTGAGAAGCAGAATTTTGTATCAGTTTTCAGATTTCATGTGGAAACTTGAACCTCCTGCTTAACAATGCCAAGACACTAAAAAAGTATTCTCAATCCTGTCCCCACTCTGACGGCGCTCCTTGGTGCCGGCCAGACCCCGACCAGCCCCACCTGCCTTGTTACTGTTGTCGGGGGCACGGGGGGCGGTGCAGTCTCTCCTCCTCAGCCCACCCCACCCCACTTAGACTCCTTAGGGACCCGTGGGCCATGTTTCTCCAGCGCGTTTAGAGTCACTTAGGACGGGACGTGTTTGTCAGAGTCCCGATAGTGGGCTCGTTTCCAGGGCTGGCTGGGTGGGTTTTTAATCCGGCAGAGTAACCTGGATTCCCTTCTGCTCTCTGCAGGCTGGACACTGCTGAAGAGCGATCCTGTTCCACCTCCTCGTCTCTACTGAATTATTCTTCTTTTAAATAATTAATGAGCCAATGATTTTTAAATCCTACCAAAAATAGAAAGTTTGCAAATGCACCGTAATCGAACCTAAAGGTCATTGCCACTCACCATTAATCAAACCTGCCATCTCAGCCAAGCCCCAGCACGCCCCACCAGAAGCGAGGACGCTCTGAGGATCCACATTCCACGGTGCTCCCCAGATCCTGGAGCTCTGGGCTGGGGAGGAGAGTGTGCTGGGTAAACCCCAGCTCCAGAACCTGCTCCGTGACTCCTCCACTCCAGTTCATGGAACACGGGACCCCTCCCCCCACTGGCATTGCTCTGTGAAGCCGTCCAGAGCTCAGCTGTCCAGGGACGTGAGGCGAGGTCTTTCCAGCCCCGCTTGAGGTTCGAGGACTAGGAGTGGGGGGTGGGGACGTGGGTCCCTGTCCCTCACCTGCTGGGACTTGACCTGTCCTGCAGGAGGCAGCCCTCCTTTCTCATCCATTCTCCGTCCTGCCTTGTATTTGTGACCATCTGTTGTGGGGTCCACTGTGACTGACGTCCCTCAAAGCATCTTGTAAGTCCTAGGGTCTCCTGGAAGACAGTTGCCAATTTCATGCAAGTGTCACCTGTCATTTTTATGGTGCCGGAGTTGCAGAATTCTGCCCCTTATTAAAACCTAAATGGCATTTTTTCATGCTGTAATCAAGGTACTTATAACAGTACCTACCCTTCATAGCGCCTTAAAGTTGCGAATGGGTCTTCAAGGACAAATATTTGTTTATTTCTGTAGCACAAGGGAAGTAAATTTCACTTTTTTAAACTTGAGAGCAAGCTTCTGAGTAGATTGGGTCCACAGAACTTACCGAGGGGACCATCTCCCATCGTGGCCAGGAGGCCTTGGATAGTCACCACTGCAGCCTGAGAGCCTCGGGGGGCAGGGGGAGGGGGCTCCTGGCTGCAGGGCCCACCCTCCCCGCCCTGAACACTCAGCAAGAGAACATAGCTCACCTTCCACTGCGTGTAATCAGCTCTGGAATGAATCTGTTCCATTACCGCTGCCTGAAGCATGTCATGTCTTCATCACGGGGTGAGGTGTCAGGAATTAATCACTAGGCTAGTTTAGGGAAAAGCTGCTTAAACATGGCTTTCGCTATCAGAATAGTCGATCATAAAATGTCTTAAACGTCAAGATGGAATTTTTGTTTGGTATACTAAATTGTACGTTATAATTTCTAGTTAAACTAAATTATTGGCTTGTCTAGTATATTTCTGCTTCAAAATAAATATATTTGATAAAATTGGCATGAACTGTAATAATATTCTTACTCAGATATGCCTTGTTGGAGCCAGTTCTTTGAGCATAAGTTTTCTCCAACTCAAAATCCATTTTTTGCCTTTATCTATTGGTCAACTTTAAAATATGCGTTCTCATTTTAAATTCTTAGCCAAGAAGATTTTCACAAGATTTACTTAGTTATTTGTGGAGTTTTTTTAAGTTATCTATATAGTAAATAGGTTTTTTACAACTCTTTCTTTCCCATCTGCTGCTCTAAAACAAGTGTTCCTGTAAACGCATGCAAGGACACCAGGCCCGTAAGATCCCACACACAAGCTGGCCCCGGCACCGACCCCGTCTTGCAGGGGTTTGTGAAGCACACCGGCACGTCACAAGTCGGGGTCTATAACTGAGGAGCTCCCGTGTGTTGTCTGCTGAGTGCACTTGAGCAGGGAGTCCCTTTTCCTCAGTGCCTGTCAACCTTAGAACACACGGCATGGCTTGTCTGCTCTGTCCCTGAAGTGCACACGCTCACTAAGGTGTGTTGCTGACAAGGACACAGGCCTCTCTGCCTGTGGGCGGGGCCTGGGGCTGGGTCCACGCTACTGACTCTTCAGTGCTGGGGTTGCACTCTGCTTCCTTTTCTCCTCCTGCCGCAATCAGGAAGTGTTTAGTGAATGTGTATAGTGAAAAGCTATAAGCTATGGACACTGAAGGGACTGCCCCCACTGCCTGAAGTCACCAGTCCCAGCCTCGAGCATCCTAGGATTTGGATCAGCCTCAGATTCCATCCTGGGGCTACAGCCAAATGCCCTTGTTTCTATCATCGCTACTGTAAACAGGTGTTTCTCAAGGCCTGTGACAAGGGAAAATGCAACAGAACTGGAGCAAAGGTGAAGGCCCGGACCCATGGGTGCAGGGGCAGGACGCACAGGGTCACAGCGAACTGGGCGGCGTGCGCTGGCCCCGCTGGCCCCGCCGGCCCCGTAGGCAGAGCTTCGCAGAGGCTGTGACCAGACCAGGGTGGCAGACTGCCTGGAAATACGTATTTTTAATGTAACAGTGGCGTTTGCAATTTTGATTTGAAGCCATTTACGTTAGTGAGTAACACTAGGACCCCAGGAGTGTCCGGTGCCCGTGCTGATGTCCTGCGGGCAGTCCAAGCCAGAGGAGGAGGGCAGGTCTGCCGGCCTCAGTGCACATGCCACACAGGCGCCGGCAGAGGTCTGCTCCTGCGGAGGGGTCCGAGGGCCCGCCTGCCCCCAGCCCCTGTGTCAGGGCCCGGGGGTGTTGGGTGGGGGCGGCCGCCCTCCTTCCTTTCATCTGGAGCTGTTTGCTAGGGCCTGGCGGTCAGGGCCCTGACGAGCAGCCCCATGATCAGTGTGGCCAGCGCTGCCCCCAGAGCAGCCCCCCGGCGCAGGGCCAGCTGTTTGGCTGGCAGCCTGCTGGCAGGGGCTGCAAGGGCCTGGGCGGCTTCCGGAGTCCTGAAGAGGTCCAGCTGGCACCCGGGCCTGGAGTATGTCGTCAGGGTCACACCCAGGCAGCTGCCCGAAGCCACTGCAGAGGCACAGAGGCACGAGCTCAGCCATGCGGCCACACTCAACAGCCCAGCTGTGCGACCCTCAGTGGACGCCGCGCCTCATGCTGGGAAAGGCCTTCCTTTTCCCCACAGCAGGCTCAGAGGAGGGGTGCCATGGGAAGGCACCCTAAACTGTCAGTCTGGTGAACAGATAAAGCAATCAGTGAGGAAGGGATCTGCCTGGTGATGCATCGAAGGCAGCCTTCACCCATGACTCCAGAGCATGTGTTAGCTGCTCGGTCGATCTGCCGCCCACGTTCCCTCGCGACAGTTTAAGCTCCCAGAGTCAGCGGGCCCCTTACTGCACGGGCCAGGGCACAGCCGGTGACGAGAGGAGGTCACTGAGATGACTGAGGGCCTTGGGGCAGCAGAGCCCTGAGCCCGGCCAGCACTTGATCACCAAGGCCCTGGGTCCACACCAGAGGTGCCTGTCTGATTAGCACAGACGTCACTGTCATGCGCAGAGGAAGAAAGGCAGCTTGGGGCTCGCATGGTTCAGGGCAGCCAGGGGCAATCCCAGCAGAGGTGTTACCTGAAGACGCGACAGCTTTCTCGGGCCCAGGCCCAGGGGCCGTGCTCTCGGCACTAGGTGGGGGCAGCCCCACGTGCTTCTGAGCCTAAAGGAGGAAGAGCATGCCTGGTTTAGCCAGCCGCCTCCCGTCCAGCCCTGGCCGCAGCCACGCCTGCCTGTGAAGCCCTGCAGGCTAACACAGGCCATGTCCACACACGGGCAGCCTCGGAGGCTCCAGGCCACCGCACAAAGGCGCACGTCACGATACAGCAAGTCACGTGCATTTCCGGTTTCCCAGGGCATCTTGAAGTTAGGTTTGCTCCCTCCTGTGTTAAGTGTGCAACAGCATTGTGTCTAGAAAGTATTGTACGTGCCTTCGTTAAAAAATACTTGACTAACCATCGCTGCACCTTCAGTGGGAGGTACGTTTTTGCAATAGTAACGTCAGAGATCCGCGATCACACATCGCCATAAAGGGCGCAGCGATACTGGAAAAGCCTGAAGTGTCGTAAGAATCAGCCAAATGCGACACAGACGGGAAATGAGCTGACGTGTTGGGGAAGTGGCACCGCAAACTTGCCTAACACAGGGTCGCGACAAACCTCCAGTTTACAAAGAGCGCGGCATCTGTGGGGCAATACAAGGTCTGCCTGTGTTCCCAGCGGGCCTCACACCGGTGCTGTTTTAAATCTGCATCTATCCGTTGTCTCAGATGCCAAGAGAGCTTGATCCACGTGCGAGGGCAAAACCATCCCCTGCGACTTGGGGTCTAAGAACCCCCTTTCGGGCTCAGCCTTGAGACTGGGCTGTGCCCTTTCTGTGTCTGGGAAGCAAACACCAGCCTGCCCTGTTTGAAAAGTTCTTCCGAGAGGATGGCGGACAGGGTGGCGTCATCACACCTTCCAGTCGGGGCGCACCCTCGGGGCTCACCTGCGTTCAGACGAGTACGACGGAGCCCCTTGCCTGCTTGGTCTTCCCCGGCGGGCGTGGCCAGGGACAGTGTCTGGCGCGGTTTCTCTTTGTAACTGGAGCTGGCAGCGTCTGGGGTCCAGCCCCTCTGTGGCTCCCCCACGCCCCCACCTCCCACCGCAGGTCTCTGCCGGGGCCCCAGGCCTCCTGGGGAGCGGCCCCTCACCTCCTCTGCAGCCTGCTTCCAGTCCATCCGGGCAGCGTAGGTGACGAAGGCAGCCGCGGCCAGGAGGACAGAGGCCAGCATGCCCAGCCAGAGGCCTGCAGGACAAGGTGACAATGGCAGTGTCCAGCGACCGCTCGGCCTCGCCCCCTCCCTGCACGCCACGTACCGGTGATTCCCATCTCAGCCACGAAGGTCAGCACGATGCCCAGCGGGAGGCCGATAACGTAGTACATGACAGCGTTCACGATGGCCCCGAAGGCCTGCCTGCCTGTTCCCCGCAGGACCCCGCCGTAGACACACTGTGGGGGAGGCAGACGGGGCGAGGGGTTGGTGACGATGAGACTGACAGGGGTCTCGCCACCGGGTCTCATTCGCGCCCGTGGCGCTGGAACTGGGCCGTGCCCTCGTCCCCCTTCCCTCTGAGGGGCTGGGGCCGGGCCCACTTGCCCAGCTACACAAGAGTGGCCCTGGAGCCCGGTCTGGGAGGGAGGTGAGGCTGGGGGCCACCCACCCTCCGGCCGGGAACTCGGACGACCTTCACAGAGTGTGCGCGCTGCTCGCCCGCAGCTGCTGCAGCAAGTTACGGCAAACCAGCGGCTTCAAACAACACACGTGTATGACTTCACAGTCCTGAGACGAGAAGGCTGAAGGGGGCTCCCTGCGCTAAAGGTTCCTTCTGGAGGCCCCCGGGGGGTCTGCTCCTCGGCCTCTTCCAGCTTCTGGAGCTGCCAGTTCCTGGCTTGTGGGCCCCAAACAGCAAAGGCATTGCTCTGAACCCTTGATTCTGTCATCACAGCCCCCCACTGCCTGCCCCTCACTTCTCAGGACCCTTGTGTGTACACTGGGCCACTTGGATGATCCAGGACCGTCTTAAACTGGCCCTTAGGGCTCACAAAGGCACCTCTCATCTCTGTGGCCCACTGTTGCCATAGCAACAAACCCCTAATAAACTCCTTTCCTATTCTCAAAAAAAAAAAAAAAAAAAAAAAAAAGCAGGGCCAGACTCTGAATGTGCCCCAGCCCACACCTGGATCCTTCGGCAGAGAATGGAAGCCCTACCAGCTGTCAAGTTGCCTGAACATAACTCCCAGTAATCGGCTGAACACTGAGCTATGCAGACCTAGGGGTGACCCCTTAGGAAGCTACATTTAAAAATAAAAACAAGAAAAAAAGCAAAATACAAAAACGGGCAGAGACAGCAGCTGCAGTCTGTGGAGGAGGCAGGATTCACAGAAACAGTCCACGTGAGTCACTGAACAAAGCAGCAGTCCTTGGGGAAGGGGTGCTCTCGGGGCGGGCCTGTCCTAGTTCACAGCCAGGTCTCGGCACGTTCAGGAAGACTGACTTCATCCAAAATGTGCTCTCTGACCACAACAGAGTTAGATTAGAGAAGCCTACCAGAAAGGAATCCGGGAACACTCCAGTATTTGGACATTGAACAGCACTTCTAAACCCACGAGTCAAAAAATAAATCACGAGAGAAAGTTTTAAATGTCTCGAATGGAAAAACGTGTCAAAATTTATTAGATGTAGCTAAAGCAATCCTCAGAGGGAAATGTGTAGCTTTACATGCCTGCACTAGGAAAGAAGGAAGGACTTGGCTCGGCAGCCTCGCATTCCATCCTAGGAAACCAGTCGAACAGAGCAAACTACTCCTAAATAAAGCAGCGGGCAGGTGGGAGTGGTGGTCACAGTGACAGTGGTGGACACAGACAACAGGGAGCAACAAAGGAAGCCCAGGAGACCAAAAGATCCAGGTCTTTGGTAAGAGCCGCAAAGCTGAAAAACACTCAAGATTTGACCTTGGTAAAAATAAGGCCAGGAAAACAGGAAAGTGAAGACACGAATTACCAAAATCAGGAGTAAGGAAGGGGCGTTCCTCCTGACCGCGAAGAAGAGGGCTGTAAGGGAAGGTTGGGAGCAACTTCACGCCAAAGGTTCAGACAGGTTAGTTCAAGTGAACAAATCCGCAGAAAGACACAAATCACTAAAACTGACCCAACAGGAAACAGAAAGTGAATAGACCTGTAACAAGTAAATAAATGAATTTAATTTTAAATCTTCTGACAAAAGTCCAGGGCCAGATGGCTCCACTGGCGAATTCTATCAAATATTTAAGGAAGAAATCATCCCAGGCCTTCCCAAGCTCAACACGTGTGGGAGGGAGCACGCAGAGTCCCTGTGCGAGTGCGGCGTTGCCCGGGAGCCAGCGCCGGCTCAGAGCAGCACTGGGAGAGGCTACAACACAGACCCGTGTCCCTCACGAACGTAAACACAGAATCTCTTTTCAACTGAAGTATAGGTGATTTACAATGTGTTACTTTCTGGTGTACAGCAAAACGATTCAGTCATGTACATGTATATACATATATTCTTTTTCATATTTTTTACATTATGGTTGATTATAGGATATTAAGTATAGTTCCCTGTGCTGTACAGTAGGACCTTGTTTATTTTATATATAGTAGTTTGTGTCTGCTAATCCCAAACTCCTAATTTATCCCTCCCCAACCCCCTTCTCCCTTGGATAGCTGTAAATTTGTTTTCTGTGTCTGTGAGTCTGTTTCTTAAATGCAAAAATCTTTAACAAAATATTAGCAAACCAGATTCAGAAATGTACAGAAAAGAAAGGTATATACCAAGGTCAAGGGGAGTATCCCAGGAACGCAAGGTGTAACATCTGAAAGTCAGTTAATGTAATTACACCATTTTAACAGCGTAAAGGAGAGAAACCACGGGGCTATCTCAGTAGATATGAAGAAACATTAGACAAAATCCTGCACATTCATTAGAAAATGTTAACAACAAATAGGGGTAGGAGGGCCCTTCCTTGACCTGCTAAGGGGCATTTACAGAAGATCTACAGATGACGTCTTTATGCTGAAAGACGGAGTGCCCTCCCCCAGCCTCGGGAACGAGGCAAAGACGGGCTCTTGCCACTTCTTGTCAATGCTGTACGGGAGGTTCTGGCCAGATGGAAAGGAGAAGTAAATGACATGGTCCTCCGTGTAGAAAATCTTAAGGAATCCACACACCAAAAACCTACTAGAATGAGTTCAACAAGGGCACAGGATAGAAGA
This sequence comes from Camelus ferus, assembly GCF_009834535.1. NCBI lineage: Eukaryota > Metazoa > Chordata > Mammalia > Artiodactyla > Camelidae > Camelus > Camelus ferus. The sequence continues at coordinate 18,175,206 of NC_045711.1, read as the reverse complement.
TCAGTAAATACAGACCAACAGCATTTTTATAAACTTGCAACGACCAACCCAAAAAAGAAATTTTTAAGAAAAGAGATACATTCCAAATAGCATCCAAAAGAACAAAGTATTCTGGGATAAATTTAACAAAAATTGGGCGAGATTTGTCCATTGAAGACTACAAAACATGGCTGAGGTAAATTTAAAAAGATCTAGACAGCTGGAGAGATGCTCGGCGTCCACGAACTGGAGGCCTCAGTGCTGAGACGACAGCTCTCCCCACAGTGCTCTACAGACTCAACACAGTTTCTTTCAAACCCCAGCAGGCCTTTGAGTGGAAATTAACAAGCTGACTCTAAAGTACATACGGAAGCGCAAAGGACCTAGGAGAGAAAAAGAAATCGAAGGATAGAGAACCAAGCTGAAGATTTACACCTCCTGATTCCAAGCTCACCATACAGCCGTGGAGGTGTTGGCACAGGACAGGGGTGTAACACCGGGACCGCACTGCGCATCTCGGGATAAACCACTTCATTTATGAGCAACTGACTTTTGACCAACATGCCAAGAAAATTCACTGGGGAGAGGCTGACCTCTCACCCACCAAGAACAGATGTCCGTAAGCAGAAAAAGTAACTTAGACCCTTTACCTCACGCCTCACACAGAGATGCGCCACAGCGAGCCACAGCGGAGTCTAGGGCCTGACACTCACCCGCAGGAGATCTCTGTGACCCTGGACGTCAGCCAGGGCGTGAGCCATAAAGGAGAAGAAACTGGGAAGCTGGGCTGCAGAGAAGCGCAAGCCTTTGCAGCTCAAAAGACAAGACATGAACGTCCAGCCGCAGCCCAGGCTTGCAGATCATGTGTCCCACAAGGACTTGCATGGAGAGGAATTCTGACAACTCGGCACTAAGAAGATGGCTGTCATGGGTTGAATTCTATCCCCCAGAAGATGAGAATGTGTCCTTAATTGGAAATAGGGTCAGGAAGGGCCGTGTAGCTCAGGGGTAGAGCACGTGCTTGGCCTGCACGAGGTCCTGGGTTCAATCCCCAGTCCCTCCATTAAGTCAGTCAAAACACATACAGACACAGACCACACACCCTTCACAAAGAAAGTGAGATGAACCTTAGACGACAACACAGGAGAAGAATCTAGGCGGCTCGGGCCTGGTGATGACTTTCTAGACATGGCACCAAACACATGTGCTGTGAGAGAAGAAACTGTCAAACTGGACGTCACTAAAAGCAGACGACAGCTGCTCTGTGAAAGACACCAGCACGAAGACGAAAAGCCAAGCCACGGACTGGGAGAGGAATCTTGGCGAAACGCACAGTGATAAAGGACTGGTATCCAAAGCACAGGAAAGTGCTTCACACGCAACAGTGAGACAGCAACCCGACATTAAAATGGCAACAGCTCTGAACAGGCGGCTCGCCGAAGAAGGTGTCCCTGTGGCAACTAAGGGCAGGCAAAGATGCTACACGTTACTCGTCACCAGGAAATTACAAACCAAAACGGCAGTGAGGCACCACCACACGCTGAGGAGGAGGACTCAAATCTGAGACACTGATGACACCGCGTTCTGGCGAGGATGACGGGAAACGGGAATTGTCACTGGCTGCTGATGAACGGCGCAGCCACTTCGGGAGGCCGTGGGGCGGATTCCTACAAAGCTAAACGCAGTATTTCCACACTAGTCAGCGATCGCACACCCAGGCGGTGGCGGGAAGAGCTGAGAACTATGTCTGCATGAAACCCTGCACAATAGCGTTCAGAGCTTCATTCATAATTGCCAGCTGGAAGCAAACACAGCGCCCTTCCGCATGTGAGTGGACGACCTGCGGTAAATCCAGACCATGAAGTATCGGCGCTAAAAAGACAGGAGCCGTTGGAAGACCCAGCGGAGGGAGCTTACTCAGCGAAGGGAGCCAATCTGAAAGGCAACACGTTGTGCAACTCCAACTGTAAGACATCGGGAGGGACAGTTAGGTCAGTGATGGCTGGGCTGCGGGAGGGGCGACACCGGGGGAAGGGGAGGAATGAGCAGGTGGAGCAGACGACTCCTATGGCAGGAAAATTACTCGTGTGACACTGAAACAGTGCGTACCTGTCGTTGCCCATTTGTCAAAACCCCCAGAACACACACCAGGAGTGAACCCCAACGTGGACTGCGGACTCTGCTCAACAATGATGTATCAATGTTCTTTCATCAGCTTAAACGTGCTGCACTAACACAAGATGTGAACAGCAGGGGAAACGAGGGGAGGAAGGGGGGGCTTATGAGAGCCCCATATTTTCTCAACTTTTCTATAAACCTAAAACTGCTCTTAAAATCTATTTTTAAAAAGTCTTAAGACGTATACATCAATCAAAATTCATCAAACTGCACATTTGAAATAAATGCAGTTTGCTGTACAGGGACCACACCACAATGAAGGTGTTTAAAGGAAAAAAAAAAAAGAGCATATACCCCAATGGCAATAACGCAGGCCTGTTGTCAACTTTACCTGACAACGCCAAGTTGTAACATAGTGTTTACATAACTTATAAACAATGTATATAATACAACATATACATATAACATTCATGCGCTACATCAGCACCAGCATTTAATTTTGTTGCACTTCTTAATTTTCGCCACTCTAATGGGAATTAAATGATATATAGTATTGCTTTAATTTGAATGTTACTGATTACTAATAAGGTCGAACGTCTCTCAAGAAAAAAAAGTTTGAAGACAAGCACTACCAGGACCTGGCGAGGAAGCGGAGACGCTGGAATCCTCGTCCTGTTGCCGGAGGGAGCGCCAAATGAGCCAGCCACTTGGGAAAAGTTCGGTGGCTTCTTAGAAAGTTAAACATAAACTCACCCTTAAACCTGACACCTCAATCCCTAGGCTTCTGCCAAGAGGAATGAGAACCCACGTGCACACGGTGGCTTGTCCGGGAGCACTCCCAGCAGCTCGTAGCCACAAAAGCCAATGCCCAAAACAGCTCAGATGGCCCGTGACGGACCAGCGGGGAGACAGACATGCCAGAGCCACACAATGCGCTGTTGCTCAGCCACGAAAAGGAATGAAGTCCCAAAAAATGTTACGACGTGCAGGAACCTCCAAAACATTACGCTAAGTGAAAGAAACCAGATCCAGAAGACCGCGTTGCTGTGCAGTGTTCACAAACAGCAAGTTCCCGCTGGCAGAGGGCAGATCAGGGCACTGCCGCTCCGGCCGCGGGAGCAGGGGCTGGGGGCAGGGCAGGCACCAGGGGACTGGGGCGGGGGGGGGGGGCGGTGAGGAGAGTACTCTACAAGGGGGCCGCAGTGCTGGCTGCACGAGTACGTATTTCTGTAAAATGACTGAATTCTGCACTGAAGATGAGGATATAGCTCAGTGGTAAAGCATGTGCTTAATTAGCATGCATGCACAGGGTCCTGGGCTCAACCCCTAGTTCCTCCATTTTAAAAAGTATAAATAAATAAATAAATAAATAAATAAGTAAACCTAATTACCTCCCCCTCCTAATTTTTTTGATAAATAAAATAAGGGAATTTTATGGCATGTAAATTCTAACTCAAGAACGGTATTAAAAATATAAAGATTAGGTCCATGGGAAGCATAAATGAAGAATAACGTAGCCGGGAGGAAAGCCAGGAGGAGACAGACACAGAAGGCACCACGCCCCTCACAACCACGAGCTGCAGAGTGGCTTCCGTGCCGCCCGGTGGGCAGAGGGCGCACCGAGAAGCTGCCCTGGGAGCGGGCAGAGGGGCGAAGCTCCCCCAACACCTGAAGTTGCAGGAGGAAGTTCTCAGCTGCAGCCTGAGGAAGCTTGAGAAAAAGTCAGAGCTTGAGAAAAAGTAATACTAGTGTCCTTAACAAGAGTGTCCTGGGACGAAAGCAGGAACAGAATCCGTAAGGCAGCTGCTTGAATGCTCTGCGTTAGAAGGTAAGGCTCTGATGACAAAGCCCAGCCTGGAGCACAGGATCAGAAGTGCGCTCCAGGCACGCTGCCTTCCGAGAGCCCGGGAGGCTGCAAGGCCAGCCCCAGAGCACACGGCGACAGGGACAGGGCGCACTGGGACTGCTGGAAGATCCCTCCGTGAACACCACCTCTCCCGCGGGGTTACTGCTTTTCACAGGAGCTGACCGCAGTCCTTGGCAGGGGTTCTGCCTCTGCGTTCTGTGCTGGTGAAGACACACTCCACGCGGAGATGTGGACTTAACACCAGGGGTACCTGCCTGGGGAGCTCACGCGACCCGAGATGTCAAGCAGAAGGCAGGACTTCAAGTCCTGCTTACCAAAAGAGACCCTAGTGTTTGCTTTTTTAAGGTCCTGCCTTGAAGAATTCACCCAGTTCCCACTGCACTCACTGAGGCCTGTCCTCGAGCGACCAGAGGGGCAGAAAGGCAGCCTTCCTGTACCCGGGCTTGACTCAGCCCTCAGAAACGCCCCTTTGCGCTGCACCTGGCGTGGCTGCTCCTGACCGGGAGGGGCCTGGGTCAGCGCCGAGGCCCCGGCTCCCAAGGAGGCAGGGAGGAGAGGGTCCGTGGACTTACACACGGCGAGCGTTTAGCATCTGGCCAAACTGCCGGTGTCTCTGAGTTGCTGGCATCGCAGAGGAGAAGCCGGGTCATTGCCTTGAGTAATAACAGACCCAGATGGGCAGGTGCTTTGGGCACTTACTCTAGGGTCAGCCCTTTCTGTGCACTGCCGGGCTAATGCCCCCGGCCCTGACCAGCCTCGGGCGGCCCGCGAGCTCGGGGCTCAGAGTGGGACTCACACAGACGGCCTCAAACAGGTGGAAGACGACGTAGAGCGGCAAGACCTTGTTCACCAGGGCGACGACGTCTCTGTGGGAGACACGGGAGAGAGCGTTCCCGCGGGGAGCCGAGCCACACCCACGCCCGCAGAGCCCCTTCACAAAGGCCCTTCTGTCCCGCCGCTCCCCCCAGCTTTCGGAGTAAAGGTGGTCACCCCGCGCCAACCCGAACGACACTCTTCACCCACGGGAGCCCCCGCAGCTGTGCACCGCCCTTCGACAGGCGCCTTGTCTATGGTCAGGCCAGGGGTGGAGGCCCCGGCCCAGGGACGAGACGCTGGCTTCCCCGCAGTGGGAGCGCAGCCAGGGAGCCAGGCCTGCGACCGGTCTCTGAGGACCAGCAGGGACGCGCCCGGCATCCCCCCGAAGTGAGGGGAGAGGACGTTCACCTACTCGTCACTGGTGAAGATGTGCCCCAGCTGCCCTCTCAGGGCGCTCAGCAGGGTCCCCACGAGCAGTGTGGTGCCGACTGCAGGAGACAAAAGGCGTCGCCGTGGAGGGCCAGCCGAGCCCCGCATTCACCTGCACTAGGGCCCTCGTTTGTGGCCCCGCAGGAAGGACCACGCAGAAAATGCTTTTGCAGAGCACCAGCATCCCCTGGGAGCTGCTTGGGAAGACAGGTTCTCAGGCCCCATCCCAGCCCACTGAATCAGAAACGGCCGGGCGGGGCTCTGTGACCTGTGTTTCAAGCCAGCCCCCGGGGCGAAGCCCGACAGCTCTGCTCTCCACACGGGCGGCTCCGATCTGTCAGCCTCAGAGGGCAGAGGCAGGCGCGGGGTCGGGCAGGCAGGGCTCGGGCTTCTGGGGATGCGGGGAGGGCAAGCTCGCCCCCCCCCCAGGGTCACACTAAGTGATGGAAACTGACAGCCCAGCACCTGCGGCAGGGGAGGAGCGGGAAGAGGCCCAGCAGGCGGGAGACGCATGTGCGGCCCATCCGATGGGCTGCTCTGGGCCCCATGGCAGGTGGAGCAAAAGGGTCTGGAAGGCCGCGACCCACCCACCTACGCAGAGGAGGCCCGAGACAGCTGACCGCTTGGCTTGCACCGTATCTGCGGCTCCCAGGGCCGTCCCCACTCGGACGCAGACGGCGATGCTGAGGCCCATAGGAATCTGGGATCAGAGACAAGACGGTGCTGTCGGCGGAGACCCCACCCGCCCCTGGGCCAAGAGCAAGGAAGGCGGCAGGAGGAGACGGGGTGTTTGTGACTGCTGGGGACGGGTGGTGAGGCCTGAGGCTGGGAGATGTGGCTGGGGGTTCCAGCCGAACCCACCCCCACTGTTCCGTCAGACATCACAGGCAGACTGGCCTTGCAACCAAAATCAAGGCGTTGCCAAAAACTCATGACTAAATGCATTTTAAAGAGGTGAATGTGGTCTCAAGCATGCCAGAAAAGCTGCCTGCAAGGGAAAAAAAGGTTCCGTGGAAACCATTTGTAAAAATAAGAATCGCCTCATAAATCAGTTTTGTCCACGTAGAGTTTTGTGACTCCCTTGCTTAAAGCTGGGGCCACAGACTGCGTGCCCCAGAGGCTGGCAGACACACACGGGACGGTGACGCGGGACAACCCACACCTCTGGGGAGGGGGGGCTGTGGGCACTCCGTGGAGGCGAGGAGACACCGTGTGAGGGGCGCTGTCCCCCAAAGCCCAGCAGCCAGCCGTGCAGGGACGTGGGCTCGCTGCCACGCGGGATGTCCCATTTTTCACATGTCCGGGGTGTGGTGTGAAATCTCCCAATTTGAAACTGTGCTAATTCATTCAAAAAGAAAAAAATGTGAGCATCGTGGGTTCAGTGCTACCCTCGGCAGAGCGGCCATGGGACACGTGCAGGGGTCTGGCAGGGCCTGGGCCTCCTGGGCACAGGGGTCCTCAGGAGACAGGCAGCCTTTGTGGGGACAGTCTCCCCACCCCAAGACCCCCAGGCCATCAGGGGGCTGGGTGAGGGGTGAGCCGGGGAAGCGCCCCCAAGGAGCCTCACCATGTAGGTGACAGTGGCCACTTCATAGATGACAGCCTGGGCAGAGAGGTCCAGCACGCTGAGCAGGCCTGCGGGGAGCACACGGTGAGCAGACGGCCCTGCGCAGACAGGACGCCCCTCACTCTGGGGCCAAGGGGCAAACAGTTTCCAAGAAAAGTTCCTGCTTGGCCTCAGCCTTCGGGGAAGACCTGCCCCGTTGCTGTGAAACTTCCCGCAGGCCGCTCCCCGTGTGGTCAGGGTCAGGTCTTTCCTGTGTGTGGGGGGCACAGCGAGGGAGGGGGAGTCCGGACCAAGCTCAGGGAGCCTGAGTTCGGGTCTCAGCCCTGCCAGGGTGTGACTCTGACGGTCTCTCTTGGGCTTGGGGCTCAATTTTCTCATCTGTAAATGGGGGTCGGGGTGGACAGCAAGGTCTCTCCCAGCCACTCAGCCCTGACTTTTTGGACTCTGTGCCGAGAGTGCTGATGAGCACAGACGTCCAGGTGACGCCCTGCACCTGCTCACATGCCAGCAGCGCCCACTCAGTGCCAGGCCTACGCCGGGCAGTGCGGGGCCCAGGCCTGCCTCCTGGGAGCCCACAGCCTGGTGGGGAGACGGCCGGGCGGGTGAGTGGCCCACCCTGGGGAGAGGGCTGCCCAGGCGGTTCCCTGCGCTTCCACGTACCCATGAGGAAGCTGCCGATCTCGTAGGCCCACCACTCGATGCAGGTCATGAGCATGCTGGGCACAGCCAGCGAGAAGAAAGGGCCCCAGTCCTGCAGGCACTGGCTGGACCAGCCTAGGAGCAGAGGCCCCCCGCTGAGCAGCTGGCCACCCTGCGCCCACCCACCACCAACCCCAGGCCCTGCCCCCTCCACCTTGGCAGCTCGCAGGGTGCTCACAGGGGGCAGGCCAGCCGCTCAGGTGCTGGCAGGGTCGGGTCGGGGGCGAGGAGGCTGCCGGGCTGGCGCCTGGATGGCTGGGGCTGGGAGCCTGGGACACTGCAGAGCCTTGGGCAACTACCCTGCCCCTTCTGGGCCCCATCTCCTCATCGGAAAATTTCAGTTCTCATCTTTGCCCCCCTCCCCGAAGGGTTGTGGAGTGGGTGGCATGACACCGAGGACGCCAGGTTTCGCAAGGCAAGTAGGGCTATGCAAACACAGGGCCTCCCCGCCCACGTCTCCGCCCCAGACCAGGAGAGCTGTTCCTGAAATGCCTGGAGGCGGAGGCCCCGCTCTCAGGGTTGGGTGTCAGGGGCTGAAAGCTTGCAGCCCGAGCCTGGGGGAAGGTCCGCGTCCAGGCCCCACCATACACCAGCTCTGGCATTTGGGGCAAATGACTTAAACTCAGTCTATGCTTCCTCTCCGTAAATAAAAGGGGCAGATAAGGTGTCATCTGAGATAAGGAATGTGGTCCACTGCTCCCACCTAGGATTCTGCCCGTGTTATTACTCCACCCTGAGACCAGGGAGCCTGCCAGAAAGCTCCCTGGGCATGGGTCCACTGTGCCCACACACTGGGTGGGGAGACCTGGGCCTTTGAGGGAGGGGCTGCAGAGGGGTGCAGCCAAGTGGAGGGGCCCCGAGGGAAGTGGAGGTGCGCCTGGGACAGGCTCCTCCAGCGGACTCCAGCTGGGCCCCCACCTGCAAAGTAGTCCCCAGGGCCCTCCTGGGGGCCCAGCCACCCCACGCTCACTTGACCCCTGCACCTGCCCACGTCTCCCGGTGCAGCTTCTTCACGACGATGTGGAGGAAGAGGAAGGCGGTCTGGGCAAACTGGGAGAAGATGTTGGCGTAAGCAGAGCCCCTGGAGGAGGAGGGAGAGCAGGGCTGGGTGGAAGGACGGCCCCCTTCAGAAGGGGACTCCTCTGCTGGAGTCGGGGGCACGGGGAGGAGGGACACAGGGGCACAGGCATGGCTTGATCCGCAACCCCATCCCGAACCAGCCTCATCCAGGAGCCACCAGGGTCCTGGCATCATTCCTCCAGTGTCCTGGGGGCCACCTGCCAGGTTCCCACTCTCGGCCTCTCCTGGAAGACCAGCCCAGGGGCTGTGGCACCTCTCCCATCCCCTTGGTGGGGAGTCCCCAGAACCTGAGGGTCCAGCAGCCCCCACTTCTGGATGGCAAGGGCCACCCCCACTGTCCTTGTCATGGGTAAGGCCATGACAGTGACCCGCCTGCCCGCTCAGGGGTGGTGCTTAGTGGGCCGTGCTCCCGGCCCGGCCCGGCCCGGCCCCTGCAGCCCACCAGCCCCAGGGCTCACCTGACCCCCCAGCCCAGCACAGAAACCAGGATGTAGTTGGCCAGGCCATTAACACAGTTGCCCACGATGCCTGCTGAGGACCTGGGGCCAGACGACGCCCTGAAATGGGTGAGAACCGGCCTCACTACCTGGGGTCGGGGCCAGGGGGGCTCGCTGGGCACCCGGGGGGTTGGACAGGGGCTGGGGACACACAGCTCCTTGCAGAGGTCCGGAGGGGAATAGCAGAGGGACCCCAGGGGCCCCCTCCCCCAGAACAGGGACCTGTACCTGATTTTGCAAGTATTTTGCCAGCAGGCCGTAAAGAAAATTCACCTGTATAAAATAAAAACACGCACACAAATCAACAGCTACCAACACAACACCCAACCAGCAGGAACAGACGTTTCTCAGATGAGTTTAGGGCAACCGCTTGGCCAGAGTGTCAGGGACGCCGCGCCGCAGGCGGGCTGGGTGCTGACTCTGGCCAGGGAGGCCCTGGGGAGGGGACCAGCGGCAGGGAGGGAGGCAGGGAGAGGGCGGCTTCAGCGGCAGAGACAAGAACCTGGAGGTGGGTGCTGGGGACAGAGCGGTGGGTCTGTGGAGGACAGAGGGCATGTGTGCCTGTGTGTGTCGGGGTCGCCTTTCCTGTCCTCCATCAAAGCCTGGCCCAGGGCCTGCGCCCCTGCCCCGCCGCCCCCTCAGCCCACCACCTCTCGTCAGGGATCGGGATCCAGGAGCCTGGTTCAGACACTGGCCCTGCCTCTTGTGAGCTGTGTGGTCTTAGGCAAGTTACTTAGCCTCTCTGTGCCTCAGTTGCCTCATCTATAAAGGGGGTAATAGCGTGTGTGTGCTTAATATTCATTCGTACATATATATGCGACGCTAACATCGCAAAGTGATTTTAAAACAGTACCTGGCACTTTTAAATGTTCCAGGAGTCAGGTGAACGTTATGTGAGGGTCACTGGTCGTTACTATCATCATTATTACTACTTTATCGACTGTCTGGGAGGGACTTTGTTTATCTGATAAAGGAGTTGCCGCAGGGATAACTTGTTTCCCCGACGCAGCCCCAGTGGTCTCGTCTGATAAGATACTGTCGCTTGGTCTGAGGAGTCAAAGGCACGGAGGAGAAGACCAGACTTTCCGGGCGCTTCCACTGATACAGGAGAAATCTGGAGCTGGCTGGGCCCCAAAGGGCTAATGGCACTGGCCTGACAGACAGGACGGTGTGGCTGGGCTCACCCTGCCAGGCCTGGTGTCCCCTCGGGGCATCCACCCCAGCCCCTCCCTTCCCAGCTCCCCCCTCAAGAGCTCCGTGCCCAGGGCTGTGCTGTGGAGGACACGGGGGTGTCAGAGGTGGGAAGGTGAGCCCTGGTGGAGACACAGCCCCGCCACGTGGTAACTTGCCACTCAGCACCAGCAAGTCAAACAGTGCAGCACGGACTCAGGGTGGATGTGCAGACCACTGCTTCGGGCCAGAAGTCCCAGAAACCAGTCTGAAGATATGTGCTGCTTGCTCAGTGTGTAATAAATTAAGAGGCAGGGGTACAGCTCAGGGGTAGAGCACGTGCTTAGCACGCACGCGGTCCAGGGTTTAATCCCCAGTCCCTCCGTTAGAAAAAAATCAAGGACCTCTTGCCAATAAATAGAGGAAGGAGAGAATATTCAATAGTCTTAGAAAAAGTTTGTTAGAAAGATGAAAGTCTTAAATGCACAGAAGGGTTCAAAGAAAATGCAGGCAAACGTGTCTATAATCTTGCGACGGGTTAAGTGGTTTTGAGCTCAGACACCATCAAGGGTGGGGTCTAAGGGTCTGTCGTGTCCGCACTGAAAATCCTCCAGGCCAGAAATACCCAAAATTGAAAGACAAGTGAAGGGCTGGAAAACGTTTGTGACGTACATGACAAAGGGCTGAGGTATCGTTTGACAAGAGTGATAACAATTAAAAGATTACTCCACTAAAACAAGCGAGGGATGTGGCCAGTTCACAGAAACAGGACAAGTGATCGATAAACGCAAGAAACAACGCTCAACTCCAGTCAGCAATAAGATGAGCGAGGAAACAGCATCTCTAATCGGAAAGAAATGTTCGTAATAGTCTGTGCTGAAGAGGGCGTAGTTGGCGGGGGCAGCACTGGGACAGACTGGGGTCAAGAACCACGGACAGAGCATCTCCAATTCCGATGGCGCATCGCGAGGAAGTCATTGCAGACGTTCACAAAGATTTCCCTATTGAATCACATGCAGAGACTAACGACATGTTTGAAAGGGAAGAAGATTATAAAACAGCCTACACACACGGCCCCGTTTCAAACTGCACGTGTGCCTGTGTGTTTACGAACAGACATAACCCCAGAGAGACATTCACTTGCGTTCCCTCTGGGTGGTAGAGTTACAGGAAAGTTGAGCTTTTTCTTCCCTATGCGTTCCAGAATTTCTCCAGTAAACAGTTTTCTAATCAGAAAAATGTGTTATGCTGCTTTTTATACGTTCAATAACTGCACCGACCTGAACAGGAACTTTTCTCCAGTCACTGGCATGGGGGCTGATGGCTTCCCCAGCTGATGGGGGGAAAGGCAACAAGCCAGAACCCAGGGGAGTGTGAGCACCCCAGCAGACACAGGCACTTACCGGGAGCGCCGGGATGTAAATCTGCACGTACTCCTGGGTCAGCCTGCGCGACAACCACAGCTCTGAGCGGCCCAGCCTGCGCCCCGCGGCTGGGGGCTGGGCGGCCGCCCCAGGGACACCTTGGGTACCCCAGGTTTGAGGAGAGGCTTCACCCCGAAGGCCTTGGCCAAGACAAGTGGAGCCTCAGCAGGCAGGGCACTGCTGCCGTGTGCGAGGAAGGTGCCAGGAGGCGGGGCCCAGGGACCCCACCACGTGGCCTCTGGGCTGGGGAACCCAGCGGTTTGTAAGGGGGGAAAGGCTGTATCGTATTAAGAAAGAACAAGATGTAGTAACAAGCCATCTAACTCATCAGACGTCAGCCCAGCCCCTTCTCCTGCCTGGAGCGCAGGGTGGTGCGCACTTCCCTTCTTCAGAAGCACCCGCCAGGCCCCAGCCACAGGCCCCGGCTGCAAGCACCCTGCCGATCCCTGATTTTCCTCCTCAATTAAAACTGGTCGCTTGCCTGCCCCCTGCTGGTCACAGCTAGAGCAGCAGGCTGTGCGGGAGAATCCCCAAACCACGGAAACGTCCCCAGAGGAGATGGGCTTGTGACAGCTCCGCCCTGGAGAAGCTGGGGGCGGAGGGGAGGGGGTCCCCGGGGTCCCGTGGGGGGCAGTCTGGCACCTGGACACGGCCGGGTCCTGCCTGAAGAGCAGCAGGATGTGCTGGGTGTTGAGGAAGAGCGCCCAGCAGGGGAGGCAGCAGAGCAGCAGCACCAGCACGCCCCTCTGCAGGATGACCCCCACGTGCTTCTTGTTGGGGCTGCCGAAGCTCTGGAAAACAGCCGGGCAGGCCGTCTGCGCCCTGGCACCTGCCTCCCCCGCCCTCTGTGAGCCAGGCTAGGCTGTGCCTGCGCCGTGCTGGGCGGCCCCTCCATCACACCCAGCGGCTTCCTCCGCGTGGGCTCAGCCTGTCCTCCAACGACACCCGACATGGGAGGCGCTGCCCAGGCCACAGGGGCTCAAGAGCTAAGTCTCCCTGGGGTGAGAGGGAGCCAGGGCCAAGCCCAGGTCCCAGACCCTCCCTGAGCCCGGAACCCCCGGGCCCTGAGCCCCGCTGGGCTGTGGGCCTCCAGGGGTGGGAGGCCCCATCCGTGCACCCTCAGCATGGACACCCAAGGTCAGGGGCTGTCCTCCCTCCCATGACACTCTTGCCCATCTGCCCAGACTACTTTCAAGGGGAGGGTCTGGTCCCTGACGGCACGTGGTCCTCGGGGGTGAGCTCTCCTGGACAGCTCTCCTGTCCAACCCCCACTGCCCCCAGCAGCCTACCGACAGGCTCCCACATCCAGGGACACTGAGACGGCTTCGGTGGGCCACCAGCCCTGCCGCTTCTGCAGCAGCTGAGGGACTGGCTCTGCCCCTGCCCAGCTCCTGGACACCCACCTACCTGGGACATCAAGGTGTCACAGGCCGAGGACAAGCCGAATCCGATGGAAACTCCACAGACATTAACAAACTGGAGCCACATGGGAGAAAACACAGGCTGTCAGGTGGAGCCGAGGGGGAACCCTGCACCTGAGGGGCCACTCAGCACCCAGAGACCCTCCTGGCCAGGCCCTGCCTGTACACGCTGGGTGCCTGCAGTGTGTGAGGCCCTGAGGTCCGGCTGTGACTGCAGTTGGCAGGTCTCAAGGCTGTGTCTTCTCCCAGGAGCCCAAGGGAGAGGTCCCTGCAGGCCCGGCTGTACTCACGGCCACTGAGAGGGTCACCGCTGCCAGCTCCACCTTGCCTAGGTGCCCGCAGAACATGGAGCTCACGACGTAGATCATGAAGTTCAGCATCTGGAAGAGGAACTGGAGGCCGGTGGCCGGGGTCAAGGGACCTGCCCGGTCTTGTCCCAGCTGCCAGCACACCCCATACCCCGACCCACACAGGAGGCTCTCCAGGTCCTGTGGGGCCAAGCTCAAGACCCGCAAAAGCCCCTCGCAGCCACCAGGGAGTCGCCCCAGCAGAGAAGCGAGCATGTGGCGGAGGCCCTGCCCCCGCCCCCGGCAGCAGCCACGTCAACCTGAGCCCCAGTTTCCCTGCGTGAGGCGCACCCAGCGCAGAGGCTGGAGCGGGCACGCTCGGGATGTGGCTGCTGTGGCCGTCTCGTCAGGCCGCCAACCAAGAGGGACTCGCACACACCAAAGCCTTAGGAACGGCCCCGCCCAGGTGGTGGGATTAGAAATAAAGTTTCTTCTAACTTTTTGTTTTGTCTGAAACTCTTACAGGAAGCACACATTAGTCCTTACGGTCATAAAAAAAAAAGTACCAAAAACCACTTTTCCTTTGGAAACAAAACAGGCAGAGGCCCCCCGTCCCCTACAAACGCCCCGTAGGGAGACCCCCAGGCTCCTTGCATCAGTGGACCAGACTTCCCGTGGGCTTCTGAAGGACACTGCTTGCTTCTTCTGTGGGGGACCGCCAGCTGCTGAGGGAGGCCAGACCCCCCTGCACCCAGGGACTGTCCCGGGACAGCTGTTCTGCATCACCAGGCTCTAGGGGTCGGCCCCTGGCACCACCCGGACCTGGTCAAGGTGGGGGGGGGGGTCTCTGGGGAAGCCTGTGAGTGCCCCGGCCCCCTGCGTCGTGCCTGGACGGCAGCCGGTCCCCCAACCCCGCCTCCTTACCAGGGGTCCGGAAAGGACAAAGAGTGTCCACGCCTCAGCCCCGAAGCCCACAGGGACCAGCCTGCGGAGGGCAGGGCAGAGGCGCCCTTGGTCTGGGGGGACCGTGTCTGGCAGACTGTCCATTCCAAGCCCCGCCACCAGCTGCCCTCCACGCCTGAGCAGCTCCTTCGGCCGGCCTCGCTCAGCTGGCCCGGGTCACCCTGCAGCCTGGCTAATGAGTAAGGGGCCGGAGGAGGGGCCTCCACGGCCACCTGTGGGACGGGCCCTGCAGTCCTGCCGCCTAGCCCATTGGCCCCAGCGCCAGGGAGGACAGGACAGAGCCCTGGGCCCCCGGCAGTCAATTAGGCTGACCTCTTCCCGGGGTTTCAGCGGCAAAGGCCCGGGAGGAAAAGGTGTGGGGCAGGGCTGAGGTGCTGGGTGCCTTACACCTCAGCACACAAGGGCCTCCAGGACTCCCACTTCACAGATGAAGAAATGGAGACTCAGAGATGCAGCAACAGAGCCAGGGTTCCAGCCAGGGGCCAATGGCAGGAGGGGCAGGGACCCAGGGCCCATTCTAACGAGGGGCAAATGCTCTCTGCCCCTCCAACCAGAAGGCATTCAGTGCACGGGTCTGCAGCAGCTTCACCACGTGGGGTCAGGATGTCCCTGGGGTCCCCGCGGTGCTGGGCAGCTCGAGGTCAGCTCATCGTCCAGAGGGCAGGGCCTCGGCTGAGAGTCCTCCAAGTCCAGGCCCACAAACAGCCCCCGGAACTGTTCCGATGTGAACTCACGACTTCCTACTGCTCCCGGGGAGGCTTCCCGACGCCCCTTTCAGGCCTGGTCAGGAACCAAAGCGGGACCTAGGGATTCCGGACCTTCCACCAGCGCCGCGCTCCCACCGGGCACGGGGCTTTGGGGCTCCTCCTGCACTGGGGGGCCTCCCGGTGCGCCCGGAGGTCGACTTGTAAACCACTGCGCCTCCAGCCTTTTTCAGTGAACTCCCTCCTCTTGGGTGCCGTGATTGCAAATTCAACCAGCACCGCGTTCAGTGGCTGCGCCTCAGCCCCCCAGCATGGTTTTCCAGGATTCGGACCCACGGAAGCTGACAGGAGTCTCAGAGCAGAGCTGCAGCCCGCCTGAGCTCGTCCCGCGGCCGGGCGAGAACTGCGGGGCCGCTTCAGGAGCGCCGTGCAGCCCCGGCCCCGCGTCCTCGCCGGTCTCAGACCCCGCACCGCGGAGGTGGGCAGCAGCTTGGCTCGGCCCCCGGGACTGGGGGAACCCCACCCTTCCCAGGCAGGGACTTGTTCCTGAGCCCTCGTTCCCTGGCACAGCCACCTCCCAGCTCTCCCTTCTGCCAACACTGGTGTCAACCATGCTTCACTGGTGGGAAGAGGAGAAGCGACCTGGGAGGCCGCGGGGAGGGCGGGGGCGCTGGCAGGCGCTCTACAAGGAAACTCAGCAACTGCCCTGAGAATGAGAAACTTGGGGTCTTGAGGGCAAGCCCGTGAGATGACTCAGCAGCAAACAGCTTCAGTCCCAGAGGCAGGATGACCCGGGCAGAGCCAACCCACGAGGGGAACAGAGGGGAGGGGTGGGAGGGGTGGGGAGTGGGCAGGTTGGTCCCCCAAAGGATGGGATGCCAAATAGATGAAAGCTGGCATCGCTTGTACGCCCTGCATCATAAATGACCCCGCAACTTAGTGTCTTGGATCAGCCCCCGCTCATCTCCAGGGGGTTCACTGCCCCTTCACTGTGTGGGGTCACCCTGGGGCTCGCCAGGGGCACCGTCTGTGGTGGGCGCCTGTGGTCAGCGAGTGCTCTGCTGGGGCCCCGTCTTCCTTCATGGGCCCTCTCTGGGCAGCTCGGGCATCTCACCGCGTGGAGCTGCCCTGGAGAGGGAACATTCCAGAAGCGCCAGAGGAAGCTCTGGACCCAAGTCAAGACCCAACCAGGGAAGTTACACAGGTCACTGCTGCCTGTCGGCCAGAGCCAACCACGGGTGCCTCAGGATGGGGGAAGTGGAGAGGCTGCAGCTTCGGGGATTCACCTCTCCTCCTGTCTCCTCTCCCGTCCACCCCTCCTCATGCCCCAGCCCTGAGCGAGGGCAGAAAAGTGAGGGGTCAGGACTGCCCAGAACTCTCACAGGGAAGAAGGAGCCAAAGCTAATAGCTCCTGGGAATGGGGGGGGGGGAGTCACTGAGAACCCCCAACAAACCCTGGGGTTGAGGAGGCTTCCAACCAAGGAGAGGGAGGCTTCCTGGAGTTGGTTCCGGTGCCCGGCAGGCAGCCTCTGTGTGCCCTGAGGCACTGGAGCATGCTGAGAAGGGCTTAGCAACTCACTAAGGAAGCACGTGTGGAACTGGGCCAGAAGCCACTGACCCAGGCACATCGGGTGGCCTAGCGACCCCGGGGGCCCTCGGGCTCCCTCTTGCCACAGACCAGCTGCAGTGAATGCCAGCAAGGCCACCCCAAGAGGACGCTGTCTCCAGCTGCAACACCTGCAGCATCAGGAGGTCAAGCTCCCTGGGGGGCCCTGCCCTGAGGAAACTGACAGCCCAGCATCCTGCCAGGCACAGCTGGGGCTGGGCCCCTGCGAACCTTTCTTCGCTTGGTTACACTTTACCAGGCCCGAAGCCACTGCATTTGCCCTTTGGCTGCCCTGAGTCCTGCACCCCCCCCCCCCCGGCCAGGGGGCCGATGTCCCTCTCTCTCCTGCCCCCTCCTCCCTGCCCCGTGACTGCCCAACACCCAGCTCTCCACTGGGGAGGGGGGCACTCTGGCTTGGTCTCTCGGCTCCACATACATCTTCAGGGCAAAGGACAGCGGGGCAGGACCACGATCCGCAACATGCCTGAGGCCACCCCGCCCCCCCACCCCTGGCTCCTAGACTTTGGAGGCAGCTTCCCTCTCTGCCTCCACCTGACACCTCACCCCTCCACCCCTCACCCCTCCCTGCTTTCCTCCTCTAGCAAGACTTCACAGGGCACCGCACCCCGACTCCACAGAAATACCTGGGCTGTGTCCTGGCGGGACATCAAGGTGGTGTTGACAAAGCCAGCCAGCCAAGCCTCAGCAGTGACCCGAGTCCCTCTCGAGGGACCTGCCAAATGTAAGGGCTCCCAAAGCCCGAAAGACAGGGATGCACTTCCAGCCAGGGAGGAGTTTACAAGGATGAAAATGAATACCATTCAGTGCCAAAAAGACACGGATTAACAAGCCATGAAAAGACATGTAGGAACTTTAAACGCATATGACGACATGAAAGAAGCCAATCTGAAAAGACTGCGTACTATGTGACTCCAACCACATGACATTCTAGGAAAGACAACACTCCGCCGCCTCTGCGGCCTTGGGTTGAGAACAGAGACAGCCTCTCTGAGCACTGGCTCCGTGCATGGCTGGGCCACAGGCCAGGAGCAGGGCTTCTATGGAGCCCTTCCACGTGAGCATTGCAGGTGGAACTTAGGAATTCTGACATCACAAGACAGATGCATTCCTTAGCTTCGGGGCAAAATCTTCTGCAGCCTTGTCCCAGTTCTCGGGGGTAAAGGTTGCAAGTTGCAAGAAAGTACAACTTAAGAGAAACAAAAGAGCTAACGTGTCCAACAGAGGATTGGATAAAGAAGATGTGGTGTTTTATACACATGGAATACTACTCAGCCATAAAAAAGAATAAAATAACACCATTTGCAACAACATGGATGGACCTGGAGATCATCATTCTAAGTGAAGCCAGAAAGAGAAAAAAAAATACCATTATGATATCAATTACATGTGGAAATGAAAAGAAAAAAAAAAGACATAAATGAAGTTATTTACAAAAGAAAAACAGACTCACAGACATAGAAAACATACTTACGGTTACCAGGGGAGAGAAGGGGTGGGAAGGGATAAACTGGGAGTTGGAGAGTTGCAGATACTCACTACTATATATAAAACAGATAAACAAGTTTCTTCTCTACAGCACAGGGAACTATATTCAATATCTCGTAGTAACCTATAGTGAAAAAGAACATGAAAATCAGTATGTGTATGTGTATGTATATGTATGATTGAAACATGTTGCACCCCAGAAATTGACACATTGTAAACTGACTATACTACACTTAAAATTTTTAGAAAGAGCTACCCTGCTGATCCCTGGACCTGAATGTCAATAAAGGTGAGGCACTGAGCTTAGAAAATAGGGACTCCCACCTGAGTGGCCATCTCGGGGGCGTGTGGCTGTGGCCGGCCCTCCGCCTGGCGGGCATTCTCAGCACAGGTCACTCCTCCCGGACAGCCTGTGCGGGCGCGGGAGCCCTCATCAAGAGCCCCGCCCATGCGGGGGGTCCCCCCAGGTACCCCCCCAGTTACCACGCTATAGCCAGGAGATGGACATAAGGGGGATGTGAGTGGTCCTCTTCTGGCTGAACTTGAGATTCCCATGCTCAAATCTCTTTGCCTCCTCTGCACCCCAATTTCCAGATTAATCTCCCCAAGATACCACATTCATCTTGCTGGGAATTGTCATCGGCTTATTGCCACCAAACTGTCACGAGTACCCTGCTGCTCAGTTTGTCTCTACTTTGTGGAAGGTAACCCCTGCTACGTGTTTTCTGTTACTGGGGAACCAGGGGACAGTCTGCTCCCCATCACCCCAAACTTTCTCCTCTGTAAGACAATTGTCTCACGGACAATTTCATCTCAGTAAAGCAGACTGCACATTCAAATCATCTGGGAAGATGTTTTTAAATTTCCAGGATCTGACCTGGTCACCTGCATTTTTTCAGTATTCCCTAGGTGTTTGCAATGATCTGCCAGGAATGGGAACTTAGCAGCTCAACAGTGTCTGAACTCCCGTCAGTCAGTTCATCTGTGCTCTCCTGGCCTTGCCTTCATGACTACCAAATGGCTGCAGCAGCTCCGAGCACCTCATTCCCCGGATCCCCCAATCCTATAATGACACCCATATTCAAATATCTGTCTCAGATCCCTGTGGGGAGCAAGATAACTTTCCCAGAAGTTCCCCAATCAGCTTCCTCTAATAGCACAAACACCCACGCTGAGACCCATCTCCAGGGGAAGGGATCACCCAATTTAGAGTTAAACTGGCAATTCTAACCCTCCACTGTACTTCAGAATCACTTGGGAAACTTTTTTCAAAAAAATACCACTACTCAGGCCCCACCCCGGATGTTCTGACTTAAGGCCCTGGCAGCTATTTCTTTTCCTTTTTTCTTTAACTTCTTACTGAAGTGTAACACTCACACAGACAAGCACACATATCATGGGTGTGCAGCTCCACGAACTGTCATAAATTAAATGCACCTGAGTAGCCAGCAGCCAGCTCACAAAACTGAATTTTACTAGACTCCTCTGAGACCCCTGGTGACTTCTTCAGTAACTATCCCCCATTAAGAGTGACCAGGGAATTGACTTTTAGCACCAGGGAACTCTTCTGCCAGGCATTACTTTAGACCTGCCCAGGTAATATTCCCAAGTGAGGCTGGGGCTGAGAACCACTGACCTGGACACCTCTACCCACCTTCCCCAGCACACTGCTGCCCTAGCCGACCCCAGTTAGTTCTCTCCACAAAGATGAAGGGGTTTGGTGGCACCAAGTTCAGTTCTAAGTCCTAGGCCTGTGCCATGTGGCAGGGGCCTCCTGAGCCCGCCTACTGTTCCTTCTCCCTGCTGACACTAGTTGCTCCTGATTAGGCCCTTCCAGAAGCTGCCAGAACTGTCAGGGCTCAGTGACCTGATACTGCCTGCCCCCCACTTCAGCAGCCCCCTCCCCGATGGAAGGTTTGGAAAGCACATGGTGAGCCGGGAGAACCCAGCTCTCAGGAAGGCTTATCCTGGAGGAATGCATGGCTAGAAGGCAGCTGCTTACGTGCTGGGGGCGCCTTCCGGGACTCCTCAGCCTTGACAGACGGACGGGCTCTGTCCAGCCCCCACAGGTGCCGTACGGGGAGGGCTTGGCACACGGCCACAAGGAGCCCTCCCCAGCGCGAACCCCAAGGCTGGAGCCACTGTCGCCAGCAGGCAGGGAGCGGCTGGCCCAAGACAAGGGTGTTTCTGAGGTCAAGGCAGGCCGAGCCAGCGCACGGCCCCGGGGGCCGGAGCAGGGCCCATCTGGGCGCACAAACAGGAAGCCGAGCCCGGGCTGCAGGAGGCCCACGTGGGATTAGCCGCCTTGATTTTAAAACGAGCCTTAATTCAGACCAGCCTCGAGCGCGGACTACCGAGGTCCGTGCACCCCTCTGCGGAAGCCACAAGCCGGTCAGGTGTCCGGCAGGGGCAGCACTGAGGCTACCCCGCAACCACGCGGCGGGAAGACCCGGCGGGAAGACCCGCAGGCCCCGCCCACGGCGCCGGCCATGTGACTGCCTCACTGCCTCGCCGCCGCCGCCGCCGCCGCCGCCGCGTTTATTGGCCGCCTCGCCAGGCTGGGCCAATCAGATTCTCCCCCGGGACTTCGAGGGGCGTGGAGACGGGGGTGAGGGAGAAGGCAGGGCCGACACGGCAGGTCTGCGCAGACTCAGCCCGGCCCCGGGCCCCCCGCCAGGCTGGAGGGACTCCCACACCGGAGGCGCAAGGGGCCCGGGGCAGCGGCGCAGCGATGTGGGAGCAGAGACGAGAGGGGCAGAGATGGGAGACGCTGCGCCCCCTGAGAGACGGGGACACAGTATCGTTCATTCATTCATTCACTTGTTTTTTCCAACGTCTTTCCACGTCTGGTCACTCTGTGGCCTGGCTGCTCCTTCCACCCCCGTGATTTACTTGAGATGATCTGAGTGGAGGGCTGCTCCCGGCAACCCCGGGCCCCTGACTGTGGAGAGCCAGCCAGGAAGCCTGCAGTCCTGTCCCACCTCCAGCCTCTGTCTTCACAGTGACCCCACTGAGCAAACCCCAGCCTCAACTGTCCTCCACACGGGTCTTGCTAGGAAGGCAGACCTCTCAGGAAGGGCCAGGGATGCTCCCAGACCACCTAGCAAGGTCACAGCCTGCCTGGGACAGACGGGGACACCCCCTACTCTCCATACCTGCACCTCTTTTATGAGGTGGTTTGCTGAACCCCACTGTTTGCTCGAGGGAACGTTAAATTAATTAAACAAGGATGCCTCTGTCAGCAAACCTGAAACTCAAGACTGTAAATGCCTCGAGGTGAGGAAATCAAAATCCAAGGGCAACCTGTAACAGCCAAAATGTGGAGGCAACCGAAGTGTCCATCCAGCGATGGATGGATAAACAGTGTGGCCTATGCATACAATGGACAGTTATTCATCCTTAAAAAGGAAGGAAATCCTGACAGATGCCACATGACATGTGAACAGTGTGAACACTGAGAACATCATGTTAGGTGAAATCAGCCAGTCACCAAGAGACAGAGAGACCCAAGCTCAGAGAATACAGAGCTTGCCCAAGCAAAACAGCAGGGCCAGAGCAGGAGGCCAGGTCTATGTCACGTCCCAAGTATGTGTTCCTTCTGCTCCCCCTGGGATGGCGAAGAGCTTTTCTCCAGCTCTGCTAGTGGTGAACCTCAGACAGTTCGGCAAAAGCGATCAGCTCGCAATGTCTGCCGAGGCAGGGGTAGAGGAGAAACAGCCTGTGTGCTCTGCTGCTGCCTCTCCAACCCATGTCACACTAAGACCATGTTTGGAGCAGAAATAGGAAGAAAACTGTCATGTGTCTGTCTGGCCCCTGTTGGCCTGTTCTCTGAGAAAGAGCTCAGGGTTGCAACCCTCTCCTGCTGGGCACCTACCTCGGGTGAGTCTTCTCTCATCTCCCTCCCTCCTCACGAGACAGAGACCCTGTTACGCCCGTGTCTACCAGTCCCCAGCCCTGTCAATGCCTCCCAGGAAGATAAGCTTTGGGCAAAAGAGAGCTGTTGTCTTTCTCAAGCCAGACAGCTCCCAGCATGAACGTGTCTTTCCCAGAAGGTCACACGAGGACTTGTGAGCTCACAGCCGGCCCTGGCTCAGAGGACAGACGGTGCGTGCGTGCCGTGCCCTGGAACCAGGCCTGGGCAGCGCTCCCAGGATGGCAAGGCCGCCCTCGGGGAAGCTTGCCACCTGTGTGGCATCACTGTCACGTGAGGGAGCCAAGGGTGTGAGCTTTCTCCCCACCTCTCGACTTGGAAGCTTGGGTCCAGCCAGAGGGCTGAGAACACCTCCTCCATGAGCCCTGTCCTCCTCCCACCCAGTCGGCCATGCCTCCCTCTCCTCCTGCTTTGCTAAAAGGCTGCAGCCAGTCGGAAGAGTTGACAGACGCCTGGAGGGAACCCCCTAGGCCCCTGAGTACCTGGCAGAGAACTTCCTGCTAGGCCTGGCCCAGAGCCCGGGCAGCGGCCTGGCCTGTGGTCGCCTCCCCTGCACAAACCATCTCTGCTGCCTTTAAGAAATTGAGCAGCTCAGGCCACATCCACCTTGTACTTTCCAATTTTCTTATAAACAAATTAACTGTGCAGCTTATGTAATACCCCTGGCTGGAAAGTCAACAGTTGCTGGCATGACGAGCGGCCAGCGGGAGCCCGGAGGGCAGTGTGCGCAGGGCGCCTGGCGCTAAACCAGGGCCTTGGTCGTCCGTGGTCGTGGCTGGGCCACCCTCTCTAGGCCATGTGTTCTAGACTTCTCTAAAGCAAATTCTCCACCAAGCGAGTGACCACCGGAGCCCATTTCAGAGCAGGGCTGGAGAACCACAGACTGGGCGGGAGGAGGTCTCAGAAGCAGCGCCGACGCTGACTGGCCCTGGGGGGGGGCACAGCGGCTCAACCTGCCACCTCGCTGACTCCTCACAGTAACCCTGGGAGGTAAGCATCGAGGTTCGATCACCTGGTTATCAGGAAGCCACTTCGGAGTGTGGCACAGACCCCCCCATTCCCTCTTCCCGCTAGCTGCTTTCTGTGTTGCTGAAACCTGCCTTTCCCAGACGTCTTTGCAGCCGGGCCTCTAGGTGAGAATTCATTTCCCTCCTTTAGATGCCCTTGTGCAAGGCTGGCTGCTTGGGTTGCAAAGCCAGGGCACGGACGCGTGGGGTTTTCTCCACCAACCATCACGTGTCCAGTCACCACTTTGGTTGGGGTCAAGGGCAGTGATGGCGGCAGTGAGTTCCAGAGGTGATTCCCCAGGCAGAACGCTAACTCTCCGGGTGGGTCGCTCTCCTGTGTCCCAGCAGCCCTTCCTGGAAGCCCCTCCCAGAGCCCGCAGTTCCAGCCCCTCCCGTGTTTCTGTAGAGACCTCGTTCCCGCAGCTCAGCTGAATCTCTTTCTATTGAAAATACCTGCAGTGGTGTCCGTTTTCTGTTCTGACCTGGCTCATGAGGCCCGGGGGAGACGGGAGGCATGGGTCCAGCAGCAGGGCCTCCTCCTGTCTCCAGATGCCCCCTCTGTCTCTCCCGTGGGCTCAGAGCACGGGGCCCAGGGGCCTGAGAAACATCAATAGCACGTATCTGTTGCACGTGGAATCTAAAAGAATCACACTTATTTACAAAACAGAAACAGACCCACAGACACAGAAAACAAGCTTAGGGTTGCCGAATGGGAAAGGCTGGGGTAGGGGAAGCGTGTCGGGAGGGATAAATTAGGAGTTTGGAATTAGCAAATACCAACTACTATGTACAAAATAAACAACAGGGTCCTACCGTACAGCACAGGGAACTATATTCAATAGCTTGTAATAACACACAATGGGAAAGAATATATATGTGTATGTAGATGAATCACTGTTGTCGACTGAAATAAATGCACAGCCTAAAAGCTGAGAGTTACAGTTTATTTGGTGGATGTTTCTGGGGACTCGAACCCCTTCGAGCCCAGGATGACAGCCTCCCAGATGGCTCTGAGGGACTGCTCCGAAGAGGCAGGGGAGGAGCTAGGACATACAGGAGCTTTACAACAAAGACCAGGGAATTGGAACAATAAAAGATTACTTGTTAACTAAAGAAAACCAGGCATCTCAAGTTAAAGAATTTAGCGCTTTTCTATGTATGGGAGGGAGCAAACATTTGGGCTCAGTGAATTCATTCCTTTGACAAGCACCTCGCTGTCTAGGGCCAGTGTCCTGCCCTTTCTTGTTCTGAGTCCCCCCGGGGTGCACCACTGTGAGTGGCTGCAGAGGCCGGGCTGCGGGCTGGTCTTCACTGGGGGGTGGCGGCAGCACCTGATGACTTGCTGGCTTCAGCATTCTTTGTTTACTGGTGTGGTTTGCAGTATTTTTCGTTCACACTATGCTGTACACCTAAAACTAACACAACTTTGTGAATCAACTATACTTCAATTAAAATAGCAAAAAAAAAACCCCAATAATAAAAAATTAGTAAAGTAAAACTGCTCTAAGAAACAAAGCCTGTCAAACAATTGTTTTTAAAACGCAGGGTCCTCGGCACTAGTATTTTTTCAGAAGTTCCTAAAATTGTTGCACTGTTCCAGCATGCTGTCAGGGCTGAGGAACTATTGGTTTAGACTATTTGAGGTTTGTCTCTGAGCTGGGGACAAAGTGACGGTCCCTGGAGGCAAATATATGTGCGACATAAGGGGAGGTGTTGGACTTTGTACAGGCAACAAGACACCTGTACCCTCACCAAGGTCCATGTGGTCGGTCCAAGCCAGGCAAGGTGACTCCAGAGACGTGCTGGGAAATGGGAGAGTCAGAAAGGGCCGTCCTGATGTTGGCTGGAGGGTGGCACTGGCCCCAGAAGAGGCAGAGCTGGAGACGGCCCACCCCAGCACCCGCCCTCCCTCTGGAGTGCGAGACGGTGCATTTCCCCGCCGCTCAACCTTGAGTGGCGTCCGAGTGGTGGGGTGCAGGGTCTGAGATGCTGCGGGGAGGGAGGCGGGTGGGAAGCGGGGAGGAGGGACGGAAGTCACTGCATGCCCAGGGTAGCTCTCAGGGGCCGGTTCCCTCAGCCTGCTCCTCACCTGGTCCTCTCTGAATGCCGGCAGGGTCCCCGTCTTCTGTGTGGCACCCCTTTGCCAGGGACTTTCCTCGTCTGCGTATTCATGTGTTTATTGTCTCTCCATCCACGGGGCAGACAGTGCCTGCCCAGGAACGATGTTCCTCATCTTCCTGCTGGGCAGGGAGGCGAGAGTGGGTCTGGACCACGGGATGTGACTGGTGGTGACCCGTGTGCGCCCCTCTGCAACCTTCTCCTCTGCTTCAGGGGACCACCACGCCTGAGATGATGGGGGCTTCGTTAGTCGGAGGCTGACAGAGCCCCCGTCACGTGAACTGCAGACACCCCGAGACTAGTGTGTTACTGTAGCGTCACCCAGTCTCTCCTGAGACACCCCAGTCAAACGCGGCTCCTTCTGGCTCTTGCTTTATTAATGGAGGAACGAGGGGGTTGAACCCAGGACCTCATGCACGCTAAGCACGTGCTCTGCCCCTGAGCTGTCCCCTCACCCCGAATGCAGCTCCTTGAAAGCACAGACCTTATCTGTTTCTTCCACCACTGTCCCCAGCACGCGGGACAGTCCATTTGATAAATATTTGTTGAATGAACACATGAGTGGAAGAAACCTTCCCTTGTTTTATAACAACAACAAAAGAAGAGACCGTGACCACAACAGACTGCTCGGTTTTCGTCTGAGAATCTAAACAGGGGAGAAAGCAAACAATGGAACCAAAGCTGATTGCTAAGGTTGTGGCTCCTGGGCTGTGAGTCAGGGAGTCACAGGCGCCGTCTGTGCCTCCGCCCAGCGTGATGGGGACTGTGACGAGACGTCCAGAACGGCACCTGCCCTTGCTAGTTTGGGACAATGGCAATGTTTATGTTTGGAAAGTTTGAATCAATTGTGCAAATATTTTTTGTTGGGGCGAGACCAAGGGTTTTGTTTTCTTTTTCCATTGTTTTCTTTTGAGTTTCAAGCTAGTTTGGAAATAGGATTAGTCCAGAACAGGTCAGGTTTGGGACCTCGTGAATAAATCAGGTTATGTTGTTAAGTGTTGTAATAATGGTACTAAATGGGGAGGAAAGGAGGAGGAAGGAGACAGACAGTGGTGATTTGGGAGATTTTTCCCATAGGCGCTAATCTTCCTCCTGGACCAACACCGATCAGGTCTCTGGAAACCATCTCCTCTCCAAGCTGAGTATTTCTGCTTCCTCAACATGCCCTCAGGCAAGGGTTTTGAGGAGACACTCAAAATGTCACACCGGGAACTAACACAATGTTACAAATCAGCTATACTTAACTGAAGAAAAAAAAAAAAAAGAAGCCTGCAGGATTCAAAAGAGGGGCCACCTGCCCCCACTTTCTCAAACCAAAGGAAAAAAAAGTTGGGCAGGCGACACCTCTGCGGTGTCGGGAAGGAGCAGAGGTTCCAGGGACGCCTGTGGCTGGCGTGGCGATTCCGGGCGGCGGTGCGCCCCGAGCCTCAGTCTCCCCGTCTGTAAACTGGGTGCACAGGGCTGTTGAGGGGTGCGTGGAGGAGAGTGGGCTGGGTCCAGCCAAGGCTCCCTCCCTCCTGGTGCGTCTGGCCGGTCGGCGGCTCCGCCGCGGGGGCGCAGGGGCGGTGCTGGGGTGGGACGCCGTCTTTGTGGCGCTGCGGGTGGACACCGGGCCGCCCCGCTGCCGCCGGCCCAGGTGAGCTCGCCGTCACCCAGAAGCAGGTAACTCCAGGCGAGATCGTGGCAGGAAGAGGGGCATCTGGCCCAACACAGCACCAACAAGGAGGCCATTTACTTACATCCCCTGAAGCAGTAGTTGAGCACCTACTACATGCCCTGCGGACACAGTGGCTACAACAGACAAGGTCAGGGCTCGCGTCCCCCTGGGGAGACCGGGGCAGACGGAGAGACAAATCAGCGAGGTGAGGACGGAAGCCAGCAGCCGTGGGAGGCAGCAGAGCAGGGCAGGCGATGAGGGGGAGGTCGGAGCTGAGGGGTGCCGCAGGAGGAGCCGGCCCGGGAGACACCGGGAGACAGAGGGCCCCGGGCCCCGAGGAAGGGCACAGCTCGCAGCGGCCACGTGTGCGGACCGGGAGTCTGGCGCGGGCGGCGGCGGGGAGAAGGCAGGGCAGGGGCCTAAATGGGCCGCCGGCGCCGCTGCACGGGTGAGTCCGCCACACACAGCCCGTCCTCACCCGACCTGGGACTTGGCTACCTGCGGCAGCTAACGGGCTTGATCTGGAGATGAAACAAACTTCTACCGTCAGTCCGGGAGGTGGTTCTGGGACCAGGCACCGGCAGCCCCCTCTCCACGGAGAGGGCGGCGCCCCTCACGACTGGCCCCCAGGGTCCCTGGGGAGGATTCTGAGCGCGTAAAGCTGGGGAAGCCTTGCCTGGCCTCTAGAAAGACTCACCCGCGTACCAAAGAAGACGGACACAGAGCACGCAGTGACACGTTTTCTAAAGTAGCTGCTCTAAAAGAGGGAGGGGAGAGAGGAGGGTGTAGCTCAGTGATAGAGCATGTGCCTAGCGTGCACGAGGTCCTGGGTTCCATCCCCAGTCCCTCCACTAAATAAGTAAATAAATAAATACATAAATATATCTAATTACCTCCCCCTCTAAAAAAGTTTTTTAAAAAAAGGGAGGGGAGGGGACCCCTTTATTTCCAACAGGGTGGGTGGGTGGGTGGGGTGGAGCCTCCTGCTTTTAATCACTTGTCCTTGAAGTGGGGTGTCTGCGTTTTGTTTTAGGAATGTCGTCTGGGTGCTCAGGGAAGAGTGAACTTGCTGGTGCTTCAACCAGGGCAGGGATGGGGACAAGGCAGATCTGGACACGGGGGTGGTGGCAGCTAGAGGTCTCCCGGGGGGGCTTGCTGAAGGAAAGAGGGGAGTCGAGGATGCCTCCTGGTTTTGGTGAGCGAGTCTCTGGAGGGTGAAGCCACCTTGGGAAGGGATCGCTTCGAGGGGAGAATCAGGGGTTCTGCTTTGGGCTGCGTTCAGTTTCTGTGGAGAGGCCGAGTTCATGTGTCAAGTCGGCAGCTGGACGTCAAGGAGGCAGGGACCTGTCGCCTAGAGATTTCTTTAAAAGTTTGAAAATGAACCTGTTTGAAATTCACGTCTAGTTGGCCTCAGGGGACACTTCAGCTCAAGTGACAGAAAAAGCCACCCTGGAGGAAGGACCACATAGTTCAGGGTCCCTGGTCGCACGATCTTGTTTTTGCAGAGTGATGGGTCCACGGAGCAGAACAAGCTGGAAAGCAAGTGGGAAAAAGTAGCCAGTGGAAAGAGGACAAGACGCACCAACGGAGACAGATGGAAGGACCCCGCCGGCCGGGGGGGCCCCCACAGCGGGAGTTCTTACATCAGGCCCCCTGGGCTCACGTCTGCCCCCCTCAAGCGTCTTTCCCTTTTTTCCCTTTTTCTGTTCAGGAAAGCAGCTTTCACTCTGCCTCTTTGCCTCTGCTGTGAATTCCTTCACGGCCAGAAGACAAGAACCCACTCTTTGGGGTTCTCCCCCTTTTAGGGGGCTTCTCTGCCCCCTAACAAATGCGTGAGTCAGGAGCTCAGGGCTGGGGCCAGAGGCTTCCACTGGGAGGAGAAGGAACTGGGGATGCAGAGGAACGGAAGCTCGGGGTCCCAGGAGCCCAGAGATGAGGGGTGGTGCTGGAAGGAGGGGTGGCTGGGCAGGGGACTGGGGAGGCTGACGCCGAGATGGGCCCGCCCACACAGGGTCTGCGCCCGGACAAAAGCGGGTCCAGCAATGGGGCTCACCCAGAGGGTGAGGAGGGGAGGAGGGGTCTCTCGCTGGGAGGGAGGGAGGGAGGGAAATGAGGCACAGGTGGCCGGTCTTTAGAAGATTTTGATTTTATCCAATTCGTTGGATATTTGCAAAATAAGTAACGGGCACATGGTGGACATCCTGTGACACAGAACCTTTCACTCTCGACCTGGCCCCCTCCCCTCCCCCTCCTAGAGGGGAGGAAGCACAGGTAACAGCTTAAGGGCTTTGGGGGCTGCACTTTGGCTCTGGGGGATGGGGTTAAGTAAGATGTGAGATAGACTAGGACCGGTCCAGCACAGAAGGGACTGAGGATGGAGGAGGGGCGGTCATGGGGGTGAAGGTCTGGAGCAGGTGGGGCTGGGGGCAGCGACACAGGGGGGGTGGGGGGCGGGGAGGGTCCCGAGGCTGGGGCTGGTGCGCCTGGGCCGGCAGCCTGGGGGCCGGCAGCCTGGGGGCTGGCCGTGCTCTCACAGTGAAGTCTCCCGCAAGCGCCCTCCAGAATGGAGCTGATGTCCCCAAGCCTAGGGGCTCTGGAGGCTACGTGAGCCTTAGGGGAGATCTTTACTGCTGGCCCGCTGATAGGGGGCGCGGTTGGGGGGACAGTGGGCTAGGACTGGAGGGGAGTGGGGTGCAGGGCTGCAGAAGACACACACATTCCTTTGCTGCTTGGAAGCTTTTATTGGTCTCTATGTCTAGCTCAGGGTGGGGCTCCGGGAGGCGAGGCCCCCGCCATGGGAGCAGGGGCTGCACTGATGCACACAGAGCAAGGAGGGGGGACCCAGGAGTGACCATTCGAGGGCTGGCGTGCGGGCGAGGGTGCAGTTCGGCAAGGCCACGGCAGAGTTTCAGTGACGGGGCATCTGCGAGGGGACACGAGGGGCAGTGAGGCCCTTGCCCTGCGGGCCCGGCAGCTCCCAGGAGCCCCAGCCCGCCTCTCACCTTGGCCGGGCTCGGTGGGTATCTGGCTTTGAGGGACTCCTCGTTCAGCAGAGGCCTCACCAGGCAGGAGCGGCGGTGGGAGAAGGTCTTGAAGCTCTCCCAGCCGCGGTAGGACCCCATGCCACTGCTCCCTGCGGGAGGAGCCGGCTCAGGCCCGGGGTCCCTGAGACCCCAGACCTGCCTGGCAACACCCTGCACCCCTTCTCCGATCCCAGGGGTGTCTGCCGGGGCAGCCATGCCCGGAAGGACAGAGGAAGTTTCGTCCCAGCTCTGCCACTAGATGGCTCGTGACCTCTGCCCTCTGGCCTCTCTCAGGGCCTCCGTGAAGCAGGCCCCATGCTCCAGGTGACCTTAGGGAACCCTCTGGGGTCTCGAAGTTACAAGTGGCTGAGGGACGTGCCAGTCGGGAGAGGGTGGGGGAGTCTGAGGCCCAAGGCTGCTCTGGCCCCTCCTCAATTCCCGGCCCAGGGGTCGGGGCACCTGCTGGGGGCAGTAGGTGGTGAGCTCAGCCCCAGACTCACCCACGCCCCCGTAGGGCAGAGAGTGCACGGTGCTGTGGACCATGATGTCGTTGGCTGTCACCCCACCACTGGATGTCTCTGCGATCATCTTCTTAATCACCTGCAACGGCCCGTGGCCCACCTCAGTCTCCAGCCCCAGGACAGGCCGGCCCCTCCCCACCCTGCCTGGGGCATCCTGGGTCCTCAAGGACAACAGAGCCCTGGCCTCCGTCTGCTCCCCTGAGCCCCAGTCTGGGTGTCCTGCTCCCCCTGAGAATCAAGGACTTTTTGGGAAATGGCCACAGCAGCAGGTCCCCACCCCAGTGCAGTCCTGTTTGCCCCAGGCCCCTGGAGGGGCCGCCGGGCCCACCTTGTCGTTCAGGGAGAACACGTAGAGGGCCAGGGCCTTCTCGCGCTGGTTGATGAACTGGATGGCCTCCTCCAGGCCGCGCACACACACGATGGGCATTATGGGCCCGAAGACCTCCTCCTGCATCACCTGGGACTGCGGGTCCACATCCATGAGGATGGTGGGGGCTGAGGCGGGAAGAACCAGGTCAGCCAGCCCCGAGACCCCGCCCGCTGGCACGTCCAGGCGTCTGCTTTCTCCTCCAGCTCCTTCACAGCGCAGCCAGGGTCAGGCACAAGGCCCTCTCGCCTGGGCTCCATCTTGGCAGATCATGAGGGGAGCCCAGGGTCCACCCTTCAGGGGCAGGCACTCGCCCCGCCAGCCCCCGAGCCCTGCTGCATGGAGCTCTTCAGCCTCCTGGCAAACTGGGGGCCAAGTGGGCCCCGTCGGCTGACCCTCAAGCCCAGGCTGGGGGCTCCTCCAGCCCGGCACCCCTGGGCTCCCGTGGTCTCTGCCGCTTCATCCCCTGCGGATGCTGCAGGGGTGTGGCGGAGGAGAAGCCCCTCTATGGGCCTGCTGGGGAGAGGGGCTTCCGGGCTGGGGAGGGGCTTCCCAGACCCCGCCCACCAGGAGCCCGCGAGCCAACCCTGCGGCCACTGGTGAAGGGGCTTCACAGCCACCACAGGGCCTGTCTGCTCATTAAGCCCCCGTACTCACTCTGCCGCCAGCTCGTGGGGAGCCGGGCGGCCCCCGAGGGCCAGCGCACGCACCTATGTACCGGGTGGCCGCATCCCCGGCGCCTCCGTGGGCGACCTTCTGGCCCTCCATCAAGCCCATGATCCTCTGGAAGTGCTGGCAGTTAATGATTCTCCCGTAGTCGCGGGACTTCTTGGCGTCCTCCCCATAGAACTCCTGCGGAGGAGAGACACGGGCTCCAGGTATGGACGGGGCCCCTCGTCACGGCCAAGGCTGCGAGGCGGCCCCGCGACCCCCAGCTGCCGACCCTGGGGCGCCCGCGGGCATCGCCCGGCCGAGTGGTGGACAGCGTCACAGCGACAGCGAGACCCGTGGGGCCGCCACACGTCTGGGCGCCCCACCACCTCCGGGCACATGGAGGCTGCGAGACAGCCTTGTCTGAAAGGAACACACGCGCGGCCGTCTAGACGCCGTGTACGGGACAAACAAGAGGGCAACGGGGGGCACAGCAAGTTAGCTGCGACCGTCTTTAGGTGGTGGGGTTCCGGATGGAGCTTTTTCTCTTCTTTCTAATTTTTAATCTTTTCCCAATTATCGACAGTGAGGGTGGATTACTTTCACAATCAGAAAAAAAATCCAGTATTTTCTGAAGGCCACACCCACCTCACTGCCCTACAGCCTCATTCAGCCCAGGGGCCAACACTTACTTTCAGGGACTTTTTGAGCTTCTCCACGATTTGGTTCTGGATGGAGGGGTCACAGAGGATGTAGTCGGGGCCCACGCAGTTCTGGCCGCTGTTCATGAATTTCCCCCAGGCGATACGTCTGTGGAGAGCCCAGATTAGGCTGCACTCCGGGAGACGCCTGGGAAGCGCTCTGTTAGCCCGGGGTCAAGGCATAAGGGGCCGGGCGCTGGAGAAACCGGGGCTGTGCTTTCCCCGGGAGCAGGGGTCCCCTGAGCGCCCCACTGGTTTCTTCACGACCCTGGACACAATCACGGGCTGCGGACTGCGTGGCCTCACCGCATCGCTGACTGGCAGGGGCTGGCAGGGGGTGTCTGGGGGTGGGCGGCCTTCGTACCCTTCTTTTCGCACCCTTGAGCCCTGCACCACCGGGTGTCACTGTGCTCGGGGGTCCTCACCCCCTAGACGGCCACGTACGCACGTGGGATGTGAAGGCGGACAGAAAGCGGGGGAGGGTACTGCTCATCGGCAGAGCGCGTGCTTAGCATGCGTGAGGTCCTGGGTTCAACCCCCAGGCCCTCTGTTGAAAACATAAAGAAATGAAACTTATTTCCTTACTCCCCCCCACCAAAAAAAAACCCCTGCAGGAAAGAAAGTGGACAGAGCCTGGCTAGACCGTTTCCCTGCAGGAAGCCTCTCCTGTGCCCCTTTGTGAATGTGGTCCCCCCTCCCCAGTCCCTGCCCAGGACTGCAGGTGCCCCGAGGGCAGGAGATGTCTGAGTCACTCGTGAACCCCGGTCCTCCCGGGCTGGGAGGCAGCCTGCACAGCCACTTGGTGCAGACGGGCTGAGCCCCCTTACCTGCAGGCAATGTCCAGGTCACAGTCCTTGTCCACGTAGCAGGGGTTCTTCCCCCCCAGCCCCAGTGTGACGGGGGTCAGGTGCTTGGCCGCAGCCGCCATGACGATCTTCCCCACTGCAGTGCTCCCGGTGCACAGGATGTGGTCGAACCTCTCCTTGAGCACCTCTGTGGTCTCGGGGACGCCCCCGCAGATGACCGCGTACAGATCCTTCCACGCGAGGACAGAGGTGAGGCTCAGAGAGGGCCATGGCCCCTCCTCCCCACCACCCGGACAGCTGCCACCCAGCGGGCCCCCACTGCTGGCCCGGGGGCTGCGTTCACACCGACAGGAGAAGCCCGCTGCCCTCACCCCTGGCTGCAAGAATCCACTGCTTCTCACCTGGCCCCAGCCAGCTCTCCCTGTGCCCTGCACCGCATCTCACCTTGTCCAGGTACTGCGGGATGACGGCGGCCAGCAGGCTCGCCGTGTTCTCACTCAGCTCCGAGGGCTTGATGAGCACCGCGTTCCCTGCCGAGCACACAGGGTCAGGGCTCCTCCAGAGGCCACCCCAGTGCTCTGCCCGCCCAGTGACCAAGCCTGGGGCCTCCCTCCATCTCCCGTGTCCTCGGAGGGGTGGACAGAAGAGCCGCCGTTGCTGAGATGGGCGGGGAGGAGGGGAGAAGACGGGGCGGAGGAGGAGCTCGGGGCTGGTGGGAGTGCAGAGCTGCCCCGCCTGGTAAGGAAGCCCTGCTAC
Organism: Camelus ferus; assembly: GCF_009834535.1. NCBI lineage: Eukaryota > Metazoa > Chordata > Mammalia > Artiodactyla > Camelidae > Camelus > Camelus ferus. Next base: position 18,141,535 of record NC_045711.1, on the reverse strand, counting down.
GTCTTAGCTGAGAGCGACCCAGCCCTAGACACACAGGCAGGCTGCGTGGACGTGTGAGCTCGGCTGGGCCTCAGGCACCTGGCTAAACACTTCGGTCCTTGCAGCCTGCTGTGAAAGACAGACCCACCAAACCTGACCCCAGGCCCTGTCTTCTCCCAGGCCTGAGCCCCCGACCCCCAGCCCACAGTGATCCCTCGTGCTCCCTGCCCTGGAACAGCGCCTGCGGTACCTGCAGCAATGGCGCCCACCATGGGCTGGATGGTGAGGCTGAAGGGGTAGTTCCAGGCGCCGATGACAAGAACCACGCCCAGGGGCTCCGAGTGGATGTAGGGCTCATCCTGCTGGGTCTGGGGCGTCTTCTCCACGGGCTCGTCTGCAGCCCACTCGGGGAGCTTCTGGATCACATAGTCGATCTCCTCCAGGATGTACACAATCTCCTCGTAGTAGGCGTTCCACTCGTTCTAGGGCAAGAGGGTTCCCTGTGACTTGCTGGCCCCAGGGTGAGGGCCGCGCAGCCAGGGCTCCGAGCAGAGTCACCAGGGCTGGCGGTGGGTCCTGGCTCGCTGCTTCCTAGCTTTGTGACCCTGAATGAGCTTCCAACCCTTGGTCACCCGATCTGTGAAATAGGAGCATGATCTGTATTGCAAAGATCGTCAGCGCTCCGGGAGGGCACGCTGGACAGAGCCGTTCACCTTGGTCTCCCTAGTCCAGGGGGCTGGTCCAGGGAAGGCACTTGGCGGGCAGAGCTGAGGATGAACCTTTGGGGGCTGGGTCTGCAGTGGCCCCTTTCTACCAGTGCTGGATGCCCAGGCAGGTTGGGTATGTCGAGTTCAAGGTGCCGGAGCGGGTCTCAGACCCGGGCAGTGATGTGAGGGTCATTAGTGAGTGAGGGGAACAGAGGATGTCTGGGAAGGCTTATAGATTAAAATGAGACTTGAACCCAGGACAGAGCCCTAAGAGGACCACCCTGAAGAAGTGGGTACAGGAAAGAGGCCACCAAAGAGAGTCAGAAGAAAACGCAGGAGACCCTCGGTGAGGAGTGGGAGGGAGCGGGCAGCAGCGCCCAGGCAGCGGCGGGGAGGAAGCCAGCAAGCCGGGGTGGGGGTGCAGGGAGAGAGGTGCAGACAATGGAATAAGCAGCTCTTCCGTGAACTTTGGCTGCAAAGAGCAAGACAAAAGTTGTGAGGTCAACAGTGGGGTTTCTTGCCTTTCTGTTTTGTTTTAAGATGAGAAATCTTGAGAGATTTAAAAACCAAAAACAAACAAAAAAAACAGCAAAGGGCCAGGAAACAGTAGGGGGTGGGCTCCAGCCCCTCTGTTCCTCTCCCAGGCCAGACAGAAGGGCGGCCACTGTTCCAGGCGACTTGGGGGCAGTGAGGGGAAGGGGCTGAGAATTTGGAAGGGTCACATTTTGCTCTGGGAGAGGGATGGATGTGGAGGGAGGGGCGGACACCCTGCAAAGCAGTACCAGGCTGTCCCCTGGTGTGGAGGACCTGGTAGCTGTGTGAGGCTGAAGAAGGGGGACCAGAAGCTCAGGGTGTCATGTTGGCAGGAGATGGCTGAAGCGGTGGCCTCCTGCTCGGGGCTGAGCGGAGGAGAGAGTGAACCCAGGAGCGCGGATGCGGACAGCGGAAAGGGGTCGAGGGCTCTGCGCTGGGGCGCCACGCGGCACAAGGAGAGGCCAGTGCGCCCAGCTCAGTGGCTGCGCCTTCCCCTCCACAGAAGGGTCCCGAGGTGCGCAGTGTGTGGGGGACTAAGCGGGTTCTAGGTAAAGAGCGCGGCGCGGAGCCCCAGGCGCGCAACAGATGCCCCGCGCGCCCGCACCGCACCGCACCTTGTGGAGGTCGGCGGTCAGCGCGCCCACGAGGTCCTTCTCGCGCTCGCGGATCATGCGCCGCAGCCCCTCCAGCTGCTGGATGCGGAACTGCAGCGGGCGAGCCTTGCCCGAGTTGAAGGCGGCTCTGGCCCGCTGCACGACCTCGCTGATGCTCATGGTGCCTGGGGACAGAGAGCTCGTTGGAGCGGAGAGGAGGATGCGCGCTGCCCACCGGCCCCTGGGACCTGGGGGTCCCGCGGGCAGCACCCACCCTCAGTGCTCTCCGCGGTGAAGATTTCATAGGAAGAGGAAGATGTCTCCAGGAGCATTGAGCAACGGCATTGTTTTGCCTTCTCAGCTCCCTAACCCTGTTGTCCGGACTCCGGCCGCCGGGACACCCCCGAGCAGACAAGAGACGCCCTAAGTATGTCTACAGCCCCTGATGGTGGGCTCCTGGCAGCGTGCTGGGGCAGGCCCCGGCATCACTCAGCGGCCCCTCCCACCTCCACCTGCAAAGCTGGGATGCTCGCAGGCAAGCACTGCAGGCTCTCTGCACAGTCAGCCAGGCCACCCGCCAGGCCCCCGTGGCGCTCCACACCCATGCCAAATAAAGGAAAGCTGGCGTCAGAATACCTGCGCCGACTTTCTGGCTAAGCCGTCATTCCCCGGAGCACTGGTTGCTTCCCAGACGGAACCGGGCTTGGTTTTTGAACCAGTGTGTGCCTGCGACAACTGAGACACAGGGTGACTCACAGAGCCTCAGCTTCCCGCCTGCAGGTGCAGAGGGGATTCCTGCTGCCCAAACAAGAAAGCAGGCTGGCAGAGTGGGATGGCTCTGCTGAGGGCCTTTGGCCACATCGAGCAAAAGCCTTTAAAGCGTATTTCTCTGTGACGTTGTAGGTCCACCTGCAAGAGCTTATGGACGCTAAAGCGTTCCTAAACATTCATGAATAAGAAAGTTGATCAAGTCTGCGTGTAACAGCGGTGCTGGGAACGTCTTAAAGGGCCGGCAGCAGGAACGATCTCAGTGTGTCAGCTGCACGGTGACGGGCGACCGACCGTACAGTAGCTGGGAGAGAGACGGGGCAGGTGTTTCAGCACCTTTACAAGTTCTCTCTGTGCCAGGTGTGTCCTGGGCACGAGGGATAAGAAAGAAGACAGGTTACAGGACAAGAGACACACTAGGCGTTCAGTGTGTCCGCTCGCGCAGGAGACCTGAGGGGTGGCCGCAGCCTGGTGACCGTTGGTGGGTGTGGAGTGCTTGGCTTCTCTGCAATAAGCTGGCATTTTAAAAAAAAAATGTTAACTTTTTGAATATGTTATACATGCTTTTGGTAGAAAATATAAAAGATACAAGAGGGACACAGGAAAAGTAAGTGTCCCTCCTCCCTTCTCCCCCAGAAATCCCCACTGTCCTCCAGAGATTTCCACACACTTTCAGACAAGGCATAACCTCTGATGTCAGGAAAAAACCACAGTGAGGTTATTTCCATTTTGTGAAAAAATTGAACATACCATATAGATACTATGTATGTAAATATGTGTACATGCGGTATATACAATATATGGTATATGTGCACAAAGAATATATGTGGTTTACACAATTTTTTGCAAAATGGAAACAGCCATTAATACACCTGTGTATATATATATATGTGTGTGTGTGTGTGTGTGTGTGTGTAGATAATCCTGCCTGAATTCCAGCAGGTGTCTCTGATCTCTTCCATTGCCTCCCCTCTCCACGGTGCTGACCCCCGCCCACCCCCACATCGATGATGTTCTGTACAGAGAGGAGGGGCCCTTCAGGCATCCAGGGCGCCCCAAGCCTGGGCTGCAGCGACTCCCTCCTGAGGTCTGACGGGAAGTGGGAGGGAGCCCTCTGGGACCTCTTGGCCCACTGCTGACAGTGACCCCAGCCACACAGCCCCGCAGGAGGTGCCGCTCCCCTCCCCCACCTGTGTGAGCAAAGCGAGGCTGGGGCACCGAGGCCAGGAGCCAGGTGCGAGAGGGACCGGGAGGGCTGGCTGTCAGCTCAGCGCTCAGAGCCTCCACTGTGGGCACTGTTACTGACAGTGTCACTTCACGGTCACTGCAAAGATTAACGGAGCTGCAGAGCATCTTACGCCGCACCTGACACCCCAGGAGCAGCTGGACTTCCTCTCCCAGGACCAGTCCCCCTCCACATCCCTGCGTCCTGCCTGCCACACCTGTGCCCCCCGACATCCCCAGGGGTGGTTCCCCCTCCATCATCCCCTCTGAGCCTCACAATCCTCGCTCTGTAGGGGTGCCCACGAAGAAGGAATTGTTACCAGTCCATTTTACAGATGCAGAAAGAGAGGCCAACAGACATTCAGTGCTCTGTCTTTGGTCTCACAGTTAGCAGGCAGCAAAGTCAGGTTTTGAACCTGCTTCTATCTCTGTCTGCCACTCTAGATTTTAGCTACAGGGCTCTGCTGCCTCCACATGAGGGAATCAGTGATTAGGGCTTCTCACCCACCGTGTCCCCTCGGTCCCCCCGCTCCGAGGATCCCCGGGGCCTCCGCCTCCTGGGGCTGGGGGTGGCAGAGCTGCCAGAGGTGAGCTTCAGACCCTCTGGGCACCCAGCCCCGGAGTCTCGGGAGAAGATGCTTGCCTCCCGGGATGGGAGGACCAGCCACGGAGGTGGACCTGCTTCTAGTCAGGCTGCATCTCCACAGTCCCACCTGCAGGGAAAGAAGAATGGGGAGAGGATTACCTTTGACACAGGCTCTCCTCGCGGCTGGAGCTCCCTGAATGGGCATCAGCCTAGGGGGCACGCATTTAAGGCCCTTCTCCCCGCCCACCGGGCCCTGGGAGCCCTTGCCCAGGAAGTTTGCGTCACAAGAAGGGACCAGCACTCAACCGTGGGTGTAGCAGTTCGGCCCTCCCCTTCCCTCCGTTCAGGGGCCCGGGCCTTGGGCTGTCTGCTTCTGTTCTCTTCTGAAATGCAAGAATGTGTCTGTGGAGGCTTGGGTGGGGCTCAGATCCAGCCTTCCGAAGGAGCCCATGTGTTTGCCCCGGGCGTGGGGGCTACTGATCCACTCAGCCTCACGTGGACTCTTCCAAATTTCCAAAGGGCCCTTGCCAGAGGCTTCCTCCTGACCTCCCTGGTTACATAAGGGCAGTGCGAGTGAGTGTGCACACAGCTCTGTGCCCCAAAAAGGCCCAGTCCCCTCACGTCCGGGGCAGCCTGTGCACACATGTCAGGGCCCCATCGAGGCAAGAGCTCCAAGCCTCGGGAACTGCGGGCCGGGGGCTTTCTACACGAGGCCCCACAGATACATGAGTCTCCCTCGTGTTGAACAGCAGAGAAGAGGGCCACGAATCAGTACTGACTGCCAGGAACCTCCCTGTCGTGATTGCCCAGGGAACCAGAGATGCTCACGCAAAAGGACTCTGGGGATGGAGGCAGGTGTGGAAAACGTATCTGGCCACTTCTCACACCTCCCGTGACACCACGGACTCTGGGCGCCCTCCCCCACCAGCCGCACTGGGGGTCCGCCCACCCCTAGTCCTCCGAGTTGCAGAGATGCGGAGAGGCTGCAGGCTTGCATCCTGGAGGAGTCTGCAGAAGGAGCAAGAGGGAGCTTCCCCAAAGATGCTGCGAAGGTGACCGTCCCCCTGACCCCGACCTTCCCTCTGTGCTGGTCTCCCAGAACGAAGGGCTGCAGCAAAGTGCAAGTCACGGTGAGTTGGGCACCTCTGCCTGGCCTGAACCCCGCCCAGAGCCCCCAGCCTGCTGGAGGGAGACGGCCGGGCAGGCGGAGGGCAGGCCTGGGCCCGCTGCCCGGGCTCCTGCCCCTCGTAGTGTGGGAAGCCGCACCCCGATTACTGACAAACGCATCGTGTGCACCCCATCACACACGGAGTCTGTTTACCTTCGAACGGCAAGGATCCTTGTGTTTTATTTCCGCACAATGCGCACACAGAGACAACTCTGCCAACTTGCATGAGTGTGATGCCTGTTTTTCAGACCAGTCTTTCACACTTACCCGGCCTGCCTCTCCCCTACCCCAGCACCCCGTAAAATTCCAGTGTGCATTACGTGTTTTCCCCAGCATTTGTAAAATATCCAATAAAGCTGAAATGTCCATGACATTTCATGTACGTTTCATGGACACCCGTTGGAGGTGGCTGTTTTCAAAGCAGGGTCTCCTCAAGCACCGTCCCGCACCTTCTGCTGCAGCTCAGGAAGGGGGCACAGTGCCCCTGACCAGGCAGCGGGGGGCAGGGGCCACTCCGTCCACCCCCTGGCTGTTTAGTATTCATATCAACAACGTGTGATGTGTGTGGGGCCATCCTGTCCCTGGTCCATGGGAAGCCACCTTGCTTCTGGTTTTTGACTGATGCTCCCGAAGCTTCCTTGAACTCACTGGTGCCTTTAGGTCTTTGTAATAGACTCCCAGGGGCGTTTGCTCTTCTGACGTGGTACGTGTCACCTGACAGCTTCCTGCAGAGGTGGTCCTCGGGGCCGCAGCCGGTCAGGGCTGGGCTGCTGCCACCTCTCGGCTGTTTCCCAGACCCCCGGGCTGGCCGGGGCACCCTCGCCCCGGCGCTGTCCCCTGGCGGCTTGGGCTCTGCCGTGTTCGCCACGTCCCCGTGTAAGAGCTGTGCTGCTGGGTCACTGGCGGTTTCCTCCATCTGCCCCTTGTCCGTGCGCTGGAGCGGTGGCTTCTTTCACTGTATGCAAGTTTCTGTAAAGCCAACTAGGACTCTTCCGTTTCCATGTGGATGAGGAGGGCCCTCCCCAGTCCTCCTTGGTTCATCTAATCTCCGAATTTCCTTATATGATTTGTACTATTTTATTAACTCTGAGCCCATCAAGACACTATTTTAGTGTCTGGATGTGAGTTCATTTAATCCTCACAACCGCCTGGGAGGGGGGAACTATTGTCCATTTTATAAATGAGGAGATAGAAGCACAGAGAGGCTAAGCAATGGGCCTAAGGTCACAGAGCCGGTTAGCGGCAGGGCCAGGGCTCACCCAGCACCTCCCGTCACGGCCCCCCTGGAGGCCCACACCCTTCCATCTCCTCCAGTCCCTCCAGGCTTTCAGACGTTGGCATCGTGTTGAGTACAGCTTCCTCAGAATGCTTCCATCTCCCTGGCTCCGCAGCCACGTCTCCGGTCTGAATCCAGCCTCGAGCGTCCGTGTCCCGTTCCTCCTTCACAAGGGAAGTGCCGGCCAGGGTGGGCTCGGGCCCTCCAGTCCACTGGCGTTTGTAGGGACCAAGCCACGCGCACCCTCTGACGGAAGCCGGGACGTGGTTTTCTGGCTGCTTCATTTCTGTTCTTGTCTTTCATCGACTCCACCTTCCTACTTTCTCTTGGTGCTTGGACTGAGTAAGCAGGTCCTCTGATTTTTGTCTTCCGACTTCAAGACTGAAGGCCTTTGAGTCTTTTATTTTCCACTGAATGTGGTTTTGCTGTGTCCCTGGGGCTTTGGGAATGAAGCAGCCTTATTTGTGCTGCTCTCCAATTGTTTTTATTAAAACATTTTTTTTCTTTTGAGGGGGGAGATAATTGGGTTTATTTATTTGTTAATGGAGGTGCTGGGGACTGAACCCAGGACCTCATGGGTGCCACTGAGCTGTACCCTCCCCCTCCAGTTGTTTCTAGTTTAACCCCTTCTTGACGTCCCCTCGAATCTAAGTGTTCCCTAGAAGTGCTTCCTCTCCAAGCAGCTGGTCCTGCGCTCACCACACGTGTCTTGACTGCCAGCTTTGTCAGATTGCGGTTAAAGTCACCTTCCTCTTCTTGTCTGTACTATTGCGCAGGTTTTCCTTGTGGTCAGATCATTTCTGTACCAGCTCCAGGGACGCAGGAGTGAGGTGTTCTCTGTCCATAGCTGTAAGAATCACCGCCCGTTAAATCAAAGGCACTGATCACACGTCTGTGCCGTTCCTCTTTATTTCCTTGGTCCGACTCCGAGACGTGTGTTAAAATCTCACTGTAAGCGTGTCTCTGTCCAGCCCCCCTGACAGGCCAGCACCTCCACTTCGTGTATTTAACCACACTTCTCTTTGCTCATGCAGGTTTACGACCGATCTTATCGTTTTTGCCTGTCTCCTTCGCGTTGCCTGTTTCAGCCCTAAAGGCTGGCTTCCCCGATGTTCACGTGGCCGCCCCTGCCTTAGTTGTGTGTGCAGCTGTCTGCACCCGATTACCTCCCGCCCTGGTCATCCTGCTGCTTCACGGGCACCTCCTGGAAACCACACAGAGCGAGGTCAGATCGCGTGCGGTGCGGCTGCCTGCTCTACTCTTAAGGGCTGGAACATTCCATCGGGGTCTCTTCATTTCCTTTGCGTTTACTCCTCACATCCGTCTCTACTCTCAGACGGTCTCTGTCCCCTCCCTCCTGGGAGCTCTTCTCCACCTTCCATGGCCTGACGGCCCCCTCCTCTCCACATATTCCTACAACATTCCAAGTTTCCCACCCTAAGCAGCTCTGCCCCTCCGCTGGCCCAGGAGGAGCTCCAGGACCCTCCCCTAACCCCACCCCGTCCTCCCCCCTCCTCCTCTCCGCTGCCCCCAGTCCTTCCACAGCATCTCCACCCTCTGCCCTTTCCTCTCTCCTTGGAGAGTTCTGTGCTTTTAACTCTGGACAAGCATTTGGACCCAGGGAGGTATGAATACAAAATGGCTTTTTAAATTTGTTTTCAATCCCTGCCTCCAGCTGCGCCTCCTTAAACCCCTCTTTTCTGTCCTCTCAAACACCCCTCCCTGGTCAGCTCCCGGGACCCCAAGCTCAGTCTGGACCAGTTAACGCTTTGCTGCCGCTGCAGGCTCCTCTGCTGGGCTCAGCTCTGGCCTGGAGTCCCCAGGAGGGGGTGGGTCTCACTCCCCACCCCACCATGTCCCTGAACCCCTGGGGCTGGCAGAAGGGACAAGGCAGAGTCTCTTTATGTACCTGGTGGTCCCCCACCTCTGTGGGCTCACAGGGCCCCCAGCCCGGGCGCCCGCCTCGGCCCAGACATAGCTCTCTGGCTCTTTCTGGCTCAGTCTGCTCAGACAACACGGAGGGTGGCTCAGCCAGTCCCCTGCCTAGCAGGTGCCCCGACCAGTCCCCTGCCTAGCAGGTGCCCCGACCTCTACCAGTGGCTCTCTCAGAGCTCCCCGTGGCCGGCTTGGAGAGGTGGGAGCTCCACCTTTTGAGGGAGTTAGGAAAAAGGCCACAGTACCTCCCTGAGGCTCACGACTCCCTCGACTTTTACAAATGCTGCAATTTCTCGTTTCCTGTTGACACGGTGGGGAGATGCTGGAGGAGAAACAAGGGGGGCCAGTTCTGGTGCCCTCACCCTTGATCGAGGTCTCCATGGGGGCGAAGGGCCCTGAGTGAGCGCACAAAGGAAGTGCAGAGCCCGAGGGGGCACTTCCCGCCACGGGGGCCTTGGCGAGCCCCACAGGCGACTCCAGACGGGCGCACACACTGTATCCATCCTGGGGATGCTGGGATACTGGGTGTTCAGAACCACCTGCACAGATGACACAGCGGGAGGTCACCCAGCCCTGAAGAGGGAGGAAATCCTGACACAGGTACAACATGGTTGAACCTGGAGAACGTGGTGCTGGCCCACTTACTGGAGGTCCCTGGAGTCGGCACATTCATAGACACAGAAGGCGGGATGGTGGTTCCAGGGGCTGGGGACGGGGCGTATGGGGAGTGAGGGTTTGATGGGGACAGAATCTCAGTTTGGGAAGATGGAAGAGTTCTGGATGGTGGGGATGTTTGCACAACAATGTGAAAAGAGCTTAATGTCACTGAACCATCCACTTAAAATGGCTAAGACGGTGAATTTCATGTTATGCGTACTTTACCACAACAAAAACATTTTAATCCCATCCACAGGGACCCAGTGAAGTGGCAAATGCATGGACATCTACTGCTCATCCCGCCCCCGCCCCCGGGCGCAGGTGCCCTAGACGTGGTGGGAAAGGGGCAGAGACGGCCCCTGCCCCCACTTCCCACCCCGCGGGGAAGGCAGAGGCTGGCGGGGAACAGGGTGGAGGCCTGCCCGTTACAGAAACCCAAGACGAGACATGCAGGGGGATCAGAGGAAGTGGCCCCAGCACTCATCCAGGTGCAAACCAGCTCCGCTCTAAGTGTGCAAGGCTGGACTTGCTGGAAGACACGCATGGAGCATGTCAGAGTGAAATCAGGACAGCAGTAACCTTTGGGGGCAGGAGGGGGTTAGGTCGGGGGAGAGATGCATGGTTCAATGTAGTTAATTTCTAAAGCTGGGTGGAGGGAACACAGGTGCTTGCTAAGTATCTTTATACACCTTTGTATGCCTGAAAGACTCCATTTAAAAAAAAATTAGGACTATTTTAGAGCACTTCCAGGCACAGCAAAATTGGGGCGAAGGCACAGGGGTTTCCTGTGCACCTCCTGCGCACCTGCCCCCGCACAGCCTTCCCCACCATCAACATCGCCACCAGGTGGTATGCTCGTTACAACCGATGAACCCAAATGGACCCGTCATCATCATCCAGAGTCCAGAGTTTACATGGGGGTCGCTCCCGGTGTTGCATGTTCTGTGGGTTTGGACACATGGAAAATGACACAGACCCACCGTCATAATATCACCCAGAATATTTTTGCTGCTCTAAAGAAGAAAGATGTAGATTTCGAGGTGTCTGCGGGACGTCCAAGCTAAGCGTCTGGTGGATGTGGAGAGTTTGCTGGCTCGGAGCCCCGGCGTCGGTGCGGACGTGGGCTGCCCTGCGGGGCGAGGCTGAGTGCAGCCCGAGAGCCACGGAGGGGAAAGCAGACTGAGTCACGGAAGCCAAGGGTGCGAACAAGGTGGGAGAGAGGTGCTGGGAGAGCGGCTTCAGTGGAGAAGTTTACCTGCTGGAACCGAGGAAGGCAATGACCCGAAGTGCCAGCAGCCTCACTGGGCATCACTGGCGACAAGCCCGGAACTGGAGCAGCCCCCAGGCCCGACAAGTCAGCGCCGGTTAAATGCAGATGAACGGAGGCGCAGCCACTCGCCAAAGAGCTTCGGATCCTTTAACCGTGTGTGTGAAGATGTTCTGAGCGTGTTCATACCCAAGAAAAGCAGGTTTTAAAACAGAGTATTTTCTGTCGTTCTGCTTCTGTAAAAGGTTTTGCTTGCATGGGAAGCAGCCTGGACAGGAAGCACCAAACCCTTACTATGACCCCTGGGGTTCCGGGGGCTTGTTTTCTTCTTGCTTATTTGCATTTGTGAAGGTTTCAGCCACAGACACAAAAAATGTGAAAAGGGGAAGGTCTTCTACGGGGAGGGGAGCTCCTCCGGGCTCCGTGGGTTCCTGGGACGTTGAGAGAGGAGAAGGGGGGCCCAGCAGCAGAGGGTGCTGGGCACTGAGGGCTCCGGGCAGAGTGCGGGCCGGAGGGGGGCCCCGTGGGGCTGCAGCCAAGGGATCGACACTGGCCAAAAGGCATCTGCTGCGCACCTGCCGTGCCTGTGTGCGTGTCCGTCTGCGTGTCCAGCGGCACCAAGTACTTCCCACCCGCAGAACTCTTCTACGAGCTTCACACCCATTAAACACTTGCTCCCCGCCCTCCCTCCGCCCCTGGCCCCCACCCTCCCACCCTCTGTTCTACAGATCTGACTCCAGGGACCTCATGCGAGGGGACCCCCACGTCTTTGTCCCTGTGACCAGCTTATTTCACTCAGCACCCACGTCGGCCAGGTTCATCCATGTTTTATCACGTGTCAGAACTGCCTTCCTTCCTAATTCTGAATAATATTCCATTGGATGGACAGACCACATTCTGCTTATCCATTCGTCTGCGGACGGACACTGGGCAGCTCCCATGTTTGGTGACTGCGAATAGAGCTGTTCTGAACGTGGGTCTAAAAATACATGCAAGTCCCTGCTTTCAGTTCTCTGGGGTGTAAACACAGGAGTGGAGCTGCTGGGTCAAAGGGCAGCTCGAGGTTTCATTTTCGAGGGACCTCCACACAATCTCCCACAGATGACACACCCCTTACATCCTCACCAGTAGTGCACGTGGGTTCCCATTTCTCCACATTCTTGCCAACGTTCGCTGCTTTTCAGGCAGACAACTTACTCATCACAATGGACAATGGGCCTCGTCCCTGCCAAAACCCACCCTTCTCTCCCCTCTGACCTGTGAGGTCGCTCTCCCCGGGTGGGTCCCATGACAGTCCTGATCACTCTGATCATGAATTGACAATCAATTTCAGGCAGTTAGGAAAATACCAGGCCAGGTAACCCTCGGCTTAGTTGTCTGAGGTTATGACAGCAACCCCTGCCCCCCCGCCGCCCTGCCCATCCCAGCAGCTGCAGGACCCAGTGGGGACAGGACAGGCTCTCAGCCTCCCTGCCTTGCTCGTCCCCTCCTCCCCAACACCCTGCTGACCACCAGCCCCCAGGATGGAAAAAAGGAGGCAGGCCAGGGTCCAAGGGATGGTCCTGTTTCTCCCGGGTTGTGGATTTGGGGGAGCTCCACAACCTCTCGATCCCTGGGGTCCCCATCTCTTGGGCAGACGGCTGTGCTCCTCCCCCTGCCCTTCGGCCTCTGACACCTACCCTGCCAGGACCCCAGCCCACCTCTCCACCCCAGACACTCCTGCGCATCCTTTGCAGACACTACAAAGTATTTGAGAGCAGCCGTCCAGATACAAACTCTTGGCTGTTGGGGTTTTCGGGTGTCAGACACCATCCAGAATGCCCCCGGTTAGAAGATGCACATGGAAGTTCCGCCATGCACGAGTCCTGCTGGGGTGGGTGCCTGGCCCTCCATCTCCAGGAAGAGGGGTAGTTCAAAGCACAGTCTTGGCCTCAGGTCCCAAAAGAGCAGAGCCCGAGATAGAGACTCCTGTGCAGGGACTGGGCTGGGGAGTGTGATTCCAGGCGGCCAGGGAGATGGGGAAGGGGCGTCCCAAGGGGGATGGGTGCTGAGCTGGTGACCGCTCCACCCGGACGCCAGCTTTTGCAGGACCACCTGAGGGCCAGCCTGGAGGTCAGTGGTGGGGCTGCTGCAAGCCGGGCATAGTGAAGTCAGCCTGTAGGCCCACAACAGCCTCCAGCGTTGCCACTGGGGCAGGCTGGTTGCGGCTCCTGGTCTAAGCACCAGGGGCCTCTGCACAGAGGCTGGGTGACCCTTGGACAAGTCATCCGTTCACTTGGTTTGTTCAGTGCCCCCTCTGGTGGCCACGGATGGGAACTACAACACTGTGTGCCCCCTCCCTAGGCTGTCCACACGCCTCTGCCCCAAAGGGCCTCAGATCCAACTTCCCACGCCGTCTGTGCAAACCCTTACCCCAGCCTCTCCCCTCCACACAAAGGCAATGACCCACCACAGGCTCAAGACTCTGCCCCTCTTGCCAATGGGGTTTTGCATGTGACCCAGCAGGAGCAAGGGGGCCAGCAGGGTCTCCTCTGACACAGGAGTGGTCCCCAGAGCATCAAACCCCCAGAGCAGCAGGGGATGCACGGTTACAGCAGAGCAGGGATGTCCCTCCTGCATCAGTTCTGTGGCCTAATCTGACTTTGTTCCCAGGCCTCCCCGAATTCTTTTTTCACAAATAGTCATTTTATGAATTCCACTCTGCTTACATAAGCCTGAGTCCTTTCCACTTGTGGTAGGCTGTAGAAATGGCAGCAAGGATTCCTCCCACCTGTGTCCACAGGGTTTTGACACAGATCATTGCCACGCTTCCCCGACCCCCACCCCAAGAGGTGTATCTGTATCTTGCGGTGGTGGGTAAGGGCACGGGCTGGGGGCAAGCCTGCCCGAGGTAGAATCCTGTTGTAGGCACTTACCTCCTGTGAGAAATCAGAAAGCTGCTTTAGTCTCCTCATAGGTGGCTGCGAGTTCACACATATGAGATTCTTGGAAGTATGACAGCACAAGAGATGTGCACAATATATGTCCACCTGGGACACAGACAATATCACCGTCACCACCACCACTACCATCATCCTCACCACCACCACCAATATCATCACCATCGTCCTCACCACCACCACCACCACCAATATCACCACTACCATCACCAATATCATCACCGTCACCACCATCACCTTCGCCAGTATCATAACCACCACCATCACCTCCGTCATTATCACCAACATTCTCCTCACCACCACCATCACCATTATCACCACCACCACCATCATCCTCACCACCACCACCATCAGTATCATCACCACCACCACCATCACCAATATCATCACCATCACCATCCTCACCACCACCACCAATATCATCACCGTCACCACCATCACAGTCGCCAGTATCATAACCACCACCACCATCACCTCCATCATTATCATCACCAACATCCTCCTCACCACCACCACCACCATTATCAGTATCATCACCACCACCACCACTGTCACCACCACCACCACCAATATCATCACCATCATCCTCACCACCATCACCAATATCATCACCATCCTCACCACCACCACCAATATCATCACCGTCACCATCACTGTTGCCAGTATCATAACCACCACCACCATCACCTCCATCATTATCATCACCAACATCCTCATCACCACCACCACCATCGCCATTGCCAGTACCATCACCACCACCTCCACCATCATCATCATTTGCCACATTTGTTGAGGACCCACTCTGCCAGGCACTGTCCTAGGAGCTAGGGACAAAATTAACAAGACAGTGAGATCCCTGGTTTGAGAGAGCTGACATTTAGTGAGGTGAGTAGAATAATGAGTAAAAGTATAAACACAGTAACTTCAGAAACTGGCTAATGGGCTACAAAAAGCAAACTGTTGGAAAAGAGAATGACTGTCACATCTTTGTTGCCTCCACTGCTGCGTGTTCCTGCCACGGGGCCTTTGCACATGCTAGTCCCACTCTTAGAATACTCTCCCCTTCTTTCTTAACCTGGTCGATGTCCACGCATCTTTTCCTGACTTTGGCCCTGTCACCCCTGTCACACCACCCCCCACAGCAATAACATTGTTCATCTCTTCTGCAGCACTGATCACACTTGAAGTGTGTTTATCACAATCTTGTCAGCAGTGTACACCCCAAGAGGGCAGGGCCACGCCTCTTCCCCTCACTGCTGTATCCCCAGGGGTCAGCACAGTAACCATGTTCCTGCAGGTGCTTAACAGTCTTGAATAGTGAACAAGGTAGGAGAAAAGACCAAATTTGAAGCCAAACATGAGACAGTTACTTGAAATCGACACATCAGCCTCTGGTCTAGGAAACATCTCACAGGGAAGGAGACTCCTTCCTGAAACCGTCCCACACGAGATCCCCTTCCCGACGCTCCAGGCAGTTACCCCTAAATCCAATCATAGATCAGCTCAGGGGTTTACCTTCTAACTCTGGCTGGCTGGTGGTCTTCCCTTTTCTCCTATAAAAGCCCCTCCAGGGCGTCCTCAACACCAGAGCATGAAGCCCCCAGGGGCAGATAATAGGGAGATTCTAGAGCAGCCTTTCCCCCAGGGGCCCCTCTGTGTCTCCTGGGGGCAGCCCCATCCCCACCCTTCCCAAGGGAAAGGCCCATCTCACCAGCCCCAGAAGGGCTTGGGAGATCTTTAGGGCAGTTTCCCTGGAGGAAGGGGTTGCAGGACCCACCTCCCTGCTTCCCTCTGGACGGAGCCAAGCTTCTGGGGAGCTGGACTCAGACCTCTTTCATGGATGAAGATCATGGAGGCCCAGGAAGGAGAGGTGACCCGCCCAAGGCCATGCACTCAGCACGAGGAAGAAGTGGAGAAACTTGTCTGTCAAAGAACCAGAGAAACAAGTGTTCCCCCGAAAGCTCCAGAGCGAGAAAGGTGCACTCTGCACCACTGCATGCTTATTAACAGTTTAACGAGATATTTAGAAGCAGAACTGTCACCTGGTGAGGCCCGCTGACACCGGTTCACATCCACGGCATCACGGACGGCGAGGAGCGCGCCCCCAGCGGCCAAGGCTCTGCTACCACGTGCACCTGGATGCCGGCCACGTTGCAGCTCATCTGAGGCTCATCCTCCCCATGGGCCCGGTCCGGTCCATGGCCTACAGAATAAGAGTGGTTCTCACATCTTTAAGTAAGCAGAAAAAGTAAAATAAAAAATAAAAAAAAAAGAGTATTTTGTGACACAAAAAAGTTACACGAAACTCAACTTTTACTGTGGGTGACTGCGGTTGTACTGGGACGTGTTCACTGCACTTCCTGCCCAAAGGTCCTGCACGGAGACGGTCAGCACCTGGTGTCGTGGACTGTCCCGTCCGATTTCCTCTCTGACACGTGACAGAGGAGCAGATGATGCTTCCATGACCCCGTGAACGGAAGCGGACATCCTCACCCGTAAACAGGCTGCTTATGTAACGAGCATCTGTTTCCCAAATGTCCCCAGTTTTCATACCCCTTCTGAACTGACATGTGTTTGTCTCACTGCCGGCTCCTTCGCTGGCCAGTTAATAAATGCTGATGTGTGCTCAGGGTCGCTCGTCCAACCAGCACATCCTCAGTGGAAAGGAGGGGTCTTGTCTCCAAAAACCAGACACGACAAGAGAAGGGCAGAAAGACCGTGGCTCTGACTGCCTGGGAGCCGGCAGCCCCCAGCCCCAGGCCCCCTCGCACCACCCGGGCTCAGCCCACCTCTCTGTTCTCAGCCAGTGGCTTACGGATGCTGCTGCCCACACAAGGCTCCGTCTGGACTGGAGAAGGGCTTGGGGGCGGCAGGCTGCCAGGAGGTAAGGGAACTTGCATACTTCCTCCTGGCATTCCCCCACCCTGACTCCCTTCATCTGTTGTTATGTACTGCCAATGCCTTTCCTAGCTGGTTCGCTTTTTAGAGTTTTTCCAATACCTAAAATACTTCCTTACAGATCACTTAATTACATGAGCTCACGGCCCCTGGCAAACCTGGCGGGGGGGGGGGCCCTCCCAGCCAGGAACAGGCAGCTCCCCGCAGGGCAATCTCACCGGCGCACGTGAACACAAACCAACCGGGAAGGTGCAAAGTGCCCACTTCCTGGCGTGTCCCCCGGGCCCCTCCCCTGGGAGTTCTAAGGTGATTTCTGAACCTACTGCTCTTAGGCCCCGGCTCCTGTCCCAAGGGTGGCAGAGCTGCTAACCTCACCCGTGTCTGGGAACTCGCTGCCTCTGCTGGGCAGGCGGGTCCAGTAGGAGACACCCGGACACCAAGTGGCACAGAATTGCCCTCTCTGCCCCTTCCTGTGCATCAGCGGAAGGGGGTCAGAGGAGCGGGGTGAGCAGGGTGGGGCTCCAGGAACACGTGTGTGAGAGAAGCCAGGCCCCGGGCCCAGGCCCACAGCCTAGCGGCCTGGCCATCCAGTACCAGCCCTGGTCTTTCTCTTGGCCTTTCTCTGCTTTTTCCATCTGTGAAATTAGGCAAATAAGGGTTGGTATGAGGATCAAACAAAACAATAAATATGAGGTTGATACCAACCTTTAGTTAAAAGGGCCAGATTGGCCTAAAGAGAAAGCTCATCTGTAAGCAGGTGCCCAGGGGCCGACAGGGAGGGCGCTGGGTCCACTCAGAAGGTGTCCAGCCACAGCAGACGTGGTTCCGGTGAGCCCGAGACCCAGGCCTTGCCCCAGACTAAACAAAACAGCACGGAGCTGCACGCCGCGGGCACTGAGGACGCACACCGCCCGGGGCTTAGAACAGCCTCACGCCTAGTGCCCTGCGTCCCGCTTACCACCTCTGACCAGCTCAGGGCCAGACACGGACAGACTGGAGTGGTCCGGGGAGGAAGGTGTCCCAGGATGTACCACTGTGCCCGGAGAGGTGGAGAACAGCCTTCCACGACCAAGCGCTCAGCTGGCCCCTTGTGACGTGGGCAAGCCCTCAAAGGCCGGATGGCCTTGGGCAGGAGGGTGAGAGGAAGCCCCTGGGCTCAGTCCCACTCCCGGGGGTCATTCAAAGAGAATGCCTAGGAGAGCCTTCCCCCTAGGAGTTTTATAGCATCTGGTCTTACATTTAGGCCTTTAACCCATTTTGAGTTTATTTTTGCATATGGTGTTAGAGAACGCTCTAATCTCAGTCTTTTACAAGTAGCTGTCTGGTTTTCCCAGCACCACTTATGAAGAGATTGTCTTTTCCCCATTGATTATTCTTGCCTCCTTTGCTGTATGTTAACTGACCCGTGTGTGGGTTTACTTCTGGGCTGTCTACCCTGTCCCACTGGTCTGTGTCTGGTTTTGTGCCAGCACCACACTGTTCTGATGCCTGTAGCTTTGTGGTATAGTTTGAAGTCAGGGAGCGTGGCTCCCCCAGCTGTTCCTCCTCATGGTTGTTTTGGCTATTTGGGGTCTTCTGTATTTCCATATATACTTTAAAGTTATTCTAGTTTAAAACTGTTCTAATTTCTAAAGTAAAGGAAATTAAAACAAAAATAAACAAATGGAACCTGACTAAACTTAAAACTTAAAAAGTTTTTGCATGGCAAAAGAAACCACCAACAAAATCAAGACAAGCTACTTACTGGAAGGAAACATCTGCAAATGATACGATCAATAGGAGATTAATATCCAACAATGTAAACAGCTCACACAACTCAACATCAGAAAATGACCTGGCCAGATGTGCTATACCTATACAACAGAATGCTATTCAGCCATGAAAAACAACAACGCCATCTGCAGCAACATGGATGTCCCTAGAGAAGGTCATTCTAAGTGAAGTAAGCCAGAAAGAGAAAGTAAAATACCATATGAGATCACTCATACGTGTAATCTAAAAAAAAAAGAAAAAAAAAAAAAGACAAGACAAAGAGAAATGAACATAAATATAAAACAGAAACAGACTCATAGAATACAAACTTGTGGTTGCCAGGGGGGAGGAGGGTGGGGACAAACTGGGAGTTTGAAATTCACAGACACTGACAAGCATATGCAGAACAGATAAACAAGATTATACTGTGTAGCACAGGGAAATATATACAAGATCTTGTGGTAGCTTATGGTGAAAAAGAATGTGACAATGAATATACGTATGTTCATGTATAACTGAAAAATTGCGCTCGACACTGAAAATTGACACAACATTGTAAACTGACTATAATTCAATAATAATAAAAAAAAAAGAATACAACCTGAAAAATGGGCAGAAGACCTGAATAAACATTTTTCCAAAGAGGAAACGCAGATGGCCAACCAGGCACGTGAAAAGGTCCTCAACATTACTAATCATC
Source organism: Camelus ferus (assembly GCF_009834535.1). Lineage (NCBI taxonomy): Eukaryota > Metazoa > Chordata > Mammalia > Artiodactyla > Camelidae > Camelus > Camelus ferus. Next base: position 18,122,552 of record NC_045711.1, on the reverse strand, counting down.
AGAGAAATGCATTAAAACCACACTGAGCTATCACCTCACACCTGTCAGAATGGCCATCATCAAAAAGACCACAAATAACAAACATCAGCGAGGGTGTGGAGAAAAGGGAACCCTTGTACACTGTTGGTGGGAATGTATATTGGTGCAACTACTATGGAAAACAGCGTGGAGGTTTCTCAAAAAACTAAAAATAGAACCACCATATTACCCAGCAATCCCACTCTTGGGTGTCTATATCTGAAAAAAAACCACTCAACTTGAAAAGACACATGCACCCCAATGTTCACAGCACTATTTACAATAGCCAAGATGTGGAAGCAACCTAAATGTGCATCGACAGAGGACTGGATAAAGAAGTTACGGTGTTATTTATACAATGGAATACTACTCAACCATAAAAAAGAATGAAAATTTGTCATTTGCAACAATAGGGATCGACCTGGAGGGTATCATGCTTAGTGAAATAAGCCAGACAGGGAGAAAGGCAAGTACTGTATGATCCCACGTGTATGTGGAATCTAAATAATACAGCAAACTGGTGAACGTAACAGTGGGAACATGCTAAACGATGACAAAAACCTTCATGGCACGATCAGAACTGCGCTGAGGCTCCTGTGAAAGGGGAACCCAGAGCTGGGCACACTGTTCTGCGGGAGGCTGAGCTGCTGGCAGTCTCCAGAATGGTCTGGGCACTGACTGCACCTTGACCCTTTGCCTCCTTGGCTGGGCCTCCTCCACGAAAGCTGAGACCTCAGGGGCTGACTTCTCCACATGGATCGCTTCTGACGTGGTTTCCCTCCGACTCAGGTGAGGACAACACTGTCTTGGCCCGTCTCCCAAGGAGAGCGTTCTCACCAGAAAAATGAGGAGACTTGGTCCCAGGAGCCTCCACAGCTGGAGACGCGGGTTCCAGGACAGAGGTGGCCATGCCCGGCCTGCAGAGGCGGGCATTGACGCATCCAAGCTGCACCCGTCAGTGGAGGGGAGATGTGAGCTGCGCGGGCAGCAGGCAGTCCCTCTGGAACAACACAGCCTCGCTCTGGTCCAGCGGGAGTGTGAGGTGCTTACGGGAGCTGCTGGGAGCCCTGTGCTCAGCTCGCTGCCCTCACCTCAAGGGTTCTGGAGCTGAGTCAGTGACTTCACATCCACTGCGTCCAGCTCAACTCCCCCCCTCACTACGTGTGGGGACGCAGGTGACGCGGGCTCCCCTCATGGACCCCAGGAGGGCGGAACCATGGCTGGTCCGGTTCTTCCTCCTGAGGAGAGGGAGTTGGGGAGCCATCGGGTCCAGCACAGGCGCATTTAAAGGAAACCCGCACGACAGAAACAGCCACTCAGCAAATTCGAGGATCACTACTCTGTGTGCATCTGTGTGGTCAGTAGCTTCCCAGGTTATGGCCTGAATACAGGTGTCAGCCCATGAGTATGTGGACTGGTCCATTTCTACTTTATGAACTAGATGATACAAAATTAAAAAGTACTCGTGGAAACAGAAAGCATTTGTTTATTATTGCTATAATCAAGGCAAAATCTCTCAAAACAACTGGCCTTGATAATGGAAGTATAATCAGAACCATTATTCCATTACTCATGATTTGCAGTCTGTTGTTCTCTGCTGTTCAGACTTGACAGTTTCACACAGACCACCCTGAACAAGAGGAGGGATTCCCTTGGAGATTGGAGGGCAGGCCTGACTACTTCCCCAGGTTCTGACTTCAGACCAAGCATTTCCTCGCTCTGAACCTGCTTCTCCTGTGTTTAAACGACAGGCAGGAGAGGGGAGAAGGGGCTGGGAAGTACCCCATCCCCAGCAGGACTGACAGGCATACCACGGGTGGTAACTGAGCGAGCACACGTGAACTTGCCGATTACACTCGAGAAAAACCACACTAAACACGGTATCACGAGTAGCAGTGCCCGTCGGCCCACAGGGAGGGTGGGGGTCCTCACCACGCAGTCCATGTCCACGCAGCCGGCACGGCAGTCACAGAGGACCTGAATCCTGCAGCCGGGCAATGGAGACTCGCACTCAAGCCGCCCAGCGCACTGAGGACGGACCTGGCCCGACAAGCCACACGGACCCAGCTTCACCCTAGAAACACGTGGTCAGTTTTATTTACCTTAATATACATCTGTACAGGCAATAACAAAGAGGCTCTTACACAACAATTCAGTGAGTTTTACCTAGTTTCAGGAGTAATGCATGCGGTTACAAATAAGAGGTAGAAACACTGTATTAAAGACCTAAACATACAAACATCATATAAATAAATGTTCAGATTAACTGCTGGGATTTCATACAGATAAATAAGGTAAAAATTACATTACTTTGTCAAAGTAAAGGAAAGCCATGTTCTTGTTTTCACCAGTACACTAAATTAGATGAATGCCAGCGCCTCTGTGTGGCTGGCCAGAGACCAGGTTATACTATCTAGGAGGGTTAAACTAGAGAATGGCTTATTCAAGTATTCAAGCAGGTAAGTAAGAGAAACCAAGTAACACACAAAGAAGGAGCCATTCCTGGAGGGACGCTCGCTGCCCGTGTTCTCACGACCAGCTCTTCAGTGAACTGCCGGGATTAACGTGAAAACACACATTAGGCTGGAGAGAGCGGCCCGTTTTCCTAAGAGAAAACAAACCTCATTTTCCACCAACTTCATGTAAAACTCCACATCACTAACAAGCCTTTAGATCACCGATTCTGTTTTGGCCTACTAAAATTCTTAAGCGTCTCTTGATTGATACTTGTTCTAATTCTGCCCAAACACACCTCGCCTTTAACGAGCTGGACGTCACGGGCATCTGCTCGTTCTGCATGCACAGTAAAAACGCAAACAAAAGCAAAAGCCAGCAACTCAAAATACCACTGAGAAAACCTGTAGGTGTAGATGAATAGGTTAAAAAAATGCAAAGGTTCACATGAACACGTTTTTACCACTTGAAAGTCCAAAAGAGATTACATGAAAATTCTGGAAAGGGTACGTATGTATAATCAAGTAAAATATTTCAAACAAGTCCATTGTGCCTCAGTTAGTTTTAAACTGCAAAATCCAATACATAGTTGTTTTAATAAATTAGTGCAATATGAAAGATTTGGAAGATTATTAATATGTGTCCATATTAGATCAAATTGAGGATTTCACAATTTCTTCCAAGAACCATCTTCCATTTCTTAGGCTATTTCTTCCCAAGCCATTTATGGACACGTGCTCAGATTCAGAGACTCACCCCGAGCATCAAACTGCCTGGACGCGATGCAGTTCTTACTTCTGTGCCCTAGTGAGCACGCGGAACTTCACACTCTGCTCTGGTGAGCGTGTGAAGGGCCACTCTCTGGCTCCCTCTCAATCATCCTTAAGAACAGCTGTGCTGACAACTAGTGCTAAGTAAGGTACGTTTATTTACCAAGTTCAGGCTGCGAGCCAAGTGGATACTCTTGCTTCTGCTTCTACAAAGAAAAAGGGGAGGGGTGACTGCTCCGCTAAGGCAGACTTCCTACAAGTAAGTAGTTTGAGGACTGCTTTTCCTTTTTGAAATCACTGCTTGCTCTTTGGTAGTCACCTACAGCTTCCTGGGGTCGGGGCAACGGGACCCGAGCTGTGCCCCCCACGCACCACTGCACACCCCACCACTGGTCCAGGGGGCAGGCCTGCTGCTGGTCATATGGTCGAGGTGCTGTAGCAGAGTGCCGACAATCTTCTCTCAATACTGGATTTATCTGGAAGTAACATAAATTCATAATACAAATCATTTATAGTTTCCAAACCAAGCAAAGAAGAACTAATGAAAAAAAATCACTCTCTACTGACATCCTCACCCCGAAGTTAATAGTTCTGAATACTGTTTCTCCTTTCCACTCGGTGATTGTTTAGATCTGATTTCTAGCTTAGGGTTGCGCAGTGGTAAACTATCGATTAGCACGTCAAATAAGGAACATTTTGGTTGTAACAGCTGGTTTGCTCACAACTGCAAATTATTTCAGAATTGCTAACTCCTTGTGGCTCTTCTAAATGTGGCATGACCACATCTACCCCAAGAGGTCCACCACCTCCTCCTCAGAACACCTCACCGGGCTTGTATTCGGCAAGTGGGACACCATCCTGGTGCCCGATCAGGCCCCCTCCGCTCTCTGCACCAAATCTGCAGTCCGTGGGGTCTCCACAAGGCGCCTTGGTCACTAAGCCCACAAGGCTTAAAACAGTTCCATCTATTACGTAATAATAAAAACAAAGTTCCCTGCACACATGAACACACACCCACCACCGGGGACGCGGTGCAGAAGTCTAAGACCAATGACGAAAGCCATCAGCGCCTCACAAGTGTCTCCGGCCCTCACGACAACTCTGCAAAGCAGGGCATGGTCCCTCATCTCGAGGGAGAAGGCCAGAGACACCAGGAAAGGGCCGGGACTTGCCCAAGGTTGGAAAGCCAGGACTCAAGCCCAGGCAGGGTGGGTCCAAGCTCCACGCTCCTCCCACTGCACCAGCAGGAGACATTAAACTGCTTCCTAAGTCAACTTACATTTATGCACGTTCTCAATGTCTGCAGGGTCCTGGAGGATCTTGGTCAGGCCTTCCAGAAGAAGGGCCGCCTTGTGGTAGCGGTACACAACGTCTTCAGTCTGCTGAAACATCTCATCCAGGGCCGCAGCTTGAACCTGGCGCCAGGCAACAAAAACGAGAATAGCCCCAACTTTCCAAGAAAATATGAGTCCATCTGGGCAACAGGGCTTTAATGGAATCTGTCTAAAATCAACAACATTTTGACGAAATCATATAATCTATGAGGTGAGTGAAATAAAGAAAGAGCTTCTTGACAAGAGTTATCCTGCATTCCAACACAGCCTTCTTGAACCTGGAGACTCATAACTTGTAAGATCTGTACTTCCAAACTGGCTCTTCCATGACATCACTAAATAGTTTATTTTAAATACACACTTCCACACTAAGCTGGCATTTCATTCAAGTGGGTTTTGTTACTGTGAAATAGTCAAATGATATTAAAAGCCACTTATCACCTTCATTTAGTCAAAGAATTTCCTGGTGTGTGGGATTCATCATTCAGAGATATTTACTGGGCACCTACTCAGGGCGGCCCCTGAGTATCTGGTGAAGGTGAGCTCACAGTCTGCAGGGAGACATGGGCTGTAAAACTAACCGTCCGATTCCAAGGGACATGTGGAGTTACAGGAGGAAGCCCCAGATGGCACAGAATCCATGTGAGGTGCACCCACGTGACTGCGGGAGGAAGACAGGATTTGGGAAGGCCTCCACGGAGGGCCGTCCAGGTGTCCAGGCTGAGTCAGAAGCAGCAGGAGGGGGCTGGGCGATGGGGAAGGTGGTGGGAGCTTCCCAGAAACTGGGGCAGTGGTACTGTTCACCAGGCACGAGTGTTTGTTCTCCCAACAGCATTCTGATTTCCTCTTTCCTCATTAAATGCAAGACTGTCAGAACCCAGTATCCTAATTTGTCAATACGCTCCGTGTCTTTAAAAAAAATAACAGCACTTCTAACAAGATAAATAAAATGGGTAGAGAAGATCAAAACCCTGAGAAGGCAGGAGGAAGAAATAACTGAACCCAGGCGCAGGGTCCCAGGGCCCTCACTTCCGGGAGAGAAAGCAGCCCCACAACTCCTCGTGAGAGAACTTTCTTCTCGCACAAATTTCTAAAAGAAAATGTGTCACGTGAAGTCTTAATTTGGTACAGAATGATACAATGCGTATTATTCAATAGTTTAGAGCAATATAATGTAAATTATTCTCATCAACAGTTTATATTCCAAGATTATTTTCATATGCTTTTTATTATAATGGCTTCAAAATAAGGCCTGGATGTAATATAACAGTACAGTTCAAAGGAGACAAAACTGGGAGGAGAAGGAAGGCCTATTATCTTCATGTAGTAAAAATTATAAGGGTGCTCAGTAATTAAATTTCTTCCCACTTAATTAACTTCCTTAACAGTCCCTAGTTTCATGTAGACTTCAGAGCAACTTTTCCTCACAAGAGAGAAAACAAATTATTTCCAGTAATATAAGCAGACGGCCAGAAACGCAGGCCTGACTTTGTGTCTCTGCTGAAGTACGGTCAGCAGGACTCTGAGCCCATCAAGTTTCGCAGACTGGCTAACAGAGCAGTAATTTTTCTAATGTGCTATCAAACCAAATTTCTTAAATAGTAGAAAATGAAGAAACAGGTCCAGCTAAAGCTTTTGGATGTAAACTATTAAAAATATTAGATCACGCCTAATGCTAGCAATTTTTAAGTGGTATATAATAAATGTTGACCAAATGTGGTAACCAGTGGAACTTATGTTGGTTACATATTAAGCCCAGTTCCTCCTTTAAGAAAAGGGAGGAAGACGGAGAAGATGGCGGAGTAGAAGGACGCTCGCAGGTCACCCTCTCCCACAAATACACCAAGACCCACATCTACAGACCCACTCAGCCAACCAGAGCACCTGTGGAACTCCGACAGAACATCGCCCTCTTCAAAAGATAAAGACGCCAAAAATCTGGTAGGAGAAAAGGAAAAAAGAAAGAACAAAAGGCAAAGCAGCGCGGGACGGGTCCCGCGGGAAGGGAGCGGCAAAGGACTGGCACTCGCTCGCTGGGTCTCCCCTCTCCAACTGAGAGGCCAGAGGGACGGAGGGGGAGCCTCCGAGGCTCGGATCTGTACAGAGCAGCCCTTGACTAACAGAACTAAGTTAAAGGGGCACAGAGCATCCCCCCGACACCCAGGCTGAGACGCGGGCGGGCAGCCGCGGGCAGGGCCAGGCTGCCCAAGCCGGGCGGAGGACGGAAGTGGCTGCACGGAGGCAGCCCCCGGGGAACGCAAGGGGCTGCGCGCCGTGGCTGTGGGTGCACAGGGCAGAACAATCTGGGCCCTCCATAAAACAGCAAGGTTGATGTGCTCTCGGGGGAAGGGTGCACACCCCCATCTCTGAAAACCCGCGGAAAGTTTTTGGGGGAAGAGAGGCGGGGCTCAGGCACAGCCGCCATATCCTCCGCGCTGAGCACTCAGGCGGGGGCGGGGGCGAAACCTGCATCCGCACCAAAGGGCTTAGCAGCCTCAAAGGCACTGAGACTGGCCTGCAGCCTGGGGCAGACAGGATCCTTCCATCCTGGTCCCTCAGAGAACTTGCTCCACAAAGACAAACAAGGAGCTGGGTTTTGGCTCGGAGCAGGGACAGGGCTGTCCCTCGGTCTTCCCAGAACCCACCCACGGAGGGCCGACCAGGGCGGAGCGCCGACCAGGGCGGAGCGCGCAGCCGCACAGAGCGGCGGAGCTACCGGCGGCGGCGCAGGTAGAGCGTGAGCGGCCCCCCCCCCCCCCCCCCCGCCTTTCGGGCAGGAACACAGCCCCCTGACCGAGGTGCTGGGAGGGGGCACGACCCGCCCTCCTACCCGGCCAGTCTGCAACATCTGACTGCGGCATCCGGAGGGGCAGCGACCCGCCCGCCCACAGCAGAGGAGAGCTGCACCTGACCCAGTGTTAGGAGGAGGCGCGATCTGCTTGCCGACAGGTGCTGGGAGAAGCACAGAAGAGGGCGCCAACAGAGGGCCTCTGAAAACAGCAAGCTGAGCTTCCAAAACAGGACGAAGACAGAAAGACTTCACAGTAAAAGCACACAGACTCCAGGAGAACACCGTCAAACACCCCCCCCCTTTTTTTTTAAATCTGTTTTTACCTGTTCTACTTTCTATTACTCTCTTAATCTTTACTTCTTAATTCTTAATTCATTTCTATTTCTCTTGGGTTTTGATGTCCTGCTATTGATTAGACACAGGTTTCAAATACATCTATTCATCTCCCCCCCCCCTTTTTTGTAAAGGTTTTAAAAGGACGTCTCAACCCGATTAATACTCTGCTTCAACTCACTCTTCTATTATTCATTATACACTGTTTTCAAACCCTCTTTCTCCCTTCTTTTAAAATTCTTTCTCTCTCTCTCTTATGTTTTTTCTTTTTTTCCTAAGTTCTATTCCTAAATAGGCATCAGATAGATAAAATCCTTGAGGACCAAAATAGACAACTGATACTCCATAAACCACAGTGCCAGAGAGGTATGAGCAAGATGAAGAAGCAGAAAAACCTTTCCCAATTAAAAGAACAAGAGAAATCCCCTAAAAGAAAGATCAACAAAATAGACATCGATAGCCTACTAGATCAAGATTTCAAAAAAGGAGTGATCGAATTGCTGAAGGAATTAAAAGAGATAGTGTTTAGAGATATAAAATATGTCAAAAATGAAACTGAAGCTATAAAGAAGAGCCAAGTAGAATGGGTAAACTCATTGACAGAGATGAGGAATGATCTAATAGCTGTGCAAAGCCGACTAGATAATGCAGAGGAACGAGTTAGTGATCTAGAAGACAGGGCAATAGAAAGCACCCATTCAGAAGAACTACAAGAGAAGCAAATAAAAAATAATGAAAATAGCATAAGGGACCTATGGGATAATATAAAGTGTCCCAATCTTCGCATAACAGGGGTCCCAGAAGGAGAAGAAAGATCAAAGGGGATTGAAAAGGTTTTTGAAGAAATCATGACTGAAAACTTCCCAAACTTAAAGAAGGAATCAGATATCCAAGTACAGGAAGCTCAGAGGGTCCCAAACAGGAAGAACCCAAATAGACCCACACCAAGACATATCATAATCAAGATGGCCAGAGTCAAGGATAAAGAAATGATTCTAAAGGCAGCAAGAGAAAAGCAAAGAGTAAGTTACAAGGGAACCCCCATAAGGCTCTCAGCTGATTTCTCTACACAAACACTACAGGCCAAAAGGGAGTGGCAAGATATATTCAAAGCCCTGAATGAAAAAAAAGATGCAGCCTAGGATCCTTTATCCAGCAAGGCTATCCTCGAGGATAGAAGGAGAAATAAAGAGTTTCACAGACAAAAAAAAAAGCTGCAGGAGTTTAGCAACACTAAACCCATGCTAAAAGAAATATTGAAAGGGCTATTCTAAATAGAAAAGCAGCAGGATGCTACAGAAATGAGAAACACACAACTGGAAAGGTGATAACTCATGAATTACAAATAAAGTAAACATGAAATTATAAAAGAAGACATACAAATCACTGAGAGTGGGAGAGGGAGGCAGGGAAATATAGAATATTTTTTTCTTTCTTTTTTAAATTTTTTTAACAGTAGGATGGGTTTGAGATCATGTTACTATCAGTTTAATAAAAACAGTTATAGTAATGGGTTGATAGATTTACAAAAAAGGGTAACCACAAGCCAAAAATTTACAAAGGAGTCACAAAAATTAAATAAAATCCATGATAATACAAAGGAAAATTACCAAACCACAAAAGGAAGAAGAAAGGAACAAAGAGGATATACCAATTCAACTGCAAAGATAAGTTCAAAATGGCAATAAACACACATCTATCATTAATTACTGTAAATGTTAATGGACTAAATGCTCCAGTCAAAAGACACAGAGTGGCAGACTGGATAATAAAGCAAGAACCTTCAATATGCTGCATACAAGAGACCCACTTTAGGGAGAAGGACACATATAGATTGAGAGTGAAAGGATGGAAAAGGATATTCCATGCAAATGGAAAAGCCAAAAAAGCAGGTGTTGCAGTACTGATTTCAGACAAAATATAGACTTTAAAACAAAGGCCATAAAGAAAGATAAAGAAGGACATTTTATAATGATTAAAGGAGTGATACAAGATGAGGATATTACACTCGTTAATATATATGCACCCAATATAGGAGCACCTAAGTACATACAAGAATTACTAACAGAGATAAAGGGGGATATTGATGGGAATACAATCATAGTTGGAGATTTTAACACTGCATTAACATCACTAGACAGATCTTCCAGACAGAAAATAAACAAGGCAACAGAGAAATTAAATACTACAATAGAAAAACTAGATTTGGTGGATATTTTCAGAGCATTACAGCCCCAAAAAATAGGATATACATTCTTTTCAAGTGCACATGGAACATTTTCCAGGATCGATCATGTACTTGGGCACAAAAGAAACCTCAACAATTTTAAGAAGATAGAAATTATCTCAAGCATCTTTACTGACCACAATGCCATGAAACTGGAAATCAACAACAGAGAAACAAAGGAGAAAAAAAGGAAAGCATGGAGATTAAACAATATGTTATTGAAAAAACAATGGATCAATGAGGAAATCAAAGCTGAAATTAAAAAATACCTTGAGACAAATGATAATGAAAGCACAACCACTCAAAACCTATGGGACACAGCAAAGGCAGTGCTAAGAGGGAAGTTTATAGCGATACAGGCCTTCCTCAAAAAAGAAGAACAATCTCAAATAAACAATTTAACCCACCACCTGAATGAATTAGAAAAAGAAGAACAAAAAGCCCCAAAAAGCAGCAGAAGGAAGGAAATAATAAAGATCAGAGAGGAATTAAAAACAATAGAGATTAACAAGACCATAGAAAAAAATCAACCAAACCAAAAGCTGGTTTTTTGAAAAAGTAAATAAAATCGACAAACCTCTGGCCAAACTCACAAAGAAGAAAAAAAGAGAGAGCACAAATTAGCAAAATAAGAAAGGAAAATGGAGAAATTACAACAAACAAAATAGAAATACAGAATATCATACGAGAATATTATGAAAAACTATATGGAACCAAACTGGATAACCTAGAGGAGATGGACAAGTTTCTGGAAACATACTGTCCACCAAAACTGAATCAAGAAGAATCTGAACACTTGAACAATCCGATCACTAGAAAGGAAATAGAAATAGCAATTAAAAACCTCCCTACAAATAAAAGTCCAGGACCGGACGGCTTCACCGGGGAATTCTACCAAACATACAAAGAAGAACTCATACCAGTCCTTCTCAAACTCTTCCAGACGATTGAAAAGGAGGGAATAGTCCCAAACTCATTCTATGAAGCCACCATCACCCTGATACCAAAACCAGGCAAAGACACTACAAAAAAAGAGAATTATAGGCCAATATCACTGATGAACATAGACGCCAAAATCCTCACCAAAATTTTAGCAAATAGAATCCAACAACACATAAAAAAGATTATACATCATGACCAAGTGGGGTTCATCCCAGGGACACAAGGCTGGTTCAACATACGCAAATCAATCAGTGTAATACATCACATCAACAAGAGAAAGGACAAAAACCACATGATCATCTCAATCGATGCAGAAAAAGCATTTGATAAAATTCAACACCCATTTATGATAAAAACTCTCGCCAAAGTGGGTATAGAGGGAACATATCTCAACATCATAAAAGCTATATATGACAAACCTACAGCCAGCATAGTACTCAACGGTGAAAAACTCAAAAGCTTCCCACTAAAATCTGGGACAAGACAAGGATGCCCACTATCACCACTCCTATTCAACATAGTCCTGGAAGTCCTAGCCACAGCAGTCAGGCAAGAGAAAGAAATAAAAGGGATCCAAATTGGAAAAGAAGAGGTAAAAGTGTCATTATATGCTGATGACATGCTACTATATATAGAAAACCCTGAAAGGTCCACACAAAAACTAGTAGAAATAATCGAAGAATTCAGCAAGGTAGCAGGTTACAAAATTAACGTTCAAAAATCAGTTGCATTTCTTTACACTAACGATAAATCAACAGAAGAAGAAAGTAAAGAAACAATCCCCTTTAAAATAGCACCCAAAGTAATAAAATATCTGGGAATAAATCTAACCAAGGAGGTGAAAGAATTACACACAGAAAACTATAAACCATTGATGAAGGAAATTAAAGAAGACTTTAAAAAATGGAAAGATATTCCATGCTCTTGGATTGGAAGAATCAATATTGTTAAAATGGTCACACTGCCCAAGGCAATCTACAGATTTAATGCAATCCCTATCCAATTACCCAGGACATATTTCACAGAACTAGAAAAAATCATAATAAAATTCATATGGAACCATCAAAGACCTAGAATTGCCAAAGCATTACTGAAGAGAAAGAAAGAGGCTGGAGGAATAACTCTCCCAGACTTCAGACAATACTATAGAGCTACAGTCATCAAGACAGCATGGTATTGGTACCAAAACAGACATATAGACCAATGGAACAGAATAGAGAGCCCAGAAATGAACCCACAAACTTTTGGTCAACTCATCTTCGACAAAGGAGGCAAGAATATACAATGGAATAAAGACAGTCTCTTCAGCAAATGGTGTTGGGAAAACCGGACAGCAGCATGCAAAACAGTGAAGCTAGAACACTCCCTTACACCATATACAAAAATCAACTCAAAATGGATTAAAGACTTAAACATAAAACAAGATAAAATAAACCTCCTAGAGGAAAACATAGGCAAAACATCTAAAAAATTTTCTCCTAGAAGAAATAAAAGCAAGAATAAATAAATGGGACCTAATGAAACTTACAAGCTTCTGCACAGCAAAGGAAACCAGAAATAAAACAAGAAGAAAACCTACGGAATGGGAGAAAATTTTTGCAAGTGAAACCGACAAAGGCTTGATCTCCAGAATATATAAGCAGCTCATACGACTCAATAAGAAAAAAATAAACAACCCAATCCAAAAATGGGCAGAAGACCTAAACAAGCAATTCTCCAAGGAAAACATACAAATGATAAAAAAGCACACGAAAAAATGCTCAATATCACTAATTATCAGAGAAATGCAAATCAAAACTTCAATGAAGTATCACCTCACATCAGTTAGAATGGCCGTCATTCAAAAATCCACAAATGACAAATACTGGAGAGGCTGTGGAGAAAGGGGAACCCTCCTACACTGCTGGTGGGAATGCAGTTTGGTGCAGCCACTATGGAAAACAGTGTGGAGATTCCTCAAAAGACTAGGAATAGACTTACCATATGACCCAGGAATCCCACTCCTGGGCTCGTATCCAGAAGGAAATCTACTTCAGGATGACACCTGCACCCCAATGTTCATAGCAGCACTATTTACAATAGCCAAAACATGGAAACAGCCTAAATGTCCATCAACAGGTGACTGGATAAAGAAGATGTGGTATATTTATACAATGGAATACTACTCAGCCATAAAAACTGACAACATAATGCCATTTACAGCAACATGGATGCTCCTGGAGAATGTCATTCTAAGTGAAGTAAGCCAGAAAGAGAAAGAAAAATACCATATGAGATCGCTCATATGTGGAATCTAAAAAACAAAAACAAAAACAAACAAACAAACAAAAACAAAGCGTAAATAAAGGACAGAAATAGACTCACAGACAGAGAATACAGACTTGTGGTTACCAGGGGGGTGGAGGGTGGGAAGGGATAGACTGGGATTTCAAAATTGTAGAATAGACTACACTGTATAGCACAGGGAAATGTACACAAAATGTTATGATAACTCACAGAGAAAAAAATGTGCCAATGAGTGTGTATATGTCCATGAATAACTGAAAAATTGTGCTGAACACTGGAATTTGACACAACATTGTAAAATGATTATAAATCAATAAAAAATGTTAAAAAAAAAAAAAAAAGGGAGCCACAAGACTTGGGACCTGGGAGTGGCAGTGCATAAACTCGTTTTGAAAGGACCATGTCAGGTAGGTGTTGAGTTCAAAAGCTGCCCTTAAAGACAAGCACAGTATTAAACCTGAAAGGGGTTGCCATCTCCAGGGCACAGTAATCGATGAAGGGTTACCATCCCTATGGCAGTGACAGGTGATGGGCTACTGTCTCTACAACGCGGTGACAGTAACAGACAAGAGGTTACCGTCTCCACGGCGCAGTGATAGATGAGTGTCTCCGCGGTCACGCTGTTGATCTCATCAATAAACCTCTGCTTGTCAGAGAAGAAGCGATTCAGCTTTTCTGTAAGTTTCTTGCACATGGTGATGCAAAATTTATATCGCTCATTCAGATTTTTGACAACTGGAAAAAAGTTGAGGTGACAATTTTAATTTTTCTCCAGAAACAGTGACAGTGACATGCAACTTTCCTGCTGATTTCAGGCAAGTGACCCTAAATGATCATTGGAAACAATGCCTGGGAGGCACTCCTCCACGTGTGCTCTCTGCCAGTTCATTAAAGATTGAGAACAAAGTTCTTCTGACTGCTCTTCGTATCAATTAAATGCCAAAAACAAAGAACAGAAAAGCCAGCATCTTTTCCCATTTAAGAATATTTAATAGCACAGTGATTTCCCGTCAAAAACGTCCCTCCCAGTGTCATGGGGAAAGGCGCTCTCGAGTCCCCGGGATCCACGCTCTGCTCCACCCATACCTTGTTTCACACCCGCGGACGGGCTCAGCTTCCCGGACTTGATCTGCTCTTTGGCGAGGTGGAGAGAGGCTGCCAGCAGCTGTGCGGCCTTCATGTACAACACCAGCTGCTCCACCCGCCTGTAGGGAGACAAGCTGTCAGTGCGGCACCCTGCGCCCTGCAGACCGCCGCCACCACCACAGCGTGTCCCCGGGAAGCTCATTTCCTTCATGCTTTCAATGCACAAAGAACTCCCAGAGGAAGAAGGTTCAGCATGGAAAAAAAATGTGAGCTTTGAATACAATGGATACACTCAGATAAAAGTAAAATATCTTCAACAGTGTAATTTACAGGAAAGGCAACACCAAGGCTGCAGACTCTCCAAGGCTTGGCTGGCACAGCAGTGTCCAGCATGGTGAGATAAGGAGAGATGCCTTGAAGCTTCTGCTACTGGGACCTGACCTCCAGGGGAGGACGAGGCCGCCAGCTCAGACTCACAGAGTGGGAAGACCCTGGAGATGAACGCCAGGGGCACCTACCCCCAGTCCTTGCTCAGCTGGCTGATCTGGTCCACCACCACACTCTCCTGGATCTGGTACAAGGAAACGGCGGACGTGCAGAGCTCTGGGCTCCCCCCACGCACGGCGGTCAGGTCCAGCACACACTCCGTGAACATGAGCATCATGTTCAGGTGGCGTAAGGTGTCTGTGTGTTCTCGCTGCGGCAAAGTCAGTTTGTCTCAGAAACTTGCTGGTCAAGGAGAGGCGCGTGCTCTGCACACAGACCACGGCCACTGCTAATGTTTTCTATACTTATGAATATGAGAACGCCCAAAGGAGACTGAAATCTTTAAATTCCAGAGAACTAGCGAGAAAATACACACACATGCACCCAGACGAAGGTGTGTCATGCGTGTGTGTGTGGATGTATGAGAGGGCCCACAGAGTTAAGCTTCAAAGGTATGAGGTCACTGTGCTCTCACCGGAAAAAAATGGAACACCAACAATGAAATCAACATACACGAGACAAGCACATGGCAAAACAGACGCTGAGATTATAAGGACCCTCTGTATACTAAACCACACTTCTTGGTAGTTCAGTTAATTCTACTGACTGACCGACAATTTCAGACATGCTTTATTTTAATTTCTGGTGGTTTTTCAGTTAACATTGATTCTTAACACTAAAGCTCTAAATTTTCTGTGGTCTTTTCAGTTAAAGAGGGGAGTAGAGAAAGACATAATAAGTAGCATGCAATAAAAATGGGTATTCTAAAATTAATGTTGTTTTGAGATTTGTTTTTAGCTAAAAATGTATTTTGAAATCTCAAATAAGACTAAGTTTCCCACTCTCCTTTTATGGCTAAAAAGGGATGAGAATCGGCTCAGTTTCCTAGAGACAGGAGAATAAACCAATCAACTTTTGAAAGACTCTCTGCTCTATGACAGCATATTAGACTGGATGTTCCAATACGTATTGGAACATAATTTATGCCTAATTTAATGGAGATTGAAAAAACTCTGAAGATTGCTTTTCCAATCTTAGATTATATTTTCAAAATTATAATTTAAACTTACTACAGAATCACTATTAAAGTTTTACATGTAATATCTCATAATTGCTATTCTCATTCACACAGAACAGAAATATTAGAGGTCCAGCACGGAGAGAGAATTTTTCTTCAGTTGATCTGAAGACTGTTCATTTTAGTCTGAAATGCAGGCTGAGCTGCACCGTGTCAGGGACTAAGGTCCCAGTGGAGCCCCCCAAATGCCATCCTAGAGGTGGTGATGAGGGATGGAGCTGGCCCGGGCTCTGGAATCACAAAATTCTTCTTGTTCTGGATTAGTGCTCAGTACGCTTCACATGACGCTGTGTTTTCCCTGCAGAATTGGCTCTGAGGGGAAGAAGCTGGTCTACACTACAGACAGGAGTGTCCAGTCTGCTGGGCAGGTTTATTCTTCAGCGTTATGGACTAATCTGGCATTATAATTTTTTTAAACCTAAGTTTAAGTGTATCACTTCTGTCTTATGAAAAAAAGTAAGATTTGAGAATAAAAGTTGTGGTTTTAGGACAAAGATTATGCTTTAAAAGTCCTATAAGTAGTAAATAAATTTCAGATAAAAAAACAAAGAACACAAAAATGTTCACATCCCTCCCTACCAACCAGAGTTGTTACGCACGCCACTGTCAACATTATTCTGAAAAGACACCAGCAATGTTTTCCAAATAGAAAATGAAAGGGAAAACCCGCCAGGCCTTGCTATCGGATTCTGCTCTTTTGTCCCCAGACCACTGTCCTCTGCAGCCACGCTAAATGTCACACCACGACAGCTGTCCCACCTCCATCAGCGTCTCCTCAGGCAGTTCAGGGGCTTCAAAGGTGATGAGCCCCTCCAGACTGGGGGGTGAAGCACCATAAGGCATGTGTCTCAGGCCAGGAGCCGCCTCTGCTCCCGGAGGGGAGGCCCCCGAGCAGGGCCCGGGTGGGGAGCCTGTGCACACACGGCCGCACAGGGAGCCTCCAGAGCCGGCTGCGGAGAGAGCACACAGGCGAGTGAGTGCCGGGCCAGGGCACAGAAGGGCCCAGGGGAAAGCCACCGAGCCTGTCCACGCACGTGAAGAGGTTTTATCTTCCCTTTACTCCCTGTCTGCATGTCTGTGTTACAGAAATCACCACAGCTACTTTAAAAATATTCCGTTCTGAAGAAATTTACAGCGTACATGTCTCTCCCTGCTGCTCCACAGTCTTCACAGCTGTAAAACTCTACTTTTGTAAAGCCGCTACAAAGTGGCTCACTAAACTTATATACAGAATGCTTATCTGGAGGCTTTCATGCTATTTCTGATTTTTCATATCACAAGTAACCCTGTGATGAAACCTCCCCGTCTTTTGAGTCATCTACTTGTGATAAACACTCCAAAGCAGTGTATCAAGAGGAGTGGGATGACCACAGATCAAACGCTGCCATGAGCGCATCAGCAGCTCTCTGTAAGCCGCTGCGCCACATTCTGAGCAGTGAGCACAGAGGGCCCACTTAGCTTCAACGGCAGTGCACATTATGGTTTTTAAATCCTGGCTTAGTTAGCAGGTATAAAATGTTATTTTCTTAATACAGTTTTTATTTTCTAATACTTTTAATAATCCCAAAGTCAAGATCATTGGCTCTTTTTCTTCTCTCGTTGACTATTTATAGCTTTTGCTTATCAATCTACTTATTAATCTACTGGTGTCTCAATTAGTAACTGACTGAGCATAAGAGAACTTAGGGGACACCAGGTGCAACATACGGGATGATGTCAGATGATCACTCCTGTCAAGAACAACTGGAAAACACTCGTAGCGTTGGTGTTAACTACCTATCTACAGGGCAGATAAAACCAGGCTACCGGCCTGTACACAGGACTAAGGACAAAGACCAGAGCTCAAAGTAGGAAACTAAAACTTAGAGTTCTTAAAAAAAAAAAAAAAAAAAAAAGATACAACAGTCTATGATTTTCAAAAAATGTACTGGTGTAGGAGAATAAGCCTTCAGCACAAGCTGTGCAGCACCAACGTGCACAGCTGCCTCACATTTACGTCACAAAGCTACAGCGTTATACACTATTACAAACGTACAATACAGTACCTTTTATGTTATAAACTTTTTCCCACAAAGATTGCCTCATTTACCCTTTATAACCCTTTAAGGTAAAGAAAATCATGATCTCCATGTCAGTGGTAAAGAAACTGAAGTCCAGAGAAGTTACGTGACTTACCTAAGTCACACCACTAAGTCATCATCAGAACCCACACCCCAAGCACAAGCCGAAGACGGTACTAAGACAGCTCCTCACCTGAGGGTCTTGCTCGGAGGACTGTGTGGGCACAAGTGGGGGCTGCAGCACTGTGTGGAGGGGACCCCACGGTGAATAGGACAGCCCTGGAACCTGCCGCCGTTCCCACAGGAGGTGCCAGGGCAACACCACAGGCTCCTGCGGGGGCTGCAATAAGACGTTTATAAAATGTGTTATGCATCTGAGGGTGGGACTACAGGGAGACCTGTATTTTCATACAAGGGGTTTTTTTAAATTAAACAATAAGCGTTTATTACTCTTAAAATCAGAAAATTCAATACAGATCTCCATTAAAAATACTTTATGGTCATCTCTTCACAGCTGTGAATCTTCTCTAACACTAACGCCTAGAATTCAGTTACTTCTGTATACTTCTAAAATATGTGAACTGCAATCACACTTGAGAATAATTTGACAAAGTGGAAACCAAGAACTGGAAATAAACATGTGAGTTAACGACCTGATTAAAAAATGGGCAGAGGACCTGAATAGATATTTTTCCAAAAAAGACATACAGATGGCCAACAGGCACATGAAAAGATGCTCAACACTGCTAATCATCAGGGAGATGCAAACCAAAACCACAAGATACCACCTCACACCTGTCAGAATGGCCATCATCAAAAAGAACACAAGCAACAAAAACTGGTGGGGATGTGGAGAAATGGGAACCCTTATGCACTGTTGGTGGGAATGTAATTTGGTGTAGCCACTGTGGAAAGTATGGAGGTTCCCCAAAATACTAAAAATGGAACTACCGTATAATCCAGCAATTCCACTCCTGGGCATGTATCTGAAGAAAATGAAAATGCTAATTCAAAAAAATACACGCACCTCAATGTTCACAGCAGTATTATTTACAACAGTCAAGACATGGAAACAACCCAAGTGTCCATCAACAGATGACTGGATAAAGAAGACGTGGTGTATATATGTAATACACACACACACACATTGGACTGTTATTCAGCCATAAAAAAGAATGAAATTTTGCCATTTGCAACAATATGGATAGACTTGGAAGGTATTATGCTTAGTGAAATAATTCAGACAGAGAAAGACAAATACTGTTATCATTTACATGTAGAATCAAAAAAAAAACAAACAAACTAGTGAATATAAGAAAACAGACACAGACTCACAGATACAGAGAACACATGAGCAGTCCCCAGCGGGGGGGGGGGGGGGGAGGGGAAGGGGCAAGACAGAGGCAGAGGATTAAGACATACAAACTACTATACACAAAATAAATGAGCTACGAAGGTAGATTACACAGCACAGGGAATATATCCAGTATTTTATAATAATAAATGGAGTATTAGCTATAAATATTTTCTATCGCTGTGTTGTGCACCTGAAACTAATACTGTAAATCAACTGTACTTCAATTTTAAAAAACGTGAGGTAAACTGAAGGGAAATCAGGAGTTTCTCCTCAGCAACAGAGCTTGAGAAAGATACAGAAAGTTGAGTCTAAGTACATATATGCCTTAGAATCACATCTTCACATCTGTCAGGAAGAAAGGGAGGTGGGACAGGGGTCAAAGGGGCCTGAGGGACTGAGCCTGGGCTAAACCAAGAAAAGGTAAAAACACCCCCCCATCCACCAAACAATGCAGAATCAAAGTTGTCCAAAGCTGTTTCAGACTCAAGCGTCACATTACATCACATTACCACAGAATGGAGGCAGGAGTTAACATAAATCATGAATGTAAAACTAGAGAGATACTGAACTAGATGCAGAAAAAATTTACGTCTAAGTGTCCATCTTATCTGCAACAGAACATAACAAACTTAAAACATTTAACAGCAGAAGAGAGCTCACAAAAGTCTTCCAGGGAGCAAGAAACGGCAAGTGGAAGTTGATTAAATAGCACCTGTTGTCACACAAGATGTATCAAATGGCACAGATTGCTCCTTACTTAATATTGTTACGATTTTATTTTAGTAAGTATAAGGAAAGAAGATTGTCATGGGTGTATCTTAAGAGTCAATGACCCTATTTTTTCCCTAAGGTCTTGAGGTTTTATACTATCAACAGTTTTTATTTTCAGACACTGAAACTTCATGATTAGAAAGAGAAATTTGTGACTTCAAATGATGACAATGAAGTTCAAGAGGAAGAGAGAAAAGTAGAAGTGTAAATTATCAAAGATGCATTTTATGCCTAAATGCTCTTTAAGAGAAAAAATCTGGTTTCATATCCATAAACATAAGCTAAATCAACAGCAAGCAGAAGGAAGGTAATAATAAAGTTTAGAGCAGAAATCAATGAAATAAAACAGGAAAACAATAGTGAAAAAAAAACAAAAGTTCATACTCTGAAAAAGATCAAAACTCACAGCCTTTAGCTAGACTGACTAAGAAAAAAAAGAGAAGACTCAAATATTAAAATCAGAAGTGAAAGAGTGGACATCACCACTGCCCTGAGAGAAGTGAAAAAGGAGTTTAAGGGACTACTACGAACCACCGTGTGCCAGCAAACTAGGTAACCTGGACGAAGGGAACACGTTCCCAGAAAGTGACTCAAGAATTTAAGAGCACGAACAGGTGTGCAACAAGTAGAGAGAGTGAGCCAGCAATCAAAACTTCTCACAAGGAAGACCCCAGGCTAAGCTGGCTCAACAGGTGAATCCACCGAACATTTAGAGAAAACCAATTTTTCACAAACTCTTCCAAAAATCTGCACACTTCTCAATTCACTCCATGAGGCTAGTCTTACCATGATACCCAAACCAGACAAGGACATCACAAGAGAAGCACAGGCTCTCGTGACTACAGATGTGAACATCTCAGACACCGTGAATCTGGGTCTGGCAAGAGGACTGTATGCAACATAGCCAGGCGGGATTTGCCCCTAGATTGCATCAGGCTTCTCTGCAGAAACCATGCGAGCAAGATGAGAGTGGAGTGAGGCATGAAGCCCCTAGCACACTCCCTTTGGGTTACAAACTGCACTCAGCTAGACATGTGCTGGTCCAGATCTCTCCTCCTGAGGAGGCTCATGGGAGAGTCAGTAAAGAATTACAGAGAAAATAAGAACACAGAGGTTACGACAGTGACTCAAATGTAAGTGCACATAATAAGCACAAGGGGAGCTTGTTAAAGACCCAGATTCCTATAATCTCCTCCCAGAAAACACGATTAAACATGTCTGGGTTAGGGTCTGGAACCTGCCCTTGGCAATTCTTGACAAGCAGTCCAGAGTAACCGAGATGTGGGTCTGTGGACAGAAAGGTCCCGGAACAACCATGAAAGAGTCGGGATCCCCCAGTGGCCTCCGGTTCTATAGGGAACGGCCTGCTACAAGAAATGCCAGAGTACATGTGTGTTCAGGCTAACTCTGGCCAGTATTAGCCTATGATAAAAACAATTCTGGTCAGAGTTCCTTCTAAACCTCAGGCTGCTGATTATCATGATAAAAAGTCTCTATCTCTCAGCTCTTGAGAAAGAAGGTGAGAGGACAGGGGCTGGATGGAGAAAGCTGGGTCAACAGGTTCCTAAAAGTAGACGAGTGGAGCAATGAGGCCCCAGCCCCAAGCCAAGATATCCACGCCCTAACCCCTGGCACCCTTCCACAGGCTATATGTATCCTACAGGGCAAAGAGGAATTAAAGTTGCAGATGGAACTACTCGATGACTTTAACATAAAGAGATTATCCAGATTATCCAGTGGGTCCAATGTAATCAGAAGGGTCCTTTAAATATAGGCAGAAGGTCCGAGTCTAGACTGGCCATTGCTGGCTTTCAGGATGGAAGAGGCCACGAGCCAAGGAAGGAGGGCCGTCTCTGGGCTGGAAAAGGCATGGAAATGCATGCTGCCCTAGGGCCTCCGGGAGGGGCACGGCCCTGTCAGCACCTTGACTGCAGCCCAGGGAGGCCCATGCTGGACTTCTGACTGCAGAATTATAAAATAATACATCTGTGTTGTTTTAAGTCACCAAGCTTGTGGTAATTTATAGCAGCAACAACAGGAAACCAACAAACAAATAACCTGCCCCAAAAGAAACCAAGTTTCTCTTACCGATATCCATCGGCCGCTCTGCATTTAAACTGTCTGTGCTGCCCTGGTGTCCACCTAAAGGTGCCTTCACTTGCTGATCTGATAACTTCCCAGTACTGACAGATCTAAAAAGAAGAATGATGTTAATAAATGTATACTTTAAAAAAAATCCAGACATTTAAATAACAAGGGTGATTTAAGCCAACCCATAAAAGGGTTAATGGAAAGGCAGTGAACAAGGAGACAAAAAATGGAGACCAAGCAACTCAAGGCAGAGATAAACTTCAACAACCGAAATAAAGCAAAGACAGGAGCAGACAACTCAGGGAGAAGAGCTCTGAACGCACACAGGGATGGGCAGCATCTACGGTCTCCTTAACAGTAACGGATCAGTATCACTGAGCATGAGGCAAAAAGCAGCCACTGAACTATCTCGGTCTGGCTGTTTTTGACGGAAACATGTTGAAGGCTGGAAGGAAACAGGGTTCCGTACCTGCCAAACGGCGCCTTGATCTGCTGCTCCAGCTTCTGCCTCTCACCTCCTTGTGCTGAGAGACAGCGAGAACACCCCCGTGGGTCACTCCCATCCTTAGACTGCCCCTCAGAAGGCCCTGGACGAGTGACCAAGGCTAGCAGGTTGGAAGACGCTTGTGTTTTAGGGATTTTGAAAGGAGCTGTGGTCTAAAGAAACACGTAAGCCAGTTACCAGATGTCGGCAGCGTTCAGAAGCGTGGGGCCGCTCACGGCACGGACACGGGGAAGGGACAGAGACGCAGGCAGACCCGGGTTCCCATCCCGGCTCTTCTGCTTCCTACAAATGACCCTGACGGCTCACTCACGTTGAGCCTCAGCTTCCTTTTTTCAGAACTACACAGGCTACCACACACAAAGCACTCAGCAGGTATCTGCTGTGCCGGCGCACCCCACGTGCCCGTCAAACTGCAGCCCTTCTCCTGAGTCATTCCCACCAAGGGCTCACTACGCTATCTCAGGACCTGCTGTCCCACGGTACTGCTGCCTCCACGCCCACTCTGGCCACATAGTCTGTGGGAACCTTCAACTGGCACCAGCCACTGGACAAGCACGTACCCCAGACGGCCGCCCAGCCACAGGTAAATGGACGTTCCGGATACGACTCCCCACCTGCCCTTGATCTGCAGTCCCCCCGTTTCCCCAGGCCTTCCCCCGTGTGCCCTCAGATCAGACCCTGTGGAGCTCACCAGAACCCCAGTATTCGGTTTGCACTGACCAACCCTGCCTCAGCCCAGGAGCCCCCAAGCACTCCACCCATGGATGCTAATAAGGCACGTGCCCCAGGTCCACACTCTGACCTGATAGCCTGGTGTGGCCCCTTGAGGTGTGCTGGGTCCTTCTTCCGGGACCTGGGCATAATCAACTTCTCTAGTTCAATTTCTCTTGTGGTCTGTTGTTGGACCTCAGCTCACCATCCAGAACAAGATGCCCCGCTTAACAAATGTTAACTTAACAAAGTTGTAACATCCACAAAAGGGTTTAAGAAACACACCTTAGTAGGAGAGCCAATGATTGTTGGTAAAGGAGTTTTAAAGAACCAGTCAGAACTCCGTGGAGAGGACCCCATGTGCTTGGTGGGATAGGTCCCGAGGCTGCCGGGCCGACTGGGCTGAGGTGAGGGGCTGCATGTGGCCCCGGCGTGGGACGGGCACAGGGGGTCAGAGTGCTGCTTTCTGAGCTTCTGCTTGTTCTGGTAGATGTCGGTGAGGGTGGGGGCGCTCTGCAGCCTAGCACCCAACAAGAGAGATTGTGGTGAGGGAGTCTGCGGCCCTGGAGAACCTGCCAAAGAAACAGGCACTGTTCACCAAAGTAGACAAACGCAGGGCACAAGCTGAGGAATTAAGACAGTTCTTAACATGAGAACCCTAATGAATGTCTTGTTTTCCATGAGATATTCCAAAAGTTGTCTACCTGGCAAGAGACAAGTTCTGGCATCTTTTACAAAGCAGTGACAAGCACATGGCTGCTGGTGTCCTCAGGGGACGGAAGTTAAGGAGGATGTAAGTGTCAGCTGTTTTTAACAGCGTCAAGCCAGTAACTCAGAGTAACAAAGGTCTAATTAGCATCAAAGAGAACCAAGTAGCAAATGGTTAAAGTTAACGCAAACAACAAAACCCGACACTGAGCAAGACGACTCCTGCTCTGTACCTGAACACACACCAGTGCATCATCAACATAAATACTCCCTTTTCTCACACAGCAATTTAAAGAAACTTTTCAAACTAACCTAGAATAACCCCTTTTCTTTGCCCCCCACCAAAAATTTTGCAAAGAAAATTAGGAAACTAATATACCTTTCCTGGATTTTATTGTCTAAAGATAACAAACATATGGATATTTATTTTTGTCAGTTTAATGAAGTTCATTTAAAACCTGAAGTATCATATTCTCTAAAAAGAAAACACTTATCCACAGATATTCTTGCCTCTTAAGGGGTCCCCGTATCAAGAACCTGGGAGGGGTGTCCTGACACAGTGCACATTTGGCTACAACAAGGGATTTCCCCACACAAATCCTGTGGTTGCCAACCTAACATTCACTAAGCCTGGCGCTCCAGTTACAAATTCTTCAGAGCAACTTGCAAGCCAAACTACCACCAATAACATTAAAAACACATAAATCTTCTCAATGACTAATAACAATCATCGTTCCAAAAACAGACACCGCTAGGAGCTTTTGCTGCTGACCACTCCCGGCTTAATCTCATCCTAACTCTAGCATATTATTCTTCAGAACTGGGCTCTGCCATATGTATGCCCACACACAATAAACACTGACAACATGTTATGATCTGGGGAAAGTTGTCCAAGCTCTATTGTTAAGGAAACACAAAATTTGGAAAACTAACCCTAAAAAAGAGTTCTTTTCTAAGTAACACAGCTTAAATTCCTTTAATTTTGACAATTAAATTTAACCCAGTTAAAATTCCTTTAACTGGCCAACTCCTCAAATGCACATAAGGCTTATAAAAGTGTGATTTACGCGTATCTTTTCAGGCATATATATTTTATATAATAAAGCAAATAAACATCTCTTTTTTATCTGATGCTAACTGGAAGCTCTTATCAAAAACAGTACTGATCAAAGTAATGAAATTTCATTTTCTGGAGTAATTTTCATTATCTGAGTAACAATAACCAAAATTTAGCTAAGTTACATTAATTCCTAAGTCTTCGTTTCATAAAAGAATCATAAACTCAGAAGATAACTACAATACATAAAACAGATAAACAACAAGTTTATACCGTACAGCACAGGCAACTATATTCAATACCTCGCAGTCACTTATGATTAAAAAGAATATGAAAAGGAATATAAGTATGTTCCTATATGACTGAAGTATTGTGCTGCACACCAGAAATTGACACATCGTAAACTGACTATACTTCAATAAAAACATTAAAAAAAAAACCTGTCAGAAAAAAAAAAAAAAACTCAGACAATAACTGATTGGCTGTGCTATGCTAGAGCACATTAAACCAAGACCCTAAACAGGATAGCAGAGAAAATATTTCATATAAATTGTTATTTTGTTAAGACTGGAAAAACGTAACTCAAATGTACTTATGGCAGGATCAAAATTATTAAATGGCAAACACGTCTCTGACCTGCCGGGTCTCTGCGCCTGGCCTCGCGGCCCCGAGGGCGCCCACAGCAGCGCCGACTGAGCTGCTCAGGGGTGGTCCCAACTACGAAGAGGGAAACAGCAAGGGACGGGGAAATGGCTCAAAACCAATAAAGGGGGGAAACAGGCAACACGCACAGACCGCACACCTCCGTTCACAAAGCGTAACCAGCGAAACCTGAGCCCAGCTCACGTGTACTAGGCGACCGAGGCGCTGGGTGGGGGCAAGAGGTGGAAGGACCCCAGACCCGGCCCTGAAGCTGAGAGCTGGGGCAGAGCCAGGGAAGCCCGCAGCGCCTGTAAAGGCACGTTGTTAAGGCCGAGAACAGAGACCGTACCGAGGGTCGGGGCCTGCGGAGTGCAGGGCGCAGCCGACCCACAGCCTAGCCGCCGTCCCTCCACCCGCCACGTTCCTGCCGAGCCACGCTCCCCGCTGCTGCGCAGCCCTGAGTGTGTGGGTGGGGGGTGGGTGACTTAGTGCTTGGGGACACTCTCTGGGCCAGGCTGAAACGGTCTCAGAACTCACTGCGGTCAGAGTTCTCGCCCATGCCTGCCCTGCCCCCTCTCCATCACAGGAGCTCCCAGCCCCTCTCCCGCACATCACCGCATGGACCTCCTCCGTATGCACCTCCGAGAACCCAACTAACAGGAGGGAGAGTCAGGGAGGCTTCCAGGAGTTCAAGCAGACAAGAGACATGTATCTACAAAAGGAGGCACTGACCAAGTGGTGGGGTCGGTAGGTAAAGACCGGACCCCAAGGAAGGGCCTCTTTCTTGAGAGCAAGGATAAGGTTTGGGCCTCCTCTCTGGAGGCCCTGAAGAGCCTCAGGAGCCGCTGATGGGTGAGGGAGGGCCAAGATTTTGTTTGAAGTCTTTCAGCTAAAAACAACTTCAAAACCATTGCAACAGTGGGAGTGGTTATACAACCTTTGAAAAAAAAATCATCATCCTTGTGGTTTTTGCTTTTTTGAATTGGGGCTCCTGGGCACTACTTCAGCCCTTCTGGCTCTGCCCCCTCCTGAGACGTCTCCCCACTCCCTCCAATTTCTGCTCCAGGGGTTGTGATGGAGGGTGGGGGCCCTGTCCTTTCTGAAGCGTGTGCGTGCGTACGTGCGTTCTGTTTTGCCAGCCTGAGACCTGCCACTGCTGGGCCTCGAGGGCTGCAGTCGGCCTGCGCAGCAGTCCCCCATCGATGCTGCGGGCTGTTTCTCACAGACTCAGCTGAGATGTTGCCACGGCCTCTCTCACACGTGTTCTGCAAGGTGGAGCATTTTGTCTTAGTTACACGGAAAATGTGGTTTTAGGTTTGTCTTTCTGTCTGGTTGGGATTTGTTGTTGCTGCTGCTTCTCTGACTTCGGCTGGTTGGCCTGAGAGTCCTCCCTGCTGCTGTGCGGCTTCCGGGAGGTGTAGGGGCCATGCAGTGGGGCAGCACCACCTTCCTCCCGCAGCTGGGAGGCCTGACGGACAGGGCCCAGGGCTGAGACTGCTCTGCGGGCCTTCAACCTCCTAAGTCTCAGTGCCAGCAGGGCAAGCATCTTACACATGTTAACCTAGTGCTTCTGACTTTACATTCAGAGCCCAAACCCAATGGAGACACTTTTTATCCATAAGATCCATGTCTACTATCACATTTTCAGTAGAGAGATTCTCAAGAGCCAACGAGGAGCTGGGTGGAGCTGGAAGGTGGGCCATGGCCCCAGGCAGGGAGACTCCCCACCACAGCTAGCCAGTGCTTGTAAAGCCAGTGTCAGGTCAGTCATAATGAAAAAAGCCTGGAAATAACCGCTTTAACTTCTCACCCAAAGGGGAAGGTGAATAAGGCCTGGAAGACCCAGTGGAGAGTCTCCGTCCGACGGTCTGCGCCGTGTCTGCTGGTGCTGGGGAGCAGGATCCCAGCCGGGGGAAGCCCAGGGGGCTGGTGTTGGACCTTCGCACCGCCGCAGATCTACAGAGGAGAACAGCATTACGCCCTTGTTCTCTGGAAGGTTCTAGGGCTCTGTCTTTACTTCTGTCTTTTTTCCTAAAACTTTCTAACAATATGCCACGTGGTAGATTTTTTTTTAAATATAGAACACAGTCACACAGAACAAATATAAAATGGATAAAATTACACAGAGTGAGGTCTCCCTCCCATCCTGGTATCTCAGTCTCAACACTTTCCCAGTCCTACTCAAAAGGTTACCATTCTTTCTGGTTTCTAATGTATCCTTCTAGAGTTCCTTAATTCCAATATAAGCAAAGTAGATAAACCGAATACGTATTATGAATACGTATTATTCTCCTCTTGTTTTGATAAATGTAGTAGATAACATACCAACCACTGTCACATTTTGCTTTTAGGTCCCCTTTATATTATTAAAGTTACTGAAGACCCCAGAGAGTTTTGTTTATTTGACTTACATCTATTGATATTTACTGTATTAAAAGTTAAGACTGAGAAATTTTTGTAATTGTTAATTCACTAAAAATAATAACCTTATATGTAACATAAGATTATGAAAATGATTATTTTCCAAAACACCCCCTAAATTACTGAGAAACGTGACACAGTTTTGCATTTTTTCAAATCTCTAATGTCTAGCTCAGGAGATGACAGACAGTTGGGCACTCAAACTGTTTCTGCATCCAATCCACTATACAACATGCTACTTTGGGTAAAGTAGCTGAAGAAAATCTAGCCTTCAGGTACGTAACTGGAAAAGGGAGGAGTATTCCAATAGCCTTTCCAGACACTTGTCACACTTTTCTTTGCTGCTACACCAACACTCAGCAAGAGGTCATTTCTAAGATTAGCTGCAGTGTGGGATCTGAAACCACATCAGTGAAGTTTGTATTCGGTTCCATTAAACTTCACTCTCTGCAAAGCACCTTGTACCACAAATGGGTCTTAGACTACCACGGATGATTTTTTTTAGTGCTTGGTCCTTTGGAACGCATTGTTGACTGAGCTGTGCAAATGCTGACACATTACAACATCAAAAGGCCCCTTTCATATCAAAATACCACCACCTCGGTTCACTTTCAGCAGAACAGCTGCCAACACCCACAGCCAGCTGGCCAGCGTCCTCTCAAGCACCAGCGGTGCTGCGAAAAGGGGCCAATTCAGCTGGCAGCCACAGCAGCCAGGCCAGGGCTCCCCTGGAGACAGCTGCCCAGCGCGCCCACGTCCACCCAGGGCCAAGACTCTCACAGAGGAGCAACGCTTTCACCGCTTCACTGACGACACTCCTGGGCGCCGCGAGTGTGTGCTGGCGAGGAGACAAGACTAACAGCATAGCTGAAGCTGCCACCCTGATGCGTCCTGAGGCGCCAGAAGCTCCCCCATCGCTGCCTGTGCACCGTCAGTGCACACGTTGTCGCAGTGAAGGGAGCAAACGACACCCTAGGACTATGGTGAAAACGGGTTCGACCTCACGGACCTTCTGAAATGGAGCCACAGACCACACTTAGAGAACCACTGCTAACGCGCTGTTACTCACTTTGCTTTCTTCATTTTATAACATACTTTGGAAATTTTCCTGAGTACACAGAGAGCTTCCTTACTCTTTCTGGAAGGTGTCCTCCTGTCACAGACAGAGCATAATAAACCAGCCTCTTACGGCAGGCACCTGGCTCAGCGCCCAACCTCTGCCATCACGACAGCTGACCTCTCCGCACACACGCAGCGTCACACACAGGCAGGGACTGTGTCTGCAGACCAAGTTACCAGAAGCTGAGTGCTGGGTCACAGGACACTCGCATCACTGATTTTCACACACATTGCCAAATGCCCTTCCTAAAAGTTTTCCTAATGATAGGTGTTTTGCAATGGCCCTATCTCTGTGATGCGTAGGCTTGGCTGCATCGTGTAGTATGGTGTGTGGATGTTTGTCCACAAGTATAATTATATCACATCCTGCGGGACAGTGAGGCTCCTTTTCCATTCACTGAGCTACTCGTTTGGTGGGTCCTTTAACCTACAATCTTGTCTCCTCCAGTTCTGGGAAAACTTCCTTGATTATTTCCTGGAAATTCTCTTCCTTGCTATTCTAATTTTCTCTCTAGCATGCCTGTATCAAATTACCCTGCAAGAGAATTTTTTTATTCGTATTTTCCATCTTCTTTATTTGATTCACCTATTTCAGATATTTCCTCAACTTTGTCTCTTAGCATTTTTTAATTACTATTATTTTTGTAGGTTTTGGGAAGGGGGAATTAAGTTTACTTATTTATTTTTAGAGACAGTACAGGGGACTGAATCCAGGACCCTATGCATTCTAAGCACGTGCTCTACCACTTGAGCTGTACCCTCCCCACTCCAATATTTAGTTTTATTTCAGTTACTATATTGTGTAATGTCCAAGAGGTCTTTTTTGCTTTGGTTGTTTTCAGTAGCATTTCGTTCTCATTTACGGCCGCTCCTCCAGCCTCCCTCTGGGAGCGAGTCCCCTTCTCCCCGCACTCTGGCTGTTTCCTGCAGGCGGTTTTCCCGCGGAGCCGTCTGGCTGCCTCCACACGCCCCACCGAGCTCACTCAGATGCGTCAGCATCTCCGACAGCACGCAGCCCACCCTGCCCGCGACGGCAGGTGGCCCTCTTCCATTCTGTCTGTCTTCCAGAAACATATGGTGTCTCTCACCCACTGAGCATCTGTTCTCGTTTTACTGCCTCTGTGGACTCACACCTTGGCCATGCTTACTACTTTAGTGCGATGCAGAAGGAATAAATCATATGCACGCAGCCTGCTGGTGAGATTTCATCTTTTAACAAGTTCTTCTTCAATTGTTAAATATAATTGTACTTGTGGACAAATATATACAAATCATACTACATGATGCAGTCAAGCTTACACATCACAGAAATAGGGCCATTACAAAATACCTATCATTATTCAAGTTTGCACACCTCCATCAGACACGTACGCTAGACAGTGAGCCAGCCATGGAAAGTCACAGACCTCTCAGTAACGACGACACTTTCAGAGGGAAGGAGAAAGCACCCGGAGAGGATGCGAAGGGGCTCACCTCGGGGAGCCCTGGGGGTGCGTGCCGGAGCCCGCCGCGCCCATGAGGTGCTGCTCCAGGCGCTGGTAGTTCCTTATCTGAGTCGGGACTGGAATGGGCATCGCTTCACTGTGAGGAGACACAGTGGGCTGACATGGCCTGCAGACATAAGTCATCGAAAAGGGAAAGAAATCCAAGTCAGAGTGTTTTCTTTCATTTACCCACTGGTGAGTTTTAGAGAAAATTCCAGAAGCCAAATGATCACTTCTTGTGAATAAGAAATGATCACCTTAAAATACATATAAAGCCAAAGAAATCCCATGTGTCACTGAAGGAGCGCTCCTGGCAGTCACGTGCGTACTGAGACTTGTACAAGGCGCGCCGACGCCCCCTGCAGCAGCAGGAAGAGCCCGCAGGCTGGCCCGACTCCACTGCAGCCCCTCAGCCTGCTCTCCCCGCTCATGGGAGGGAAAAGCGTCTCCAGGAAGGTGCGCTGGGCACAAGAACAGGAAGTTCAAGAGCAAAGATGTCTGGAATATTTACAAAGCTATGACGGCAGGGAGCGTGCCCAGGGATCTCTGACTCGCATGAAGACTGAGAATACACTGTGCAGCTCTCAGAGCGCGCAGCTGAGCTGTGGCCCACACTTGGCAGCCTCCTGGGTTTCTTTCCCTGCTCTTCACAAATTCAGGAACTGTATGTCCTTAGACGATTTTCAATCCAATTTACAACATATCTTCGAACATCAGGGACAATACTGGGCCTTAAGAAAGATGACTTACTTCATTCTTCTGCCCTTCCCTAATTCTAACAAAGCCACAGAATCTCCCACTCTTCCTCAGTACAACATTACAGATAAAGAGGTTATTACATAGTTATCTAAACAGCATTATTATCTTCTAAAGTATCACTTCAGAACTTTTCCAGCCACTAGAGGATTTCATATTGAAATAAAAATAAAATACCATCTGTAGCAAAGATCTTAGTTGCTTTCCCAATATCCACTCAACCACTGTTTCTCACTAGCAGCACTCAAAGGTTATGGGCGGCATGATCCGCCCAGCTGAGCGATGACACAGCCGGACTCCCCGCGGCCCCGAGCCGTCGGAGGTCTTCCTTGGTCATGAGATGTGAGTCTATTCATCCTTCCTCCTACCGGGAGTTGGGGTGCCTACTGCAGACTCAGCGGCTGCCTTGAGACCAGAGTGAAAAGGCAGAAGGCTTGGAGACATTTTCCTTGAGCCCCAGAAATGAAGGTAACGACCAGTACTCTTGACTTCTCTCCACATGCGAAAGCTAAAGCTTTGGTGCCCCACCCACACTTGGTGCACCCCGCTGTCCCCAGCCAAGCGGAGCTCCTCCCTGACACGCCCCCCGGAGCTTCCACAAGCCTAGCGCTCACTGAGATAACTCCAATAAACACAGCGATCTAAGGTTTTAGATTCTGCACCCCTGACTGTGAACTTTGTCTACAACCTGAAACCAAAAAAAAACAAAACAAAAAACTTCCACGACTCAAGACCCAACAGCTGTTCAAGGCTTCCCTCCAGGCAGCCCAGGCGCCCCGTGACAGAACCACCGGCACAGCCACACGCCGCACAGCCTGCAGGACAATGCTGTCTCCCTGCCACTGAGACCTGCTGAGCCATGAATAGGTGGCAGAGCAAGCACTTTTTTAGCCACATATTGTCAAGTTCTAGTATTTTTCCTGAACTTGTTAAATCAGTAAAAGGAAGTTAAGATGCTGGATAAAGATACCCTACGGAGTAAACCTAGCAACCTCCTAACTCAGAGCACTTCTCAGGGGATCCCAAGCAGCCAGCTGGCTTCTCTAAGGACCCGGGGCCTCCCCCGCCGGCACAGCAGGCGACGGCCAGCCATGGCCGATGTCCTGTTAACATGTCTCCGCCGGGCTGTGGCCCGACCTTCCAGCAGGCTTGCTCAGGCCAGAAAGCCTTCCATGGACACAGCCCCAGAGCCCTAGCTAGCTAAGACCGCTGCAGCCACTCTTCCATCTAGCTTTATGCTAACAAGGATATTTAACTATTCCCCGACTCCTCAACTTCCAGGGGAGGAGGGGGAGGGTCTGTGTCTGCCCTGGGCACCCCTTCCTCAGTTCAGGGCGTTCTCTCCTGCACAGAGTACGAAGAAGCCTAGGCAGCTGGCACACACAGTGCCACCGCCACACATCCCTTGTCTGTAGTCACAAATGCTGAGAGGAAGACACGGAAGGGCTGATGACTGGCTGCACGGCGGCTTCCTCAAACTCACAATCTTTACAGCAGGAGATCCTAACTGCTCCCTCTGTTTTAGGAGGACTCGGTGAGAAAATCCTAGGACGTCACACTGATCAGGATGGCATGACTACAGCTAGACTGTGAGGCGAGGACAGAGGGAGATGAGGAAAGGGTCTGTACGGAGCTCCCACGGCGCCCAGGCCCTGCACCTGAACGTGGAGCCGGGCCGCGGGGAGCGAGGGGGCAGAGAAGTAAGGGCTGGCCCGGCCTAGGACCTGCAGCTGCAGACAGACAGCACAAGGTGGGTCCAGCCAGAAGGGGTGAGTGCCCATGGAGAGGCAAGGACAAAAGGAATGCACTCAGAGATGACACACCCTAGGGATCATGGGCCGCACACACAACTGGCCTCCATCTACGGCCAGTAACTCCACCTTCAAAGGCTGATATTCTAAAACTACTGAAAAAAAAGAGAAGAAAAGAAAGAAGAAATAACAACAAAAACCAAAGTAAAACCAAAAAACGTTTTTAGTTAAAAAGATGTTCTGATATCCTATCCCCTATGCCTGTGTGTACTTTTGGTCTGGGCGCAGAGAAAATATTTGTAAATCATATATCTGATAAATGGTTAACATCCAAAATATATAAAGAACTTTTACAACCAGCAACAAAAAAATAACCTGATTAAAAATTGAGCAAGGACTTGAACAGATAATTTCTCCAAAGACAATCTACGAATGGCCAACAGGTATACGAAAAAATGCTCAAAACTACACTAGAGAAATGCAAATCAAAACTGCAATGAACTATCACCTCATACCCATTAGACTGCAGTTATCAAAAAACCAGAAACTAACATGTGTTGGTAAAGATGTGGAGAAACTGGATCCCTTGTGCACTACTGGTAGGAATGTAAAATGGTGCAACTGCTATGGAACTCCTCAAAAAGTTAAAACAGAATTACCATATGACCCAGCAGGTCCACTTTTGGGTATTTGTCCAAAAGAACTGAAAGCAGGCTCTTGAACAGATCTTTGCACATTCATTTTTCACAGCAGCATTATTTATAACAGCCAAGAGTCAGACGCAAACCAACAGATGATGGATAAACAATGTAGCATATACATATAATGGGTAGTACTCAGTCTTAGGAAGGAACTCTGACAGGGATGAAACTTGTGGACATTATGCTGAGTGAACAAAGCCAGTCACAAAAAGAAAAACATTGCATGATTCTACTTAAATGAGGTACTCGAAATAGTCAAATTTAGAGACAAAAAACAGTGTGGTGGCTCCCGTGCCTGTGGCTGGGGAGGGGGGAGGGGGTGCTGTTACACAAGAGCACAGAGCTTCAGTTTTGCAGGAGCAACAGTCCTGGAGATCTGGCGCACAGCACTGCGAATACACTTAACACTAGTACTGAACTCAAACTGAAAAATGGTTGCAATGGCAGATTTTATGTGTTTTCTACCACAGTTGAATTTTTTTTAGAAATAGTAAATTGTGAAACAAACTAAATTTTAGAATCAAGAACATAAAGTTCTATAACTTTACTTAAACAAAAAGCAAAGTATGTAAAATCTTTTAGTTAAATATATGCAAACATACCCTCCACACACCAAGAACTCACTGGACGCATGTCTGCCAGCAGCTCCCACTGGCGTATCATCTAAAGGAAAAAGAAAAACAGTCAGTTCTGCTATACCACCTGCTTTAAAATGTACATTGTTCCAACGTGATTATTAGGGAAAACATTTGAGCACAGTACAAATTTATCATTTGATTATCCTGTGTTACAGCAGGTGAACACAGAACACTGCACCCAGCTGAACTCACAGACTACAAGCACCAGGCCTTTCCAAGGTCAACTGTCATCACATTTATGAGGTGTGTACGTATTTCTTCACCGTTTAACGTGTGCGGAATCGGTGCTACCAGTTTTTATCATGTTCCTTTTAATATATCACTGACAAAGGTTTTGAGGGTTGTGCCCCGATCCCAATCTGCCCATGAACTCTGGTTTTTACTGAACAATTCTGCAGGGTGTGGTGATCTCTAGGAAGACGTTATGTCACGTTCTAGCATAGCTGCCTGTAAACCGAGTCTCATTCACTCTAACCCTGGGGCACCCCATTCTCCTGCGAGACCCTCTCCTGGGTCCTGCGTGGGTTGCTGAACAAGATGCCATGGAAGCGGGGCCTCTCAGACACAGATGCCCCAGGCCACAGGGCATATTCCTCTGCTCAGACATCATCCGTTTATGGGAACAGCACAGCTCAGAACGCAGGGGCCCTCACCCGGTCACTGCTATACACTAGGTCACAATGCCCTGTGTGGTCCTTAAATGGCTGCAAAGGTATACTCAGTGTGTGTTGATGTGAAAAAGTAGTGTTAATCAAGTAATACAAATTTTAAAAAATAAAATAAACCATGCTAACCTCAAAACACTCAAAAAGGAAAAAACAATCACAAATGTCCCTTTGAATGGGCCCTACGTGAGAAGTGAGAAATGTGTTTACTTTGGCGTACAAGGTCCTTGCTCTCATGAAGCTCACACTCCAGTAGGGAAGGAAGGTAATAACACCAGGGAGTGATGAGATGTAAAAAGGAAAATAAATCAGGGTAAGGGGATGAAGGCAGGAGCAAGGAAGGAGTAATTTTAAAGAAAACAGCTGCCTACGGGGAATGGAGGAGACGGCAGAGTGGCAGGGTTGAGAGTGCCGGCTCACTAAGTGTACCTCTGAGTTTGGAACCATACATCATTATGAAACAAGATTAAATCAAAGGAACAGAACAATCCCTAGGAATCAGAAATAAAATTAAGTGAAGAAACCTCATCACATATGAACTTGGAAGCATGAGCACCGGAGGGGAACACTTTCAAGTGACTTTAAACTGGGCAATGTAATGGGACATCCCTAACGAGAGCATCCAGAAGACAGAGATCTTGCATGGTCGTTAGGGACCCTAGCGTCACCTCCTTACCACACTGTTATCGGAAACTACAGGCCAAGAGGGAAGGAGAGAAAAAAGGCAAAAGAACAGAGAAGTCAACAGCCATGAACACCTGCAAGCTAGAAAGTCGATGCAGGTGCTGTCTGACAGGGCAGGCCCAGGAACACGGGATCCTTAGCCAGCAGAAGGAAAGCTCAGAAGAAAACCAATGTATACCAGAGGTCCCCAAAAAGCTAAGTAATTAGCAGTGCCAGGTAACTTTCAACGTGGCACTGAGCCCAAGACCGAAAGGATTAGGTCAAACTTGGAAGCAGGATTTCTTATCCTTTCTCACCATTTCCGTGCAGACAGGCAATGCCAATCCCCCACTGCAGGAAAAGACGGATGTTTACACTTGGGACGGGGTCTCTGGATTGCGGAATCCTGGCCGAGGTGAAGGCAGTGGTGAACAGGGAGAGGTGGCTGGGGGAGGGGCTGTAAGTGACGGCTTCTTCACACAGACCACTGAGACCGTCCAGCCTTCTTCCCCTGCTCGGCCCTCACAGGGAATCAGGTGTATACTCTTCACGCAGAAGACTGGCTGAGTCTTCACTGGGGATCTGAGCAGCCCTCCAGAAAGGAAGCATTCCAATCCAAGACAATCACTCAGCCATGTCACCCAGTGTAGACTGCCATTAGACCCACCTGTACAAAGCTTTCAAATGTTTTAATTGTCCATTCTTAATTATGAGCATCTAACAACCACCAAACATCCAAGGAAAGAATCCAAAATGAAAACCAGACTCCAAAACAAACTGGGGGGTATAAAAAAGAACTAAACAAATATTTTTCAAGGAAAAAATAGAAAAAAAATGTATATATTTAATACCCTTAGAGATAAAACACTGCACCTTGAAATAAAAACAATACTCAGAGGGGGATAAAAAGTGCTTCTGAAAAGTAAAAATATGAGAGCATAAGTGAGAAACTCAATAAAAGAGTGATGAAGTAAAATATATATTTTATGGCAAGATGAGTAAATTTTAAATAAAAATTTCCTCTGCCCATTTGGGCCTCCTCCCCTTTCTAGTGTGTGGTGCATCTGCATTAACCAGACCTCCTTAGGAGATAACCCTCCTCCTAATCTTGTGAAGGGTCACAGTGACCCCTGTTCACTCTGTACGTACAGACCCAGACTGTGCAGTGGTCAGTATGTCGTCTGATGTATAACCCCACATCTCAAAAACTTATACAACTGTGCTTTCACCTCTAATAGGAGGAAAGGTCCTCAGAGCTTCTGAAAGACAATCTCATCAGTTAAAAATCCTCAAGTTGGCACAAATAAAAATTTCCATTTCTTTCTTAGGTTGACTACTGATAACTTTTTTGTCAACAAGAGTTAGAAGAAAACATTAAGGAAGTTTCCCTTAAAGTAGAGCAAAAAGATGGAAAATCAGACAAAAAAGATAAGAAAATCAGGAGTGTACTCAAGTGTTTTCTACTAGCATGTTTTGTACCATGTTGCAAATACCCCTTCTGGGGACTCAGCCCTGGTTTTGCGTGTAAGGAGCGCTGAAGTCGCCATGCCATCCCAGCAGCAAGTGAACAGCGGGACAGACCAGAAAATCCACGGCTCTTCTGGGATCCACAGGAGGGCGGAGGGCAGTGGGCTGACCTCTGCCCCCAAGACCAAAGAGACAGGCAGACAGCAGCTTACCAGAGAGGAGCCGCCGGGGGCCAGGCAGAAGCACTGGAGACAGGACTGACAACTTGCTAGACGCTCAGTGCGCACACCTTTGGGAGTTAAAGGCACCAGGGAGACGCAGTCATAGGAAGGCTCACAAAGCTGTCAGACTGGCCTCCAGGAGCTCATCCCGGCTCCTACAGCTCCCACAGCAAATGCTGGAGAAAACCCTTCCTACTCCGGGCATGGGAGGGGCAAGGAGCACTCCCTTCTGCTTCACAAGGCCCAACCTCAGGGAAAAGGGGTTACCCAGAGCTCAATCTGCTGGGGTGAAACTCAGAGCCTAACTGACCTGGGGGGTGGGATATACCCAACTGCAGCCGCCTCTAGCCATCCTGTTCCACCTAAGGCAGGAGGAAGGAACTGAAACACTGGTGATGGTCACAGCCCAGAATCACCGGGAAGAACAAAGCTGGAGGATGGACACTGCCTGACATCAGGACTGACTGTAAAGCTGTGGTAATCAAGACAGTGCGGAATCGGCAACAGAACAAAGATCAATGGACCAGAACAGGGAGCCCAGAAACAGACCCCCATAAATAGTCAACTGATCTTTGACAGAGAGAACGACAATACAATGGAGCAAATACGGTCTTTTCAACATTCACATGCAAAAACAAAACAAAGCAAAATTAATCTAGACAAAGACCTTACACCCTTCAAAAAAAATTAACTCAAAACAACTCACAGACATAAATGTAAAACAAAAAATTATAAAACTCCTAGGCGGTAACAGGAGAAAACCTAAATGAACCTGGGTATTGTCATGCCAACACCAAAGACACAATCCATGAAAGAAAGAAATTGGTTAATAAGCTAGACTAAATTAAAATTAAAACAACTGCTCTCTGAAAGACAGTATCAAGAGAACTGGAAGAGAAACCACAGACTAGGCAAAAATATTTGCAAAAGACAGAGCTGATAAAGGACTGTCATCCAAAATATGCAAAGAACTCAACAAATTAGGATAAACAATTAAAGACCAGTTAAACCCAATTTAAAAATGGGCCAAAGATCTTAAGAAACACTTCACCAAAGAAGATACGTGGATAGTGAATCAGAGACACGAAAAGTCCGGCGCGAGGCACCACCACGCACTCATTAGAATGGCGGAAACCTGTACCACGGACAGCACTAAGCCGTGCTGAGGGTGCAGAGCAACAGGAACTCTGCTGGTGAGAATGCAACATGGTGCAGCCACTTTGGAAAGCAGTTTGGTGGTTTCTCACAAAACTAAACATAATCTTATCATACCATCCAGAAATCACACTCCTTGGTATTTACCCAAAGGAGCTGAACACTCATATCCACACAAAAATGTGCACATGGATGTGTATAGCAGATTTACTCAAAACTACCAAAACCTGGAAGTAATCAAGATGTTCTTCAGAAGATGGATGGACAAACCATGGTCCATCCAGACAATGGAATATGACTCAGCCCTAAAAAGAAATGCACTGGGAAGAAGGGTACAGCTCAGCAGTAGAGCATGTAGTTAGCATGCATGAGGTTCTGGGTTCAATCTCCAGTACTTATATTTAAAGAAAAAAAAGAAATGAGCTACCAAACCATGAAAAGACATGGAGCAATCTCAAGTGCATATCACAAAGTAAAAGAAGCCAATTCGAAAAGGCTACATATTGTTTAATTCCAACTACATGATATTCTGGAGAAGGCAAAACTGTAGAGACAAAAAAAAAAAAAAAAAAAAAAAAGTGGTTTCCAGAAGAGAGTGGGAGAAAGAGTAGGTAGAACACAGAAGATTTTTAAGGCAGTGAAAAAGCTCTGTTTAACAGTACAATGACGGTTACATGTCACTAGACATTTGTCCAAATGGACAGAATGTACACCAGGAGTGAAGGCTAAACCAAGCACTTCGGGTGATGATGACATGTCAATCAATGCAGGTTCATCCTTGGTAACAAACGTACCACCTGGTGAGTGAGGCTGACAGTGGGGAGGCTCTGCACATAAGGGGTCGGGGTACATGGGAAATCCCTGTGCCTTCCTCTTAGTTTTGTTGTATAACCTAAAACTGCCCTAAAAAAAGTAACACTTTAAACACTATCTCAGGGAAGGGTATAGCTCAAGCGGTAGAGCACATGCTCAGCACCCAAGAGGTCAGGGGTTCAATCCCCGGTACCGCCTCCAAGCGGAACTCAACGAAGAAACCTAATTCCCTCCTTCTCATAAAACAAACAATACAAGCCAAAAACTCTCTCATGTGTATGACACATTTCACAATAACATGTTTTTAATAATTAAATGGAAAGGTGTGGTCAACCCTAACAGATGCTGTGGACACATCAAAATGGACTGAGAAGGGACCCCCAGGATTTGGCAGCACAAAACGACTTCAAGAGGAGTAGTTTTGGGGGAAAAAAAATTTAAGACAACATTTACACAACCACAAAAAGCCAAAAACAAAACAAAACAAAAAAAACAAAGGTAACTAGAATAAAACAAAAGATGTGAAAGTCCTTTATGCAGAAAAGTACTAATATGCATCCAAACACACTGAGGAAGCCTAAATAAAGGGAGAAACACACATTTTTGAGTAGACAATACTGAAAAGATTCTAGTTCTCCCTGAATACAGGGTCAATACAATTCTGATCAAAATCTCCAAATGGTTTTCTGGAGGATCTGTCAACTTGAAATTAAACTGTATGGGGTGGGGATGGGGGGGTGGAGTAGGTAAGGGAAACAGGACCAGGAATAGCCGGTGATTCCAAAGACTTCCAGGATGCCCTTCACCACTGCCTCCCACCCCCACGTCACACAGTAAAACAAATCCTTTATACAAGCCCACAGTGACAAATCTGGAGTTGCACATCTATGACGAAAGGACAGAATATTCAATAAATAATGCTGGGGTAACTAATTCCATCTACAAAAATGAATTCCAGGTAAAGTTAAATACAAAAAAAACCTGAAAAAGATAAAAGTAATTCAAGCCACAATCAAGTTAGGAAATGGATAAAATTACGGTTTAGCTGTACTATAAAATTCATATACTAAAATGAACGAGATACACATCTCGGTATGTATCTAGATACATGGCAAAAATATGAACACAAAAGCAAACTACAGAAACGAACATTCTATAGAACATTTACTTAAAACTGTAAAATCACAAAAATGCTGTATGTTATTTATGGATACGAGCATATCGGAATTATTGTATCTCTGGCAAGAGCAGAATGAGGTGAGGGACTCTGGCTGTACCTGTAGAATTTTATCTTTTAAAAGACAGAAAACATGGCAAAATGTTAACATAAATAAAATTAGCATGGTGGATGATTTGAGTATCTGCTGTATTATTATTTTTAACATTTCACAATTTTTAAAGTTTTAATTACCTTTTTTAGCAAAGTAACTACCACCACCATACAGGACGACTTCTAAAGGCCGCTCCTGAGGATAACCCGCCCTGCTGCGATGCGGTGCGTGCTTCCCCTGCCCCGCCAGCGAGTCCTGAAGTCTGTGGGGTCTGGGGATCGGGCCCGCACAACAACTGCACGGCGGCTGACACGGCAGCCACCACACAGGAGTCTGACAAACGACAGAGGCCCCAACACAACCTTCCCCACCATTTGGACCTGCGCACTGTCAACCTGGTGTTATTCGGTTATTAAAGTAATCAAATTTCCAGCTTTTCCGATCTACTCCGTCTCTTTTTTTGAGGTTTTCCAGTACCCCTCACGATTCCACAAAACCCCAACTGTATTTAGTCAGCATGGATTCTGCATCCTTTATAAACATTCTTCCTGTGTATTTATGAAGCACA
Source organism: Camelus ferus (assembly GCF_009834535.1). NCBI lineage: Eukaryota > Metazoa > Chordata > Mammalia > Artiodactyla > Camelidae > Camelus > Camelus ferus. Next base: position 18,081,152 of record NC_045711.1, on the reverse strand, counting down.
CTCCTGAACTTAGGCCAGTGCCTCCCATTTTCAAGACCCTTCGACCCCCAGTTTTTTCCAAAAGAGGTCTTCCTTTAATTCATTTCCTTGAATTTAACTCCTCTCATTCTGCTGGCTTCTCTTCTCCTTTCTGTTTGGATACAAAGAGAATCTGAGATCATTTCCTATAGCATTCTCATCTACCTTCAGAACCCAAAGTTACTGTTTTATGGAAAGTGACTGAGCAGATTGCAGGAAGGTAGGTATATAATTCTGGGAATTCCATCAACTAAATAAAATGTCCATTTGAAAAAGTGTCCTACACAAGAGAGCGTGATATAAAAGTTAAAAAATGCTAGTCTAGTAAATTAAGAAATATAACGTGTATAAGCAGAAAAGATTCTCACATGAGTGGTCTGACGAGATGTGTGGAACCAAAACAAAGTCATCCGTGTCACAAGAAGAGTTCTTGCTACTAGTACTGGCAGAATCTTTGGACACTTGTAGGTAGTTGGGAGGACCCAATGGTGGGGAGGATAAGTTTTCTTCCTGAATATGCTGCATATCTGGAAGGGACTAAAATTAACAACATAAAATTAAAAGTGGCCTAATAATAAAATGCAAGTCAGAATAGCCTTTAGACTAAGGAATATTTTCCTCATGAAAGTGGGCATAGAGTTCAATTTCATTTAAAATTTTAAAATATCTCTTTGGAAAAATCTTTCCCTTAGAAAAGCATAGCTTACAGTGTCTTTGCATAATGACTTCTAAAATGATACTTAAAAACATATCACACCACTTATTGCATGTACATGTCTGCCTCTCCTGAAATGTCTGCGGGGGGTTTTCATCATCTCAACGTCCCCTGTTTCAGCTCGTGGCCGAGCAAAGCAGATACTCAATAACTGCTCGCTTAATGACGAAAACAAAATGTCTAGGGACTTTAAATTAGTAACATCCTGCACACACACAGTTTTAAATCTCCAAGGAAGAAAACATTTTAAGAGGGAAAGCAAGAGACCATGTAATACAGAAATGTAAACAGATCAGTAAGGATAGCTGCACGTAAGCCTAGAGACTTACTTACATTCCCAGAAAGAAAGACACAGAAAACCTTGCAGGTGTGGGCAGTGTTCCTTGTGTTTTCTGTTTTGTTGGTGGGGAGTTGGTTTGGGGGAGATGGGACAGGAAGGGAAGAAGAGCATATGAATATACCTGATCAAACACTGGGGCATAAGCAGCTGTGACCCCCTTGATACTCGCCTAGTTCAAGGACACCAGTGACAACTCTAGTTGAATGTACAACGGTGTCCTAAAACAATCAACTTCATAACTTACTGTGTTAGGCTCCCACTGCCCTGTTTAACCTTTGTTTCTATTTAAGAAAAGGAAAAATACTGCATAATGCTCTTTAAACCCAAGTCTGAATGTCACTGCACAGTGAAATCAATCTCAAATCTCCTTATTACTCCTGTGGGTGTGTGTGACATACACATAACATGAAATCGCCTTATCTCTTTTTGAAAAGAATTTATGCAACAGGGTTACAAAGGGAAGAGAAGGTGGAGGGACTAACATTACAGAGCATGGGCCAGGCACTGCTAAGAACTTTCCATGTATTATCTGACTTCAGCCCTATCCTGAAATCCATTTCACATACAAATAAACAAAACTTGGAAGATTAGGAAATTTGCCCAAGATCACACAACTCAAGGGCAGTGGAGCTGGTGGGATTCCAAGTATCTAATCCACAATTTCCTTCCAGGCAGGAGCTCTTTTGGTTTCTTCCTTTTGCTCTTTATAAAATCGTCTCCATCCACGACCACTCTGGTGGGGGAGATGCTCCTCGCATTCTAAGCCCGTCTCTCCGCCTGTGCTCTATTTCCACTCTCCCCAGCTCCTAAGGACTCAGATCGACTCCCTCTGCACCTGACACTTTCACCCTCTCCCTTTACTCAGGCTTCTCCGCTCTGCACATCAGCATGGTTAACTCTGCCACTATCTCAATTCCCTGCAGCCCTCTCAAGTGCCATCTTCTCACTTCTTCACTTAACAACGTCTCCTGAAATTTCGATCCCCTCTGACCCAGATTCCGCACTGCTGAGAACCCTTAGCCCAGCACAATCCACTTCCTGCCTTCAAGCCTCCACTAAAACTGCCGTTATTGAGGTGACCGATCACTCCCACTGCCCTGTCCCGTGGACACCTCTCTCCGCTCCCCCTACGCGGTGGCTGTTCTTCCCCTGACCTGCGGCCCCTCCGCTCCGGGACCGGCTCTCCTGTCGTCCCTCCTACTTCTCAGTCTCATGTACCCCTCAGAGGAGAGGACTGGAGTATGGATTCCTCAGGGCGCACCCTGGGCCTCCACTCCTCACAGCTTCATCGAAGGCCACCCACTCAGGCAAGCCCCATCAAATCTCCCTCTTCCTTAGGTCCCAAGTTCAAGAAATGTCCAAGCTCCACAAACTGCTACCTTTCTCTTGCCTGGCCCCCCGTCTTTCTCTGCCGTACTGCTGACTTAGTTCAGGCCCTCATTCTCAAAAAAACAAAAACAAGACCAAAAACAAACCAAAAGCTCTGCAGTGGCCACGGCTGATCTCTTTGGTCTACTCGTCTCCAACCTAGCCCTCCCCCTGCTTACAGAAGACTCAGTAACATACAGTGGATCGGAGCATGCCTCCACTTAAAATCATTCAAATGGCTCAGCACGAACGTGTCACCTCCTCTGCTCAGGGCCCAAATTCCACTGAGACGCAGCCTCTCCGGCCCCTCTGGCTCTGTCGTCCCCTCACCCCATCCCAGCACGCCACACACCTGCCAGACTGGACTGCCAGAGATGGACGTCCTGCAGTGACGGGAAAGTTCATACCTGGCTGCCCCGTGTGGCAGCCGCTAGCTACACACGGCTGCTGAGCACCTGAAACGTGGCCCGGGAGACGAAGGAACTGAATCCACATTTCACTTGGTTCTCACAAACTGAAGTGACCAAGGAGGGCTCCAGATTCCTTCAGTGGGTCATGGGTCCACGGGGACTCCTGTGCTTACAACACCATTCTTTGACCAATTCACCTTGCTCTTTCCTCAAAACTCAGCTCAGTGCCCTCTTCTGAGCATGCTTCCAAGTTCTCAGTCTGATTTCAAGTCCTCATCCACACCCCTACAGGCAATAAAGCCATGACTACATATGCTCCTAACAGTGCTGGTCGATCTGCCTCTTCCCCACACGGTTAGATTAAAACCTCAGTGCAAGGGACCCCACCCTCTCTTTCACTAGGTATCAGCCAGAACTTCACATAAAGCAGGCATTTAACAAATGTGATTAAACCAATAGCATCCAGAGCCATTACCTAAACAGCACGTGGCCTATGGCCAGTATCGTGACTAAAAGAGTGATGTGAACTTCTGGTTACAGTGGTTTTGCTTCTGCTTGTCAAAGACTTCCCTGGGATAGCAAGCAGTTGGATGAGTGTGCCTGCAGGGACCGGCCCTCAGCAGCAGGGGCTACTCCAGCCCCAGGAAGGGCCGGAACGCATGTAGGAAAGCATCTCACTCTGCAGATTATGGGAAAGGCACGGCTCTCAAACATCCCATTCTCCAGCCTCACCAACTGGAAGTGATACAGAAACATCCTGCTCGCCTTTTGTTTTCACTTCCCTTTTTATTTCCACTTCAAGCATTAGCTTTTCATAAAGGCCTTCAAAAGAGGCTTTTCCACCAAAGTTCTGAGCATTTAAACATGTCTCCTCCCTCCTCCCAGCAGCAAGCCTCACTCCATCTCCCTCTCCTTTTCAATGTGTGCCCTCCAGTAAAAACCCCAATGTGCTCCCCCATCAAAGCGATCCTCAGGGTGTCTTCCTCATCCCTTGGTCACCCTGCCATCCACGTGGTTCCCACAGTCAGGACCCCCCCCATTCCCCGCTGTCCTTTCTCCAGCAGTCCCTGCTGCCCGTACCACGTGCCAGCTGGTGGCAGGCGCAGGTGTGGCAGGTCACCCTGGCTAGTTTCCCCAGTGCTCACTGTGGTGCACCTTCCACACGCTACTACCTACCCCGCTCCAAACAAAGGCTAATCAGACCTATATGACGATGAGGAAGCCAAGGATCCACTCTGGAACTGTCCTGCCCTAAGTCACAGTGGGCACATGGCAGGGCCAGCACCGAGGCCACTCCTGCCTGGCTTCAGATAAAGCCTAGAGTCTTCCCATATCAGTACACTTCCCTACACCTCTCCCCAGGCACTGTAAGCCCAGTGTTTTTCTATACTCCAGACTGGAACAGGAAATCTGCAACATTCCCTCTTTGTTTTACCCATTCATGGGAACGTAACGTAAGTCTGATTAGTCCATCTGCTTTTTCTGTTTGGTTGTAGTCTGCAGGGCTGTGCAGGAAGGGTTTTTTGCAGGTTTCAGGACTCATCTGTTTACAACAGGCTGCTCTGGCATCTGCTTTAACTGTGGGCTCCTGGGTTTCCCTGGACTGTAATAACAACAGCGCCTACAGCTTAATGAGCGTTTACTATGTGCCAGGCACCGCAGGGCTTTTGCTCATCTATCCTTAAAACCCCTATGAAGCAGGTAAATTATGCTCACTTCATATATGAGAAACAGGCTCAGAGAGGTTAAGTCACTTGTCCTAGTTAATTTGGCAAGTGAGGCTCCCACACCTCATCCTCTGAAGCCTCGACCTGCTAGTCACACAGTCGCCTCCCTTTACAGCTCCCCAACCCTTCTGCCAGTAAACTTCAAGAAGCGCAGCCCTTGCCAGGCCGATGTGGAAAATGCCCGCAGCGGCTGACACAAGAGCCCTTGGACTCTGGCCTATGACAACCCTCTCAGGCGGGGAGAGAGGTGGGAAAGTCTAGAAAAGCACAGAACAGGGTGAGGTAAAACCTGGGAGAGAGGAGCAGGAAGAAGTCGTGTCGGAAGCGACCAGGAAGAAGCACTGAGACTGGAGGGAAGATGGTCACGAGGACACAGCGCAGGAACCCCTGGGGAGGGAAGAGGCTGAGGCCAGCGACCGTGACGCAGGGGGTCTACGGCAGTCAAGTCCAGCCCAGGGCACCCCTCCACCGCTGGGAATTCTGTGTGCGATGCATACCCAGACTGATGTTCGTGACAGTCAGACCCAGGAAACACGGACTACCCAACCCTGTCACAGGGTCACTCTCCCCAGCCGCACGGGCGTGGAAAGGTGAGCGCGCCGTGCTCCCTGCTGAGAGGGGACGGCTCACACAGCCCGTGAGAGCAGAGGCCCACGTCCAGGACCCAGCGGCCCAGCAGAAGCGCTCCTGCCGGCAGCCTCAGCTGCGCCGGCCAACGCCACACACCAGAGGAGCGTCCACACCGCGGCCGGCCGTCTGCGAATGCCCTCAGGCTCTGTGAGCAGGTGCAACAACACAGACTCTAATGTGATTTTTAATAAAACCAGAACTTACTGGTGGAGAGGCAAAACGGCAAGGCGGAGAGCTGCCGCAGGTGCTTCTAGACACAGAGCCGGCGCACGCAGGCACAGGGACCGGGCAGGCTGTGGAAGACACAGTGGCGGAGGGCCGCGGTTAGCGCAGTCACGTGACCTGCCCACCAGAGACCCTGTCGAACCCCCACAGCTTTGTGCTGACCCTCACCTACTGCCTACAGCCACCATGGCTGAAACTAAAAGTGCACCAATGACTGAAACTATTTCAACTTAGATTTAGAAGGAAAAACAAACTGGTATTAAATAAACACAACTACAAGTATTTAAGAAAAGCTCAATGACATTTTGAGAAGTACATAAAAAAGGAATACCAAATACTATTTTTTCCTTAAGCTTGTATTTATTCTTCAAGTAGAAATATAAAAAGTGATACTCACATTTTTTTACCGGAACTTGCTCAAGAAAAGGATGGCTAAAAAACGCCTCTGTAATGGAAAATGAGAATGCAGTCTTTAAAGTGATGTGATTAGCAGACAGGTTAACCCTGTCCATGTAGACAACGTGAGATCATACACAGTTAATATTAACTTCTTTATATAGACTCCATTTCCTTCAAATGTAAAAGCATATTATTTTTATAACTCCTCTGTAAAAATCATCAAGTTATAAGTAATTCTCAATGAAAAATTTAAATGGAGGTGAATTTTCAAAAGGTCCATTACCAACACAGCACCCCCGAGGCGACGTCAGGCGGAGGCGTCCTGGCAGTGTGCCGTCCCCGGGCAGACAACCGTATGGGGAACTGGGACCAGGCCCTCCACAAGCACATCTGTGAACAGTGGCTGTCACCTGTCCTAACAGGGTATCTCCAGCAGCTGATTTGTGCATCAAATTCCAGCCCTCTATCCCAGAAAAAGTATTCCTATAGCTAGTTTCTCATTTCTAAGGAAACTATTATTTAATTTCTATCCACCAAGGATAAAACCTACACAATATACATGCTACTTAGATAATGATAAAGAAGTAGGTGAATACATGGCAGTTCATTCCTTTAATCTTTATTTTCTTGTATCTGCAACTTATTTCATTATTTCTTTACAAACCCATGAAGCCCATCTCATTTATCGATGCGTCTCTGACTTGCACGCTGCTCAGTAGCACGGAGTGGACGGATCGGTACAGCACTAGCGTGCAGGCTGACCAGGGGACACAGGCTCAGGAATGAGCCTAACTCAGGTTTCGTCTAAATTACACTTGGAAGGACCCCACGAGTTTCACCAAAACAAATACCCAAAGTCAGAGTAAGCATCAATCACGAGACTTGCTAAGAAACGGAAGTGTGGAGGATTCTGAAGAGAGACCTGAGTTTTCTACCTTAGATCTTTTTTAGAACAAAAGTTAATTTATATATATACAAGATGTTTTTATGCTGACTTTTACAAAGCACATAGAAGGGATGAAACAGAAAAGACAAAAATAAACTAGATTGACTAAATACAAACACTCAGAAACGAGCTTCCGAATCCATCGTCATGGTATGGAAAGTATATAAATATTTAACACAACCGATAATCTTGAAACTGTGAACCTGTACGCGTGTTGTCTCACTACTGGCCCACATTTCTCATGGTACAGAGCAGCTCTCAGTTTAATTTCTCCCTCTGAAAGATAAAAATACTTACCAACTACATGAACTAAAGTTTAATTCCAATCTTTACAAAGCTTTAAGAGGTATATTCAGACTCATCTTTCCCCTGTGCAGAAACTACTAGAGCTGTCTCCACTGAGAACATTTACTGGGACGTCAAGTCCCTGCTCTAGTCCTCACCAACGTCCTGCACCGTATCCCCTTTGTGTATAAGAAAGTTAACCCACATGAGGTCATGTATCCTCCCCAGTGTCAAAGAGCTAATTAGTAAGTTGAGGGCCTAGAATTCAAACCCCAGAATGTCTCATCCATAAACCCATGTGAAATTCTATAATACACATTAACAAGCCAAAATTCTGGAAAAAATTTGTGCAAATCTCTATTATTATTATTACAACTATCACTACAGGAAAAATCACTTTTTTCCCCTAAAAATTTGAGGATGAGGGTTAATTTGATAAACATTTTCATTAAGCATGGTTTACAGTTTTTCTGGCCTGTTATTTTCAAGTCTTGCTGTTTTTATGTAAGATTGATAAGAATAACTTAACAAACTGTGACCCAAGAGAGGAGCTGAGATCCAGTTTCAGGGAGGAATGTTCTTTCAAAACCTTCAAAAACTGGGCAATCCCTACAATATTAAGCATTCCAAGTTCTTTCATTACACATGAAGTAGCAAAATATTACTTGAAGACAGACTGTGCTAAGTTGGAGCACTTAGAGGCAAATTTTTAGCTTTGAGTGCTTATGTTATAAAAGGAGAAAGGCTCGGAATCAGCAATACAAGCTCTCGCCCTGGGAACCGTAAATGCTAAGACACGGCCTCCAAGAACCGCCCACAGCCCACCCTCCTAGTTGTGGTGATCTGCCCCTCCCCAAACCGCATCTTACAGTTATCATTCTTTCTATCAGAATTCTGGGGGGCTTCTCCTCCATTTCTTCCTCCCAGATCCTTCCCCAAATATGTCCCCAGCCTAGACCTCTCTTCTGAAATCCAAGTGCCCTTCTGACATCTACACTGAGATGTCAAATGGGTATCTTAAATGCAGCGTGTCCAATCTAAACTCTCAATCCTGCCTGCTGGCCTGCTTTAGGGCAGGAGGTCTCTCCATCTCTGACGGACAGTCCCACTTCCGCTGGCGCTCAGGCCAAAAGTCTTGGCGTCACCTTTGACTTCTGTTTCTCTCACACCCACATCCAATCCACCCTTAAATGCTGTTGTCTCCACCTCCGAAAAGATGTGGAGTGCAATCACTTCCCGGCACCACCTCCACTGCTGTGCCCAGTCTCTCACCTGGGCCACGGGGCCCCAGCTTGTCGCCCAGCTCCTGACCCCCACCCCAGTGCCCCTCACCACAGTCTGCTCTCAACAAGCAACCAGACTGATCCTTTTTAAAACACTAATCAGGTCATATCAGTCCTCTGCTCAAAGCCCTCCAACGGTTCCCCCCACACTTTGGGCAAAGGCCCGAGTCTTAACTGGCCTCCCAGCTGCTTCTCCAGCTTCTGTGGCATCTCCTGGCTCTGGGCACTTGTACTGGCCTTTCACATGTCCTGAACGCTCTTCCCACAGATAGCCACGGGCTCACAACCTCCACCTGCCAACCAGGTCTCTGTCCAAATGCCATTTGTCAGAAAGGGCCTCACTGACCACCTTATTTAAAATCTCAATCCCCTCCACGCCCATTTCTCCTCCTCCTCCATTTTCCCCACAGGTGATAAATCACCTCCTAATACAGTATGTATTGCAGTTTCTAATTTGTCCCCCCCCTACTAGAATACACGCATCATGAGGACTGAGATTTTGTTTACTTCTCTATCCCCTGCATCTGGAACACAGTAGATACTGAATAAAAGTTTACAAGATATGTGAAAGAAAAAAGAAAAAGAAATAGAAAGAAAAAAGTGAAACTGATATTCATTTTCTTCTGAAACCTCTATAGTATCTCTTTCAAAAAATCTTTTCAGAATACACAAAAATGAAATTAGCATACAAAATTTGGAAACATTACTTACCAAAATCCATTCTATCTTTCTGGTTTCTCTGCAGCAAACCCAAAAGGAGATTAGTCAAATAAGGTGATGTTTCTCTGGGAATGCTGGGGGAAAGAGAAAAAAAAGAACCTAAGTGGTGAGTTGATATGTATTAACTGCACGACTTTTGCCTTCATTATGGTAAATGAAAATGTATATGCAGTTTCACAAATACCACATTTTATACTAAGACGACCATGGTAAAGCCTCATTTTTTAAAGGGGAAAAAAAAACCCCACTAAGCAACTGCCTTTAACGCTGCACCACTTTGGGAAGACTCTCATTTTGTGCTTCTTACTGCTGTTCTGGGAACAGCTGTAGGAATAAAGAACTTCACAAGCACAATCTTGAGTTTTAACACAATTTCAACCTTGCACTAATAGTTGCTACAGAATTCTGTTAGAAAAAGAGCCACCTCCAATTCTGCCTGGAAAGGCAGAGCTTAAATAAATACGTGAGAAATAACACAGCTTCCTGAAATCCAATTTAAAAAAAAAAGGGCAAGGCAATAAAAAATGAGTAACAGGAATACACAGTTCACAGAATAAAAACTATAAAAGGACATTTAACAAATAAGAAACCAACCTCACCGGCAAGGAGAAAAATGCCAGTTAAATTAATGGCTAATGGGCCCTTTCTGTGAGGCATCAAGACTGCTAACAGCCCACGATGGTGAGAATGGGGGAAGGAGCACTCTCTTGCTCTGCTGTGCGAACAGGGACAGTCCATCTTGGGGGGGGTGTATCCTTCAGCCCAGCAATACCACGGCTAGGAGTCCATCCGGCAGAAACGCACGAACGTGTGTATACACACACACAGTCTCTCCACTAAAGCCTGTCTGTAGTACCCAAAACAACGAACACAGGGATCTGTTTACTGATTAAACAAAACACGATGCACCTAACTTTGGGACTCTCTGCAGCCTCGTAAAAGGCTGCAGGAGTTCTCTGCACACTGCCTCCGAACAGCGTCCATGCTACACTGCAGAGAGAAAGAGCTGCACAACAATTCGCAGAGCAGTCTGCCCTGAACTCGTGTGTGTATAAATGTACAATCACTCAAAAGTATTAGAAGAACTCACACAAAACAGATATTGAAAAATACACAGCAAGCTCTTGCCATCCCTAGTGAGCCTGGGGATCTATCTCCTGCTTCATCCCATCTACTCTGCATCTCCCGCCCCTCAAAGAACACACTTAACTTCTGTAGTTTTTTCTTTTAAATATACTTAACATCTTTAAAAAGAAAGAAAATGGTACGGCACACCGGCCTCTATGATGCACTAGTAATTTTCTAACTTCCAGTTATAATGAATTTCCTGTCAACTGAAAAAAGATTCAACAAAAGAAATAGATAAAATGCACAGGATTCAAATAAATAACACCGTATTGACAAATAGTAAAATCCAGTGTAATGAAAAGACATACCTAGGCATTAAGTTCCTGTTTTTTTCATAAAACATCCTTAGGTCTTGAGGACTATTGGCCTGTTTAAAAAAAAAAAAAGGTTTAATTTCCTAAACAACCAGGGGCAAAAATTCCAAATCATTTGCTCGACGTTCATGTTCCTGCTACAGAACACAGACTCTGAACTCGGGAGCCAGGGCCTGCTGTGGGAGCCACAGATGCCCACCGGAACCTACACCACCTGTGTGCGAATTCTGCACATCTGGGCCAAATGCATCTTTCCTGAGGTCAGACTCCCAGACAGGCCTGAAAATTAGGAAAGAGCCACTCTTCTGGAGGTCACACAGCCTACCCAACAGGTCTATTTTTATTATGTAAAATCATGGTGTATTTTACCTTCGGGGGATTCAAAGAAGAAAACTAGGATCACTGCTACTTCTCAGTCCCCCGTCCTAGTCACAAGCAGCACGCAGTCAGAGCTGCGGAATTAGTGAAGCTGCCTCTACATCCAAACCAGATCGGGAAACTGTTTCATCTGGGAGTGTCACCAATTTTTTTTTAATACCATTTTGGGGAAGTAATTTTGCTATTTTAGTTTTCAGATTCAAAAAACTTCTTTGTGGGGAAAGGGGTCAGGGGAAGAAATAAATCGGGGATTTGGGTTTAGATACAAGCTACCATATACAAATTAGATAAACAAGGACCTACTGTACAGCATAGGGAACTATATTCAGTATCTTGTCATAACCTACAATGGAAAAGAGTCTGAAAAAGAGTATGTGTGTGCATGTATGGGTACAACCAAATCCCTTTGCTGTACACCTGAAACCTTGTAAATCTACTATACTTCAATAAAAAATAAAAGACTAAAAAACCTCTCTCTAGCTGGGCAGTATGAACCCGAGAGGAATCACCATGATTCTATTCTAGAAGGCCTCTTCTTGACAGGATGTCTGGGAGAGGAAGACTACTGAAAATAGTTCCCGTAACGCCCGAACAATTAGCTCTCTCATCCAGCAGTGACAGGCGCAGAGCTGGACGCAGTCCCCAGGGACGCTCCCAGGCCAGCCCCAGCCCTCACTTGGACTCCACGTCCCCAAGACCTGGCTGAGCAGGAAGCGCCGACGCCACCATTCACACCTGTTCCCCACCGGCTTGTTACCCTGAGCCTCGCTGGCTGCCACCAGCCTGGAAACCCTAACGGGCCTGCGTGCCAGGTCCAACTACCAAGGGAGGCAGATAACAATGGCAAAGCAAAAGATGTTCTGGCCTATTAGCAAAATCAGAATAAATCACAAAGGAACCAAAACCACTGCCTTCAAAGTACAAGTGACCCTTGGACAACACGGATTTGAACTGTGTGGGTCCACTTGTTTGAGGATTTTTTCAATAAACACATACACAGGATCTGAAGTTGGCTGAATCTGTGGACGTAAAGTTACACTGTGCCCCTAACCCCGACATTGTTCAAGGGTCAACTGCATTCCCAGTTTTATAGGTCAAAGGGGACTGTCCCCAGACTGAGCACATGAGAAAAAAACGGAGGTACCTGAAAAGGTGGTTTTCCCACGAGGCACTGATATATCACTGTCCCGATGCTCCACAAGTCAGCCTTGGCGTCGTAGTGCTGAGACATAATAACCTCCGGGGCCTGGGGTGGGACAGTTCAGGGCACGGCGTTACGTCATTTACATAATTCATACGCACGTGTTAATCAACTGGAAAAGGTCACACTCCTCCCAGAACTACCAAAATAAAAACCACACACTGTGATGGTGCCCAAATCAAACGATACTGCAACAAAGACAGAACTGCATCCTTACACTGAGATATACTGCAAATTTCAAAAGCAACGCTGCATGAAAAGAAGTGAGCTTAGAAACCAGCATTTCTGTATAATATTATGGACACATAAAATACAGAAAGAGTATTAAAATAATAATAAAGGCAAATACACACCAATTACAGGACAGAGATTACGTCCAGAGCATGAGAGGAGGAGAGGGAAACGGGAGAGGGACTACAAAAGGCACGCGGGACTGTCTCTGGAACATTATTTCTTTCTTAAAAAAAAAAAATTAAAGCAAACATGGCAAAATGATTACTTTCTAAAAATGGTGAGTCCATGAGTGTTTGCTATATTATTCATTTTTCTGTCATTAGAAAACATTCAAAATAATGGAAAATCTATTATGCAGAACACAATAATAAAAACTGTCTTAAAAGCAGAAAAAAAATTTCTGTTGCTTTATTACAAGTATTTTCCCACTTCTCATGAGATGCTTTTAAAAAACACCATCAGTCAAGACAATCATTAGATAGAAATGTCAAATGTCCTTAAAGACAGTAAAACTTTATTTTCCAGGCATAACATTTTTATTTATTGTCCCTTGCTTCTTACTGTATCAATTTCCTTTACTAACCAGCCCAAACATTCTATCCTCAAGGCTATTAGTTCAAGGCTAAACTAATTTCATATTCAAGAAGTGCAAAATAGTATTTAAATTCTACTAAATTATAACATTTATTAAATAAGCAAAAAAATTATGATGAAGAAACATCAATCCGGGAGACACTGCTTTGGGAAAGACCCCCAGTGTTCCCCACTACTCGCTGCAATTAATACATCCTTCCTTCTCCTGAAGGAAAAGAAAAAAGAAGAAAAAGTAAATCTAATGGAACAGAAAAACTCTGAACTTTGATTACTAGCCTTGATCTCTAAGTTGAGTTTAGACTAGAGGAAATTCTGCTTGAATATAAACCCATTGTAATCTTAAAATTGAAGTAGTTACATTTATTCAATTTGCAGGGTTCTGAAGTTCCAGAATTAAGATATTTACAGGCCTAATACTTGGCATTAGTTCAGAAGTTGCACAGCCTCACCCTATCACACCTGATAATATCCATATGAGAGGATAAAGGGGAAAACGAAGATTGTTCAGCCTTTAAGGCACTGATGGAAAACTTCTACAATACAGGTATCTTGTTAAAAGAAACAACACGCAACAGGTGACCACATCCTATAGCTGAAGAGGTGACCCCCAAAGTTTTTTCACATACTCCTAAGATCACACATCAGGTACAGCACGACCACACTGCAACACTGTCTATTTTCAGTGTGATCTAAGAGGGGATTTCTACCCTAACAACTAATCATTTAAAAAATAAATGCCAATGGGCAAAGATGACTTTTACAGTCCACTGTGCTAAACTGAAAGATGTCTGTATCAGTAAGATTAATGCTCCTAATAATTCAGTCTAGATATAAAATCACATCTTACTTGGAAACAGGCACTATATTTAAATCCCAATGCTTACAGCGCTGTACCCTACACACATGAGGACGCACACACCTACTCACCATGTACATTGGAGACCCACACAGTGTTGCAGCCATCATGTTACTATGTAGGTAACGAGCAAAACCAAAATCCGCTATTTCACAAAATAAAAAGGAGAAAAGAAAATGATACCTTTGCTCACATTTAACACAGATTATACGATTCTTTAAGATATAAGAGAGCACAAAAGAACTGTGAGAAATTAAAGCTTATTGAATAAGACTGTCTACCAAAGAAAAAAGTAGCTACTTCAACATCAACAAGCTGAGAAATAGCAGTGATCACAAGGCACTGCTCTGCCAGCTCCATAACCAAGATGGGAGAGCCAAGCTTTGCAAGAGACAATGCTAATTACAATAAATGATTCATGAATACTGCTCTCATTAAACATCAATATCAGCTATAGAATCTGAACTGTTTTTGTCCTCCTCTGGATACCAAATGTAACCTATATAATATCAGAGATTTCTTAAAATACTGCTAAAAACTTATTTTTCTACCAAGAGAAGAGCTTTAAAAAAATCTAGCATTACAACCTGTTTCAAATAATCTTGAAAGCTCTAAAAAAAACTGCTGAATAAGAATCCTGAACAACATAATCTCTCAGATCCCTCATGTTAAAACCCCATAAACTGTATTTTTGTGTGTGTGGCAGTACTGGGGACTGAACCCAGGACGTCGTGCACGCTAAGCATGCGGTCCACCACAGAGCTATTACCTCTACCCCTATAAGCTGTAAAGAATAAGGGTTATTAATTTGTTGCCAGCATCCGTAACACATTACCTCCCTCCGAGGAGGAGCAGCAGGCTTTCCCGCTGCGATTCAAGCCAGAGTACCTAGCAGGAGCCCTTTGGCCCTGTCTGAAATTTAGCACCTGCCGCCAGTAATGTAAAGGGTTCCCATATCCATATGTACCTCCCGAACTCAATAAAAATGTCAAAAGCCTATCAACAAAACTCATCATTCTAACAAAGCTGAACTAAAATTATCTAAAAATACAGTCTCAAAAACGTTCTTTGCATGAAATGATACATGGCCATTTACCTATTTTGATGCGAATACCACTGACACTTGACTTCCTGCGATTGGCGTAAGACAGCAAGATGTTCTGCGGTTTGAGATCCCTGTGGATGACGCCCTTGCTGTGCAGGACCCGCATGGCAGAGGCGATCTGATGCAGGAACACTCTGATGGTGTCTTCGCTGAGAGTTCCTTTAGCTGGCGGGAGAGGAGCCACACAAACATTTAACATGCATAGCCAAGTATCACCTGTGTATTCCAGCAACAGAAGCGAGTTGTGAAGGAGAACATGGAGGGAGTAAGGAACTGGGATTCGTATTTTTTCATTGTTTCTAACAATTTAAGTCTATGAAAAGATACCAGATATCTCAAAATTTTTAACCAATCTGTTGTAAAGAGAATGGATTTACATGGGCATCTTTTGTTTTCACTTGTGTTCCTTTTTGGTTTTCCTTTCCCATTTTTACTGGCAAGAATGAGCACACAGGTGCTCCACAAATGTGAGTCTCCTCTACAAGCCAAAAATAAGTCCTCTTCACAGTCAAATACCAGGGATAAAGGTCCAACTGTTACCTGAGCACAAATTAAAAACAGGTGAAATGCTTGGCTGGCACGACTAGGGCAATGCCACCACCTAGACATGTCAGGGGTCCGTGGTCCAACACTGTCTCCTTTAATCTCCCCACTCTGTCCTCCACAGCATCTCTCCTGACCAAAGACACCTGTTAAGAAGACATGTGCCCACCAACACAGAGGCAGCAGGAGCACAACTCGAGGGTGGCCGTTGCTCAGTGAGCAGCAGTGTGCCTACGTGCGCACCAGGGCCTGCAATGGTCAACAGAGCTGGGTCTGTGGTCAGGCTGCCTTTGTTTAAACCCCAGCTCCTGCACCCACCTACTGTGTGACCCTGGAAGATGACCCCTCTGAGCCCACTCCTCAACTATGAAAAGCTGAAAATAGACTAATCACAAGACAGCACATTTAATAAAGACCTTACTAAAAGGCCTGGTACATAATTAGTACTCAGTATATATACACAGTGTACATTTTATTCCAATGGATCTAAAAATCTTGACTCTACATTAGGGACTTAATATCCATGACCCCATTTAAATCCTTTGTGAACACACTTCTGCCCAAACAACTCTAGAATATGCTCTTTATAATCTTTTCAAATGCAATTAAGATTAAGACAGACAGAAATAACATCATCAGTTGGAACAGGTGAAATACTATAGTTTTAAAATCATTTTAACGACCATGAAGTGACATTTTATGTCCTTAACATCGTCAAATAAACTAACTCCCATGGTTTAAAAATTATCAAATACTTTCTTATGTGAGGTCTATTCTTAACTGATTCCCTTTTTTAAAATTCTTTGAGGTTCTTTTCCTGATGCTCACTGTAAAAAAAAAAATCCGAACACACTAAAACATATAAAAAGCGAACTCTTTCATAATCCTACCCCTGGAAATGAGTGAGCATCATCTAACTCTGGAGTATACTTATGTTCTTGCAGATCCACTTTCTTGCAGATGGCAACACAAATTCCTGCACATTAGCAGGTGGGTCAAATCAATAAAACTAAACCTTTATTTTTGCAATGCTTTACTTAAATTCCATTGATATGGATAATACGGATCAAGTGGATAATGTGTTTTCTCCATTTCATTCATTTGCATTTTCATCCTAGGGTTCAAAAGTTTTGCTACTTTAAATGACTGCAGTCACTTAGAATTTGCAGCCTTGCCCTACGACACACTACTGAACTGAACAGAACAGAGTTTATCTGATTCAGAGTCCAAACTCTAACATTGTTCCTGTGGAGAAAAGTAATGATCTAGTTTAGGCTGTTTCTGGATACAAACTGTAGTAAAAATTCACGTTTCTATGAACACGGGATGTATGCTCAACACAATCCCATAAACTGAAATTTTCAAGTTAAAAACTTAATATTTTAAAGGCATAGCTACCATCAAAACTTGTTCAAATGAATGAACAAGTGGGCTGGCTCAGCTGTAGCTGCCACACTCAGTGTGTCTGCTGCAATTAATGCCAAAATACAACCTACCAACTAATTTAGATTTTATTTTAAACTTGCTATTAATAGAATGTTTTCCATTTTTTGAAAATGTGAAAAGCACTGTGTTTACCAAAGCAGATAAGAGAACTAAACAATCGAGCTGTGATATAAGGGCATTGGACCTTCAGGACTGGACGTTCCAGATCTTCCAGACCAGTGCTCTCCAACAGAAATACAACGTGAGCCACGAATGTACTTTAAATTTTCTGATAGTTTACATTTTAAAAAGTGAAAAGAAACAGGTAAAATTAATATTATATATTTAACCTAATACTTTTGAAATATTATTTCAACTTGTAATCAATATAAAAAGCCTAATGAGATATACTCATTCTTTTCTTCCTATGAAGCGTTCAAAATCCAAAGTATGTTCTCCACCACAGAACTTCTCAATTCAGACTAGCCACATTTCAAGAGCTCAACAGCCCTGCGTGGTCAGTGGCTACCACATGGAACAGTCCCGCTCTAGATAACTCCCTGAAGACCAAATTTATTTCACACGTCTTTTCAAGTGGCAGACAGGGACCAGGGGAGGTTAACCAAGTCGACCAAAATCACATAGCAATTAAGTGATCTACACAACGGAACGGTTCAAACCAGCCTGCCTGCCTCCAGCATTCAAGGAAGCCCTTCATTCCTGGTCCCCTGTGCTAACACTGCTGCTCTGGAACATCAAATACGGTGTCCAACCTCATGGACAAAACTGCTGTCGCAGCTACACCTGCGTATCAATGCCTACGTCTTTCTGTTAAAGAGGGAAACTGATATTCCAGTGAGGGCTCTAAACTGATAAGGTGGCCCTCAACCTGACCACAGGGGAAAGGTGCCTTTATCTGGATCACTGCCAACGTAAAGCATCTCAAGGTTCAGAGACTGACTGGAAGGTGGAACAAGGTGTCTTGGAGCTCCAACTCCTGCCCACCCGTAGTGAAGAAAGTGCCTGTCTCTGCATTCCACTAGTAATTGACATTTTGAAGAATCTTTTTACCAAATTAACATAATTTGTTAAAAAAGAATCTCAGGAAAAATACAAACACACGCATGGAATAAACTACCAAATTCAGGATAACGGTTGTCCCCAAGCAGGAGGGACAGGAGCAGGACCTCAGAAGGGCCTACGTGGAGCCTCAGCTTTATGTGGAATTTCTTTTTTAACCTGGAGGGAGGAGTAATACAAGTATTCTTCACATCATTCTCTACACAGCTTTTGAAATCTCCCCAATATTTTATACTGGAAAAGTTTTTAAAACCTCATTTTTAACTGCACTCTCTGATTACCAGGTGAACACTTTAAATACGCTATTCCTCTTCTGTGAGCTGTCCAGACCCTTGGTGGGTGTACCTGGTGATGTCTTAATGTTTTTACCATGAGTTGCCATGATCTATTTCCAGGCTGGGTTATGAACTTTTTACTATTCTTTTTGTCTGTTTCCCTTGCATCTTCAAGGGGCCAGCAAGTAGGTGCTGGCCTCATCCAACATCATTAAAAAAATACTTTTGAGGGACATAACCTGATCTGAATGCTTATTATCCTATGTGGATATACTTACAGATACAGAATTTCAAAGCAGCATCTAGTACTAAAATCTTACCTTTGTGCCACAAAATAATTTGTTACCCTTAATCCTTAAGAACATTTTTAAAAATTACAAAAATCATTCACATTAATAAATACATTCTTAGATACAGTCTTCCATTATGTTTTATTTTTTAATTCTGAAGAAATGAAAGGACAAAGGTTCACTGATAGCAAGCCACTAGAGTCTTTTGAAGAGAAAGCCTATTGGTTTTTCTCTTTTGGGGAGAGGACCCACCTCTCAAACATTGTGGGAGAGGGGCACACGTACATAAACACTCATACACAATTAAGGCTGAGAAGCAAGACCACAGCAAACAAGAGTCAGTCAGTAAAGTGACCACAGTCAAACAAATACACAAATATTTACTGACTGTTTCTATACAAGTACAGAAAGCAGGGGTAGCATACTTCAGAAGGAACTGGTGATTAAACAGACTACAGTACTATACTAAACACTGGCGAAGACAAAAACTTACCTTGCAAATAATCTGCCAGGTCTCCACCATTGCAATACTGATATATAAAAGAAAAAGTAATTAAAATGAAAATACTGATTAAGATTAATTCAATCCATTATCATTTAATTTTAATTAAGAGTACACTTGCATATAATGTAAATCTGGTCTGAAACAAACCATTTTATAGAATCTACATTTTTAGAAACTACATTATAAAGAATTACAGAATCTACATTTTAAAATTTTATATTCCTTATAAAGTAGGATCTAAATCACTGAATCAACTTTATTAATTCAAATTTTCAAATAACCCAGTCACTTTTAAAGTACATATTAATCAAAAGAAATATGAAGCTAATTAAACAAGAACTTGTATACCACCTACCTCCATCACCAGAAAGACAGAGTTGGGTAATTCCTGAAAAATAAACATATTAAATATGATTTAGATTAGAGAAAAAATTAAGCACAAAATTTAAAAATCACAATAGTTAATAAAAACAGTACTCATGTTCATTTTAAACAAGTAAAGTGAAATCACAAAATCCTTCAGAAGTGAAATTTAAAATCCTCCAACGATATAAACATCTCATCCTCAATGATACAAACATAGTTATCAGGAAGTTCAATTCTGTTCATGGAAAGCACTAAAGAAAGATTCAGCGTTTGGTTATGGTTATGGTAAATTTACTACTTGTGAAAAAAAAGATTCTCTGGCCCTCAGGGAAGGACTCCCAGTTTGAAAAGTTTATGATTTGGAGCAATGACTTGATAAATCCTCCCTGGCAACACTAAATGCACAATCTGATTTCTGGAATACATGCTCTAGGACGCTTAGTTCTTTTGTTTTTCTTGTTTTTATGTGTATTTGGAGGCAATCACATTACTTGGGAATTTCTGGCAAAGGGAAGATTTCTTATCACATGTCTTGGTAGCAAATTGATTTTAAGGAACTGATTTGAGAAATTCTACCCAGTCTCTCAGATTCTTTTAACTCCAGGTCTGTTGCCTGCGTAAGTAATTCAAAGGCTGATTTCTTCAATTTTTATAGTGTTAATTAAAATTTAAACTGGGCTTCCCTACAGCTTAACTTGAGCCGATGTTCAAATGTGATTCAAGAGATAACCCTTCCAGTAGCACTTGGCTTCACCAAGACCCCGAATTCAAGGGTATGGTGTCTTATGGGAAAACACAAGGAGGGGAAGGGCAAAAAGGGGCAGGTCTAGGGCAGTGCTCCTCAGTGTGCAGGTCACGGGCAAGTGCCAGTCAGCACACTATTCTGTACTGGCCACAATGAGATAATTATAGAAATTAGGAGTCAGAACTTTAAAGGGTTTAAAGTAATTTGACAAAGTAATTTTATGTCTGCTGAAACTAATAATAAAAACTCTGGACATCTGTTTATAGGTCCTTTTTTATTGTGTTACTGTGTTTATAACGCTGCATTTTTACTAGATCTTATAAAAGCATCAGTTCACACAGATGAGAGACAAAAGCTGGAGGCTCACAACAGCTTGACAGAGCACATCCTGCAACAAGGAGCAGCATGCAGGGCTGCCACAAAGGACTCGGCACGTTCCCAAAAGTCTGGACCCGAACTGAATTCTGCACGCCAGAAACTTGGCGACTTAGGTGATTCGCTCCACCCATTTCTCCAGAGGACTAGATAAGAAATTAAAACACAGCACGCCCCATCCTCTCACCCCCTCAGAAGAACGGCGGTGCCTTCTGCTCCCTGCCCCAGCAGGACCCAGTGCACGAGAGCCAGGCCGCCTGCTTCAATAGTGGCTCACCTCCCCCCACACTCCCACCAGGAGCCAGGAAAGCAGCAGAGCAGGCAGCGCCCGCAGGCTAGAAGGGCAAGTCTGCCAGAAGTAAATGCTCTTTTCTTTTATCATAAATAAAAATGGGGGTGTGTGTAGCTCAGTGGCAGAGCATGTGCTTAGCATGCACGAGGTCCTGGCTTCAATCCCCAGTCCCTCCACCAAAAATATAAACAAACATATAAATAAACAAACTTAATTACCCTCCCCCCAAAAAGAAACAAAAAATAAAAACAAAAATATATTTCTGATTTAGTCATCTCCACTGGGAACTAGTCATAATCACAAAACCTAATCAAATCCAAACCAAACTATCCTATCATCCCTAAAAACACAGAGAAATCACTAAACGTAACATTCAACAAAAATTTCCTCTTCCCAAGTATAAATGACAAGTATGTTATCTGGAACCAGTGTTGTTTAGTCACAAAACTGCCCCACATCCTGACTACTGAGGAGAAGGGACAGGGCGCAGCTGCTAAGGGGGGGCCGAGGAGACACGGAACTGCTGTTCCCTCAACACGATGAGATCCAGTTCCCTTTCGGTTTCCACAACCTGGCGGGGTACGTGCAACCACTTAGCTTCCCCACACGTTCATTCACTCATTCAATAAGTAGTAAGTAAGGCAGAAATACTTCAACCCTTGACTTCTTGGGCGGACCTTCTTTTGTCCACTTCTAAAGCAACGAAAATCTCAATAGGCTCAATCATTCTCTCTTAGGAAGGCCCTCTTTTCAAAACAGAGCCCATCCTTTAAACGAAGCCCTTGAGTAACCCGGAGCAGGCATAGCCGCAGGAGCCAGGGAAGAGCCAGCAAAGGAGACAAAAGGTCCACTTCTCAATAAAACCGATCAGCCACCTAGAGACAAATCATAACTCAAACGGTACTGGAGCACCAAGGAAGAACTCGAAGAGACACCTGGAGGGTTAGAAAGGATGAAAAGTGAGGCCAACAGACCTGGGAGTCAGACCACGGAGGGTTTTCCAAAGCTGAACATACATTTGTTCTCCTTTCTAAAATCGAGACATCCTCAACTGACTCCCCAGCACGTCCACCAGCGAAGCTAAACATAGTGGGTTTCCCTACTCAAAGTCCTTATCACCTAAGATAAAAAACCTATTCTCTAAAAAGCAGTGGAGAACGGAAAAGAATCTGAAAAAGTGGGTATGTGTGCATGTGTATAAATTAACTGAATCACTTTCTTGTACATCTGAAACATGGTAAATCAATAAAAAATAAAAATAAAAAAGTTATGAGGAGGTCTCAAGTTGAAAAGATGCCCTCAACACAGGGCCAATTAAAAAAGAGTGTTTGCTTTCAAAAGTAAGTTGACTGTATGCAAACACACACATATATGCATTAAAAAATTAAGTTTTGAAGGACACACAACTTCCTGGAAAAAGGAAACAGAGGCATCAGAAGAGGGTGTATCTGTACACACTGTTAGATCATTGGAACTGTTTTTCCACTGAGAGCTTGTTACTTTCGTATTTTAAAAAATAATAAGTGTAAAGTGAATTTTGTAAGTCAGATAATATGAGTAGATAGTTCTCTTCAGCAGAATTCAAAGAAGCAGAAGTGGAGAAATACAAAATAATAAAAGAGTTAAGCAAACAGTAAGAGAAAGAGAGATTATTAAAGATGATTAAGTAAATAGCAAGAGAAAGAAAATTTTCTGGCTCCTCAGACCCAGACCTCACATTTCTCTGCTACTTTTCCTGATCTGTTCTCTACCCCTCAGGAAAGAGGAAAGAAACACCATTCCTGCGGTCCCAAGACTCGCTCCCCTTGGGGTCACCTGGTCCGAGAGCCTCACAGCATCCTGGGAGTAAACAGGGCCGGGTGGACATCCCCGCTTTACAGAGAGGTGCTGTTAACAAGGAAAAAGCGGCTTGACTGACACTGTAAAAGGAGACTGACAGAAACAGTTTCCTTACTCCCATGAGGACTCTTCCTCTTAGATCACACTCTGAAAAACAGAGACGCAAAGTACAATCCATGGAAGCCAGTTCTAGCTCACTGACCTGACACAAACCAACGAGGGACTGCAGAAAACTTTTCCTTAATCCTTATCTCATTAATACTAATTAAACAAAAGGTTTCCAAAACATTCCGAACACATACATAATGCTGAGGTTTATAATACGGAATACATATGTGGTCTATGTTCCTCTTCCTGGCACAGAGCTCCTAGGCCTTTGGGATTTCCTGAGAATGATCAAGGTCTCTTACGCTAATGAGGTGACTTTTGGAAAGACCCTAGGCCATGTAAGGACAGGAGCTGGTGGCCAGGGGGACCAACCTTGTGATTAGAGGGTTGGAACTTTCAGACCCAAGCCCTGATCTCTGGAGTGGGGAGACAGGCTAGAGGCTGAGTTAGTCATCAGCAGCCAACGACTTAGTCTCGCCCATGTAATGAAGCCTCTGCAAAAACCCAAAAGGACAGCTTCCAAGAGCCTCTGTGATTGTGAGCACGATGAGATTTGCTGAGTGGCACACCCAGAGAGCATACCCTGCCCTGAGCATCTCTTCACCTGGCTGTTCCTGTGCTATATCCTTTTACAATAAACTGGTAATCCGGTGAGTGACATGTTTCTCTGAGTTCTTTGAGACGCTGTAGAAGGAGGGCCTGAGAAATGCAGATCTATAGCCAATCTATAGTACATCTATGGTCTATCTAGAAGATTGGCCACAAGCACCGGTAACAACCTGAATTTTCAGTTAGTGTCTGGACAGGGTGGGAGACAGTCTTGTGGGATTGAGCCCTTAACCTGTGGGATCTAATGCTAACTACAGGGAGTGCCAGAATTGGGTTAACAGCTTCGTGGTGCTGGAAAAAACATACACTGGAACGCAACACTCACTTCCAATAAATTTCTAAGCTGATAACTAAGTACCCACTTAATCTGAACCTGATTTACCCATAATTCTTCACATTGTTAAAGTCCTAACTCTTTTAAACAGTCCTGAAGAAGACAGCATCCTCTTCTACAGTTATACTCAAAACCAGGGAAAAGCTTGGGATAACTTTCCGGGAAAAAACCTCAGTCACTATATCACTCTTTCGCACATCAATAAATTGCAGAGATCAAAGATGTAAATATCGAAAACTCCTAAGTACTAGAAGAAAACGTGGAGGATCATTTGTATAATCTCGAGGTGGAGAAACATTTAACATGATACTGAAACCTAGAGGTCATTCAAAAACAGATGGGAACATTTTACTATGTAAGAACTTCCATGTATCAAAAAGAGGCTAAAATAAAATACGACAAAGAGCTGCCAACTGTGACTCCCTCTTCTTCACCTGCTACAGCTCACGTACCCAAGTCCTAACAACCCTATCTCCTAACCATCTCGCCAACCTGTCCACGCCTTTCCAACTCCTCTGGTGACATCACCCACCCAAACACCTGCAACGTGGTGACCCCATAGCCAACCTTGCCCACTTTCCCCAAGCAGCCAGTGTTTTAACATACTTTCACAAGCTCCTACACCCTTTCCTTTATAATGGAGAATCCCCTTTTCTCCAACCGTAACTGTTCGGTCTAATGCCCTGCATATGTTCTCCCTAACTGGCATGGAAATGCCCGGAATGCTAATAATCAGAAGCCTGCCCAAAGGCTGCAGAATGCAAGCAAGCTAAGCTGGGTTCTCCCTCTTCCCCTCAGAAAGAAAGCTTTTTTTTTCTTGAGTATATAAAAAAAGTGCCTACTGCAAAAACTCGATCACATTAAAATCTGAAGGAAGGAAGTTAAAGAGTCACTTCAGTCCTGAAAGAAGCCCCACTAGCGCGCCAGCGCTCTCATGCAGCTCTTTACAGTCACACCCAAAGGAAGCCTGCGAGTTTAATTTTAATATAATTCATTTCCATCTTTCTGCTCAATTATCTTCACCTCTCCAAGCAGCCAATGTGTTTGCAACCTTCCAAGCCTTTCTCCTACTCATACAATCATAAGGTAAACACACACACATTTTACTTTGAAAAAATGGGATGTCATATATAAATGTTTGACTCTTGCTTTCCTCATTCAATAATACACTAAAGAAACCCCTCCAAGTCAACTGCACATAGATAACTCTTTTTAATAATGTGATACGTCACAGTGTGACCACATTGCCATTTACTGAGCCACTCCCTTAGTGAGGGACGTTCTCTGGTCTCCAGCTTTGCCCATTCTAAGCAATGCTGCATTGGTTCTGGGACATCTATCCTACTTCTCATGCATTTATGGCTACGGGATAGATGCCCAGGAGTCTGGGCTGCTTAGTAAAAGCATATGTACTTCTAATGGTGACAGATGTCTCATCTCATTGAAATATTTAACTACCTTCTATATACAAGACACTGTTCTAGGCACTGAGGATATAGCAGTAAGCCAACAGAGTTACACGCCCTGTTCTCTAAGCTTAAATTCTCAGAGGGAAGGGTCAGGAGAGAGATAATAAGTGAAGTAAGTATACAGAGCATGTTAGAGGGTGACAGGTGCTTTGGAAGAAAAGTAGGAAAGGAGGATAGACAGTGCTGGGGAGGGGCTGCAGTTTTATTTAGGGCAGCTAAAGAAAGCTTCATTGGCAATGCAGTTGAATAAGACCTAAGGCAGGCTGAAACTGTATCTGTGTACACGACAGAGATGCCACATTCTGTGCGTACACTGTACACACAGTCACCAGGAGGGGGGAAAGCGGGGAAGGGCCCACAAGGAGGCCCGAGTGGATGGAACAGAAGCAGGAAGGTGCATAGGAGGGGGTAACGGGTTTGGATTTTACTCACAGAAATGGGGGGGGGAGCACTGCAGGGGTCCAAGCAGAGAAGTTAGGATGCCCTAACTTGCATTACCAAGAGCACTTTGACGGCAATGTCAAGAATACTCTTTAGGGTATGGAAGCAAAAGTATCGCCAGACATCATTCCAAAAATATCCTAACAACTCACATTTTTACCTGTGATACCTGGGAATCGGGGATACCTCCCCAATTCCAGCAGTGAGAACTGCTGCACTTCTTAATGTTCCCATTTGTAGGGTGGGAAGTGACATCCATTACGTTAATTTACATCTCCCCACTTGTTCATGAATGTCATTTCCTACACTTATCAGCCGTTCTTACTGCTCTTATGAGAACCACAATTTATATCCTTCACTTACTTTCTCTTTGGGTTGTCTTTTCCTTCTCAATCTGTGAGAGGATTTATATGCTTTAGATATTAGCCTGTTACCTGTTGTATTGTAAATATTTTCTCAAGCTATTATTTACTCTTGCATTTTTTTTGCATTTCATTGTGGTATAGATTCCAGTGTATAGGTCATGAGTTGTGACAAATGTATACACCTGTGTAACTACCCTTCCAGTCAAAACAAAACACAGCATTTCCATAGCCCCAGAAGGTCCACACTCGCCCAGACATACCATCAGCCCCTGATACCAAGTTGCAGCCTCTCCTCTGCTTTCCCCGAGTTCTGTCTCTTCTTGAAACGCACGCACGCAGACAGAATCACACAGTAGCTGTCTGTAGCTAGCTTCTTTTTCTCAGCTTAATGTTTGAGATTCCTAACACATTACGGTACTTATCAAGTTTGTTCCTTTTTATGGCTGTCAATTTGTTCCCGGTATTATTTGTCATAAAGTAAGTTTTAAAAAATTTTCTATGTCCCTACTTTTATGGCTTCCAAGTTTCTCTTGATTTAAAATAACTTTCTAGCTCTTAGATTATATACAGTCATCTAAATATTATTCTAAGGTTGTTATTGCTTATTTTATATATTTACATTCTTAATTCACTTGAAAATCACTTTGGAAAATGATGAGAATAGAGATCCAACTTTATTTTTTCTCAGATGTCTCAATTTGCCAGTGTCATCTACAGAATGACTCTTTTCCTCACTATACTGAAAATTACCAACAGGTGGATGTTCACCCAGATCACTGACATTCATGCAGGTAAGTATTCCCAACTGACTATACCTATCTCATGCTCAGGACACGAAGATATGCATCTTTTGAAAAACAGACATGACATCACCCTCCTGCTTTTAAAACTCTTATAATGGCTTTGTACTGTCCTTAGAGTAAAGATCATGCATGGCCCCTACTGAGCCTCCCGCATCACCCATCACCACATCCCCACTCCCCCTGCGTCCCCATCACATTCCTCCTTCCAGCCCTTCAGACCCATCTCTTCACAGAAGGCTTCGTCTGCCTGGGAAGCTTGCTTCCTCTTCTCCCACTTGATTAAATTACTACAGAGCCATATATGCATTTAGACATGTATGTATGACTCAACCACTTCGCTGTACATCTGAAGCGAACACAACACTGTAAATTAATTATACTTCAATTTTTAAAAAGGTTAAAAAACCCTCTAAAACAAATGTGACAAATTATGGTTATACCTGGGAATTACCATTTCCTTTCTAAGTTATTCATTTCAACAATGTTGGTGCATTTTAAGGCGGGCATGTATTATTTTTGTAATTAGGGAGATGTGTTTCTTTTTAAGCGTCATCTAAACTGAAGCCTGATTATTACAGACAATGTCAAAAGTTCTCAGTTTATAAAAGTGTACACATCAACTTCAGATGGATGTCCACGAATGAATGCCAGGGAAAATGGTGCTCGTTTCCAGTGGATGAAACGACTACCAGTCTCTGTAAGCATCCCACCCTCCTTGGTGAAGTCAGAATCAAGGGAGCAAATCGCAACTATTAGATCCAGATTCTGTTTACTCTATATCCCAATGCTCAAGACTATGTTTATGTGGCTAATAGTTCTTAAGTTTATTTTTATAAATGAGTTCCACTAGTGCACAATGCACAAAACAAACATTTTAATGTAGTCACCTTGAAATTTCCAACAGTTTCATAATTCAGGTTTCTGAGTACATGTTCTCCTTAATGGTATCTCATTCTGCAGCCAAAACCAGGACTGAAAAACGTTTTTCATTCTGATAGACAAAATCTAAGTAAACTCTCTACTCTGAAGCAAAGTCTACTCTGCAGCTGACAGGATTTCCTGTACTCTCAAACACGGGGGCATTAAGAGTTAATACGTAACAATTTTTGTACGAGGCACTGACTCGTACCACTTGGTGCCCTCTGTCTACAGAGACTGAGACAACTAACTACACAAACAGCTCGGAGGAGAATCGACATTTCAGTAGGGTTTTGACTGGAAACCTTTCCCCTGTTCTTTCTACGCTGCTTTGAATGTCTCAAGTGGAGGAGGGAGCTGCGCTTATTTAAATGGGTAAGAAAACACACCCACAGCGCGCACCTTCTGTGCACGACTTCAGACTGCATTGTTTTGGGAGGGAAGTCACACTACTGTCAAAAACTTTACAACCGTTCATCCATTTGTCCCAATAGTTCCAATTCTAGAAGCTGGACTTACACGAAATAATCAGATATCTTCAGAAAGTACGTATTATCCTCACAGCATTTTTGTATAATGGGAAAAACCTAAACATAACATGGGTTTAGTCACATCAATACTTTGTGGTATGATATGACTCCATGAAAAATGGCGATATATTTTAAAAAGCACGCACAGGCCAGTCCACTGAAAACAAGCAGGCTGAGAGCAGGGACTCTGCTTTACTCACTGCTTCTCTCCTAGCCTTAGAAATGCCTGGCTCACAGCCGCTGCTCTAACCTCACAAAATGAATGAATCTGAGTAGAACAATTGTATACAGAAATGGTTTTAGCTAGAAAACATACAGCAGAATCACGTAACATGTTCACTTCCTTACTGGGATTCAACTGTCCAGACTAAACAAAACAAAAGAGGGAAACACAGTAAATCGGGTACCCTGGTCGCTCTGGAGCAGAGTGGAGGGAAAGGCTGATGGGCTGTCCCACCAGCAGCAGGTCCGCAGGGCTCTCGGGGTGAACACACACTAGCCAAGTGTGACCCCACTATTCAAGGAGGATTTGTTTAACACAATATGGCCTCAAAATATAAGCCAACTACTTGCTCTGGTGCTCCACCCCAAAAACAGTACTTTTCTCCCAAACTGGGCTTTTTAAAAGGATCTCCAGTAGAAACGCTGCCTTAGAAGAAGGTACCTTCAGAACCCAGGCTTCTGACTCTACTGTATGCCACGGTGATAACCACAGAGAGATCTAGGTGATGAATATGCAGTTTCCTTGTTTTTATTTCATTTATTTTCTAACATCTCTACCGTTAGCAAATGTTGCTTTCACAGTAAGAAGAAAGCCCTACGTGATTTTTGAATAGCCCACAATAGTCCTTTCTAAATTTATCACAGAAATGCTAGATTCAGCACCAATATTCCTCTACTAGACCAAAAACAACACTAGTCTTGTAGCATATTAACATTTGTTAATAAGTTTACTCATGCAGTACATTGTTTTATCCTACTGCCCTATGCTATTTTAAACAATTTCATTAATAAATATGGAACTCAAGCTATATTATCTTTTCAACAATAAGGCAATTTTCTATTTCTATTTAGATTCACTTAAAACTTGTATGAAACAGAAAAAAATTTTAAGTTCTTTATTAACATACAAATATTTTTTAAAAATCCAAAATAAGGTACCTGAACATCATAGAGTGCTACAATATTTTCATGCTGAAGTTCCTGTTAAGAAAATGGAGAATTCAAAATATTTGCATTTATTCTATTTACAACATTTCCATATGCAAATGAAATTAATTTAAGCATATGCACACACATGAATACATATCCATTTATACTACTTCTAGTATCTATACTTCTGTTACTAGATTAGAACAATTCAGTCTCCTAAGAATAAGAAATGTGGCTGATCAAACTTCACTTGGGGCCTATGTATTTTTTCACTGCCGTAATTTTTTAGACTCAACAAGGTGAGTACTCTCATTTACAAAATAAACATCACAGTATGATCACAGGCTTTCTGCTAGTCTCTTAGATTTAATATACAATTTCTAACAACAAAAGAGGCATAAAGTTCCACAGTACTTTTAAAAAGCAGGATTTTACAATGCCTGAAAGAAAACGAAGTCAACAAAGTTCAACAAACTGTAATTCTTACCAAAGAGCTGTCCACAGCATAGTAATTTTGATGAATGTTAGATGAGGGTTCTCTGTTTATGCTGGTTTATGAAACACTGAGTTAAATACACCTAAAGCAGTTTCTTCACTGCCTAAGTCTTTGACTTTTTTTAATGAGTCAAGTGCTTTGTGACTCTCCAAGAAGGATTTAGTAAACAGGATTTTCCACACTGACTTGACCATGGGACCCTTTTTTGCCTCAAAGTGTCCCACCTGGATGACACTGCTTGTGGGTGATCTAAAAAGACCACTTTCAAGGAAAATAACTTTGTTCAATTTATAAGGAAAAAAAGATCCTGATGCACCCAGTTCTCCAAAAAATACTGTACCATGAAACGGATCAACAGAGGAGATAAATCATGGATAAGAAAGGCCTTCCTCTTCTCAAACAACAATACAGTAAGTAGGGAAAAGGAATTATGAGAAGCTAAAATCAGTTTTCATCAATCTCTCTAAGGACTGGCCAAGAGCCACAAACATCTATTCTTAAAATAGCTTGTAAGTACTCAATGTTTCAAAAAATTGAGCAAAAAATGAGAACAACAGGTGAAAATTCTCAAACTCGGGTCCAACTACCAAAACGGCAATGGATGTCATTACATATTCATTTAAGTTTATTCTAGTATGAAACACCACATAGAGAAACATACCTTTAAGATTTTAATTTCCTTCCCAAGCAGTATCTGTGATTTTGACAGGTTCTTTTTATTGATACTTTTAATTGCTACCTCCCAATCAGTTTTCTGGAAGGGAAAAACACAGTTACTCCCAGAAATTACTCCACAGGAATAAGTCAACAGAAAAAATATTTCTAAGTATGAAGATGTTTTTAGCAAATTCATGTATAGCTCTGAGAAGAAAAATGAACAGAACCTAAATCTCTAATAAGAAAATGGCTTTATAAATTAAAAGCTGCAGCAAGCTAATGTCCCACAAGAGCCCCGGTAAAAATAACAAATATGAGGACCGCGTAGTAACAAGCATTAAGTGAAAACAGAACACAGTGTACAACTACTTAAAAGTTATGGAGGATAACCTGGGAGGTGGTATGGTTAACTTAAAACCGTATTTGACAGCCTGGCAGGATGAAGCCGTGTTCCAGCTACTTTTTTCTTGAGTTTTAAGTTATTCTCATGATAAAGGAGAAGTAGGTATTACTTTACGGGACAAGCAAGAAGGCCAGCCCACTTCGGACATGACCCCCGGCAACAATCAGAACTCTCCAACCCCTTTATGATTATTTCCACTCCCGAGGTGCCTTTCCAAATTCTTTAGATTCTGAAGCCTCGTGTGACCCTGTTTGCGAAACAGCAAAAATCTTTAAAAAAAAAAAAAAAAAAAGCTGAACCTGCTTTCCGGTTGATTTGGGCTCCGCGTCCCCGGCCGCCCGCCGGCCCAGCCCCGGGGGAGGACGGGCGGTGGGGCCGTCGGGGGACCCGCGCTGGAAAACGCGACGCCCCGAGTCGGAGGACGCCCAGGACTCGCGGGAAGCCGGCCGGTTTTCCGCCGGGTCTGCAATTACCGACCCCCGGGGGTGGGGTGGGGGTGGGGTGAGGGGTCCGCCCCGGGTGGGGGAGGGGCCTCCGGAGGGAGGTGCCGCCCCGGCCGCCGCCTCAGATCCGCCGCGGCCCCGCCTGAGGCGCCGCTGCCCCGCCCGGCCCGGCCGGCGGGGCTCACCTGGCGGTGCCGCCCCCGGAAGACCACGGCGAAGGCGCCGTGTCCCACGAGGTCCCGCTTGCTGTACTCGAAGTCGCCCACCACCTCCATGGCCGCGCCCCGGGGCTTGGCGGCGGCGCGGGCGGATCAGCACCGCGGGCCCCCCGGCCCCGAGCGCGCCCGCCGGCCGCCAGACTGGGGCAGCCGCGGCCCCGGGCCCCGGCGGGCGCTCATGCCGAGAGGCCGGGCAGAAACGGGGGAGGCTGCCGTGCGGGGCCGGGGTCAGCGAGGCCTGGCCCGACCCCGGCCGCTCCTCATGCCGGCCCGCCGCCGGCCGCGGGCTCCTGACGAAGCCGCCTAGGCGCCGCCGTCACTGGGCGCCCCCGGGGCCGCGCGCGCGCCCGGGAGAGGTGCGGGCCCCGGTGCTGCTCATCCCTGCCCGCCGGCGCCTCAGCCTCTCCGCCCGGGGCGCTGATGCCGCGGCGGCCGCCGCCCTTCACCGGCCCGGCCCAGTCACCGCGCGCCTCTCTGCCCCGCGGGAGTCCCGCGCGCCCACGCCGGCCGCTCCACGCCGACTGCCGGCCCTCCGCGACGTCAGCGCCTCTTGTAGGACGCAGTGCGCCTCTTGGCCGGCGCTCCCTCCGCCGGGAAAATGAGTGCCCGGCCGTCTGCAGAGGCAGGGAGCGAGCGCGCGAGCCTCGCGTCGCGGGCGGGACACGCTGGGAGGCGGGCTTCGCGGAAGCGGGTTTTGGAGTCCCGGGAGGGAGGGACCCGGGCATCCCTGTGCAGAGTGGACCCTGGGGATGCGGTGAGGGCGAAGGAACATCTCCCAGAGCCCGGCCTTTCTCTCGCCCCCCAAAGCAGAGTTCACGCTGCCAAACTGCCAGTCTTCCGCGACCCTTCTGCGTTCACCGCTCAGGGTCCCTCAAGAGATGGTGTGGGGCAGGGATCCTGAGCCTTCGGGGTCGCTTGGCTTCTGGGAGAAGCCGATGACAGCTCAGGACCGTCCTCCCAGAAAAATACTTACACACGCAGACTTCGTTTTGCAGGCTTTCAGGGCTCTCGAGAACCCGTGCTTCCCAGCCGCCGGTGTGACCTCACACATACCTTGCATGGCTTAAGGGAGCTTTTTTTTCCACCTAATTATTAAAGTTTAAGCCACAAGGAACTTATTTGTCAACTTTTCCCTCAAGGAAATTGTCTTACGAAACCATTCTATAAACCGAATGCTTGAAAATGTCATAGAAAACTCGGGCCTCGTACCTTTCCCGCGCAGTGGCCTATTCCTTCAATCTGATCTCTGAAGACCGGACAGGGACCCTAATAACCTCCAACTTTAGGCAGTCGGCCCCCGGAAATCTCTGGAAAGGAATTCCGCCTTCCTCAAACCCTTAAAATGCAGGGTCCTGGGCTTATCCCACCTCTGTGCCCCTGCATAATTCTCTCTCTGCTTCAACATCTGACCCAGGTGACTGTTAGACCCTGGGCAAATCTGCAGACTTCAAAATTAAGAGCAAATGAAGCAAGTTTGCACATACACACAAAAAATCATTTGGAGGTGATTCCTTACCCCTTTGAAAGATTCTTTATATTGTGTCTTTAACTATGACTATTTAAGTAGGATATAGGATTTAATGTGCCAACATTCACTGAAAAGCAGTTCTTTGGGAGATGTATCTTACAGGCCGTAGGAACCTGAACCAGCCACTCCATCTCCCTGCCTAGGATTCCTCATCTGTAAAATGAACATATAACATCAACGACCTCATTGGCTTGTTAAAAGAGGCTTAATGAGTGAGATGTAGAAAGAGCTTAGACCAGTGCCTGGCTTGTACAAAGCACTGTTTGTGGGGTAGGTTAAATGAGGTCGAAGCTGGCCTTAGGCAACACTTACCCAACGCCAGACCAGTGCTGGGATCTTTCCCCTTTCCTCCTCTGTCCTCTCCCCAGGTGGTGCTTGGGTGAACAGAATCAGAGCTTTTCGGTTCCAGGGTTGGACCGCTTACACCCCATTAAGGGCGGTTTATCTAATAGTCACCTGGAGAATTCACTGACTAGAACTTTCTCTGCAGAAGCAATGGATATAAAATTTCTGGAGGGCAGGGAAGCCACAGGAGGGCTGACACATTGGAACTAAGTCTTACAGCCTTTCCCACCCGCTGTCTGGCAACAGCTAACACCCCAGGGAGGGGAGGAGGAGCTGTCCAGAGGCACAAAAGTTGCTGGTTTCAGGGTTGTCAGCTGAGGTGCCTCGTGGGGCCTCAGTCCCCTCTGGGACCTTCCTGCTGGTCACCTCACGATCCAGATGAGGACAGGTGTATCCTCTGTCAGCTGAGTTCATGCATAAGACATAATTCATAACCCAGCGCTGTTCACAAGGTCGCATCCACTAGGAATTGACGCTAATTGAAGCTAGTCATTAATATACAATTTTGAGCAGTTAATATTTAATATCATTAAAATGACATCCCCACAGGACATTATGGAGACATTTTTAAGAAGCCACCAGACACCCTTAATTCAGACTTGCATCCTGTCCTTTGTATGCAGGCTGAGCACGGGCCCATGAACACTCCGCTGCTTTGAAAAATAAAGTTTGCAGCTTGCACACAGAAGGATTTCTTTCCTTTGTCTTGTTCTTGGGGGAGGAGGGTGCAGAGGGTTGGTGGAGCAGGTTTATTTATCTGTTTTGATGGAGGTGCTGGGGATTGAACCCAGGACACACAGTACCCCTGGGCTAAATGCCTTCCCAACCCCAGAGGATTTCTGACCTCAGAGCTCAGTACTGAAGAGAAGTGGTTGGGGTGGGAATGTTTAGAATGTTTAAATAGGAATGTTTAGATTGGTAAGCAAATAACCCATGCCGAAGGCGAGAAGGCAAAAAGGCGAAAGAGGAACGGAGAGCGCGATGCAGGTGTGGCTCTCAGGTCCCCTGACACAGCCTCAGAAGCACACAGCCAGCAGGGCCAGGGGCTGGAAGAGACATGTGTCTTTCTTCACTCTCAGTGTTCTTTCAACAGGGAGGGAGGAGAGAAGGGCTCACAGCCACCGGCCTCAAACCCTGACTCTTAAGGAAGGGGCTCTGATCGGCCCCTCTTAGGCGAGAGGCCCTGAACGATCATCGCAAGCCAGGGACTGGGCCTCCCTGATACTGGTCTGTTGTTACCAAACGCACATGCAAGCGGCATCCTGGGTTTGGTAAACTGACTACAATGTTTAGCGCCTCTCTGCTAGTGTCAATCTCAGTTTCTGTGACAATCCTGATTTGAGGATTTTCAAATGTACCTTCTCTGACTCTATCTCTGAAGGTTTGAAATCAGTTGATAGAACAGTAGACAGGCATGTAATCGCAGTTTCCACCATCTGTTCAAATGTCCTATCAAATGTCTTCTTCCCTTTTTTTTTTTTTTTTTCCCCCAAGGAAGCTGGTTAACTCAGTTTGTTTCACTTCTGCTGTGGCGGTTTGACACCACAGTGGTGACCTGCAAGATCGGTCACTGAGGGCAGCTGGTGGCATTGTACAAGCCTGCAGGGGCCAGAGGGAAGGACAGGGTTCCCCAGGAATCCGGGGCTGCATGTGTCGTTTTGAATTATATTTTTCTCCAGATACATGTCCAGGAGTGGGATTGCTGGATCATATGGTAAGTCTATTTTTAGTTTTTTAAGGAAACTCCGTATTATCCTCCACAGTGGCTGCCACCAATTTACGTTCCCGCCAACGGTGTAGGAGGGCTCCCTTTGCTCCACACCGTCCTCTAGCATTTATCATTTGTGGACTTTTTAATGATGGCCATCCTGACCTGCGTGAGGCGATGTCTCAGTTTTGATCTGCATTTCTCTGACAGGTAGTGATGCTGAGCACCTTTCCATGTACCTGTTGGCCATCTGCATTGTCTTCTTTGGAGAGATGTCTTTTTAGGTCTTCTGCCCAGTTTTTGACTGGGTTGCTTGTTCTTTTGGATATTAAAGTGCATGAGTGGCTTATTTTTGCTATGGCTATCACTGTTGGATCCAAGCCGTGTTCAAAACTTGAATCATTAAAAGTTAAAACTGCTAAGCGTGTAGCTCATGGGACTGGCCATCATGTTCTGTTCCTGCTAATGGTTGAAATAAAGAATATTTGCAAACATTACAGGGATACACTTCAGGGTACATCACGAGTCAGTTGTCCAAATAAAGCATCTGAAATAGCAAAACTCCTAAAAAGTACATTTGTTTGATGTGACGATAAAGGAAATGAACAATTTTTTATTTCAAACAATTTCATTCAACAACTTAAACAGAATCTACTGCGTTTATAAGGAACAGGACTTCTTCAACCACAATGGATTCACTAGAACTTCAGAAAAGAATAGGATCAATATCAGCGTGCCACCGCAGCCTAGTTTTTTGCTTCCCTTGCAAATTACATATCTATGAAATGCAAACACAGCTGTCCCCGCTGGGTTCTCCAGAAACGTCGCTGACTGGAGCTGGGGTGCAAGATGATCGTTAGGGATTGACCAGTGACAAGAGGGGGTGGAACCAAGACTGGCCCAGGGAGGACTGTGATGCCTGGAACCACGCCTGGGACACCCCAGCAGAAAGCTCTGGAGCAAAACAGAGTTGAGCTCACTCTGTCACCTGCTGGGGCTGCCCAGGAGCACGTGAGACTGGGCAGGCTCATGCCCTGGAGGAGCAGGGGGCTGGAGGCTGACTGTACTTCCCCCACGGGGCTGCGCATCCTTCCTCCCAGGGGAGTCTGGGTAGCACGTCTCCTCTGCGACTACAACTTACGAGTCAGGCTGGAAAATTTCTATCATGAGCAACAAGTCTACCGTTTCGCATACAAATATCCTTGCTTTGTTTAGTTTTTTGTTTTTAAAGAAAAATACAATTTCTTTTGGAAATGTTCAGAGTACCACTGTCTGTCCACTCCTACCAGGCTGCTGGGGTGGGTCCAGAAACGCTCCCTCGCCCAGCTCCCCGAATGCTGATTCCTGGGCTGCTCGCAGGTCGAGCCACAGATAAACAATAAGATATTATTTATTAAGGTCTTAAGCCTCATCCCTGAACTTGGGCTGGATGAAGAGTTTGGATAAAGAGCTTGGAGGAGACAGAAAACAAAGCCCAGGTCCCCCAGTCTGACCACCGGGCCAAGGTCTTAGACTTCCGGAGGGAACCCAGGGCTGGAGGCTGAGCTGCAGGAAGGGAGTGTTTCTGGGAGGTTCCAAGCTCTGGGCAGGGTCAGAGCGGCTTGGTGTGCTTGTATCTATGGGAGTGCAGCGGGGAGGTGGGGCCAGGGAGGTCGGAGGAGGGGGAGGAGTTGGGGGAGGGGAGGAGGAGGGGTGGCGGGCAGGATGGGTACCTCACAGTTACTTTCCTTCACATCTTCACATCTTCACACTCGTCGCCCTTCCATCGGCACGTTCACCTCACCAGTCCCAGCCCAGCAGGCGTCTGGGTCTCTGAGGCTGAGTACGGGTTCTCTGTGGGCCCTCCCACCTGCCCACTGCCAACCAGCCACCCCCACACCCCTCACCCCTCCCTCATCGCACGGACTGCACCCAGGAGGGCTGTGCTGGGAAGCCGGGCCTCATGACTCAGGTGGCAACAAGGCCCAAGGGATGAGGTGAGCGAGGTCCCAAACACCCCAAGACCGGGGACTCCGAGGCCCTTCTTCGCCTCGAGGGAGCTGGAGAATGGAGGGGAATGGAGGAAGGGTGTGGGTGGAGTACCCAGCCCAGACGCCCACAGCCTTACAAAAACTCCTACAAACGTGTCAACCAGCAAACAAAGGCCCAGACCATTTCCAGCCATATCATTTCTTTCTCCGGACTGTGGGCCGGCCATCCTCCACCATCTCCTCTTCCTCAACAACCCCGGACCACTCGGCCTCCTCCGGGCTGGGCAGGCCCCCAAGGCATTCTCCACTGCGCCCTGCAAGGTGCACCAGGCCTCCAGCACCCCACCGTCACTAGGCCCCAGAGTGCCTGAGAATCTTCCTCCAACTGGCCACGAACCCACATACAAGTGGAAGAGTCTCCGTAACCACAGGGGATGGATTTTAGGCCCTATCCACGGATGCTCCAGTCATTACCTAAAATGGGCAGCTCAGTCCACGTTCTGCATCTTGCGGGTTCCCGTCCAACCGAACGTGCATTCGCGGATACGGAGGGCCGACTGTACTGTACTTAAAATGCAAAACTGAAGACTTGCAAGATCTTTTGGTGGGCTTTGCGGGTTATGTGGAGCTAGTAGAACAGCATCTAAAATCACACATCGGGGGCGGAGGGCATAGCTCAAGTGGTAGAGCGCATGCTTAGCATGTACAAGGTCATGGGTTCAATCCTAGTCTTAATCTAAAAAAAAAATGAACCTAATTACCTCCTCCCCACAAACAAATAAAAATTAAAAATAATATAATAAATAAAATATTAAAAAATGAAACCATACATTAAAGGGAACTACATTCAGTATCTTGTAATAACCTATAATGAAAAAAGAATATAAAAAGGAAGAGAGATATATATAATGGAACCACTATGCAGTACGCCAGAAACTGACACAACATTGTGAATCAACTATACATCAATTAAAAATTAAAAAGTGAAATCATACCTTAAATTTGGTGGTCACTGCTCAAGAAAAACGGTTTCAATCAGAAATACATATGCCAAAATTTTATTGGATTCTGTACAGATGGTGCCAGTGTAACGCTGGGGAGAAAGTGTAGCATTTCAGCCAAACAGCCAAACACAGAAACTTTCAGATGTTTTCATCAGAGGCTTAGTCACTGTGGGCCGTCATCCTTGGATGATGCAAGAGATCTGAATCAATTAACTGAAATCAATTAACTCATTTAAGACTTTCCTTGATAAATTTTACATTTACTACCACATGTCAAATAAACAGCAGGGAGAATGAAATAAAGCATTTGAAAGCTAGGATTGAAATAACAGAACTTGGAAGAAGTCTTCGACCTTGATAAGCAGCCTGTTAGCCCAGAATGATAAAGCAGTTAGGAATTTCTATCGGTCCTGCCCTACAGAATTTAATAAAAGCTGTAAAAATGGGAGTGGCTAGATAAATACTAAGTAAATGAAAAATTTTAAGAGTTTGGATTGAATAAATGATATTATATATTATCTATTATGTGTTATAATAGAAAAGTCAACACTTCACTTTTTAAAGATATTGTTGAAGCTGGTAGATCAATTCAGTGGTCCTCAAAAGTGGTCTCCTGAAATGTTTCTGAAATGCTTTCAGAGGTGCCGGTGAGGTCAAAACCATTTTCATAAAAACACAAAGATATGAACTGCCTTTTTTATTGTATCACTTGTTGGCTTTGATGGTGCAAAAGCCAGTTTTCTAAATTTGTTTTTGAAAATAGTTATTTTTCTTAATAATATGTTATTTTTATTAACCATAATGGGCTTACTGTTATCTTTCAATAAAATCAGAATAAACATATTTTGAATTTCTTAGTTTTAATTTTTAATACAGTAAATCTGTTAGGGGTCTCTTGAGACAAAAGTTTGAGAACTGTCGGATTAATTAAGCAAATGATAAAAGTGACCGAACACAGAAAACTAAGTAAACGAAACTATGAAAAATGAGTAGACGAAAGAGAACTGAAGAGGTATGGTATGCCTCCAGAAATAAAACAAAGAACCGATTCTGAGAGACTTTTAGATTATTTAATTATATGATAATGGATTTATTATTTAACGACAAAAGTGAACATTATAGTAAACTTCTAAACCTTTCCATTTATTAAATTCTGAAATTCATCTAAGTGACGTTTTAGCCTCATGGACTGAAGAGGAGCTAAAATTATGCTAACTAATTAAACAAGATGTACCAGTGAATTATTTTATATACACTTGATAATAAAGATGTTGAATATATTCAACTGAGATTATTATAAGGATGAAGAAAGGATTCAGAGCCATGGACAACCTAGATAATATTAAGAGACATTCAGTATTTATTAAGAATACTGAAGTTATTCTCAATTTAAGAATACTGAAACACTTTATGACTTTAAATTTCGTAGAGAAGTCTTAAAAAAGAATTTGCTATTGTTCCTTATTGTTACATCATGCTTCCAACAGAGCCCTCATTAGTGACAGCCACATCAGAGAAATGATTGTGCAACAATTTCAACATATTAACAAATTATTCAGGAATTAGAGTAATTTAATAAGTAATGTATGCTGCATCTTATATACGTTGGTAAGAAGCTTCATGGTTTATGCTGTTTAGTTTACTCAGAGAATCAAAAGAATGATTAAAATTATTTGTGTATTAATATACAATATTATTTGTATTAAATATCGTTAAATATTTTTAACATCACTCTGAATACAAAAAAGAGCTGGCCCCTGACCTCAGAAGCCCCTCAAGGATGAAAATTGTTTCAGTAATTGATTGCTGTCTTGCTGGTGTCACTGGTGGAGGACCAGCCACTTGGTTAACACCTGGACTGAAGAGAGGTGTGGGAGCCATCGGGGGACCTGCAGGAGGCTGAGACAGGAGAGACAGCACAAAGGAGGATGGAGGTGGGGACAGCGAAGCAGCTCATGAAAGGCGGCAGGCGGGCGGTGTTAGGAAACCTTCCCTGATCTTGTTTACAATATTATCTCTACTTATAATAAAAGCTGTAGCAAATTATTGCAGAAAAAATTGAAAACCAAGGGATAACCAGTCTCGGCGTACTCGTAGTCTCTCGCTCAATTTATTTCCAATTATAGAAAACAAGAGGAATATTGGTAGTGTGTCTGTTCTAAAGTTCATTTGTGTATTCACTGGTGTAGGTTTTCAAAAAGAGTATAAATGGTATTATCCTATACGCGTCGATCGTATGACGCAGGCTTTCCTGCAGTTAATTGGGGCAAATCTAGTTAACCTTTTCTTGTGGGGGGTAATTGTGCTTATTTCTTTTTACTTTTAATGGAGGTACTGGGGATTGAGCCCAGAACCGCGTGCATGCTAAGCACGTGCTCCACCACTGCGTTAACCAGATATATTCATTCTCTGTTGTTGGACATTGACTGTTTCCTGATGTGTGTGTGTATTAGCCACTGTGAACTCTGCTATATCACATTAATTCTTTATCTATTGGTGAATTTTTTTAAATGGTGTTTTTTGGGGGGCAGTAATTAGGTTTATTTATATTTGGAGGAGGTCCTGGGAATTGAACCCAGGACCTTGTGCGTGCTAAGCACACGCTCTACCACCGGAACTACCTCCTCCTCCCTACCGGCGCCTTTTTTTCTTGGAATAGATCCCAGGAGTGGGACTGCTTGCTCTAAGAGTATAAGGGTTTTTAAACATAATGAATTTTCCCAGGTTGC
The DNA here is from genome assembly GCF_009834535.1 of Camelus ferus. Classification (NCBI taxonomy): domain Eukaryota; kingdom Metazoa; phylum Chordata; class Mammalia; order Artiodactyla; family Camelidae; genus Camelus; species Camelus ferus. Next base: position 18,040,311 of record NC_045711.1, on the reverse strand, counting down.
TTTCCTAATATGCTGCCGCCGTTCCCACTTCGACCTCCCGTTTTCCCAGTCTACTGGCAATAAAATGATGTTTCATTTTCTTTAATAGGCTTTTCCCTGGAAGCTAAGGAGCATGCACAGGTTTTCATATGTTTGTAGGCCATTTGCATTTGCCCTTTTGTGGTTTCCATTTTAATATTTGGAATGTGTCGGAGATCTTTATGGAACTACGTAGTACCCGCACTTTGTCATTTGTTTTGAAAACAGTGTTTTCCCAAACCCATAATTTACCCTTTGGCTTAGTTTATGGCATCCCCCAGGACACATTTGTAATTTTCAGACATGTATTTCTGTTTTCTCCCTCCCTAGCGTCCAGATTTCCTGTGTTAGCTGGGAAATTCTTTTTTTGTTTCACATTCAATTTTTAATCTATCTGAAATTTAGCTTTTCCCAAGGTACAAAAATAAAACTCTTTTAAAAATTGCTGTTTCATTCTCCCAGGATAATGGGTTAAATGAGGCACCTCTGTTTCGTGATGTCTCCATTGTTCCTCCAGCCCCATCGGCTGCGTTGGCACCAGGGCTACCATGGTGGAGGTGGAGGTAACAGACGAGTTACTGGAGGAGGTGCTGCACGGACGGAGGGTTGGCTCTGGGAGTCAAAGTTCTAAATCAGCACTATGGCTCACAGCAAAGTTTATGCACGATGTTGTAGAGGGAAAAAAATATGACTCCAGGTCAGTAAGTCCTTAACGCCAAGCATCTCTTAAGAAAGCCAATCAGAAAGGGGCTGGGAACCTGGGAAGAATGAAAAAGGGCCGTGATCCACACTGACAGTGAGAGGGGGAGCTCTCCAGGTGGAGGAGTCCCAGGTGCACACGCTCTGAGGTGGGAGCTCGCCTGGAACTCAGTGAGGCAGGGGCTGAGTGGATCCGGGGGCTGTGGTTGGAGACGAAGGGTCCCCCAGGTCCTTATAAGGACGTGGACTTTGCCCCGGGGTCAGGTGACAGGCGTTTGTAAGGTTTTTAACAGAAGAACATCATCTCAGCAAAACTGAGCAGAACGTTGTTCTCACCACTGGAAGAAAGAATGATTATGTGATGTAACCGAGGTGTCAGCTCATGCAATCATACTACAATATAAATACTTCAAGTCAATATGTTGTGCCTGTTAAACTTACACAATGCTCTACATCAATGCTATCTCAACTACAAGACTGGGCAGAAAGCAGATTTCCCACATTCCCCCGGCCCCCCCACATGCAGTTTCCCCACCAGCAACATCCCCACCAGATGGGAACGTTTATCACGACTGATGAGCCTCCACGGACACGTTGTCACCACCCGGAGTCCCCAGTGTACACGAGGATTCCCTCCTGGTGGTGTACGTTCCATGGGTTTGGACAAACGTTCCAGTTGAGGGACATTTCCCTTTCTTCCGACTTTGCTGAGAGGCTTTCTCTTTAATGAGAGTATATTCAATGTCCAACACTACATAAGTTACAGGGGTACGATACAGCTATTCGCAACTTTCAAAGGCTCTGTTCCACTTACAGCTACTGTGAAATACAGGCTGTCCCTGTGTGTAGAGGGTAGCCCTTTGGCTTATGCTGCTGAGAGGTTTTAACAGGAATGAGCGTTGGATTTTGTCAAATGCTCTTCCTGGTTTGCTTTTCGACAGTTGAACTTTTCCTCCTAAATCAATAAATTGGGCCTCTGGTGGATAGTTGTGTCCCATCCTGTGGGAACTTGATGGATGTAATGGTCCCTGGATCGATCACCTGGACTCCTGGGGGCTCCTGAAATCAGATTCCCGTGGATTCCCAGCGGGGGACAGCGGGCCCCCAGGGCCCCTCCTGCCAACGCCAGTCGTGCGGAGCTGCTGACCTCGCCCGGGTCTCAGACGTTCCCTCTGCTGTGCTGACCTCTGCTTTGCTGCTCCGGACCATGTGCACAGGCTTGGTTCCTGTCACCCATGGGTTCTGCTTCTCTGTTCCTTTGGCTCCATGAGCCTTCTCCCCAGGAGGCTGGGGAGCCGGGCTGGGTCCCCAAGGGGCAGGTGGCTGGGGGCCCTGTGGTCGGGACAGAAGGCTCACTTCCTCTTGTGTTAGGTGAAGTCATCAGATCAGCAATTCTCACCGCAGTGGGGAGAGGAGGAAATCTCCGTTTCCCATCGCCGGCAATTACCCCACCACCACTAGAAGTGAGCCCTCGTGACTAGAGTGGAATCTCCGGAGGAACCCAGGGCGGCACACACAGCGCTAGGTCTGCACTAGGAGGGCAGCCGTGGACGGAAGATGGTCAGAGTGGGTCTTCTTTGTCATAAACCAAAGAAAACAAACACCCCGCCCCTTCTTGGCAACGCACCATCAAAAACTTCTTTTTTTTCTGTAGGGGCTGTGTCGGGCCTGTCTTGACACATGCCCTTCTATGAACCAGTAATTGTTTTTGCTTTTTTATATTTTGTTTAATTTTTTTTTTTAACAGCGGTATTGGAAATTGAACCCAAGACTTCGTCGTGCATGCGAAACACGCGCTCGACCACGGAGCTGCACCCACCCCCGATGAGGCCGAACTGGACGCTGTGCGAGGACGTGCTTGGGGGACTCAGGTGGACTGGATATCAGGGAAGGTTTCTGGAGGAAGGGGAGGTGCGAGCCTTCAAGATGAGGACTTCCTACGGCGGACTGTGGGGAGGATGCCTGCGAAGCCCACTGAGGAAGAATGTGGAGAGGTGGAGCTAAAAGCACAGGGGTCCGAGGTCTTGGAGGCTAAGTCAGCCAAGGCATTAAATGCTAAATAAATGAATTTGGACTTTATTCAGCAGACCACAGGGAGTCCATTCAAGATATAAGTGATCCTACATTTAAGGCAAATCCCGATTTTCCTAAAGAAAAATATTAAAAAAAATCAAGGTATCTGGGGAGGGTACAGCTCAGTGGTAGAGTGCATGCTTAGCACGCATGAGGTCCTAGGTTCGACCCCCAGTCCCTTCGTTTAAAAAAAGAAAAACTAAAAAAGTTAGGGTTTCAATATGAGTATTTAAATTTTTAGGAATGTTGACAAAACAGTCAGATGTCTAGTTATAATATCTAATTTATTAATTTACTTACACATGCGTATTTAAAATAACATTGTCTGCAAGAATACGTCAGTACAAAATATTGCTTCTTCCCCCCACTCTCACATTTCAGTTAACAACCTTGTTCACGCTCTACGAGCCTCTGGGACATCAGTGTCTTCATTGTATCTAGAGCCACGGGTTCTCAAGGCGTTTCTCCCTCACGTGCGTCTAAGGTGTTCGGCGTGCAGCCCTAGACGCTGGGCTGACAGCGGCCCTGGGAAGCTTGACCCAAGTCACCCCGCGAGGACGGCCCTCCCCCTGCCCCGCAGTGCCATCTATGTGCAGGTCCGTGAGCCTTCCCACAAGACGCCTCACTTGCTGCTTTTGAAATCGCTCTTTGAAAGCTGGTTTGCAAAACCCACCTCTCGGAACAGCAAGGGAAGCCCCCGGAGTAATTCCCAAGTGGCCCCCCTCCCCTCCTTTAACCTGTTCCAGCCGGAGGGACTGGAAACCTGCAAAGCCTGCACCACGTGCGGCTGCTGTGAACCGCAGCGGAGGGGGTGCCAGAGGCAGAGCGGTTGCTGGAGATGATGAAGCCTGGTGACGGGTGTCTGCAGAGTGAAACAGTTCTTGGGGACAGAGAAGCCAAAGAGCTCAGGCCGGGTGGTCACCACGGACAGGGCGGCTTCTCGGGGCAGCAATGAGGGGGCTGGGAGAGCTCTGAAGAAAGGGAGCCAGTGTCATGGAGCCGGGCAGGACCTACGGGGGCTCCCCTGGGACAGACCCACTCCTGCGTCCCCTGCCTCTTGTTTCTAGAAAAGGACTCTAGCCTCCAAGGCCTTCCCCAAGTTACTAAAAGCAAATTTAATCAGAGAAGTAGCAAAGGAAAACAGTCCAACAAGACAAAATAATCGTAGTTTAGAGACCGTTGGTTCCTCCTCAAGGGCTGTAGATAATGTCCTGAGCCGCATCCTTGAGCTGTTTTGCAGATACTGAAACGGCCACCAGGTGGAAGAAGTTAACTGCAAGCTGACCACCAGCAAGTAGACCCCAGAACACTTGGAACCAACAGGCTGATGACTGAGATTCCTGGAACACTGCCCTGTTATCTCACCACCAGCCAATCAGAGAATTGTGCAGGAGCTGATCACACACCCCTTGACCCTCTCCCTCACCCCTAAAGTTGCCTTTAAAACCCCTTCCCTGAAAGCCCTGGGGGAGTTCGGGTCTTCTGAGCCTGAGCTGCCCATTCTCCTTGCTTGGCACCCTGCAAACAATGCTGCACTTTCCTTCACTACTACCCGGGGTCAATGGGATGGCTTTGCTGTGACGCAGGTGAGAGGACAGTCCCCCGGTTGTGGAAGCAGCATTGGCCAGGGTTGGGCAGTCACAGACAAGGCCAATGTGAAGTCCTGGCCCAGCTGGGGGAGGGGACGGCGTGGCCAGCTTGTGTTGGGACTGTGAAGAAATGGTATCTTGGGGAAAAGACACACCCAGTGGACATGTTCTGGGGAAAGTCTGGGACGCACAGGGGTCTGCGAACCGCCTAGAGAGCCCCCAACAGGTAACACTCATCCTAGGAATGCACCCTGATTTGGTTCTGAGACTGCAAGGAGGTGGGCAGCGTGTCCCGGGGACTTCGTATCCCAGCACTGAGGACAGGCACCCCTGGAATTGGGCTGAAGGGAGAAATGGTGGGGAGGGAGGATATGAAGGAAGGACAGGAGAACGAAGTGCCAGTGCCCCAGGGGAGGGACCTGGAAAAGCGCGGCGAGGGAGGCAGGCAGGATGGCCTGGCCAGGGCCTCAGAGGGCCGCAGTGAGGACCTGGGGGACAAACTGGAAGGAAATGGGCCAGGCTGGGTTTGTGCCAAAGGTTCCACTGGGACCTCAGGTGTGACCCCAACAGCCCAGCCTCAGACCTGGAGGAACATGTCAGGTGCACTGTCCCCAGCTAAGGCACTGGGGGCCGGGGAGCTAAGACTGGGAAGCCGGGACTGGTCTGACCTTACCCCAGGGGGCGACGCCCACCTTGATGGCCCCAGACCCACCCAGGTACTGACACAGACGGTGGACTGGTGTCTGGGGACTCTTGGCCTTGACAAACATCCAAATACTGATAAAGGATTTCTGTACTTGAAGGTCTCAAATTGCACTGCTGTGTAGCACGGACACTTCCAATAAAAGGGAGTGAAGACATTCCTTTCCCAGTTACGGGGAAGGTTTTAAGGTCGAGCAGTAGCAGCAGCAGCAGGGCTGGGAACTGGCTACCATGCAAATTCTCAGGTCAGGCCCCACCCCAGATCTCCCAACTCAGTGACTCGGTGGGGGAGGGGTGGTTTCAGCCCGTTCTCCGGGGGACCCGGATGCACGTGAAGGTTTAGGTAATGGATGGAACGCTTTTAATTTCAAAGGCACAGCCCCCCACCTTTTTGTTAGACCCTGAACATCTGCTCTCCTAGTCTGTAGTGAGGTCCAAGTTGCTGCAGAATGAGAGGCGGGCCCACAGGACGCGCGGAACAGCCGGGCAGCGTGGGAGATTCCTGGCACCAGGGAGCCCGGAGAACTCCTTCACCTCCGAACCGCCAGCCTCCTCGTCCATGGGGGAGGCTCGCCCTCACAAGACCGCACGCCCGGCACATACAAGTGCTGAACGTGATTCCTGTTAAAGTGGGACTAGGGAGGGGCTGTCACCACATGGCATCAGCTCAACACAGTATTTGTCAGGACTTTTCTATCACACGCACAGAATAACCCTTCCCTGGTCTCCTCATTTCCAGCTCCCAGGGTGCCCCAGGGCTGAGATGGCCTGGGCAGCCTCAGGCGCCCAACCCCGCTGTCAGCAGGTGCTCCACACCTGAGTGTGTCCCGCATCAGGAAGGAATGGGGCCGTGCCGCAACCAGTCCTGGGGGACTGGGGGGCCGGGCTCAGGGGAGGGTGGCACGAGAGGTCACAGCAGCCTGGAGACTTTTGGCAGGACCTTGGGAGGAAGGGGTGTTAAGTCAGGTTCGAAAGGCCATCCTGAATCTGAAACAGCAGCGCCCACTTTGGAGGAACTTCCAGCTTCTGTCCCCTAAGTACAAAGCAAGCTCTGGGGTCAGGAGTGTCCCGCCCCTTCCTGTGTCCCTGCACCATCGACATGCCGTAGGCATGTTGGGGGCACATGGCTCACCCAGCAGTCCTGTCACTAGAAGGAACAAGGGCTCTTTGCTGGGAGGAACCGCTGGGTCTGGTGAGCATGGGGGCCGGAGGGCCAGCCCGAGCCTCTCCCAGGGTGCAGGGACCATGGGGTCCTGACGGGATGGAAGCTGAGGCCTGTTTGAGATCATTTGGGGCTGAGCCTGAAGGCACAGTCAAAGAGGGGCTCGGGCATCCGAGGAAGTGCTACCGTCACAATCCTTACCGGCTCCTGGGCAAACCCCAGCTCCCCTCGGCTGAACCAAAGCCCCTCTTGGGGCCCCCGCCTGGGGTCCCAGTGTTCCTCTGGGGTGACTGAGACGTGGCCCTGGAGCTGCTCAGCCGTGTCCAGGCGGCGCACTAGTGCTCTGAGCAGGGTCGGGACTCCAGGGGCCAGGGCTGGAGCAGAAGGTCCGAAGGGGGCCGAAGAGGGCACACCTGTCACAAGACCCCATGTGACAGGCAGCGGATGGGATGCGAGCACCCTCCAGGTGATGGCTCGCAGGGTCCCTGCAATGCCCCTGCAGGCCACCCCCACCCACCCCTGCCCAAGCTGAGGCCCCTCAGGGCCCAGGGGGCTCGTCTGTAGGGGGCCCCGGATGGTCGCTGTTCCTGAGGGTCTCCTAACTTGTAACCTGACGTCCTGCTGGAATCCACTGCCACTGACGGCTCAGCCAGAGGCCAGGTCCCTGGCCCAGGACAGAGGCGGTCAGCACTTACAAACCCCGTGACCACCACGCCCCCCTCGTCTGGAGCTTTCACTGGCTCCTCACTAGTAGAAACTCCTGGGTTCTAGGTGCTAAGTGGGAATGGTGTTCACCCTTCAAAGGGCTGCTGGGAAGAGGACAAAGGCCTGGTCCAGGAGGCGACGCCCCCACAACAGGCCAAAGCCCTGCCCTTCTCCCGGCCTGAGGGACTCCTCCCTGTAAAAGGGAGAGGTGTCTTTTAGCGCTGAGAGCATACACAAAATGACCAAGGAAGGCTTACTGAAGACAAGTTCTCCAGAATTCTGCAGTGCTTTGCAAACATGCTGCGCAGGCACACCCTTAGTGATCAGAGCGGTCTGGTCGAGTTTTAGTCAAGGTTCTTTGGTTACACGTAATAAAAACGCACTTCAGACTGACTTTTAAAAAGGCAGAATGCACTCTGAGGACACCTGAAGGGTGACTGGCGTCCAGGGCAAGGATGCAGGACAGGACCCTGGGACCTGCGCGTCCTCCCCAGCAGCGGCTCCCACGCCCACCGGCTCTCCCGTCTCTGGTCTCCAGCTCCACAGATGCCCGCCTGTCCTCTGTAGGGGCCCGGGCGAGCTGCAGCCCCAGGCGGGGACCGGTGTTTCTCCTTCCCCTTGTACAATTCTTAGGATAAAGAATTCTCTTGGGCCTGTTTGGATCAGTTCAACCCTGTCCAACTGCTGTGGGCGGCGGGGAGGGAGGGGAAGGTCCTCCCGTACACACGTGGCCCCACAGCAGTGCCAGCAGAGCGCTCAGCGCTTCAGAGAGGGCCTAGCCAGCAGCACTTAAACACACAGGACAGAGGTCTGCTGTGTCCTATTCGGAGTGATGCTCCCCTCCGAGTTCTGACCGAAGTGGCCGAAGCTCCAAGACTAGCCCACAAGTCGTGAAGCCCTGCCAGAGCCCGGGCGCAGGCGGGGCTGCGGAAGGCGCTCTCCGGTTGGCTGCTCTCCGCTGGACCTGCTGAGACTGGTTTTCAACTTTCATCAAATCTCACAGGAGGGCTGAAGACACACCCAGTCACAAAAGGTACCCCTTTCCACTAAAACCTTCTCTTTTTAAACAATTTGCATTGATGTCAACACCACAGTAAAGATGGGGCTTCACGTGATTTCTGGAACCTATGAAAACCCTGCCCGAGACTCCTCCTTTGTGGGCACCTGCACAGAGCCTGCAGCACCACCAGATGCAGCCAGCCCCGCGCCGCCAGTGAGAGCGAGGGCTGAGCCGGAGCGCAAGTCCGGTCGGCCTCACTGCTTCAGGCCACGTTTTGCTTTGTGTCCTACAGCAGGTGGGGCAGAAGAAAGTCACCGAGTCTCACACGTGCTGTTCTTCTCTTTATAAGAACCTTAGAACCACTGACATCTCTAGCTCAGAAGCACACAGCGTACACAGAGAAACAACCAGATAGCATCTTAACTGAAAGCACTAGTTTATGCAGCCTCGAGTTGTACAGAAGTTTACTCCCAAACATGCAGAGGCAGTAAGAGTCGCCCAAAATCAGTTTATTCTGTGACCTTTATATTGCTTTTCTGTTATTTAGAGATTGATGCAAACTGAAATGGATGGAAGTACTTGTTAAAAGAACAGACTTGAGTCAATCACAGACTATGCATCTAATAACACCTCAGGTCTAATGCCATTCACTCCAAACATAAGGCTAAGTCCAGGAGCCGCTCACATTCTGGGTTTTGGTAAAGCAAATGGAAGTATCTGGAGGGATCAACACATTTCAATAGAAGAACCATAAATGCCCTGAAAGCAGAAAGTTGACACAATTTTAAATATAATTCATATATATTTTTTAAAATCAAACACAATTAAATAGAAGGTGGTTTAGGTACATGAATACTTCGCTTTAGAAGAATAACAGGTGGTACATGGTACCAAACACTTAGACACAGCCTTTTCGCTTCTTCTGTTGATGAAACAGTGTGCCTCTATACAATCAAATATTGCAGTGGAATAAATTCTCTATTCATTCAAGACTTTCTCAAGGACAGAGATGATTAATAATTATATATTTTTATGTATATATATATTTTTTTGCAAAGTCTGAGCAAAAGCAGTAACACCCTAAGAGAACGTTCCTTCCCCTCCGACAGTCACGGGCGGTGACAGTCACGGGTGGTGGGGCAGCATTGGCACCGCCGGCCAGTGGAGTGTGCTCGCCATCGGGGCGGCCCTGCTGGTGGTAGCAGGTCGAGACCCAGAAGCCGGCCAAGTGGGAGTGCAGTGAGGGGGTCTCTCACTGCCCAACAGACAGACAGAGAAAAGGCCACGAACTACACACGTCGCGGCACACAGCAAAGAAAGGGGAGGCAGTCAAAGTCGAGTGCTTCTCCTCCCTCAGCCCTTGCCCACCCATCTTCTTTGAAAAGATTGTACCATCTGGGAAAAAACGTTCTGTTCAAGGTACCAAAGGGGAAGAGTGGAGTGATCCTTGCCGGATGGTCCCTCCCCGTGCACTGGGGAAAGGGGAGGAGCTTGGAGGACAGGACCCCAGGGGAGCAAGCCCTAGCGCTCAGAGCTCAGGACGCTCAGCCCTTGGTTGGGGGGGTTGGGGGGGTTGGGGGGGGGCTGGTTTTAAGCACACTGCATCTCAGGAGCTATTACGACATGAAAACCGTACACCACCGCCAAAGGGAAGGCCAGTGTCACCAAGACCTGCCCCGTGACCCGTCAGCCTCCTTCCACACTGCCGCCTCCGTGCAGGGAGACGCAGGACGAGCCTTCGCCCCGCGCCCTGGAAGGAAGGCAGGCTGCTGGCCGGCGCCCGGCACCGCGGGCCCCCGGAGGGGCCAGCTCCCCCGCCTGCTTGGGCCAAGCACCTCTGCTACCTGCTTCACGCTGCTGTTAGGGATGGGCTACCAGACGTGCACCGGGTCTCAGCTCTGCGCTCCTCTGCCTCGCACAGCACATGGTCCCTGTTGGTTCCAGACTGGAACTCTTCCATAAATGCCATTGGAAAACTAGTTATTGCCATTGGAAAACTAGTAATTTTCTAGTAATGTAAACAATACCACTTTGTCTGCTTCTGACTTTCACTGCGTGAACACTGTGTGCAGCAGGTGTGTCTACGTGCCGCTCTGCTTGCGATGGAGGTCTGGGACTGTCTGCCATTCTTTCTTGGGAACAACAGTGATTTTTATCAGTGAAAAGAAATACAGTGCTCTGTTTTCATCGGCTGTGTTGAAGAAACCAACAAAGGGAAAAAGTTCTCTTATCCTCCAAAAGCTGATTTCCTTTATCTCAGGTCTTGAGTCATAGCTGAAAAAAGAAAGAAAATGGTAAGGGCCACTTTCTATAACCAGCGACACATCACCACAGATTAAGGAAGAAGGGAACCAACACTTAGTGAGTGCCGCCTGTATACCGTGCTCATGACAGCCAGGACCTGACGACAGTCACGGGAGGTAAAGCACCATAGCTCTCGTCATTCACACGGCAGTGAACGGACGCCTAGAGGTCAAGCACACCGCCACCCCACCCCCACCGTCACACAAGGACTGGCACCCAGACCCGCTTTTATCTTTCTGTTTTGGTAATAAATATCAGAACCAGACACCTACTTTCTGATACAAAATTCTGCTCCTAGGAGTTAGCTCTCATGCATCCATAAGTAAGAGCAGAGCTGCACACACACATTCATTCATTAAAGTACTGTTTGTAACAGGGAGCAACTTCAAACAGCCTAAGTGACCACCTACAAATGACAACAGAGCCACAGCGTGGGACGCACCAAAGCCTCCAGAAGGAAAGAGGGGAGCTCTGATCATCGTGCCTCCTGGGGCCAAGCGCCCCTCCACTGCACCGGGAGGGAGGCACGCATCACAGAAGACGCGGCCTCTGCTGTCTGTGAGGGGGCGTCCGCACACGGGATAACTCAGCAGCGCTGCGAGGGCCCGGTGCGAGCCGCCCAGGCCCACTCCACAGGCAAACGCAGGGCAGGGGCTCCCAGCAGAGAGGCACCAGAGCGGGCTGAGGAGGGGCTGGGCATTCCTTTGTGGACGCAGGACTACTCACACTTCTGCAGTCACAGAACGAGAATTACAAAATGAGATTTCCTTGTTCAGTTTCCCTGATCAACTGATAAGGAAATGAAGGGCTGCAGAAAAGTAACTTGCGAAAGGGCACACGCACTGACTAGAGGTGGCCTGAACTAGGTCTGCTGGTCCAGGCCCCCTACCTTCCAACACACTGCTGATCCCCGCAGACAGGCAGGACAGACATCCTGGCCAGACAGAGAGAAAGCCCAGCAGAACATATCTGTATGTCCCAGAAAGGAAAAGCGCGTGGTAACAAAACCTGAACGCACGACTCAGACGGAAAGCCTTCCTCTGAAGCATCTGCTTTCCACAGTTTCTAAAGAACACGGCCACACTGTCAAACGTTTACCACCAACGTGATGCGGCATCACAAAAATAACTACCTTGCACTGCTTTATACACCTTTATCTTGCTCTTTGCTATTTTAGGTTTGACTGAGCCAGTGAGGATAAATATAGACAAAAATTAGCACCCTTACAGAGAAAAGAGGATGGAATCTGCCAAAGTGAACTGAGCTTTGGTACGAATCAGCTCAGTGAATAATTCAAAATTAAACCAAGCTCTGGTAGAGACAGTTCTCAGAGTAAAAAGTTGGCTAGGAAGTTGGCTGGGGGAGGTGGGGGGAGTAGGTGTATAGCTCAGTGGTAGAGCACATGCCTAGCATGCACGAAGTCCTGGGTTCAATCCCCAGCACCTCCATCAAAAAATTAAAATTAAAAATAAAATAAAAATAAAATAAAATAAGTAAACCTAATTACCGCCCCCTCTACGAAAAAAAGAAAAAAAGTTGGCAGGGAAGGGGTGATGCTGGACCCAAACCTAAATTCACACCTCTAGACCATGGAGGGTACACGGGATGCCATCTCAGCACAGGTACCTCGGCTTCCCAGCTTTCGCTAATCAGACAACAGGGGAGGCGCCTGGTGTCTCCACAGGGTGTGAGCAGATGTTCTCCCGGATCATTCCTTTAAGGGGGGTTGGCCTCTGTTCTGGCGTGCGGTTGTTATGTCCAGAGCTGTCTGATCCTTTCAGAAGTTGCTTTTAAGCTTGGCTGTGGTGCCTCACTCCAGGGCTAGTCCACGTCTCGTAGTAAGGCAGAGCGTTCCCAAGGACACCGCCTTGTGTGCCACAAGGTCTGCCCTCACCGGCCAGCGGGCACACAAACCGCTCCGAGCCCCACAGCACAAGACCCGTGCAGCCTGCTAACCCCCCCAATTCTTTGCCTAGCAACGGGCATCTCCCCCAACATGTATACAGATCAGCACGTGGCCAAGGACTTAAAAGGACCTCTCTCAATGCCTCCGGAGCTCCCTCTCTATGCGGGTCCTTCCTTTCTGTGCCTGTTCTGTGACTTCCAGCCACCTTGGGCTCTCCAAACGCTGATTTCTGACTCCTCGGTTCAGCAAGACTCTGACCTTGCTAGGCTTCCCCCTCCCTGCACTTTGGAAACCGCTCCTGGGAGGTGAACTGGCGATCACTACCGTGCCACCCGTCTCTCAGGGACGACAGCTCTCTGCTGCCTGTTGCCTGCTGTCTGGAAACTGCTGTTCCATTTAGTCTGAGAGTTCTCCAGCTGTTTATAACTAGAAGGCAATTCCTATGACGGTCACTCCTTCAAAGGCAGGAGCTCCGTTATGTCCGTTCACGTTTCTGTATCTCCGGAACCCAATTCCCCGCAGCGTCCCCGACGCCGGGCCAGCGCGCTGCCACCCTTACCCCTGCGGACTCCGCTTGCGGCTGGCCGCGCTGCGCCTGCTGCATCACGTCACCGACGATCATCTTAGCGATCTTCCAGGCTAGCTCCTCCTGGGCCTAGAAGAAGGCGTTCAGACTGTTGATAATGCGTATTCGCGAACAGAACCAACACACACTGTTGGTCTGCACATGCACATCATCTCTGCCTAGTTAGAAAGACGCGGGATCCGTGTGTGAAAGGACCCGGGCTGCCCCCGGGTGTGACATACTGACATGCTCTCCAGCGCCTCCCAGACTCAGCTACGGGCCACCCAACTTCCTGACCGCTTTCATGTCAGACGTCAAAACAAAACATGTCTCTTTTTCCACTCTCGTCTTTCAATGTACCTAACTACTCAAAAAAGCAAACCTCCACCTCTGAAAGTAAAACTGACAGCGAGGAAGGAAACACCCGAGCTTCTGTTTCTGCACTGACTACCAATGGCTGCTGGTCAATGGAAACCTGGCCACATGGGTATTTCTCAGTGGCCAGAGTCTCTGGACTGAAGGTACTGCCACTGCCTCTACCAGGCAACTGTGGGATGCTAGGAGGCCCATGCCTTCCAGATACATCCCAGGTAGGGAAGCAGCGATGTGCCAGAGGGAACCAGAGACAGAGAACACCTGAAACCTTACTTAGGCAAGATGCCCTTACAAACAGGAATCTCTGCAGTAAAAGTAGAATTTACCTCATCAGTATTTCCTTGCACCCATTTCTTCATAGCTTGTGAGAACATGGATCCTAGAAAACAAAGCCAAAGCTGAATGTAGATCTCACGCATAATTTTACATTTAAAAAAATGCCCTTATTTAAAAACTATTTCCCAGACATGGATTTTTTTTGGGGGGGGGATAACCTCACCCCCAAATTAAGTAAAAACTGATTATATTGTCTCCATAACAGGATACTTAACTTTCAAATATTAAGGTTTGAAAAATTGTGAAAAGCTGTTTTAGAGTTCTAGATTTTTCTTCTACTCGCTTCACCTGAGGAAACAAACTATCGAGTGTTAGATTTGCAGCAAACATTCAAAGAGTAAAACAAAACCATGAGGAGGATGTGGTCTTGGGGTAAGAATCTAGCAGCACACCAGGAGGTATCAATCCACCACCAGGGACCCAAATCTTTCCGCTCAGCTCCGATACAGAAGGGCGTCCAGGGCAGAGTACGCTGCTCGGCGCTGGGCCTCTGGTCCGCGTGAGTTCGCTGGGTAAGACCAGTGTCTTCAAGGGCCAGCCACACTCTGCCCAGGCCACAACACACCTCCGCTTCCTGGGAGATACACAACCTAATCTACACCTGCAGTCTAGACGCGGAGGGATCGCCAAGGACGTGGGCTAGCCTCTACTTCCAGGAATTAAATACACAGCGTCTCCTTTCATTCATACAAACAGGCTCGCATCCTGACGCTGCCTTAAACCAAGTGGTTGGCAGATCGTTTCTCGGGCAAGGCCCTGACTAGTTCAAGGACTGGGACCCAGCTCTCCAGTTCTATGGTTCCATACAACTACAGCATTCATGGGAAACAAAAGCCTGGATCCTTCCCCCTGCATAACTGCTTATGATTAGCTAAAAGTTTGAACGCTGGTCCGGTTAAGTTTAATGTCAGGTAGAGCCACCAGAGCCGCAACACTTCGTGATCTGCCTGACGTCCCTGGCGGCTGTGGGACCCCCAGCCTCGCTGCGCTGACGGTCTCCCACTCACAAACCGCCCCAACGTGCTCCAAGGCACCTACTCTCTTCCTTGCAGCCTCCAGCTCAGAAATTAGCTTAATCCTCTATTAAAAATTAACATTGTAATTTTTCATCTAGAGAACTCATGTTAAAACTCATCTACCTTCCTCATTTACTCTCCATATGAAATCTGTCACCAAACTCCACCCTGGATGCAGTCTCCTGAATTCCCCCTGGGAAGTCTTATAAATCTGATCTTCTTTCTAATTCCTGCTACCATTACCTACCCTCCATTCTTCTTTTTCTTCTCTCTACATTACTAGCAAATTCTACTACGTGGCTAGTCTAATTCCGGTCTCTCCCCAACTCCCATTCATTCCCAGACTATGGGCAGAAAAATGCACCTCACTGCTCTCTGCTTAGAAACCTCTGGTGCCTGAATGACAGTGACACAGGCTTCTTCCTGTGACAGGCAGGGGCTTTCCCAGCGTAAGCAGGGCTTCATCTCCCGCCACTGCACCCCGGCACAGGGGACTGAGCTGCAGGGACTACCCGCTCACCACGCTCTTTACAATTCCTTCTTGCTACACTTTGTCCCAGACGACTCGAAGGTAACTTAAAATTACCTTGCTTGCCCTGAGAGCAAAGTTCTCATATTTGCAGAAGAGAGATACACTGCCTCAAAACTCAGCCCTTTCTTCTGTGCTCTACTGTCGGAGTTTTAAAATCCAAAATGAAACCACAGGTTGGTAAACGACAAAGATTCTTCGCAGCTGCCCCCAGCAAGGAGAGGGAGGGACAGGAAGCAGAGCTGAACTGCAAACAACCCTGTCAACATGGTACTCGGACGCAAAGCCCTGGGGTTGCTATTACTCTGCTCGGTGACCCCCAACAAGTTGCAGCTCCCCTGATCCTCAACGTCCTCACTTGTAGAAGAAGGAGGGGCACCCACAGATGCATCATCTAAGATTTGAATGAGCTTGAAAATGCTCAGAAACCTCCGGCATTTGGGTCTGAGAAGAGGGAAGCGGAGCTCTGAGTATTTTCACAAGAATGAAACAATTTGGATGAGAAAACTTAGTGTCTGTGTCACCAAGAACAATTTTCTTCTTAAATAAAATAAATAAAACCCGTAATCTTACCACGCAGATAACATCCACTGAAATTCTTCAAGGTTAATTAATTCAGGGAGTACCTACCACGTGCCAGGCGTAGTTTTAGAATCAGGGAATGCGATGCCAAATAAGATAGACAAAATCTCTGCTGTCAGAGGGGTGATACTCTAGTAATGGAAGAGAAATGAGACTATGAACAAGCATATGCATATAAATGGACAAGATGACTTCAGACCGGGAACAAGAAGACGAAGAAGTGACGTGTTGGTGGGGTGGACGGCCCCAGACCACGTGGGCTGGGAGGTCTCCTGGGAAGAGGGCGTCTGTGAGGGGAGGGGCCGCAGACGCCCTCAAGGAGGGGGCCTCCGAAGAATGGAGGAGCGTCCAGCTGGAGCTCAGTCTGCAAAGGGAAGCGCCATTCGTCGTTCGAGGTGAAGCTATAGAGGCAGCCAGGGGCCACTGAAGGTCACAGCGAAGGGGCGAGAGGGTGCCGTGGGGGGGGGGGGCTAAGCAGCAAGTGGAGTGAGGAAACTCAGAAAGGAGAGGAATAGGGTACAGCGGAAAGTAAAGGATCCCTCTTCTCATCCCCAAAGCACTCTAGGCTACATCTTCTTGCATCCTTTCAGGAGACGGAGATGGAAGTACCTCTCTCTACACATCTATTCTCCTTTTAAAAACACTATGTAGCATCACCCATGACGTAGGCCAACCAAAACGTGTAACTTGAACCATCAGGCCTCAGGTGCACCTTCCACTTTGGAAGAGACACGAGGGAGGAAGGAGTGAGGAAAGGAACACAACCCGGAGCACCCGAAGGCTCGGGCGTCCCCCGGGGCAGCAGCACAACAGGCCTGCCCAGGCAGCGCCGCGGAACAGAGGCCACACCCTCTCAGCTGCATCCCTGGGGCCCAGCGCAGTGTCCTGCACACAGGGGTCACTTCAGTGCCTGCTGAGCGAGTGAACCGAATCTGTAAGCTCCTACACAACGCCACTCACTCACCGAAAAACACCCGACTCACAGAGACACCTGACAACTAACGGAAGCGCCGGGACAGACAGACGTATCTACTCAGACTGCAGGAACTACCAGTTGTTACCTGCCGTGGCGCATCTCGGTTAAAGCAGTAACACCAGTAACTGGAGGCATGGGCTTGCTGGCAGAGACGCGATCCTGCTGCCTCCACTTTCAGAGAACCAAACCCCACCATTCCTCCGCTACTGGACCCACGGCCGCCGTCCTCGCCCCTTACACTGACCGCGGCGAGAACGTCGTTTCCCTGCCCGTTTCCCTGCCCCCCGCGCCCCGACAGTCTATGCTCCAACCAGCCGTGGGGTCGCCCTTCTGACAACATCACTCACATCGTGTGGCTTTCCCGCTCCAGCCTCCCGTGCATCCCCACATCTTCTGCCCGATAAAGACACGCTAGACCGTAAGTCTCTTGACAGCAGGATCTGCGCCCTCTAACCTGCCAGTGTGAGTGCACAGAGGCCTGAAAAAATCATTTACTGAAAGAACTGTGTAGACGTCCTTGCACCTTTATGCTTTTCCCAGCTGTGTACCTCAGACTTCTCTGGCAAAACAGGAATAAAACCAATTATTGGGATGAACTAATAAAGACAAGTAGGTTAACGGGCCCTTTTTTGGTTTATGGTTTAACCTACTTCAACGACTGTTGCACTTTCTGCTCACTCCGTTAATTTATATCTGACCCCAAAGTAGATTATTCACCAACATAAATCGGTGCGACTCATCCCCCAACGACATGTGTTCAAAACTAAGATAAACACGCTGGGAATGTGGTTCTATTCCATTCAACAGCAACATGAACAAGAGCTCTTAACTTTAGACACATTTATCAAAATGGAGCATTTTCTTCTTACATAAGTTAGTATTTTTTTTTACTCGAGGCAGTACTGTCAGTTCAACCACACTGATAAATTTCTAGATATTATCTGACTGGATCTACATTGGTTTCCAAAATCTTCCTGTATAAACCAGTTGTTTGGAAGCTGAAATCAGTCACAAACAACGTACCTGTCAAAAAGGATTTCTGTGTTTAACTTTTGGAATTAACCAAACACTCTTTTGCTGATTAAACAAAGGAACTGAATTTCAACCTATTAATATTTTCCACATTATAATTTCATCATAATTTTCAGCGATTTAGAGGAAATCTAATACAATAAAGAGTCTCAAGATAAACCTTAAGTCCAACCTGGACTGGATATATTGCCTTTAAATAGAAAGGTGACAAGTGCCTTTTCACACAGACGTGCCTCTGTGACAGGAAAGCAGGTTCAGTACCTCCTGATCAGAGCGACTGTACAGACCTGACTACACGAAGCCCTGATACCCATGCATGACTGCAGATGCAGGGTCACAGAGATGGCAGTCACTTTGTAAAAGAAACAGTCTGTATCTCAATGGTCCTTCACTTACAGTCAGTGACTAACATGAGTAGAGGCGAGACAAGAGCAGTAAATAAAAACACCACAAACCTTTTGATTTCTTTACATCAGGTTCAGGCTCAGATTCCCGGATGAACTGCCCCAAGTCACTCACTCTTCCAAACGTCATCTTCCTAGGTAAGTATGAAAAGAATATAATTTATAACATCAATTTTAAATTAAGAAGAAAAAATCAATTTTTAAGCATCTCATCTAGATCTAGAAAGCCAGAAATACAATTTACGTCTATCCCATGTTACTCAGAGTGGGGCTTACCTCAAAAGAACCACCCCCACAGAAAGTCATCTTTACGTCAAAGCAATTCCACTCAAGGTCCTCAGAAAGTTTATGAAACATGGTGAATTAGTAGATAACTCAGTTATAAAAATTCATACAGAAAAGGCATAAGAATAGCCAAAATAACTTTGTAAAAGAGGCAGAAAGGTAGGACTTGCCCTAACAAGATCAAAATATGTTGTAATTATATACATTATATAGTAACAGAAAGCAAACTTAGAAGGCAGAGAACACAGTGAAAGGCCTTATTTTTAACAGATGTTAGTAACTGATAATTAATATCCAGAAACACACAGAATTCCAACAAATCACTATGGAATTAGCCAACAGAAAAATGTGAAAAGGAGATGAATAGCCATTCACAGAAGAAAAATCTGAACCACCAACAAACAGCCCAAAAGAAGCTCAATCTCATAAGCAATAATCCCAGATTAGTGAAAAAGTTTAAACTTTGATATTATTTATTTTGACAAGTATGTGGGGAAAATTAGTATCTCTATTAATGATTGGTAAGAATGTAAAATGTACAGATCCTTTTAAAGGTAAACTGGTAAGGGCTATTAAAATTTTAAAACTGCTTCTTGGCACTAGGAAATATAAAAATAAGTCCTCTGCTATACTGTTTAACAGTAAGATTGCAAGCAACTTAAATACTCATCAATACCAAAATGGCCAAATAGTAACACAGCACACTATGGACTACTCTGCCACAGCTACGAGCTATAATTATTTATAGAACATTCTAACATGGTTAAAATGAGGTAAATCTGTGTAGACTAACAGAAAAATCTTCAAAATTCACTGTGAGTGAAAGCACAAGATACAGAATATCAGTTACATAAACATAAGAAACAAAAACATACACCACAACATAGCAGTGACCACCCTCGAGGAAGGGAGACAACAGGCCCTGCTGTGCAATAAGGGGGCTCAGCCTCACCTGTAAACTCAGCTTTCATGAGAGATTAATACATTTGTAACTGAAAGTTAGTTGGAAGAAGAAAGACAAATCTTGTGGTGTCTGCAAGTTACTTCATTTCAGACAAAGTGGATCTTCTTTTTCAGAGGGCCTTCCTAGTGAGTCACTGATTCTACATGGGGACCAATCGTACCAACCGGTGCAGGCTTGTTTGCCTTCTGGAAAATTGCAGGAAGATGCTAAAATCATAAAGCTAAAACAAACACTGAAAACTACCTCTGAAGATTGAGGAAAATAATTATTTCTCTATTTTTGACCCATTTTATACGTTAAAAAATATATATTTATTTTACAAATTTAAATTTAATGAATTTTTATATATATTTATTTTACACACACACAAAAACTACAGAAATAAAACATCTTGCAACTGATAGACTTTCTCAAGTAAGATTTGAAATAAATGAACCAACCATTCCTTAAGAATGGCATGAAGTCACCAGGCTTACTGTCCACCACTTCCTACAAGAAGAAATGAAGATTACTGCAACCCCGACATGGCCGAGGACAACAACCTGATCTCTCCAAGGTACTTTCCAGACTCCTTGGTCTGTCAACTATCACTTTACTTTCGGATGAAAGCAATTAAGCATGCTGAAATTCCTTTTTGTGGTACTGCTGGGACTGGGGTGGGGGAATCAAGCCTTTACACAGGGTTCTGTGTTTTCAAGCCATCTTTAGGGAAGAGGCAATGATTTTATGATTCAATCCATGGTAAAGTCCAAGAAGTGGTGTATCACAGGAGGATGGGCAAATCTTTCTGTTACAGACAAAATAAACAACCTAGTAATTCTTAAATACAAAGGAATGATTTTATTCCATTTTCCAAGTACAGCTGGCTCTCCATATCTGTGGGTTCACCCTCTACAGAGTCAACCAACTGCTGACTGAAAATATTCAGGAAGAAAAAAAGAATTCCAGAAAGTTCCAAAAAGCAAAACTTGAATTTGCTGTGTACTATCAACTATTTACATAGCATTTACATTGTGCTCACAACTATTTATACAGCATGGGCACTGCATTAGGGGTTATAAGTATCCTAGCGATGACGTACACAGGTTTAAAACACTAAGTAAGCCACTTTAGGTAAAGGACTTGAGCATCCTCAGATGTCAGTATCTGAGGGGGTCCTGGAACCAATCCCCTGCAGCCACTGAGGGATGACTGTGATAGTTACACAGTCCAGAATAAATCATCTTGGCGTCTTGGTACTTGATTTTTGCTTTTAAGGCAGAGACTCTGAAACAGCTGGCATGTGAACCAAATGAAAGCGGAAGCGACAGCCTAAAACACACCATGCAGACATGACACTCACTAGTCTCGTGTGCGGTGGTGCAAGGACGGTGGTACTGACATTTATCGAGTGCTCACTGATACCAGGCCCTAGTTCAGATGCTTTTCAAGTATCATCTCATTCAATCCCCCCAACAACCCAGTGAAGTAGGAACGCTACCCTCATCTTACAGACAGAGAAACTGAGACACAAAGGGGTCAAAGAGCTTGCCGGTAAGCGGCGGAGCCGAGACGGAAACCCAGGACGTGCCCCGAGCCCTCACTCTGAACCACCCCCCACGGAGCACTCGTGTGAGAGCACTGGGCACATACAGCAGCAATCAGAAACCGTTCTTACATTTCAAACTGGAAAATACAAAAGATGCTCACCCTGCATATGTCCGTTGATATAAAGATTCTGGATCCAGACTTGCAGCATCCACAATTATCGCTTCATCAAAATTTTTCAGAATTTTAACACTGGCTTTTTTCACACTGGACTACAACAGAAGTTGTGAAATTAGTAGTGGGTTATTCAGGAATCAAATCGGTCCTGGGTTTTAATATAACAGATCTGGACAAAATCTTTACTTCTGAAACACCTGTACTTCTCACTCAACCCCGTTACTAGTGAGACACTTGACAGCAGTGACTCTGAAATGGAACCTCAAAGCACGCAATTAAAACATGCGACACGTGCACCTGTAAGTCAAGTGTGTTTTTCTTAATGACCTAAGTTCCAACAGACATGCCGACGGTCCCAACCATGCCAAACTCCCATCCTTTGGGGCACATGTATCTTTGCTAATAAATGTAAAGCCCAACTTCTACATGATAAACATGAACGCTTTTGATTCTCAGTGTGGCCCTGTGACGAACGAGAACATAAAGGACACTTTCTAAAATGACCGGCTAGACAGAGAGCGGCACAATCCCTCCCACTCACGTCCACGGAAACAAAGCAAGTCAGAGCTGGTGCGTCCATGAAGTACAGGGCGCGGGCCAACCCAGAGACTCCACTTTTAAATGTTCAATTGCGGGGAAGAGTATAGTTCAAAGTGGCAGAGCACACTGCTTAGCATGCACGAGGTTCTGGGCTCAGTCCCACTACCTCCTCTATAAACAAACAAGCAAACCTAATACCCACCCCAAATAAATTAAAAAAATAAAAATTAAATTAGAGACAGACTCGCACTTACATACACTGCCTTACACACAAGCTTACTTACTGCAGCACCACTGAAAATAACAGACAGGAACACACTTAACATCTACAACTGAAGCGTACGTTAAGTTAAAAAAAATAGTAACGGAACAGATGCTTACAGAACACTCTACAGTAGGGGTGAAAAGGGCTCTCTCTGTGTGCTGAGAAGGGCGCACAATTAATCAGAAAGAGGCACCAGAATAAGAGAAGAGGGAATTCTTCCATGAGGCCACTGAGGTAAGACACCAAAACCAGGCATCTCAAGAGAAGAAAACTTTGGACACTATCTCTCAGAGTGAAACGCAAAACCCTCAGCCGAAGACTAGCGGCCAAGCCCAGCACCGCACCCGCGCCCCCCGCACCCACCGCACCACAGCAGGCGGGGCTGTCCCGAGAACGCAGGGCTGGGCTGACGCCGGAAACCGACAGAGAAAAACCAAACCCACGCAAGCGCCTCAGCTGACACAGAAAGGACGCCTAACAGAACCCAACACCTTTCATGGTAAAAAAAATTCAACAAACAGAATAGTAGGGACGTCAACCTGATAAAGAGCATTGGTGAAAGTCTCACACCGAACATCACAGTAAACGACGAAAACCCGACCGCTTTCCCGAGAGATCAGGAGCAAGACGCCCACCGTCACGACTTCCCCTAAGCACTGTCCTGCGAGTTCTAACCGGAGCAGCTCGGCAGGCAAAGGAAAGAAGCATCCAAAGTGGGCAGGAAGAAAGAAAATTAGTTCCATCCACAGACAACATAATCTTACATACAGAAAATCCTGACGAGTCCACAGGAAAACTATTAGAGCTGACATATGAATTTAGTAAAGCTGAAGGTACAAAACACACCAAAAGCAGTTCTGTTTCTGCACACCGTCAATGAAGAATCAGAACATGAAATTAAGAAAGCAAATTACAGTAGCATCAAAAAGAATAAAATGCTTAGGAATAAACTGACCCAAGGAGGTGTAAGACTTATACACAGAAAACTACAGAACACGGCTCAAAGAAATGAAAGGCCGCCTACATGGAACGGCAGCCCACGTTCGTGGACTGAAAGGCAGCGTCGTTAAGATGGCAATACTGCCTAAAGCAATCTAAAGACTCAGTGCAACCCTGACCAAAATGGAAAAGCTGATCCTAAAATTCACATGGAATGGCGAGAGACCCAGAACAGCCAAAACTATCTTGCAAATGAAAAAAAGCAAAGTCAGTGAACACATACTTTCTGATTTCAAAACTTACAGAGAGAGCCTTGCTTATGGCAATAAAATTGCTACTGTCTTATAAACTAAGAAAATTGATCCAAGTCCAGGGTTACTTATTTAGTTGTCAACAGGGATGAGGAAACAACTCTGCTACATTATTAAAACCACGGTGAAGAAACTAGACCGGGAACACACCACCAGTTCTGCCACTCACTGCGTGGCTTTGATAAAATCAGGCACCTTTCTACTATGTCCCCAGAACTCTTTCCTTGGGCACAACCCATTTTGTGTGATTTGGGGAGAATCAGGTCAGGTCTGATGAATGAAAGCACTCCAAAAAGACCAAAGAAGGTTAAGGAGCTGTCCAATGACACCACGGTTCAAAACGAAACCAAAAGCTCTTCAGTGAAAGAGTAATAAATCTAGGAGTTCATGCAATCATCCTATAAAAAAGCATTCCAAATTCAGTAACCAAAATTTCTCAAATAATTATACAGAGAGGCTTTCTGGAGGCTATAGACACGTCATATCATTTGATTATTAAAAGCAGCAGCCACAGAGCCAGTAAGTGCCAGTGCCAGAACAAAGGCCTGAATGACACACACGCCCCCTTTCAGTGTAACTCGCCAGCAGCCGTCCACACACACTCTGGTCAGACTAGACAGTAAGCAGGCTGACTCTGCTTCTCCTTTGTTTTTGTTTCTTCTACAACTTAAAACTTACAAACGGGGTCTGACACCGGTATCTGAACGGAAGGATCCGTACGCCCTCCTTCCTAACAGCGGAGGAAATCGGTGGGTACCTGAGAAGCCAAACCGTCAGGAGCCACCTGGGTGAGCGTCGTCAGGAGGGCCCCCAGGGCCATGGGCAGTCAGCGACACACCCCCTCCCAGAAACTCGTCTCCGCGAACCGAATGGATGAGATCATTCAAATATTTATAATAGAGATTGCTGGACAAAAAGCCAGGTAAAAAGACCTGAAAGAGAGGATATGCATTATTTCAATGGTGGAATCACACACGCCACAACTTTATTTCAAAACACAATTCTACCTACAATGCTACCAGTTACCACACACGATTTTGCTTCTCCTTGTTACATTCCAAATATCACCCCTTTGTATACAGTTTACATTCTAACTCAAACTATAATGAGAACTTACAATTTACAGGTACTTTGCCCCCAAAACACTTGCCATGCAACTACTGAATGGACTTGATATCAAGACTTCTTAGTGACCAGAAACCAGTCACTAAGAAGTGGATATAATTTGAAACTAGATTTTTCTGGTTTGTTATAAATATTTTTGCATATACACTGATTCTGACTTTTGAACTGATTTCCTTAAGATAAATTACCAGGGGTGTGATGACTGAGTGAAATGGTCTGAAGATTTTAGCTCTGATAATGCAGGAGGATGTTGAAGACATATCATTGCACATCAGGCTTTCCAACACTGCTGTTGTTTTTTTTAAAATCATTGTTTAATAAATGTCTAATGCTATATGATGTTTTTATCTGCATTTAAAAATTATATTGATGCTACGTTTCCACATTTATTATTGGCATTTCCCATTACCAACTTTTCCTTCACAACACTTGGCACAACTGTAAATATGTACGCCTGTGTTTAATATGTGCCTTCCTCACAGACGGAGGTCCAGGAGGGCAGGAACCACGTCCTGTGCACCGCTGCACCACCAGCGTCCAGCACAGAGACGCTCAGTGCTACT
The DNA here is from genome assembly GCF_009834535.1 of Camelus ferus. Classification (NCBI taxonomy): domain Eukaryota; kingdom Metazoa; phylum Chordata; class Mammalia; order Artiodactyla; family Camelidae; genus Camelus; species Camelus ferus. The sequence continues at coordinate 18,015,642 of NC_045711.1, read as the reverse complement.
TGACGAAGCATCCTTGACTGTATTCTTAAAATTGGCTTAACTTCCTTAAATACACAGTTAGTAAGGACTATTTTACAGTTTGTTTTTCTGTATTTTAACTTTATTAACCAGAAAGTTTACGTTCTTTGTATGATACAGATCTTGAACTTTTCCTTTATGATCAGAAACTTTTCATTTTAATCATGAAAAAATGACCAACCCTGGGCAATTGCTGATAGTCCATCCAGGTTACCACTAGCCCTTCAATGATTTTTTTTATGTGTAACTCTTCCATATTCCTGAAACCCAGTTTCTACATGTGGTGTCGTGTAATCCCTTTCCGCCTAGATGCCCAGGACATATTTAAGCCAAATAAACTCATGGCTCATCCTGGGCCCTGCAACGCCGAGTAAAGCCCGCTCTGGTTCATTAGAAGACTGATCCACGCACCACTTCCAACACTTGGTTATTAGGCAGTCATTACTGAGGCCCTGTAAGCGACCGCGACGCTGAGAACTCGCGCTGCAGCCCCGCTGGGGTCCTGGTGAGACACTTGGACCGTCTCCAGGCTAATGCTGCAGGACCCTATGCAGTGACCCACGGGTGTGACAATGAGTGAGGAGAGCGCTTCACACTTTTAATGCTTGCTGAGTCGGACGCTGCGTCCCTAACACGCACTCTATACATCTTACCTCATTTTTACCCACAAACTACGCTGAGGTAAGTATCTCTATTAGTCCATTTCACAGACGAGCAAAGGTAGAGAAGGTGAGGAGCTGTCCCGAGGTCAGCCAGTCTGTGAAGACGAACGCGCAGCACGTGCGCCCCACCCCTGCCATGCAGCTTCCACCTTCCACCGTTCTGTTACAACTGGTTTTCCCCACACAGTATTTTGGGTTCCAGCGGTAAAAACTTCTCGTGGTTTAATGCCTTTGAAGTCTGGTTACCTTCTCCATGGTCGTCCAGGCCTGACGTAACGGAGTGGTGAAACAGTTGGGCAGGGGCCCACCTTCCCTGCAGATGTTGGATTCAATTTCTAACCGCACAACGTCATCGAATCCAAGAGGATGTGTGGCTTGGAGGGAGAAGTACCTATGGAAGAAAGACAGCCAAAGTGAAACCGAATGCCACACAATTATTAGCAGCTTCTGGCCCCTACGCCAGAGACTCTTCTGTGGGGCTACTTGATTCAGCCCGCAGACCCAGGACACAGAGAGGGGCTGCTGACAGCCCTGCCCCAACCTTTATTCCCGCTGCCCCCGAGGTACCTGAGTCAACCCGCCACCATCCTTAGCTCCACTCTTCTGTTTCCGCAGGAAAAAACTTTCTTTTTTCTTGTTATCAGCATTTTCTTAACAAAAAGTGAGTCTCCCATCTCGCAACAAATAAATTGGCAAATATTCCTCTATGATTTAAATTTTGGAGCACTCCAGACCAAATATTTAAATGTAAATGCTTGCTACATTAACGTCCATATAACAACGTTTCCTATATAATACTTTCCCACAAATACATTATACTAAAATAAACACTGGACAAACATTAAAAGCTGCATCCCAGTCCAAGTTCTGCCACTAATTCACCCTGTGACTTTGAGAAAGGCACTACCCTCTGAGCCTCAGTTTTCTTATCTGCAAAATGGGAAAAATCAGACTAGCTCCCTAATCTGGCTATTTATCGGAATCACCTGGGTGTCTTCTAAAACTAAAGGCCCCTGGGTCACACCTCCAACCGGCTGAGTCAGACTCTCTGAGAGGACAGAGGAGCTCCTGGGTGCTTCTCCTGCTCACAGCCCAGCGCGAGCCTGCGCAACAGCGGCCAGGACACGTGGCCCGGACTCTTCTCCACCCTCCAGTCCTCCTCTTACCACTTGCTTGTGGACACAGAGACATATTACTTTTCTTTACAGAACAAAGAAAATCAAAAAAAAAAAAAAAAAAAAAAGAAAAAAAAGAGGGACAGAGTTTTCCGTTCTGCTCACTGTAAGATTTTGCTGCCCTCTTATTTTCACTGAAAACTACTGAAAAACTATCCCCCTCTGAGTCATCAGTCTGGCTGAGCAGCTCTGCACCAGAAGACATGGTCACCCCCGCACAGGTATTTAAGACCCTCTGCAGTCCAGTCCAGCGAGTTCCTCCTCCGCTTACACGCCCTGCTCAGGTGTCAGTTACCCAGAGCCAAGAGTCTTTAGTGACATGCTCCCCAGGTTCCTATGGCTCTGCTTGTGCTGGTGCCTCTGCCAAGAATGTCCTTTCCCACTTTCTCTGGCCAGCAGAATCCAACTCAGAATCCAATCCAAATCCTCCTTCTGTGAAACCCTCAATGAACTCACCGCCACCATCCCGCTTGCCACACACACACCTCCCCTTTCCCCATCAGCAACTTTTACTCTAAGGACCCCCACGCTGTGCACACCCCAATGAAAAGCAGCTTGTACGTGGCTCCCTGTGAGCTCCTTGACAGCAGAGACTGAGTTTATTCATCTTTATTTCCAAAGAAGACACCAAATACTCAGTAAGTATCTGCGAAACGCTGAATGCACCTATCAACCAAACTCACTTGTCATATAAAATCATGGCGTCGTTCTGCGCTTCCTGTCCATCATACTGGCCCTTTTTGGCAGCAAGCTGAGACTGGAAGTTATCAGCTGCCAACCAGAACTGTAAGATATTCACTGCATCCTCTTTTTCCATGTACTGGGAAGAAAAAATACAGAAGAAAATAAGACTACAAGCAGATTTCTCTCACCAACTCCAATCCATATGTGAGTTCCAACTATTAATATACAAGACACAAAGGAAAAAAACAACACAAAACAAAAAACCAACCTTTCCCACCCCCCTCCAAACAGATCTACATGTTTAGTTAATGCCAGCCAGCAACTTACAGTCATTTGAGATCGAAAAGTTTAAAAATATTCTTTTAGGAGAAAAAACAAAACAAAACAAAAACCTAACAACAGCAAAAAACCCAACCACCACGCAGCTGAATGCAAACTTTAGTGAACCAGAATAAAAATGACAGTAAAGATGGATTAGTGGCTCCTCACTGGCAACATTCAAATAGTAAACTAACCAGACCAAATCTTTTTTTTTTAAACATTTTTTTATTGAGTTATAGTCATTTTACAATGTTGTGTCAAATTACAGTGTAGAGCACAATTTTTCAGTTATACATGAACATACACATATTGTCACATTTTTTTTCCGCTATGAGCTACCACCAGATCTTGTATATATTTCCCTGTGCTGTACAGTATAATCTTGTTTATCTATTCTACATATGCCTGTCAGTAGCTACAAATTTTGAACTCCCAGTCTATCCCTTCCCTCCCCCCACCCCTGGCAACTACAAGTTTGTATTCTATGTCTATGAGTCTGTTTCTGTTTTGCATTTATGTTCCCCCTTTTTTTTTTAGATTCCACATATAAGCGATCTCATATAGTATTTTTCTTTCTCTTTCTGACTTACTTCACTTAGAATGACATTCTCCAGGAACATCCAATTTGCTACAAATGGTGTTATGTTGTCGGTTTTTATGGCTGAGTAGTATTCCATTGTATAAATATACCACCTCTTCTTTATCCAGTCATCTGTTGATGGACATTTAGGCTGTTTCCACATCTTGTCTATTGTAAATAGTGCTGCTATGAACATTGGGGTACAGGTGTCTTTTTGAAGTAGGGTTCCTTCTGGATATATGCCCAGGAGCGGGATTCCTGGGTCATATGGTAAGTCTGTTCCTAGTCTTTTGAGGAATCTCCATACTGTTTTCCACAGTGGCTGCACCAACCTGCATTCCCACCAGCAGTGAAGGAGGGTTCTCTTTTCTCCACAGCCTCTCCAGCATTTGTCATTTGTGGACTTTTTGAATGATGGCCATTCTGACAGGTGTGAGGTGACACCTCACTGTAGTTTTGATTTGCATTCTCTGATAATTAGTGATACTGAGCATTTTTTCATGTGCCTATTGATCATTTGCATGTCTTCACTGTGGAGAATTGCTTGTTTAGGTCTTCTGCCCATTTTTGGATTGAGCTGTTTGTTTTTTTATTAAGTTGTATGAGCTGCTCATATATTCTGGAGATCAAGCCTTCGTCGGTTTCATTTGCAAAAATTTTCTCCCTTTCTGCAGGTTGTTTTGTTTTACTTATGGTTTCCTTTGCTGTGCAGAAGCTTGTAAGTTTCATTAGGTCCCATTTGTTTATTCTTGCTTTTATTTCTATTGCTTGGGTAGACTGCTCTAGGAGACCATTTTTGAGATGTATGTCAGATAATGTTTTGCCTATGTTTTCTTCTAGGAGGTTTTTTGTATCTTGTCTTATGTTTAAGTCTTTGATCCATTTTGAGTTAATTTTTGTGTGTTTAGTGTAAGTGAGTGTTCTAGCATCATTGATTTACATGCTGCTGTCCAGTTTTCCCAACACCATTTGCTGAAGAGACTGTCTTTATTGCATTGTATATTCTTGCCTCCTTTGTCGAAGATTAGTTGACCAAAAGTTTGTGGGTTCATTTCTGGGCTCTCTATTCTGTTCCATTGGTCTATATGTCTGTTTTTGTACCAATATCATGCTGTTTTGATGACTGTAGCTCTATAGTATTGTCTGAAGCCTGGGAGAGTTATTCCTCCAGCCTCTTTCTTCTTCTTCCGTAATGCTTCAGCAACTCTAGGTCTTTGATGGTTCCATATAAATTCTATTATGATTTGTTCTAGTTCTGTGAAATATAACCTGGGTAATTTGATAGGGATTGCATTAAATCTGTAGATTTGCTTGGGCAGTGTGACCATTTTAACTATATTGATTCTTCCAATCCAAGAGCATGGGATATCTTTCCATTTTTTTAAGTCTTCTTTAATTTCCTTAATCAGTGTTTTATAGTTTTCTGTATAAAAGTCTTTCATCTCCTTGGTTAGATTTATTCCTAGGTATTTTATTACTTTGGGTGCTATTTTAAAGGGGACTGTTTCTTTACTTTTTCTGTTGATTCATCATTAGTGTAAAGAAATGCAACTGATTTTTGAACGTTAATCTTGTAACCTGCTACCTTGCTGAATTCTTCGATTATTTCTACTAGTTTTTGTGTGGACCTTTCAGGGTTTTCTATATATAGTAGCATGTCATCAGCATATAATGACACTTTTACCTCTTCTTTTCCAATTTGGATCCCTTTTATTTCTTTCTCTTGCCTGACTGCTGTGGCTAGGACTTCCAGGACTATGTTGAATAGGAGTGGTGATGGTGGGCAGCCTTGTCTTGTCCCAGATTTTAGTGGGAAGCTTTTGAGTTCTTCACTGTTGAGTACTATGCTGGCTGTAGGTTTGTCACATGTAGCTTTTATTATGTTGAGATATGTTCCCACTTTACCCACTTTGGCGAGAGTCTTTATCATAAATGGGTGTTGAATTTTATCAAATGCTTTTTCTGTATCTATTGAGATGATCATGTGGTTTTTGTCCTTTTTCCTGTTGATGTGATGTATTACATTGATTGATTTGCATATGTTGAACCACCCCTTGTGTCCCTGGGATGAACCCCACTTGATCATGATGTATAATCCTTTTTATGTGCTGTTGGATTCTATTTGCTAATATTTTGGTAAGGATTTTGGCGTCTATGTTCATCAGTGATATTGGTCTGTAATTCTCTTTTTTGGTAGTGTCTTTGCCTGGTTTTGGTATCAAGGTGATGGTGGCTTCATAGAATGAGTTTGGGAGTATTCCCTCCTTTTCAGTCTTCTGGAAGAGTTTGAGAAGGACTGGTATGAGTTCTTCTTTGTGTGTTTGGTAGAATTCCCCGGTGAAGCCGTCCAGTCCTGGACATTTATTTGTAGGGAGGTTTTTTATTGCTAATTCGATTTCATTTCTAGTGATCGATTTGTTCAAGGGGTCAGATTCTTCTCGGTTCATTCTTGGTGGACTGTATGTTTCCAGAACCTTGTCCATCTCCTCTAGGTTATTCATTTTGGTTCCATACAGTTTTTCATAATATTCTTGTATGATATTCTGTATATCTATGTTATTTGCTGTAATTTCTCCATTTTCCTTTCTTATTTTGCTTATTTGTGCTCTCTCTTTCTTCTTCTTTTTGAGTTTGGCCAGAGGTTTGTTGATTTTATTTACTTTTTCAAAAAAACAGCTTTTGGTTTAATTGATTTTTTTCTATTTTTTTTAAATCTCTATTTTATTTATTTCCTCCCTGATCTTTATTATTTCCTTCCTTCTGATGACTTTTGGGTGTTTTTGCTCTTCTTTTCGGACCAAATCTTTTATACTTGGTCATTTCCACCATTCCACACAGCCGTATTAACCAGAACAAATGCTGACTTAAACTTATGGCAAAAAGAGGGAGTGAAAAAATAAATCAACTGAGTAACTGTTCCTGTGAAGAGGGAGGATGCAAGTGTGAGGCTAAGTTGCTGCCTGTGAGACCTGGAATCCTTGCTGCTTAAGAGGCACTTGCTTTGCAATGAAGCGATTTGCTGCGGCCTAACAGCTGCAGAGCCGGAAGCCTCGCTGGGCGGCCCTGCCGAGCGGCTCAAGGAGACTGATAACAGCAGGGAAACTCCCTGCTTCCCCTCTCTCTTCTGAAGTCTGGTCACAAACATTTATGCACTGGAGTCAAGTACCAAATCTGCGGTTTTAAAACAGTTCTAAATAACTAAGTACCTGCATTCTCTTGTAAGAAGAACTTTAATTAGGTTTTTCAAAATTAGTTGTTGCACACCGAATTTTCATGTTCTCTTCAATCTAATATGCCATTGAGTACTCTTGCCATTAGACGCAACACAGAACAGTAATAAAAGTACTTAAATCCAACTGATCTTTTTGGAAATGATATGTGTGCTATCTTCCACAGCCAGGGGCCGAGCAGTTAGGGTCTAGAGGCCGGAATGCCCTAACGGAGTGCAAAAGGAAATGCAGACTTTACCTCAGAGAAATAAAAGAGGGCTGACTCACAGAAGAGGATATCAGCCAGGTAAACAGCTCCACTGGTCAGCACTTCAATCTGGTATTTACAGAAATGGTGACTTCGGAGAAATTCACTAAAGTGCCTGCATGTGGACAAAAAGGTAAACGTGAGGGACCGACCAAGCAAAGAGCTCAACTGGGGCGATACAGCCTTTCCACCCTGTGCGCCTGCAGCTCACCAGCCCAGGCCAGCGTTCCCCCTCTTCTCGCAGTGCGTTCTGCTTCCTCCAGCTGTAAAAGGTCTCCCCACCTCGCACTGGGCAGTAGCTCTCCCCTGATACCTGCCACATGCTACCTCTTATTACAGCAACGAAGGAACATGGCCTATTGCTCTTTTTAGGCTGTAATTTTCCTCAAAGCAGATCCTACATCTGACTGTGCACAGCACCCTTTTCATAAATGTTATGTGAAAGAATGAATACGTAGATTTTTTTAGAGGGCATGCAGCAATAATTGATCTAACAAAACTCTGGAGGCAGTTTCAACAAATCTATGTGAATTCAGTAACACAGCATCCATTAAGCCTCAAGCACGCACTAACAAGCGAGGGTGCCCATCTGAAGACACGCACTGTTTACACAGATAAACCAATCACTACAGCACACCAGTCACAGTCATCCGCAGGGGACTTCAGAATTAAAGTCTTTAAATTAGGAAATACTGGCAGTAAAAATAAAAATCTGTTTTATTTTTAATGCAATTCACATTATTTATATTTAAAAGAAACCATTAACCAAGGCAGTCACAGAGTATGCCTAAAAGATCCTGTAAACATTCAAAGTACTTAAATCCTCAAAGGTAGTTTGTTTTTAGTTCTATTCTTAAGACTGAACCCAAATTCCCAAGGACGAGAAATGCGCAAGGAGGAGGCTGACTTACTCTCGCTCCATCGCACTGAAGACGATGGACTGCGCCAAAACGAAACAGTTTGGATCCACCTGCCCATCTTCTCCGCAGATCTTTGCTGCAAAAGAAATGGTGGATACTTAAGTTTTTTTCTAAGTCCAAACTACACATATTTGTAAATCAAACTAGGAAATAACTGTAAATGCATATAAATTAGAAGATTTTTAAATGAAATGAAAATACGTGAACAGCTGATCTTGAGGTAAAGAAGGCCTTTTGAAGCATACACGCAAAAGTGGAAATCAAAAGATTCAACAATGTAAGATTTTTATACCTTATAATACCCCCATAACAAAATAAAAGGGCAAACTGGGTAAAAAAATTTGCAGCATATATGACAGTTTACTCTGTGAACGACACATTATTTTCACTCACGTATCAAGAGCTCTTACAAACTAAAAAGAAAGTCCCAAAAGAAAAATGAACGAAGGACAGAGAAAGAAAACTGACTAAAGAACAAATATAAAATGGCCAACATGAAAAGACACACGTGCTCTCTAGTGAGCACAGTTTAACTGCAGATCAGAACAAGGAGGATGCCGCCCTCCGTCTAGTCAGTCGGCACACAGCTGTTTCAGCAAACCCTATGCTTGACCGTGTAACGGCACTGCAAGCTTGGGCAGGGGCGTGGGAAAGCTGACCATTAGCGGGAATACAGACTGGTCTATCTCTGGAGGGCAGTCTGGAAGTTTCTAGCATCAGCTTTAAAAATGTATATACCCCTCCAACAAGCAGTTCTATTTCTAGGATTGTAACCCAAGAAATTACGGATTTGTGAAAAGAGCTATCTGTAAGATAAAGTTTATCAAGATGTCATTCGGCACAAATTTTAAAACATAAAATGGGCTAAAATTAGGAGTGGCCTAAATAAACTGACGAACCAATGAGCCGCTTCCCCAGCCCGTGCGCAAGGCTGGAAAGCCCCGCCGCGACGGCTGGGGTCACAGTTCACGGCCTCAGCGGGCTCTGAACGAAAGCCAGGGGTGGCGGAGAGCTTCCGGGCCACCCACACCCGTGCTCTCCCAGGCAACAACACACAGCGCACCCCTGCCCTCCGGAAACGCCTTATGTCTGGCCTCCCGTGCTCTCTGCCGACCACTCTGCTTCCGACTGCACTCAGCGAACAGAAGCAATCAGAGCACCATCTCCATCACCTGCCACACTGTCGGCTCCCACGAGCCGCCACCTCTCAGTCTCTCCTGCTCCTGCAGACGAACTGCCCTCGCTCCCACCAGACCACTCTCACTCGAGCACTGAGTCCTACCCTCTTCTGCCTCCTGAGGACTTCTCTCCTCCAGCTGCTGTCCCCTCCCTCCCGCATCAACACCCCCTTCGCTACTGGCTCACTCCCACAGCTGTTGGTACGTTGTACGCGTGCGCACGGACAACACACCCCCAGAGGCTCCCTCCACACCTTAAAAACAAACCCCAAACCACCGTCCCTTGACTTAACACTCCCTTCCAGCTCACCCTCAAGCAAAATGCCTCATACCTGCTGTTCCCACTCCTCCTCCTCTCTGCTCTTAAGGCTCCCCTAGTTAAGTTTTTGTCCCTAACGGTTCACCGAAATTAAGAGGACCAGTGGCCCAGCTGCCCGCCGGGCTGTAAAATCCATTCCATTCCTGGTGTTCATCTTCCTCACCCTGTCAGCCCGACTTAACGCCTCTGGTCCCTCCCTTCCTTCCAGAAATACTTTTTCACTTGGCCTCCAGAAAAGACCGTGCTCTCGACACACAGTTGATGCGGGGGGCCGACACTACCGGCAGCGTCTTCCCTGACTCCTTCGCTGGCTCCTCCTCACCTGCCAGGCTTCCAGGTGCTGGGCCCGCCCCAGGCCTCAGTGCTCCGGCCTCTCGCGCTCTCAGTGACCGTACTGGGCTCCACGGCTCTAACCCACCTGCGTGCCGATGACTCCCAAGCAGACACCTCCAGCCTGCACCTCTCTCTCGAGCTCCTAATCTAAGGTCCCGCTGCCCGCGTGACACTCCCCACCTGGACATCTGAAACCCACACCCCTAACTTCCCCGTCAGAACATCTTCATCTTACAAACAGTGACTCCTCTCTCCCGGGTATTCAGGTTTTAAAAAATGAAGTCATGCTGGATTCCTTTTTTACTCTCACACCACTCACTTCCACACCAACCAATCCCTCCCAGAGCTACACGCTACTCTGTTCAGACTCCTAACAGTCACGACTAGAACAGCCCAGGGAAGTCTAGGAGGTGGCAGCGACAAACACTCACATACAAACAGAGGGACGATACAGAAAACCCAAATCCCACGACAACATCTGCGACAAAACCTGGTGGAAACCCCAAACGGCCAGGAGGTGGGGACAAGCCACCAACAGTCATGAGACCCACGAGTTACAGGCGTTCGTGCATGTGGGAGAAGAAAGGAAACCAGTAGGATGCTCTCCCGGCGGGCCAGGTGGCACGGTGGGCAGATGCGAGCGCACGGTGGGGCCCGGGGCTGCAGCCCCGCCGAGGAGTGGAGGCCCAGAGCACCCCGGCTGGCGAGAGGCTGCCGGGAGCAGGGCAACGGGCTTCAGCTCATAAATCGAAAATACTAATTTTTGTAATAAAAATTCAAAACTTAGGAGCAGGACTTGATGGGACTATGACAAATATTTGCTCACGAACCACTTCTATCTGTGATTTCCGGTGCCCCTGAGGTCTTTCTGATACAACACAGTAAAAGCTTTCATTCTTTCATTATGACCTACAGAAAAATGTATTTACGTGACTCAGTGTACACATACACGTGCACATATGATGGAAACAGTCTTCTGAAACGGTGGTTGTCTGCCCTGGCTACTATGAAGCACTTTGATCTTTCTAGTTGAGTCCTTTTTTTGGCAGGGGGGTAAGGACATAAGGGGAGACCGGTCCTAACCCACAGTTTGAAAAACACTACCAATAGCATACTAGTTAACACGTGAGGGTCTGGTTTCAAATCCTGATGCTGTCAGGTCTGAGCCGTGACCCTGGGCACATTACTTACCTTCTCTGTGCTTCCTCACATACAGAGTAACAACTGTGTTTATGCCACAAGGTTCTTTAGAAGAATAAATGAGGTTATCCTTGGAAAGTGCTTAGAATGCTGTCTGGGACACAGTGAGTGCTCAGTAAACGCGTGCTACTGGTGTTCTTGCTGCTGTTAATTCAACTCAGAATCTACTAATCTGGGCCCAACAAGTAAGAGAGGAACTTTTTGAGTGAGCTACAGTCAGACGTAATAAAGTACCCTGAAAACAGACGACCAAGGGACTTGCTGAATTTCACGTTCATGAAAAACTCTCTGAATCAATTACCAAAAACAGGCATTGTGGGGCATCGCTTCAAGCACTGCTTACCTATGATGTCGTTTCTCATTGCTTCTGTAATGGGTATTGGCTTAGCAGCATCTGGAGAGATATATTTGGTAAAAGTATTCACTGCATCTTGTTCTATACCTGCAAGGCAAGAAGGGGACAACTTCAAAAACCACACGGCACCTTGGGTGGTACTGGACCACATTCACGCAGAGCAGGGCTCTGCAGTGCGCCCAGGCCCATGCGCACGCACACAGAGATGTACGCACTTTTTATTACAAATACTACTTATTAACATACTTTGGACAAAACACGCCCCATCGCAGTGCTGCTTTCACACTATCCGGTCTGCAGAGCAGAGGCGCGTGACATGTGAACCGCCCCCCCACGCCCCATCTGAGCCAACAAGCTCCTTAACAGGACTCACTTGTGTGCAGCCTTGTCCCACAGCACTTCTACAGCCATTACCTGAAGGGCTTCACACAGTGGGGGCTCAAAAATTATTTATAAGTCTACATTTAAAATACTTTTACCAAATTGCACATTCATGAATACATTCATTTGACTTTCAACAACCCTGGAAGGTTACAACAATGATTTCAAACTTTTCAGTCTTGGGACTTTGCAATCTTCAAAATTACTGAGGCCCATAAGAGCTTTTGTTTATGTGAATTTTATCTATAGATATAAAGGTATTAAAAGTTAAAATGAGAAAAATTATTCAGTTAAATTAACAACACTAAATCTGTTAGAATTTAACATAAACACCAATTTCAATAGAAAATAACTGACAAAGTTAGTGAGAAGAGGGCACTGTTTCCCATTCTGCAACTCTACTTGTCTTGATAGCAAATACATTCTAGTATCTGTTTTGCCCTTCAACCTGTTGTGCTACTTAGTTTTGGCTGAAATACATGGGGCTCTGGTGGTGTGAGAAGAAATGCATGCACATGCACAGGCACACGCACACACATACGCACGTGCACACAGTCTTTGTCCTGGTTCCTGGCACAGAGCTCCTAAAACCCACAGAGTCTCCAGCGGCAGGGCCAGAGGAGCATCCTTTGTTACCCTTTCCGCCCTCGGAGAGGTTTATGGTGATGAGGTGACCGGTGGAGTGGGGCCCGGTTGTGAGAAGGCCCCACGCCCAACCTCCGGGGAGGGTGGAGGGGCTGGGGGCCATCAGCTGATCACCAATGGCAGTGATTCCATCAGTCGTGCCGCGTGACGAAGCCGTACCCCTCCCCGCCCCACTTCTGGGCGGGTGACCGTATCCACGTGCCAGGAGGGTGAGGCACCTCAACCCCGTACAGACAGACGCTCCTGCACTTGGGACCCTTCTGGACCTTGCCTTGCGGACCTACCACCTGGCTGTTCCTTTCTATCCTTTATAATATCCTTTACAATAAACCAATAAATGTAAACAAAGTGTTCTCCTGAGTTCTTTGAGCCATTATAGCAAATTGCTGAAACGAGGAAGGGGTAGTGGGAACCCCTGGTTTACAGCTGGTTGGCCAGAACCAAGGTGACAACTTGGGACCTGTGACAAGCATCTGAAGTGGGTAGCCATCATGTGGGACTGAGCCCTTAACCTGGGGGTCTGCAGTTAACTCTGGGTAGTGTCAGGATGAAATGCACTGTAGGATACCCCGCCGCTGTCCACAGAGAACTGGAGAGTTGCTTGGTGTGGGAAACCCACACATGTGGTGTCAGGAGTGCTGCAAACACAGAGGTGGTTTTGTTTTATTTATATTAAGAAAATCTGGCCTCAGAGATGTGTAATTGGGAAAAGGAGTATTTTAATAGCTTTCTGAGATAACTGTGGATATATTCTTCTTTGATATATCAAAACTTGAAAAGTGGTAGTTACTTAAAGGTTAGAATGTAGAATCTGAAACCACATTAATGAACTTGTATTCTGTTACATTAAAATCTACTGGTCTAGCTCCTATGTTGAAAAGTCTTCTACTCACAAATGATTTTATAACATTACATGCTTTCAAATATTTTAGAAAATATTGGTTCACTGACTTATGAAGATCTTCCAGATGCTGAAACATCGCATAATATAGTGTAAAAAAAGAAATCACATCGCCATTACCACCATGATCTTACTGGAACACTCTTTAAAGCTGTCAAAACCCACGGTAATGAATACAAGTTTTCCAAATTCTAAGATTCACTTGAAAAATTTTACCACTGGTCAGCAAACGCTGTCAGCTGTTTTCCATGAAATGACAACTCATTTTATGGGGCCAGAAATATGCTGATACAACACCAGATAAAAGCAATGCAAGACGACGGCATGCTGACACCCATGAAAACACAGACACAAAAATGCTCAAGAAATACTAGGAGATCCAGTCCAGCAACGTATGAAAAGGCTGATACTCCACAACCAAATGGGACTTACCCTGGGAATGCACGTTTATTCAACATATTTTTAAAAAATCAATGTAGTCCATCATATTAACAGACAAAGAAGGAAAACCACATGGTCATATCAAATGACACGGGGAAAACACTCGACAAAGTTCAACACCATTCATGATTCAGACAACAACTCTCAGTAAACAATAAGGGAACTTCATCAACCTGATACAGGACATTTGCAAAAACCCACAGCCAACCCCATCCTTGATGGTGAAAGACTGAATACTTTCCAAGACCAGGAACAAGACAAGAATTTCAAGCGATCTACAGAAAGCTCCTAGAGGTGACAAGTGAGAAATACAGCCATAGAAAATCAACATATAAAAGTCAATCATATTTCTATATACTAGCAATGAAAAACTAGAAACAAACAAACAAAAATGTAAATACTATTTACAATGCCACCAAAAAAGGGGAAATAAAACACGTGAAGGATCTATATGCTGAAAACTGTACAATGCTGATGAAAGAAACCAGACCTAAGAAAATGAAGATACATCATCTCTGTGGATTTGAAGACTTGATACAGGTAAGACGTAAATTCTCCTCAAACTGACCTATAGGTTGAATGCAATTCCAATAAAAATTCCAGCAGGGTTTCCTGTAGATATAGACAAGATTATTCTAAAATTTATACTGATGGAAAAAATAGCTAGAATAGAAAAAACAATTCTGAAAAAGAGCAAACTTGCAGGACTCATATTATCCAATTGTAAGACTGACTACAAAGCTGCCATAATCAAGACAGTGTGGTACTGGTGAAGGAACATACACATCACGGAACAGAAGAACAGAGAGCCCAGAAATGCCCTGCAGTTACGGCCACGGGACGAAGGCAACCCAGCAGGCTAAGGGTGGTCTTTAACTAACAATGTTGGAAACTATTCCAACTCAACAATCCCCATCTCAAGTTCCACTTTGTAAAATGATTTAAAATTTTTTTTTTAAAAAGGATAAAGCGACACAAAAATCACCTACTTACTTTTCATTAATTTTCCAGACAGTTCCTTTAGTGGAGAGGAGGGACTATTTCTACTGGCTACTGTCAGTCTGGAGGACTCCTGGGTGTCTGTGGAACTTGGACGAGCCCCAGTTCTGGCCATTTCCAGGTGGAGAGAAGGAGCACTGTGACATTCCTGGGAGAGCAGCAAGTGATTCTGAGTGTTGCTAGTTCTGGAGTTCAGGTCAGTCCCTTCCGATGGAGTCAGAGGCAATGGTGCTGAGCGAGAATCCTCCAATCGCTTGTCAAGAGACTCGGCGACAAAAGCTGCTGTGGTCTCGTGATTTTTAGACGGAGAGACAGGCTCAGCCAATGAGCTCTGCTTCACTGTGTTCAGACTGTGTGCTCTTATTCGGGACCAAGTTGTAGAGTGAAAACTCTCAGCTTCTAACCAAAATTTAACTAAATGCTCCATTCTCCGAAGTTCCATGAATTGAATGAAATAAGGGAGGACAGCAGTGTCACGCAGGACTTGTTCAAGGGTCTTTGAAAGACTTGATTTGGTCTCTTGAGTCTGGTAGTCCAGACAAGATCTGCCTAAAAGAAGCAAAAGAATTAGCAGTTCAGTAACAGATAACAATGGTCCAAAACTTATTAAAAAGGTCTTTGTTACTCAATTAACCCTGATCATTCTTTTCATGGCAACTCAGACCACGTAAATTCTTAAGGAAAACATCTTACATGACACTAGCCCCAAAGAAAAAAGGCCAATAAAATATGGAAAAAATTACAACCTCACTAAAAATTCCAGAAAAGCAAATTAATACAAGAGCGTTTTTCCTGTCAAATTGGAAGATTAAAAAAAAAAAAAAAAAAAAAAGAAGCACTAACAAGAGCACAGCAGAACAGGTAACAGGCTCAAGCCACTGACAATGGAGCCGTGAACAGACAAGACCCTTCTGGAGGAGCGTTCAGCAACGACGGGACGGCCTCGGCCATCCGCACAACTTTCAGTCCAGTGACTCCACTTCCAGGAACCCACCCCGAGGAAGAACTGTGGATGTGTGGATACAGCTGGGAAGATGTTATCAACTCTTCAGCATTATTTATAACAGAGTAAAGAGTCAGCTCTGGGGTTTTATCTTGAAAAATAAAACTAAACTTAATAAAACATAATAAAAGTTTATTTTATACTTAACTAAATTTAGGTTATAACCACAAGCTGATTATTAGAACAAAGAAAAAAATAAAAAAGGTTTAAATGTTCACAGCATGATGTAAAGAGACTCATTTTCATAAAATCAACTGGGGCTTCATCAATTCCTCAAAAGGGCTTTTCTTAACCTTTTGATGTTTCTTATGAAGCACTTCGTGGATCTCATCCTTGCTGGCTATCTTATTGTCAATGTCAACACCTCTTTCATGAACTGCAGGAAATCTTGATCTTTGCAAGACTTAATTTTTTTTAAATTAAACTTTTAATTTTGAGATGATGGTGGATTCACACACAGCTGTAAGGAGTAATACCGAGAGCTCACATGCACACTTTATCCAGTTTCCCCCAAGGGTAACATCTTTCAAACCACAGTTCAGTATCACACCAAGATACTGACACTGACACAATCCACCGATCTTATTCAGATCTCCCCGGTTTTAGTAGTACTCCCTCGTGTGTGTGCACAGTTCTATGCAACTTTATCACAGGCACAGATTTGTGTAAACACCATGAAGACAGAACAGATCCAGTAACATAAGGGTCCCTTGGGTGGCCTTTCATAACCAACTCTCACATCCCAAACCTCTGGCAAACACTGATCTGTTCTCCATGTCTATCATTTTGTCATTTCAAGATGGGACTAACACCTGTTGGCATCATCCCCCGATTCAGCCAAGCTGTCCTGCGTATCAGCAGTTTGTTCTTTTCACCTCGCTGAGCAGTGCTCTGTGACATGGAGGTACCAGTGTTTAACTGCTCACCTGCTGAAGGATATCCAATTTTTAGCTTTCACACTGCTATGAACATTGGTTTTTTTGTGAACATAACTTTCCATTTTCTGGGATAAATGCCTAAAACTGCAACTGCTGGGTCACATGGTAATTGCATGTTTAGCTTTATAAGAACCTGCCAAACTGTTTTCTAGGGTGGCTGTGCCATTTTTACATTCCCACCAGACATATGAGTAATCCAATAAAACTTACAATTTTACTTTGTGACCAACACGGATGTCATTTGCAGCACACGGCCGAGCGTGACCCACAAAGACTCTGACACCTCGGCTTTGAATACACACAAAATGTTAAGCAGGCAGAGAGAGTTATCGAAAGAGGAACTAATTGTATTAGAATTTAATCCATTCATGGATTTTTTTCAATTTGCGATAAAGTTACACACAATTTTTATACGTGCAGAAATGTGGGCAACAAACGTTCAGAAAACAAGGACCTCTGTGTACCCTTTTGTTTTTTTGCAGGGAGAGGGAGGAATTATTTTAACATGACAGAGACCCTGCTGTGTACAGCACGAGGTGACCAGCTCTCCTCCCTTGAGCGTACCTCGACGTCCTCTTCAGACTTCTAAATGGCTACACAGCGCTGCAGAGAATGGCTGCATCACAACTTTACTTCCTTGTTGAGGGATATTCATACGTTGCTCCCAAGTTTTTGCCATCATACACAATATTGCAATCGACAGCCTTCTACGTGTACATGCATTTTTGTGCACATATGGGAGCATATCTGAGGGCTAGATCTTATATTTTATTTTTGATAAATACTTGCAAGCTGTCTTCCAAAAAACTGTTACCAAATTACACCTCCACTAAACAGGAGCGGCTCTTTCTCTGCATCTACATTAACATTCAATTATCAAACTAAGTATCTGCTGATGTATTAGGGGAAACGTTGACTCATCATTTTAATTTGCATTTCACTGAGTACTAGTGAAATGAAGCATTTTTTTCATATATTTAGTAGCCAGATATATTTCTTCTTCTGGAAATGGCCCATTTTTCTGTTGGGCATGCTGTTTAAATTTACACAACATGGTACCATCCGTTACACTCAGAGCTGTTATTTCAGTTTAAACATGTTTTTTCAAAGCCCAGTCCCTCCGGCAGGAGTTTCACACACCATACTCAAATTCCTCCTCCTACTGGAAGTTAACAAACACAGAGTCACTTACCCAGGTCCCCAAAATGAGCGGCCTCCATGTGGCTTGGCTGCTTCTTAAGTGTCGCGGTCCTGCTACTTGAAAAGGAGTCCATGTTGGCGGAAATGGCATTGATTGCAACGTGACTTGGTCCTGCAGCCTCCAGCAAGGCATGATTTTTAGTGCTTTTTTGTGGGGAATGTACGGAGATTGAAGCTATAATTTTTCAAAAAATTATTAAAAATTAAACACAAATGATAGCCTAAAACTGTCTCCTAAGGGAACTTTAAAAATTCGATTTTGTAACACTTAAGTACATACACTCAACAAAAAATACTTAGGGAAAAGATAAATTAACCAAGCAGCAGAAAATTGGAAAACACCCTACTATTATTTATAAATCTCAAAATACTGTGCCAAAAATGAAACTTAAGAGAGCTCTTTCTTTGAGAACGTTCTCTTTGAGAACTTCTGAGGACAGAAAGTACCAAAGCCAGCATTCTGAAACACGGACCTCTCTCAATTCCTTAATCCTTCTTGCCGAAGGAATGAAACTAAAATCGCAAAATAAAAGCTTAGGGGGAAAAATTAGAAAAATATGCTTCAGAACAACTTATTTTACTTTTTAATTGAGTAACAAAATCTCACCATCTAGTAAAACATTTATGATCAGAGTTCAATGAATTAATAGGAAATAATCAACTCCATATTACAACATGGTCAAAGAACCCTATGAACTTGTTGCTACAGCTGAATTAAAATTCCACCTATTCAATTTATCCCACACAAATATCAGAGACTCTTCTTAAAGGTTTTTTAAGAAATTTCAGATTAGTGCGTTGCTATAGCAAGAAGGCTAGAAAGGATACAGGTCACTTAGCATTCCACACCCTCAACATAAATACTCTGAGATAACTGAACTTGTGCCTGGCGCCACTTGTTTTACTGAGCAGTTAACAGGTAAGCTGAAGTGCTCTCAACCTGAGCAAACAGTTCCTGGACACAGAGTCTGAGTAATCCCACGTAATATTTCCTATGGAGAATACATGGTGGTGTAATTCAATCTGTTCCTCTGAGATGTGTCTACAGGATGGAGCAGGTACACACATCCATACCTGTTTTCCAGGCATTTATTAGTCTATCATGCAATAAAGCTGTCTTTAAATGATTTTTTTCAATTACATAAGGAAGTTTTCTTTGGTTTTTATTTTTTATGATATGCTGAATGCAGCAAAATCATTTTGGCAAGTTTATAAACAATAATATCTAGGTTTTTTTGGTAGAGACAAGAAACTACAAATAACATTCTATAAGAACAGTGAGGTTCCCTAACTGTCTCCTAATTAGATGTGGATGATGGTGTGAAATACTATGAATTCCTTCGTGCAAGGCTTCTTTCCTCCTCCTTACCTTCTCTATTAGAATGACTTACTTCACTTGCTCCTTCCCGACATCCCACCTTCCTAGGTCTCCGTGGTCCTACCCTCCACTACCACTTCCTCTCCCTCTGCCTCCCCTCTCAGCCTTTCAGAATCCATTTATTAAATGTGTCAGGTACGGCCTCCTTCCATGAGCCCTCTTCTTCTGCAGCTTCTCTGTTCTTTTATTCTTTCTGCTACAAAGCACATTTATTCTCAAGCCTTCAGTTATTACTAGAGCAATCTTCTTCAAACTTTTTTTTAGCTGTAAGCTCACCCCACTCAAATAAACTTAAGTGGGACCCTAATATGTCTGTAAATCAGACAGAAGTCTAGGTAAAATAGATATCTAAAATCTAATGGTTATCTAGAATAGACAAAACAGAGTTAATAGTAACTCCGGCTGATTGCAGGGGAAAGCCTCACGCACACCCTGGCCGTGGGCCTCTCAGCGACAGCTCCGATGGCACAGCTCTGTGGACTGGAGGCCAGGTGCGAACCCCGATCTGCATCTCAGGCTGACCTCTGATCTGGGATTCAGTCCCCTGTCTCTTTTATTTGCTACTAGTCATCCTCACTTTGACTTTACGATCTCGAGACCAATTTGTCCAAATGTCAAACTTCCCACATTCTCTTCCAGACCGATTCTCCATCTTTAACTTCCCTCTCTCTGCTCAGCCCACTGGTCCCCAAAGCTCAAAATCTGTTGACTTTTTCTGCAAGATACTCACCTGTTTATTCTCAACACCACACCCTTAGTACAGATTTTTCTGTGTTACAGCAGAAGCACTTCTAGGCCTCCACCCTATGTAACTCGCCTTTCACAAAGGCCATATGTAAAGCACCAACATCCTGTTCAAAAGCCCAGAGTGACTCCCCGTTTTCTCTCAACTCTCTTTTCTGGTCCTTAAGACCCTCTACATTCTGACCTTAATCTATCTGTAAAAACTTCCCTTAACTAGTCTGAAGGTCCCTCTGCCCAGTATATACTCAAGAAATAAGAAGCTGGGCTGGTAGGGGAAAAAGAGAAAGAATCAACTCTTCCATTCAAACCCTTCCTAGTGTTCCCACGGGTCAAGTCTCACTTCTACGAAGTCTTCAGACACCATTTGCTGAGCTCAAACTCCCCCAAACTCCTTGTGATACTATAAACGCCTCTGTTGAAACGAGACAGTAACAGCCCCCAATGTACCACCTACTATGTACCAGGCACTGTACTGGTTTCTTATTTCATTTATCTCTCACAACAATCTTGCAAGTCCAGTGTTTTCCTCATTTTGGAGATGAGTACACAAACAGAAAAAGGTAAGTACTTAGTCGTAGCCGTAAGTCAAAGACGTAGGAGTCACTTCAAGAAGCAGGATTTCAACCTTGGTCTGCTAGACTCTAGAAAGTCACTCTTTTATCTTTGGTTAAAAACTCCAACTCTAGAGTTATCGTGGGGACAAGGTAACACATGTATATCAGTCTCAAAAGCACTTCCCACCTCACATCCCAAAACTGAACATGTAATTTCCCAGCTGGGCTCTGCACCAGTCACAGCCTTAGGCAAGCAGAAAGGTGGGTATTAACCTTAACCTTCTCCCCCCATACCTTACACTTAATCAAGAACAAAGCTCTGCCCATTTCATCTCCTCAATCATCTGCCCAGGTCTCTTTATCTCCATCACTGCTGGCCTCACCCAGGCCATCTGTGGAATCACTGGATTAATGCTGCTCCCCCACCAAACTGTAAGGTGGAGGAGGGTGGGGTCTGGGTCTAAGTCTTTTCTGGTTACAGCTACAGCTACAGCCACAGTTCCGTCTAACGCCTGGAACAGAAGAGGTGCTCAATAAACCGGAGCTGTCACTCTTTCAGTTCACCTGCTGCTGCTCTAAGCTTGTCCTTCTAATCAGACTGCAAACTTCTGGAGGGCCTGCGTCCTCTGCTGCTTCTGTCTTATTCTAAAGTCAGTGAATGCTAAGCACAGATTGTGGACTGTCACAAACAGAACAAGGGACTATTTTAGCCTGGTACACATTCAGAGCTTAGGTAGGCCAAACCCCCCCGTCTTACAAAGGAGGGAAGTCA
This sequence comes from Camelus ferus, assembly GCF_009834535.1. Classification (NCBI taxonomy): domain Eukaryota; kingdom Metazoa; phylum Chordata; class Mammalia; order Artiodactyla; family Camelidae; genus Camelus; species Camelus ferus. The sequence goes on along the minus strand of NC_045711.1, from coordinate 17,994,464 downwards.
CACGACTCCCTAAGGTCCCACCGTCAGAGGCAGAGCTTAGGGCAGAAGGCTGGTGTGCCTCAGACATCAGCATGCCTTCCTTCCACTAGCCTAGTCTTCACAAGCCTCTGCTCACTGAGGGCTTTGAGCCTTTACCAATGCCAATCAAATTCTGCTTAAAGAAGGCAGTATGAATGGACATGGAACCCAACCGGTTTTAAATGATCAGAAATAAGCAGAAAATAAGGCTGTAAACCACCCCACTTCTCTGATCTCACAAGTCTCTTAAGTTATAATTAGTGTCTCTCTGGCAAACTGAGCATATGGGGTTAATATTCAACGCTAGCTACACAACATATAAACACTTAAAAAAATGTAAGCAGCAATCTATAGATTTCATGTAAACAAATTACATTTATGAAGTTTATATATAATGGATATAGGAATAATTTTCATTGTAATTTTCCCACTCCAGTTTTGTGCACTGACATAATGAAACCTCTCAAAGCTACAGCAGGGATTCCAATGTGAAAAGGCACGCTCCTCCCCATAGATAAGGATAACATGTCGACTCCAACGAAGTGTTCCGAGTAAACGTGAAGGCCATGCATCCAAAGCAGTAAGGCAGTGGAACTGTAAGCCTCACGCTTCCAGACAGACCACGGAAAAACAAGGCTTCTCAGGTCAGTTGTCAGGCTGCTCGGTAAAGAGTATTGCTTGCTTTTTGTTTTTTAAAATAAAGTCAACCAACCACTTTTAGGGAACAATCAGATGTGTGACTCACAAGGAGGACACTGATTCACTGCAACCACTGGGGCAGCCAACAAGTGCGTGTTGGTGAGAGGTTACAATATGCTGGTGCTGAAGAGCATATAAACTAACAGGGAAGTAAGTCACAATCACAGGTGATTGTTAAAGGAGGCAGAACAGCAGGATTAAAGAGCCCACCCCTGCCAAGCGCTGACTCACCTTTAACTGACTTGACATCGGAGGTCTTGTCTTGTTCCTTGCCTTTCACTGGAAGGTAAGAGAGCATTATGACCAACTTCCACAGTCAGAAAGTTCCATTCCACACATTGTAAAGGCCAGACAAGCTTCATTCTAACAGAGGAGTGTTCAAAGTTCCACAACAATGGACTAACTGCCTTGGAGGGGGGGCAGGGCAACCGTCAGGGAAGCTTCTCTCAGGAAGTGACCTTTGAACAGCATTTGGTCACTGAGTGCTTAAGGAGAGACAGTGTCGGAATATCTGGGTTCAAATTCTGGCTCTGCCATTCCATAGCCCCGTGACCCTGGATAAGTTACCTTAATTTCCTGAGTCTCAGTTTCCTTGATTTATGAAACTAGGTCACTGTTACGAGCTAGGAAAGAATCATTTCATCAGGGAGGATTTCAACCGCGGTCAGCTAGACTCTAGAAAGTCACTCTTTTACCTTTGGTTAAAAACTCCGCCTCTAGAGTTACTGTGTGGATAACACATGTAAGTGGATGTCTCAAAAGCACCCCCCACCCTACATCCCAAAACTGAACATGCCGTTTCCCAGTTGGGCTCTCCACCGGTCACAGTGGAGACTTCCTCAGAGCGCTACAGGTGAAAAAATAAATACTTGTAAAGGGCTTAGAAGAGGGACTAGGACAGAGGAAATTTAGGACATTGTATAGTATCATGACCACGTGCCACTGACTACTGGATGCGTCCTGAAGAAAAAGACAGGCTCTTACTTACTGGGTATTTCCACCACAGCATCAAATACAAACATTTGAAAACTTCGAGTACTCAAGGTTTAACAACTGTCTCTTAAAAAATTATACAATCCCTCCTTCATTACATAAAACACTGGAAATTCTAACGCAGATATACTAACATCCAAGAAGGAAGGTGCATGGCAGCTTAAGCCAAGTGTGAACCTTACAGAATCTGACACAAGACTATTTTTAACCCACTTTACTTTTCTTGTGTCAAATTCTGGGCTCCTATCCACCTGGAATTCATTTCTGTATTATAAGGGGCTGGCGGACTACAGCCCAAGGGCCAGATCCAGCCCACCGTCAGTTTTTTGCAGTGTATACATATTGTCTGTCTGTGGCCACAAGGACAGAGCGAGACAGGCCACAGAGCCTGCAGAGCCTAACACAGTCACTATCTGGCCTTTTACAGAAAGTCTGCCTACCCCTGATGTACATAACAGGGGGGAGGAAATCGTAATTGTTTTTTTCCATTTTTTTTTTTTTTTTGCCAAATGGATAACAAACATCACTTACCAATTATTCCAACTCTTCCCAACTGAGTAAGAACTCTACATGCCAACTTCCCATACAGATCGAGGTCTGTCTCTGGGCCTACTGTTGCAATTACTTAACTACATAATAAGCCTCTGGCAGAGCCAAGTCCCCGGTCATTCCTTTTTCAAAAGTACCTTCCATATTAACCATAGGATCAACTTCCTGACCCTAAAACCCCCATGGCAGGTTCTTTTTAAATAGCACTGGCTTAATGACTAATATGGGTGAAAGTTCACATCTTTCTGGTAGGGAGTCTTTCTATTCACGAACATAGTACACCTCCACTTACCTGGGTCTCCTTTATGTCCAGTTACGTTTTGTAAACTCCATAAAGATTTCACAGTCTTTTGTCTATATTGGCATACAGGGATGCAACTGAGTTTTAAATACTTGTTCTATGGTGTATGTGCAGATTTTCTCGAATTTTTTATACACAGTCATATTATCTGTGAATAATGGCTCTTTCCCTCCCAAATTCCCTTTCCCTCCCAAAACTGAACTCTTCCATCTTTTTTTCATGTGTGTGTAATTGTGAAGACTATGTTAGCTTTCTTTTTGTTTATATATCCCTGATACAGTTTTCTATCCTTTTACTTTGAACCTTCCCGTGATCTTTTTAACATCTAAACAGTACAGAACAGGAATCTAACGTGAAGGTCACCATCTTTTTATTGCCTGGGTCAGTCCATTTCTGTATATGGTGATCACTGCTTTTTATTTCTAAAAATGAACATTCTTAAAGCTCTAACTACAACTATGAATTTGTTGACTTCTCCTGGTAATTCTGTATATTTTGTTTTATATATTTGGAGACTAATTTTCAGTACAAACCAGTTCAGAATTTTATCTTCCTAGTACCCTGCTCATTTTATTGTAATGTACAGACCTTTTAAGCCCCTAATAACATTTTATGCTTTCAAATATTTCACCTACCAAACAAGCTTTCTTCTGGTCAATATTTGCCTGGTATATCTTTTCCATTTATTTTCAATTTCTCTATGTCCTTATGTTTTGGTTGTACCTCTGGTAAATAGCTTATGGCTGGATTTTGGCTTATTATCCAACCTGAATCTTTATCTTTTAGCCCACTTATATGGACTTTTGCTAGATTTTTAGCCATACAGATTTTAGTCTATTTACATTTATTGTGATCACTGATCTATTTAGGTTTATTTCTGCCACATTATTTTATACTACTGACTTCTCCTTTTTGTGTATTTCTTTTTATTATGAAACATTTAAAACATAAAGGCAAGACTGCACTTTAATATAAGGAACACTCGGGTTTAGCAAATTTTAACATTATGCCATTATTTGCTTCAGAAGAATTTTTAAAAGAAATAAAACATTGCAGGTACAACTGAAGTCCCTCCCTGATCTCATTCTCCCCTCCCTAGAGAAGGCAGGAATGAGAAGCTTCTCATTCTCTAGAAAAGCAATCTCATAAATTGATATTTATGGTTTCCATCCACATTTTCACTCCATAATATGTTTGTATCCATAAATAATAAATGGCATTGTTTGAAGGTTTTAAACTTGCATATACACGTGGTTGTACCAATTGTCAGTTCCAGCAGCAGTGCATCCTAACCAAACTCTGACACGGACAAGCTTCCATCCCAGCCCCTAAGGCCTTTTTAAGAACTTCACTCCCGCAAGCAACAACTCTCCTCTGCGTCACCACCCCCCCCCTCGCGCTTACCGGAGCCTCCCTGTCAGCAGACAAGCCCTCTAGCTCTTTCAGCTTAAACAAAACTCGCCCACCCCAAAAGCGCCTCTGGCTACTGCCCCTCTTCTCCCTTTCCACTGCAAAGTTTCTGCAGAATTATGTTTTCACTTATTCTTTGTATTTTCCTCACTCCCCTTTCTCCCCTCAACCTGTTCCACTGACACCACTCTTATAAAAGTCAGGAATTACTTCTGCGTTATCAAACTGAGTGGCTATTTCTATTTATCTTGACCTTCCAAGTGACATTCAATACAATAGTCCCTCCTTTTTGAAATACTATCTTCTCTTAGCTACCATGACATTGCACTCCTACATCACTGGCATTTTCTTTTCGATTCTCCTTTGCCAATGGCTCAAGTTCTTCAACTTAACTTCGAAAAGCTCGATTAATCCCAGAGCTCTCCCCTAGTCCACAGAATGGCAGGAAGTGCTACCTGGCCACTGAACTCGGTCTCCCCTTCCTAGCAAGAGGGCTGCAGCCTGGCACAAGCTGGCGAGCTTCTCTGCACTTTCCCAGAAGCCCCAAGGCTGGCCAGGACCGTCCGACTAGGTTCTCACCAAGAGAAAGTGAGCACAAGTGGTAAGGGCCACTTCCTGGCCAAAGCTTCTCTTTCCTCCATACTCTTTCCCCTGTCACTGGTCAGAAAACTGACAGAGGTAGCTATGATCTGGCTTTGCTAAAAAAGACTATGCCCTAAGAGACAGAGGAATAACAAGATAGGAGAAAAATGATCCCTGAATGTGGTGAGACAAAGCCACCTGATGCCCAGGAACTGAACTGTTACACAAGAGAGAAACAGAGGCCTATCTTATTTGAGCCATTATACTTAACGTCTTTTTGTTATGGTAGCTTAGCCTTTCTATGCAACTACTTCATATATCATGTGTATTCCCTAAATGATCTCAAAGAGTCCTGCAAAATGCCTCTAAATCCAGATCCAGAACTCAAGCTCTGGCCTCCCTTCAGAACTACAGACTTGTACATCCAGCTGCCTCCTTTATCTATCCACATGGACTGTCCCGGAGTTACTGCAAACTCACAACTGCAAAAGGAGAATTCTTGATTCTTCCTACCTGAGCCCTAAGCTTTCCAAAGCTTCCCAGTTTTCCTTCACTCCAATCTCTTGAAATTCAAGTCATGCCATCTCTATCTCCAAAACACACCCCCTCGCCCTCCTCTCCCAGTGAACTTCAGCCTTCTTTCCATCCTTGAGTAAACCCAGCTCCTCCTTGCCTCAGGACATTTGCACTACCAGTTTTCTGGAATGTAGTTTCTTTTATTTCTGCAAGGCTGATGCTCTTTCCTCACTGAGACCTCGGCTTAAATACCACCTTCTCAGACAAGCTTTTCCTTCCTATCTGAATGCAAACTGTCACCTGGGGATCTGCTCCCACATCACTGTTTAAATTCCCTGCACAGCACGTACTACTAGCTGATATTTTTCTTATTTTTATTCACTTATTCAACAAATATTTACTAAATTTCTAAGTATATCCCAGGCACTGATCTAGACATGGGGATATAGCCATGAACAAAAATCAGCTTCCATCCTAACAAAACACACGGTAAAGCAGACGGTGATAAATGCTGCAGAGAAAAACAAGGCACAGCAAGGGGGCGAGGGCCTGGGCTGCGGACTGCAATCCTAAGCAGGAAGGTCAGAGAAAGCTTCACTAAGATGTCAATTAACCAAAACCTGAACGAGCTAGGGGAACAAAATAGGTGTGTATCTGTGGGAAGAGGCTTCCAGACAGAGAGAAGTGCAAAGGCCCTGAAGGAGGAACTACCTGACAACAAGGAGGCCAGTATAAATGGAAGACTAATAGAGAAAGAGAGCAGGAGAAGAACACAGAGAAGAAATGCAATATAACAGGCCTGAAATATACCAGAGGGGTCAAGGATGGAGGAAGGGAAACCAAACTGAAGCCCAGAGCTACATAATGCTGCTTCCTCGGTCTACATATAAAACTGGCTTCCTCTTGACATTTAAGATTGGAATGACATCCCCTCAGAGGACTTCCTTAATCACCCAGTTTATGTAGAGATGACTGTCTAGAGCAGGATGGTAAGAAGTGGTTGGATCTGGATATGTTCTGGGGTCGACGACTTGTCGATGGATCAGATCTAGAGCAGGAGAGAGAGGTTCAAGAATGTACTAAGGTTTTAGCCCGAGCAATCCTTTAAAAGGCAAGAAATGCAATTTATTGAGTTGAGAAAAACTGATGAACTGGTTTAGGAAGACTAAATCTGAAGTTAAATTTCAGATACAGTAACCTAAAGATTTATCTACTAGTCGATCCATTAGACAACTACGCGGTAGAGGTATAAAGTGGACCAGCAGTTGGATATACAGTCCGGATTCAGGGCAGAGAATCCAAGCTGGAGATGTGAATTTGGGACTCACCAGCAGATATGTGGTATTTAGAAGTGGTATTTGGAGACTGGATGGGATCTCTAAATAGGACCATCTTCAGTTTCTATTCTTGCCACATCCAGTCTCCAAAAAGCACCTAGAATGATCTTTTTAAAACATTAAATAAGATCAAATCACTCCTCTTCTAAAATTTTAAAGTAATATTGCCTCTGCACTTGGAATAAAACCTAACCGCGAGCCACAAAGCTCCGAATCACCTGACCCTGGTCCTCCTCTCCGGCCCGAGTCGCTCTGGGCTTCTTTTCTTTCCCGAAGGGCTCCAAACTCTTCTTGGCCTCTATGGTACCTCCTGCGTTCCTGCAGCTCTAAGTTTCAGGGTCACCTGCTAAGGCCTTTGACTAACATCAAACCAAAATATGTGTTTTCTCTCTCATAACACTTTACTCAATTTGTAAAGAGAGAGAGAGAGATTTATTGTCTGCCTACCCCAGAAGACAATAACCTCCATGAGTAGAGGGACTTTGTCTTGTTTGGTGCTCAGCAGTGAGGGCCTAGCACAGTGCCTGGCAAACAGCAGACTTTCAAAAGTATTTAATAAATAGAGACAACAGTCTATTGTGCAACATGCCATTCGCCCCATTATACACAGAATGCCTTTCCTGTTTTAAAAAACAAACCCCCCCCCCAACTAACCATTTCAACACTGTCAGACAAATTAAAGGGCTGTTAACTGCACCAAGGTTAAAAATATCGGCTTCATTCATTCACAGCGGTTTTCATTCATTCTGAGAGGTTTCATTCACTCATCACATGGCTTCAGTTACTAAACCTCTGTGTGTACTTAAAAGGAATTCTTTAATTTCTAGAGTTTAATGGGGCCTTTAGGAATCATCTGAGTCTCAGTTGAGAGAGGAAAGTGGGTTAACATTTTTCTGTCCCAGGTGACACAGTTAGTAGTAGGGCTGTCACGTGAATCCAAGTCCCTGATTTAGTTTAATCTTTTTCCCAAAACCTGTTTTTGTCCGGGAGATTTTCTCTGAAGCAACAAGAATTGATACAAGAACCACTATCATCCAAAAAAGACCCACACTCGTTCACTGTGGATAGGAACCCCTACTTAAAAGCCGCGTCTACTTAAAAACTAGGTAGCTATTACTACTGAAAACCAGGAATAGAAGGAGTCTGTTTATAAAGTTAGGGTTCCAGTACTTAGTAAACTTGCTAAGTCATCAAAAGAAGTAGTCGCCTTCATCAAGGAACTTTTAGCCCTAAGTTAAGCAATGTCATTTTAGGAACAGCAGAATCCCCCTGCTGGAAACTGGAAAAAAAGGGGAAACAGGAAAACAGCACCGGCTGAAGAAAACATTTTTTCACGTGTTGCTTTTACACAGTGACCCCTCGATATTCTCACGAGTCGCAGGAATTCCCTCTTTCTTGTACACACACGCACAACCGGAAAACTGTCCTGACGAAAAAGGCACTGCCTCGCGCGGGTCGGGGCGCACGAACGCCTCGGGGCAGCGGGCCCAGCGCCCGCCCGCGCGGAGGCCGCGTCCCTCCCGCAGAGCCCGGGCGGGCCGCCGCCCCGAGGCCCCGCCGCCCGCCGCCCCCGGGCCCGGTCGCGCCGCCCGCGCCCCTCGCTACCTTTCCGCCGGAAGAAGGACATGGCGGGGCCCGGGTCGGGGCGGAGGGCGCGGGGGGACTGGCGCGGGGAGGGCCCGGCTCCCCTCATTCAGCAACCGGCCCGGACCTCCGGGTCCGCAGCGGCCGCCGCGCTAGCCCGAAGAGAGACCCTTCTTCCGGTTGTGGGCCCCGCCGCCTCCCCGCGACGCCCGGGCAGCTCCCGCCGCCATATTATCAACAAGCCGCCCGCCCGGAGTTCCGGTCCTTCCCCGCGCGGGGCTTCACGGGAGGCCGCGCAGGCCCCGCCCCCCGCCCGCCCACGTGACGCGCGCGCACCGCCTGCGCCTGGCCCGGGGCCCCGCGGCTCTCCGGTGTCCCGGCGCTGCGGGCGCGGCCCCCGCCAGGTCAGCCCTCTCCGAGCCGGAGCCCCGCGAGCCGGGGGCCCTGCCTTGGCGCGAGTGTGGTCCGGGCGCCGGCAGTCAGAGCAGCCGCACCCCGCGCTCCCAGCGAGCGGGCCCCGGTGCGGGCCTCGGGATGGGGACTCGGAGCCATCACCCGCCTCGTGAGGCTCCGGGGCCCCGCGGTCACCGCGACCTCGGCCGTGGACAAGGAGAGTGGCTTTATTTCAGGGCTCGACTCCTGCCAACGCTCAGCTCCGAAAGGACAGCCATATAAAAGCCTCGCCAGGATTTACCAGGCGTACTCCAGTGGGTCATCCTACGAGCCCTGCTCAAATGCCGGTTTCCTATGAACCTCGACCTTCCTCTGCCCCTAAAGCAGAGTGCCGAGCCTCCCACCCCTGGGGCCCCTGATCCCGGGGCTGGGTGACCACTGCAGGCGTGCGCTCCTGCGGGGGAGGAGCCTGAGTTTTTCAAATCAGTGAAGCCCGTCCTGTGACGGACGGAGCAACTGAGGTCCAGAGAGGAGGCGACTGGTCCAAGATGATTCAGTGTGTCAGTGTTGAGACTGCAGTCGAGGCAGTCACCGGAACCTGGGGTCCTTGCAGTATATAATCAGAGCAGATTAATAGATGGGTCTGTTTTGGTTTGGGGGCATGTAAGGCAATCGCACCTGATATATATTGGAAGTTTACTGTGCGCAGGTGCTGTGCCAAACCCTCCAGACTGGTGATAGTCCTTGGAGTTGATCTTGGTATGGGGGAAACCGGGCATAGAAAAATAACCTGACCAAGGCCGCAACATAACTGGAGGTGGAGCCTGGGTTTCAGACCTAGAGAGTCGGCTCCAGAGCCAAGGTCAAGCCTCTCCCTGGGTGGGGAGAATGTTCGGGCGGGAGCAAGACACTGGCCGCGGCTCTGGACGCCCGAGTATGTCCCTGACCTGAGCAGGTGCGGAGAATGGACATCTGTCCAACCTTGTCCTCCCCGGCGCAGCAGAGGCTTCAGGGGGTCAGCGCCGCGTCCCCGGGGTCAGAAGTGCGCTGGACACCAGCCTGGCGCAGGGGGACCACTGCGATTTGTGCCCGATAAAACCCTGGATCCTGACCCTTCTCCCTGGAAAGGGAGATTGGCTGACGTCAAGGACGATCGGGGCTGGTCTCAATGGGTTCCCTGCTGGGTCAGTGTAAGGCGTAAGGGACATCTAGCCAAGGCCTGAGCGCAAGGCAGCTACACACCAAGCAAGAAACTGTGGCGACCTCTCTTCCCTTCCGGGTCCAAACACCTAGGCAGGGCTGTTTTCTATTTGTTGACTCGTTTGTTGGTTGGGACGAAAGGGACAGAGGAGTGCAAGAAATGCCCTGAAAACCTCCGAGACAGGAGCAGTGCACAAGGGTGTGGGGGGAGCGCTCCCGTCGCTGTAAATCTTCCTTTTCTCTCCAACTTCGTAGAATCAACGTAAAAGCAGGGTCCTACAGTGCTGCAGCCCCTCCCAGCAGAAATTCTGGAGCTACCTTTATTTTCAAGACACCTGAGTGCCTCCCAGGCAGCTAACAATAGCCGTGATTATTCATTAAGTACTTATCATGTGCTCTCAAAAGTATTAAGTGATTTATAATCACAATCTCACGTAATCGTTTACCTTCTCCACCCCCACCCGAAGCCGGTGTGAGGTGGCTCCCATCATTACCCCCAATTTAGGGATGATGACTACTGAGGCTCAGGTCACTTATCACAGGATCATAAGGCGTAGAGACATGATTTCAATCAGGGTCAGTCTGACGCCAGAGCAATTTGCTTATACCACTTCCTCCAGTCTTCCCCTCCACCTCCTGCTAACAGCCATTTATTCCATGTTTCGGAATGGGATGTCTATTGGATGAGTATAAGGGGATGAATGGTATTTAGCAGTGCGGATGCCTTCTGACTCATCACCCATTAAAGTTTTTATACTCTTAGGGAAGCTTTAAGGGTATTATCATTTAATCTTCTGAAATTTGATGATCCACACATGAATAGAATTAAAATAAAACAAGAATATCAAAATAAACAAGAATATTACATTAGCCTAAATACCCAGTTGTGACTGATACTTTGCGTTGCATTTCCAAGTTAATTTCTTAGAGCCACTGTAATTTACATGTAAAACAAATTTAATTTTTGTAAAGCAAATTTTTACCAGAAGGAATTTCTTTCATTATGTTCCTAATTTTAAGCAAATCCTCATAGTCTTTTTATACTAGTTGTATTAATTACAACAAATCAGTGAGGTAAAATAAGCAAGTTAATTATCATAAAGCCAGTGAATAAAATTAATCTCCTATGACAAACACTGTTTACAAAGCTAATGAACAGTGTCCTATAACAAACATTCATTCTAACGCATGTAGTTTTCTATATCAGACATTCATAACCTCAAGGAAACTATTCAAATAAATATTTTGATATTATAGGAAAAGGAAGCTCCTTATAACTTTTTAATAAGCAGATAAAAACTAGGATTTATAACAAAATTCAGAATATATATTGATATAACTTTAAATTCTTCTTAACTGTCCAAAGGCTAATTTTTAACCCTGTGTTTTACCTTCTCAAAAGCATTTGTGTCAATAACTTTGTAAAATTTATCTCTAAAAAAACTGTGGCTTCTGATTTTCGTTTTAATCAAACCTGAACCAAAGCAATTTGGCCTTAACATAGTTTATTTCTTCTGTAGTCTCTATATTGTGACACCTAAATGGGAGTTTAGATTACATTTTTCCCATCAAAGGAACCCAAAACTAGTAGTCAGGAGGTTATAACAATAATAATTTCCTAGATTTGCAAAACAGAGATTTCTTCTTCTAGTAACAGTGGAACAGGTCATTTGGACAAGCCAGCCACCTGCTAAGGAAAGCTGGAAAGGGTGAACAAAACATTAAAAGACACTGAGGCAATAAAAAGATAATGAAGAATTACCTGGTGAAGATAGAGAAGAAAAACAAAGTCCAGTGAATTAAGCCCTGCATTTGGGTCCTCCTGCTCTGGGAGCATCCACTGTTCATGGAAAAGAGTCTGAGAAGCTGAGTGATGCTTTCGATAGCAACATAGACTAAAGGGAAGAAGTTGGAGCCCAGAGCCTGTTTTGGGCTGGGATTCTGAGAAAGCTGCACCAGCCCTGCAGGGATCTCAACCCATCTTCAAGTCATCTGTGTGGCCCAGGAAATCTTAATCCCTAAAGTAAGCCAAGAAAATCCTACTAGCTAGTGTTCCATGTGCCTGATAGAAGCAAGTGAAAATCCTCTTGGAATAAGATTTCAACACCCAAGGTCTCAAATTATTTCCACAAACAATTTTCAAATATAACATCTGACACACAGTCACAGGTATCAGACATGCGGAGACAATGTTTTAGGAGGAAGAGCCAAGAGAAATGGCAAGTGATAGAAATAGTCGGATGGGAGCTTCAAATAGTAGAATTATTGGACGTAGATTTTAGCATAACTTTGCTTACTGTGGTCAAGGATATAAAAAACAAGACTGGAAATTTGGGCAGAGAACTGGAAACTACAAAAACTGACAGAGCATACGTGAAAAAGAAGCAACTAGAAATTCTAGGACTAAAAAACAAAATAACTGAAACTAATAGCCAAGTAGACGGGTCTGTAAGCAGAGTTACAGCTAAAGAGAGAACTTGTGAAATGGAAGACAAGTCAGAAGAAAATATCCAGAATGAAGCGTGTAGGGAGGGTTAGAGACGTAGAGAATACAGTGAGAAGGTTTACCATGTGTTTGATCAAAGCCCCAGGAGAAGAGAAACAATGTAGCAGAGGAAATATTTGAAAAATTAATGGCTGACAGTTTTCCTGAAGGGATGACAAAAACCAGCCTATCCATTCAAGAGTCACTATGAACTCCATACAAAATGAAGAAAAAAATCCACACCTAGGTTATGAATAATGATACTTAAAGAAACAAAAAACAAGTAAGAATTATTAAACCTAGCTGAGGGTAGGAGAAATAGATTACCTTCAAAGGAATGACACTTTGGCAGCTGATTTTTTCAACAGCTATGATGGAAGCCAGAGGACTGTGGAATTATATCTTCAGTGCGCTAGAAAAAGTAACCACCAACCTGGCATCCTTTACCCATCAAACACATATTTCAAAGGTGACACAAAATTAGACATTTTCAGACAAAATCAGAAAAAAATTGTCACCAGCAGAACTTACTAAAGGATACTCTAACGAGCTTGTTTCACACTATTCACACCAGCCAAGACATTGATAATAGCCAAGATAAGACATATTCACAAGATGGGCAAGCAACTAAATGTCCATCAACAGATGACTGGATAAAGAAGATGTGCTGTATATACAATGGAATAGTACTCAGGCATAAAAAAGGATGAAATAATGCCATTTGCAGCAACATGGATAGACCTAAAGATTATCATACTAAGTTAGGTAAGTCAGACAGAGAAAAATAAATATCATATGATATCACTTACATATGAAATCTTAAAAAAAATGACACAAATGAACTTATTTACAAAGCAGAAAGAGATTCACAGATATAGAAACAAACTTGTGGTTGCCAAAGGGGAAAGAGCTGGGGCGGGGTGGGTAGGGATAAATTGGGAGTTTGGGATTAGCAGATACAAACTACTATAAACAGAACAGATGAACCACAGGTTCCTACTGTACAGCACAGGGAACTGTATTCAATAGTTTGTAATAACCTATTATGAAAAAGAATATATATGTGGAACCGAATCACTATGCTGTACACCAAAAACCAACATGACATTGTAATTCAACTATACCTCAATAAAAATAAAGACAGCAAAAAAAGAATTTGCTTCAGGCAGAAGGAAAGTAACATCAGGTGGAAAGCCTGAGATGCAAGATGTCGTAAAGAGCTAAGTGGTAAATGCGTGGACAAACGTAGATAAACGTTTAATAATAACGTTAGGAAAGATGGGGGCAAGTTCTGCCCTTGCCTCAACGCTGTCGCTCCTCGTCCCTCCGGGCCGAGTCCCGCCCGAACAGGCTGTTTGAACCAGCTGTGGATGTTCTCACCACAGCCCTGGATCTCTTCTTTCTTTTCTTTTTTTCACTCGACCCAACACATTTTTTTTTTAATAGTTCAGTAATTTTCTCTTCTAGTCCAGCGTTTTCAAAATTGCTGGGCCAGTTCAAATGTGGACCCAGCTGAAAGGGTTGTTCTGGGGCCTCCGTGCAACTGAAGGTCTTTGGTGACTTGCAGGGTTTCTGTTTCCAATGATTCTCTTTTGTTTCCAGCCACCTGAAATGACTTTTGACTTACATCCGAGAATCGTGAAAGCTTTAGTCAGAAGGCGCTTACTTTACCCAAACCAGATATGACTCCCTAAATCCCAGGCCGCTTCCGAGGTCAGCCACAGGGAGAGGTGGGTGGGGAGAGCACCTGGGCCCCCTAGGTTGACCAGTACCCCTGGGGACTTGTCATCACAGTAGATTGTTTTAAAAATATATTTTTTAAAACCAAGTCCGTCAAGTGACACAAACTCAAGCTGATAAAAATCTGCTGCGCTCAGATCCACCCTCCATCCTACGGCACGGAGGTGGGGAAATGGCACCCTGTGCCTCCAGGCGGACCCCTGACCCTCAGCACGTCCCGCTTCTGCCAAGGCTTCCCTGGCTTCCAAAGAGACGGTCCAGCAGCTCCCTCACCAGCACGGTCCGCTCCTCTTCACATCTTAGTGTCCTGGGCAGGGTGTTGCCCTCTGTCTCGGGACCTCACTGCTGGTGTCTGGCTGGGCGTGGTCAGGGCTGGAGTCATTTGCTTTTCCCTGCCTTTCCCCTGTCTGGGGCTGTGGCTGCCTCCGCTCCCCCGGAGGACTTTGGGGGGCTCTCCTCTCCCACAGCGGCCTCCTCAGGCCCCTTGCATCTTGGCTTCTTTCCCCGGGCTCAGCTTCTTCGCTGGCCGCCCTCTCCTTCACCTCCGTAGGCTCCTCCATCTGCTTTCCCTCTGTTTTCTCCTCCGTGGGGCTCCCACACCCGCCCTCTGCCCCTGGGCTGGACGCTGGGGCTGGAGACTGGGGCTGGATGCTGGCCGGCCTTCTCTTCGTGCTGCGGGCCTTCCTCTGTGGCCGTGCCCTCCTCCTCCTGCTTCTCTGTCCTGCTGGACGTCTTGCTCGGAGGAGGGGATCCTGAGGCCTGACTCAAGGGGGGAACACATCACCTCCATTCTCTTCCTTGGCACCATTCTCCTGGGAGGGCTCCATGGCCCTGAAGTCTCCCAGGTCCCCACAGTTGGACTGGGACCTTCAGAATTGCCTGGACGGAGGGCGCCTTTTGATCAAGCCCCTGGTCTGCACCTTATTGTGACAGGGCAGACGGCTGCCTCCAGGAGGCTGGCTGGAGCTGACGGGCACCCCTTTGGCTCACTGGCCCGAGACCGCACGCCAGGGCTGCTGGGGGTAGCTGGCAGGCTGTGAAAGGGCAACACCATGGCCTTGAGTCCAGGACTCATGGGTGAGGCCGCAGGAAGCAGGGCTGCTGGATCAAAGGCTAAACTGGCCTGAAGCTTCTCCATCAGAGGAGAGCTCTTCACCTTGACTTTAGGAGTGTGGTTTGCACTGGGCGGTGACTTCTCCCCATTCTGGCCCAGCTCTGCCTTGAGGGGAAGAGAGAGACGGAGCAGCGAGGTTTCCTTCTTGTTTTTCTGGCTAGTGTGTCCTTGGCAGCAGCTGCCTGCTCCCTAAACCGCCCGGCCAGCTGGGCCACGGAAGGGGTGCCAAGT
This sequence comes from Camelus ferus, assembly GCF_009834535.1. Lineage (NCBI taxonomy): Eukaryota > Metazoa > Chordata > Mammalia > Artiodactyla > Camelidae > Camelus > Camelus ferus. Next base: position 17,979,312 of record NC_045711.1, on the reverse strand, counting down.
TGTCCGCGTTGGCGTTGGTCCCTGCCGGCCTTTCTTCCCTGTCCTCTAGGGGTGACTCAGAGGCGGCTGTGCGCTCCTCATTCGGCCCAGCTTCCCGATCCCTGCTCTCTGCTGGCCAGGTTCCCCTGCAGCCGCACGGCGCAGGTGGGTGACTGGCTTGCTGGCTGCGGGACTTGGATCTTTTATGTGGAAGTCTAGTTGATTTACAAGGTCGTGTTAGTTTCAGGTGTACAGCATAGTGATTCAGTTATACATACACACATATATATATATGTGTGTATGTATATATTCTTTTTCAGATTCTTTTCCATTATGGGCTATTACAAGAAATTGAAAGTAGTTCCCTGTGCTGTACAGCAGGATCTTGTTTACCTATTTTATATACAGTCGTGTGTGTCTGCTAATCTCAAACTCCTAATATATGCTTCCCCCCACCTTCCTCTTTGGTAACCGTAAATTTGTTTTCTGTGTCTGTGAGTCTATTTCTATTTTGTAAATAAGTTCATTTGTATCATTGTTTTTAGGTTCCACATGTAAGTGATATCATATGATATTTGTCTTTGTCTGTCTGACTTACTTCACTTAGTTTGATCTCCTCTGGGTCCTTCCATATTGCTGCAAATTGCATTAGTTCATTCTTTTTAATGGCTGAGTAGTATTCCATTATATGTATATATGTGTGTGTGTGTGTGTGTATAAATAGCTTCTTTATCCAGTCATCCAGGCCATTTAGGTTGCTTCCATGTCTTGACTAGTGTAAATAGTGCTGCTGTGAACATTGGGGTGCATGTATCTTTTTGAATTAGAATTTCCTTCAAATATATGTCCAGGAGTGAGATTGCTAGATCATATGGTAATTATTTTTTATTTTTTTAAGGAACCTCCATACTGTTTTCCATAATGGCTACACCAATTTACATTTCCACCAACAGTGTAGGAGGGTTCCCTTTTCTCCACACCCTCTCCAGCATCTATTATTTGCAGACTTTTTGATACGTGAAGTGATACCTCATTGCAGTTTTGATTTGCATTTTTCTGATAGTTAGCAACATTGAGCATCTTTTCATGTGCTTGTCACAGCATTGGATCTTGCCTCGTGGACGAAGCCCCCTAAATGGGAAAGCGCTCTCCCTCCCCACCCTTCCCCTAGTCTGACAGCTTTAAAGCCCACTCTCCCACACACGCCCGGATTCTGGCCATACCTGGTGGCCAGGGCTGAGAGTCCTTTGGCGGGCATGCCATTCCCTCCCAGAGGAGGGTCAGGCTGTGTGGGGACCTGACCTTGACTGTTTGCTTTGAGACAATCAGGAGTGGAGTGTGGATCTCCAGTAGAACGGGGCGTCTTGTGAGGCACCTGCTCCAGCTAAGGTCATGGTGCTGCCACATCCAGAGAGAACAGGGGCCTTGAGGAGTCCGCAGGTCCAGGCTCGTCGGGCATGACCTGTCAAATGCCCCTACTTCACAGCTCCGATTCCACGCCTCCCCATCGACTGTGACTGCAGCTGGGGGGCCATCTGGACCACGCTCTCTTTTCAGCTCTGCCACGCCTACTATTAGACCTAACTCTAACAGTGAGATCCTGGGTCTGCTCTGCAGCAGACTGTCCTGCAGCTGCTCCTTACAAGCTGCCCAAGGGGCCGGCGGCTCTCAAGGTGTGACCAGAGCTGGCACTCAGCCACCTTTACCATTTTTCAACCGGAAGCCAGGTGACCACAGGGTCATTAGAGGTATGGCTGCCCTGTACAAGTGCCACAGCCACCACCTGTCATTTCTTTAACATGCTAATTAAAGGTGATAATTTCATGCAGGCGGTTCTGGGTTTAATCCCCAGTGCCTCCATTAAAAAAAAAAAAAAGATAGCTGAAATTATCACCTTAAAACCGCTGGGTGGCGTTTCTCCCAAATTCTGTTATGAAGACCCATCCTTAGAGGCTCAGGTTCTAGACAAAAGGATGGAGGGAAGAGACTAACATCTGCTGAGCGCACACCAGAGGCCAGGTATCGTCCAAGAGACTTTTCACTCGATTACCGTAATATTGCATTTAATTTTCACAGCAGCCTGGGACGTTAGGTGTTATTATTTGCCTCATTTTGCAAACGAGAGAACGAGTCTTCAGAGAGGGTGAATGAATTGCCTTAAGATGTTTTCAGCTCAAAGGCACAGTTCTGCCTGCCTTGAAAGCCCGCATCTCTACGCCGTGCTGCATAAAGGTGTGGTTTGTCAAATCCGCTGGTTCACTTCATTTGAAAACAGTCACCTGACTTTATGTGCGTGTCTTTCTGAGATTGGAAGTAGCTGAACGGTCTCCAGTTCCCTATTTTCTGACTCACACATCCTCTCTTTGCCCTCTCTTGGTGGTGGTGGTTGAGGGGGCGGTCAGAAAGCAAACAAGATACCTGGGTCTGCAGCAGAAATGCGAGACCCCACACACAGCTTTTGTTCTCAAGCCAAGCAGAAGACAGAACCTGTCTGGAGTAGGACTCATCAAACCAAGGTGCTCAGGGCTGAACCATCTCTCCTGAAGACGACCCTGAGCCTGTACTTGCTTTTGGACAAAGATGTTTGTAAGAGTTTTTTTTATTTCTTTAGAAATTTAAAAAATTTTATCTTTTAAATAAAAAAGTTATTCTGGTAAAATACACATACATAAGATTCACCATTTTAACTGTTTTTAGGTGTACAGTTCAGCAGTGGTAAATACATTCATACTGCTGTGCAGCCATCACCACGGTCACCCTCCATAACCCTTACCATCTTGTAAAACTGAAACTCTGCCCATTAAACAATACTCCCCTCAAAGATCTGCAAGCATTTTTTTTTCCTGATTGTGTACTTAATAGTAGTGAAAAAAATTAGAAGAATTCAGATCAAGGAGACATTCACCTGAATCAACATGTTTTAGTTTCCTTTTTGTTGAGCAATTAACTGATAAGCTAGTTTGAACCTGACTTTGAGGATAGAATGCCTTTGAGGTTATAGTAGTTTTCAACAGGCAAGTCTTGATGGTAGATCAATTAGCAAATCCTGAAGAATTCATATAAATGGTGTGGTAATGCCTGTTATGTAAGAGTTTTTTAAAATAACAGATGAATGTACAGAGAAACTGAGACTTGCCCTCATTGCGTCAGGCAAGTCGACTGTGTAGCCAAGCAGAGAAAATGCCAAATCGCAGCTCGGTTTTGTGCAAATCCACTCTGCACAGGCTTCTGGAACCCATCTGGCTAATTGTGCCAGCAGGGAGCTGGGAAGCTGGGAGCTGCACTCCTGATGAGGGAAGGCGAGAAGAGAGTCAGTGAGGCCACGTCGAGAGGGAAGCCCTGTGCAGTGGGCGGGGGGAGCGGCCCACGGCGACTTTCTGTCTGGTCTTTCCTCACCAGTGACTGGAGGTCAAGGTTGGCTATCTGGTGAAAACCATTGGATTGGCAAGGAAGGCTGATGCCAGGCTAAGGAGGCCACCATTTCCTAACTGTTTTCTGAGCTTCTGTTCCGTCTGCTACCTCTGCACAGGGAGAGCGCAGGTTTGGGGGCGTCGGTGATCTGGATCTCTGTCCAGGGGCAGTCTTTGACCTTGGGTAAATTCCTCTCCCTTGATGACTGGCGTCTGTAAAATGGAAATACCAGGAGTAGGAGTCTGGAGGCGGTGGCGGAGAGGGGCACGGCTGCTCTCGGGGTTTCTGTGGAACTGAGCAGAACCCTGCCACCCGCCCGCCCCCGCCACAAGCACAGAGGCCCTCTATGTCCCCTGCCTCCTGTTTGTGGAAAAGCTGAAGCCCCCAGGCCTCCCTGAGTCACGGAATAGCAGGCTCAAGCGTTAAGGATGAGGCCAACAGAGTCAGACTCCGCATCTGATGCGCATTCCTGAGCTGTTTTACAGACACTCTAACTGCCACCAGAGGGAAAAAGCTACCTGCACAACGACCAGACTGCAGCCAGGACGTGAGCGTGAATGTGTCTGCAGCCCCCTGTTGTTGGGTGTTTGGGTTGTTCCCAACTTGGGGTGATCGTGAATCACACCGCCGTGACCGTCGGTGTACGAGGATGGCTCAGTCCCGCGTACTTCACCACGTACTTTGGTGTATCTAGCCAGGAGGAAAACTGCTGGGTCATATGGTAATTCTAGGTTTAACTTTTAGAGGAACTTCCAAACTATTTTCCGCAGCAGCTGTACCAATTGACATTTCCACCAGCAGTGCACAAGGGTTTCGATTTCTCATTAACACTTGTTACTTTCTACTTTTTTTCTTTTTTTTAAAACAACCATCCAAATGGCTATTGGAAGTGGTATCTCATTGTGGTTTTTTTTTTTTTAATTTTTAAAATATTTCCTTTGGATTCTTACATATTTCCCTTATACTTCCCCTGTGGTGGCTTTGATTTGCCTTTTTCTCATGGCTAGTGATGTTGAGCATCTTTTTCTGTGCTAGTTGTCCATTTGTACATCTTTGGAGAAATGTCTACTCCAGTCCTTTGCTGAGACTGTTACTCGTAAGAGCTAATGCTGTGCTTTCTCCAGGCTTGCTGTACCTGTCAGTATGGGCAAGGTTGTGCTGCAGTAACAAACAGCACTAGTATCTCAGTCACCAAAGACAAGAAAGTTTACTCCTCAGTCATCCCACGTGTGCAACACAGGTCCCCGGGGGGGGGGCCTCTGCTCATTGCAGTTCTCAGGGATATGAGGTGATAGGGACTTCATCACCACATGTGCACCCACGGTTCCCACATCAATGTGAAGGGGCCGTGTCAAAGCACCTGCTGGGTGCTTTCCATTTACTAAAACAGGTCGCATGGTCACGCCTAACTCACTTCCAAGGAAACATCAAAGGTGGAATTTGGATGCCACGCTGGATCCTGGGACAGGGAGAGACGGTCTGCTGGTGAGCCACTGGGATGCCTGCCACCTCTGTCCACACACTCCCTCCAGCGGCTCCTTCTGCCTTGGCAGAAGTAGAGGAGGGTGGAGCTGGAGTTGGTAACCTCGCCCAGTGCACACCCATGTTAATTGTTACCAGAATCTCTGATTTATTCTCTGGTTGCCCCTCTGATGTTTATTGCATAAGACAATATCCCCTCTGGTTGCCACAGTGAATTTTTAACCATTTTCCTCCTGTATTTTGTTCATTTTATCATTTTTCAGATGAGGGAGTCCCTGTGCTTCAGTTGACTCTCTTTACCTGGAGCTCCTCTTGCACAAATTTTAAAGACACACTGCAGAGACAATAGGTCAGTGAAATGTCCCACCGGCCCTGACTGGGAAGCCCACCTACAGGTAATAAAGGGGGAACACTAACTAACGGTTTATTCTGTATCTGCCACTGGACATGCCCTTTACGTTTATTACCTCACTTAACCTTCACTCCAACCCCATGAGGTCAATACTGTTATTATACCCATTTCCTCTCTGGGGAAACTGAGGCTGAGAGCCAGAGCTACCTGGCGTGGATTATATTTCTATTTGAAATTGACTCGAGCTTGAATTCTGAGGTTTGGCTGGTCCCCATGTGACTCTGGGCACTCACCCTGGGCCTGGCTTCCTGGGCAGCCCCAGCACCCCTGGAAATGTGTCGGATTGGTTTGTGCACTTTTCCGAGAGTGTCCGTTGTTTGATAACATCTTAACCTGACCCAAAGCGTTATCCATTCCTGTGTTAAACACCCAAAATTTCTTGTTCAAAACTCCAAATAATTCTGCTTTGTTGGGTTACACGCAGCCTCCGCTTCCAGGCTCTGAATTTCAGCGCATCTAGTTCAGCACTAGGTCAGTCCTCTAGGTGGCAGCAAAACCCCCAAATAGACTTACCCCGGGATTTTGAATTTTCTTACCACATTTTTAAATCCAAGGATGGAACCCAAACCCAGAGCTTCTTCCAGCTTTCAGTGGTTTATCTCACCATGAGCTAAATATACTAAGGTGCCTACTGTTGTGATTGTTGGATCCAAGCTCCGACTGCTGGATCGATTTAGGTAGGGCCTCAGGGAGTACAGATTTTCCTCCAAAGAACTAGAAGCACCCTGACTATGCCTCCGACATTTGTGTTCTCAGTCCCTGGAGCAGAGTGAGTTGAACAAATGAGTGCATGGATTACAAAAGGAAAGGAGGAACGTTAGGCATCACGTGGCGGGGCAACCCGGGTGCACCAGCCACCATTCTTGCCTACAAGCAACAGAAATCAGCTCTGGCTGTCTTAAGGAGAAAAGGAATTTACCGGGACAGTATGGGAATAGATCACAGAGTCATGAGGAAGGGGTTTGGACTGTTCCCTCACTTTGCGTCACGTGTCCAAGACTTCTGTGCAGTTGGATCCTTTGACAGAACCGAAGTCACATTCCAGAGCCCCCTGCACAAGGTGGAGAGAGGGAGGATGCACTTCCCCGGGGGGAGGACCTGCGTCCCCCAGCAGAGTGAGTCAGGTCCTTCCCCAGCCTCTGCCCATCCAGTATTTTTATTGCCACTCGTTGCTCTTTCTTGACTTCTTGAAACAGTCGTGAAGCCCACAGGCATTCTTGTCTTGCCTTTCGCTGGGAGTGCTTTGAGTGTTCCACTACGAGTGTGCGTTTGCGGAAAGCTTCAGGTGTTTAGATTCTCTCCCCTGGCTTAGGAATTTTCCTTGTAGTCCCGGCTTACTGTGTGTTTTTGAACACAGAAATTGGTACTGTGTTTTGTGAAGGGATTTATGAGCACAAAGTCCCTCTACAGAGGACACTAACAGACCTTCAGGTGGAGCCAGCCTCTCGCCTTTGTGAGATGAACTCGTCTGACAACCAGTCTTTCTGCAAATACTTTCTGAGTACTTGAAGAGTGAGACGGCGCTCTCAGCACTGGATGTGACCAAAGCAGAAACAAAGTGCCTACCTGCAGGGAGCTAGCGTTCCAGCCGGAGGGAGACAAAGTTTTTTTTTTTTTAAACATCCAATGTAAAGTATGTCAGAGACTAATGAGTGCTGTGGAGAAAATAAAACTGGGAAAGAGACAGGAGAGGGGTGTGTGTGTGAGATTTTAAATGTGGTGGGCAGGAAGTGACATTTCAGAAAAGACCTGAAAGAGTCATGTGACTGCCTGGAAGAGCATTCCAGTAGCTGGAACAGCAGATGCAAAGGCTTTGGCGTTCAAAGAACAGAAAAGACAGCTGTGTGCCGGCTTAGGGGCTGGGGAGTGAGCAGGAGGAAGAAGTTGGAGGTGACCTAAGCAGGCAGATCGTGTAGGCCCCTGGGGGGAGGACTCTGGCTTTTAGTCCAAATGAGATTAAAATGGGGAGTCACTGCAGGGTTTTGAGCAGAGCAATGGCATGATCTAATTTACACTGTCAGACTCCCTCTGACTACTCTTTAAAGACTGTGTCGATGTGGAACAAAAACAGACACCAGCGAGGGGGCAGCTCCCACGATCCAAGTGATTGGGGAAGGTGGCTCGGACCAGGTGGTCCCAGGGCAGAGGACAAGAACTCATTAAATTCAGAAGCGATTTAAACATGCAGAAAGACGGGAGATGGTGTGCAAGAGAGAAGAGTCAAGGATGATTTCGTCTTTTTATGTCTGCAGGCTGGGTTTGCCGTTACACTAAGATGTGAAAGACTTCAGGGAAAACAAATTTGAGGGGAAAATTTGAGCCTACTGCATTTGAGATGCTAATGATTGCTGTTGGATACGTGAGTATGGAGTTTGGAGGAGGACTCCCAGCTAAAGATAAAAATGTGGGTGTCACCAGTATACCGATGGCATTCGAAGCCCTGAGACAGGATGAGCTGGCGAAGGGAGTGAGTGTAGACTGGGAGACGGTCCAGGACTGCGACGTGGGGCACTCCAAGGTCAAGAGGGCGGGAGGGTGAGGAGGAAGCAGTGAAGGAGACTGAGAGGTCCAATCAGAGGAACAGGACAATCAGAAGCGTGTGCTGAGAAAGGTATGTCTAAGAGGAGGAGGGCTGGGCTGGCCCAAAGGCTGCTGAAAAGTCAGGTAGAATTACGCACTGAAAACTGGGCATTGGGTGTAGGACGGTAGAGGTTCTTTGGTGACCTGAAGGAGAGTGTTCCGTGGAGCAATTAAGACGAACATCCGATTGGAGCGGGCTCAGCAGAGAAGGGAGGGGAGACGTGGAGTCAGCACATTCAGTCAGGACACATTCCTCTTTGGAGGAATTTCTCTGGAAATGGAAATAAACAAAGGGGAGAGTAGCTGGAGGGAGGGGGGTTAAAAGAATATTTATCAGACGGGGGAAATATTATGAAGTGTATGTGCTGCTGGGCATGGACCAAGGAAGAGGAAGCTGACGAGCCGTCAGCAGGTGGTGGGGGCCAGGACGGAGGTCCATCCCGGCAGGAGGGGAGGCCCGTCTGGATGCAGGTGTGCGGAGGTGGGGGGCTGTGGCTGTGCTGGGCAGTGAGGGGTCCTTTTCATACGCATCCCTGTCTCAGCAAGGCCAGCAGTGGAGGCCGAGGATGGGGAAGGACGTGCTGGAGGTTTGAGGAGAGAGGAGGAAGGACATAGCTTTTGGGAAGAGGGAGAGAAATACAGTAGGGTTTCTAGGAAAGGCTGAGACTTCGGGCTGAGACCTTGAATTCGGAACTGAGACAGCAGAGTGAGGAGGAATGTCTTTCTCCAGTGGCTTGGCAGAAGCGACGTAGGTGTGAGCTCGCCAGTGTTTGCTCTTTTTATATGTCTTTGTGTAGAACCAATCTCTTTTGGGAGGGGGGTAATTAGGTTTATTTATTTAATTTTTTAAAAAATGGAGGTACTGGGGATTGAACCCAGGACCTCGTGCATGCTAAGCACACGCTGTACCACAGAACTATACCCTCCCCACCCCAGAACTTGTTTTATTGACCAGGTCAAACATTTTCTGCCTTTACTTTTTAAAATCATGTCCTCCCATATATATTCTTCTAGCTTCTAGAGTTGAAAACTTGATTCCTTTATTTTTAGTGCTTGTTTTTCTTGTTTTCAAATAAATTCACGTATGGTGATAAATTTTCCCAAGTCCTCCTTTGTCAACCTCGCTCAGGCTTTGCCAGATAACTCTCATGTTGAAAGTTATTTCTGGAGAGAGTAGGTAATTTCAATGTTCATTTCCTCTTTCCTCCATGACTTGAGTAATTTATAACATCATGTTGTGGTTAATTTCTAATTTTATTGCATTGGGGTCAGTGTGATTGTTGATTTTGGAATTTTTTGAGATTTTTTTTTCTTTGTGGCCTAATATTTATGAAGGGAATATTTCTCAAAGTAGAAATCCGACAGGCATTTTTATTAAATATAACACCGTAAACGCATCCCCATGGTTATGGTTTGTGAAGCAGTCCGTTCAGGGAGGTGGACGGACAGGGAACTGAGCTAAGCTAGGCTCTGCTTTGGTGACATGGCTTGCAGTCCCTTAATATGCCAGCTAACACGTGTCTGGACGGCGGTCCCCCAGGGCCAGTGCAGGGAGCAGTAACTGTGCTGGATGGGGAAGTAGCAAGGCTGTCCGTCCAGCTGAAATAAGCCTGCGAAGAGAAACTCCAGACTCAACAGTCAAAAGGTGAGCACCCCAAGTTAGGGTGACCACACCTCCCCTTTCCCAGCGATAATCTCAGTTTACAGTGCAAGTCCCAGCATCATATTAGCATCACCCTCTTTCAGACCCATGGCATCCCAGTTTGGATGAGTGCCCATAAAACATTCGCAAAAATTGACCCCATTGAGGCCATAAAGAAAACTGCAAATATTTATAAAAATACGTAGTAGAGACAACATTTATTTCTAATCAGTGTTCACAATGAAATAAAATAAACATTAATAAGAAAATCAGAAACAAAAGACCCTAACACCCAGGATTTTAAAAACTCTCACACTCTCTCCTGAAGTTGAAAAACTCTGCATCAGTGGTGGTCATTTTGTAACATATAAAAATATTGAATCACTGTGTTGTACACCTGAAACTAATATAGTATTGCAAGTCAATTACACTTCAATTAAAAAAACATTCTACAATAGACTCATGAACAAGAAAATCTATGGCTACCAGGAGGGAAAAGGGAGCGAGGGTAAATTAGGAGTTTAGGATTAGGAAATACACACTACTATATATAAAATAGATAAACAACAAGGACCTAGTGCCCAGCACAGGAAACTATATTCGGTTTCTTGTAATAGGTATAATGGAAAAGAGTGAAAAAAATGTACAAGGTAAAAAAAGGTACATATATGTATAAATGAATCACTTTGCTGTACACCTGAAACTAACACTGTAAGTCAACTACACTCCAATAACATAAAATCTAAAAAGAAATTCTACAAAAAGACAAGTCAAAACTAAAATTGAAAAATATTTACAAAATAGCAATCACGGAGGTAATAAACACCAGAATTTACAGGCTGTGTCTAAAGTAGCACGCATCCGCGTCTAAAGGCTGAGCCTCGACCTTAAACACTCACATTTACAGAAAGAATCAAAAAATTACACCCAAGGAAAGCAGAGAAACAGAAACTAATAAAGATAGAAGCAGAAATTAACGAACTAGGAAATGACAGCCGCAATGGTAAAACATAAATGGTAAAGAATAAATCTAAGGTCCGATTCTTTGAAGAGAAAAACGCAATGTTAAACTGTGACATAATCAAGAAAGCAAAAATATACAAAATAAGGAATTGGGGGGAAGGTAAAAAGCCCCCAAGAGACTGCATTGCTTCCCTTTATGGAAATGCACTTGAAAACTTGGATGAACTGGACAACTGGTTTTGAGGAAAATACAATCTATCAAAATTGACTCTACAGTAGTTTTACAAGTTTAAATTGTGAAATTTCCACAAAAGAAATAAAGAAGGTTGTCTAAGAGTCATTCTCCCCAAGGAAAGGATCAGGCTAGACGTTTTCACCTGGATGATGATCAAATCGCAGAGGACAGGAAAATTGAATGCTAATTCAGTTGTTCCAGAGAAGCAGCAAAGAACAAAAGCTTCCAAATGTTTTATGACATGAGCACCACCTGAATTCTGAAAACCAAACAATATTAGACATTCAAAAAGAAAATTATAGCCCACTCTCACTTTTGAATATCAATGTAAAAATCTTAAATAAAGTATTAGCAAACAGAATTGGGCCCTGATATTTTAAACATATGATAGTAAGCTTATTCCAGGAATGAATTAGATGTTTTTTAATTTTTGAAAAAGTTAAAAAGAATTTTAAAGTTTGCCTCTCTCATGTGCATGATTTGTCATCAATTTATTTTTGATTTTAGGAATTGGGGGGGGGTAGATAATTAGGTTTATTTATTTATTTTAATGGAGGTACTGGGGAACGAACCCGGGGCCTTGAGAATGCTAAGGATGCACTCCACCAGTGTTATACCCCCCACCCCTGAATTAGATTTTTTATTAGAAATTTATTGTAACTAAGGCATCATTCCGGGGGTAGGAACTCCGCTGTCACAGGGTTTGCCCAGACTACAATGCCAGGAGGGATGTCTCACCTGTTGGGTGAGGCAAATTCTCTGGTCTGGAGGCTCAGTCTTCATTTTTGCATGCCTGTTTACATCAGTCAACTTCCAAACGTAAGACACTAGCTCACCTTTATGTCCCTGCCCCCCCCCATGCTCTGTATTTCTCCCTCCTGATCTAGTTCTCCCCCCTCCCCTCCTGCAGACCCTCCCCTTTCCTCCCTCACCCCTCTGCAAACCCATTTCCCAAACCTTTCCCAACCTGACGTAGCATCCCCTGGAACTTCTGCCCACAACCCGCCCTTCCCTCTTCATCCTCAGTTACTCCAGTAAGATAAATAGATCTCTGGCCTGCCTCAAAACTACCAGTCTGCTGGACTCGGGACTCCCAACCATTTGGTGCTCTGCCTCCTACTTGTCTTCTTGCCTGTTTAGACCCATGATCCAGCATCACTCACATACACACATACACACACCTGCTGTCCTCACAGCAACCTCCTCTCTTCCTTTCCAGAGAGAACCTCTTTGAGTTTTCTCCACCAAACCAGACCTTTGCCCCTCTTCCTCCTTCTCTCCTCTTACACAAGAGGGTTGCTGCTGCTCCTGGGGGCTGCTCCACTGTTGGCATTTGGGGGTGTGGGTGTCCTGGGCTTTGCAGGATGCATAGCAGCACCCCTGGCCTCTACCCACCAGGTGGTGGTGGCATCCCCAGTATGACAACCACATCTCCTGACATCGCCTAGTTCTCCTGGGTTGCGGTGGGGGCCGGATGGCCCCTGAGAACCTCTAGTCCAGGCTCGTCCCGCTACTGGCACCTGGGACTCCACCTGACCCGTGCTGTGGCCTCCCATATATACAGCTTCTCCAGAATCATACAGTGTGAGGTACCTTTTTTCCCCTATGTAGTCCTTAGCTCCCATGCAACTGGATTCTTCTCGTAACCAGTTAAACATCCTTAAACAACCCTGCCTCAACTACACTTCCACGGAACCCCATACAACTGCACAGAGCACACCTGTCCTTACTCTCCCCGGCCCCCATCCTGAAGGGCTGGTTCTCCGCCCTGCTCCATTCCTCCCTCCTGGTTCCGTCCTCCCTCCTTTCAGTACGACTCAGGGTCCGGTCGTTCCCCCCCTGCAGGTCCCACTAGGTCTTAGGTGACTTTCGTGTGGATACATGCAGCGCTGGAGGAGAACCAGGTTGAGGGCAGCGAGGACCCTGAGTCCGGTGTGGTCCCAGTGGAGTCCCTGCGTCTCAGTGACATCCTAGACGAGGTGCTGGTGGGCGTCCGGACGTGATTGCCAGGGTGACAGGGGTCTGAGCCAGCGGTGCCACCGGGCACACAGCCGGGCATGTGTGCACGTGTGTGTGTGTGTGTGTGTGTGTGTGTGTGTGTGTGTGTGATGCCACGGGTGTGAGGAGGTCCCTGGCAGGGGGTTGTAGAGCGGTTGTTCTCAAACTTGAGGGAACTTCAGATTCATTTGAAGGGCTTGCAAAATGCAGATTGCTGGGCCCCACCCTCGTTTGTTGTTTTTTGTTTTTGTTTTTGTAACGCAGCAAATCCTGCGGAGACTCGGTGGGAGGGAGGGCTCGCGTTTGCACCGGGTCCCCAGGCGACGCTGGAGCTGCGGGTCCCGTACCGGGCCGAGCTGGGCGGCCCCGGCGCCGCGGAGCGCGGCGGCGGGCGGGGGGGCAGCGCAGGGCGGCCGGACCACATCTCCCAGGCTGCCCCGCGCCGCCCGCGCGCGCCCCCTGCCCGCGGCTCGGGGGGCGCCGCTCGGTGGCCGTGTCCCTCGGCGCGCCCGGGAGGGAGCGCGGGAGCCGCGGCGGCTGCGGGCTGAGGAGCCGGCAGGTGAGCAGCGGCCGCGCCGGCCGCCCGCTCCTGGCGCCTCAGCCGCGTTGTCTTCGCGCGGCGGGCGGGCGCGCGCGCGCGCGCGCGGGGTGCGGGTCCGGGTCCGAGTCCGAGTCCCGGTCCGGGGTGCGGGGTCCCGGCGCGGGGCGCGGGGCGCAGGGCGCGGGGCTGCCCCTCCCGGAGGCGGCGTCCTGCCGTCCGCCCGCCCCGCCACGCCCGGGCGGCGGGACCCGTGTGGCAGGTGGCGCGGCAGGTGGCCGGCCTCCCCTCCGGCCCACGGTGTCCAGGAGCCCAGGACGGAGGCCGGTGCTGCGGACACTGGGCCCCAGCGGCGCCCCGGCCCGGCGCGGGGCAGCCCCGCGGGAGTTGTCCCGGGTGCTGCGTGGCGGGGCCCGAGCGGCCCGCGGAAGCCGGCCCCGCGGAGCCGTGGGCACGGCTGCGCTGGCGCGGCGCCCGCGAGGCGCACCTGGAGCCCGGGCACCGTTTGGATGCCTGGTGGCCCGGGATGCGCAGCCTGTCAGGGGCGCAGCGGGGACGCCTCCTCCTTCCCGCGCATCCTGGGAGTACCATTAGTTACATATGCTTTTCTTTCTTTTTTCTTTTTTAAAGGAAGTTGGACCCCGAATGTCTTATTTTTCTTTTGTGGGAGCTCCGTTTGCCGGCAGGTAAGTTTATATAATAAGCGGTGTGCGGTGAAAGACGCGTTCCGGTGAGGCTGCTCTCCCTTGCCCTCTATCGGAAGCGTCCCCGGACGGGTTGACATCCTTGAGCGACTGCGGTCGCTGCAGGCGGCAGATAAAGTGGCGTTGAGTCGTCACAGCTCGACCCTTCCGAGCAAATTTTTGGTTCAGAAGGTTTTTGTTAATCTTGTTTCAAACGAGATGTTGTTTCGTTTAAGATGGGGGAGGCGGGGCGTGGGGAGCAAAGCCTGTGGGGCCTGATGCCTTGTACAGAAATGGCTTTGCGGGATGAACTCCCAAAGCGAGTTTAATTTGGTGCCCCAGACTGGGTCGGAGCGGACCCTCCAGCCTGAACTCTGCCCGTTTCAGTGGTTTTCAGTTGATTTGTACGTAGACAAATCTCTTCTGTGAAGAAACGACAGATGTCTCTTTCTAACGTTTGCACTTCTTACATTTTGTTTTCTATGGACCCCCCTCTCCACAGTGCTGACTATTTAGGTTAAATAGGACATTTTTATCTTGGGCTTGGCTTTAGGGGAATGCTCCCCAGTATAGCTTCACTAAATATCTTCTTTATTAGATTGTCTTCATTTTGTTGATTCCTCCCCACCCCATTAGTTTGTATAGTAAATACTGATAGGACCAGGCAGTTTTCTTCTTAAACATTGGTGATTATACTGCTGGCTTTCTGTCTCTAAAATCCTGGGATGAGTTAAAATGTATGTTCGGGTTGTCTGATAGATTCAATTAGCTAACATTTCATTTAGCGTTTTTGCACCTGTATTTACAAGTTAGATTGTTATATATTTCTTCACCCTCCCATTTTTGTCTGAGTTCATAATCAAGGTTTTGCTGTCTCCACTGATTATGGGGGTGCTTTCCATCATTTTCTATGCTCTGGAGCAGAAGAACGATCTGTTCCTTGAAGTTTGGCAGAATCTGACTGCAGACTGCCTGGGCTGCTGGCGGTGTTTTTTTATTTTTTAAGAAATCGGTCAGTATTTAATTATGTTTTCATTTTTTCCATGATCATTGACTGTTCTATTTCTTCAAAGTCAATCTAATACTTTATATCTTCCTAGAAAATCATTAACATTATTGAAATTTAATATATATTAGCATAATGTGGTACATAGTATTCTCGTTGCAGGAAAATAAAGTCTTCCACATCTGTGGTCTGCTTTCCTTCTTGTTCACACGTGTGTGTGTGTGTGTGTGTGTGTGTGTGTGTTTGTGTGCGCCTCTTCTCTTTTTTAATTGGTCAGACTTGCTTAAGGCTTCCTTATTTTCTTAGTCTTTTCAAAGAACTAGCTTTTGGATTTATTGATTAATCCTATTGATTTTTATTTTTCTGTGTCATTAATTTCTGTTCTTTTTCTTTCTACATCATTTGAGTTTATTTTACCCAAGTTCTAGCCTTTTGAAGCAAAAGATGAGATCATTCATGTGACCAGTCTGTCCTCGTCCTGGTCCAGGCCAGAGCTTCTAATTCCCATCACCTCTCGTTTGGCCTCAGCTCTATTTTCACTTTAAACTTCAAATTAGACATTATTGCTCTTGCTATTATTATTGTTTTCCAGGTCACTATTTGCTTGATTTATCTACCTGTTTACCATTTTCTTCCCTCTTCACTCCTTCTTGATCACAGGTACTCTCTCTTTCTCCCTAAAGTACATTCTTTAGAAGTTCTATCGGTGTTGATACATTTTCTGCTTTTGTAATACCTGAAAATGCCTTTATTTTGCACATGTTCTTTTTGGGGGGGGATTAGGTTTATTTATTTATTTATTTATTTTTAGAGGAGGCACTGGGGATGGAACCCCGGGCCTGGTGCATGCTAAGCACGCGCTCCAGTCCTGAGCTGTGCCCTCCCCCCTTGCACACATTCTTGAGTGTGTTTGTGGCTTGCCCATTCCCAGTGCTGTATATGTTCCACTCTTGTACGTGTCATGGCGTGGATGTCCATTCCACCTTAACTGGCCCTTGGGTGGTTGGCAGTTGGGGGCCGTCATGAATAGCGCTGTGGTGAAGCTCCCGGTCTGCGTGTTTGGCTGAGTGGGTGTGTGCGTTTCTGTTTAGTAGCTGCCTAGGAGTGGAATTGCTTGGTCATAGGGTGTGCATATGCTCAGTTTTAGCAGATCTTGCTAAACAGTTTCCAACAGTGGTTGCATCCACTTCTGCACTGAGAAGCATGTGTGGTTGCTGCACATCCTTTGCCAGCTCTTGGCAATTTCTGTCCTTTTTTATTTTAGTCATTCTGGTGGGTATCACACTGTGGTTTTAATTTGGATTTCTCTGATGATACGTGAAATTGAGCTCTTTCGGAATCTTTAAGTTTTCACACATCTAAACTTTTTTCCCTTGACTTTCAAGGATAATCCGTGCATATGAGGTTTGGGGGTTTTGCACATGACACATCCACAGTTTTAGGTTTTACTGATTGTTTGCTCATCGTTGGTTGCTTGATCTCTCGTTTTCCTCCGTTTTGGATTCGTCTTTGTTTTGATTCAGCAAGTCCTTAAGTAACTGTATTTTTTACCCCTGTGATTCTGTGGGTGGTAAAATTTCTAAGCCCTCACATGTTTAAAAATATATAAAAGTTTTGTTTTCCATGTTGAAGACTCTTGACTGGGTAGAGGAGTCTGGGTTAAAATCTCTGAATTTTGAAGATAATTCTCCATTATCAGCTGGCATGAGTGTGATTGGTGTGAGGTCTCTGCAGCCTGACTCCCACTTCTCTGTGGTTGACCTGTTTAGATTTTCCTTTTTCCCTCGTGTGCCGAAATTTCACCCCTGCCTGTCCGGGGTAGGGGGTCCTCCTTTGTTCTTCCTGCTCAGCCCTCGGTGGTCCCTTTCATTCTAAAGCTTGGCACTGGGGGAGTTTGAGTACTTCCTTGCTTCCTCCATTTTCTTTATTTTTCTCCTTCTGGAATTACTGTTTGATGGATATGAGAATTCCTTAAGTTATCCTTCACATTTCTTGACTTTTCTCTCACATGTCCTATCAATATGAGCAACATTCTGGGGGATTCCAGCCAACTCCTCAGCCCATCCGTTGAGTGTTTTTATGTGCTTTAAAAAAAACATATATTTAATTTTCAAGGTTTCTACTTTTGTAAATTTAATTTTTGGAATAGGTAAGATATTCAGTGTTCAAACAGTAGACTGTATGAAAAGCTGTAAGTTAAGGACCCCCCCCCCGACACCCCCCAGCTCTCCCTCCCCCACATGCGGGGCCACTGTCACTAGTTTCTTGTATGTGCCTCTGGTCTCTCTTGGCAAATACAAGCAAATGTGAATTAGAGGCTTAATTCCTCCTTTTTTTTTTTTTTTGCAGCAAATAGTAGCATTATTCCATATAGTGCTCTTGACTCTACTTTTTTATTATTTTTTTAAAGTGTCTAAGATCACACAGGTTTCCTTTTTAAATTTTTTAGAAGAGCATATATATATATATATATATATATATTTTTTTTTTTTTTTAATGGAAGCACTGGAATTGAACCCAGGACCTCATGCATGCCAAGCATGTGCTCTACTTCTGAGCTATACCCTCCCTCCCCCAACCCCACTTTTTAATTTCACAGTATAGAGTGGAAATCCTCACCTGTCTGTTGGCTCTTGCTTTTCACGGGTAGAGTGTCCCCTCACGTCTTTCTGAGGACGTCTCATAACTCCCTCTATGGCTCCATTAACTGTGCCCTTGGATCTATGTTCTCCTGTTGCTTCGCTGTGCCCATTTCATGACGTTGAGTAAAAACTTGGGGAATCTTCCTTCGTCTGCTCATCCTGGAGTTTGAGGATTCCTGATTCCTGGTCTCTTTGCTGCCTCTGGTGGTTGCTGGACATGCTGCGGACTGGGGTGTAGGACCAGGAGATGGGGTGCGTGTTGTGGCTGCTCAGTGTATGTTGGGAGGGGTCCCCGAGCCCTGGCCAACCCACTGCGGGTCCCCACTTCTTGTCAGATTCCATCCCGCCCCTCTTTCTCTGCTGATTTGAAGCCTGAAACCGGTTACCATGTCCCCCTGCACCACAGCCTCCTCCCAAGCTGTGTGGGGCTGTGGTGTGCTCACCTGTCCCTGAGAACTCTCCACCTTCCAGAAACGTCTTAGATGTTTAGCTGGCACTGTTTCTGTTTCTCAGGCCTCTTACTGATTTAGTGGTTTAAAAATACTTCTGCCTCTCCAAAGGACTTTCGGGTACCCGGAAGGCGGAAGTGGGTATCTCGCCCATGATCTTGGTCCGACCTCCAGTATTATCTTTTATCTTGAATTTATTTCTGTGTCGGGGTCCCCAAGGCCACCCCAGATTCAGTGCTTCACCAGGAGGTCTGACAGGACTCAGCGTGTTGTCATCCTCAGGGCTGTGGTGTCTCACAGGGGAAGGACGCAAAGCGGGATCGGCAAGGGAAGAGCCCACAGGGCCAAGGCCGGGGGGCCGGGTGCGGGCTTCTGAGAGTCCTCCCCGGGCGGGGACGCGGGGGAGTGCTGGCCACCGGGAAGCTCGCGGGAGACGCGGCGCCCGGGCTGTTTTCTGGGGGCTGGTCCTGGCGGTGCCCTTGGCCTGGCCCCAACCCAAACCCCGGGCTCCCAGCAGGGAAGCAGGTGTTCCACCCAAACCGCAGTGTTTGTACGAACAATTTAGGAGCGGTAAGAGCCTCTCTTATCAGCTCTGCAAATGTCAGGACCCAAAAGCCAGGTTCCTGGAGCCCAGCCAAGGGCCAGCCTGGCAGGCAGGGCTTCTTAAGAGGAGCCATCTCAAGCCGCTGTGTTAACCCTTTTTTGTAAAGTGTCCCCCCTGTTTTCCACAGAGAAAGATGGACACCGCCTCTGGGAATGACCGCTCTCAGCCAGATCACCGGGTGTTTTTCCCCTCTCTGGGGAGGGAGCAGCGTTGTCTGAGGACTAAGATGCAGTGATGGGTGTGGAACTGTGTCCTGACGTTGGAAGACGTCAAGGCGTGATGTGTGCCAAGCAGCTCTGAGGGGCGCGGGTGGCAGCTGTTTCAGATGATAAGTTCTCTAGTTGGTCTCTGGTCACTGTAGGGCAATTGGTGGCTTATGGTGAACATGGTGGACCGCAGTGTCATGTACGCCTTTTCCACAGGACATTCTGGCCACCCCGCCCACATCAGGCTCTGCCTCCCAAACTCTGGTCGTGGCTACATTCAGGCAGCATTTCATCTCTTACTCCTCTTCCGTGGCTGCGGCCGTGGCCGATGGTTTTGATTGCTTCACCCTGTGTCTGAGTTTAATCTCCCTCAAGATTGAGAATTCCCTGAGGACTGGAAAGCCGATCACAGTGATGTCCCCAGCGGGGGACATGCTTCCTTTGTGCCTGTTAGTGGCCGTGAAGGGGCACCTGCAGGGACGCAGGAAGCCACCTCTTCTTCACACTCTCCCCTCCCTCTCACTGCGGCGCGGATGTCGGCTCTGTGCCGAGGATGCGGATGTGAATCCCAGGCGGACGCGAACGGCTTGGGTCTGAGCTCCGACCTCCCAGGTGGCAGATGGTCTAAATCAGTGTTTTCGTCTGAAAGGCTTTTCGAGGTCATTGAACCTGCATGTGGACTCAGATTGTCCAGCCTTTTCTTTTCCAACTCTGCAGGCTGTGTCTGGTTGTAGACCTGTTTCCTCCCTCTCCTCGTGCTTCTTAGGCCCCAGGTGTGGGGAATTGAATTAATCACATTCTTGTTCTTGGCGCTTTGTCATCGCTGGTCCCTGCAAGCCACCCCTCACACTTCCACTGGTTCACTTACTCATTCATTCCTCTTTCTTCTGTGTCCCCCACTCTCATTCTCTTCCCCCCAGAGCCAACTATTCTAATGGGCTGAATACACGTGCTTCTGTTGAATGTATTCTTAAGATTGTGGACTGTGTTGTGTGCATGTATTTTTAATGTACGTCAGTGGTGTCATGTTGTAGCTTTAGACTTCTCGCTCACCACCATGTTTTCGTGACTCATCCCTGTTGCTGCGTGACTGTCTGGTTTGTGTACCCAGTACATCTCGCCCACCTCTTTCCTGGAGACAGACACCCGGATCCATTCCTGTGCCCAGACACTACGAACAATGCTGAATGACCCACCTGTACCTGTCCCATGTGGACTTCTGTGAGTCTCTTTAGGACTGAGACTAGGAGCAGGATTGCCTGGTCGTCGTGTGTGCCAATGCTTAGTAAAACCAAGTACCACCAGCTGCTCTTCAGAGTGGCTGCACCATCCCACGTGTCCCCAGCAGCGCATAGGAGACCATTCCAAATGCCCTTATGTCTGCAAACACTTGGCATTGTCCATTTGTAATTTTTAGCCTTCTTACTCCTTTCATTTACATTTCTCTGGTTACTACCAAGTTTGAGAATATCTTTACAGATGCTTGTTACCTTGCTGAGTTTCCTTTAAAATAGATTGCCTGTTCATGCTCTTCCCCTGTTTTTCAGTTGGGATTTCTGATTAGAATATTTTAGACATTAGCCACTTGTTGATTTTTAGACAAGGCAAATGGCTTCTCCTGATAGATAATGTGTCTGTCCACTGTGTTGTTGGGTATCTTTGTTGAACAGAAATCCTGAATTCTATCATCAAAGCAACCAGCTGGCCCCCAGATCCTGAGATAAATACCTGTATTTGTTGATTGACAACACTGTAATAATCAAGACCCTTCATATGAACATTCAGATTTCTAGCTCCCTGCTGAATCAGTACTTGACTTCAGTGTTGATTTCGGTGTTGGCCAGAGCAACTGAGGGGTGGGGCTCTTCACCCGCCGGCCCTCCTCAGGCTCTTGACCGGGTCATGCAGTCTTTCGAGTTGATGACCATCCCCTGTTGTACATGAAGCAATACCTGGAAGATAAACGTAGTGGTAGCGTCATGAGTGTTCCTGAAGGTGTTAAAGGAACTTGATTATGGTGTGGAGTGGGCTTGGAGCCGAGAGCACTCATGCCGTCCAGTGCGTGTCGTCACAGGAACAGAAGATAGATCACGCTGCCCACCCTCTTCCAGCGGTAGTAACTCAGTCTCTTCAGCCTTTTCTGCGGTGTTCCTTGTTTTGACGCACTTTTTAAAAGCCCATGCTTTAGTGGAGTCTGCGTGTGAGTGGAGATTCCAAACCAGGGGACCTAAACACTTTTCCTACAAAGAGCCAGTAGTAAATATTTTAGGGTTTTTGGGTTGTACAGTCTCTCACGACAACTCAGCACCTATAGTTTGAAGGCAGCTGTAGACAATATAAATGAATGTGGTCCATTCATTTGCCCAGATTGGACCCACAGACTGCAGTTTGCTGACTTAATTTTTTTCTTCCTTCTGTTGTTTCTAAGATGCGAGTTTATTTTTCATTTTTACAGGGGGCGGTAAGTAGGCTGCTTTCTTCACTCTCAGAGGAGGTGCTGGGGACTGAACCCAGGCAGGCCCTCATGCTTGTTGAGCGTGTGCTCCACCACTTGAGCTGTACCCTCCCCCTAAGGTGCGAGTTTATAACCCGCTCCTAATTACGACATAGTAAGTACTTATCGTGTGCCCGTGCTGAGATCACAGTGATGGATGAGACACACAGTTAGTCTTTAAGCTGGAGGTCTGGGTGGGGAGACAGGCAGGTGAGGATAACAGGCCCAGACGGGGTTTAGGGTGGAGGCTATCAGGGAAGGCTTGCCGAAAGAGGAAACTGAAATGAAAGGGGAAGAGGAATTACGTGGGATGGGAGTGGGGGAGGGGTCTTCTTGTACTTTATCTGAAAAATCCAAGAGGGGAGAGTTCAGCTCAATGTAGTGAATATGGGTTTTGTAGTGGTGGGGAATGTGGGGTCCCCAGGATGGACATGGTGGGGTGGTAACCAGCCAAAAAGTGGGTGACAAGAAAGAGGCTGCGTAAAAATTCCACAGACAGTCACAAGTGCTGAATTATCAGAGGTTGATGGTGACAACACCCATGCTATTAAAATGTGTCAGAAAATAAAACAGAATGTTAATTTCACAAAGTTAAAAAAAAAAAAAGACCCTGAAAAAGAAGGATAGACGCCCACAAAAGTAAACCAGAGACCAAGAGTACATATGGATACTTGCAAATACCCGCCATAAGACAGCAAAATGAATTCAGCAGAATTCAGAGCGTAATAAACTTTTCCAAGTAGGTTTGATTCTGGGAATTCTAGAATGCTTTGATGAGGAGTGACTGTAGCTCAGGGGCAGAGCACGTGCTTAGCAGGCACGAGGTCCTGGGTTCAGTCCCCAGTACTTCCGTTAAAAGAAGAAAAGAGTGCTTTGCTCTCAGGACATAGGTTAGTTTAATCCACTTATGTCAGTCATGGAAGGGGGAAGCTGTATAGCCGCCTTGAGAGAGACTGAAAAGCACTGCATGGAGTCTGACTTTGAGTCCTGTCCTTCCTTGTCCCCTTTCGCGTGCCTGCCTCCAAGCCTCTGCCTGGCCAGCTCTCTCACTCTTTTATTTCTCCAGCAAATCTCTGCTCGTTATTTCTTGAGCTTTTCCTTCCCCATGCTTTTTGTGACCCTTCCCTGTGTGCTCTGCGTGAGGTACCGTATTCTCTTCTCTCTAGTCCAGGGAATGCTCTGTTCAGACCTCTAATCTTGCATTTCCGTGGCAGTTCTTGGTTCCGCTCAATGCTGAGTTGACCTCCGTCTGCAGGAGCCTGGGCCTGTGTTGGGCTCTGGAGACACTGAGATGAGTTAGCGGACGCAGTGGTCATTGGCCTCCTCGCCCTCAGGCTCACTGCTGCTGCCCTCCCCCAACACTGCTTCTGGCTGGGAGAGGGGGAAGTGAGGTAAGACAAAGGATCTGGGGGCTTCTGGATGTCTCAGGGCTGGTTCCAGCTCCAGCGGGGTGACACTGGCCTCTGGCCATACCCCCTCCTTCCCCAGTCCCTCTGGGGGAGGCGTCCCACCGGTCCCATCCCTGGGTCGGCTCACCTCCCCATCTGGCTTTTTAGTCCTTCCCGAAACCTCTGAGCTGGTTTCTGTATTAATTTGCCTCTACCGAGTTCCCTCTCCTGAGTTCTGTTTTCCCGATGGGCCCCTGCCCCATGTAGACCAGAAGCCTGCTTCCGTGTGTCCACAACCTTACAGGACAGACACACGTTACTTAGGACGACTGTGATTTCTGTCTGTTCAATGCTCCATCCTCCCTTCCCCCTGAAGTAGCCTCGCCTTGGCCCAAGGACTGGCAGTGACCCAGAATGAGACCATCATAGACCGTCACACTCCATGTTCACAGAGGTTTTTCCAAGGGCAATCATGTCCGAAGCCAGGCTAACTACTTTCCTTTGAGTTATTTGAAGTGGAGCTGGGAGACTGAGAGCCCCCTTGCTCTCGGGGTCATGGATGTATGAACTCTGCTGGAACTTGGTCTGTTTTTTTTTGTTTGTTTGTTTTTTAATTCATGAAGGTGGTCTTTATTTGGGTTGTGAACGAAAAATACTGCAAACTATATCAGTAAATAAAGAATGCTGAAGCCTTCAAGTCATCAGGTGCTGCCGCCACCCCTCAGTGAAGACCAGCCCGCAGCCCGGCCTCTGCAGCCACTCACAGTGGTGCCCTACGAGGGGACTCAGAATAAGAAAGGACAGGGCACTGGCCCTAGAAAGCGAGGTGCTTGTCAAAGGAATGAATTCACTGAGCCCAAATATTTGCTCCCTCCCATACATAGAAAAGCGCTAAATTCTTTAGCTTGAGATGCCTGGTTTTCTTTAGTTAACAAGTAATCTTTTATTGTTCCAACTCCCTGGTCTTTGTTGTAAAGCTCCTGTATGTCCTAGCTCCTCCCCTGCCTCTTCGGAGCAGCCCCTCAGAGCCATCTGGGAGGCTGTCATCCTGGCTCAAGTCCTCCCGCCAAATAAAACATAACTCAGCTTTTAGGCTGCGCATTTATTTTAGTCGACAGGGTCAATGTATGTCTCCCATGCCTGGTAAGTGCCCAGTAAATATAATTTCATAAAATCTAAGGTGCCACCCTTTAAAAAAAATAATTAATTAATTAATTTAAAATCTTATTTTTTATTAAAGTGTAGTTGCTCTACAAGGTTAGTTTCAGGTGTATAGCAAAGCGACTCGGTTATACGCATACATATACGTACATTTAAAAATGTATTTTCAGATTCTTTTCCATTAGAGCTCATGATGAGAAACTGAATACAGTTCCCTGTGCTCTGCAGTAGGGCCTTGTTGTTCATCTATTTTATGTGTGGTAGAGATGCTATCCATTTTAAAACAATTATTTTGCGTTCCACTAAAAAAGAAAAAAATACTTCTGATTAAACTACCACATGATGTTTTTTTCATTATGCGCGCTTTCTATTTTAGACTTATTAAAAGAGCGTTTAGACATATTTAGACACCAGTTTATATCCTATAGCATTTTTGAACGTCTACAAAAAGGAAAGTATGAGTGAAGAAAAGCAGTTAAGGCATTTCTAAAACTTCCCCTTTTGAACCACTTTTGAGATCAGGTCGTTTGTGGTTTCTCACAGACGGCGTCCCCTCGGCCGTCAGGACCGCTGGTAGCGTGTGGTGGTGGTCATGCAAGCGGTCCTCTCTTTGGGGTTTTCTTTTGAACTTGTAACACCCACTCTGCAAATCTGAGGCTGGCACTTCCTCATCTCAACTGAAGGCAGCCACACAAGTGTTGATGAAGCAACCAGGACTCACACTCCTTCTTCGATGGTCCTTGCAGGTGTCTTGGAGTCGATGGACCGTGGTATTCGTGCAATTAATTTATCGAACGAACCTGGTTCTGCCTGAACCCACCCACCCGTCAAGACAGTGAAGGCAACACAGAAAGACGTGGAGGGCGGCTGTTTCCAGGTCCTGCCAGTCCTTGGGCCCCGTCCACCCCTGCGCTTTCCATGGTTTATTTATGGACATACGTGACCCCTCCCTCTTTTTTTGTGGAGCTGGTTCAGGGTAGTTTAATGTCACTTGCAACCTAGAGAATCCTGACTAATACAGAAGCTTATAAAGTGATCATAGACGACGTGGTGTGTGCAGGAGTTAAAACTCCCTTGCGGCCCAGGAGCAGCAGTGAGGAGAGGGGGCTCGCTCCGTCCGAGGCGTCGCCGAGAAGGAGGGGTTTAGACTTCGGCCCTCTTGACTTTCCCAGGTGAGGCCAGACCCTCCTCTGAGGTGCAGCCAGGGCCCGGACCCTGCCTACACCCAAGCTTCAAGTTACTCGTTCCCATTCTCTCTTCCTCACCGCCTTCTGTTTCCTAGGCAGGACTCAGACCCAGTAAATCCCTGTTGAACAAATGGATAAACGGGTTTTGAGGACTGAGAGGTTGCTCGTAGGCAGGATGGAACGGGAGCTCCAGGAAGAGAAGCCAGAAGGGCTTGCTCTTCCTCGTCTTTTCCTTCTTCTTTTCATGTCAGCGTGTGTTTTAATTTACGTCTGGTGGTTCATGGCTGTCGTTACGTTTTGCTGGTGTTGAACTTGTCCGGAACAGGCTGAAATGCGCTCCTTCGGGCTGACCCCTGTGTTCCTTTGACACGGCCCCGCTGGTCTTAGGGCGCTGCCTTGACTTCTGGGCACCACGTGGCGTCCCAGACTCCCTTCCCTTGTTCACTGTATACTCCACACCTGGAGTTAGCTGGTCTCCAGGAAGCCCTGCTTCCGTTTAAGAGGGACGGGCACTTGGAAATGGTGGCATGTTTCTAAGGGAGGAGAGTGAGAAGATAACGCACTGGGTTAAAGCAGTATTTCGTGGTCAGAGCTCTTGCTATTTTGGTGACTCAGTTCCTCGTTCAGAGTCAGGGAGGGAGAGTTTCGGTGTGACAGCAGTCTGTGAGCTGTTTTTCCCCTGTGAGACTGGATTTCTTGGGAGCCAGGCTGGTCTCTTTCTCAGTTTTATATTCAGTGTTTAGTGTGGTTTCTGAACAAAGGAGTCACCTGATAAGCATTTGGAGTTAACTGAACTCAGGAACGACTCATCTTCTACTCAAGTATTTGTCTGACCCCGTAGGAAACAGTAAAGGGTTTGGAAAGACGCTGTGGTGGAAATGCTCACAGGCTGTGGGCAAGTTATTTAATGTTTGAGAACTTACTCCCCTTGCGGAACGGCAGAGATTTTATTGGCTTCATTATGCTAAAATGGCTAAAATAAGATCTGAGGCTGTTCTTACGAGGCGGTGTGAGGCGGGGGGATGTGGCTCAGGTCGGACGATTGCTGGAGGTGACTCGCAGGGCCCGCCCGGGGGGTGGATCGGGCATGCTGGCGTTGAGCCTCTGTGGAGGAGAGCTAGGTTCCTCCTTGGCTGAGCAACACTCCCTCTGCGTGGCTTTATGGCTTTTAAGTCAGTTGCTCAATTTCTTTTCCTCATTTTCATCTGAAAAGGAGTGTGCCAGGACACTAACCAAGTTGAATTAAGGTGTAATGAGAAAAGCACAGAACCCTTTGATGTGTCGTATTAAAAGTGCAGAGCTTAGTCATTGTGAGTAGCAACAAAGGAAACCTAACCCCATGTGCTAGGGTTTGCTTTCCTTTAAAGGAGTTGCAGTTTGGCATTTTAACAAGAGTTCCAAATGAAAAGGTAGTTGCAGGCCGTGTCTGGCTTT
The DNA here is from genome assembly GCF_009834535.1 of Camelus ferus. Lineage (NCBI taxonomy): Eukaryota > Metazoa > Chordata > Mammalia > Artiodactyla > Camelidae > Camelus > Camelus ferus. The sequence goes on along the minus strand of NC_045711.1, from coordinate 17,952,818 downwards.
GAGACTGATCATAAGGGCTGTAAGACTGGAGTTTTTTTCGGTTGACTCTAAGTAGGGTTTTGGCAGAAGGGCACATTTGTGACCTGCATTTTGAGCGAAGGAACAGAACCTAAAAGGAAAGATTAAAATATTAAATGCAGTATTTATCAAGAAAAGGGTGTGTGTGTGTGTGTGTATGTGTGTGTGTGTGTGTGTGTGTATGTGTGTGTGTGTGTGTGTGTGTGTCGGTTTTTTGTTTTCTATTTTAATGATAAGAAAGAAAACGTTTATTCCATCACCATTGGCAGAGGTATTCCTTGTGTGTCTCTGTGTGTCCCAGATATCAAAATACAAGAAAAGTTAGGGATCCCTTAGGTTTAAAAAAATACTTTGCTTCCCGAATTCCTCTTTTCAAAGAGGAATTCTTGCCTGGTGTAAGGAATTGCAAACAGCACACATCTCTGTACGTCAACATGGGACACCTTCGTGCTGCTCTGCGAGGGCCGAATTCTGTGGGTGTGCTCTCACTGAGCAATATCCTGACGATGGGCGTTTGGATTATTTCTCCTTTTCTCCTGTTATAAACAGTGTTTCGGTAACATCGCTATGTGTTTATCTTTGCCCAGTTATGGATTATGGTAGAATTGGCATCAAGGAGTAGAATTACTGAGACAAAAACTGTGGATACGAAATGTCCATCTCTAGATGAATGGATAAGATGTGGTATCATCTCTCTATCTATACACAATGGAATACTACTCAGCCATAAAGCAAGAATGAAGTAATGCCATTTGCAGCTATATGGATGGACCTGGAGATTATCATGTTAAGTAGAGTAAGTCAGAGAAAGAAAAATACCATATGAGATCGCGTCTATGTGGAATCTTTAACAAATGATACAAATGAACTTACTTGCAAACCAGAAATAGACTCACACACATAGAAAACAAACTATGCTTGCCAAAGGGGAGAGGGGTAGTGGGAAGAGATAAATTAGGGGGTGAGGATTAACATACTTCAATATATAAAATAGATAAACAACAAGGTCCTACTGTCCAGCACAGGGTACTGGACAGTGTTCAATTTCTTGTAATAGCCTATAATGGAAAGGAATCTGAAAAAGAATATATATATATATATCTCTGAATTGCTATGCTGTACACCTGAAACTAACACAACATTGTAAGTCAACCACACTTCAATACAATTTTTAAAAGTGGATATTTAAGATTTTTCCAATTGTTTTCCTAAAGAGTTGATCCATTTAGAGTGGCTGAGAATGCTTCCCCGACAACTACATCACCTTTTCTACACTTTCGAAGCACCTGTATTTCTCCACTGTACCACATGGCAGAGTTGCATTTAAATAATTATGTACTCACTTGAAAGTCCCTCTTCCCTTAAAAATCCTCTAAAAATATAAGTTCTCTCTGGACAGGAACATTGTTTTTATATCATTCATGTTTGTATCTCCAGCATCCAGCGTAATTCCTTATACACCCTGTGTCCTCAGCAACTGGTAAACATTCTCCTGAACCCTCGCCTTGGTCTTGTCGATGCCTGCCGGGCTGACAGGCATCATAGGTCACTATTTTACTCCGTATTTAAAAATTATTAGTCAGTGTGAGCAACCTTTCACATAGCTCTTAGCCATTTACATTGTTTTCTTTGTGTAAATATCGTTTATTGAAGTGTAGTCAGTTTACAATAACCATTTATATTTCGTCTGTGCTTTTTTCTTTTTTTTCCCAACAGGACTATTTACCGTATAATTGATTCAAACAGCTCTTTCCATTTTCTGTGTGGTATTAGCGGTGTTGCACGTATTTGTATCTGCTTTGCAGCTTGCCTTCTGAATTTGGATTTTTTTTTAGACAGTTAATGAATCATTTATTCAGTGATTGGCAGAACCAGATTTTTGGCGTCTTTGTCTTTGGAAGCGGGCGATGTCCTGTTGGAGTTCAGCAGGTGCTCTGGGTGGCTGGGTGGGTCCCTGGATGTGGGTTTCGGTGTGTTTGTGGGACAGGGTGAGCTACGAGCGTCCTTCTGCTCTGCCATCTTGCTTCTCTTCTCCTGAATTTGTTGATGGGGTTTTGGGCCATATAAAAGTTTCGAGTTTTTACACAGTAACTCCATAAATGTCTTTTTTTCCTGCCACGTATCAAAGGATATTTCCCACATCACGGCTTTAGAATTTCATTAGTACTTTTTTGATAGTTATGTTGAATCTACATCGTGAAAATATGTAACTGTCTCTTACACTACTGTTTCCCTTATATGGACCCTTTTGACTTAGTTTTCTGGGTAGATACATGTTTAATGGTTACCGCCAGTCCTCATGGTGACACCTCCGCACACATTTTGCTCAGCTGATGATTGTTCTCTGGGAGATTCCTCGGAAAGTGTCCACCAGAATTATTCTCCCTAAGATCTTCCATGTCCAAAACAGCTTATGATCTTTACGCCTGACAGTCTGGCTGGTTGGCTGTAAAATCTGTGGCTTATGTTTTCTTCCTTGAATATCTTCGATATGTTACCCACCTGCCTGCTGTCAAAGTGTGATGACAATTTGATTTTTTCCCCCTTGTAAGCAACTTGATTGCTCTGCCTAGATACTCAAAGGGTTTTTTTTCCCCCTTATCTTTAAGATCTGGCAGTTTTCCCAGCAGTGCTTCAGAGCTGGCCATTCTGGGGTTCAGGACGGAGCTCCCATCTCCTGGCTTGTTTAGAACACCAGGTTCTAGTCTGTGTCCATTTCACGAGCTGTCCCGCTGACATGCCTTCATCGTCTGACGTTCGTCTTCTCCATCTTCTGCTTTTTCTATCATACTTTGTGTGGGATTCGGCCTTTCTTCCCTCCTTTTGCTTCATTTGAGCAAGACGGACATGGTGGACGGCTGTCCGGGCTCTCAGCACCCCGCGGGCTCTCTCCCGTTCTCACGGGCGCCCAGATCCATGACCTCGGGCTCAGTGAGATGTACAAGCTGATTTCCTCCCCTACTTTTATCTGGATCTTGTCTTTCCTTTGTCCCTCATGTCCCTGAGCTGCTCAGTTTGTCCCTAATGCACCCCTGGCGGTTGTCCCCCGTGTGGGCCTGTGTCCTGGATGGGAGCTTTGGTTGCTCAGGTTCTCCAGTCCCAAGGCCCTGGACAGTAGATGGCCGGTTGCCATGGTTTCTCACCTCGTTTTCCGCACAGCTGTGCTGGGTGGACGAGACCTCCTCGGACTTGCCTGTCTCCCTCCCACCGCGGCCCACTGCTCAGATATGGTGGCTACAACTGCGGGCACTGAAGGTGCCGATGGAGACGGTGACCCCGCCTTCTGGGGTCATCTGTGTCCTGCAGGACGTCCACGTTGGCACACCCAGCTCTCAGCCTGTTCCTCCAGCTCCCTGCAGGCTCGGCAGAAGGGGGCACGTGTGTTTGTAGTTCGCGGCGTAAGACCCTGGCGGTTTTCCTGATTAGTCTGCGGTGATCTTTTCTTCCCTGTCCGCTGCCAGTATTGTCTGGGTCGGAGGTCACGGGAGGAGGTGAAGCAAAGTAGCTCCTGCCCCCTCGTCTGCAGCTAGAAGCGAATTCGTATCTTATCCCACGTGGTCTGGTTTTCTCTCCCCCCTCTTTTATTTGGAAGATATGCTTGTCTGTTTTTTATTCCCCTGTTTGTTATCTTTATATCTTAAACGATATGCTTCAAACGTCTCTCTCAGTGTATCAACTTACATACCTTCTGGAGTATCTTTCCGAAAAAAATAAAATAACTGGCACGCCCTGCACCCTTTCATTTTTGTGACCGTTCGGGAATTTTTGTTATTGTTTTTGCATTATTAGCCTTTCTTTCTCAACTTCTCAACATGGCATCCCGTATTGTAGCCATGGTAACATAGGTTATTTAGACTTAATTCTGTTTAGATTTAATTCTGCGCTTCACTGGGCTCAGAACTGCTGATTCACTCATTGTTTATACTGAATACCCCGAACCACGGACTGGCCTGTGTGCCTCAGGTTTACAAGTGAAGAAAACAGACACAACCTGTGTCCCCTGGAGCATATGTCCAAGAAGGGGCAGCAAACAGTGACCCTAATACAGGAGTAAATCAGACAGTGTGTTAGAAGCAGGGGTGAGGACTCCTGTACCTGATGCTTGGTTTGTCAATTCCATTGATCTCGTTTGTCGGCAGGTACCAGTATCAAAGTTTTAAAAATTCAGTCTTATAATAAATTAAAAAGAAAAATGAATTCAATAAAATTATTTTGCAGAGAAGTCATGTGGGAAGGTGTTAGTGGTATCCTCACACTAAGCGGTTTTAGATGCCTCTTCTGGACGGATTCTGCGATTCATTCTCAGGACGTACCTTTACTTACTGGCTTTGAACTGGCTTTGCTGATAGAAGAAAGGCCTTCCGGTTGCTCATTCCACACCCTCCTTCCCTGGCTCCCCAGAGACAGAGGAGATGCATCTGCAGGACTGGCAGAGGTGGCTGTTCTGGAAGATGTGGGCGCTCACTGAGGCTCATGCTGGATAGCTGCATCTTAGTAAGCCTCCTCCTTTAGTTAAACTGGCCGTGGCCATCCTCCAGGAAAAAAATGATAATTGCTACTATTTTTCAGACAAAGGTTTCCTGAGCTGATAAAGAGGAATTGCTTTAGGCACAATTTCAGAGATACAGAAGCACGTCTTTGTTATTATGATCTTGCAAGTTTGCTCACTGCTTTTCTGAAAACAGTACATGGAAAAATACAGTATGTCCCGAATAAGCACTTGGGTATTTCTTTTGAAAAGTTATGATTTAAATTCTGCCTTGGAGTTGTCAAATACTTTCTTTTAAAAATGCATATTTATGTAAGCATTTGCTTTAGTGTTTTGCTACAGAACCAAACTTGGGCCCGCTCGCCAAGCCCATCTGCGACACTGGGTGGGGGTGAAGGAGAGCGCAGCGTTTATTTGCAGGCGGGAAAGGGCAGCTCAGGCTCAGAAGACCTGCACACCCCCAGGGCTTTCAGGGAAAGATTTTTAAAGGTTACATTGGGGTGAGGGTTGCAGGGTGTGTGATGAGCTCATGCACAAGTGTCTGGTTGGCTGGTGGGGAGGTAACGGGGAGATGTGTCAGGAATCTCAATCCTCAACCGTCTGGTTCCAGCCAGTCCGGGGTCTAGTGCTGGTGGTCAGCATGCAGTTAGCTTCTTCCACCTGGTGGGGGCTCAGTACCTGCAAAACAGCTCAAGGCTGTGGCTCAGGACATTATCTACAGCCCTTGAGGAGGAACTGAAAGTCCTTGACTTTGTTTTATGGCCAAACTGTGATGATTCTGTCTTGCTTGGCTGTCTTCCTTTGTTTCTGCATTTTCTCACTTCTCTGATTAAACCTGTTCTTTGGAACTTGGGGGAGCCTAGGAGGCTAAAGCTTTTCTACAAACAAGAGGCGGGGGACATGGGAGGAGGTACCTGTTGTTAGGGGGCTCCCGCAGGGTCCTGCTCAGTTTAACTTTTCCTTTGAATTTTCTTCATTCGTTTGTTAATTCAGCAAATATTTATTGATTATCTGCTCCATGCCAGATAATATTGTAGGTGCCCATGAACGGGGGGGGGGGGGGGGAGAAACAGACAAGGACCCTGCTCTCACTGACTTTATAATGTAGGGGGCAGATAGGCAAGCCATAAGAAAATTTCAGGTGGTCATCAGGGCTATGGAGAAAATAAAGTAGGGTCGTGTGACAGTGAACGACCTTGGGGGCACTCTCTGGTAGGAGGTGATGTAGTTGAAGTTAGTTACCATTTATTAGAGAGCCAGTGTGGGAAAATGGAAGAAGCATGGACTTCAGAGTTAGATGAGGTTCTGTGAAAATCTCAGGTTTTCCAGCACAAGTTGTGTGAACTTCAGCAAATTATGTAACGTCTCTGATCCCCAGTTTCCTCAGCTGCCCCGATGATAAAAAATAATACCCAGCTCGTAGGGATTTTTTTGAGGATTGAATGTGACAACTTAAGCAAAGAACCTAGGAAACTTTCATCTGAAATGGTTCCCTTATAAATAGTAGCTAAAATACTTCTGACTTAATTGCCTTCTTCATTAAAATTTTAAAAATAAGACGTCTCCCCATGAGTTCATTAATTTTTATATTTTGTACCTAATAAGATGTTTCAAAGAAAGCACTTTTAAATAGCCATTCATGCCCATGGTCACCATGGTAACTGCTAAAATGGGGACTTGCTGGTATCAGCTTGTTCATTTCCATGAATCATCATAGTTTAATGTTCATCTACTGTTGGTCAGATTTTGTTGAGGGCATAAATAACAGGAGGGGAGCTACATTTGTATTTAACATCGCATTTGTACTAACATTGTCTTAAAACAAATTTTAGCAGAGCTGTAAGCAGAGTTGACACACCAAGGATCTAGACTCCTGAACAAACAGGGTTCTGGTGCAGAAACAGCACCGCCAGCTTCACCTGTTCCACACTGAGCAACGCGACACCCCATGGTACAGAGGACTCTCACCACCTCATCCACGCTGCTGGGGTCCTACTGCGCCCCAGACCGGGTGCAGGCAGAGCCCCGAGACGCCAGGTCTGCAGGGCTGCTGATGGGTGCTTTCCGTGGAGGAGATTCTGAGGCCACGCTGGTCGTCTTCTTAGATCCGCAGCCAATCAGATGCCATCCCAGGGAGGAGGACCAGGGACTGTCAGAGGTTAGGGAACAGGAACAGGGAAGCGGGTAAGTCAGAATGATGCAACCTGCAGCAGCCAGGAGAAGAAGCAGGGGTCTGCGAGCACCAGCAGAGAAGGTAGGAAGGCTCCGGCCATGACTGAACTGACTTGAGTGTGTTTCCCCTCGGGGGTCTGTCTTCCTCACAACACATGTTGCTGTGTACCCACCTGGCCTAGAGACGGGGCCACACTACGTAGCACCCCTTCATGCTTGTTTTCCTTCTCTCTCCTCTGTCCCAAGTCAATGGGCAAGGCATTCTGCAAGAACTTGTCAACCACCCCCTATTCGTTTATGTTTTGACTTGTCCCTCTCTGCTGATTCCTTTGCCCTCTACCTATAGACATGCTCTTAGGCTTCCTGGTTTTTTTCGTTGTTGTTGTTGTTTTTAAAGGGCCACCAAAATCCTCGATCTGACCTCTAACAGTTGACTTCTTTCATGGCTAAGTTTTCAGGAGCAGCCCGACTCCATTTCCTTTGTCTTTCATCTCCTCCTTAATTCTGTGACCTTGCTTCTAATTCTGTCTTCTGTAGACATTGTCCTTGCTGAAGTCAGCAGTGACCATCTAGGGGTATGTTTATCTGCCCGCTGGCCTCTCCCAGTTGGACATCTAAGGCATTGCAAATTTAGCATGAATGGAACCCACCATCCACTTCAGTGGTGTGATGATTTAAAAACATATCGACAAATTCTCTGATACTTTTCCTTTCAAGAGTTGGAGCTAAATCTTCTTGTCCTTGAATGTGGGCTGGACTTAGTGACTCCATCATAAGGAACGGAATAAGGCAGAAAGGATGGTGTGAGACTTAAGGGTTATTAAATACACTGCAGCCTCCTCCTTGCTCTTTCTTGGATCACCTGGTCTGGGGGAAGCCACTGAAGGATATTCAAGCAACCCTATAGAGAGGTTCACTTGGCAAGAAACTGAGATCTGCCGACAACCAGCACTTACTTGCCGGGCAGGCAAGTGATCTCCTTGGGACTCCAGCCCTGGTCAGGCCTTCAGATGATGCATTTTCGTTGAACAAGACCAACCCAGCAAAGCCTCTCGTAGATTCCTGACCCACAGAAACTGTGAGATAGTAAATTTTGGTTGTTTCAGGCTGCTAAATTTGGGGGGTAATTTGTTACACAGTGGTAGATAACCAATACACACGGCCAACCTTCTCTTTTTTCAGTCTCAGGAAATTGTACACAAACCAGGAAACTCCTCCTTCCTCACCAAAGTTCAGCTGATGATCGAGTCCTGTTATTTCCATTGTGGTATCTGTTGGTTCGAACTCTTCTGACCTTCCCTGTCACTCTCTTAGTTTATTGTTTCTCATTTAGGCTGATTAAATTTCCTCTTAACCAGTTTCTTGCTTCCAGCTTTACTTACTTATAATCTGCCCTCTGTGCTACCAACAGAGCAGATGTTCTAAAATGTGAATTTGATCACCTTGCTTCTTTGCTTAAATCATCCTCACTAACTCAGGGCTTATCAAATCCAAGCACCTTAACAATGCAGGTAAAGTCGTTTGAGGTTTGAGCCTGTCTTGCTTTGCAGCTTCATCTCCTGTCTCTCCTGCAGGAGAGAGTCCAGCCATCACAAAAGTACTTGTTTATGTTGCTTTGCAGCATTTCAGTACAGTTTTAAAATATGCTAAAAATACATGAACGTTTTAATATGTAAAGAAAACTGTCAACTCCTGGGGAAGTCAGACTCACAGAGACTTAGCTGCCCACTGTAGTGTAGCCACATCACGGTACCCTAACATCTTAGCATGAAAAATCAGGATGTTTTGGGTAAGATTCAGGCTACTCCAGATACTGATGACTGAGATGTACTATGCCAGCAAATCACCTGTGGTCGTAGAAACAGTCTTAATCAGCATCACCAATGTTGTGAAGAAATAGTCCTACACCGTCCCTCATGGTCACTCAGTCCTCATTTCCTCATTTTAAACACTCATGTGAGTGCCCTTCCTGGTGTGAAAAGCAAACTGTTGTGTCAGTTTGAAGAGACAGATTATCCATGACTGTAGTTTGATTCAAAACATTTATCCCTCTCTCACAGCTGAGTGAAGGTCAGATTGTTTCTTTAGATCATCCGCTCTGGTCTGAGGACAACAGCAGTGGTGAGGGTGGACGTTGAGGGCCATGCCTTTTAGTCCGCGTCGCAGTTTCCTTGCTCCCTGGCTGCTCTGGCGACAGGTCTGCCACCTGTCTAGTCCCTGGGCCCCTCCCTGTGTGCCGTGGCTCTGGCGGTGAGCCTCCCACAGCAGAGCTGGGCTTCAGACCCTGCATGGAGGCTCAGTCACCGGCAGGTTGGGGCTGCCTGCTGTTCCTCTTCCACGTGGCGCGCCGCAGGCATTCTTGATGTTCCGAGCGTTATTTGATGGAGGAATTTTGCTCGCACCTTGTTCTGTTTTCTCTCTGACTGAAACCTGTATCATTAACTCTGGGGCAACTCCGAAACACGTTCCGTGAGTGTGTGTTCTGTGCCAGTTTTATCAGAGGAGTGCGGCTTTCAGTGGTGCCTCCGTAGTTCTCCTTTGAAATGCGTCCGTTTTACCTTGGGAACCGTTATTTTGCCCTTGAGGAAGCGCTTGGCCACTGTGCGGTGCCTGAAGTGACGCGGAAGGCGTGCGTGATTGTCTGCCACTGTTTCAGAAGCTTCATAAAAGCGATAAAGCGCCCCAGGTTTAGGAGCAATGCATCAGCGACGCGGTGAGTCCCAGCTCCTTAAGGTTTGCCGCCGTTCTGCCTGTTTGCTCTTCCCCGTTTTAACTGAGCATCTGACACGGCACAACCTGCAGGGCAAACATCCCTCCACCTGGAATTCTGGTCCCGTTCAATGGCGACCCTTACAATCGCTGAGTCGTATTTATTCTCTCAACATGACCTTTATATTTCCTTGAACCACGTTGCTATACCAGTTTTTCTGAACTGATACAATGCTACAAAATAGAAGGAGGTGAAAACTGTGAATTTTAACAAATAGGAAAACACCAGTGCACCAATATTATGAAAATGTTTGGTGAAAATACGGCAACAGGCTAACCAAGGTGAATCACATCCTTTTAACTGAAGGTTAGATGCAGACAAATGACCAGTGCAAGTGTAAATTTCAAACTTAACAGTCCTATTAAGAGCGTTAACAGGATTTTGGTAAAAAGAATAATCTTACATTTCCAGTTTGTAAAATACACGTGAACAAAAGTGTTTGTTTCTTTTGAAACTGAAATTCCCAGAGTGCCTCTGGATATGTTAGTCCCATTTTCCTTCATGCATTCAGCAAACATTTGTAAGTGCCCTGTGCCAGTGTTCTGCAAGGGGAGGAGACACTGAGACAGAGCTTCTGCCCTCAGGAGCTAATGATTTTTGCACGTGTGGTTTTTGTCTGTATTTTGCTGCGTATTTTTCTGTTTCTCCTTTTACTTACTTACTGTTTCAGATCCATAAACTATTTAAAATTATTGTGGGGGGCAGGGTATAGCTCAGTGGTAGAGTGCATGCTTAGCATGCACAGAGTCCTGAGTTCAATCCCCAGTACCTCCGTTAAAATAAATAAGTAAATAAATAAACCTAATTACCTCCCCCCAAAACAAAACAAACAAACAAAAAAACAAAAACAAAGAGCAACTGTGGTATTAAATCTTTGTGGATATGGGTTTAGACATTACAGTTTTAAAATTCCAGGTATAATATACAAAACACATTCTGTAAAAAATTCAAATTTAGAAGGACGGGGAGTAAAATGCGAAAAGTCCCCCTTTGTAGTCTCCATCCCAGCTGTGTCGCAACGGCCTCCCATCCGGTGTGTGGAAGTGCCTGTTGCCTACATTTTTGCTAACATTATTATCCTGTTTAAAAATATTAGTCCATAGACATTTTGTTGATTCTTAAAAAAAAATTAGTCCATAGACGGGCTTAAAACGTCTTACTGCTTCGGGTCGTGTTTGCTGGCTGCTGGATAGATGAAGCATCTTCTTGAGTGTCTGTTAGTCTTTAGGATTTTTGTGAATTGCCTTTTCCTATCCTTTGCCTTTTTTTCTCTGGGACTGTTTGTTTCTTATTGAGTTAATTTTGGTAATCTGTATTTTCCTAGAAAATTATCTGTTTTGCCTAGTTTACAAATCCATATATATAATTATGTCCTCTTTCTTGTTTCTAATTTGGAAGCCTTTTTTTTTTCCTTCCTTGATTAAATTTCCTGGAGATTCTACCTTATCAGTCCTTTTAAAACACCAGCTTTTGGTTTTATTAATCTTCTGGGCCCTTACAAAATGTTTTGTCTTTCATTAATTGCTGCTTTTTCTTTCCTCCCATCTTCGTTCTGCTTTCTGTGTGCACACAGGAAGTCGGGAGCGAAGGTTCAAAGGCTGTTGGTGGGGGTTGGGAGTGTAATTGTTGACCTCATCCCCTGCCCCTCAACTCCACCCGTCACCAGTGCAGACCGTTGAGAATCAGGAAGAAACACGTCAGGCATCAGATGGAGATTAGGTGTCAGTTCTGCTAATAGTAAGGCTGACTTGGCGAGTAATGCTTGACGTGTGATCAGTCGGGCTGACGACCCTCCCCTCTGAGTTAACCTGACCAAGAAATTCTGAGAATAAATAGTTTTTGGGAGGTCCAACAAGAAGCCAGTTAGAGCTGGAGAAATGAGCTGTTCAGGGAGTTCAGTCTTTATAGCTCCATCTGGAGACCCAGACAGGAAACAAAGGGAAATGGGTGATTTGGCAGACCCGGGTGGGCTGCCGACTGAGCAGGGCCAGAGTCAGGGCGTCCAGAGAGCTGGTGGCCAGCGAGGTGTACGGAGGTGTGTGAGACCTGCAGGGAAAGGGACCTGAGACCAGGCAGGGTTCAGGGCCTTCAGCTGAATGTGACTTTGAAGCAAACCTGGCTGGGAGGGAGGTGGTCTTGGGGCAAAGAGGGGTCTTTCAGGTTCAAAATCCTGACGGCAGGAGAGTCAGGCTGGAGCTGCGGGGGACCGAGGCTGAGTCCCTCTTCAGACTCTCTGGGGCTCCTGTTCTTTTCCCAAATTAGTTTAACATCTGCTTTGAAATCAAAAGCCTCACAGCTTTCCTATTCCTAGCTAATTAAACAAACTCAGACATGTGCACCGCCCCACTCAGCATCCTCACGCTGCCAGGGAGGGAGGCGTGGCGTGGGTGGGAGGGGCGTGTCCCTGGGAGCAGAGGGTGGTCCCTGCCGGGTGGAAGGGCAGCAGGGACGGTCCAGCCCTGGGGCCCACATGCCTCGTGGCCACATGACTGCTCAAGGTTCCCCGGAGTGTGTGAATTCATCTGGCCCGACACAAGTGCCTTTCACGGAAACTTATCAAGGCGTGGTAGCCTGTAAGCTGGCAAACATCGCATTCCTGGCCAGCCTTTTACAGAAGGAGCCTGGCCTTTGTGGCTCCTCCGGGCGGGCGCAGTGGCCCCTGCCTCAGAGCTCATAGGAAGGCCAGCCTCACTAACCACCCCTTCCCACATGTGGGCGTCTCCCTCTGTAATTACTTCCCTCTATGTAATTTCCTGCAGTGGAATCTTATGCTTTAGAACTAAATTAAAAGTCATCTAAAGAGATGGTTTGGTTAACACAGAAGTCAGGTTCCTCCTAGGAGGAATGAGTGTTTGCAGTCCCGCCTCACAGACACTTACAAAGGAGAGCAAGGCTTACCTGAGGCTTGAGATTCCATGTGGTGTACCAGCATGCTCACTGTGACCTGCTCACCCACCAGGGAGACAGTGTCTATTTATAATCATTTTCTTTTAAAAAGACTTGGGGAAAGGTAATTAGGTTTTATCTATCTATCTATCTACCTATCTATCTATCTATCTACTTATTTTATGGGAGGGACTGGGGATTGAACCCAGGACCTTGTGCACTGCAAAGAAGCACTCTACCCTGGAGCTATACCCTCCCCCCAGTACCCATTTTCCAGTAATAAACCCTGGATCTGCCGCTGGCTAGATGAAACTTGGAAACCACGAAGGTTTTCACCTGCTTTTGCCCCGGGAGTGCGCCCTGCCATTGTAGCAGATCCTCTTGGTCACCTCGCTGCAACGAAGCAGAGTCCAGAGGACTCCTACTCTGACAATTTTCACAAAAATTAGTCAAACATCTGCTGGAAATCCATTCAGAGCCAGTTTCATCTTTGGGCTTTGTCCTAGTTATTTTTGGGATTGATACATTTATTTTCCAAGAGCAGAACAGAACATTTTTAGGCTTTGATTTTTGGCTTAGAGGTTAGTGAATTCTGTTCTGGGGAGAGCTGGCAGGTGCCCCTTGGAGGCGCTGTGAACTCTGCTGGTGCAGAGGGCAGCGCTGGTCTGGAGTCACAGGTCAGTCCAGGAGCTGGACCACTCTTGGACTGTGCAGCCTCCGGGCAGAGGGACACGGGGACATGCGGTTGTCCCATTGCCACACTCTGTTCTCAGAGAACCCAGGAGTAGAGGTTTTCAGGCCCTGCAGAAAAAGTCCTGTCCAGGGTCTAATTCTCCAATTAATAAAGCCTTCCTTGGGTCAGACTGAATGCTCCGTTCTGCAGTGTAAGCCTTCATGTCACAAATAGAGTTTGATGCCATCAGGATGCATACTTGTTGTCATGCTTAAATAGTCTTTTTTAAGATTCTAGAACTGTTACATGTTCATTGCAACTCGTGTGGAAAAGTCTTAAAAGCGTAAAGAAAATTAGGACTTCCTGGCATCGCTGCACCCAGAGATAACGTCCCCGTTCTTTGCATTTTTTAAAATTTTATTTTACTGTGGTAAGAACACCTAACATGAGATCTAGTCTGTTAAATTTTTCAGCGTGCGGTAAATGCATGATTGTTGGTTATAGGGACAGACAGCGGTGTCCGGCAGGTTCTCTAGAGCTGACTCATTTTGCTTGACTGAAACCTTTTGTCTGTTGATTGGTGACTCCCCACCTTCCCCGCCCCAAGCCCCTGGAAGCCGGCATGCCGCTCTCTGAGTCGATGAATCTGACAATGTTAGGTACCTCGCATAAGTGGAACCATGCACCATTTGTCCCTTTGTGACTGGTTATTTCACCGAGCCTCGTGTCCTCAAGGCTCATCCCTGTTGCCGTGTGTCGCAGAGTTTCCTTCTTCTTTAAGGCTAAGTAGGATTCCATTGAATGTAGAGACCGCGTCTTATTTATCCAGTCGTCGGTCAGTGACATTCAGGTTGCTTCCACGTCGTGGGTATTGTGACTCGTGCTGCAGGGAACATGCGGGTGTTGGTACCTCTTGCAGACCGTGATTTCAGTTCTTTTGGATGAACACCCAGAAGGGATTACCGGATCGTATGCTAGTTCTCCAGCTGACCCTTGAACAACATGTGTTTGGACTATGTGGGTCCCCTTATTTGCAGAATTTTTTTTCAATAAATACACAGTCAGTGCTCCCTATCCAAAGGTTCTGCGTCTGCAGATGTCACCAACCGCTGGTCACGGCTGGGCACACGGTGTGAGGTAGGGATCGCTTTCTTCCTCCTTCCTTCCTTCTCTCTCTGTTTCTTTCTTTCTCTCTTTCTTTCCTTTTTTGCATACGATCAGCCAATTTTCCCAATGCCACTTTAAAAAAATGTCTTCAGGTTAGTAGCACTGTCTTGTTTTTTTTAGTTGAAGTGTAGTGCATTACAATGTGTGGGTTTCTGGGCCACAGCATCATGTCCCAGCCATAATGCCATCCTTATTATGATCCAGGTTCTTGTGTTTGGGCTCTGTTGTGATCCGTGGATGGTCCTTCTATTCCCGAACCATACTATTGTAATTATTTTACTTTTCTGGTCCATTTCATTATTTTTTAGTTGAAATAAAGTTGATTTACAATGTTGTGTTAGTTTCTGGTGTTCAGCATAGTGACTCAGTTATATATACATTCTTTTTCGTTATAGGTTATTACAGGATATTGAATATAGTTCCCTGTGCTGTACAGTAGGACCTTGTTGTTTATCTATTTTACATCATTTGTATCTACTAACCCCAAACTCCTAATTTATCCCTCCCCTCTGCCTCCCCTTTTGGTAACCATAGGTTTGGTTTCTGTGTCTGAATCTGTTTCTGTTTTGTAAATAAATTTGTTACCTTTTTTTTTAAGAATTTTTTTTCTACAGAGGATGAATTATTTTACCAGATGAATTTTAGGATAATTTTATGAAGAATTTCCTTCACATTTCTTCTATTAGATTTTCTACTGGGATTAGAATACATTTATAAAATTATTTTGTGGAGGATGAATATCTAATTGGAAAACCATGGTATATTTTTCCATCCAGTCCCCGTTTTTGTCATTCAGTAAAATGTTGTAGATTTTGGGGGGGGCCACTGCAGTTTTCTTACCAGCTTTATTCATAGAGATTTTATAGATAAATATTTCACTTTGTAAGGAGGATTTGTCTAGCAGGCAATAACTAATTATTTATTATACAATTTAATACCCACTTGTTTGAGAAAATGTAGACGATACAGTGTGAATTAAAATAATAAATGACCCACAATTCCAGAGATAGCCCCTGTTAACGTTTTGTGTGTCTCTCCGTTCATAGGTTCAGGGCCTAACTGCAGGATAGGACGTGACCACATGAAGGCTTAGCAGTCTATGCAAGGCGCTGGTGGGCGACTAGGTTGTACTTTTTGTCTGCACAGTGTCGTTTTTTCCTGTGGGGAAACGGCTCTTCTAACCAGTGGGGCCACCAGTCACCCAGCTCCCTCTCCCCAGTGCCTGGGTGGATGGTGTATCGCTCTGGGGTTCTTTTCTGAGGTGTCTTCTTCCGGGACCCCGAATGCTAAAGGCCTCGCTCCTGGGATGTACCGCTGGGAGAGGTTTCCCGTCCCGAGAACACCTGGGTTTGGGTGAGGGAAACCTGGGGAAGCAGCTCAGGGAGGTGGTGGGAAACTGGGTCCCAACGGCTTCTGTGCTTCTAGGTCTGGCTGGCTTAGAGCCAGCTTGAATTCATCCCAGACCGCTGGTTAGCCAAGGCAGGAGGGTTGCTACTTCGGGTGGAGTTCTGTCACTGGCAGAGTCCCGACCACTGCCACCTCCCGTGTTAGTGTCACACAGTGGGATCACCCAGATGAGCTGGGTCCTTGTGTGTCCCTGGCCCCTGGGAGGGCGGATCACCCTCAGTGAGACCATGTCCCAGGCGCTGTGCCTATTGCTTTTTCTAAGGCAAAGAAGAAGGGTCCCCAAAGGGGACAGCATTTGCTGGGGGTTGGGGGTGCACAGGGGCCACAGTTATGACAACACACCTGGCAGGGGAGGCCAGCTCTGAGCTGTGTGGCCACAGCTCTTTACTGTGGTTGGAATGGCAGAGTCTGGGGATGGGGATGGAACCATAGTGAACACGGGGGTGCCAGCATCTCTGAGGCTCTGTAAACGCCAACCGCCTGCTGAGTGAGGGCTCCCTGCCATGGACCAGCTACTTGGCTGCTTTTCACACCGATTATACTGCAAAATAGCAATTAAAATCCAGCTCAGGTGATGGAACTGTAACTTGGTGCAGCAACTATGAAGGACAGTACGGAGATTCCTTAAAAAACTAAAAATAGAGTTACCATACGATCCAGCAGTCCCACTCCTGGGCAGATATCCAGGGGGAACTCTAATTCGAAAAGACGCATGTACCCCAGTCTTCATAGCAGCACTATATACAATAGCCAAGACGTGGAAACAACCTAAATGTCCACCAACAGATGATTGGATATAGAAGACGTGGTGTGTATATACAATGGAACACCACTCAGCCATAAAAAGAGTGAAATGTTGCCATTTGCAGCAACATAGATGGACCCAGAGATTGCCATACTAAATGAAGTAAGTCAGACAAAGACAGATACCATATGATGTCACTTATATGTAGAATCTGAAAAAAATGAGGCAAATGAACTTATTTACAAAACAGAAAGATACTCAACAGACATAGAAAAGAAACTTATGGTTACCAAAGGGGAAAGGTGGGGTGGAGGGATAAGTCAGGAGTTTGGGATTAGCAGATACACACTACTCTATATAAAATAGACACACAAGGTCCCACTGTACAGCACAGAGAACTATATTCAGTATCTTGTAATAGCCTATAATGAAAAAGAATATGTATGTGTATCTGTGTGTATGTATAACTGAACCACTATGCTGTACACCAGAGACTAACACAACATTGTAAATAACTATATGTCAACATAAAAAAAAAACCAGCTCACGGCAGTGACCAAGCTCCACCCACCCTGATGACTCTGGTTCTTGGTGACAGTGGATGTAACACATGTACCTTGTTCACCTTCACAAAACTTCTTCGACGTCTTTTTTCCCGGAGTGTGTTTGCCGCCCCCGCCCCGTGGCAGGAGATCTGACCGTCCCTGGGGCGGGTGGGCCACCTGTAGTGAGAGCGCGCTTATGACTTTGAAGCTCTCTGAATTCAAAATGAGGTCTGAAAATGTGCATTTAGAATGGAAAAAGAAATGGCAACAAATTACTGGCGCCACAGAGATCCAGATGCCGGGCCTCCGAGAGCCCTGAGTCCGCTCATCAGAACCACCTGCACTGAAATGCGACCCGCCTGTGACCCGACTGCCCCATCCTGCTTAGAACATTCTGCCAGTCCCAGGCTTTGGCGAGTGAGGGGCCCAGAGGCTTCAGGACAGGCTCAGCTCCGAAGAGCAGACTGGCTTTTTCTGCTTGTTTTTTCCCGGTCTGGTATCTCAGGGAGCAATCAGCAAGAAAGTAGTCAGCCTACATCTTTAAACCCTTATGTGTTAGAGAAGGGGTCGAAGGGAGTATTGGGGATGGAAATGATTTTGCACTGTGTTGTGGGGTGGGGGTAGGGAGAGGCCGCCAGGAGCCTGGAGAGCAGAGCCCGCCTGCTTCCTGAGTGAAGCGTGGCTCGGATGCTCAGTGCCCGGCCCCCGAGTGCGGTTTCCTCCCGGCGGCTCCAAGCCCCAGAATAGCGCCGCGGACTTGCTGACTGAGGGCAGCAGCTCCCAGGGAGCAGGAGCAGCGGCGGCTCTGCAGTGAGTACCCGGCGGGGGGCTGTTTACCACGGGCATGGAAAATCTTAGAAGAACAGCTCTGTCTGGGGAAGGGGTTCTTCTGCTGTGGGCGTAACGTCTGCCGTCCCCGGGGATCCCTGCTGTGACTGTGGCCCCGTCATCACGTGCTCCCGGGGTTCGGGGCCGGGCACGTCAGGGCCGCGTGCGCGCTTTACGGGTAAAAGTGAACTCCAGACGTCTTCTGACAGCTTGAAAAAAACTGTCTTTTCTCACTGCCCTGCCGCTTTTTTTCCTCTTGCCAGGGAAGGGTAATTAATGCTAACTCCAGGTTAGGTGCAGAAAGGACCTGGGAGAAGAAATCCTGCCTCCGGGTACTCATTACCGGCAGGGCGGAGGGCTGTTGTTCACACTCCCGGTGAGTGGGGCTGCTTCTGCGCTTGCTTCTCAGCAAGTGTGGGGAGTCCCACAGCCCGCGGGGGCCCTCCCGCCTTGCAGATCCGCTCCGAGCGGAGGGCGCGACCCTGTCCTGGGCTCAGTATCTGGGCCAAACACGGTGCCTGGCAGGCCCAGATGGCAGCGTCTCAAAGATGGGACGGAGATAGAGGCTCTTCTAGGAAGTTACTACTTACGTGGTTTCTGTTTAGCCGCTGTTTTGCCCCACCCCTCGGCAAAGGGCTCGCTGCTTCGAAAGGTCTCCATCACTGTTTGCTGGAAATTAAGTTATGGGTTTTTTTTCCCCCATAAATACAATCTCTCACGGGGATAAACATTTAGCTCAGGAATGTCGGAGTCCATCCTTTAAGCGTACTGGAGAAATGAGCTTTCTCTCTCTTGCCAGGATGCAAAGGTCAGGACAGAGGAGTGCAGTGTTCCCTGTCCCCTGCAGCCCAGCGCCACAGACGGGACGTGTTGACGAGGCTCGAGCTGGCGTGGCCGGTTCACTTCCCTTAATCTTCCCTTTGCCCCGTGACTTTCCGTGTGAGGGTGAGAGCCGTCTCAGCAGGAGGAACCCGCAAAAGCCCACGGAGTGCAAAATAAACAACGCCTCCCTTGCGTTTGGGAACGCCCGCCGCATGCGAAGTAGCTTTTCTCCTCGTTTCAATTTTATTTTTCAAGCACAATAATTTTTAAAATGATAAAAATAACTTTTTTTTTTTTGCATGCTGACTGTGTGCCAAGCGCAGCAGTCCAGTTCCCCCCAAGTATTAGCTCCTCGATTGTCACAGGGGCCCCAGCAACCACCCACCAGCCTGCGGGACCTGATGTAAAAACGCAAGTAAGTGTCAGAGGACACGGAGAGGTGGGCGTCCGTGCCCACGGCTGATAGGACAGGAGTTAGTAAAGCTTTTTGTATGGTGATTTTACAAAATGTAAAGTAACCTCTCATATGTCTTAGAAGGTACTGGACATGCTTTCATGTAGGTTTATACAATACGGTCATATTTACATTAAAATTTCATTATTTTTGTTAATAAACCTAAACTCTTTTTTTAAATTGAAGTCTAGTTGATTTACAATGTTGTTAGTTTCTGGTGTACAGCATAGTGATTCAGTTATACATATATATATACAATATATATATATATATGTATATATATATATATTCTTTTTTATTATAGGTTACCACAAGATATTGAATATAGTTCCCTGTGCTGTATAGTAGGGCCTTGTTGTTTATGTATTATATACATAGTAGTTTGTATCTGCAAATCTCAAACTCCCAAGTTACCCCTCTCTCTCTCCACCCCTGTAGCCACAAGTTTGTTTTCTATGTCTGTGAGTCTATCTCTGTTTTGTAAATAAGTTCATTTGTGTCATTTTTCTAGATTCCACATATGAGTGATGTCATATGGTATTTTTCTTTCTCTGCCTGGCTTACTTCACTTAGTGTGATCATCCCTAGGTCCATCCATGGTGCTCCAAATGGCATTACTTCATTCTTTTTTATGGCTGAGTAGTATTCCATGGTGTATACAGCACATCTTCTGCATTCATTCATCTGTTGATGGACATTTAGGTTGCTTCTGTGTAAACTCTATGTTTTTATTTGTATGTATGTAGTTTATTTTTAAAAAGTTCTGGATATAAAATATCAAGCTGTTTACTGTGTTACTTCTGGGGAGGGGGTAGATTTAGTCAAGGTCTCTTTCATTTTTTGCTAGATTTTGTTTGAATTTTTTATGAGTCTGTATTCATGTAAGATAAATAAACAGATGTTTTTCCAGGACCACAGGCAAGAAAATTTCAGTGTGCAGGATCCCAGCTGTAGAGTCTCAGGGCTGGGAAAGTATACAACCATTTTTAGGAAAAGTGAGCATTCGGGGGCAGCATTTTAACATTTCATTGGGGATTTTAACTTATATTTTAGGAAAAGCAGACTTGTTGAGAAAACTCAGGAGGGGCATGGAGGAAAAAAGATGCTTCTTCCTTGACGGAGGAAGGGATAGCTCAGTGGTAGAGCATGTGCTTAGCATGCACAAGGTCCTGGGTTCAGTCCCCTGTACCTCCGTCAAAAAAAAAAAAAAAAAAAAAAGATTCTTTTTCCAAACCCTGAGCTGATTCCATCACTCCAGCCTCCCCCATTCCATCCCCTTTTCTCCACCCCTCCTACCATTTCTTCATTCCTTTCACTGGGGCCAGTTTCCCAACTTTAATCATTTAATTCCTCATTTCCCAGGTTTTTGCCATAGCCAGCTACCATCACCTCCTGGTTAAATGTCCTCAAACTGACTTACATTATTAACACCTTTTATTTTATTTTTTTAGCTCAATATGAGATTTTTTAATTTTTATTTTTAAAATTCTATTTATTTTTTAATTTTTAATTTAAATACAGTCAGTTATGATGGGTCAATTTCTGGTGTAAATCAGTGTCCCAGTCATGCATATACTTACATATATTCGCTTTCATAGTTTTTTCATTAAAAGTATTATGAGATATGAATATAGTTCCTTGTGCTATACAGAAGAAATTTTTAAAATTTATTTTTATATATAGTGGCTAACATTTGGAAATCTCAGACTCCCAGATTTATCCTTCCCCCCCCTTTCCATGGTAACCATAAGATTGTTTACTATGTCTGCGAGTCTTTTTCTGTTTTGTAGATGAGTTCATTAGTGTCCTCTTTTTCCTTTTTTTTTTAAGATTCCCGTATGAATGATCTCATATGGTATTTTTCTTTCTCTTTGTGGCTTACTTCACTTAGAATAACTGATCTTCAGTTCCATCCATGCTGCTGCAAATGACATTATCTTATTCTTTTTTATGGCTGAGTAGTATTCTACTGTATAAATATACCACAACGTTGTTTCCATGTCTTGGCTATTGTAAATAGTGCTGCTATGAACATTGGGGTGCATGTATCTTTTTGAATTAGAGTCCCCTCTGGATATATGCCCATGAGTGGGATTGCTGGGTCATATGGTAAGTCTATTTTTAGTCTTTTGAGGGATCTCTGTATTGTCTTTCCATAGTGGCTGCACAAAACTGCATTCCCACCAACAATGTAGGAGGGTTCCCTTTTCTCCACACCTTCTCCAGCATTTATCATTTGTGGACTTTTTATATGTGTCAGTAGTTTATTTCCTTTTATTGCCAGGTATGGATGCATTACAGTTTGATGACTGATTCCTATCTGTGTGCGCACGTGTGTGTCTGCGCGTGTGCGTGTGTGCATGTGGGTGCGTGTGTGCTGCTTCTATACAGATTCTCAGAGCTGCCTTTTTCATCAGCCACCCGCTGATGAGTCTTTGGCCTTCTGGCCATGTAGGAAGCTAAGTCCCAAGCATGGCAGCTCAGAGTCACCCTGGGAGTTTATTAAAAAATTGGAAGCAGGACTCACCCTTGATGGACTGAATCAGGGTCCCAGGGAGTGACCCCCAGGGGTGGGCGTTGTTAATCAGTCTTGCAGGTAATTTCCATCAGCCAGGGCAGGGGGCTGCTGCTCCAGGTAACTGTCGTGGGAACAGTGGCTGTGGAGTGATAACCCCCCGGTCCTGTTTGTGTGTCACTAAGAGGCCATTTAGTCTGAACTCCGGGGTGGTGTTACTCTTTCTGAGTGCCGACCACACCAGCCTTACCTGCCGCGGGACATTTCTGAGCTCTCCCTGCGTGTAAGGCATGGATCTGGACGCCGCGTGTTTGTGCGGAAGTGAATCAGGCTTGGTGCTCGCAGCTCGTCGGAGAGACGTGATGCTGACGTGCACCAGCTCACAGGAGATGGCGATCGTGTAAGAGTGTGTAGACAAATGCTTAGAATTTAGAGGCACATCCAACAATTTCCCCCTTTTCGTGGGTGTGGGGAGGTGGTGGCCGGTTAAGGTTGCAGGAAGGAGTACCATTTGATCTGGGACTTGAAGCAGGAGTGAGATTTGTGTGAGGGGCAGCGAGGCCGGGAAAGGCAGAGCAGGCAGAGGGAACCAGAGGAACAAGAAAAGACACTCGGCGGCGCGCAGTCCCGCCCGGAGCCCAGCGCGACTGGGGAGGAGAGCGAAGAGGGCGGAGAAGGGCGGCTGGGGAGGGGGCGTGGGCGGAGCTGGAGATCCGGCCCGCGCTCGGGCGAGAGCTCCGCCCACAGGGTGTGGTCACCCCCGCGGCCGCCCCCACGTGCCCTGGTGCGCTCAGGTCAGCCCCTTGCGTGTGGTTTCACACGCCACCAAGCGTTCGCTCACTTCTGGCTCTGTCTCCCTGGACGTAACGTTCAGGCTCAGACCCACAAGACTGTCCAAAGTCAAGGGCTCATCCCGCAAGGCTGCCCCGCCCCCCGGACACTGAGCGCACGTCCAGGCTGACGCCTGTGCTTCTGACCCACTGGCCATAGATGGGAGGTTCCCACGATGCCCACCTCCGATTGGATCAGTTTGCTGCTCAGAGAAACACGTGCTTACATTTGCCAGTTCACGATGGAGGGCGTTATAAAGGATACAGATGAACAGCCGAATGGAAGGGTACTTAGCAGGGGAGGTCCAGAGGGGTCCCGAGCACTTCCTGTGGAGCTGGCGTGGGCCACCCTCCCAGGTATGGATGTGTTCACCAACCTGACGGTCCTCACTCTTGTTGTTCAAGGGTCCTCAGGGAGCCAAGGCTGTGGTGGGTGAGGCTGGAAGTCCCAGCCCTCTGATCACGTGGTCTGTCTGGGCAGCCCCACCCCAAGAACCACGGACAAAGCCCAGATGTATTTCCTATACACAGCCCCTCCTCCCACTCCCAGGCCCTGGTGACCACTGGCCTGTTCTCCGTCTCCACGTGCCGCCTTTTCTAGAAGGTCAGGTAAGCAGCATCCTACAGCAGGAAGCCTTTAGAGTCTGGCTTCTTTCACTTAGCACAACGCGTTTAAAGTCCACCCATTTTTCTGCGTGCACCACTAGCTCATTCTTTTTTCAGTGATGAGGAGGGTTTTATTGTGTGTTTATCCACTCACCACGTTAGGCCGTTTTCAGTTTTTGCTGTTATGAACTGTCGATGAAAAAGAGTAATCGTTAGTCAATCTAAGAAAGAAATGGGTATTTTATTCCAGCCAACCTGAGAATTATAGCCTGGGAGACAGCCTCTCAGAAGGCTCTGAGAACTGTTTGGAAGAGGTGAAGGAGACCAGTGTACGAGTGATTTTAGCGAGGGAGGTCCAGGCAGTGAAGCGCACAGCTCAGTAGAAGGAACTGACATCTTAGTTAATGCTTTTTTCTAAAGTGCTTTTCTAAGTATGGGAGGATGCAAGAATCCAGGTTCTGGATGAAGAATTTCTCCTGAAAATATCCGACTCTCTGAGGGCTGGGTCTGCCAGTTTTCCCAGAACACGGAGCTCTCATCCTGGTTTTCGCCCTGAATTCCTGCCGGGGTCAGTTACAGGCCAGCGACTGCCGTGGCCAATGACTTGACTCTTGTAGACCTGGATGGTGGGCAGCTTTCTTTATTTTTCAGTCCCTTCCCTTGGGGTCTTAATTTCCACCAAGGTTTGGGGGGCGTTCTGTGACCCATTTGTCCCACAGTGCTAGGAATGCTCGTTCCCAGGTCAGGCGATGGCTTTGCTGACAGGACACTCCATGTGCTGGTAGTGGACCAGGCTCCGTTAACAGTGACCAGAGGCCCCTGGACCCTTGTCTCACTCGTCTGTTACCATCCAGGAAACGGGTTCTCTCTTGCTGCTTCTTCCCATATTTAGAGTGACACTATTACAGTCATTGGTCTTGTAGGACTACATACCTGATCTATTGTTTCAAATCACTGGACCATCATTAATTTTATCTGAGGCTCAGCCACACATCTGGTAACGCAAGAAACAGTAACCTGCTAATACAGGCAGACTGCAAGTAATATAGCCAATAACGTTAGCGGGGCCATTGGTAAGTATTTAAGCTGAGAAGTTCCACTGGGTGCGGCCCAGGATCTCCCCAGGTTGTCTGACTTAGTCTGTTTTGCACCAGTCACTGTCTATAAGGGAACGATATATTGGCATCGTACATAAAGTCCACCAAAGAGTCTGTATGTCTAAGGCGAGTGGTGGGTCATCGTGACCCCTTACAGGATAGAGACAGGAACGTTGTCTTCTAAGGAGTTACATGGCTGGAGCCAGAAGGAGAAAAGCTGATACTTGTGGTTGAGCAGGTATTTCTGCCATGGGGGAGGTCTGGGTAACGCAGAACACAGACGCACCATTCACACTGGAGGGGAGGGAGGAGGCCGAAACGGGCAAAGAAAAATTTTATGTTTCAATTTTTCTTGTCTTGCCTTAAAATATGAATTTTATTTCATCAGAACCAAGCCTGTGAATCAAGCTGTTACGAGCATTTTCATTACAGACACAAGTTTCCATCATTCTTGGGTAAATACTGAGGAGTGGGGGTCACTGGATTATATGATAAGTGCATGTTTAATTTAAAATATTAAAAACAAGACAAGAGGCCCAAAGTAGAGTCACTTATGCTCAGCCCCATGTCACCCAGAGACTTAATTTAGAGTCTAGGCTCTCCCAGGAGTGGAATCTTCAACCGTGAATCAGGAATCCCCTGAGCAGCACCAGGGAGGTCGTCTGCCCTGGAGACCCCTGCGGCCCCTAAAGGGAAGCCACCTTGCAATAAACAACCTGCTTTTTTATTTGGCCAAGTGTAACTCCCTGTCCTTGCTCCCTTCTGCCTAGAAAAGTCTTTCATTGTGTATAGCTCCTCGGAGCTCCTCTGCTGCACGGGACACTGCCCCATTCATGAATCACTGAAGAAAGCCAATAAGATCTTTAAAATATTACTCAGTTGAATTTCATTTTTTTTTTAACAATGAGAAATGGCTACATTGATTTGCAAAGCAGCTGCGCCATTTTGTGTTTCCACCAGCAGTGAGTTCCGGTTGCTCCTTGCAAGCACTTGTTTTTATTTTTTTTAATTTCAAGCCATTCTGGTGGGTGTGCAGTAATATCTCCCTGTGGTTTCAGTTTGCAGTTACCCAATGACTGATGACACTGAGCATCTTTTCATGTGTTTATTTACCATCCAGTTGTCTTCTTTGGTGACGTGTTTAGGTCTTTGCGGTTTTTACCGAGTCGTGCGTTTTGTCGGTGTTGAGTGTTGTGAATGCTTCATCAATTCAGGAATCGAGTCCTTTTTCAGTTTTATGTTTTGAGGATGTTTCCCTCCCAGTTGGCGGCTTGTCTTTTCATTTTCCTGACAGTGTTTTTCAAAGAACATAAGTTTGAAATTTCGATGATGTCCAATTTATAAGGTTTTAAAAAAAATTTTATTTATGGATCATGCTTTTGGTGTTGATGCTAAGAAATCATTGCCTAACTCAAGGTCACAGAGATTTTCTCTTGTTTCCTCCTAGAAGTTTTCTAGTTTTATTGAGATTTTCTGTCTGTCTTTGGCCAACATTTATTACAGACAGGGGGCCCAGGGCTGTGGAGCCCCAGGGGAATGAGACAGCCCTTCACTCCAGACCGCTCCAGGCCAGGGAGCTGGGGCTGGAGACAGGCTGCGGGGTGTCCTGCTGTGGACGCTCCTCGTGCTGGGCAAGAGGAGCTGCTCCTGGACAAGGGCAGGCGCTGACCTTTACAGGACAGGCGACGTTAGGAGAAAGTAGCCGGGGGCGTGGGAAGCCCACTGTCCCAGCCCACTGTTCCGGGTGGTTGTGGGGAGCCGTGGGGAGGCCTGGAGGCTGGTGGTACGGCAGCTGCCTGTCGTTTGCACGCTGGGGTCTGAGTGCAGGGCGCCTGGCAGGCCCGCAGCGGACCTAACCCCCAAAGAGAGGGTGGGGGCGGCTGGGTGACATGGCTCCTGCCTTGTCTCCTGAGGAGCGGGGCCTGTCTGAAAGTGAATCAGATTCGTCTGTATCACAAACAGCCCATCCCTGGGGGGCAGCCCCGTGCTGACTGTGACTGTCTCGGGCTCCCACCCTGGGGGCGGATCCCAGAGCCACTGCTTCCGCACTCCATGTACCTTCCTCCTGGTAGGTTTCCTCCCAAGGCCCTTGCAAGGTGCATGTGCTGACCAGGTGGTCCCGGGAGCAGCTGGAATGTTCTCTCTGGTGTTGGCAGCTATTGTGTGTATTTGAAACACACCACCAGAAGCGGGGTGGTGGGGGAGCGAGGGCATGTTCCAGACACCGAATGAATTAACCCCGCAAAGCACAGCCGTAGCTTTCTTTAACCAGCTGGCACTATAGGAAAGCAGCTGAAAGCCTGGGGGTTAGTCAAGAATATCTTGGGAACCGAAAACAGAAAAGAAATCAGCACATTCAGTGATTTCACTTAATCCTGTAACAATAAGGACACCTGGAGCCACAGCAGACTCCCCCAGCCCGTGTGAAGGGGCGGGCTTTGCCCCTCACCCAGAAGAGGGGTCTGCCCTCCTCTTCGAGCTCCTGTGACCGCGGGCTGCCTTTTCAGGGTATCACCGTTACAGGGAGTCCACGTCATTCTGCTGGGGTCCTCTGGGAGTCTCTTGGGGACGACAGGCCTCAGAAGGTCTCTTGTCAGAAGAGGAGGCCGCCAACTTTGAGCAAGAAACAAGAGGGCAACCAGAGCCCATCTTGGTTTCTTCCCTACATACGTTCTTTATTATGTCAAGCTCAAGTTTTGCTTTGGTTATTAAATTGGTTGTTCCCACTGCCACCCCCACCACCTGCCCCCCACACATAGGCACACAGAGCCAGAAACTGGGCAGACAGCTTGGGCATCGGCTGGGGGAGCCCTTTCCCCCGGCATCCCGGTGCCCGCCTCTGACAGCAGCAGGTGAGGGGAGGACCGGTCAGGGATGAGCGCATCTCTCAGGGGAATGGAAACTAAGTTGTCGTGACGACAGTGTCGGAGATCCTGGCGTCCTCTCACTGCCATGCGGACTGTGTTGGCTCCAGAGCATGAACACCCGGGCCCTCGCCCTGAGTCAGGGTTGGGGGTGCCGGGATCCCCCACCACGGCTCCTGAACTCCTTTCTCAGCAAGGGGCCTTGGAGGTGAGCCTCCGGGGTTTCTCTGAGTCCCAAGTGCCGTGTGGACAGTGAGGCCTGTGGATGCTGCCCTCCTGGGTTTGCAGGGCAGGGGCTGCCTTCTTCCCAGCTTGTATTTCCCTTTTGCCAGAGGCCGTGAGTGAGCTCAGGGGGCAGTGGGTGTGGGGAGGGGACCACCTCCCCACCGTGGGTGGGGGCTCTGGCCACGGCACGACCCTGTCTGCATCTGTGCCCAGCAGCGTGGGGGAGAGGACTCGCGCCCGCCCCCGGCTCTCGGGAGTGCCAGTGCCCTGACGGGAGCTGGTGGAGGGCGTGGGGGAGGCGTGCCCTGCACCGCTTGCATTGTTTCTGGAGGAAATAGGACAGAATGAGTCAGAAGTGGCCTGTTTCCTTAGAAGCTGTGCCACTGACATCACAGGGCTTTGCCCCTTGTCCGACCTGACTTGGGGGCCCCAGTTAGGAACAAGGAGACAGAAAAGGTTGGAGAAAAGGTAGACTCTATGCTTTAATCACTGGGTCCCTAAACCTGTGGTTGCCATTGGCTACCACTTAACAGCTCCCATAAATTCATGTATTATGATGTTTCCATTAAGATGTCTGAACCCTTAAACCATAAAATTGTAAAATATTACTTACTATCACTGTGAAATTGGGAAGGACAGCACACATTTCAAAAGCTGTCCTTCAGGAATAAAGTCAGGAACGGAGATGAATCCATAGATGGTTTTAGAGATTTGGGGTTGGATAATTTTAGGATCTATTTCTCAACCATGTTATAAGTTATGGGGCTAATTTTTATAAGGTTAATGCTTATCTGTCAACAAGGTAATAATGCCGGAAGGCTCTGTAAGCACATTAGTGGCGTTCTCATCCTGAAAGCAGCCTGGGGATCGGTTTATTTGGTAATTGTTTGGAGACCTTCATGCATCTTATGGGAGAAGGGCTGTCAGTGCTGCGTGGCTCCGCTTTGAATTTGCCCGTTAATTCGGCGCCTATTTTGTGAGTGGCGGGGCCCCCCGCCTGGCCTGGGTGGGGGTGAGGGAGCTACTCCAGATTGTGGAGAGAAAGGGCCTCTTGGAGCAAGAACCCCCGTGCGAAGGGCAGGGGCGGGGCTTCCGGACGCAGAGCTCTTCCTTGGGGACCAGCTGGGCGTGTCTGAGGGGCTGGAAGTCTCGGGACTGAGGCAGGCGGCCCAGCGGCCTGGGCCTTTGGGAGGCCTGACAAAGATCTTGGATTTCCATTCTCAATGCAGTGAGAAGCCACAGGGGGGTTCTCCACAGTGAGGGACATGATCTGACTTGTGTGTTTTTAAAAATATTTTTTAAAATTTAAATTGTGGCTAAAAGCACACACACACCTTAAAATTTACCATCTTAGCCATTTTCATGATTTGTGGGGGTTTTTTTTTTGGGGGGGTGCTTAGGTTCATTTATTCACTTATTTTATTTATCTGTTTTTTTTTAATGGAGGTACTGGGACTTGAACCCAGGACCTCATGCATGTTAAGCACTGAGCTGCACCCTCCCCCTGTGATTTGCATTTCCTAAAGACCCCTCTGGCTGCTGAGTGGGCATTAACGGTGGTGGGCAAGATGGGGAGAGCAGAGCCAGAGACCGTGAATGGGGCGGGTGGGCTGCTGGGGTGTCAGGAGAGAGGCGGAACCGGGCAGGGAAGCGCAGGAAGCCAGGCTTGGAGGGGTGAGTATCAGCAAGGCCTGGCGAGGAAGTGGTGTTGGCTCGAGCCCGTGGGAGGGGCTGGATGGTTCACAGAGGGGGGTCTCAGGGGAGGGTCTTGGGACTGGGGATACCCCAGACGAGAAGATGAGGGCCCCGGCTGGGGTAAGAGGCCCTGCTCTGGCCACACTGCAGGTGAGGGCCACGCGGCTGGCGGAGCTCCTCTGGGCCATCCCTTAATCTGGAGAAAGGTCGCGCAGAGGCCCCGTCAGGGACGTGAGCAAACCCCTGGGCGTGGGTCGAGGCTGACGGTGACTCGGGAGGACAGCAGCTGCCTCCTGGGGCGACTCTGGACGCCGGCCGAGGCTGGCGTGGAGGCGGCACGGTGAGCGTCTGTTCGGAGATGAGGGAAAATGCAAGGTCTGAGCAGGGAGCGGCGTCCCCGCTGAGTGCGACAGTTCTTGAGTATGGGCTGACTTCAGGAGGGGCGTCCGAAGCGGGAGGCAGAGCTGGGCTCAGCCTGCCCGAGGAAAAGGCAGGGCTCTGGGGGACAGGGCTCTGGGGGACAGGGCAGGGGCCTGAGCTCCAGGCCAGGCGGTGGGTTCTAGAAACCCAGCCCAGGGGAGGAGGCCAAGGTGCCTCTGAGGTTTCAAACCCTGGAGAGGCCGGCAAATGGGGAGCCGGGAGAAGCTGGCTCAGGGTGGGTCTGGGTACTGTGCCCAGGCTGATGGCTGGAGCTGGAGGCTGTCCCCTGGGGAGGCAGGTCAGTGGACAGACAGGTGCAGGGGTCCCAAGGAGGCCCTCCCAGGCTGGGGAGGCTTCCGGAGGGGGTCCCCCAGCTCACTTTGGAAGGCGAGTTGGAGAGGGTCAGACCAAGGGCAGGTCCCCGTTTGTCCCTCTACATCCCCTCTCACCTCCTTGACGACGGTGGCCAGGGAGCAGAATGGGTTTCTTCTGAGTGAGGTCTGAGGCATTTGTCTCCCCAGCTCCCCGCGGGGCCTCCATGGGTTGGCTGTGTTCCTCTCCTGAGGCCTCAGCTGCTGCTCTGTGTCCAGCTCTCTCCGGGGTTCGGCTGTTTCCTCCGCCAACCCCGGTGGGCCCTGGGGTGCTAAGGGTCCCAGCCCCCGGCTCCACACCTTCCCGGGCACGCGCACCCCCCCCCAGGTCCCGCCCACCCCTGTGAGCAGTTCCTTTCTGAGCTGTCCTCAGCTTCCCAGCTGATGTCTGACATTTAGGCCTTTGACCTACTTTGAGTTAACTTTTATGTGGTGTAAGGTGAGGGTCCAGCTTCATTCTCTTGATGTGGATGTCCAATTTTCCAGGCCCTGCTTGTTGAAAAGACTGTCCTTCCCTATTGCACGGTCTCGGCAATACACGGTAGTTTATATTCTTAGTTACTCTTTCAATAGACCTTTTGAAACCGTTCCTACAGAAAGAGGTCTTGACGTATTTTATCCCCAGATCCTTCTCTGCTGCCTTGGCTCTTTCTCGTTCAGTTCTTTGATGGGAAGCCACAGTGTAGGCAAGGGAACAGCCACTGATCAGCGGCCCCCAGCTCTGTGGGATGCCCACTTCTTGGTTCAGCTTTAGAGACAGAAGGATGGCCCAGGGCAATGATTCTAAGGGCTTGGTCTTAATATAGCTCCAAGATTACAGCCTCCGTCTAGGGTCTGTGTTTCATGGTTAGAGACTCAGCTTCTTCTGTTTCTTATTCCAGATCAAGCCCCGCGTCATAGTTTCTGCAAGCCCGTATTCCATTTCCAGAGTCTGTACTCGGTTTGAGATGGTGTGTTTGGTGACGTGTAAATGTTCTTTTCTGGTTTGATTTTGTTTTAACATTTCTTGGTTCTCCTTTTCTGTAAGTGACGCATGCTGATGGGATGAATGAATTGAGGCTCGCCGTCTTCCTTCAGATCCGCGTGGAAACCTGCTCTTTTCCCTTTTC
Organism: Camelus ferus; assembly: GCF_009834535.1. Lineage (NCBI taxonomy): Eukaryota > Metazoa > Chordata > Mammalia > Artiodactyla > Camelidae > Camelus > Camelus ferus. The sequence goes on along the minus strand of NC_045711.1, from coordinate 17,922,110 downwards.
ACCAGGAAGGAATCTAAGGCTAATGGGATCATTTTTCATCTCAAGACCAGCAGGAAATAATCAGCTCTGAAGAGTTTCCTGTGGCCTCAGCCCGAGTCCGGGATTCCTTCCGCTGCTCCCAGACCAGATTCTCAGCGCCGATGTTGCGGTGTCAGGCGGGAAGGCAGCCAGTGCCCGTACGAGAGCCAGCGCCGGAGGGCCCGCGCTCTTCCTCTGGGACCGGGCTTCTCACCCTCGGCTCCTGGCATTTTAGACCGGAGCGTTCTTTGCCGTGGGGCTGCCCTTGGGGTACCAGGGTGTCCAGCAGCATCCCCGGCTCTGCCGCAGTGCCCCCAAGCCGTGCCAGCGAAGAGCGGCTCCACACCTTGCCAGCTGTCCCCCGAGGGCAGGCCCCCCGCCCACCCCTGGAAGAGGTCAGGAGCAGAGTCAGCGCGTGTCCCAGAAAGCTCCAGGAGATATTTTCAGCATGTTGTTCTCTTGCCTTCTATTTCCTGCCAAGTCCCCTGGTAGTTGAGCTATGTGAACATTCTTATTTTGTTAGTTCTCAGACTTGAATGCCTCCGCTCTCTGCTTCCTGGTGCTCATTGTCCTGGGACTGCAAACCTCAGGGCCCTCTCTCGCTCCCCGAGACTCCTTATTATTTGGGATAGTCCAGAATACTTTCCCTGTCGCCTTTCCATTTTTCTTGCCTTAAAAGGGTAATAAAGCTGAGGCCCAAGGCAACCCCTCCAACACAGGCTCTGAAGGCGGCGAGGAGGGGACTGAGCAGCACGTTGGAGGGGGCGGGAGGTGCAGGACAGGGGCTCCGACTCCCCACCCTCCGGTGCCCGGATGCCTGATGGTATTCCTAGAACAGCATCCCCCTCCCCTCCCTCTCTTCTCTTTTCTACTTGGCTCCGTACAATCTCTGAATGATGGTTTAAGTGTTAATTCTTATACTATTCAGGAGAGGAAAGGGGCTTGATAAGAAAATAAAATGAAAAATTTAAGGCAAACACCCCCTGGGAAGACCCTCTCCCTGCCCCTGTGGGAGTGGGATCCTAAATTTAGCTGCACAGTGAAGCCTCGAATAACACGGGTTTGGACTGCACAGTTCTACTTACGAGTGGATATTTTTCAATAGTAAATGCTACAGTGCTGGTTGAGTCTGTGGATATGCAGGAACCACGGATGTGGAGGGCTGACTATAAATGATAGGTGATGTGGAAAACAGTAGGAGGTTCCTTAAAAACTGAAAATAGACTTACCTTATCATCCAGCCATCCCACTCCTGGGCACATATCCAGAGAAAACTCCAATTTGAAAAGAACATGCACCCCAGTGTTCATAGCAGCACTATTTACAATAGCCAAGACACGGAAACAGCCTAAATGCCCATCAACAGATGACTGGATAAAGAACGTGTGGTATATCTATACAGTGGAATACTACTCAGCCATAAAAAAGAATGAAATAATGCCATTTGCTGCAGCATGGCCCCAATACTTAACCAGGTGCTGGGATGTGAAGAGTGGGGAGCAGGGCGTAAAGCTAGTGTCAGCACCAGCTGAAATGGTTTCCCCACTGTCCCCTCTCATCCTCTCGCCGTCCCTGGAAAGCTGCGTTGATCTTGCAGAGCCCACCACCCCTCCGAGCATCCTGTCCTCGGCATCCTGTCCTGGCATCCGTCCCCGGCAACCTCCCTGCCAGTGGGGCTCTCTTCCTGGTTCAAGAGGGGACGTTACTTATTTCAGTTCTGTCTATTTTGATTTCTTGAAGAAGATGGAATTTGAGGGGAGGAATCTGGCTGGTGCATGAGGACAGAAGAGAAGCCTCCGTCTGGGGAAATAATGGGAGAGACAAGTGAGGGGAGCTGAGAAAGGAGAGCCTGGCAGTCGGGAGGAGCCCGGGGAGAAAGACCCTCTGGGTACATTCGTTTGGGAATAATCTAATTGAACTCAGAGACTCCAGGAGAATAAAGGAAGGTGTGATGATGCAAATGAAGCAGCCCTGGGAATCTGGCCTCAGAGCAAATCACCTGTCAGCCTTTGAAAAGCAGCTGCACGTTCTTTCAGGTGGTTGTCCGGGTCGCCAGAGGTGAGGAGAGGGGTTGAGATCTGGAGGTTTTTTTTAATTGAAGTGTAGTTGATTTACAATGTTGTGTTAGTTTTAGGGGTACAGCAAAGTGATTCAGTTATACATGTATATATTCTTTTTCAGATTCTTTTCCATCATAGGTTATTGCAAGCTATTGAATCTAGTTCCCTGTGCTGCACATTACGTCCTTGTTGTTTGTCTATTTTATACAGAGTAGTTTGTATCTGCAAATCCCAAACTCCTAATTTATCCCCCCTCCCTTGCCCCTTTGGTGACCGTAAGTTTGTTTCCTGTTAGGTCTGGGGTTTTGACTGGGATGCCTTTTTTTCTTTCCTTTTTTTTTTTGGTCAAGGACTTAGGGAAATGTTGGGGAGAATTTCTATCCTCTTCCTGCTGCTATTTGTCTTTACATTCTTACCTTTCTTCTGAAGGATAAATAAAAGGCACTTCATTTCTGGGGTGACCCGGGCAGGTTTTGGGAAGTGTAGACTCATTGCAGAATCACCTATGTTTTCACAAAGTAAACCCTGCAATAATCATCTCTAAGTAGTTGCAATCATAATGTAAAAGGGTGTCTTGATTAGAGATATTTTACTTAAGTCATCTTCAAGAACCAGACTGACACGTGACTGGTTGGTTCTGCAGTAACGGATACAGCTCATCAGTCATTCTCCCCAGAATCACTCAGACTATGTTTGTTCATTTTATATTGGGGGTCCTAATAGCATTAGTTGCCATCTAGGTCTTCACCTAGGAATTCTTTCATCATTGCTGTGGAAACCAGCATTAAAAGCTGCGGGCCAAGGAAGAAAAATAATTGGTGCCAAACATCAGTAAAATATGTGAGAAGTGTTTTTTAAAATACAGAATTTTTAAAATTGTGATACTTGGAACCAAGCTGAGACTGATAAGGCACTGAACTAATCATATTAATGGGAATCATGAAAAATTTTTCTCAGAAACACTCTTAAAATGTTATTTTCACCTGTAGCCACATTCATACAGCTGCCAGGGCCACCGACTGCAGAATGAGCTCTACGGAGGGTCTTGGACACCTGCCCCAGCTAATCCTTTAAGTGGGAACAGGAACTGGACAGCCCTGGGGAGACTGAAGTGGTCAAGGGAACCGGTGTCCTCTGGCCGGAAGAGGAGACACAAACAGGAGGAGGTCCCGGCTGCCCTGGGCTGGGGGGGACGGCCTGTCCTTTTTCTCAGAGGGGTGAGTGGGGTGCACTGGGATGCAGTGAGGGGAGAGGAGGACTGAGCGGCTGAGCACCAGCTCCGACCTCCCGGAGGCAGTTAACAGACCCCTCAGAAGTGGCAGTTGAGTTTTTGGTCTTTGTGTATCTTGTCCATAATCTGCACGTGCATGCACTTATTTTCAGTCCCTTACAGTTCCTTTCCTTTGTATCCTGTTGCTCCAGGGAGACATTTGTCCAGGTGCAAGCCCTGCAGCAAGGGCCCCAGGCCCCCCCGTCTCAGCTGCACCTGCTGCTTTGCTCAAGTTGTCTTTCATAGAGTATTTTTGTGAGGGGGAGTAACTCTGCCCCACAAGTCAGGTCTGACCAATTAAAATATGCTCTATTAGTTTGAAATATCATTTTTGTCCAAAAGAAGAAGCTATGCTCCTGTGAAACCTAATTTTCAATTAGTTCATTTACATCTACTTTCAACCCTAAAGCCTCAAGGCTGATGGATATAGGATGTCTGGACTCAAGCCGACCTGTTTTATGTGAGGAGATACATGCGTGTGTGTGTGGGTGTGTGCATGTGTGTGTGTGGTAGCAGTGCTGTGCCAGGTGCCCCTGACAAAGGAGAAGCCATTGTTTTGCTGAAAAGTGATGCCAGAATATCAATAATATTGCACTTTAAAAAAGATTGAAATATAGTTGATTTACAGTGTTGTGTTAGTTTCAAGTGTACAGCAGAGTGATTCAGTTATACGTATACGTGAATGTTCTTTTTAGATTCTATTCCATTATAGGTTATTACAAGCTATTAAATAAAGTTCCCTGTGCTGTACAGGAGGTCCTTGTTGTTTATCTATTTTATACAGAGTAGTTTGTATCTGCTAATCCCAAACTCCTAATTGATCTCACTCCTCTCCTTTCCCCTTTGGTAACCATAGTTTGTTTTCTATGCCTGTGAGTCTATTTCTGGTATGTAAATAAGTTCATTTGTATCCTTTCTTTTTTTTAAGACTCCACATATATAAGTGGAATGATATGTGATATATTTATCTTTGTCTGACTTACTTCACTTAGTATGATCATCTCTAGGTCCATCCATGTTGCTGCAAGTGGCATTATTTCATTCTTTTTTATGGCTGAGTAATATTCCATTGTATATACATACCACATCTTCTTTATCCATCTGTTAGTGGACACTTAGGTTGCTTCCATGTCTTGGCTTTTGTAAATAGTGCTGCTGTGAACATAGGATGCACATATAGTTTTAATAATTTGGTAAAAGCTGTTGTCAAATTGTAGTGATTAGCCTGGTGCAAAGGTACCATCTCAGGGATTGAATGCTCCATTTGCAACCCAGTCCTAAGGGCTCGTTCTCCATGACAACAGTGGGGACTGTGGTGTGTCGGGGAACAGCTCTGTGGTGTCACTCAGCAGGCTCCAATCCAAAGTGGACACACATGTCTTTCTTTTCTGTTCTTGTACAGAAAGACCCTCAGGGATGAACATGAAAGGTGCAGCCAAGCCCTGGAGTCCGGTCACCAAAGCGGGGAGCCATGGGCTGGACCGCGCGCGGGCCCTCCCCACCGCCTCTTCCGGCATGAAGAGTTCCAAGTCTTCCACCTCGCTGGCTTTCGAGTCCCGACTCAGCAAGGTATGGACCCGAACATGCGGGGCAGGGCTGCTGGGCACCCTGGTGGCCGTCAGCCAGGCAAGTAGCCTCTCGAGGTGGAAAGGAGGCTGCGAGGACGGTCCCAGGAGTATCTTGACCTAAAGGCACAGGGCAGAGGGGGTTAGAGAGGGAATCTGCGGAAGGTTGAGTGACTAGGAACCCCTGAGCCAGATCGTGCGGACTCTTTGGCCAGAGTTTGCCCCCAGCGCCCACTGGATGGAGTCAGGATCACCAGGGAGCCTCAAGGCCCTGAGAAGCCCCGGTCAGCTCCCCACCCGCCTGCGTCTGGGGTGGGCCCCTGCTCTCACCGTTCTCTCCCCACCCCTGCCCCCCGCAGCCCCTGGGAATCTCCACTGCTGGTTCCTCTCCACCCCCGGGGTGGGGGCGGGCTCTAACAGCAGGTGGGTGGGACGCAGCCTTGTCTGTGTGCCACCCAGTGCCCCCTTCCTCACCCTGAGATGAAACGCATAGACAGTGTAACCCACCTACACACACTTACTTCGGAGAAATCAGTGCAATATCCTAACCACAGAGGAGAAACACTGTGATTGCAGTGGAGTGATCCGCGTCTCCCCGCGTCTGCCCGGGCGCGGCTCCGCGGAGGGGCCCGCCGTGCTCCTTGGAGCCCGTGGCCCTGGCCGCCGCAGGCAGGCTGATCCGGGGCTGTTGGGCTGATGACTCAGACACCAGGAAGGCTGTGGGGGAGGGCGGGGGGCATGATCGTTTGGATGAGGAGCACTCTCGGTGAATTTCTGAACCCAAGTACAATCTTCCCTTCCCTGGAAAGCTGAGTACATCTTAAAGGTGTGCAAGAAATACAGTTTTTATATGTAAGACAAAGGAAGGCACTGAGCTGGGATAACAACAAAAAGATGCTCTGGGAGTGTCTGCGGAGTCTGTGAACCGTGTGCGATGGGGGTTAGTTCTGTGCAGTATCGTCACATTCACCGTGGGACATCTGGGCTCTCCATCCTCCCACCCGTTAAATACCAGTAGCACCTCCAGTGATGGTGACAACTGAAAGTGCCCCCCACGTTCCAGACATGCTCCTTGACAGATAGCACTGCCCCTGCTGAGGACAGCTGTTCTAGGTGGCAGCGTCTGTTCTCATGAATTCTCACAGCGTGCGTGGATGACACACAAAGTTAGCACTCCTCCAGCTGCCTCTGTGACACCGCCTCTCAGATGTCTAGAAGGCACCTTGAAGGTGACTCATCCAAAGCTGAACCTAGACCCCTTCCCCTCCATCCCTCCCGCCACCCCCAACCTGCTCCTCGTGAACCTTCCCATTTGAGTAAAAAGCAGCTCCGTCCTCCGGTCGCTCCGGCCAGCGCCCGCGGCATCGTCCGTGGACCTCCTTTCCTCACATCTCACGGTCCGTCAGCAAAATGCTGTTGCCCTTAGAAACAGATGTGAACTCCATCCAGCTCCCACCGCCTCCCAGTGGCCACGGGGGACATGCCACCACCTTCCCGCTTTTGTCTCTGCTGCCTACGCTCCATTCTCAGCAGAAGCCGAGCGGTCCTTCCAACGTATGAGTCATGTCACTTCTCTGCTTAAAACCCTCTAGGTTCTCCCCACTCACTTGGAGCAGAAAACACAGTCCCCTCTGTCCTGGCTCCCCAGGCTCTGGACACACAGCCTCCAGATGCCTGTGGGCTGTCCCTCCGGCGAGCCAGGTGCTGCTCCTCCTGCCTGCAGACTCTGTGCCTCCATCCCCACACCCCAGCCGCTCCTCCCCTGCGTCTGTGCCCAAACGTCACCTTACCAGACGCCGCCCCAGACCACTCTGTAAGGACTCCCTTGCCCTGCCCTGTTTTCCTTTTTGGCTCTTCGACCCTCGCAGCCGCCTGCTTGGGCACTGCCATCTCCCAGGTAGACTGGAGGCCCCTTGAGGGCAGGGACTGTCTGTTCCTTGGTTTGTTGCAAGCTCTGTCCCCCACACTCAGGAAAGCACCTGTCCCTGGCCAGCACTCGGCGTGGGTTAAGTGCCCGAGTGAGCCAGTGACGGATGCTGGAACAGGAGGACCTCTCTGGGAGGTCTCAGAACAGGCTGTGCTGGGGTCCTGGTTCTGCCGCTTTGTAGCCATGAAGCCTCAGCCAGGCTGTGCAGCTGCCCTGAGCTGCGAGACGAACTGCATACCGTGCTTGCCGTGGGGCGTAAACGCGGACAAAGATTCCTGCACGTAACTTGGTTTGTTGTTCTGTTACCTGGAGTTGACCGTAATTTCCATGATTTTATCGTCTTTGTCCTATGGCACATTTGGGAGATGTCTTTAATTTAGATTTTATTTTTTAATTTTATTTTTTATTATTTTTTCCTTTTTTTAATTGAAGTACAGTCAGTTACAATGTGTCAGTCTCTGGTGTACAGCATCGTGTCCCAGTCATCTGTATACATACCTATATTCGTTTTCATAAAAGGTTAGTACAGGATATTGAATATAGTTCCCTATGCTATACGGGAGGAATTTGATTTTTATCTGTTTTTATATATAGTGGTAATTTAGATTTTAGATTAATACCTACATTTCCCCCATAACAGAGCCTTAGAGCTTCTGGAATATATTAAAGTATTTTTAAAAGCAGTTTAAAAAAGAATGGTCTGGAGCTCAGGTGTGTTTCCTAAAGACGATGACAAGGTGGCCACTTCTGCCCCCTGACGGGCGTGCGTTTCGGGAACTTGTTCCACGGGGGAAATGTCGGGGGGAAAGCGAATACCCTTGTGGAGAGTCTCTGCTCTGGTTCTGGTTCTCGGACCTCCAGGCCCAGTTCTGTGAAAGAGGAGGACGGGGTTCGGGGCGGCGGCGCGGACAGCTGGAGGCCCCTGCCCCTTCCTGGCCCCGGCCGTGTTCCCCTGCTCTGACCGGCCTCCCCTCTCCACCCTGCGGGTGGAGGAAGAAGAGAAAAAGCCCGGAGAACAGAAGAGAGAAAAAAACGTCGGTGGGCAGGAGAACAAGCCGATTTCCCCCAGTGCTTTACGATGAAACCCGCAGGCAGAGAAGTGGAACCGCACCGGAGCACCACGCCCCCTGCTGGACGCCACGGCTAACGTCTTACTATAACCACTTTACGGAAGATGGAGACACATGTTTTAAGTGGCCCCCAAATAGGAAAACGAAACTAAATGCACCAGAAGTAGAATGAAATGCCCTACCCGAGATACTGGCCGGAGCCGTGTCGCCACCAGAGAGCAGGGAGGGGGACGGGAGCCCAGATGGGACAGGGTTGGGGGGAGGGGACTACGTGAATCTTCCTGTGTCACCCGGGCCTAGCACAGGGAGGCCAGCACCCGCAGGGCTCTGATTCAGACAGGCCACGTCCCGCTGGCCGTGTAGAAGGCCCACGTCTGTTAGTCAGGACTCTCCGTCGCAAATGACAGAACATTGGCTTCAGCAGAGAAGTATATTGCGCAGGTCACCTTGTGCAGGACGGATGTGCAAGACCGGAGCACAGAGGGGCCGGGACCAGGGAACAGGACACCCAGGACTCTGGGTCACCCATCTCGGCTTCTCTGTCCCCTGTGTGTGGTGCAGAGCGCGGCTGCCAGCAGGCTTAGGCCTTCCAAGGCCTGGCTGCTTCTTGGCTTCAGATTGGTTAGAAACAAACAAACAACAGGTGATAAATTGGGAAAGGTTTCTGCTTGGCTGGGTGTGAGTCATGTACTGACCCCGCCCCATCTCCTGTGTCCTGGGGTCAGGGGCCCCAGAAAGTGGAGTCCTACAGTTTAGGCATGTTCTCCACGCATCCGGGGGACCTGGTCCGTCATCTTTCTTGGGGAGGGAGCGCTCTATACCTGCGCCCCCAAAGCAGTAGCCACCAGCTACGTGTGGCAGCGAGCCCTTGAGACGTGCCCTGAGTGCCAAAGACTCACCAGATTTTGAAGAGTGAGTGCGGAAAACGTAAAACATCTCATTAATATGTTTTATGTTGATTGATTGTATTTTGAATATATAGGGTTGAGAAAATATATCATAATTAAAATTAATTTTACCTGTTTCACTTAAACTTTTTCTTTCTTACTGTTCCTATGGAGATAGTATAAATGCAGGCATGTGGCCCGTATAATAATATTCCCATCTTCGGTGCTGCTCTAAACCACTTGGTTCTCAAGGTGTGGTCCCCAGCCGGCAAGTCAGCAAATGCAAATCCTCAGGCCCCACCCCAGACCTAGGGAGTCAGAGGCTTGGTGGTGGTGGTGGAGGTGGGGTTGGGGCTTGGGATCGGGCAGGCAGCCCCTTCATTTTAACAGACCCTCCAAGGGTTCTGACGGACCCTCAGGTTTGAGAACCACTCCTTTAAACCACCTTTAAAGCTGGGATTGTGTCCCGTGTGATGATTTTACAGCTTTAAATTCCCCGAGCCCCCCTTGGTGGAACTGAGAGACATTTCTTAGTTGCATTCCTCTGTGAGCTGTCTAAACATTTTCCTTCTGTGAGCTTTCCTGTGCAGGTGCTCCTTAGCTTAAATATCAGTGAAATCGTTAGTGAAAAAGATCTATTAAACATATCAAAGCAACACCGACGCATTGGTACAGATCTTCTGTGACAAACCAAAAAATCTCAAATTGTGCTGAGGCTGCATCCGATGCCCGGGAAACAAAGCCGAGAATGCAGCTCCAAGTAGACAAGGAACCAGACTGAGTGGCTGACACGGCCAGCTCTCTGCGTCTGACGTTGCCTCCAAAACATGGGCGTGCGGTAAGAGCGGCTTCAGCTGTTTGCCTTGGAGGACGGGTGGCATCAGCCTGGGGTCTGTGTGTCCTCCCTCTGGGAAACCTTCCAAGCAGGGAGTCTTTCTGAGTTGGAATTCCGCGCGGGAGGTGCAGGGGCACGGAAGCTCCCTGGAAAAGCTGTGCTGTCACCCAGACGCCCCGTGCTATGCAGGAGGGGCACGGCACGACACTGGCCTGGATCACGTCTCCTTAGTCCTTTTGCCTGGACAGGACGGGATCAGATCTTTTAATACAAAGTGGGACCCCGAAGTCCAAGAAGAAGCAGAGTAAATGGGGTGCGGCTGGTAACATGGGACTCGGAAGTGGGCTTCGGGGCCGCAGGGGGCGCAGAAGCGGCAGAACTTTCCGGAGCAGCTGTCATTTGTGCAGCAGGCGTCCTGCGCCAGCGTGTTTTGTGTATTTCATTTCTGCTTGGCACGGTAGCATGTAGAGCATCTGCTGTCCCCACTGTGCCCGGTCCTTCATAAGCAGACACACTGTGAATGTATCCGGGACATTGTTATTAAATGAGCTCATCAGATGAAGGGTCCGAGGTCCAGGGAGGCTGGTGACTTGCTTTAAAGTTCCACTGTGCCCCCTGGAACCCCTGTGGCATCGCCTTAATCTTTTCTGAAAACACTCCCTTCTCGTGCTTGCTTTAATTGGGATTTAACTTTGATAGGATAACAATGGTAAAAACAATCATGTGATTTGCACTACTTATTATAATAGCCGCTGTCTATTAAAAGCATGCTACTGTGCAGACACTGTTCTTCTAAGCACGTTACATGGCTAACCCATTGACTGCTCTGAGGTAGGGACCATTGCTATATCTGTTTTTTAAGTGAAGAAACCAAAGCACAGAGAGGTAAAGTGATTTGCCCTAGGTCACACAGCTCAGAAGAGGCAGAACCAAGATTCAAACTCAGGATTCTGTCTGGACTTAGAGGTCTTGTCCTTAGCTACCAAGCTGTGCTGCACATGGTAGAGCTGTGGTTTGAAGGAGAAGAAACCACATTCTCTGGGTAAGGGACGAGAAGAGGCCACGGTGCCCTGTGCCGTCAGCTCGTGTTCATTCCCCAGTGCCCTCAGTTCCGCCCCTGACCCCCAGATGGGCTTGTCATCCTCATCGTCCAAACAGAACTCAACGTTGCCCTACTTCTGCCTCCCCCATGTGCCCTCCCTGGCTGCCTCCCCCCCCCGCCCCTCCCTGCTTTGGTCCTGCTCACACAGGGGTCTCCCCAGCACAGACCTAGCTACGTCACTCACCTGGCTTCAGACACACCAGCATCTCCACTCTCTTCTCACCAAGTCCAAATTCCTCCTCATCGCCCAGGCCTCGGGGAATCTGGAGGTCCCACCTCGCCCCGAGTACCTGCCTCTGTCACTAGGGACTCTCCGGGACGCCCTCCTTCCTCTCCCTGGGACCCCGACTCTCCCCACCCACTTCTTCCTTGTTCTCACACCTGATGAAATCAGACACGAAAGGCTATTCAACGGCTGAAATGCCCTTGAACCTTTAAACTGGTAACAGCATCTGATATTTAGGCTCGCCTCCCTAGTCCACGGGACTCTAAGGATGAGGGAGGTGGCCCGAGGAGCTGGGGAGGGGAGGAGGGAGTTCCCTCAGGATCTCCCGTGTCACATTCTTCAGGTGTGAAATGCTGCTTCAGCCAGACCCGAGGTTATTAGTCAGGGCATTTCCATATTGTCTGTGGAATGAATTTAAAGTCTGCCTTAGGATTAAGGGTCAAAATTCAACGTGTTTGAAATGTAGGTTACATTCACCAGGTACTATAATACTTGGCTTTTATCACAGGCGCCCTTAGCAGTGTGGTGTTTCCGATTTAAGGGGGGTTCAGAGGCAGCCCCTGTGGTGGTGAACGGATGGGTGACGGGCACACACGGGCTCCAGTTTATAAGCCCAGAGCATGGGATGTTGTCATTGCTGTATTGTTGCAGTACTTGGGCTTTGAGCAAAAGCTTTATGAGGGTACGATACGCAACAAGCCTGATCAACAAATGCTTTCAGCAGAAATAAGTCAATAAAATCTAGTATAACCACTGAGACTTACTCAGTGAGAAGGACCTGAAGTGACTTGATCAAGTTCTTCTATTTTTTTAGGTGAGAAAACTGAGTTCCTAGATAATCACTTGCCCAGGGCCCCACCGCTAATCAGTGCCTCATTTCTAATACAGCACAGTACCCCATGATCTGGTTCCAGATTTTTGCTTGTAAATATAAAGATGCTACCAGTCCAGAGAAGCATCATGGGAGGGGCACCAGGAAATGGCTCAGGCCGAAGTTCCCACAGTTGTAACATGATGATGATGATGGTGATGGAGGTGGTGGTGGTGATGATGGTGGTGGTGGTGATGGTGGTGGTGATGGAGGTGGTGGTGATGGTGGTGGTGATGGTGGTGGTGATGGAGGTGGTGGTGATGGTGGTGGTGGTGATGGAGGCGGTGGTGGTGATGGAGGTGGTGGTGGTGATGGTGGTGATGGAGGTGGTGTTGATGGTGGTGGTGGTGATGGAGGTGGTGGTGGTGATGGAGGTGGTGGTGGTGATGGTGATGGAGGTGGTGATGATGGTGGTGGTGGTGGCAGTGGTGATGGAGGTGGTGGTGATGAAGGTGGCGATGGTGATGATGGTGGTGGTGGTGGTTGTGGCCACTATTTATTGTGCTCTTAATGAAGGTCACAAACCTAGAGGTGCATGTCTGATTTTCTCCCTTTTAGAATTGAGCACCCCCCAGCTCATTTCCTGTGTCTCGCGGGTGGGAAGAGGTAGAGCAGCCTGTCTGGGAGCCCTGGGCGCACACACCCTTACCCACACTCGGCCTGCCTCCCACAAGATGGCTGGACACCTTGTATGTAGAAATCCCACATCCCAAGCCCTCCTTTGCCTCCCCCCACCCCTGCAAACACACGTAAACGCTGCGATACAGCGCCTGGGCAGGTGGCCAGACAGTGTGGTTATGTGGACAACAAGCAGCAGCAAGCGAGCGCACACAGATTATCCCGTCAGTATTAGCATTTGTTTTAAAAAATAATCGTTTGCTGTACATCTGAAATACGTGTAGTTTGCTGTTCAGGAATCATACCACAATAAATGTGTTTAAAAACTAGATAAACAGGGGAGGTACAGCTGAGTGGTAGAGGGCGTGCCTAGCAGGCACAAGGTCCTGGGTTCAATCTCCAGCACCTCCATTAAAAATAAATAAATAAAATCTTTCAAAAAATTAGATAAACAACAAGGACTTACTGTACAGCACAGGGAACTACATTCAGCATCTTATAATAACATATAATGGAAAAGAATCTGAAAAAGTGTATGTATATACATATACGTATAACTGAATCACTTTGCTGTACACCAGAGACTAAAACAACATCGTAAATCAGCTATACTTTGGTAAAAATAAATTTTTTTAAAAAATAATCTTTTGTTTAAAGATCTCGACTAGGATTACTTGGCTAATATTCTGACTTTTATTGGAATATTTTTTCTCTCTTAAAAAGTAAGCTGTGGGGAGTTAATGTGTAGTGGGTAGTTTCAGTTTGGGAAGATGAAAAGCTTCTCGAGACGAATGATGGTGCTGGTTGCACACTGTGTGATGGACTTCATGCCCCTGAACTGTACACTCAAAATGGTTAACAGGATCAATTTTGTGTCATGTATATTTTACCACAATAAAAAATGTAAAGAACAATGGGGGAGCCCTGGACCAGCAGTCTGCGGGGGGCGCTGGGGCTTTGCCCCGGTCTAACACATCCTCCAGTTCTCTTCTTCTTTTTCTTTTTTATCAAACGTACTTACAAAGCGGTGTGTAGGGTGCATTCATCTTAGTCTTAGCTGTAACCTCACTGAATTTCTACATGTGCTTGTATCTGTGTGCCCACCACCCAGCAAGAAACAGAGCGTTCCAGCGCCCCAGAACTTTCCTTCTGTCTGACTCTCCCAGGGTTCACTGCGGTTTTGACGTCCATCGCCATCACTTGATTTTGTCCTTTCTTGAACTTCATGTATGTGGAATCAGGCAGAATATGCTCTTTTGTGTCTGGTGTCTTTCACTTAGCATGGTGTCTGTGGGACCCTCCTACTCATTAGCATATCAGTAACTTTTTTTTAATTGCAATGTAGTCTCCATCGTATTTTGTGACATGATTTAATTTACTCCTTCTGTTGAAGAACGTTTGGGTTTTCTAGGTCTGGCTGCTGTAAATAAAGCTGCTGTGAACATTCTTTTGAGGAATCTGTGTACTCACTTTTCTTGGGTGGAGGGTGGGTTTGCCGAATCACAGGATGCAAATATGTAGCTGGGGTAGATCCTGTCCATTTTCCAGAGTGCTTTACCAGGCTGTACTCGCTCCCGCAGACCAGGAGTGTTCTGGTTGCTCCCTGACTTTATCAATGCTTAGTATTTTTCTCCTCTTTTAAGCCATTCTGGAGGATAGGTGATGATACCCTGAAATCTAAACAATGCAAAAGTGAAAAATGTTTACAAACTATTTATATACAAAATAGGTCCTACTGTACAGCACAGGGAACTATATTCAATAGCTTGTCATAATCTATAATGAAAAAGAGTGTATATATGTGTGTAACTGAATCACTGTGCTGGACACCATAAATTAACACAACCCTGTGAATCAACTGTACTTCAATTAAAAAAAACTACGAAAGTGGAAATTTTTTTTAATTGTGTGAATATTTAGACCCCTAATCTTCAGAAAATGACCTGGAGCCTGCAGAGCGGGATGGATGGAGCAGGGCCCGTGGCCCGTGTGGGGCGCCAGGCTGCCCGCCCCGCGTCTCCGTTGATCTGAGGGCGTTCGCGCTGTTTCTCCAGACGTCAGGCTTGTGGTGGCTCCGGGCGTCCCGCTGTCCATCTCCTAGAACGACTCCTCTGCACGGTGCTCCTTAAAGAGGACTTACAACAGTTATGAGAACCGATCTGTGGTTTTCTCATTAACCTTAGGTATAACGTACCTGGGTGACAGCTGAGCTCATCTAGGGGCAGGGGACCCTTCTTGCACTTCAGACCCTTTCAGCAAATGTTTGTTCTGTGCCTCCCATGACAGCGAAGAAGGCAGAAAAGGACCGGAGGGGCCCTGCTTTCGTTCTGCTGTCGCCAACAGTGTCCTTCCGGCCCCCAAACAGCCCCTTTCCTCTCTTTGAACGTGGTGCGCCTGTGAGGTCGTGTGCGGTGCTTGGAGTTCAGGTCTCCCACCTCTTTCCTCTCCCTCCTCCAGACGTATGTGTTTGCACTACTTTTTATTGTTTTTGAGTTTCTTATGCATCGCCCTACCCTGCCTGCTGTGCACATATAGTTCTTTTCTCACCGGTGCCCTTCTTTTACTTTTTTTTTAAAACCTCATTATTTGAAGTGTGAGTAACGGGCAGCACCCACCCACCACCTGCTGGGGTTCTCTGAGGCAGTGACAGCGGCTCGCACTCCGGCCTGCGAAGGGCGGACGCGGCGGGCGTGTCCAGCTTTGCGCCTTTCCCTTCACGCCATCCTGCTGCTCAAGGTCCTGAGGCTGGGCCGCCGCCGGGCAGGCGGGATGCTCGCCGCGTCCTGGTTTACGGTGCTCCTTCCCGAAAGTGCACCTCTTCACGCTCCCTCTCTCCCTCCGCCTGTCTCTTAGCTCAAGAGGGCCAGCAGTGAGGACATGCTCAACAAGCCAGGGGCTGCTGCCGCCCCTGGGGCGGTTCGGCTGAAAAAGACGACCACGTCCGGAGCCATCTCCGAGCTCACGGAGAGCCGCCTGAGGAGCACAGGTAGGAGGGACCAGGTCGGGGGGACCAGGTGGGAGGGATCCAGGCTGGAGAGACCCAGGCAGGAGAGACCCGGGTTCTTGTCCATTTGAAAGCACATCAGAGATTCACGGCCCCTCCCTCATGAGGCCTGTACTGGGCACTTACTCTGGGCTGGGAACTGTTTAGGCCACCACATTCCCTATGCAGGAATTTCACATCTCATGGGGAGACAGGCAAAACTGAACAAAAAGGCAGCGGGAGCTGTGTGCTTCCCTCAGTCCCTCCAGTCACCCGTCACATTGCAGGTGTCGCGTTCTTTGAGGTCCAGGCAGGGTGGTGTGGGTCTGGGGCTGCCTCGGAGCTGCACGTGCCAGTGGGTGAGTGAGTCGGGAGGCCCGGGGCCCCGCGTCCGTCCTGGGTCCTGTGAAAACCGGGAAGACCCTCGCAGAAGGCTGCGCAGTGTCACCTAGACGCCAGGGGCTGCTGGAACCCCTGGCCTTTCCCAGTGTTACTAAGGTTTCGAGAAACAGAAAGCGTTTTTTTTTTAAACCATTCTATTTGAGGTCAGAGTGTAGGAAACTTAAAACATCAAAGAACGTATTTAATTTTCTCCTGCAGCACTTAGATAAGAAAGTCAGGCTTCCCATGAAGTCAAACTCATAATGCAGCTCAATTAATAATCATAACGTATTGCTCAATTGTCTAAGACGGGGAAACAGCTGAAACACGTCGTTACTAACTTATAATAGGGGTTGAATGGTAGCATACTTACGATTTTTGCACTTATACATAAACTATCTCAATCCAGGTTCGCTTTCCAAAGGTATGTTTTAATTTATTCAGTGTTTGAAAAGTTGAATCTGTAAAGAGTGTAAGTGACTTTTTTTTTTAGGATGCAGGGGAAATGGCCTCATGTTTCTATATAATGGTTTTACTTTTTGAAAGACTGCTTTCATACTAAATATACACACGTTTGGTTTTTAAAATACGACACATGAAAGTACAACTTATTTTTATCAAGCCAGCCTAACACTGGTTCTGAAAGTTAACAAAGTGCCATGAAAAACTAAGAGGGGAATCTCGCTCTCAAATGTTGATGCAAAAGTGTGAGATGAAAATCTTAGCAAATAGAACTCAACCATAAATTAAAGAATAGCAGTGCACATCACAGCCGCCGGGGTTTCTGCCATCTCAAATGACTTCCTAGGGAATTCAGGAGTCGAATCCACCACTGCAGTATTAATAGACAAAAGAAGAAAAGCCTGTGGTCATCCTGCTAGAGGTGGAGGATGTATTTGACAAAATCAGCACTCTTCCTGATTTCAAAGCAAACTCCTGGTAGACGATAAATGTATGGCTGCTTCTTTGGTGATGTGAAATGTCTGTATCTCAAGCCAAAGCCAGCAGTGTGCTCAGGGGTGAAGTCCTAGAAGTGTTTCCATTAAAATCAAGAACGATTCAAAGTTGTCCACTGTGACCTCTGCCATCTAGGTTTTCCCACAGGTATTAACCACGGCAGTGAAGCCGCACAGCTATGGAAGTGTGTAAATGTTGGAAATGAATCAGATACAAGATGATAGTTTTAGGCAGATAATAGCACTGTATGCTTAGAAAAGAGGCTTAGAATTTCCTGGAAGTTGCATCATTAGGACAAAACCTAAAGTGTCCTGAAAATCTATTAGCTACAGGAAGAGTTCAGAGTGTGGCCACAGAATGTGAGATATCAGTGGCTTTCCCGTCAGTGGTTACTCAGAAAAGATGATCGCGTAAGAAATGATCCCACTGGGATCATAAAGGGGCAAAAAAGATAAAATAATAAATTTAATGTTAGAAAAGCTGACATTAAAAAAAAATCCTAAAACCCTTTTGAAGGACGTAAAAGAGACATAAATAAGTAGAAGGATATACGTTAGTTCTTGCCTAAGAAGATAAAATGTAATTAAGATTAAATTTAGTGAGTATAATATGTTAACTCTAATGAAGATGTCAAAATGATTGTGAATCCATTTTCATCCCAATTAAAATGTCAGTGGGAATTTGGGAGTAGAAGCACTGATAAAATGGTAAAACGGGGTTACGTAAAACGCACACCTCCCTGGGCGCGGTTTTGCCCTCCGCCCCAGGCCGGCCTGCAGACACCTGGCGTGATACTGACACCTACTGGGCACAGGTCAGGGCTGCAGCCGAAATCCCACAGCCAAGAGAGGTCCAGCCCTAAGTGTCAACAGTGCGGCTCCTGACAAACCCTGACCTAGAGGAACAAATACTCTAGAAGAACCAGGAAATTTCAGAAAAATACTGATCAGGGGACTAACTGAAGCATCTTGGAACTGGAGAAGAAACAGGCCCTTCAGGGGAACGGTGGAGAAAGTCCCAAACACGCTGGAGGATTTCGTGTAGGATAAAGGCGGCATTTTATATCAGGACAGATAATTCACTCAAAACTAGTGATCGACTGGGTCTTTCGGGAAAAATGAAGCTGGGGTCCCTATCACATTCTTCTCATCCAAATAAATTCCAAATAGATTAAATATTTAAATATTAAAAAGTGAAGCCATGAAAGTACAAAGAGAAAACATCAGAGAATCAGCTTGTAGTCTTGGCCTTGGAAGGGCCTTTCTAAATTGGAACAAACACAGAATCCGTAAAGGAAATGGTGAGAAGTCACATAAATATTAAAAACTGCTTGGTTAAAAAGAGGAAGTTATTTGCAATACACGTAACAGGACTTATTTACAAAGAGTTTGTATAAATCAGTAAGGAAAAGAAAAATAGTACAGAAGAAAAATGAGTAGTTCACTTAAAAAAGAAATACAGCTAGCCAATAGGACGATGCTAAGTCTCACTTATAGCTAAAGAAATGTGGATTAGAACAATAATGACGATATACAATTTCCCCTCACAGATTAGTAAAAATTAAACCTGTTGATAATTTCTGGTGTCATTAAGCGTGGAGGGAGCCGGCACACAGCACAGCTGCTGCACAGGACAAGCTACATCTGAAATACGTGTAACCTTTCACCAAGGATTTCTACTGCTTAGCATTTAGCACTACTGATACAGTTGAACAAGGATGCCTATATATGTAGACAAGATGTTCAGTTGTGGCATTATTTAACAGTAAAATATAGGAAATACCTAAATGTCTGTCAGTCCAGGGCTAAAGACACAATGGGATTTAGGTACAGTGGAATAGTACACAGCCAGGAAAACAGACACCATAGATTTGTATGAGAAAGATCATTAAGTGGGGAAAATAACATGGTGCCTGTAGTATGACCTCATTTGTTTTACTTTTTAAATACATATTAATTTAATTTTTGAAATCATAGCTTTTTTTTCTGGAAGGGTGTAGGAATCTTATCTTTGAAGAGAGTTACTGGAATTGAAAGTGGTGGGTGAAGGAGATGTTCATGATAGATCTTCTATACTGTTTAAAAAAATTTTAAAACACATGCATACATTGCTTTAAATAATTAAAAACAGAGTAAATACAAATCATAACCTAGACTTTATTTTTTGGCCTTAGCCAAATCCTTCCTCTTCTTCTTGCCTTTTGTGGTGTTTCTCAACCGTTTGTTGGTGAATTATTTAATGTCCCTTTATTCAGGATCTTAGAGAAAGACCTCGGTTTTACTGGTTTCCTCACCCCCTGGGCATTACCTTCCTTTCTCGTCACATTGAGGAAATACCACAGAATCACCTGCACAGTGCTGTTCTCACGACAAGGGTCTCTCAGCGCTTTGTAAAGTGTGCTGGGCTGCTGGACCATAAGATGCAGTTTTATTTCTAGAGTCACCACTCACATTCAGTTTGCCGCCTACTTTGTTGTAATGAAATGGTACCCTTTGACTTAATCGAGTTGAATTAGAAAATTACATTTGTCCCTAGAGCTTTTATTTTTAAATGTAGGCAGTCCTCAGTATTTTTGTATCAGCTTTTGGACCGCTGGCACTTTTGTGCATGGTAAGGGATCCCCAAACTGCCTCCCGCGTCCGTGGTGAATTTGGACCCGGGCATAAGCCGTTAAGAGCAGTGGCCGGCGTGGCGGTGCTGGCAGTCAGCCGGGGTCTCTGCACTTCACGGTGCTCTTAGGGGGTCACTGAAATATCGGATCGCACTTTGTCTTTATGTGTCATGCATGAAGAAGAAGGAGGTGGAAGTGCTGGCACCGGCAGTGAGTGTGGGCTCTTACATCTCAGTACCGTTGAGACAAAGGGGCAGGTGATCTAGCGCGTTAGGAACAGCACCTCTGTCGGGCTTTCACTGGGCTCACAGCCGAACTCTATAGATTCAGCTGCAAAGAAAAAGTAAAGAAAGAGGACAACGCTAGCAGTGTAGATGGTTTCCTCCTACAGGAGAGGTGTAACTAAGTTACGCACGGACTCTTGGGGGCAGAAGTCTTCTCAGGGCCCTCAAGTCTTCGTTTTTGAACTTTTGGCTTTGGGACACGTTTCTGTAATGCACGGGGTGGTATAATTGGTTTTCTTTCCAACACGTTCACTTTGGAAAGGCTCTCGTCATGAAAGTAGAGTGCAGTGTTGTGGCTCTAAGCGCGCGGCAGCCACACCTTTGACCGACCAGCCTGTGTTGCACATTTTCCTGGGAATTGCCCTCCCGGAGGACCTCTAACCTAGGGCAGGAGGAGATGCTCTCACCTTAGGTAGCAGTGATTGCATGGGTGGTCACGCTCGCATGCGGTGCGGGCACTGCCTGAAGGGGCAGGAAGGAGTGTTTCCAGGTTCTGGTGTCCAGGCCCGATCTGCCCCCGGGCCTCTGCTGCCGTCTGCGGTGACAGGGGGAGCAGGTGGTCCAGCCCTGCTTGGTGCCGCCACGTGCCGGCCTCACTTGTCCTCACAGCAGCCTCCAGGAGAACATGGTGTCTCCTCTCCTCCAGATCAGGAAACCTCCGGAAGGTGGGCGAGTGTGGCTTTGTCTCTCCCGCTGCCCCACTGAGCGCTCGCTCCTCCCGTCGGATGCTTTCATCAGCACTGAGCATCTGCGGTACAGCCCGGGCACCTGCTTCCTTTTCTCCCTCAGGTGCCCTGCCGTCTTACCTGACGGGCGTGGAGTTTAGGGAATGGGTGGCCCCTTGTGCCGGCGGTAGTCTTCCCTGCGACCCCGTAACTGCTCTTCTTGGGCCCCACGAAGTGCTGAGAGCCCGCCAGAGCGCTAAAGGAGTCCCGCCACCAGATGGCAGCCTCGTCCACAACACTGCCCGGTACTGGGCATCCCCACCGGACCAGCAGTTTAGGTGCCTGGCTTCAGAAACAGCCCTCCCCGTAGTCACTCACCAAGTCTACAAATACTCTTGAGTGCTCACTGTGCACTGGGCACTGTTCCAGGCAGCAGGGGGACCCCAGTGAACAGGACAGAACTCCCTGCGTCCACGGAGCTGCATGAACAGACATGGAAGGAACGCGGTGACCAGCCCAAGACCAGTAGGCAGCACGTGACTGGGGCCAAATGAGGAGGGGGCAGTGGTGGGGGGCGCGGGCAGGGGCTAGGGGGCTGGGGAAAGAGGAGTGAAATGACCCGACCTCACTTTGGAAGGGGTGCTTTGGCTGCGTGTGGGGAGTCGATGGATGGAGGGGACCAGACCAGAGGCCAGTGCCAGGCCCGGGAGAGAGCCTTTTGAAGGCTGAATAGTATTCTATCCTCTGTCAGCGCCACCTTGTCTGCGCCCTCCGTCATCGGCAGACCAGGGATGAGCTGTAGCTTCTGGCCGCGTCTGGGGCGACCCAGGTGTGAGGTTTTGAACTTGGTACCTGTGCCAATGAGTCCTGGATTCGCGGACGGTACCTGTGGGCTTCACGGCCCTGTATTTCCCAGGGGAGCGTGGCCCTCGGGGCTTGGTGGCTTTCCTGGGTCCTGCCTAGCAGCCAGTGATTCAGGGACGTGGGCAGTCTCCCTGCACCCCCCCGCCAGGAATACTGATGTTCTGGCCGAATCTTCCATCCAGAGCCATGGCTGCCTCCCTGGTTCCCTGAGTCTGCTCTTGTGTCTTCCCTGAAAGTTCGCTGACTTCCCCCACCTCCTCTTCCCTCCTCGGTTGAGTTTACACCTAGGGGTAAACTTTCATTTTATTTACCTTATTGCTTTTGTGGATGGGATTCCTTGGCCATTGTATTTCTTCTTCTTTAATCTGGAATTCTCCGTGAACTTGCAGGTCATCTCCACACTAGTCGTCCGATTTTACATGTGCTGCTGATGTGAATGCTCGCGGTGTCTTTTTAAAATCAGCTGTTTAAAAAAATATTTAATTTGCAACTGACTCCCTCCCTGACTGGCACTAATGGTTTTCAGCTGATTTGCACATGTGTTCCAAGTGGATGGCTCTATCAGCTGCAGATAACGCGCCTTTTGTCTCCTCCCCGGCCCCCGGACTGTGCCCTTCCTTTCTGATTCCTGCCGAGTCGTGTGTGGCCCGAGCTACGTTAAATGCCGGCCGTGTCATTGTTCTCACTGTGCTCTGGTTGCCCTTGGTGTTTCCCCATGAAGTCAGATGCAGACGGTTGGCTTGAATAGTCCATGCTGTGTGGGTTCAGTCCTTGCCTCCCTCTTTTGCTCAGGGTCGTTAGGATTGAGTGATAGATTTATTAAGTGCCCTCAAGGCATTTTCTTATTCTTGTCATTATTGCTTTTCTTTTTACCCTGGAGTCTCCTTCGGGAAATTCAAATTTGTGTCTATTAGGTCTCCTGGGTGTGTCTTCCACGTCCCATATTTCCCTTGATTGTTTTGATTACTTTCATTCATCCTCTGATTTTTTTTTAAGTTTATCATCTAATAAGCTTTGCTTTGTGTTTCTTTCCTTCAACTACTGTGTTTTTAACCTTTAGTCGAAATTCTCTGATCGTGAACTCTTCGTTCTTCATGACTTCTTGCTCTGGCTTCATAGCTGTAAAAGCTCCTGGAATTTCAGTGAGGATGCAAATTAGAGATTTTCTAAACTCTTCTATTTCTTCCAGGAACTTTGTTTCGTAGGTGCATGTTTCCCCGGGTTCCTCAGATCTCTCCCCTTTTGCAAACAGCCAAGACTGTCCATACAGACCTAGTGACTTTCTAGAGCCGTCTGTCTTCACAGAGGGAAGTCCGTGCCCTGTCACGTGCTGGGGGCGGTGTCCACGCCGGTGACTTTCTGTCTTGCTGACGACTCAGGGTAAAGTTCTCAGCAATGCAAAGGGCTGTGTTCCCTTGATTTACGTGTTGGCTGCATTTCTAGAAAATTCAGTGTATAATCATGTGTGAAAACGCTCCTTGTGTTTCTATGTGAAACAGAGTTGGATTCCCAACTCAGATCACAATAAACAGGATTTTCACTTCCCGAATGCTGGGTCTCACAAGAAAGGAGAGTGGACAGTAGTAATCAGGCAGACCCCTGGTGTTGCAGGGCCCGCGGCAAGGAGGCAAGTCAGGGCCCACTGTTTATGGGCAATGTTCCGGCCAGGAGTTAAATCTGCTAGTAAAGAAAACCAAGTTTCAGGGAGAGGGTGTAGCTCAGGGATAGAGCGCGTGCTTAGCATGCACGAGGTCCTGGGTTCAGTCCCCAGTGCCTCTGTTAAAAAAATAAACCTAATTACCTCCTTCCTCCCCTCCCCCCCCCAAGAAACCCCAAACAGACCAAAACAAAAAAAAGGAAAAGAAATTTCAAGGATTTCCGATGACCTGTTAGGTTGTGGATTTGATGAAAATAATTTTCTGGCTCATTTTCATTGTTTTTAATCAGAAATGAGTGAATTTTGTGTGGCAAATTTTATTCTTTTTCTTTTTTCCGCTCAACTTTTTCTCCCGAGTTCATCTTGGTATTTTGTAATTTCTGTCACTTCATAACTTTTAATTATTCTCAAAGATTTTTAAAATGTAATGGTATTCAAAGTGTGCCATTTTTATATAAATTTTCATCAAAATGTAAGCTAAAGTCAATATCAAGGGTAAAAATGTATTTCCCTTATTTTAAATTACCTTTAATGTTGCAATAACTGTAGCTTCACGTGCAGTTGTGAGAAATAATAGAGGAAGACTCCCTGTGTCCTTTACCAGTTCCCCCAACGGTGCCTTCTTGCAGAGCAACAGGACAGTGTCACCAGTGGTACCGACATTCCGTCTCTCTGGCCCCGAGCCATCCTCTCTCAGTGGTCTCAGATTTGCATATATTCAGAATCCTGAAATACAGGGTGTTCCTGAAAGTTTGTTTGGCTGACTGGCTTGCTTTCGAAATTTGTTTGTTTGCATATTGGTTTCCAGGTCAAAACTTCGTTGCGTGCTGGGAAGGTACTTTTCCCACTCAGAGTACAGTGCAAAGTGGAAGTGCGTCGGCCCCACTGGACCTTGCTCCGATTGTCTTAATGCTGTTAGAAGGGCTGTTTTTCCTCCTTTGATCAACCCCCAAAGACAGTCCAGCTGAGGTGGTTTTACGCGGTGGGGACGCCTTTCGGGACACTGAGGCAAGAGATGAACAATAAGTGAAATCAGCCTGCATTGGATCATCTGCATTGTGCGGGAACTCTGTGTGGGGTTGACGCGGGCGCGCCAGCACACGTCAGCGGTGCAGCACAAGACTGTGGGAGCAGTGGCACGGGGGCGGGGGCCGCCCTCCCTGCCGCATCCCAGCTGCGGGGCCTGAAGCAGATGAACCGCCCCTGCTCTAGGGAGCAGCCGCGTCTGTGGGCTTCGAAGCGATGTCGGGTAGAAAGGCTCCTCCTGCAGCTGCTTACGCGCGATGAGTTTTCCGAGTGAACCCGTCCCGGCTCCCGGCAGTCCCCGTGTCTCCTTCGAGGCCCTTGCAAGCCATTCCTTTAAAAAAATCTGTTCTATCAAATTCTAGTGTTTGGCCAGGTAAAAATTTTCACTTGTATTCATTTTTCTGAGTAGGCTCTGCAATTCCCATGGCACCACATGTGAAGAGGGCGGTGACATGTTTTGCTCCCCCCCCCCCCGCCCCGTCACCCGCCGTCTGGCACGCGGGTATCCCAGAGACGCCCAGTGTGTTCGGGGGCAGGTGCCGCTTCTTGTCCCTGCTGCGTGCGGGGCGCGGGGCGGGGGCCGGTGGGTCATCCCCACGTGCGCAGGGCTCCGGCCGTGGTCCACGCCACTCCCCCTTGTGCGTGCAGTTTCTGTCTCTCTGGGCCCGAGCCGTCGCCTCTCAGGGGTGACATAACCATCCACGACCTCATTCAAAGTCACCTCAGCGTCTGGGGTTGTAATTTCCCAGGGCCGGGGGATTTAAACTCATTTGGTGGTTTTCTTGGATTTGAGAATCCTCTCACTGAAGTCTGACCTGCCCTCTGCAGGGCAAACCATTTTGGGGTGTCCTTGTTTTTTCTCTTTAATTTTTATTTATTATTATTATTATTATTTTTAATTGAAGTATCGTCAGTTACAGTGTGTCAGTCTCCGGTGTACAGCACAGTGTCCCAGTCATGCACACACATACTCGTTTTCATATTCTGTTTCATTAAAGGTTATTACAAGACATTGAGTGTCATTCCCTGTGCTACATTTGGGGTGTACCTGTGACAGGGGACAGGACAGGTGTGGGGTCTAGAGCAGTGGGCGGGGTGGGCTGGGGGCTTTGCCCTTAACCATTTCCAGCAGATCTCGGCTCCTTTTCAGGGTCAGCTTTTCAGACTTTTTCTTCCAGAGTTCTGCCCACGTCACAGCCCCCTCACCCCCCGACTCTGTGTCCTGTTCTTCAGTCGTCGACACGCCCTCGCATTTGCCGGGGTCACAGTCACACTGGTTGTTTGGGACGCTCCCCGTTTTTCTCCCGTCGGCATCATCGTTACTCATTGTTGGGGGGGCTCAGAATCTCCCCTTTGGAGAAGCATCGTGTGTCTCCCTGCCTGTAAGATGAGGTTAATCACACCCCACCTCGGGCAGTTGCGTGGATGAAATGAAACAGCCTTTGGGAGGATCCGAGGGCAGAGGGTGAAATGTAGCTGCGTTTGTAACATGTTCTTTCCCTCAAACCCTCCCCCTTAACGGAACCCCTGGGCTGGGAACTACTGCAGTTAAATAAAACCTCCCTGCCTTGGCCTCCGGGGCGCCTTGCCTGGAAGACAAGGTGTTTTTTTTTTTTTTCTCCCAAAGTTATCACTGAGTGCACTTGGTCAACAAGTCCTTTTTCAGTCAAAACAAGTCATTTTTAGTCAAATGAGGGCCAGGTTTTGACTTGATATACAGAGGAATGTTCTAACAGCCAGAGAAGTTCAGGGACGCCGCCCCAGTAAATGAGGAATCCTGGTTACCGCTGGGGAGGCGTTACTCTGTGCCGCACTCCTCGGTGGAGAGGTTTGGAAGTGACAGGGTCAGATCTTTGTGAACATCCTTCCCCAGCCGGAAGGGGTTGCCTTTATGCTGAAACACATTTTCCTAGATGTCTTCCCTCGTAGGAGACAGTCTTCCAGGTGCGCGGACTAGAAGGTCCCTGATGACTCCCAGACCTGCATCTCTGCCCCACCTTGCACTGCCTTCCAGAAGCACGCCCCCAGCTGCTGACAGCATCTCACGGATGTTCTGCATGTGTGTCCATCCGTTTGCTCCTTCAACAAATGCTTAGTGCCCACCAAGTTCCGGGCATCTTCCTAGGTGCCAAGGATGCAGCGGTGAACGAGCCAAGGGAAGCCCGGCCCTCCGGGGTCTCGCTCTGCGTTCTCGTGGGACTGATGGGGAGGACGTTCACCGCCCTGCTGCCCTGGCTCCCCCTGCTTCCTCTAGGTCCGACTCCTCAGGACTGCGGCGGGCTCCCTCGCCCAGATCAGCCTTGCTGTTACCTGCCAGCCTCCTTCCCCTCAGTGTGTGATGCTCTCTGTCGCGGTGTCTCATTTCTTCTGGGCTCCCCTGACCCCACCCTGCACAGCGTCTCTCATCTAAAGCACCGACGCTTCCCGGCTGGAGCTGGGCTGTCCTTAACGCTTGCTTCACACTCCTGCCCTAAGTGACGGGGACCAGTTTGGGTCAATTGGTCGACGAAGTTGGTTAAATCAGGGAATCCTAAAAAAGCAAAATGTACACTCTAAACGTTTTGTTTTCACCCACAACGTCCAAGTGCTCCCGCCCGCCGCCGTCTGCTGCAGAGCCAGGGCGTTTTCTTGGAGTGCGTTAGCATCTCCGCACACCTGGACCTCGCCTCCCGGACTTGCGGTTCTAGTCTCTAGACAGGAGCGAGGGCTTGGGTGCTCCGGAAGAAGAAGATGCCTGCGGGGTCCTCTCTCGGGATTGCATACGGACCCCTCATCTCGTGTAGCTGCTTCCAGCACTTTTAAACAGCTCCCTTCATCAAGCCTTTTCAAAGCATTCAGAGTGACTTTTGAGGAAAGCGTCTCTCTTTGCACTCATATGTCATTGGTTCCCATGATAATTCAGCTATGTAAATAAAATCACTAGTTCGAGCATATTCCATATTCGGGGTTGTGACAAATGCGCAGGCCTCTCGGTACAGGGACGCCCCGTGTGGAGGGAGCAGGGGCACCGAGAGGGCTCATCCCACCCAGGATACTGGTCAGTGCGTCTTATTCACATGGTGACTCGATACCTGTAAAGTGTCAGGCAGCAGGTGCATGAGACAGCGTGGTTTGTGCCAGAAGAGTAGCCGTCCTGAACTGCAGGTTTCATCAGCCACCCGTCTGCTCAGACACTTCAGGTGCAGCCCTGCTGGGCCGCGAGAGGGACTGGGGCAAACCTCTTCATCCAGCGTGACCCCTGCAGCCCCATCTCCACCCTGTTGGTGCCCTGAGCTCCAGTCCCAGGCGCAGGGACACACGCAGGACATTCTCACCATCAAGCCTTTGTTCCCCTGGATGAACACAGGCGCAGCCCAGCTGCTGGGGCCCACATCTGGGGACACACGTGTCCTGCCAGGCACCTGCCCCTCCAGCCACGGAGGGACCAGCTCCAGCCTATAGACAGCATCTCCTCCTTGAAGCCTTTCTTGATCTCACAACAGGATGTGCTTTTCCCCCTTTCAAAGACATGCTGCCTTTGTATCCCCATCAGGGCCTCGTGGGTCCCGGCCTGCGCTGTCCCTCCTTCCTGCCCAGTCATTGTCTGTGGCTTTGCATGGAGCCGGGTGTGGGAGCTGCCGGCAGCGCGTTCCGGAAGCAAGTCCATCTATCTCTCTCCCCCTTTATCTCATCTTCAAAGCCTATGTCTTCCCAGCCTATCTTCTCAGCGGCGAGGCACCCCCAGGATTCAGTCACGCTAATTGATTCAGAATGAGGACGGGGCTCTTTTTAGTTCAGAAATAATTCATAGTCTTGAAGGCTCATCCATTTATCTCCCTTGATTTAAAAAAAACCCAGTCTTATTGAAATATAATTTACATATCATCACAGTCACCCGTTTGAACCGTGCAAGCCGCTGGTGTTTAGTAAGCGTACAGCCGTCCACCTTGACGGAGCTTCACAAGACTTTCAGAAAGGTCCCTCGTGCTGATTCCAGTCAATTCCGGTGCCCCCGCCCCACCCCGGGCTCCAGGCCACCACGACAGAGCCTCCCTCGACTTTTCCTGCCACCTTTTCATCACTGGAGAGGTTTTTAGACCAATAGACATGCTGTTTGCCTGAGGAACTTTTCTTCTGGTCCAGTTACTGAACTTCGTTCATTCGCCTCCCTTTGACTTTCTCCCTGCGTTTAAGTTTCTCTTGGTTTTCTTTGTGTGACTCTTGTCTCTGCTAAGCAAGTTGGCCTTCGACTTGTTAAGAGACTCAAGGCTTCCCCACTCCTTTAGCGTATGGAAATCGTGAAGAGTGTCATGTGCAAAACAGGTCCCTAGCCCCTCCAAGGCGTGGAAAATCTGATCTCCTGTTATATTCAGTATAGGGCACAAAAAGCCACGTTAGTGTTTTTGGTAACACAGTTTTTGGTAAGAAAAATGACATTGTTTTTTTGAAGATGATCAACGCCTGATAGCTTTAAAAATTCGTATGTAGAAAAGTACAAAGAACGTCAAAGCATGACCCAGACAGAACCCAGCTCTCAGAAGCAACCGGCGGTAAACGAGGGTGGTCTTCTTTCCTAACACCCCTCTCGGCAGCGATACAGCGAGAAGGACGGTCGCTGCTAGGCCTGCCAGGCCGGGCGGCAGCTCTGGGTCCGGGGCCCCCGGCCAGACCCGGGCATCCTCAAGGGCAGGCCCTCGGCAGGGCAGCATCCGACCACACCGGGCACAGAAGCAAAAGACACCTGCGGCGCTGGCTGGGTGGCAGGCTTGGCCTGTCTGCAGTGGGGATGAAGGTCGAGTTATAGTAATAAGTGACCAGAGCTAGAAAGATACCTTTTCACCCTGTTAACTCGACCCCCATTTGTACTCCTGGACTCGGCAGCCTAGGGAACCTTACGTGCCACCAAGGCGCCGGTAAATGTTCAGCCTTGGCTTGTCTTTCACATATAATGTGAACTTCAGACTCTTCAGGCCAGCGATGAGTTTTTAGCATTTACACGCAGCTGCGTGGGCAAGTGGTGGGTGGGCAACACAGCTCTGAGGCTGGGGGGAGGGGAGCATGACACGGGCACTCAATGAGGCTGGTGGAGACGGGGACGGACGGTGGGAATTTTGTTGGATGGGGTTTGCAGCGCTGATGGTCACATCTTCTTTCACTTAGATTGTAGCGATGTTACTTATATTTAAGTTGAGCCCTGTTGAAGATTTTTTTAATTAAAAAATGTGTTTTCTGTAATCCAGGAAGGGTTTTCAAGATTTTCTCTTGGAGTTTACAATTACTTATTACAAGAAACTGTTTGCTTTTCTGAATCCTGAATCCTGAATTAGTGGCTTCACTTTGAAGATTCTGGGCTCGGCTTCTCTCTGAGGCAGAGAGGTAGAAAAAGAAAGAGTAAGTCCTTTGGAGGCAATGGGCCTGACTTAAACCCCCGCTCCTTCCTTTTCACCTGTAGGTCCTTGGCAGGCTAGCTAGTCTCTTTAACCTGAATCCCTGACTTGAGAAAAAGAGCCTTGAGGTCAGACCCTGACTCAGCGGGACTTCCACACGCTGGAAGCGTACCATGCAGTATTAACGAAACAAAAGGTGGGTGACTCAGAGGTGGTCTAATCTGGGGACACAGTGATGTCGTGGAGGAGCCAGTTCTTTCCGTCTTTCTGGTCTGCCCTCTGCAGCGTGTGGACGGAGCCCTCTGGCCAGCTCCCCTCCCCGTCTGGGTGGAGTTGGCTGCTGTAATTCTGCTGATCGCGAGCAGAGGACAAAGTCCAGTGGAGGAAAAGGGCATCTCTTCCAGTGTGTCCCCTTCAGGGCAAGAAAGCTTTCCCCAGCCCTCCCACCAGGCCTCCCCCAGCCACCAGCCAGGAAAATGGAGTCACTGTTATTGGCTTAGACTGTGTCACTAAGAGTCACTCCTGAGCTAAGAACCGTGTGACTTTCCATCAGTGTCCTGTCTCACGTCCATGGAGCTCTTCAGCAAGAAAGGAGGAGGGAACAGCTGACAGACAGGTAGTCCCCAGTGACTGTTAGACCTGTGTTGGGGTGTTACTTTAGATCTGAGGTCATTATTGTCTTTAAAGGAACAGACTTTATTTTTTTCATTTTTCATTTTTATTAGGTAAAATTGATACAATTTGACTGTACATATATAATATGTTACATGTAAATATATATATATAATATACTGCACATTTTTTACATATATCACTGTTTATTGTTTTTAAGAACAGTTTAGAGCTTTAGTTTTTTAAGCTTACATAGTTATCAAAGGAATAAAGCCAACCACAAAATAAAAATCAACAGAATGCAGTAATCCAGTCATAAAGGACAATCAGATGTGCTCACACATATTCAAGAAATCAATCATCTAAGTTGTAAGTAGTTCATTTGTGTCCTTTTTTTTTTTTCAGATTCCACATATGAGTGATATATGGTGTTTTTCTTTCTCTTTCTGGCCTACTTCATTTAGAATGACGATCTCCAGGTCCATCCAGTTTGCTGCAAATGGCATTATTTTATCATTTGTTATGGCTGAGTAGTGTTCCATTGTGTAAATATACCACAGCTTCTTTATCCA
This sequence comes from Camelus ferus, assembly GCF_009834535.1. Taxonomy (NCBI): domain Eukaryota; kingdom Metazoa; phylum Chordata; class Mammalia; order Artiodactyla; family Camelidae; genus Camelus; species Camelus ferus. Next base: position 17,891,683 of record NC_045711.1, on the reverse strand, counting down.
GTCATCTTTCGATGGACATTTAGTTTGTTTCCATGTCTTCACTGTTGTAAATAGTGCTGCCATGAACACTGGTATGCATGCATTTTTCTGAATTAAGGTTCCCTCTGGGTATATGCCCAGGAGTGGGATTGCTGGATCATATGGTAAATCTATTTTTAGTTTTGTGAGGAATCTTAATACTATTTTCCATAGTGGCTGCACCAAACTACATTCTCACCAACAGTGTAGGAAGGTTCCCTTTTCTCCACACCCTCTCCAGCCATTTATCTTTCATGGACTTTTGAATGATGGCCATTCTGACCGGTGTGAAGTGATACCTCATTGTGGTTTTGATTTGCATTTCTCTGGTAATTAGTGATACTTGAGCATTTTTTTCACGTGCCTGTTGCCCATTCATATGTCTTCATTGGAGAATTGCTTGTTTAGGTCTTCTGCCTGTTTTTGGATTGGATTATTTGTTTTTTTCTTATTAAGCTGTATGAGCTGTTCATATATTCTAGAGATTAAGCCCTTGTCAGTCTCATCTTTTGTAAGTATTTTCTCCCATTCTGTAGGTTGTCTTCTTGTTTTGCTTATGGTTTCCTTTGCTATGCAAAAGCTTATAAGCTTAATTAGGTCTCATTTGTTTATTTATTTTTTTAATAAGTGTTAAGAATTAATATCTTGGTAGTGAGATGTTTATGTACATTTGTAATTATTTCTTTTGAATAAATTCCTAGAAGAAGAATTGCTAAGTTTAAGGATATGCACATTTTTTTTCTTGTTTTGTTTTCTGATCATGAAAGTAAAATATGTTTATTGTTAAGGTATTAGTGATACTTGCTATAGAAAAAGCAACTCCTGTATAACCCTGTTTTTCAGTTACTTGGTTATTTGTTATTTGGTTATTTGTAGTAATTTGCTACATACATGTCCAAATTCACTTTTACACATACTAATATGTACAATGTGAGAAAGCATTAAAAATATTGCCGTGTAGATATTATTTTATTGTATAAATGCCTAAATGTAAGGAGGTTCTTATATTCAATGAAGATTCCTAAAAACCCTTTTTTTGGTCTTCCTTAAATATCCATTTCAAATATAAGTGAAATAGAAAATACATAATTTTAAAATTAATTTTTGTAAATTGAAGTCTAGCCAGTTTACAACGTGTCAATTGCTGGTGTAAAACATAATGTCCCAGTCATACATAGATATAAATACGCATATATTGGTTTTCATATTCTTTTTCATTATAGGTTACTATAAGATACTGAATATACTTCCCTGTGCTAGAAAATAATAATTTAAATGTCTAATTTATCAATTTAGTTACACCTTTACCTTTGAAATCACACCTTAGATAAATATAATCATTTAGAATTACATCGTTGCTCTTTTAAACAAGCGTCATAGGCACCTAGGACAACCCTAGAGCATTTTTGAGGTCATTTAGCACAGGTTGTGGAACTTACCGCGCCACCTCCCCGGGGCTCCGGATGATCACTCTGAGTCCCTTGGAAATTCCGTCCTAATCACGTAACCTCGGGCGGGTGGCTGTCATTTGCCCCGAGTTGTGATTCCCACAACCTGCTTCTGAGGCTCTCTTTAAAACCTGTGTTTTCAGTGAGGGCGAGTGCTGTGCGTCGTGAGGTCACGCCCTCAGGAATGATCACAAGGAGTGTGTTCACCTCCTTTCAAAACCGTGTGACCATGTTAAAACTAGCATTGGTCCAGGCTGTTTCAGGATGTGTCTTCCATAAATAGTATTTAATGCTGATTGGATCCTGGTGGTTTTTGAAAAAAAAAAAAAGAAAGAAAGAAAACAAAGAACTTTGGAGACATAGGGAAATTTTAGTACAGACTGTATACTGTATCATATTTTGAACATATGATTTTCCGTGGGTTGTGATAAGGCTGCTGCAGGAGAGTGCTGCCGGGGGTCATGCTGGAAGTACTTGGAGGTGAAGCCTCATGATGTCGGCAACGTGCTCTCAAAGGAGTCGATGGGACGGAAAATGGAGAGGGGTGGAGAGAAGTAAAGGAGATAAAATGTATCATTGGTAAATGCAGGTGAACAGAGGTGCCATCGTGGTTCTCCCACTTTTCCATGAATTTGGAAATGCTCAAAATGAAAAACTGAACAATAAAGAAGGCTTTCCCCCTCCAGCATTATAAAAATATTCATCCATGTTTATTTCTGGGACTTTTATCTTTGTGTATTTTACACTTAAATTTATATTGAATTGGAATTTATTTTTGACATAAAGAGTGAGATACAGTCTGCATTCCACTTGAAGTCCTACTTCATATTAAACTCTTTTAAATCTGTTTTTTGGGGAATTTCCGCTCTGTTGTAACCACACTGTTTTTCTGATGTAACGTTATGGCATGTTTTTATTTCTAATAAGACAAATCTCTATTCTCTCTCTTCCAGATTTTCTTAGATTTTCCCATGCTTTTTTTCCTCCAGGTGAACTTTGGAATTAAATGCATGACATTCATGATTCATTTGAATTTTGTTAAAATTAAACATTAATTATTTGGGCATACTTGATTTTAAAAAATAATGTTTAGTCTTATTTCAACAACAAGGATTTCTCTGGATATCAAAGAACCCTTCAGGTGAACTGATGGCTATTTTGTTTGAGAAGTTAGCGTTTTTGTTGATTATAGAGTAAATAAATATGTTATTTACTTCAGTATTTATTAGAGTTTATGGAGGCAAAAATGACTAAGACAGCATCACTGCTACTCAAAGAGTTCATAGTCTTCTAAAGAAGAATAGTTTACATAATGTGATTTTGTGGGAACATACACACATTTACAAGGTACAGAAGTACAGTAGGGGATTTAATTCTGGCTAGGGTGGGCAGGCTCCCTGGAGGAAGCGATGCTGGACCAAGAATTTAGAAGAAAGGACAGGCATTTGCCAGGTGGTCAGGTTAGAAGGGTACCACATCAGAGGGCACATCGCAGATAGGAAGGCACCGAGGCCCAAGGCAGTGGGGTGTTTTCCAGGCACCACAACTGGCCATGTCGCTGGGAGATAAAGGGATGGTGTACTTTTGTAAGATGAGGCTGGATTGACAGGTGTGGAGGTGCGGTACAAGATTACACCGTAGGGAAGAACTGGGGACTTTGTCCTAAGGGTAGAGGGAAGCCTTGGGGAGCTTTTAAGCAGAGGTGTGATAAAGTTGGATTTGCCTTCTTTTTTTTCCCTCCAATTTCACACTGAATCTTTTTTTAATTGAAGTATAGTTGGTTTACAACACTGTGGTTGGTTTACAACATTGTGTTAATTTCTGGTGTATAGCACAGTGATTCAGGTGTGTGTGTGTGTGTGTGTGTGTGTGTGTGTGTGTGTGTATGTACCTTTTCATATCCTTTTTTATTATAGACTGTGACAGGATATTGACTATAGTTCCCTGTGCTATACCAAGGACCTTGTTGTTTATCTTGCATCCTTGATAAATCGAGGTGGGGAGGGGATTTGAGCAAAACTGGGAACCCCAAGTCAGTGGGAAGCTGATGCTAATTCATCCTTGTGAGAATGAAAGGCCCAAAATAAACAAGTTCCAGCAAAGACGAGAGAGACAAGATTACAACGATGTTACAGAGATAAAATACACACAGGACTTGAGTAAATATTTTAGACTATAAAAGAGCCATAGTTGTCGGGTATGTATCTTGGATTGGTATCTTGTCCAGTTTTCATAAAGGGACGCACGTTCATTGCATAACACTTGATGGGATTAATGAGATGGCCCATCAGGTTCCCAGACTCTCTGGACCAGTAGGTAACTGTTCCATAAATTGAAGCTCCGGCACTGTCACAGCATTCACAAATTCAGCCTTTGTCTGTTGCTCCATAAATATTTTGGGACATTGACCATCTGTTTTGGGCCTTTTCTTCGTCTTTTGACAGGGCGGGGGACTTGTACTTGACCTCATATGCGTTTCTGCTCTAAAAATCTTCCTTATGTGATGTATCTTCCTTAGTCCATTAGCTCCGGTGTGTTCTGTGTTGTGCCAGGTTTCGTAGGTTACAGAAACAGAACTATGACTCCTGCCTCTGACCAACTAGTTTTGTTGGAGAAACTGCCTTGTGGCACTATTACTGAAAGTAAGTAATGTGTAAGAGCTGATTTGTTTATGGTACAGCCATTCTCCGCTCTCATGATGTTTGGAGAGACAGTAAACCAATAAACAAGTATATTGTCTACTACATGGTAGTAAATGTCACAAAGTTCAACAAAGCAGAGGAGTGTGTGTGTTGAGGGTCTGATTTACTATTTTGTGTGGTGTAACAAGAGAAGCCCTCCTTAACTGAATGAATGAAATTTGACCAGAGACTTGAAGAAGTGAGAGCAAGTGAACCATATGGTCTGTGTAATGTAGGAATGTGGGGAAAGGCTTTCCAGGCAGAGGGAACAGCAAGTGCAAAGGCCCTGGGGTGGGAACAACTGAGCTGGTTTGAGGAGCAGTGTGAGAGGGGAAAGGCGAGTCCCCTGGTGGAGGGAGGGGCCTTAGAAGCCATTATCAGGGCTTTGGCTTTTCCTATGAGTGAGACATCAAGCCATTGGAGTGTGTGAGTAGAGGTGTTGTATGATTTGACCTGGGTTTTAGGATTGTCACTCTGTTGTGTAAAGATTACAGGATAAAGAGGCAGGGCAGAAGAAGGGAGACTGGCTGGGAGGCAGCTGCCATCATCCTGGTCAGTGATGCTGTGGTGGTGAGGAGCACTGAGATACAGTGGCATTTGCCACATATGTCTCGACATATTCCATTTACTGAGATGGAAAGACTACGTGAGACATGGATGGGAAGAAGTCTGGAATTCGGTTTTGTTCCCGTTAACCTGAAGGTGCCTGTTAGGACATCAAAGAGGAGGTGTCAAGAAGGTAGTTGGACAGGGGAGTCTGGAGTTCAGAAGGCAGGACTGGGCTGAAGGTATACAGGTGGTATTTAAAAGCCACAGGTTGGCTGCGATGAGCAAGTCAGACAGAGGCGATGACTAGATTGGACAGAGATGACCGAGCTTTAGGGCACTTGGGGTCTAGAGGTCCAGGAGATGAGGAGAAACCAATGAAGGGGACTGAGAGGAGGACTGGGGAGGTGGGCAGAAAACCAGGAGAATGTCGTGTCCCGGAAGCCAAAGGAATAAACTGCTGTGACTCGATGCTGAATGACAGCTGAGGCGGACCAGGGTTCACGTGATGCAGGAGACGGGGCCAGTCCGTCCCGTTCATGGTTTTACTGCCCATGAGATGCTTTTTGCTGCAGGACTTAGTGAGTTCTAAGCATTTCACTGTGTGGCTAACCATGAAAGTCGTTCGGGGTAATTTCCATAAGTCAGTCATTTCTGATAGTTTCTGTTTAGGATTGGCATGAATTTTTATAACGAGTGGCAGTATTCATCTTGGAAAGCCGGCAAGTCTTCGTTAAAGCGTTTTCTTCACCACCTCCGTCCCTCAAGTTGTTTGTTCGTCTGCTCATTCATTCCAAAACGGACTAATTACCAACACCCCAAAATACTTCGGAAGCGCCTGTCGCATGCTAAGCCCAGGTTTTCCTGAAGGACCGCGCCTTTCTCGGGACGCTCGGCCTCAGCCTCCCCGCAGCGGGGATTTTCCAGGCCAGTGTCCAGCTGCAGTTCGCGGCGTCCGCCCCTAGAGGCCGGAAGTCGGGCAGCGGGCGCGTCCCTCCCCCGCCTGGGAGGGACCCCTCGGATGCTCAGGGACGACATGCAAATCAGGTGGGCCGGCGGTATGCAGATGAGGTGGGCGGGCGGTATGCAGATACGCAGGCCGTGTCGGGCCGGCTGGCCGCCGGAGTCCGAGGTGGGCGGGCCCGCGAGGGGCGGTATGCAGATGAGGTGGGCGGGCCGCATGCAGATGAGCGGGCGCGGAGCGGCCGGGCGGCCGCGGGGACTGGAGGCGCCGGCCCTTTCTTTGACTGGAGCGGACCCGCCGGACGCAGCCGCCTCGCCAGTCCGGGCCGGCGCGAGCTGCCGCGCGGTGGACACGCCGTCCGAGGCGGCCAGCCGGCCGCGGCTCGAGGCGGCCGAGCATGGGCAACCACTCGGGGCGGCCCGAGGACCCCGAAGCAGGTCTGTGCGGTGGGCGGGGGTCGCCGCGCCCCCTCCCGCCGGGCGCCCTTCCCCCACCGCCTCCGCCGGGCCGCGCCGCCCGCGGGCGCCGAGGGGCGCGCGGAGCCGCGAACTTCCCGGCCGCGAGTCCCGCCTCTGGAATGCGCCCGGGGCTTGTGCAATCACCTGTGCCCGCGCCGCGACGAGGAAGTGCCGCCGGCTCACCTGGAGCCCCGGGGGCGCGGGGCCGGGGGCGGGCCGCCGGCGGGCCGGGCGCGCGGGCGCTGGGCGCGGACTCCCGGGGCTCCGGCCGCGCTTCTGGTCTTCGTTCCTGTGCGTGTCGCACACTTTCCAGAGTCCCGTGGAAGGGGCGGCCCGTCAGCAGATCTGTTACTCAGCCTCAGGCCCGCGGCCGGGTTGTGACTGTCTCTTACTCAGAATAGCCGGTGCTTATTCTGGAATACCAGGCGCTTCTCTGGTTTATCAAAATTTTATTTCCTCCAACTGAGCGAGCTCGGCGGAGAGTCAGCTGGCCTCTGGGTTTCATGTCCCGGTTGGTCCTCCTGGCCTCCCACACAGATTTAGATGCTGGTGACTACGGGGTTGCATTTAAAAACAAGACGGAACATTTCTGTACCGTCGCAGAGGCAAATGGGATTTAATTTGGCCTCCAAGGTGCCCCCTGGCTGGTTTGGGAGAGATGGTAAACCTAGGGCTGGAGGCCTGGGCTGGCAGGTGACAGGTGTGTGTATCTGTGATAAAGTTAGAATGCTAAATACTTTTTCCAGGGAGTCATTCTTAAATCTGCATTTGAGGAAATTGAAGCCCTAAGAGGTGGAGCCGCTTGTCCAGGTGACAGGCCAGGAATGGGGGGCGGAGCTGTCACTAAGACTTGGGTCTCTTGGCCTGCATCTTCTGTTCTTCACTCACTGTGGCAGGGAGGCCACGCCGGGGCAGGCCGTGACCTTGCGGCTGGGCGGAGGTGGGTGCCTCCCAGGCAGCTGTGGGACGTTGGACTGGCAGAGCAACCAGGATGGAAAACTCCAGAGATGGGGTCACTGCATGGATTACATAGGGGTGACTCTAAACCACACAGCACCTACCCAAACTTCTTGGGGTGAAATAGGCAATGTTTGCAAATTAATGCCTTTGTCATAAGCAGCTCCATGATAAACGACTAGGTAGACGATCTGTAACATTTTAAGAGCACCTCGCACTAGCACATCCCTGCCCAGGTATTGTGAAAACCCCTGTGCTCTTTCCTTAGTGTCAAAACTGTGAAGACACTGCCCGCTTGCTAGAGTTTTTGAGTTATTTGGGTGCTTGTATTCCAGTTTCTAAGTGACCTTGCTTTTTAAAACACTAATAGATAGGGGATGGACAGGACACTATGCCAGTGCTTTATTTTGCTGCATTTTTCGAAGAGGGCGTATAGTTTCAGAATGGGAACTCAGTCTGATTAGCTGCCAGTAAGGACACCTGATTATAAAGTCTCAGGAAAGACTTTAAATGCTAGGCTGTTGTTAGCTGAAAGTGTGTGTATAACTTTGAGTGACCTCAGTGCTGTGATGAAAGGCTCTAGACTGTCCCTATGAGACCCTGGGAATCAGAGTTTTGTTAAAGATTCGCATATCCGCTGTCTGCATTACCGTGCACGGGGCTGGGATGGTGGTGGGGGCCTCCCACTGGCAGTGGTGGAACCCTGGACTAGGATCAGAACAAGTGCTTCAGTGGGTCATCGGAGCAAGGGGCCCAAAGGGGCTTGGTAGAGGTAAGGGGGACACAAGGGGGCTGGAGGAGGCAGAGCAAGACCCAAGTCTGATTTTCACGGTTCCTGGGTCATGTCAGTTTTGTCCTTGTGGGGTGCAGACCCTTCAACAGCATTGGGAATGAAAGAGTGTTATTGGAGAGTACCCCCTGAGAAAGACCAAAGGGGTAGGAAGCAGAATGGGCCGGGAAGGCCTGTAGACCATGGTGCAGACACAACACCCAGACAGGAAGGGGAGGCGGCGGCTGTTTGGGCAGAGAACCGTGCGGGTCTGACAAGGCCCTGGCAGCTGCCTGGGGTGCCCAGAGCAGACCGGCCGTTAAAGGAGTCCCGAGTCAGGCGGAGGTGGCCAGTCCCTCGTCCTGTGGCTGGGTCAGTCCTTGCTGGAGGCTGCCTGGGAGGAATGTGCCCTTCAGCTCAGAGGCCAAGCTGAGCCTTGGTGGCACCAACAGCTGGAGGTGTCAGCTAACGGCAGCCCTTGCAGCTGAACGCCAAGTTCTTTTCTCGAATAGAGATCCAGGCAGCACACCTCGTGGCTGACTCCCGTGGGACCTCAGTTGCTTGGACAGGGAGGGGCTATTTAAAAGGCAGATGAGGTAAAATCCCCATCTCAAACCCTGCCCTACCCCCGTCCCCACCCTTTGTGGAGTCTGCCGTCCTCTGAGTTGAGTCATCGTGACTTACTGTGGTATCAGAGGATGGAAAAGAGAAATGGACCAAGTAAAAGACTTGATCTTTGTGTGAATGAGGGCAGCTGGAATCAGAACATGTTGATGACCATATCTCTTACCTCCTGGAAGGTCCCAGTTAACGGTCCTTCCATTTCCAGGCAGGTTGTCAGTGCCTGCGTTGTCAGAGAGGGTTGCCACGGACAGTTGTGCAGGTTGTGCACTGTTCAAAGGAATAAAGCAATGAGTGGGCCCAGGTGGGGTTGTAGCAATCCAGAGGAAGGGGTGCCATTTTGCAGTTTTGCCTTTGTACGGTCACGCAAAGGTGCCCAGTATTTTAAAGGAGGCCTCAGTAGAAGGTGAGCTTAGAAGGCTTTTCCTGGCCTCACTGCTAGCTGCTAGCTGCTAGCTGCTAGCTGCTTACTATTTGCTTTAAATTTGCATTCACGTGTTTAAACAATGGATACAAACCACAAGACACAAAGTAAAAGCTTCTACCCATACTCCTTCAGGTACCACTCTGAATTAGTTATAGTTAATGCTAACTGTGGTTAAAGATGAATCCCAAAACGGCCTCTTAAGACAGTAAAAGTTGCTTTCTCCCCTTTGGGGAGTTGCAAGCTGTCCGGGGAGTGGTATGATTGTTGAATACTCAGGCTGGTGAACGTCCACCTTCAGTGTCTGGCTCCCCAGCTGGCAGTCAGGAGAAGGGAGAGGGCGCGGAGCATCCCGCAGGGGTTGTAGGGCCGCCCGGAAGTGGTGCCCATCCTTCCCGCCCCTCCCTCTGGCCAGACTCTGCCTGGGTGCTGAGGGCTGGGAGGAGGGCCAAGCAGAGGGCAGCACGGATGTGATACCCACGCTCAGCCACATTTGTGTCAATATTTTCTAATGTTAGTCAGAAAAAGTGAAAGGCATATATGTAGTTTACAGCCATGAACCCACGACATAGATTCAACGATTAACACTTTGCTATGTTTGCTTTTCTCCTTATTTTTATCCTACTGTCCATCCGTCTGTCCCTCTTATTTTTTAATGCATTTCAACGAAATGGTGGTTATCTCTGTAATTCTACCTGATGTGTTGTACCTCTGCTGCTTTCTTGATTTATTAGCTTTCAAGGCTGTCTACCAACCCTCACTGTGAAAGCTGAGGAATTAAGTGCATTTTTACTACTCTATTCCTCCCCTCCCTGATTCCTGCAAGTCATACTTAAGTTTTCTAAATCTGTTAGTGGAGTAAAATGTTAATGGTGGAATACAGGTCTTGGGTGTAAGCTGTTCACTGTGAAATTCTTTTAACTTTGCTATGTGAGATTTTCATTCAAAAAACTTTAAAATGGGCAACTTGGACACACAGGCTCTGAAGCACAAGGCAAACATGGCAGTGTTTGTATGTGAGAAGCTAATCGTGTAGTAGGTGGTGAGTCTGTAGCTGTGCTGCGCCCTTAGTGAGATCCAGTTTAATTCAAGGTGATCTTCTGTGTACAAGAGTATAAACTTTTTTTGTGCTTTTATTTTTCAGTTGTGAGAACCACTTATTGGTATGTTCAACAGATTTAGGTATGCAGAGACATGGATAAATCACTGATACATATATACCTTAGGAAAGAACTTTAAAAATTCTAAGGAAATCTGTTTACCACCTGTCTTTCTTGACTAGCCAGCTTTAAACAGAGCCCTTGGCGAGGTGAATGAGGGTGTACCATCCCTAAGTTTCTCCTGCCTTTTCGCTACATCCTCTGTACCCTGCTGTTGGTCTGCCTCTGAAATTCTACATGGCTGGAATGTTCTGTTTCATAATCAGTGTTATTGAAATCTTCCGTGTGTTGTTTTTAGGTTGATTCTAAAAATTGAAAACCAATCAGCATTTGAAATATTAGGGTCCCATGTATATAATGTCCTGGAGAACCAGGGAGTGCCTTTAGATGCAGAGAAAAAGACATGTACTTTCACGTCGCTTAACTTGTCCTCTGTGACAGACAATATTACTTTAAAACGGAAAAAGAAGGAGTAAAGAGTTTGGAAAAGAGTTGGTACAAGTATTATAGTCATTTGCTTTAAAAATTGCCTTAACATTCTGTTACCCTGTTGTCCAGCTTCTCGGTTTTACAAATTGCTGTAGAGAATTCATTTTCTTCTTGGAGCTGGAAAGGGTGATGGTTGAGAGTTCAGGCTCTGGAGGCAGATGCTACTTTTGTCACTGGTGGCTCTGAGACTTCGGGCGAGCGATTCAAGCTCCTGGAACCATCGGTGTTTCCGCCGAGCGAAGAGGGTAGGGGTGCAGCCTACCTCGGAGGGCTGCCAGGGTCGTTCCCAGATTGAGACGCACGGTGGGTCAGAACGAGCCGCGCCCTGACGCTTTCGTTGCTACTGTTCCCCGCCTTCCGACTTGGCCTTTTGGTTTGAACTCGGTTGCCTCTGGTCCTGTCTCGCTCTCGGGTGAGCTCACTACTTCTTGAATCCTTTTTCTCCTTTTGCATCCCCTTTGCTTTGGTTGGAGTATTTCCTGTGATTCCCTCTGTCACCACACTTTTCCATAGTGTACCACCTCTGTATTCACTTTCTTCGTTTTCCTGTTGACTTTTACAATGTCATCAATTGTATTTTCTATTTCGTCTGTTTTGTCTTATTCTAGAAGTTTGGGGTTTGGGGTTAAGTTAAGGGTGGGAGGAGTTGGTTGGGGGCTTGAGCAAATGAATTAATGGCCTCTGTTGTCATTAATTTTGGATTTTAAGGACTCATCAGAGTTTTTACAATATTCGCAAGGAAGAGAATGTAGCATGTGTTTTTCTCAGATGTATCTTGATCCACAGAAGAGTTTCAGATGCTTTGGAAAATGCACCCTTTTAGGATTAAGAAGATGTGTGTATCGAAGATCAATGATAAAACATAGTAAAAAAATATAAGTAATAGCAGATGTCTGTGGATAATGGATGTGAATGGGTTAAACTCATTTTAAAAGAAGAGCCCCCTCCTCTAGATTAAATCAGAAAACAATGTTTGTATGGTCCAGAAAAGCATATTCAGATGTTCCTTTGATTTTTTAAATTAAGTCAACGACAGTTGTGAATAATAAAAAACTATTTTTTTAAGCTTTCAGGTTCAGCACCTTGTTAATTGTATTTATAAGTTCAGTGAAGTTTAGTAATCATTGCTTAAGGAGATCTTTGATTAATATTCGATCCCATTTATAAACTTAGTTAATAAATTTTAAATATTTTAAATTGCGTATATTAATGTGGTATGTGTAGGTTCCTGTTAGAGTCCTACTGACAAACAAGCCTGGTTTTTAAAAGTCTTATAAATTTAGTAATGACTCTTAAAAACCTGGTGATTCAGTCCTCTTATGCATTCCAGGACACTCACGCGTTGTCCGTGTGTGTGAAAGTAGGTGCACGTTTTCAATTAATGACACAGTTTAAGTTGGAATCGTGAGGCTGAGCTGCAGCTCTCAGTGGGTCCAATTCTGTTAAACATCAAGCACGTAATTCCAAAGTGTAGGTGTTTCTTAATACGTGATGCTATTACTACTTGTTTAATTCTTTTGAAAATTCCTTTACTTGATTCTAAACCTTTGTCAAATTAAAAGACGTGAGTAAGTGTTTTATTCCAAATAATAAACAGTATTGGCTGTTATCCCATACGATTTAGGGGCTGCCTTCTCAGCCTGCTGGGGTTTTTAACTGACAGAGCGCTCTGGCAGGGGCGGGGCAGGACTCTCCCCCGGAGCGCCCTTGGCTGTGCGGGGACCCGTTCTGGAGCGGCTTGGCTGAGCACGTACACAGATTGCCGATGCCTGCTGCCCCGACTCACCCTTTATCTGAGGGTTTCTCTGTTTGCCTTCAGCCTTTCTGATAGTTTGCCAGGGTATAGAATTCTAGTTTCAAAATCTCTGTCGTCTCTCTGTGACACTGGCTTCAAAAATGGAAGAAGGAAGTGGTCATAATGCCCGTCTGCCTTCAGTTCCGTTTATATTTTACTGAATTCTTTTATCTCCTGATAGCGGTCTGAGACCTCCATTCAAATGGCCATATCACCTGATCAGAGTTAGCACTTCTTTGGCATTTAAAGTATGTGAATATTCTCCCCTCAGACCCCGACGACCTTTGACTTGATCAACCCTGCCTGCTTTTCTTACGCTTTCTGTCTCTGAAGGCGGTATCTTTCTTGATAATGAAGCAGAATGTGACTTAATTGTGGATATCTCCTGTGGCTTTGTCTGACTGGCAGCGGACTACCGAAACAGGAGTGTCAGGTAAAGACACCCCCCCCCCCCAGAGCACCTTCAGTCAGACGGGACCTTCTGTGCTGACAAAGGTACAATTCCAGAAGCAAAAGTAGCAGTTACAGAACACAGCACAGCGGCAAAACTGTGGACGTGATTAAAGCAAAAGCTATTAGAAGTGCTTGGAAATCGCACACGTGGTATGAGAGAATTCAACAGTGTGTCTTACACAAGCAGTGTTTCTAGACCGTTCATGGAATGGTTAAACCATTGCTGTGATCCAGACCAGGAAGAAAACCTGATCAGTGCCTCTGCAGGGAGATTTTACTGGTCACCGTGTGAGCATAATGCCACGAAACTGTAGGTAATAAAGACTGGAACTTTAAAAACTCAACCCATGCGGGCAGGGCACAGTGACACAGTTAATGATACTGTGTTGCTTATTTGAAAGTTGCTGAGAGAGCAGGTCATTTTGCAACTGGATGGTGACTGGGTGGACACCAGACTCACTGTGGTGCTCGTTTCACGGTGTAGACAGAGATCGAATCATCGTGCTAGATACCTGAAACTAATATAATGTTAGGTGTCAACTATACCTAAAAAAAATCCATTTGGAAAACTTGACCCAAATAGGAAGTGGAAACTATAATAATAGACCATTTAGAAAAGTAATTGTGAAAGCCTTCATCTAGTTCCAAACAGTAAGTGAATCCATTCCTCCAAGTGCCTTCGTTACCGCGAGTGAAGTAAGTGCTTTATGCAGAAAACTGGAAAATAAACGACAGAGAAATCTGGGAAATGGGAGGGCGTTCTTACAGCGGGCAGGAGCTAGTGAAGATGTGGCCGCGTCTGTTTCTCTCTGTTACCAGCAGCTCTTGGAACATTGCCTGGCACATGGCGGGCACTCAGTAAATATTTGTTAGATGAACAGATGAATGAACAAAAAGGAAAAAAAAACAGTAGAATTGAAAAATCTAAGAGTGATCCTTTGTTAAAACACTGAAGCAGATAAAGCTGTAGTTTAAGGAGAAAAAAAAGAAAAACACAGATACCCCAAATTAGCAATGTCAGAATATATATAATCAGAGACGTGGAGATTTAAAAAAATAGAATAAAAAAATAGAATTTTTTGATGAAATTGAAATTCTCTAGGAAAAATGAAGCTACCAAAATCAGTTCACGAAGCAATGATGCACTTGGGTGGAGATGTAATCTTGGCAGACGTCCCTAAGTGACCTAAGAGAAAAGCTCCAGAAAGAATCCTGAACCCAGATGGTGCTGTAGGTAAAGGTTTTCAAATATCAGAAAAATAGAGTATCTCTGCTAGATCAAGTTGTCTAATGCACTGTTTCCCAAAGATTATTGTATTATAGAAGGTACAGGTAGTATTTAAGGTGTATACAGATGACTGGTTTTTATTTTAATAACTTAGAATGTGTTAGAAAAATTATATATTCAATTATATAGATCATATGTATGTGTGTGTGTGTATATATATAGTCTATGTTGCTTAGGACAAGGTTAGGTTTAAAAAAAGTTAGTCAATGTTAAGTTTATGCAGAAAGTATTAAATATATAATAGGACAGGTAAATGTGAATCTGGCCAAAACTGTAAAACTGCTACTCAAATAATAGGAACTTGAAAGGTACATAAAAGGTGGAAAGCATTCCTATTTATTTGATCAGAAGCGGTGATAATACTGTTAATGCTTCTCCTGAGACCAAAGCCTTTCAGCGACTCAGCTGAAAATAAAGCCAGAGGACAGTCCCCCTAGGGTGGATGTGCACATCCCAACTGAAATGAAAGCCAAATTTCATCCAGTGATGTCTTTGTAAAGTACTACGCCGTTGGTTAAAAAAAAAAAAAACTCATTCCAAGAATACAATAATATTGTTATATAAATAGAATTTACATCAGTAAATTTAAAGAGAAAAACATTTCATTTTGCTGTATGTCAGTAGTGCATTTAATAACATTTAACATCTACCTTATAAACATTTAATGGGAATGAATGGATTCTTTCTTAAAATAATAAATAAAATGGTCTGAAAGCTGCACACACCATGCGTAACAGGAAACTAAAAACATTCCTGCTGAGGTCAGGAAAAAAACAGTGGTGCCCATAGAGGACATTGTTTTCAGATAGACTAGCCAAAGCAGTGACATTTAAAAAAATATTTAGTAAAAATGAGACAAAATTAGCATTATTTATAGGGACCGTAATTCTGTTAGAAAGGCCAACTGAAAAACTGTTAGAACTAGTGAGAATGCAGGACGGTAACTAGCTTGGAAATGTGTGTATATGTGTGTGTGTGTGTGTGTTCATGTATGTGTGGACACGCACATACGTGTGTACATGTGCGTAGGGAGATCTGTACAGAACAGTGACTTTCTTTAGGTTAGTGATAACCAGGAGCGAGGGTTTATTCAAAGGTCGCGTTCCCAACGAGAACAAAGTGGACAAAAGCTGTGGAGATGGGGCACGTCAGCGCCTCTGTGATAAACTGGGAGCTCTGTGCTCGGAGCTGGACGCTCCTGATGACCAGGTGGGTGTCCCCTGTTACGCGGAGGACTTAGCCTTCACGTGTTAAGGGCTTTGAAGTCAGAAATAGTTGCTGAGTTCTGTAAAATGCCTTTGGGCATCCCTCCGAGGTGGTGATTTTCTTTTTAGGCATAAGGATGTGACAGATTTGAAAATGTTCACCTTATCATGAAACTTTAAATCAAGTTTTTCTAAATCCTGCTCTTGGAAAAAAAATTTCTTTAGTGTGAAAAGTGCTAATTATCAGTTGAAGTTTTTTTGGTCCCCGGGGCCTCATATGCAAAGCAGGGTTTCTGCTGCCGTTAATGTTCAGCGACTTTGTTCGTAGGCTTTTCAACTTTCCCACTCGGAGAACTGTTTGGGGATGGAGGTGGCTGGGATCTCAGCTGTGCTGTGTGTGGCCCTCAGTGTGCTTTATTTTATTTTATTTTTATGGGGGGAGGTAATTAGGTTTATTTATTTAGTGGAGATGCTGGGAGTTGAGCCCAGGCCTTCATGCTTGCTAGGCACGCACTCTACCACCGAGCTGTACCCTCCTCCCCGCAATGTGCTTTAGGTATGAGATTTCTAGGCTGTTGAATTGTTTTATTTTCTTTAAGTGTTTATCCGGCTCCAGTTGTCCGAGACCAGCCTGGGTTATAGTGTCATAGAAGCAGCGCAGAAAAATGGAGAATTTGGAAGGTTTCAGCGCATCCTTACGAGGTCCTTGCCATCCCACGACAGAGCACTTCCCCAGACCGTCCTCCACCCAGACCCTGCCTGCTGGTGGTCTTCACTCGGCCACTTCCCTCTACGAGATGCTCCGTCCCAGGCTGTCTGCCCCCTTCCCGCCCAGCCATCAGGCCCCAGGGTCCCCCCTCCGGGCACTCTGTTCCCAGCTGAGCAGGATCCACGTGAGACCCCGTGGTCGCCTTCCTCACCGCCGTGGTCCCCGCCCTCTGCAGAAGTGCTCACAAAAAGCAGGGTTTTGTTGAGCCGGTGACCGC
The DNA here is from genome assembly GCF_009834535.1 of Camelus ferus. Lineage (NCBI taxonomy): Eukaryota > Metazoa > Chordata > Mammalia > Artiodactyla > Camelidae > Camelus > Camelus ferus. The sequence goes on along the minus strand of NC_045711.1, from coordinate 17,875,421 downwards.
TGTCCCTTGTATTTCCAAGACATTTTTTAATTATCAGGAGAAAGTAGGTTTGCTATTTCAAGATTAATGTGGCTGGCCAAATATTTAAAATTGATATTTAAGAGGGGAGGGTATAGCTCAGTGGTAGAGCACATGCGTAGCATGCGTGATGTCTGGGTTCATTCCCTAGTACCTCCATCAAAAATAGACTAATAACCCTAATTACCTCCCCCTACCCCCCCAAAAAAGAAAAAAATTGATATTGAAAAAATCATTCAATGTTCTGAAATTCAGAAAAGCTTGTTTCACAGAGCTTTTCCCCCTTGCATCCCACTGCGGAGATGACCCAGGTGCCCTGGGCCAGCGGCTGCTGGAGGGGCCGGCGGGGCGCCCGCCCACCCGCCCTGCCGGCTCCGAGGCCGCACTCACGCACCGCCCCCAGCTCGCAACTCAGATCTCTTCCTGAATGTTCTCTGCCGGCTCTGAGGCCCGTGCTCGTTTTTTTAAAACCCTTGCTCTGTTCCTCTAGAAACATTAGTCTCTTTCCCCTCCCTCATTGCCAGCTGCTTGTTCCAAATTGAACCTTATTATGGTTGAGTGTTGAGATTAGGGGTCAGGAAAAACCTGGACAGTGGTCCTGAGTCTCGACCTGAAACTGTACCCAGGAAAGAACCAGCGCCAGCCACCTCCGGAGCCCTTGAAAATCCCCTTTGTTTTATCTGCCAAGAAGTTCATCTCCTTCCTCTGATTGGTCCTGCTTTTCTCTCTAGCACCAGTGGCCAAATTAAAAAAAAAAAGCAAACCCCAAATCTGGAAGGCTAAATTATCAGCAGTCTGACCCCTTCTGATTTATAAACAGATAAAGGGCCTATTCATAGCGGTCCTAGAACTACTATGAAAATTAGCCATTTATAGTTATATCGTGGTCTCCTCTGCTCACCCTTCAATCTGAGTGCAGTGCAGTGTGCTGAAGTCACAGGGGATTATATGCTTGCAACCGGCCCAGAGACATGGTGGAACAGCCTCCTTTTGCGGGTGTGTGCCTTTGTTTGTGTGTTTCTGTGTGTGTGGTGTGTGTCCCCAGAGCCTCCCCGATGTCCTGGCCTCCTGTGGCTTTTGTGTCTTGTGCCTTCGTAGGGATTTTCAATCAGTGACGGTAGGTGATTAAGGAAAAAGAACAAAAATGAAGCGATAACAGTAACTGGAGCAGTGATTCCATAACCTGTGCACTAAACCCGACCTCTTTGTGGGGAGTTCTGGTATCCAGAGTCCTGTGCTGACCGTTTCAGATACAGACTCTGGGAAAGTCTCACCAACACCCCCCCGTTCCGTTGACTCTTCCTGTCACTCAGGTCGGTACTACGGATGTCAGTTCCATTACCAGCCTTGACTCGGGGTGGGGGGTGCCCTGAGGCTTCTTGATGGCTGTGATCAGTCCACTCGGGGTCATGGGCCGCTCAGCGTTCTGGAACCCCCTCGCTTACCTGCGGCCGCCGGTCTGCTCCCATGCGCCTGGACTCTGGCACCTGAAGCTGCCAGGACTGTGTCTAAACCAGAAGTGCTTCTCCTAATCATGAATGACAGAGTGAAGTTTGGGGCACAGACATTTTTAGCATCTCTGGAGATCGCTTCCTTTTCCCGGCTAATGACATATGGCAGGTGGTGGGTGGCCGGCAGGGGAGTCTCAGCTAGGGCATCGCTGCCCCCTGCAGCGTCCTGCCTGTGCTGGGCGGGCTCCTCTGCATCCCGGGACCACACCTCCCTCCTCATCCTGCCCTTGGCCTGGGAGGCTCTGCTCGCAGGGCTTCACTGCCCACCCCCACAGGTTGCCCAGCTGGGAGGCTCGGATGGTACCAGTTAATGCCCATCAGGAGTCAGTTTGCTCCTAGTATTTTTACTCTCAAAGGTGCTTCCGTTCGGAAGAGGAGCTATACCTTTGTCCTGCACCACATCCTCTCAGGCCTCAGCTCAGATCTTGTCCCCCCCAAGGAGACCGTTCCCCACCAGCCCAGGCAGGCTCCCTTCTCCCCCGGGGTGAGCTCTTTTGTGTGTGCGGCTGCAGGGTGGCCCTCCCGGCTGGGCTGGGCTGGGCTGGGCTGAGCCAGGGTTGATGAGAAATAGAAAAACTGTAGGCCTTTTTCCACGAGAGGACGGAGCAGGGCCAGACCTGGAGGAGGTGAGGGAGGAGGTGAGGGAGGAGAGGTTCTAGGGTGGAGGGGGGCTGGGGAGGAGGGGAGGAGAAAGGGAGGGTGAAACGTGGGGCTGGGGTCTCCGGGGAGGCTCGCTGGTATGACTGTGTTCATCCCTGGAGAACTTCCCATCTCTTCTTCCCCTCAAGGCTGTGAGAGCCAGATCTGAATGACCTAGAGACAGTCAGCATGCACACTGCAGGGAGAGGCTCTGGTGAGCTGGACTCTCCATGGATTACATGAAGTGAACTGCATTTTCTCTAGGTGAGCGGCTGGGGATTAGGCCAAGCCCCAGGTGTGGAGACAGACATCGGAGGTCCGTCTCTCCTTCCCTGACCTTGGTGGGGCTTTCACGTTGGTGAAATGAGGGCCTGAGCTGTGTCTGCGACGTCCCTTCCACCTTTTAGAAGAAGTGCATGATTCTGTGGGCTGCTTTTCAGAGGCCAGACCAGAAAGCCTTTTGAATTTTTAGAGGACTAATTTTTTCCCAATTGCAGGCCAGAAAGGAAAACTTCCAAATAAGGGTGCATGAGCTAGTCTGGGAAACAAAGGGAGACAATAAGGAAAATACAAGTCTGGCCTTTGCCCTGGCACGAAAGGAATGCAGGCTGCTCGCTGACCTGACGGCTTCTGCTTTATTTCATGTTTAGGTGGAATGGTCGGCCCTGACCATCCTTCCCAGAGAAGCCCCCCCTCCGGCTAGTTGAGCTGCTTATGTTACCCTTGAGAGCACCGTGGTCACTTTTAGCTGTAAAACCACTGTGCTTAGTGGCATGTCTACCAGGAGCAGTGCCTGAGAGCCAGGTTTAGAGAAATTAATCTAGGCCCACAATACGACGGTAGACATTCGGTCCCCACCGCTGTCTGACACTGTCACAAACGTTGCTAGGGCCCCTCCGCCCAGCTTGGCCGTCTGAGTGCGGGGGGGTGCTCGGGAGTCGTGCTCTGACTCACTGGATCGTGCAGACACCGCTCGCATGGGATGGTCAGGATTTTATATCCAAGGGCGAGAAGTGGACAACGAGGAGGTAGACGGACAAAGCCGCGTGCAAAATTGTCTGTGTGTCTCTTGTGTCTTTGAGGAAATCCTGTCCGGGGAACGTGGGTGGGCAAAACCTCATTTCCTCCTGGGGCGTCTGGAAGTTCCGGGAGGGGCTGAGCTCTCCCCGTGTCTTGTTCCCGCCACTGCCTTTGCTCCGGGCTTTGTCTCTCAGACGTTCATTCACCTGTCTGCATCTCTCTTGGCAGTTGAATTTTTGACCTCTGATTAAAAAACTAGTAAGACCAACTAAGGCTGAGTAAGACTCAATTAAAATAAAGATTAAGACAAAATAATTGATATACTATGCACGTATACTGAGGTTATAGAGAATCGTTCCGGTTGCTTCCTGGGGAGATGGAGACAGAGATCTGGGTGCAGAAGGCTTATGGGGGGTGGGGGTGCCCGAGGAAACCGCACCTGTGAGGGGACAGAGGACGGGACGGGTGGAGGGAGAGGTTGAGGCCTGATGCCGTCTCCACCGCTGTCAGTCTGTCGGGGGGTGGGGGCTGGATCTGGGCAACCCCACAGTTGGAGGCCAGGTGGCCAGACCTTTGTGGGTCCCCCAAGCAGCCAACAGAAGGCCGCGGGGGAGAGTGTGTTTCCAGGCTTTTTCCAGCAATCTTTCACTTCCTGTGTGAAATCTGCCCTCAAGGGAGGTTTCTGACGTCCTGAATACAGATGAAGATTCAGCAGGTATTTTCTTCTCCAGTGTTCCCTCCAGGGCCTGCTTCCAGGCTGACCATAAGCTCTGCCCACACAGGGACCGGCTGACTCAGTCCCACCCTACTGCCGCCACCGCCGTGGCGGGGGTTCGGGGACCGGAACCACCCCCTCTGTGCCTGAGGCTGGGCGGGGAGGCCAGTCACTGCCTGCCCTGCAGAGTGAGAAGCCTGCTGATACCCTGACAGAAAGAGAAATGGCTCTCTGGTCCCCAGCCAGTGCTCCGTGGAATTTCTGGGCAGTAGGGTGAGAGGAGCATCGTCCTTGCTCAGAGTAAGCCCTTCCTGCCGCACCTGAGCTCATCCCAGTGCAGTGACTTTGGAGGCTGGGGGCTGGCGGTTGGAGGAACCCAGGTGGTTAGAGGGTTGGGACCTTCAGTCCAGCCCTGACTTCTGGGGAGGGGAGGGGAGGGGACAGAGAGCATTTCGCCACCAACGGCTAGTGATCCAGTCATCTTGACTACGGAGTGGGACCTCCATGAAAGTCCTGACCCGTGGAATTGGGGAGCTTCCAGGTTGCCGAACGCTAGAGGTGCTGGGAGGGTGTTGCACCTGGACCGGGGGTGGGGCTCCCTGCTGCCCCCACAGCCCATCCCAGCCGCCTCTTCCACTTGCTGTGCTGAGAGGTACCCTTTACAATTAACTGCTGGTCTCCTGAGTCAGCTTTTCGAGCCCTGTGAGCTGCTCTCTTGAATTCCCAAAGCTGAGGAGGGGGTCGTGGGACCCCTGGTTCAGAGCCAACTGGTCAGAAGTACAGGCAACAGCCTGGGACTTGTGACTCTGGCACTTCCCGTGGGGGCAGGCCTGTGGGCTGAGCCCCCTAACCCGTGGATCGGTTAACCCAGGTCAGAACTGACCTGGAGGACCCCCTGTCGTGTCCCCAGCGCTGAGGACTGGCCGGCCGGGCTCGGCCACACCGCTGGCATGGGAGCCGGTGTGAGTGCAGGGGGCCGCAGCACGTCTTTGGGAGCTCGAGCCTCCCGTGTCCCCCCGCACAGCCTCGGCAGGAGGGCCCTGCCAGCTGTCACCGAGGTGCACCTGCGCTGTGGGTGCAGTGTCTCCACCTGGAGCCCCCTGGGGAGGACAGTCAAACCCCGAGACGAGGTCTAGTCATTCCTAGACCCCTGCCTCTAACACCGTTGTCAGATGTCAGAACCCCACCACCCACAGCAGCCTCTGTGCTGCGTCAGCCTGGTGCTTGAGTTCAGACCCCTGGTACTGTTACCTCCTGCAGATCCTTCCTCGTGGCTTTACCTGGTAACTGGTGAGCCCTTAAGTCTGATAACCCTGATCTTTGCCGCAGGTTACTTTTCTCCCGTTGCTTTCTCCTGCCATCTGGCTTTGCTGTGATACTCACACTGGGCCTCTCTGATCTTTCTCTAGATCTCTTAATTTTTAAGAAAGTTATATGACTCTTACTGTTCTTTTTCTCGGAATTCTGAGTGAATTTCCTCAGTTGGCATTCTGACACACGACTGATTTTCTGTAGAGGTCAGTATGGCTGGGCATCAGAATTTAGCCCGTGAAAGCCGTCTGTCCTGATGCCAAGCTTCCCCTTTTATCGAAGGTGTTTTCCTTTTGGCTCCTGCTGGAAACGTGGACGGGAGACTTGGCAGAGGTGTGTGCACCACGCTGGCACTGCGTTGTCATCTGGGAACCCTGGCCGATTTGCCCTGCCGCTGGCCTTCGGTCACCCCCCTCTGTCCCACCCACCAGCTCTCCTGACCAAAGAACACTTTGTACAGGTCCTGGGGCTTCTCTGACCACCGTCAGCTCAAGTCCTCGTGCGGGGAGCGTGCTCTGGGCCTCTTGCAGACTGCCGGGCAGGGTGAGGGGTGGCTGGATGCATGGAAGGACAGGCCCCAGGCCACGGGTCCATAGCCTTTAAACGCCCCCCCTGCATCAGGCCAGGGGGCTTCATCCAGGTGTGAGTCAGCCCACGCGCGAAACAGCCACACACAGCGGGCACGTCGAATAGAGACTGTTCTGTTAATAAATTCAGCCCAATGTGAACTGTGTTTAGTCCCCATGGCTTGTGTAAACGCAGGTTCCTGCAGAGCCCTAGGTGTATCCAGTTTTTCTTCTTAATACTTAACAGCGCGAGCTGTGGGGCGTGAATTCCCGCGTCCTCACCCTGGCTTCGCTGCTGGGCAGCTGGGGTCCTGGGCTACTTTCCTCATTTCTTGTTTTCTTTCCCTTCTCTGTGAAGTGGGGATAATAGCACTTCCCTGAAGGAATGCTCAGAACAACATGGTGTTTCTTGGAACGATGCCTGGAAAGTACTAGGTTCTCAAAAAAAGTTAATAAATGTTAACAAATAAATTAACAGTAAATGTTAACGTCTCCTATTTGTCTTCCCCAACCTGCCTCTCCTTTTCCTGACTCTCCCATCGTTTTCCTCGACGTAGACGGTGTTTCACTTATCCCCGAGTGCTGACCGTTCCTGCGTGCCCCCACCCCGTGCCTGCCCCCAACGTGTCTGTGGTGTCGTCGGCAGTGCAGTGCTTTCCTGTTCCTGCTGTCAGAAATCCACGCACTTATTGGCTTAACAACAACACAGATCGATTTTCCTACAGTTCTGGAGGTCAGAAGTCTAGAATGAAGGTGTTGCCTGAGCCGCATTCCTTCTGGAGTCTTCAGCACAAATCTGTTTTTCCAGCTTCTAAAGGTCACCCACATTTTCCCTCCACCTTCAGAGCTCCTCCTCCAAGCTCTGGTTCTGCTGTCACGTCTTTTTCTGCCTTTGACCCTCCTGCCTCCGTCTTAGAAGGCCCTTGTGATTTTATTGAGCCCACTACATAACCCGGGATAACCTCCTCGAGTCAAGATCTGTAATCACTCCCGCAAACGCCTTCGCCATGTAGCATGTTCCGGGCTCCGGGGGTTAGCAGTGGGCGTCAGTCTACCCCAGGGAGGAGGAGGCGCAGTGAGCCGGGTCACAGCGTGCTCACTCCGCAGTGCTGCCCTGAGCGGAGAGGAGGTGTGGAACTCGGGCCAGGAAGCAGGGTTTCTTCCCAGGGACACTGGGGTAGGTTTCATGGAAGAGGGACGTTGGAGTCAGTCCTAAAGGGTGGGGAAGCCTTTGCTGGGGTGGAAGGACTTTCAGGCAGAGGAAACAGCCCTGGCTGAGAAGCTGGGATAGAATCCAGCAGGTGTGAGGGCTGCTTAGACCTCTGATGTTGCCAGAGCACTGAGGAGGGATGGGTGGCGGAGAAGTGTGTAGGTTAAAGAGAGGGCCCTGTGATAACCGCGCAGAATGTACCCGGTGGAGAGCGGGGAGCCCACGGAGAGGTTTTGGTGGTTTTTTTTTTTTTAGTATTTTTGTCTGATTAGGTAAGTAATACATGCTCATCTTATAGAAAATGAAGAAACTAAACAAACATACCCAGAAAGTAAAGATCACTCATAACCCTGCCACTCAGATCAGGCCTCCCGGCGTTTCCGCTTGGGTGGGGATTGCGGCTTTTTACACATGCTTTCCCACAGGTCCACCATATGGGGTGTTCAGATTTGTATCTTGACTTCTTTATTTAACTGTGTATCGTGGGATTTCTTTGTGTCATTAAATATTCCCAAATCGTCTTTTCTTTTTTGTTCTCATCATTTTAGCAATTTAAAAATTTTTAAAGGTTTTTTTATGGGGGGTAATGTAGATTTATTTTTTATTGTTATTTTTTAAAGCAGAGGTACTGAGGACTGAACCCTGGACGTCGTGCACGCTAGGCAAGGACTCCACCACTGAGCTGTCCCCTTCCTCTATTCCCAAAGAGTCTTAACATCGCTGAATATTCTGTTGCGTGAATTACCATAATATTTTCAGTCCTCCTATTGTTGGAGCCAATATTTTTCTCTGTTTTAAGTAATCCTAGTAGATAAACCTGTGTTTAAGTTTCTGAAAGTATCCTGAGGCTAAATTCCTAGATAGAGATTTCCTTGGCCGAAGTTTGTAAACCTCTTGGTGTGTATTTCTGTGTTCTCTCTAGACACGCTTTAAAATACACACAGCTGTGCAGGAGAGTGTTGGTCTTAGGATCCCAAATAATTTCCCCTAATTAGATAGGCGGAAAAGTATTTCATTGTTTTAATTTGTGTCTACTGAATTTCATACATTTATTGGTCATTTTTTCCTGTGATTTGTCTTTTCCTGTCTTTTCTGTTCCATTGGAGTTTTAATATTGTTCTTGTTTATTTTTTGGTAGCAATCCATTTCTGGTACATTGTTGCAGATAATTTGTGCAGGGTTTTGTTTTTTTTTTTTTTGGTAGCATGTTGGTTATTCAGTTCTTTGAAAGACGAAGTCTAAAACTGTCATGATGCGGGTTTCTTTCTTCTGTTGTGATTTCCTACATTGTTTCTAGGCTTAGGAAGATTTTTCCTACCCAAAGGTCAGATGTTTTGGGGTTTCATGTTCCATTTTTTAATGTTTATGTCTTTAGTCATTTGGAATGTATTTTGACATATGACGTAAGAAAATGTACTTAAAGCATTTGGCAATTATTCCAGCAGCATTTACTGAGCGAGATTTCTTTCCCTCGCTGATTGAATTTGCCGTTTTCGTCCTACGTCAGACCCTTACACGTTCTGGCTGTGCCTGCCCTTCCCTGTGCTCTGCCCCAGGACTGCATGGTTCTCGTTGGTGTGGCCGCGTGGCGTTTTAGTGTCTGCAAGTCAAGTTTTCTTCATTGTAATTGTTTTTACCTTTTTTTTTCATATTTATTCTTTCAAATGAATATTTGAGTCACTTTATCTGGTTTCCAAAAAAATCCAGTATGAATTTTGGTGAGATTGCACTGCTGTGGCAGGGAGTCAGCACGCTTTCCAGAACAGCCTCTCCTTCAAGGAATGTGATCAGTGTCTGCACTCATTATCTTTTATGTTATCTAGTAAAATTTTTGACTTTCTCTGTATAAACGTGACGGATGTATTAAGATTGGGTGGCTGGGAATGCGGTGGTATCGCCGAGTGAGAGAGACAGAGAGATCAGGAGGTGGATTTAAGAGACAACATAAAGAACTCAGTTTTAGAAATTTTGAGATTTAGCTCATGGGCCCCTCTGAATGGTTCCGCCCTCTTACGCTGCTGTTGCTTTGTGGTGGGGGAACGTGGGTGCTGGTCAGTGGATATGGTCCATGTTTTATGCTCAGGCTAGACACCCACCCCCCACGCCCCCAGGATGCTTCCTTTCCTGGAGGAGTGGTGGGCAGCAGGAATGTGTATCTTTCACAGGTCATTGGACAATGACATTTGCTGGTATCTCGGCTTGCACTGCCCCGGGTTCTTCTAGAGTCTTCGCTGAGTTTTATCCTCTTAACTGTTCCCTTTCAGGACGACGCTTTTCAAGATTATGGGGTGACATTGGGTTCTCCCAACCTTCTGCAATGCTGGTGTGTTCTTGTTGTTTTATTACATACTGTTTATTTCATTGGGTTTGTAGCTTCATCCATCTCCTCCGTTTTCTTCCCCCTCAGATCCATCAGCTCTGGTGGGATGACCTGTCCTCACCGCTCTCACTGGTCTGCCCTCAAGACCCAGCTCCGTTGTGGCACCTTTCCCGACCCTCTGGGCTAGACCCAGCATCCTTCCATTACTCCCAAGGCCCCCTGTTTACCGCACTGTATTGAAACCGTCTCCTTGGGTATCTGTCACGTATGTTCTTACATCCATACCTCGTACCGCTGTGCTTGGCACACACACGGTATCCAGGGAAGCTTTGTTAAATGCAAGCAATCTGAGCTACATTCATGCCAGGACATGGATGCGGAGGGGTTATAGGTGGCTGGAAATCTTGCAGCCACAGGATGAACGTTTAGGACTCACTCACGCCGAGGGGCTGTTTGAGGCTGTAGGGCAGACCGTGGGAAAGGCGCTGCGAGGGGACCCCAGGCAGCGCCCCCGCCCCGCCTGTCTCTGGCAAACCTCACTCAGCTCCGGAGTCTGGGGATAGAGATGGTGCAAGCTCAGGCCTGGTCCCGTCTCTTGGCCACTGCTTAGGACTTAGTGATTTGCAGTGCAGGAAAAGCCACGTGTGTCAGATACAGCAGCTCCCTTTCCGCTTCCTGCGTTCAGTCTTGAAGGGGCCCTGGGCCCTGCAAGTTCCAGGAGCCTGGAGCAGGGAGGGAGTGCTCCTCCACTGTGTGTTCCCAGGGACACGAGCCAGACAGAGGTGTTCCCCGTGGCTGGGTGGAGGTGGGCTTGGGTTCACTGCTTGGGTTCTCGAATGGAAACTCCGTCTGCGTGATGACTTGCCCCTGCCCAAGAAGTGCTGCTATGCTTGGGTGCGGAGGGCTAAACCCATATTTTGCAGAGAACAAGTCGGATCCACTTCAAGAGAGATTTACCAACTTGAGCTACAGACCTCAAGCTGAACATTCAGAACAAAAAGACAGAAGAAAGCCTTCACCAGAAGAAAAATAGTACCCCTCTCCAAGAGTTAGTGATCCTGACTTGAAACTTTCTCTGGACGCAGTACCGAGGGCGACAGGCCCTGTGGGGGACTGAATTCTGGAAGGAGTGTCTTGTAAAACGCAAGGAGACTGAAGTCCCGAGGTGGAAAAGGCAAGATGCTTGAGGTCCATCGAGGAGACCCAACAGTCGAACACGAGCTCTCTAGCAGGGAGAAGGAGCAGATGGAGGAGGCTCAGTCAATGAAAGAGAAAACATTCTGGGCCGAAGAAAATGTTAGACGCCAGAGGAAAAGGACATAACTCACTGGCCAGACTGCAGCAGTAAAGACAAGAGTCCTGCCGACTCCCGGCCAGGAAGCCGGCTCAGCCTTGAGGACCGTTCGGAGGGCACCGGGGTGCCCGGCACTGGAGGCCCGGGTAGCACCTGAGGGACCGCTGATCTAAGGAGCTGTGCGTCTTCCGTGCCCAGCCCTGTCAGCCTGGGGTCTTCCTTGCAGGCCAGAGAGCTGGTGTTGGTTGCTTTAGGAAGAAAAAAATCAGTATTTAAAGGTTATCGAGTTGTCAGTGGAATTGTCCCAAGGGCTGGAGAGTGAGGCTTGCAGACGCTGCAGCCAGGAACAGCGCCTAGAGTCACAGGGGACATTGGATCCGGCTGGATGCGGCTGCCCCGGGCAGGGCTGGCACCAGACATGCTGGCCCCAGGCCCACGGCACAGACCTGGGCTGCTGCTGGCCAGGGCCTCAGCCTTGCTGCAGCCGCCGCAGCAGCCAGCGAGCACTTCCTGTCTGGTCCTGGCTGTGCAGCAGTGCGTCAGTTACACGGAGTGGCGGGCCCAGGGCCTCCCCAGCTGCAGGGGGAGGGGCCGCGGCTGAGAAAGCAAACAGGTGACGTTCTCAGCTTGTTTAATGGGAGGTGGACCCCAGCCTTCAACGGAGACTGACAGCGTGCGGAAGTTCCCAGGCCTAGGAAAGAAAGGTTGCAGGGTTGCTAGTTAGGAAGAAAGCCAGATACGGCTTCTCCTGCCAAGGTGTCATTCCACGAATTGGCAGAAGAAGGCTGTGTTTAGACGTGAAGGGAGTACGTCCGCTACTCGCGCACACACTCAGGTGTGCAGTAGAGATGCAGCTGAGTGGCCCAGCAGACGTCGCGGACCAGGAGGGCGAAGGGCGTAAGAAACAGTGCTGAGCGTGAATCTCGCAGCAGGAAACGAGTGTATGGAAGCGGAGCGTGCCTGTGCGGCTGAAAATGCAAAGCAGGATTCTTAAAAAGAAGGATTATTCTTGCAGGGAAAATCAAGGAAACAGCCCAGAACTAAAAATTCCTGCCTATCAGCAAAGCTCAGGACTGCGGGCGGGGTCGCGCAAGGCGTTGGGGTGCAAAGTTACTGCGAAATCAGCCTCGTCTTTGCTGGCGAGGCGCTGGCGTGGGGGGCACGGTTATTTAATTTTGGTGAGGGTTTGGTTAGGACTGTTTGGAAAGGCCGGGAACCACAAACAGAATAGAAAAGCTGGTGTTCCCGAAATAACAGGGATTGAGGGTCATGAGGGGTAGACAGGCCACAGAGGGAGGGAGGGAGAGAGGCAGTATCAAGTCGGCCAAAGGGAGGAGAGGGAAAAGGTGGAACGAGTTAACAAGCAGCAAACAAAATGAAGGGAACAGGACAGCCAGAGAAACAGCCCACAATCAGTACTCTGAAGCCAAACTCACCTATTAAGGAACAAAGACAGCGGGGTTAGCGTCAGGCAAGGCCGAGGGCAAGAACAAAGCACAGAACAGGACAAAGGGGTATTGCATACTGACAGAAACCCAAAATACGGGGCCGTCTTTAATCTTTAAGCAATGAAATACATACAACAAAAACTGAGGATAAAAGAAAAACTTAATTAAAAAAAAGTATAATGCCAGAAAATATTAATTATGTATCTTTTCTAATTGGACGAGCTGGGGAAGCTGGGTTGCCACCTGGGATGCCCACGGGGGCCAGTCGGGAGTGTGGCGGGTATGTGACTGGCTGGTAGAAGGCAGTGGAGAGGACTGGATTGCACTGGGAACTGGAGAATGCATGCCTGGCCTAAAGGCACTGAGACTCATGCATTTAAAGCACTCTGCCAGCCAAGCAAAACATATCTGTACGGTGCAGGCTGCCAGTTTTCAACCTTGGAAACAAACAAATAAAAAAAATCAAAGTGTGTAGGTTATAAATAACACACTCATCAAATTTATACATTCTTCCTTAGATCTAGGGGTGGTTTACAGACGTTGGTCATGTGCTTTGTCACGGAAAACAAAAAGTAAAATTAAAGAGCTGTGATTGTGCTGGCAGTGGTATGTCATCTTAATTCGATAAAATTAGCGGTTAAGAAAAAAAGACGATTATTTTTAAAACACTGCTTTGGAATTCAGAGACACTTAAAATAATCTCTGCACCGGTAGAAAGTCAAAACAGAAATTTTAAATCGTCTAGAAATAAATGGAGGGAGGAGGGTTTTTAGCAAAATGCGTGGACTAGAACCAAAGCTATCCTCAGAGCAGAATGTGTAGTCATAGACGCTTTTATGAGTATGTAAGAAAAGAAAGACTGAAAATGTATGAGTGAAGTACTCAACTTACGAAACTAGGGGAAAAACGAAAGAAAAGAGAAATTAGTAATGATAAAAGCTGAAATAAATGAAGTAGAAAACTAAAATGGTAGAGAAGATAAGGCCAAACGCTAGTTCTTTGAAAAGGCAGATAATGGAAATTATCTCTGATTTTTTTTAAAAGAAGGAAAAATGTTAAATACGAGTAAGGATCTATTGTTCTGGATATGAAGGAAATGAAAACTGTAACAACATATTTGAAAAACTGGAGGAAGTGGATGAATTTCCTTCGAAATATAAAGTCACAGAATTATACCTAGAAAAAATAGAGACCTTGAAGTCCTGTCACTAGCGTTTAACATTGTTTTGGTGTTAATGCAATAAAGCAAAAACATCTTCTGGGTTAAACATGGAAAAGAAAACACAAGTTAGACCCAAGAATAAGAGAATTTGTGTGTAAGATAAATATAAAAAGCACAATAGCTTTTTTCTGTATCAGCAATAACTTGTTAATATTGGGGGGAAAAATCACAGGTGCCACGAAATATATAGGAAAATTTTAACGAGGATATTGTAGGATGTAAGGTGGAAAGTATTACATCTCATTGTGGTCCATAAAACAAGACAAAATAATGGAGAAACTGCACTGTGTTCCAGGATGGGCAGAGCTAATACTAAAAAATTACTAGTCCTTCTCCATTAATATGCCAGGATATGAAACTAATTTCTCCCCAGAATTATTTCTTAGGAAAAAAGGAAGCTCCTTACATTCAAGCCTCACAAGGTGTCATTTTTAACTGGGCATGTCCTTAATTACTTTATTCTGAATAACAAAGTAATACCTGGGGAAGCCGGACAAAATAACCTCAATGTGAGTTAATTTTAGAGTTTTAATTATAGAGTGGGTTTAGAAACAGGGAGACAAATTTAAAACAAATTTAGTCTTTTTGCCATGAGGTATGATCTCAGAGTTACAAGTGTTCCAGGTTGTTGACTTGAGGCTTTGAAAGGTTTTATGACAGCCCAGGAGGTGGTCAGGTCATAGAGGTCTCAAATACATGCCCACAGGAAGAGCGGTTAGGCATCAGCCTAATATCAGGCAAATATGTATTTGTGACTTGGTGTATAATTTTCAGTGACAGCATGATACCGTCACTGGATTCAGAAAAGCAAAGAATCTCAAGGAGCTTCCGTGGTTCTCTTGTGAATTGGAATAGACGGTTTAAAAGTAGCTCTGGGAGTGATGGAGGCAGTTAATAGAGGGGAGTGTGGAGAATCTGGACAAACATTTTCTTGAAATATGAGTATGGGGGTCAACATTTCTGGATGAATGTATTTTACATTATGTGATTTTAAATATGTATGTATACATAGAAATGTAACGTATTAATATACATTATATAACGCAGTGAGGCATCATGTGTCATTGTAATCTAACATATAGAGAATAATAAATGTGTGATTAAAGTATGTTTCATATGGAAACAGAGAATATGTATTATATACTAAATGCATGTATAATATATAAATTAGAGCGAGAGAGCCGGCCCTGTGCGGCAGTGAACGCTCACTCAAGGCGGTCAAGAAGCTTGTCTCTCGTTTTTGTTCTCTGCTCTCTGGGAAATGGGTCAGTCACTTATTTTCAGAGTCGGTCTATGTCAGGATTAAATGTGGCTGCAGGTGACAAGCTGAATGCCTGACCTGAGAAACCAGGAGCAAGTGAGATGGTGGTTTTAAGCGACGAAGTTGTGGGGAGGCCTGTCCTGAGACCGCGGTGGTGGGCCAGAGGGCTTGGTAAGGCTCAGCTGTCGCGCTCTTCTGCTGCCAGGTTAGAGGCGCCTTCGCGGGCAGATCCCACTGCTTATGGCAGGTACGCAGCCCGTGCGCGGGAGAGGCCCACCGAGGCGCGATCGCGGCACCTAGTGTTCACTCTCGCCGTTGCCTGACACCCCTGCAGGGTCTGCAGCTTTGCTGTCTGGTTTACGCTGGAGCCCTCTGCCGGTATTCCTGTACCGGCGTCCTGTCCCCGCAGAGTCACTCAGCTGGGCCCAGACCACGTTATGAACACTTGCTGAAACTTTGGTGTCTGCTCCCAGCACCTACTTCCCTCCTCTTTCAGGAATTCTCCTTGGGTAATTCACCATGTTTCCACTTTGAGTGGCTCAGCCAATCACCTCGACCCCAGTGAGGCAAGGACAGCAAAGACCCCGTCGGAATGGGATGTGAGGGGGCATTGCTGGGGCTTCCCCTTTTTGGCTGTTGGGGGGTGCAGGTGTGAGGCCCGGAGTGGTCAGAGGCATCCCGGGGCCGTGAGGCAAGGCGGCTTACTGATGCAGGGGCCGACGAGGAAGCGGGGCAAGGCGCGGAGAGGAGTGGGCGCTGAGGACGTCTCGCCCCTGAGCTGGACCTCAGGTCGGGCCCGCTCCCCGGCTTCTGGCTCTGCGTGCCAAAAACTTCTTTTTTTACTATGGCAAGCCCAAGCTGGGTTTTCTGTGAAGATTCATGGAGAACACATCTCCATCTGCAGCATTTCTGAAATTCTGCGTGAAATTTCGGAGGGACCTTCCTTAATCAGAGGCTCTCCTGTGGGCAGTTCATCCGATGACTGGCCCCGGGTGCTGGGGGCGCCTAGGGGAAGGATGAGGGCTGTTCTACTTGAAGAACAGAGGCCGGGGGAGTCAGAGCTGCCGGCAGGAACCCAGATGTCACGTGGAAGAGGCAACCCTTTTGCTGTTTTGTGGTTCCAGATTGTTTCAGAACTGGAACCACCGTGTGCTTGGTACTGAAGACAGCACTGAGCCGGGTGTACAGAAGGGTGTCTGGCAATGTGAGCTGCTCCAGAGTGGGAGCAGCAGGTGCGCTCGCTGGAAACACGCAGTGGTAACTGGAACAGGAGAGCTTAAAACAGCAACAGAAGCTGGACGCTCTCTCTGCTCCTGCGCGTGGAAGATTAGCCTACGTGATTTCTGTTTCTTCCAGTTCTGAAATAACACGATCTTGTGCCTCCTTAGGAATCACGACACATGCTTGCCAGGTGACCCTGGGCAGATGGAGAGGCCTCTCTGCCTTTGTTTTTCTTATCCGTAAAATGAAGACAACGATGCTTTGCCAGTCGAGTTTTGTGAGCCTCACGAGGGGAATGAAAATGCTTTGAAGACCGTGGAAAGGGCTGCTTGCATTTCTACACTGTGAGCGCCAGATTAAAGATTGTGGACAGTTCCTTAATGTTCTTTGGATGTTTTGACCTGTGGGTGGTTAAAGAAAGAAAAAGAAAGAAAGAAAGGAAGGAAGGGAGGAAACAGTGATGTTAATCCAAATAAATAGGATTCAGCTTGCCCAGTCCACCTAATTCTCTGTCACCAGTTACAAATTTAGGTGAATGCACCATCTTTTAATAGTGGAATTTGGGAGTTTCTCAGTGACGGCTGTGAGACAGAGCCAAGTGTCTCGTTTTAGGGAGACAGAGCTAAATCATGATCTGGGCTAGGTCATTCCACTTTGCACCAGGCCTCGCAAAGCCCACCTTTTCCCATCTTTCCTGGGGGAAGGCTGCCCCGGGAGAGGCGGATCTTTGAATTCACCACAGGCCCCCTGCACCCTCGGCTCCTCCTCATTCTTCGTGTTTGCTGCCTAGAGACCCTGGGGGTACCAGGAGGTTCCTGTGCAGAGATGCCAGGCTCTCGGGTTAGGCAGAGAGGATTTCATTTGACCCACACAATGGACCAGGAGGCTCCCGCAGCGTGCAGAGCGGATTCCGGGCCCAGCCGCTCCTCTGGCCACATCAGTTTCAGTGGAAACTAGCAAGTGTCCTGCCCGCTTTCTGCGCGGCAGCGGCACCCCGGGAGCTGCCCTTCCAGCGCCGGCTTGCATTTTGGCTTCTGGAGCTGCCTGAGCGCAGGGGCTGTTGGGGCCACCTGCATTTGAAGCTGGTCAGACTGTTACTGCTGTCTCTGTCCAGACAGTGCTGCTCTGTCTCCCGCCCTGCCCTGCCTGTCACCCGGCCCACAGCAGTCCCTGTGTCCTCCCCAGGCCAGAGCCCCTTCTGTGTGTCCAGGGCCTTTGTTCAGAAGCCCCTTCATGCTGGGGCGCTGTTCATGGTGGCCGCGGTCCAGGGTGAGGATTTGGGGAGAAGAACGCAGATTCACAAGTGTTTTAAACTCTCACCCAAGTTGCTAAGCAGGTGGGACATGAGCAAAATTAATTCTGCATTCTGGGGTAAAAAAATGTAAAATGAAGAGACAGAAAACACTCACCTGTGACAAAGACCATCTCCGAGCGTGGACCCTGCCGGTTACCTTTAATGCAGGAAATAAAGTGAGCACGTGGTCTGGTTCACCTGTGTGTGTGGGATTCTTCTGTGGTTTTTTGCATGAAAACTGTTTGTTTTGCAAAGAGGGTTTCCATTAACTTTACTGAGCGGTATGTACGAATCTCTAGAAAACATTCCATTGAGACGCTCCAAAAGGCAGTCCAGCTGTGGAAAAAATTACCAAGCGCCCCAGGCAAGGCGGGGCCCGAGGTCTGATAACAGACTCAGTTCCTTATGGCTGGCTTTTCTCATCCTTTTTTCTTTTATCTCGTTTGTTCCAAGTCCAAAGGATCGGTGCTGCCTGTAAAACTAACTGACCGTTGACTACCCACTGCCGCGCGGTTTCCGCAGACATTCTCATTTCTTGTTCTTAAACCCTGTTAACAGAGGGGTAGGTGCACAGGTTTAAAACAAAAAAATGAAATGGAGCAAGCCCTCATTACAAAAAGCTTGGCCCCTGCGGCCCCTCACCTCCCACCTCTTGTCCTGCATCTCGAAGGTACCGTTTCATCATGCTTCTGCTGCTTTGATGTTTAAGATAGACTTTTAGAGCAGTTTTAGGTTCCCAGCAAAATGGAGCAGAAAGTACCGAGAGCTCCCATGTACCCTCTGCCCTCACCCACTGTGGACACCCCTGCCAGAGTGGAACCCACTCTGACCCACCGTGGTCCCCCGGGGCCTGGAGTTCACAGCAGGGTTCGTTCTTGGTGTCTGTGGCTTCTCTGGGTGTAGACAGATGTCTGGTGACCTATATCCATCATCCCTTCAGACCTGGGCAGTCACTGATCTTTTTACTGTCTCCATAGTTTTGCATTTTCCAGAACTTCGTGTAGTATAGTTTCACCTCGGCTCCTTTCTCTTAGTTGCATGCATTTAAGGTTCTTCTGGGTCTTTTCGTGGCCTGATAGCTCATTTCTTTTTAGCACTGATTACTGTTCCATTGGCTGATGGACCACAGTTTATCCACTCCCCCACTGAAGGACATCTTGGTTGCTTCCAAGTTTCGGCAGCTACACTTAAATCTGCAGTCACTATCCATATGCAGGTTTTTGTGTGGACATAAGTTTTCAACTCTTTTGAGTAAATACCAAGGAGTGTAATTGCTGGGTTATTTGGCAAGAGTGTGTTCAGTTTCGTAAGAAACCACCAAACTGTCTTCCCAAGTGGCTGCACCGTTTTGCATTCCCACCAGCAAAGGATGAGCTCCTGTTGCTCCACTTCCTCACCAGCATTTGCTGTTGTCAGCATTTGGGGTTTTAGCAATTCTGATAGGTGGGCAGTGCTGTCTCGCTTTAGTTTTTCATTCCCTAGTGACACTTGATGTTGAGCATCTCTTCGTGTGCTTGTTTGCCATCTGTATTATCTTCCTTGGTGAAGTGTCCAGATAGTTTGCCCAGTTTTAATCAGGTGGTTCATTTCTTATTGTTCAGTTCTTTGTCCATTTTGGATAACAGTCCTTGATCCGATGAGTCTTTTGCAAATATTTTCTCCCAGTCTGTGGCTTGTCTTCTCATTCTCCCAACAACGCTGTTTATTTTTCAAATTTAGACATTTTTTGACTCCTGCTATGACAGATGAGGATTTAACTCATAACCTTTCACCTCCTCCCAGTGTCATAATATCACTCTTTTTAGTTCCTTTCTTGGTTACCTATGTTAATAATGTATTTCATCTTCATTTCTTATTTCATCAACTGTATGTAGTACCTTTGACTCCGCATTTGTAGGATGAGGCTGTATACTCGTCACTGCCAGCTCTCTGCTCCTTGTTTTCCACGACCCAGTTTCTTTCATCTGTCTTTAACTTTTTTTTTTTTTTTTTTTTTTTTTTTGCTAGCAAGGATGACAATATTCCAGTGTTCTGTAAAATAGTCTCCCCTCTTTGTGTTTTGGTCGTGACTACATCTATGCAGAGTCAAGTCATGTACTATGATCTGGTTACCTTTCTCAGGCAGCTTTTTGTTTTTATGGTTTTATGGGTTTTTTTCACTGTTTTTATTACATCCTCATTTTTTTTTTCATACTCTTCATCCAATGAGGTGTTCTGTTAAAGAAACTTCCCTCCTGAGGCACTTTGTCCTCCCAGCCCAGCGTGGACTTGTTCTCCGGACCTGCTCCATTGATCCCTTCTTGAGACTTGCCTCGACTGCTTTCCTCTGACAGGGCCGTGCATCCTGGATCCCTCATCCTCTTCTCTTTGGTTTCCTTCCTTGTTTTGCTGGCGCACATCCTCAAATAACTCCCTCAGAAAGGGTGTGGGCAGTTTAATTTTGCAAGTCTTTGCATGTTTGGAAATGTGTTTTCTACCTCTGTGATTGATTTATAGTTAGATTGGGTGTAGAGTTCTTGGTCGAAGATCATTTTCCCACAGAACTCTGAAGGCGTTTGCTTTGTTGTCTTTTAGAGTTCGGTATCGCTGGTACATGACGGTGCCAGTCTCCTCCTCAGGTCACACCCCTTTCATTCTTGGCGTTCTAAAACTTCAGAGACGATGTCTCCACCTCCACGTGGCTCTTGTTCTGTTTGTTTTGTTTGACATGAATTCTGGAGACTCATGTTCTTCAACTTTGTGGAGTTGTCTTGCGTCAGGTGATCGTTCCCTCTGCTCTGTTTCCACTGGTCTGCAGCTCTGGGACTTCTGTCAGTTGGTTGTTCAAGCTCCTGGATTGGCCCTCTGTGTTTATCTTTTCTGTTTTCACCTTGTTTCCATCTTGTTCTGCATATTGAGAGAGGTCCTTAATTTTACACTCCATTCTTTCCACTGAATCTTTTAATTTGACAAATGTCTTTTTGAGAGCTTTTTCTTGCATTATCTTTATTCTTTTTTCGTAGCATCCTGGTCTTGTTTTCATGGATGTGTGTCACCTTGAACCTCAATCAG
This sequence comes from Camelus ferus, assembly GCF_009834535.1. Classification (NCBI taxonomy): domain Eukaryota; kingdom Metazoa; phylum Chordata; class Mammalia; order Artiodactyla; family Camelidae; genus Camelus; species Camelus ferus. Next base: position 17,855,320 of record NC_045711.1, on the reverse strand, counting down.
TGAGACCTTCCTCAAGTGCTTTAACTTAAATTAGCCTTCTTAGTACTTTAAATGTAAGTTAGCCGCCTTCTTCTCTAGTCCGCTCCCATCAGCCCAGGGCCTTTGCACGTTCTGCTCACACTTTCCTAGCCTTCCTTTCTCCCTTTTATGTGGTTGGAGATATTTTTGTGATAATTCACTTATGCTTATCAGGTGAGTAGTGTGATACTCAGACGTTGCGCAGAGGAGAGGTCCGTGTCTGAGAGTAAACTTGGGAGCCAACCTGTGTAGAGGCGGGATTTAAGATCGTGGGATTGGGTAGACTCATCAGAAAATACTTGTAATAAGAGAAGAAAAAAGGCCCCAGGTGTAGATCTGAAGAATGCTAACATGCAGAGAGTGGAGAGGGGAGGAACCAGACGGGGTGTCTGCTGAGGGAGGAGGAAGCTAGGTCAGTGCGACATCAGAGGCACGTTTGAGGAAGGAGGGTATGGTTCCAGCTGTGCCGCGAGGACTGGGGACGTGCGCTGCGCTGGGCACGTGGAGGTCATCGCTGGCTCAGCAGTGCTTTGGCTGAGCCGTGGGAGTGGGCAGACGAGGGGGTGGGGAGGAAACGAAGACAGCAGTGCGCACAGCTGGTTGTGGGGAAGAGGTGAGTCAGAGGCGCTGCAGGGAGACGTGGATTCAGGTGCTTTCTTAAACGGAAGAGGATTAAGCACAGTCAGAAGGGTTCATTGGAAACAGGATGATGTTTCAACACTTCGCAGGTGTATTGCGGGCACTGGGGAGGGATACTGACTGGAGTTCAGTAGGGGTGGAGACCAGGAACACCCCGAAGGTGAGTACTGTCGTGACCTTGAAGCCAAGGGAAGAAGTTTGCCACTGACGCAACAGGACGAGAAGAAATACGTACAGATTCTGGAGCAGAAAAGTGAGTTATTTAAGGGGTGTCGATCCTGAACGTGGCAAAGGTGGAGGAAGCTGAAATCAAGGAAGAGTCGTGACAACGTTTCAGAAATTTAGACGGAACGTTCTGAGGACTTAGACCAGGTTCAAACTGAAAGGAAAGGAAAGATACGGAAACACTTCCAGAAACCGTTAATAGGTTTGAGTGACCGACTGGTTGTTTACAACAAGAAAGGGGGAGAAAGTTTCATAGATGTTCCCAGGGTTCCTCGAATGGGGGAACCTGAGAAACAGCGGGTGCCCATGTCAGATGTGGAAAGTGCCTCTCAAGAGGGATGAAACGCACGGGAGGCCACATTTGACGACGAGGAAATTATTGGAACTTTCTGAGAAAAAGTACGTGAAGCCTGGTAGGAAAGAACGACCTAGTCTAGATTTCTAGAAACAGAACAGGCAAGTCTCCTTGTGTTTAGGCCGCGGGGCGGCAGTTGTGTGAACCGCCGCATATGTCTCAGAGTCCTTGGAGAGTAAATGAAAGATGAATCCTTTACCTCAGGATGCCGCATTCCCGTCACCCCTGCACGTCAGGCAGAACAGCCCCGTAGCACATTCTCTGCACGAGATGAGATCAGAAAGGGACTGAAAATATTTTATTTTCAGCTCATGAGAATTACTGCCTCAAAGAGGCACCTGATCGATGATTTAAATGATCACACTATCGTTATTTCAGACATGCTTTTTGTTCTCTGAAAAGATTAATTTTTTCCCACCCACTTCTCTTCTTGTATATTGTTATGATATTCCCCTCCTGGTTTTTTTTTTCTTTATTGCATAAATGTAAACTTTTAAAAAGAAACAGGAAGATTACCGTCTGGCCAGCTTCACGCTCATCTGGTGTCAGTATCCTCTCTTCCTGCCTCGCGCGTGTCTCTGCGAGCACATAGTCTGATGCACCTGTGGTCAGCCACAGTCGAATGTCATTCTTCACTTGGCATTGCAAAATGTAGCAGATCCCAACATGCTTTTAAGAATTGCCAGTATTAGGTGGAGCTTGCTTTAATTTCTTGCTGTTGGGAATGGTGGCAATAAGTGACCATCTGTCAGGACGGGAAGGAGACAGAAAAAGTCAAGGTGTCGGCTGAGCCAATCCTTGTCCCCTCCCCCAGACTTCCCGCCACCCCTGTCGCCCTTGCCAGGCTGCGCCAGGTTAGGGAGCACGCCCAAGACGTCGTGCTCTGCAGTGATGCTTCCTGAACTCAGAACTGGAGACTGCGAGGTGGCACCCCTCCAGCTGGCTATGTTGTCAGCTGTACGACGCCCCCACCAGTGCCCATGCCGGGCGTGTCTGGGCACAGATGGGGGAGTGAGCCCCTACCTTGGCTTGGTCTGATTATGAATTTTAGCAACTTTCTCAGCGTAACCTCTGCTAATTACAGTTTCTGAAACAATGTGTCCGAAAGTGGCAAGGACTTTTTAGAGGAGAGAAGACAGTTACACTGAACTTCAGGTGATGAGAAGGTGGCTAGGGCCCTTGGAGAGAAAAGGAGAGAGGTAGCGACAGCCCAGCCGGACGGGGTGCTTCGTAATCCACCCCTGGATGTGCTGCGTCAGTGTGCTGTGGTTTGTTGGGAACGGATTCCTGGTGGTTTAGGTAAGGCTCGGTCACACCCGAGTGGAGGACAGACAGGTGTGTCCGGGAAAGGAGGGGGTTTCGCTGTCGCTGGGACTGAGGGCAGAGCTGGTCTCCCGTCCACTGTGAGCCTTCCCGTCTTCAAAACCAACACGAGACCGAAAAGGAGCCTTCGCTTCGGTGGCATCATTCGGAACGCTGATGCCTCTGTGACAGTCGTGGGCTCTCGGCCTGGCCTCTTCCCACCAGAGGTGTGGTGAGACCGCAGTCTCCTTCCAGTTTGCATTCCGGTCCTTGCCAAGATTCCTCCTCTCTCGGGGCTGGTGTTACGAAAACGTTTTACTGCTGAGTGATTTTCATCTTCATTTGACAAGAATCACAAAACACATCTTTTCTTCTTCGAGCGTTCAGACTGACGTGGGCGGGCCACCGGGACACCTGCCCGCGTTACATGAGTGTCACGGGACTCCCAGCTTTCCGGCAGCTTAACTTGAGAAAGTCAACTTAAAGACCATCGCGTTCCTCTATGTGAATGTGACAGCTTAGCCTTGATTGTGTCAAAGTTTCAGAAGCACTTGGCTGCTGGACACTTAGCAGGGGACACGACCCACCTTCCCGTCATCCCCTCGGGTTCCGGGATGCTTGGAGATGCAGTTGCTCATGTCCCAGGAGCTGTCTTGGCAGTGGTTTGGAGCCCCTTCTCCACGGTGGTTTCTGCTTCTGCCTCCTCGCACTGGGGCCTCCGCCAGTCTGTGGACACGTCCCTGCCCCCTGCCCCTTCCTTAGAGGCCTCCAACCCATGGTGCACTGTCAGGCAGGTTACTGCCGTCGGCCTTCATTCATCACGTGGCCTTCGAGTTAGTAAAAGAGGTCCAGATTTTTCATCATATACTTTATCCTCTGAGGTGGGTTTCACTTCTAGAGCATTTGGGAGATGGCTGTCTGGGTTTTCACCCCTAGAATTTTTTTGACATTATCCATAGTAAACAGTATAAATGAAAACTAAAGATATAGCATAAATGAAGATTAAAAATAATTATAGTAGTGTAGATGAAAAGAAGAAATAATTCCTTACCTTACATTTCCCATTCTAAGTTCTGTATCTTTTCTCCATGTGATACGAATCTGTTTTAACATTTAAAGCCATTCAGCCGATGTGAATCCTGGGCCCGTGTGCCATGCGTTCTTGTTCCTCTATGAATATACATGATCGCAGCATTCCCACTGATGTTAAAAACCGTAAGTTTGGGAGTTTGAGACTTACAAAGGTTAATCACTATATATGAAAATAGATTAAAAAAACAAATTTCTTCTCTGTAGCTCAGGGAACTGTATTCAGTATCTTGTAATAACCTTTCATGGAAAAGAATATGAAAATGAATATATGTATGTGTATGCATGACTGGGACGTTGTGCTGCATGCCAGAGATTGACATATTGTAACTGACTGTATTTCAATTAAAAAAGAAAAAACAAACCCCTAGGTCACTGGATCAGATCCATCTCCCCAGAGTATTATTGGGGTCTTCTGATTTCTTCATCAAATCTGCACTCAGTCAAGATAGGCTGCTGGTCCTTTTTTTGGAGCGTTTGTTTAGGGAGTCACAGTGATCCTGTGTTTTGTTGAAAGGCTGTTGTTCCGTTGCCGGGACTCTCAGTTCAGAGGTGCTACATTGCGGGTTACAGAGAGCCCGGCTCACGGTGGCTGAGGAAGGGAGGCCTGGGAAGGCCGGCTGGGGCCCACGGCGCGCCGAGACCTCGGTGACCTTCCCTCTCCCCTGCGTCCTCACCTCCCTCTTGCCGTGGTGATTGCCAGCCGTCCCCAGACCTACCCAACCCTCTCCCGCGTCCAGTATGTTTCGGAAGCTCGCCCAGGGAAGCTGCTCCTTGAGTTCCACTGACCTTCACGGAGGGCGTGCCACGCCGTGGACCAGCGGCCACGGCTGGGGTGGGGTTGTGCTGAGCAGCTCGGCTTGGGGTCAGCTTCCCCCAGTACAGGGCTGGGGCGGGTCTAGGAACCCCCGTCGGAGCGGCATGGTTACCTGGGTGTGGGGGGAGAGCTGGAGGAGGGGCAGCAGCCGCTCTGGCCCCTGTGCCTGTGAGCTGCTGTCACTGGGTTTCATTCATTAAAGTGCTCGCTGCGTTTCGTTCACTTCTGCTTCTGTGTCTTTAGGGGCTGCGCCAGCAAGCAAGCGGACAGGCATCCCCACCCCTCGAGAACTTTCCGTAAGTGTGCCGAGAGAGAGGACGGCGCCGCGCGGCGCCGCCAACCCGAGGAAGTCGGCGTCCAGCCCGACGTCCTCCAGCGCGCCCACCCCAACCAAGCACGCGCGGGCCGCCCCCGCGCGGCCCCGGCAGGAGCAGGAGGGCGCGGAGAAGGCCGTGCTCGAGTCCCAGGTGCGCGAGCTCCTGGCAGAGGCCAAGGAGAAGGACAGCGAGATCAACAGGCTTCGGAGCGAGCTGAAGAGCTGGGGGGAGCGGCGGGCGCAGAGCGCGGGCGCGCCGGCGGGGGCGGCGGCAGGCGCGGAAGCCCCGGTCCGGGCGCTGGAGGAGAAGAACAGGAGCTCCGAGGAGGCGCTGGCCGAGCTGCAGGAGGAGAACCGGGCCTTGAAGGAGAAGCTGGCGTACTTGGAGCACTCCCCACACTCGGAGGGGGCCGCGAGTCACGCCGGGGACAGCAGCTGCCCGACGTCCATCACCCAGGAGTCGAGCTGCGGGAGCCCAGCGGGCATCGAGTCAACCGGTGACAGTGACGCGGAGCAAAGGAACACGCAGGGAGGCGCGCTGCGGACCTCGGGCTCCTCCAGCAGCGATGTTACCAAGGCCTCCTTGTCCCCGGATGCCTCGGACTTCGAGCACATCCCCGCCGACGCCCCCAGCGGGCCCCTGTCCCCCGCCGGGAGCCTGTTCAAGAGCCCCGCGTGCTCTGCGGCCGGCGGGTCCCCGAACACCGCAAGCGAGCTGTCCCTGGCGTCCCTGACGGAGAAGATCCACAGGATGGAAGAGAATCAGCACAGCACCGCGGAGGAGCTGCAGGCCACGCTGCAGGAGCTGTCGGACCAGCAGCAGATGCTGCAGGAGCTGACGGCCGAGAACGAGAAGCTGGTGGACGAGAAGGCGCTGCTGGAGACGTCCTTCCAGCAGCACCGAGAGCGGGCGGAGCAGCTCAGCCAGGAGAACGAGAAGCTGATCGCCCTCCTGCAGGAGCGGGCGAGGGGCGAGGAGCCCGGCGCGCAGGAGGGGAAGATCCTGGAGCTGGAGCAGAAGTGCACGGAGATCCTGGAGCAGGGCCGCTTCGAGCGCGAGAAGCTGCTCAGCATCCAGCAGCAGCTGACGTGCAGCCTGCGCAAGGCGGAGGAGGAGCACCGGGCGGCCCTGGAGATGGTGAAGCGCCTGAAAGAGGAGAACGGGCGCCTGAGCGCCTTCCTGGAGCTGCAGCGGCGGGACGGCGGCGCCATGGCCACGACCCTGGAGGAGTGCCGCGCCGCCCTGGAAGGGCTCAAGGTGGAGAATGGGTCCTTGAAGGCGCACCTGGAGAAGGAGAAGCAGAGCGCGGTGGAGACCGGTCCCCCGGGGCAGACAGCTGAGGGCTGCGAGGTTCAGGAGATGCTGAGAGTAGCTCGGGCGGAGAAGGAGCAGTTGGAGCAGTCCTGCTCCGAGCTCAAACAGGAGCTGCTGAAGGCTCGCGGTGAGGTCAAGCATGTTTCAAGCCTGCTGGCCAAGGTAAGGGGCTTGCTCTTTGCTCATCCTTGTCAGCATGACCCCCCTGGACCTGTAGTCACAGAGCACAGGGAATCATTTGCTCAATTCCATTCATAATCCAGCATTCTGGCCCCAAGATCCGTCAGAGTCCAGATGGATTGGGGTTGCAGAATTGAAGCACCCCTATTTCTGACTAGAAGCTGTAGAACATGCAGTGGGGGTATCGTGAGTCCCAGGTAGGGATAAAGGACGTCATGGAAGACAGCCCAGAGTCCAGTGCCCCGGGGGGGACACCCAGAATAACATGGATAAAGGAGGGCAGTGCAGTGTAGGAGGACTTCTTGGAAGAGGTGGCAATAAGCAGAATTTCAAAGAATGAGAGCCATCCAGGTCTATCGGTTAGTATACTTTGCGCTCCTAGGAACAGGAAATTAAAATTACCCCAGGTTTCCCAACCAAGTAATAATATAACCACTGTTTCAGTGTTTTCTTCCAAATATATGTGTGTGTCTATCCCATGAGTTAAAAATAACTTTTTGAGGGGCTGGGGAGAGGTAATTAAGTTTATTTATTTATTTAGTTAGTTTTTAATGCTGATACTGGGGATTGAACCCAGGACCCCGTACGTGCTAAGCCTATGCTTTACCACTGAGCTATACCCTCCCCCTTAAAAACAATTTTTTGAGTCGTACATATTACTAACTTTTCAAAAGTTTGATGTTTTTTTCAGAGCACATCCTGATCATGAACTGTTCTTCCACACGTGATTTTGAAGGCCAGATGGTGCTCTGTTGTGTGAATAGAACTTCACTGGTCACCTGTTGTTGAACGTTTATATTCTTTTCCAGTCTTTCCATAGTGTGAATCCTTTTTAAAATAATCCCTCTCTGATGATTTCTTTAGGAAAAATTCCTAGACGTTGACTTACTAGATGTCAGAGCATGGCCATTTTAAAGATGGTTCTAAATACGCTTGGCCAGGTTGGCGTCCACAAGTGTCACCGCGGCGTGCTCCCACCAGCAGATCAGTTCGCACGCCCCCTACCCCTTGCCAACACATGGTGTCAGGTTGCTGGGTCTTTCAAGTCTGGTCTTTTCCTTCTTTTTCCCTTCTGTTTTTCTCTTGGAAAGCTCTTCTCCAACCCCAGGTCAAATACATGACTGCTTACTTTCATTTTGAAAAATAATCCTTTCATCAGTCTGGAGCTTTGTTCCTTGGTGAAGATGGCAGGTAACTGTGTGATAGTCACACAGCAGTGCTGGGGAGGTGTGGACAGGTGGCTTCCAACCTCCCATCTCCTCTAGGCTCTGGGTCTGTGACTCAGGGGTCCCTTGGTGAGTGAGGTTAAAGACATCTTCCCACCTTATTTCAGGCGTTATCACTGTTTTAAAAAACAAATTATGCCAGGAACCCCCGGGGGATTTCTCCTCATGTTTCATCCACCTTAAGAAGAGTCAGTTACAACCTGATTGTGGCTCTGGGCCGCCTGCTCTGAGTGGTGGGCAGTGTTGAGTTTTTATCGTTGTCTGTGTTCTGAGCTCACAGCATTTTATTCACAGTGTGGAAGCAGTTCCATCAGCAGCACTAGCCAGGTGCCCACGTGAGCTGTAGGTGGTTCATTGGTGGCTCTACATTAAGATTGCATGTCTGTGGGATACGTCCCCCTGCCGTTAGTTGTAAAATGTTTAATCTTTCAGGCAACCTTCTTAAGGTCCCCCCTCAATCCCTCATCTGTCTCGTTGATATTTCTGTTGGCGATACATTAAGTACATGTGTCAGTGAGAAATAATTTGGTGTCTTAAAACAATAGCTTGTTTTTTCTGATATAGTTATGTAATCATTAGAGAAGGTTTGGAAAATACGGTGAAGTAAAAAGAAGAAAATAAATATGTTAAATCTCATTCCTTGGGAAAAAACCCTCCCAGCGTTTTGCTGTTTGTCTTTTCAGACGTTTTCCTAGTTTATGCACTGGTTGGCACGCATACAAACTGGTATCAGCATAATTACGACGTGTAATCTTCGAATTCAGAATAGAGTCGGTCACTCCACATTCCATGGACGCAAAGCCCCAGTTGGATTAGTTTGTCAATTCTGCTGTTAATCTTTTTTTTTTTTAAACACTGTGTTTTTTTTGGTTTGATTTGTTTTTTTTTTTAGTTTTCTTTGGTGGGGAAGGTAATTAGGTTAATTTTTATTTACTTACTACTATTTTTTTTTAATGGAGGTACTGGGGGTTGAACCCAGGACTTGTGCATGCTAAGCATGTGCTCTAGGACTTGAGCTACACCCTCCCCCTCCCTGTTAATCTATTTGATTAATTTGTTTCTACTTTTATCTTTATTAATTCTTTCATCCAGCTTTTTGTATTTTTCTCTGGTTTCTTCCTAGTTTCTTGCGTACAATTCTTTGTTCATTTAAGTTTATCCTTTTTTGGTTGATAGTGAAAGTATTTAAAGGTATGAATTTATCCTTTATGATAGCTTTGGCTAAATGAAGATTATAAAATCTAGACTTTTCTGGGATAAACGAAGTCTAATTTGGAGAAAAAGAAAAAGCATTTGCATCCTCTGTAGCGTACAAGGTGCAGCATACGTGTTTTAAATCAAGCTGTGGGCTATAGTGTATATATATGTAGTATATATTCACCTATTCCGTGTCTTTATGCACTGCTTGCCGAGAAGAATTAGCAAGTACTTGGCAGGAGGAGGAAAAGGCCCTAGCTGGCATTTTGATGTGAGAGTCAGAGCTGAGAGGTGGGAGACATGGTGTCACAGTTTCTTTTGTACGAATCAAGACCCTCGGTCTGTGATTTTGTGCTGGCTTCTGTGCATGGGGACGTTAATCTGTAACTGCAGTAAAGTTGTGACTTGTACTCATCTTCACGCCCTTTTCTGTTACGGAAAAGAAGTAAAACCAGACCTCCTGGGCGACTACTAGCTTACTGCAGCCCCACAGCAGAATATCGGCTCCGTCACCAGCAGCCATGAACTCAGATAGTGAGATGCAGGGACTCCTGCCCAAAGGCCACCGGAGCACTTTTTGCCCAGAACTGTAGTGAGGATATAAAGTATGGGGCTGGAAGGTGGAAAGGCTGGGTCCTCCCGACTCGGCTGGCGGTTAACTTGGGGGCCTCGGGCCCCTCCCCGGTGAACAACAGAAGCGTGGCGGTGGAGGAATCCCGGACTTGTGCCTGACTTAAAGGGTGTGCTTTCAGCTTTTCATCACGAAGGATGTCTGGTAGGCACTTGCTGTATACCTTTTAGTGAGTTATTCAAGTCTTTGGCTGTAAGTGTTTTGTCTTTGCTTATTTTTTTTTTAAAGGATGGATATCGATTGTTTCCTCCATCTGCTAAAGTCTTACAGATCTCTTCCCTTAATTTTATTATTTTTATTGATTTATTTTTTGATGGAAGTACTGGGGGTTGAACCCAGGACGTCGTGCATGCTGAGCACACACTCTATCACTGAGCTATACCTTCTCTCCTCCATCTGCTAGAGACCTCAGACACCTGTAAGGTCTCTGCTGTAGGGCTTGGGCAGCTCCGAAGCTCTCATAGGTTTCCTGTAATCGTGCTGGCTTTTCTCCTTTAATATGTGAGCAACGTGAATTGGCCCCTTTTCTTGTCTTCTGAATTGAAGTTTAGCTGGTTTACAGTGTTGTGTTAGTTTCTGGTTACAGGATAGAGACTCAGTTATACACACATACATTCTTTTTCATTGTACGTTATTATGAGCTATTGAATATAGTTCCCTGTGCTGTACAGTAGGACTTTCTTATCTGTCTGTTATATACATGGTAGTGTATGTATCTGCTGATCCCAGACACCGAGCTTATCCCTCCCTACCCCCTTCCCCTTTGGTAACCGTAAGTTTGTTTTCTACGTCTGTGAGTCTGTTTCTGTTTTGTAAATAAGTTCGTTTGTGCCTTTTTTAGATTCCGCATACAAGTGATGTTGTATGATATTTGTCTTTCTCTGCCTGACTTAGTGTGATGATCTCCAGGTCCGTCCATATTGCTGCAAGTGGCATTATTTCATCCTTTTTTATGGCTGAGCAGTGTTCCATAGCACACATGTACCATGTTTTCTGTATCCAGTCACCTATGCTGTGAATGAGGATAACAGACTCTCTGAGGCGGTCCCGTGTTAAGGCAGCTTTGCCTTCCTGGCTCTGTTCTAATTATCCAGTTCCCGGGGCGTCACTGGACACTTTGCACGGAGCTTTGAGACGCAGCACCCTTCAGCCCGAGCAGGGTGGCTGTCCGCTTGGCCGCCGGGCAGACCGCTCGGCGCTGAGCAGCTCTGGCCCTTGAGCTCTGCGTCCGTGCACCCGATCCCCTAGCAGAACGGGAGTATTAGCAGAAAAGAACAAAATAACCTGTTGACCAAGAGCAAAGGCAGTGCCAAAGCGTCCTGTGATTTGACAGATTAGTGAATCTACAGAAGTTTCCAGCTCGGGTAAGTTACTTAAGTGACTCAGATACTATTAGAAGAGCCTCTGAAAAGCCTTCAAATGTCTTTTTCTCCCCCTCCGCCCCCCGGTGCGGGGCAGTGGTTCCTCATCCGGCGAGTGGGGAGTTGGCGGGGCGTGCCCGTTGGCGGGGCGTGCCCGTTGGCGGGGCGAAGGTCTCGGAGGCCCCTCATCCTCTCATCTGTCTCCGGCTGTTTGCGGATATCTCCATTCTCTGAGTTCAACCTCTCTGACACCCACCTTATAACTTCCCTGGCAGCTTAACGTGTGATTACATGACTTAGCTTTGCGCAACTCTGAGGATCTGATTTCCCCAGGATCCTGGAGTCTCGGCCTCCTGCGAGTGCACGTGCCGGCCTAGCCCGCCCGCAGCGGGGACTCGGACACGATCATTGTTTTTCTAGACTATCGTGCAACCCAGGTTTCCTTTTTTTTTTTTTTTTTTTTTGACTTTCAAGTTTCTAGTCATTTGGGATCTTGATTTCAAGTTAGAGAATTTTTATAAGGCTTGGAACCTAGAAGTTGTAAAAGAAAACACTGATTTTTTTTTACCCCTCCCCCAAGGTTGGAAGGTTCTGGGTGATGTCCTTAGAAATTCAGTTCTTTCTACAAAAACTCAGGTGTCTCTTCCAGTGGAATAAGGGGGTTATAAAGAAACACATGCTGTGAGTGGTCGGGGAAAACGAGAGGTGACATGCTCATTGTGTGTCCTGCGTTGGTCACCAGGCCGAACTGATTAGCGTAAAGACTGGCCGCAAATGGCAAAAGCAGAATTTGAGAGGAAGGTGTGGCAAGGAGGTGGTCGTGTAGCTGTGCCTGAGAATAGGAGCCTCCAAGGCCTGGAGAGAGCTTGGAACGGGGCTTAAGAAGCCGGTGGCCCATGAGGAACCCCAGTGATGCTTTGGACTGTGAGAGGCAGAAACCCCGGGCATCAGTGCCCCAGCTGGCAGGTGTTCCCTCGGCCCCTGTAACCGGGAGCCTGGAGGTGGTGGTCAGTGGCCGTGGTCCGGGCCGGCGTAACATCACGGCTCCCGGCTGGCAGCTCCGTGACCCTCTTCCCTCCAGGGTGCAGGCCAGCATGGTGTCTTCAGCAGCAGGTCCCCACGGTCCTCACAGGCAGGGGCTTGGCAGGTCCCCGACACCCCTATCCTGGGGGGAGAGCACTTTCCCCGGGAGCCCTCAGCAGCCCTCCCTTTACCTCTGGTCAGACCCTCCCTCAGGTCACAGACCCTCCCTCAGGTCCTCTTCCCTGAAATCGCAGGATCACAGCCTGATTCCTGAACAGAGTGGGGATTCTTGGTAAGAGAAGAAGGGGGAATGACATCTGGGTAGCTGAGAGCATTGGCCACAGCCAGCAGGACCCCAGGTAGTCACTTCTCCACCCCGTCTGCTTCCACCGCCAGCCTCGGCCCCTCCACCCTCCTCCCACCCCCCAGGCCCAGTTCTTGCTGTGGGTGTCTCTGGGGGGCTGTCTCCGCCCCCTTCCTCCCCATCCCCAAGGTCCTGTCTTGGGCTTTAGGTCTCAACCACGGTGTCACTTCTTCAGAGAGGCCCCGGGCTCCAGGGGTCTGGAGGACCTGGGCATCCAGCGTGAGCTCGGCCCCGTGGTCCACCCCCGGTGCCCCCGAGGTGCTGCGCATGGCTGTATCTGTTTGGCGGATCACTTCCCCTGCAGGAATCACCGACTGGATGCTGTTGGGGTAACTGGTGAAGACTGGGCTGTTTCAGCTGCAAACGTGGAAATTTCAGTGCGTTTCAGTTCAGGCGATTCTCCCATCACCCCGGTGCCTTTGCTGACAGGAGCTCAGCCGCCCTTTCGGTCCGGGTCCTGGGGCTTCTCGCGGGGAGAAGTGTGTAAGGCACGCGTGCAGACGGAGCCTGTTTCCCCTGGAAGCAGAGGGCTTTGGGAATAACCAGGCTAGATGTGTTAGATGTAAAAGCAAACAGAAAGCAACACCTTCCTCACGGCGAAGTTACTCAGCCCGCGCACCCACTGTCACGCTAGGTGCACTCTTAGCTCTGCGGCTGGTATGTCTCCCGCGGATGCTTGCTGGGTGAGCCCAGTGGATAAATGAATGGAGGAGCGCTGTCAGAGGAACCTGCAGCAGGATTAGGGGAGAGAGGGGCTAAAGGCATGTCAGTGTTACAGGGCGTGTCAGTGGTAAAGGTCGGGGCGGCGGGCGTTACCAGCGCCACCGGCTGCTGTCCGGTGCTGTCCCTCGCCGGTGCCCTCGGCCTTACAGCGCTTAACTCCCGTCATCACCTAGCGCTCAGGCTGTAGGTGCCTCTGTCATCCAGTGTTTTTCGGTGGAGGCCCCTGAGGCAGAGAAGGATTGCATCCCTAGGCTTGACTCATTAACTGGTGAAGACCAGGATTCGAAGTTCTGGGTCTGACTCCAGAACTCTTACGCTTTTTGGGGGGTGGGGTGGATAATTAGGTTTATTCTTTAATGGAGGGATGGGGACTGAACCCAGGACCCCTCATGCTAAGCGCGGGCTCCACCCCTGAGCTCCACCCCCCAGAACCCCTGTTCTCAACCACTGACCTTCACTGCCTCCTGGTTACGTGAAGATGGAGCAGAGACCGCCCGCAGCAGACCCGGGGGCCCCGCCGCTCGGCAGGCGCACAGCCAGAGCCTGCTGGTCTGAAGGAAGCAGCCTGTGGCGTCTCGATGAACTAGGTGATGTTCGCTTGATCGCAGACAAAAAAGAGGAACTCACAGCGAAAACCTGAGTCACCGAGACATGTCCTGTTGTTTCATTTATAACCTGAATCTCGGGGGGTGGGGGGAAGGTTCTCAGTGAGCCAGGTGTGCTGGTGGGGGCGGGGACGGCAGGAATGTTGCCGAAGAGAACAGCAAGTTCTTGGCCTGACCGAGGAGTGACGAGGCGGTTTGCAGTGGTTGGAGGGCACAGGCAGCCACCTGCACTGGGGCCGGAGGGACTCAGCCGGGCATCCGGGTGGGCCCGGAGGGGTGGTGGCCAGCCAGGGATGCTCTGCAGTGTCTGCAGTGGGCAGGGTGCCCGGCCAGGCCCCCAGGACTGCCCTTCCCTGGCCGCGGGTGGTGATGGCCGCTGACTGCCCCCTGGGGTCTCTGCCCAGGGCTTGCTGTCTGTGGGGAGAGCTGCCTCCTTCTCCAGGGTAGCTGCACCCATTGGCCGACCCACGGGGGAGGGGGGGGAGAAAGGCCAAGGCCCTGCTTCAGTTTGGGGCGACTCTGCAGGGTGCCCCAGTGCAGGGCCCCTCGGGATCAGCTGAGCCTTTGCTGTGACTGCCCCGCGGCTCCCCCTCCTCTTCCACCGGGTCTGGCTTCCCCAGGCCCCGCAGGGGTGGGTCCCCAGAGCACTCATGGTGAGTTCTTTGTGCCGAGCTGTCTCAGAACCTATTTCCCTGGGAGCAGACCTGTGACAGTACCTTTCCTCGGTTTTGTGTCTGACAGGCCAGAGGAAAGGTGGTGACCCTCGCCGAGACTCCAGCCCCGTGTGTCTCAGGCCGAGCCCTGCAGGACGTCCCACCCCAGTGGCCTCTGCTGCCGTCTGCCTTTGGTGGTGTTCCGAGCTCAGGGACCAGTCTTGACTGCCCCCTCCAGGGCGGACTGGTGCTCCCGGGAAATTCACTTGAACCTATTTTGCGATGCAATTCTGCACAGCCCATTTCTAGAGAAAGCTGATGTTCGAAGATGAGAGGTGTATGAAAGTGACTGCTCTTTTTAAGAGGGAGCCCTGAACCTGGCCGGGAACCTCGGAGTGCACGGTGCCGGTCTGAGCTGCTGCGTGAAGTGGAGCGTTCTTTTCAAGTGGTTTCATTTCTCTTTCTGCCCATTAGTTGCTCTGTAGAACGAATGTAAAAATACCTGCCTGTGACCGCCCAGCCCCTGCGGGAGAGCTGTGGAACTACTTAGGGACTGGCATTTTCTTTCTTTCTTCTTTTTCTTTTTCTTTTTATTGACGTCTACTCAGTGACAGTGAGCCCGGCCGCTCTGCAGAAAGCCAGGGTCTGACTCGACGCGGGACTCACAGGTGCCTTTGTGGCTGCTTTTTACAGGCTGCTGGACGTCAGCCTGCTCCCTTTTTTTCTTTAATTTTATTTTTTACTGAAGTGTAGTCAGTTAACAGTGTTCGTTTCAGGTGTGCAGCAAAGCATCAGTCATACAGGTGCATACATAAGTATTTTCATGTTCTCCTTCATTATAGGTTATTATAGGAAGTTGAACACAGTGCCCATGCTGTGCAGTAGGACCTCATTGTTTGCCCATCTTATACAGCAGTGTGTCTGCTCATCCCGAACTCCTGATTTATCCCTCCGCCCCTCTCCCCTCCTCTTTCTCCTTGAAAGTGGTCTTCTATTTACTGAAGTAGCTGTCGTAGGGTGAAGACTTGGTGTTTTCCGTGTGTTTTGGTTTTCTTGGACCTGCAGTGCATCGCCGTCTAGTCCCGCACGCTCGGAGACATAAGGCAGTCAGGAGAGAAGTAATGACTTCTGTCCCGTGCTTACCGTGTGCCGGGCGCTGTGCTGCATGCCTGATGTGCACTGTGTCATTCAGTTCTTCAGATGAGGAGACCGAGGCCGGGCGAGGAGAGAACCCAGGCTCTGGTTGGGAGGAACTGGGACTTACCTCCGCAGCCCGGCTCCAGGCCCACACCCTCAGCCACGCGGCTGTTGCACAGTGGGTTTCAGGCTTCTGACCGCTGCTGCAGTGGTGTGATTTGCACTGCAGTCCAGAGCCACACCTTTCTCACAAAAACAACACAGGGTTCACAGATCAACCCTGGCCTTGTCTCTGCTACGCCCAGTTCTCCCTGCTGGTTTCCTCCTCCTTCCCTTCCTTCCCTCCTTCTTTACCCTTCGTCACAACCTCCCCATCGAAAAGCAGGGCAGTCCTGCCCTCCAGTGCCTGCTGATTCATTCAGCAGATGTTCACTAGGTACGTCCTGCAGGTCTGACACGGTGTGGGCACCAGGGGTCCACTGGTGCAGACGGCAGACCGGCTCTCTGTCCCCGCAGAGCTTACAGCCAGGTTTTGCACATTAAATGCAACTGGGGAAAAAATGTATTAAATACAGAGACTTCCCCTCTCAAATCTAGGAGAAAATCTATTAGGTATCAAGCTTATACATTACCTGGTTAATATACACCTATTCAGTAACATTAAATAAAGAACTGTTCAAACAGGGCATGGTTCATAATAATAAAATAATCGGTATGTTGGGACCATAAAATACTACGCAGCCTTTGAAGTAGTGACCTAGGACTGTGTGTCGTGATGAATACACTGCAGAAACACAGCTGAGAACAAGTTACAGCAGCGTGATCAGCACAGGACACACAGGACACGGGACAAGCACGTGCTCCCATGGGACACACTGCAGACGGGCACAGGGCGCTGCAGAGGCACAGTGCAGGGTAGCATCGTGTGTGTGAAAGGTTTAAAACGTCCAGAACGGTACTGCGCATGATCCCAGACACATCCAGGTGCAAGTGGAAAACCGTTCAAGGAGCAAGCACATGCCAGCTTCAGGGGCACGTGCTGGCCTCTGCGGTGGGAGGGCGGGTCGAGGCTTTAACAAATCCTGTGAAAGTGAAAAGGATTCAGCAGACGTGGCAAAGTTGAACCACTGCTTTGGTGCCTGGTTAATGGTGAAAATTGTACAGGTGACATGAGTGTGCTGTGCACTCTGTGTCTGGTGTGCGCACCTCTCTGTTCTAAGCCTTCCGTGGGCTGGGGTTGCCATCACTTTAACTGTCTCATTAACATGGTCTTCCTCTAGAGGAACACCGTCGCCCCAGGTGCTTGACTGCGGGACGTGTGGGGCTTGCAGGGGTGTCAGGTCTCTGGCTCACCAGCAGGGGGCGCTGCTCCGCAGCGGCTGTGGGCCTGGTGAGCATCGCGGAAGGTGCTGGAGCGATGTGGAAACGTGCGGCTTTCTTTATGCCCTGGGAAGGGGCACAGAATCCTCCCACTTGGCCACCTACATCCATCACGTTCCTCCGCGCAGCGGTAGCCCTGGCTATTTCAGAGGCCAGGACGCAGACCCGGGGCGGGCACGCGCGTGCCAGGAGCCTCCTTTGCTGTTGCCTTGGTGGCCCTGACGCTGACGTGCGGGGGACTCCTTCCCGCCTGGTGACCCGGGGCCCTTGCCTTTATTCTAGGTGGAAAAGGACTACTCTTACCTGAAGGAGATATGCGACCATCAGGCAGAGCAGCTGAGCAGGACCAGCCTCGAGCTGCAAGAGAAAGCGTCGGAGAGCGACGCGGAGATTAAAGGCATGAAGGAGACCATATTCGAGCTGGAAGACCAGGTGGAGCAGCACCGAGCTGTCAAGCTGCACAACAACCAGCTCATCAGTGAGCTGGAAGGCAAGTGGCGTGAAGCCCCGGGCGGGGCCGCGGCCGTGGGCGACTGGGACGGGAGGTGCTGGGAAAGTTCTCCCTGTTGAGTGTCGATGCTCTCCGGGGGAGGACGGCCGTGAGGGAGGACAGGATAATGGATCCCCTGAAGCTCAGCTGGAAAGCAGGTGACGCTGAAGAGAAGACGGCTGATGGGTGGACAGCCGGCGGCGTGGGAGCACCACGTGTGGCCTCGGGGCAGGCGCTGACAGGTGTTGCCTTTGGGATCTGACGACAGAAAGGCGGCAAGGGGGGGTCGGACTGATTCGAACAGGGTGTGCTCTTGGCCTCGGGAAAAAACAGCTCCGTGAACGCGTCCCACTGACAGTGAGGTATCAGATGATACAGATGTTGCCCCTTCTTTCTCAGGAGGCACCCGCAGACGGCTTATTTGTGAGCTTGCTTGCTTTGAACAGGGAAGGACATTTTTAAAAGAGATTAGTTACACATTGCCTGCTTTGTCCACATAAGCCTTATCAAATGATCGCATCTAATGTGTTTTCCTTTCAGAACAAAAGAATTAGTGTGTAGAGGTTTTAGTGACACCAGCCTTCCGAAAATAGCAGGGCCGGTTGCCTGAAAAGTTCCCCAACGGGTACAGTCCGTTCTGGTAATTCATGGAATCCACGTTGGCAAACTCACCTGCCTGCTGAACCTTACTTGTGACCCTAGCGTCAGTACGCAGGGCACTTCCGCGGTCCCTGGCGCACGTGGGCAGGGCAGTGGGAAATCTGAGTCTCCCAACGTGCACCCCCAGCTCAGGTGGGGCCAGGTGATGCCTGGCTTCCTGTTTCAGCCCAGACTGTCAGCAGGTGATTTAGGGGCACACTGTTTGCATTTTTGTGCTTTTATGTTGGTGATGTCGCTGTTCAAAATGGCCCCTAAGTGTTGTCCTGAAACGCTGCCTGGTGTCCCCAGTGCCAGAGAGCTGCAATGTGCCTCGTGGAGGAAATCCGCACGTCAGGTGACAGGCTTGTCTGTTCAGGCCCAAGGCACAGTGCTGTCTATGGTCATGAAAACTCCCAGACAAAGGGGAGGGCAGCTTCACCCATCTGGCCGTGAGCTGCTCTGGAAAGTGCTGGGCTGCAGAAGATGGGAAAGCAGCAACATTGGTGGATTCATGAGATTTAAAAAAAAAAAAGTAGCACATAACATGGTTGTGAACCAAAACCGGAGGAATTGCGGTCACTCCCGCAGGAAGGTGTGGAGCCCTCAGCCGGGCGGGGCCCTCAGCAGAGGAAGTTACAGAGTGCAGGTGAGGCAGGTGAGGCAGGTGAGGCAGGTGAGGAGGCAGCAGGATCATCTTTCACATCCCCGCCGAGTGTGACACAGTGAAGGGCGCTGCCAGCCAGCGGGTCTCCAGCATCCAAGGACATGGACCAGCGAGCCTGTTTAATGCACAGAGCCTTTCGCTGGAGGAAACCATTGGGACCAGAGGCTGGCGGGGGCATCACACGCCTTTGCCCGGGGAGCAGCGTTCAGTGCTCGCTGATTCCAGGTGCCCAGCACCTTTACAGAACTGCCTCGAACATGAGAACTGGCAGCCGAGGCTGCACCCCGATGAATTGGTCAGCGTCACGGTTCCATCCTGGGAAATGCGGCCGGACCACAGAGCATTCTGTCAGTGCCATCCAGGCTGTTCCCAGCAGTCATGCCTGGGAACACGGCAGAACACCTGGCGCCAGACCAGACAAGTGCGACGTCAAACAGGAGGAGTCTGGCTTTGTTTGTTTCTGTTCTATTGTTGTTGAGAATTTGGTTGCGTTGTCCCCAGATCCCCCCAAAACAGCACGGACTCACCAGGAAAGCAGCACATGATTACCGTACAGGGCGCACGTCAGGGCCACGCCCTCGGCCGCATCAGGACGTATCCCAGGTTGCAGATCATCACGACCACGCGTCTTCTGAGAAGCGTTTAGCTTCTGTCAGGGTGCGAAGGTGTATTAGATGTCTTCACTCGGAGACGCGGGCACGAGCAAGGCCGGCCCGAGACCAGGGCTCCTCGGGAACGGACGGAGAACGGACAGTCAAGGAGCGCTTCTCACCTGCAGCGCCGGCCCCACACGCGGATTCTCTGGCCCCACACGTGACTCTGAACTGGTGGGTAGAGCACGACCACGTGTGGGTTTTTCTGAAGCTTGTCTGGTAATTTTGATTCACGTCCTTGACAGCTGCCGCTCTGGAAGGAGTGGTGAGGACCCAGTGAA
This sequence comes from Camelus ferus, assembly GCF_009834535.1. Taxonomy (NCBI): domain Eukaryota; kingdom Metazoa; phylum Chordata; class Mammalia; order Artiodactyla; family Camelidae; genus Camelus; species Camelus ferus. The sequence continues at coordinate 17,836,037 of NC_045711.1, read as the reverse complement.
GAACTTCAATTAGATGTTATGGACACGATCGGATTTAAATCAGAACAACCTGAACGCAACGTGGAGAGAACTGGCGGCAGAGGGGGGCTGAAGACGTGTTTTTTTTAAAGTTTCTAATTCATTTTTTTTTTTTACTGAAGTATAGTTGATGACAATTTTATATGTTTCAGGTGTACAGCAGAGTGTTTCACGGTTTTTCAGGGCTACCCGCCGCTTATAGTTACTATAAAATGCTGGCCGTGTTCCCTGTGCTGCACGGATGTCCCCGGAGCTCGTGCACTTTACCCACACAGTTTGTGTCTCTTACTCCCCCGCCCCATCCTGCCCCTCCCGGCTGCTCCCCGCTGGCTTGTGCTCTCGTCTGTGAGTCTGCTGCTTTTTGTTATATTCACTGGTTTGCTGTATTTTTTAGATTCCACAGAGAAGTGATGTCATACAGCATTTGCCTTTCTCTGTGTGACTTATTTCACTCAGCATAGTGCCCTCCAAGTTTTTCTTCCTTTTTTTTGAATTGAAGTATAGTCCGTTTACAGTGTGTCGGTTTCTGACATGCAGCGTAACGTTTCAGTCATACGTATACAGACGTGTATTCTTTTCCATGTTCTTTTTCATCATAGGCTACTACAAGATATTGAATATAGTTCCCTGTACTGTACAGAAGAAACTTGTTGTTTATCTATTGTTTATATAGTGGTTCGTATTTGCACATCTCAAACTCCCAAAGATGTTCTTAATGAGGGAGAGGGAGTCACGTCGCTGGTGGAGCTGTTTAAAATGTACCCGTCAGACCCTGCCGCCCCGGGAGATCCTATTTCCATGGGTCAGAGTCTGCGTTTGAACGTCTGCGCTTTTGAAAAGCTTCCCAAGTGATCTGGAGGTTTAACTCCAATTAAGACCCACAACTCTGGAAGTCTGAGATCTGCAGATACTAACTACTACGTGTAAAGTTGACAAACAACGAGCTTGTTCTGTACAGCACAGGGAAGTACAGTCACTATCTGGCAGTAACCCGTAATGGAAAAGAACGTGAAAAGGAATATATGTGTGTATGTGTATGATTGAGACATTATGCTGTGCACCAGAAATGGACGCAACGTTGTAAACTGACCATGCTTCAGTTAAAAAAAAAAAAAGACCTATGACTCAAGAAACGGTCCAGAAGTCAGAACAGTAATAACCAGCTGCATCCTGTGTTAGCAAAGCCCTCCCCCTGGAGCAGGGAAGGAACTGAGGGCGCCTGTGTGAGTGTCAGGAGGCCAGGCACCAGCCTGTGAGTGTGAGCGGGTCTCTAGGTTCCTCCCGTGGTGCTGCGGCCACCCAGCCGTCGTCTGAGGGCCTGACCTAACCAAACACCACGTGTTCCCCAAAGCATCCCGTTTTCTAGCTCGGAGGGCCCTCCCGCCTCCAGCTGCCATGCTCAGGCTGCCCAGCTGGGATGTGCGAGGGGGACCTCAAAGCCTGATGCCGACCCAGGGGCTGCTTTTTGCCCGTGAGCTGAGCTTCTCCCCAGTCTTTTACCTTTTCTGACACCTGTCTGCCCTGTTTGTTCCCAGGCAATGTAATGAAGCTGGAGGAACAGAAGTCAGACCTGGAGAGGCAGCTGAAGGCTCTGACGAAGCAGATAAAGGTGAGACATGGGCACGGCAGGGACGGGACCCTGTGCATCCTTGTACTGGGGCCGCCCCCATGAACTTAGGTTTGGAAACCTTTGAGAAGTACCCTGATTGCTCTCCGGCCTGCTGTGTAGAGTCTGTTTGCTGTCCTGGGCCCTGGAACCACAAATGGTGCTGGCAGGAGGGAAGTTCAAGTGACCTTCAGTTTTGGTCTGGAGACTGACACGCAGGGTCAGTCCCCCCCACCCCCAGCCTTTCCCCACGGGTCAGGCCACGAGAGCCAGTCCTTCGCGGTGTGCCCCCGGGGACCCGGTGCCCGTCTGACGCAGGCTGGGCCCTGGCTCTTGCAGGAGGAGACGGAGGAGTGGAGGAGGTTCCAGGCGGACCTGCAGACGGCAGTGGTGGTGGCCAACGACATCAAGTGTGAGGCGCAGCAGGAGCTGCGGGCAGTGAAGCGGAGGCTGCTGGAGGAGGAGGAGAAGAACGCCCAGCTGCAGAAGGAGCTGGGGGACAGACGGGGTCCCGGCAGGTGGGTCCTGGCCCCGGGGGGAGGGGGCCTCTCCTGTGACCACATACGGGCCTGGGCGCTGGACACGGCGCTGGAGCGGCTCCGCCCCGAGCCTTCGTCTCTTCCTAGGCTCCCTCTGCCGCTCTGCCTCCGATCTACAGTTATGGTATAACTAACCTCTCAGCCGGGCGTAACTGACCCCACCCCAGGGTATAACCAGCCCCGTCAGCACCGCGTTTATCGGTGCAGAGAAGGTGCGTCCCTCACCTGCACGGACCGCGGCCACGCCCCCAGCGGGGCTTGGGGAGCAGGCTGCTTCTCACAGCGCCGTGGGCTCAGTGCACCTGTGGGTCACCCTCACCCGGTGGGCGACGCTGGACGCCTCCACGGGAGTTGGCCGCCCAATGGTGGACTTACCGGCCTGGCCTGGGACCTGCTCCTTACCAGCAGCCCCCTTGGCTCCCCCGGGGAGCCCTTCAGATAACCCACTTCGTTAAAAAGGGTGAGCGTGGAAAACAGGTCTGGCTGCTCTGCGACCCTCGCTTCTCCCCGGGAGGCAGGGACGTCCTGGGCCGCGTTGCCCCCGCGAGCCTGTCTTAACCATGACATTCCAGAGCAAACTGCTCCCAGGGTGAGCACGAAGCTGGTTACTGTTTAAAATGTAAGTGCTTTACAGACAAGATCATGAACTTCAACTGAGGCAGTGCTTCTTCCCAGGTCAGGAATAGATGCCCTTAACTCTGAGATCCTGGGATAGTAGGGAGTTATTTTGAGTTCTCAGATGTCTCAGTAGGAATGAAACATAGCAGAATTTTAAACTCAGATTTAGTAGGTTCCGGTACAGTTTGCCCTTTCCCCCATTTTCCGGAGGTGGCAGTGGCTGGATCCTGGGCCGCTGGGTCTGATGTACTACCGTGAACTTCACGGCGGTGGAAGGGGTAGATTTCTTCCAGAGTTCTTTTCTGATTCTCTTAACCACACTTGCCAATCCTGCAGCTGTTTGTTTGTGACTTGTCTGTAAAACAGCCTCTAGAGAAGGACCGAGATTATCCGCGTAGCTGGGTTCACGCTTCGCGCCTGCAAGTCTTGAGGTCCTGGTTTTATAGTCACACCTAACCCCTCTGGCCACCAGAGCACGAGAATTTTAAGCTAAGGGAGAAGCAGAGCTGGAAGATGAGATTTCACGGTGCTCCTTGGTGACGTGGCCATGAGGTCGCCTGGTTTGCCTTTGTGTCTGCTTCTGTTTGTCCATCTGTCTTGCTTTTTATATTGTGTGTCTGGAGGAGGAACCACGTCATAACTTGCACTGCTTCACGTGTACCTGTTTTACAGAGAAATGCTAAGAGAGAAGCCCTGAGTTTAGGAGGTGGCCCTCAGCAAGTTACTGTCTGAGATGCTGCGTTTCTTACACAGCTTCTGGGACACAAGCCAGACCGTGCAACCTGGACCCTGACCTCAGAGGGAGGCTGCACGTGTCTTGACCATTTAGGGCCTCGTGCACCACATCTCATGTCTTCAAACTTAGGGGCACTTTTTTTTTTAACCCAGTATGTTTCTCTTTTGATTTGCAAACCTACCTCCCAAGTCCAACAGTTTAATCCCTGGTCGCAAAACATTTCAAAATTCTAGAACTGACGCCAGTTCAGAACACGGCCCGTGAACGAGGCCCTGTGGGCGTCAGTGGTTTTCTGCCTGTCGTTGCCTCGCGCAGGCCTCCAGACAGGTGCCAGTGCGGGCCCTTATCTGGTCTTGGGCCGCTCTGGCTCGCTGCCCCTGCTGAAGAGTTGGCCATTGGGAACTGATGGCTCGGCCACGTCCTGAACCTTCCACGCGAGCAAGGCTCGCGGCGAGCTCGTGCCCTCCAGGGTCCTCGGCCCGCGTAGGTGTTTCCATCTTGGCTGCCTGGGCTCTTGACTGAAACCCGATTTGACTTGGATGGGCGTCTCAAACAAGAACTCAGAGGTCATTCTTGGTTCAGCCACAGCCAGAGAACCTGCAGAAGATGATCTGACGAGGACCTCCGGGCACAACCAAGAGAAGGAGAAAAGTGCTCGATGGCGGCTCCGGACAGGCGGCTCCGCTTTCCCGTGCGCTGGCGTGGACAGAGGCCAGCAGGCGGGCGACGAAGGCAAGGCAGCGCTGACAACCCGGAGCTCAGCAGCTGAAACGAAGTGGACGTTCTGTGAGCTAGTGTTTCAGATAAATCTAAGACTCGGCTCATTCGCCGTCTTCAGCCCTGTTACGGCTTCAAAGGTATTTTTATTTTGGAGTCAGAGCATGTGATGTTGAGACACGGGGAAATGAGGCTGTGGTCTCATCGTTGCCACCAACCGCAGACCGAGCTCCTTCCTCTTAAACGAGGAGGTCAGAGCAGGCCGTTCTGTTAAGGCCCCCACAGCTCTGCTGTTCTCCGACCCTGGTTGGCCAGCCGTCCTTCCTCTAATGGGAGAGTCAGGAACTCACGTGCCTGGTGACTGTACCATCTTTCCAACACCGTCCTTGGAACCACCCCGCCCCACCCCCAGCACTGTGGTGTCTCCGCGCTGTAGCTGGGCCCCGTCTTTCTCGTCCAGAAATCTGAACAAGCCAGTGTGGTGTTCATGGACCTGACAGTGATCTGTTTTGCCAGACGTATAAATTATTGGGTGAAAGGATAATAAGTGAATAACCTTTCCAACACCGGCTGCTTCTTGTTTTGAACCATTAAGAGAAATACAGTGAAATTAAAACTTTCATTGTAATTAAAACATCAACTCTTTTTCCTGAAAAGTTGTGTCCTGGGGCCTGGCAGATGCAGAGAACACAAGTCAGCATTAGGCGCAACGTCGCGCCTTGACGGCCACGCGCAGCCCCGTCAGGGAGGAGCCCGCGACTCGGGCCCCCGCGTGGAGAGACCCGTGCGTTTCTCCTCTTAGGCTGCAACAGTCAAGACCGTTGTTTTTAGGGTGACTTGCTCGATCTTTGCCGTCTTTGTCCTGTGGCACCAGTGAGCACCCTTGAGCAACGCCTGAAGGAGCTGCACCCCCTGAATGTCTTGCCTAATGAGCTGTATTCGCTTCCAGACCAGAACGTCCGAGGCTCGCGCTGTGTTTAGCCTGTGCTGCTGGTTGTCACGTTGTCCCCTCTGCGGTGAGCAGCCGGCGGCCCCTCCCGGCCAGGCTCTCAGGAACTGGCTTCTGACTGTGTGTGCACACCGCCCTCTGCCCTCACGTCAGCCGCCTGCCTGTGCGCCCCGCGTCTTGTTCTTCCGGCTGTAACGCTCCGCACCGCTCGCCGGGTGTCTGGCGCTTCACTGCAAGGGAAAGGGGGCAGTTGGGGGCAGAATCTGGGGTCGCTGAGATAAGCTGTTCAGCTCTCTCCTTGCAGATGCCTTGAGACAGCGTCCCTGACCCTGGTGGGGGGCGGCTGGTTCTCAGGGGGGTCCTTGAGCGGCTTCTGAGCACAGCTCACCTGTGCACCTCCCACCGCTGGGGTCCCGGCACTTTACTTGGCCCTCAAGCTCAAGGTGGAAACTGGTTCTCGGGCAACGCAGCAAGCCTCTTCCTCTCCTGCGACCGACTCACGTCTGTGGCGTTAGAGACGTAGTAATTCTGAAGAGTTAGGATCCCTGCCGCCCAGCCCCCATCTTTACAGATTTGCTTTGGAAAGCGAACGTGAGTGTCCCTGAAGCCTTGAGAATCTGTGTACTGTAATAATAAAAGACGTCCTTTTTCTCTTTTCCTTTTTGGCCCTGGAGCGAGGACCGTAGAGGGAAGCACAGGCCACTCCGTCAATTATGGGGCCTGGTTTTGTTGGTTTTGGACGTTTCTGCCGACAGCCCTGCCTGCCGGCGCAGGTCTGGTGGGAGGAGCCTGGGAAGGGCATCTGGAAGCTTGGGCATGTTCTCCGTCTGAAGACCTTTGACTTCTAAAAGCAGTCGGAGCAGTAGAAACTGACGTGTCGGTCCGATTCTGGACGTTAGCTTGTCCCCGCGGACAGCGCCAGCTGTCGCTCCCCGTGTCTGTAGACTGAGGTCTTGTTGCGTGAAGTCACGCCTTTACCAGTCTTTCCCTCCCGTTTCTATCTTCACAGCGCCATGGTCTCTGTCAGCTAGTGGAGCACGTGGTGGAGGAGAGACCGCCCGGCCCCGGCCATGACGGGAAACCACAGCCAGTTCTCTCTGAAGGGGGGACTGTGTAGAGGAGAAACCCCCTCTTTATAAAGAACCAAATGGTCTCCTTATAGCATCCACTGTCTCACACAGAGTCGTTGCGATCAAGTCTCTTTACCTTTTTTTTTTTTGCATTTTGGAATCAATTCTGCACAAGCAAAGATGAGCCTTCTCTCTTTTTCTTTTTCTTTTTTTTTTCTTTCTTAGAAGATTCAGCAGTCTTTTATTTGGAACATAAAAGGAAGTTATTCTGAAAACAAAGTACAAGTCTGCTGTGAAAACTTATTTTCTGTGCAGCGAGAGAGATCGTTGCACGCCCAGCGAGCCATTCACCTCAACCCGGGCGTGTGCTTTGCGTTTCAGAGTTGACTTTTGTGTTTCCTTTTGAGTATGGTATCTGATCATCCTGGAATTAACACTATTTTTGGCAAAAATAGGAAGCCGTCTGCGTGACGTCTCGTTTCAAAGTTAGAAAGTTCTGCTTCCTCCACGTCCCCAGTCTGCATTTCACCTTTCCGAGCTGAGGTCTGACTTCCTTACCTCATCTGAAACAAGCCGCCGCTGGATTTGGGGCTGATGTCCAGAGCTTCTTGGTTCAGCGGTGGACGTTTGGTTGGTCAGAAAGGATGCCGCTGAGTCAGGTGAGCTGACTCAGCGGTGGTGACGGCACTCATTGGAATCTGAAAACTCACGGACAACAGCTCCAGCAAAAGCCTCGTGAATGAAACTCACCCTGGAAACTTAAAGACTTCTTTTTTTTTTAAATCCAGAAGCATATAATTCAAAGGGATCCAAGATTCTAAGTGCGATTTTAAACTCTTGGAAGTACACGTGTTTGAGAAGAGATCCGGGTCCAGTTCAGCAGGACGTCCTGCAGCTCTCAGGAGGGGAAGAGTCCAGATGGTCAGTGACGTTATCCAGCGGATGAGAAGAGAGTTGCTGTCTGATCCCAGGAGAATTAGGGACAGGAATGCCCTTTCCCTCAGGAGGGCGCTTGGGGTGTTCAACCCGAGAGCACGGAGTTACTAGGAATATTAAGTCTGGTGATAGAAAGGAGAGGTTGGTGTCCTCTGCAAAAATAGCTTCTCTGGAACTGGCCTGGTGGGATAAGAGTCTGCATCCTGGGACAGCTTCACCTCGGACCAAGCATTCTTAGGACAGTGTAGAATTCACTTGCCGGGTGTTTTCAAATATAAACAAGAAGAAAAAGACAATTTCAACTTCCAGCGCACAGCTGTATTTGTACCGTGAATTTTGATCTGTCTTCCCCTGGGAAGTGTTGAGTATTTTTATATGTAAGTGTTCATGAAGTGCTAAATAAATATTGTTATTTAGAAGAGTCTGTTGCCTGGTTTTTCATCACTGGCCGTGTTTCTGCAGGGCCTTCCTGCCCCTTTGTTCTCAGTTTTCCACTTTCAGAACTTGAAAGCCATAACAGATAACTGGGACCGAGGCAGAAGTAAGCTGGATTTTCAATACAAGTCGTAGGTAGGTTTTTAAACACAAAGGCTGTTTTTCAAATGACTTCACTGTTAGAGCAAGAGGCCAAACTAATTTTGCATACATTAATGTTAATGCAAAGCTCTGGGGTATCAGAAAGTATAGCACATGGAATTTGAAGTCTAGATGTCTGGTTGACATTTAAAGGCAAATAGTAGATTGTTTGCTGACCTAATGTATTGGATTTCTTCTTAATTATGAAGCAATATTTACAGTAGTCAATATCTATGCATTTAACTCATGTCCATAGCTGCATGGTATCCTGGAAGGCGGATGTGCCCTGGGATGTTCAAATGTTGTCATACTGGTGAACATCAAGGTTGTATATTCTAGCATTTTTTTCTTTCCAAATAATGCTGTAATAACAACCTTTATTCATGTAGCCTTACAGGCTTGGTTCGTATTTTTGTGGGCTGGGTTCCTAAAAGTGTGACTGCTGCCTTAGAGAACGTGCACTTTTTAAATTTTAATAGATATTATCAGGTTACGTACCTGGGACGTGTGACGTTTTACTCCCGGGGAGGGTGCTTCCCTGAAACGAGGGTTGGCAAAGAAAACCCGCTGTCTTATTAGTACTTTTTGTTTGTTTGCTTTTGTTTTTTATTTTATTATTATTTTTTAATAGAAGTACCGTCAGTTACAATGTGTCAATCTCTGGTGTACAGCACAATGTCCCAGTCATGCATATACATACATATATTCATGTTCATTAAAGCTTATTAGAAGATATTGAACATAGTTCCCTGTGCTATATAGCAGAAACTTTTTTAAAACCTATTTTTATATATAGTGGCTGACATTTACAAATCTCAAACTCCCAAATTTATCCCTTCCCACCCCCTTTCCCCGGTAACTATGTCTGCAAGTCTGTTTCTGTTTTGTAGGTGAGTTCATAGTGTCCTTTTTTTTTTTTTAGATTCCACGTATGAATGATACCACGTGTTATTTTTCTTTCTCTTTCTGGTTTACTTCACTTAGAATGACAATCTCTAGTTCCATCCATGTTGCTGCAAATGGCATTGTTTCATTCTTTTTTATGGCTGCGTAATATTCCCTTGTATATATGTACCACAGCTTCATTTCCTGGTCATCTGTTGATGGACATTTAGGTTGCTTCCGTGTCTTTAATTTGAGTGTACTATTATGCATTAACCATTTTCACCTTCTCTTTTGAGAATTGCTAGTTTAGCCCTTTTGTTTATTTCTCCACTGAGCTTTTCTGCGTTTTTCTCTTATCAGCTTATGAATCAGTATTTTATCTGGGATATGTGTTTATCCCGGTGCATTGTGGGTCTTTTGGCTTTATCATCTTTCATCATGGGAAACTTTATATTGTTATGTGATGTAATCTGTTAGTATTTTCCTTCACCGCTCCTGGGTTTTTCGTTTTTGTGTAAGATTTTTCTCTACCCTGATCTTGTACAAATAGGCGGTTACGTTTTCCTCATAACACATATTTTCATGGGATTATTAGATTGCTGATTTCATTTTTTTTTTTAACTCAGACTTTCATTTTATTTAAAAAAGTTTTCTTTGAAGGGATAAATTAGGAGTTTGAGATTTGCATAGCCTTTTGTTTTAAATTGTCATCTTTCATATATTTTCTTGAATTCTCTTGAATTCTCAAGGTGGATGCTTTTCAGCGTCTCACTCTGTTTCCTGTCGTGTGTTTACAGATGTCTGTCCTGCTGGGAGGGCAGGGAGTCTCTTCCTTTAATGCCTCGAAATCTGTCCACAGGTCACGGCCTGTTTTCACCCATCACTTACTCTTGCTTGAACGGCTGAAAGTGTATCAGGGCCTGTCCTTTGCCCAAGATCAGTGTCTATAGATTCTGCCTAGATCTGTGCTCAGTTGGCCCCATAACTCTTAAAATCTCCTCGTGTCTTAAATGAGAAGGAAGGCTCTTTAAGGAAAATGCGTATTGTGTATCAGAGACACGGAGGTTCGGAGGAGAGTGAGTGCAGAGGAAGACGTGGCAGCGGGGGAATTCGTCCACGTCTGCTTTCTTCTCTGTTTGGTGGCACTGGTGTGCAGGAGGGGAGCCGGCTTTCTGGGCCTGTTTGGCTTGGCCCGCTGTCCATTTTAGGCGTGTCCTGTGGCCTTTCCCGATCTGCCACTTTCTGCTGCTGCCCTTTGTCCCTGGGAGAAAGCACCCCACCTCCTGGGGCAGTCAGAGATCTTCTGCAGGAGCAGCACCCGGCCCCCTAGGATGGAGGTGTGCGGGGGGTCCCCTGCACCCACCTCCCCTTTGCGAGGGAATTGGGGGAAACCTATATTATGTTTCTCTTCATTTCCCTCCACTGATTGTCTGTGTAGCAGAAATTCTTCAATGTCCAGGACACATGACATCTGTCTGTAGGATTTTTATGATGTGTTTCTGTGGGTCTTAACTGTTGGAATTTGGAAGTTCAGATGCTTGGGTTCAAATGGCCATTTTACCCTGTTCATTACCTTTTTTAATATATTTTTATTGAAGTACAGTCAGTTTATACCCTGTCTGTTATTTATGGTTGTAGAAATGCTTATATTGAAATTCAGAAGTGGGATTCAGAAGACGCTGTTTGGCACCCAAGACGGAAAGAACATTTACTAATTTCTGTCTCACTGTGGAGCTACAGACGTCTTCTAGATTTGTTTTGTGCATAATCATAGAAACATTTTGAGAAAACTGCCTTCTGGGTAAGGATATAGACGAGCAGAGGCCCCGAGGCAGGACTTGGGAGGAGGAGGACTTCAGGTGGCCAGGTAGGTGGAGGGGGGCATCGCATGTAGTCCTGCGTGGCCCTGGACCGGCCTGAGCTGGGCTCTGCTCAGTTGTTCAGGAAAGAGCCGTTGTGAACACGTGATCAGGTCGACGTGACTGGTCTTTACACGTATTAATCTGCCAGGTGTGAAGCCAGCAGTGGGATAATGTGACATTTCCCAAACGTAGCTTCCCTTTGAACACTTTAGAAACAGTTGTGTGCAAGAGTGCACACGCCCTTGGGTCCGCGCAGGCAGCAGCGCCAAGCCGGGCGCTGTGTGAGGAGGTGGGAGCCGTACAGGACCGGCGTTTGCAGATTCTGTTCCCCACGGAACAAGGAAGGCTGTGCGTTAGACAGATCAGAGAGCACGGAGGAGCCAGAGGTGAGGACGGACACGGGCGCTTGCAAGCTCAGGCGACGGTCACAGGTGCCCCCAGGCCTGTGGGCCGCGCCTCCCGCCCCGTGTCCTGTCTCGGTGACCTCGCCTGCAACGATCTGCCCCTCTCAGGTCGGGGCGCCACTTCCCAAGAGCACGTTATCACATAATCATAAGAACTGGGCAGGGGAGATACACGCTGGTGGTATTTTTCCTGAATACATGGCAGACAGATTTGGACAAGTCTCAGCAGTGTTGTTACTGTTGTTGAGCCTCGTGTGCCTCTCACAGGACACCCACGCTTTACAGAAAACCCGAGAAAGGTGTGCAAACAGCTGGGCTCACCCCAGACTCACCACGTACAAGCCTGTGATCTTCATCTAAAACAAGAGATTGCGACTTACGGAATTTGGGTGGAAAATTAAATTAGATGAGGAGTATATCCTGCACTTTTTTTTGTGGAAAATATTCATTATTTTCCCAGTTTTACATGCTGGGAGCAGACGGGAGACACCTCATTTTCGTGGTTGATTTAGCGTGGTCGCTGGACAGGGCAGAACTGTTGGAGCTGCGCCTGAGAGACAGCAAACGGTGTGCAGCTCAGGAAAGGCAGGTGCCCAAGGCTCACTGAGAGATGGCACTTGGGTGCAGTTGTGCTTACAGAACCGTGCAAGTCGTACTTTTGGGTGATTCGAGGAATTTTCAAGGCTCCTTTGGCGTGAGGGATTTATATTTTACAGATTGACCAAGGGGCGTCACCTCTGTCTTAGGAGGCAGAAGGTAACCCTGACCGAGTGTTTACCCCAGAGCGGTCCCTTGCAGGGGTTTCTTTCTTTAGTGAATTTGCTGCAGTGCACCTGGCTACATGCTGAAGTGTTTCTTCGTGTCCTCTGTGGAATACAGAGTTCTTACCCTTCCTGGGAACAGAGGAAACGGGGTCGTTGCTGGTTGATCACAGTCTGAAGATAGGCTCGGGGGCCTGTTTGTGATTAAAGTTCTGATAAAACCAGTAGCGTTCTTCTCAACTGTTTTCTACTGTTCTTCAGTTCAGGCTTTGTTTTGTGACTCCCTGCACACACACATCGCTGTTACACGGCCTGGGGGTGGGGGGTGGAGTTCAGTACTGTAGCTTCTCTAATCTACCCGGACAGCTTGCAGAGTTGACTCCCGCGGTCTCGCCAAGCCAGCCTGAGGTCAGGGAGGCCCCTGTGGTATCGAAGGCGGGGGGCTGGGAGTCCTTGCAGCCTTGCTGTTTTCTTGTGGGGTCAGAATGAGCCCTGTTCATCATTCAATACTGTGAGTCACAGGGAGAAACTTAGGTAATTGAAGGGGACACCTCAGAGGAGGTGGGGTTCTTTGTTTTGTTTGTATTCTGTCGTCCAGGAGTGAAGTGAAAATGAATTTTTACAGACGATCTTCCTTTGAGGGGTACCCCAAGTTCCCTCGGGCTCCGAGGTGTCAGGTCACGTTCAGGAGCGGTGAGAAGGCATCCGTCCGCTTTGTGTGTTTCTGACCTTCCTGAGAATGGCTGGGGCAGGAATGAGATTTTTTTTCCTGCTCGTCCCTAACCTGATCTCGCTGTCTTCCTGCAGAGTCACCATCTAATTTTAAACTGGGTGACACAACGGAGAAAATACCAAAATCCAACTCCATTCAGTTAAAAAAAAAGTCCAATTTCTGAAAAACCTGAAGTTTCCTTCCAAAGAAGTCATCAGTTTACAGATTTTTTTTTTCACTCTCAAGAAGGGGCTTTGGAGACAAGAGCTTAGAACAGTGTGATTTAAGGTGTTTTCTGTTTCGCTTACAGTTATTCGATTCGCACTGATTGCAGAGCAACCGAAGAAAGCTTTGAGAATTAAGAGCAAGTAAATTCCTTCACGGAAGCTTATAAGTAGCTAGGCTCATTTCAAAAAGATCAGTAAATAAATATTTTAAACTTCCACTGACCTTATTAAAATATACTGCCAGAAGGATTCTGTTTGAGCCATTCTCATAAATTAGTCATCTTCTTGCAAAACAGCTGTGGCAATTTGATACAACAGAAAGAGCAGTGATGTAGAAGTCAGAAGATTGGGAGACCTTGTCTTGGTTCATTCACAGGGAGATTAAATGACAGGCCAGAGTCCCCCGGAGGGGGAAGCCGTGCGGGAGAGAACTGAATCAGGCTATCTGTCTTTAAAAGGCTCTTCTCCAAGTCTCTGCTCCAGTTTACAAGCCACAGGGAGACCTCTCCAGGAAGGAGACGGCGAGAGCAGGCACTTCACCTCGGCGGAGCTGCAGCCGTATGCTGGAACGCTGTTAGCCATTCTCACTCGGGGGGGGGGGGGGCAGGCGTGTCTGAGGCAGCGTTCTGTCGTGCCTGAGAGGTCGCAGCCCTGTGGGCTTGAGCAGGAAGGTGCTAAGTGCTTGCAGGATTGTTGGGAGCCTGAGCTTGCAGGAACAGCTCTCCAAGTCACAACACGTAGAACTGGGCTGCCAGGGGAGCTGCTGCCTCTGCTGTGAACAGGCACCTTCAGCCAGAAAGCTGCCACCACAGTTACCAGCAGCAGAAGCTTCTTGCCTCTGCTCCGTCTGTCTCAGTGCAGTGAGCGCCCTGTGTCCTGCCTCCCATCCCTGACTCAGGTCCCAGTCTTGGCCCGTCTTCCTGGTGGGTGGAGCCTAAATCCCATCTGAAATCGTAGCTGCAGGGCATTCCTCACAGGCCATCTTTCCAACCTCTGTGCACCAGGTTGGGGTTGGAATTCACATTGACACGCCAGCCCATTTTATCCACCACGGACAGTGAGCTATTTTATGATAAATAACATTGGTGTGTATCTTTTACAGTTTGCAGAGTAGACTTGCATCCTTTTTATTTAGAGCTCATATCATAAAAAATATCTCTGGCCATTCCGAAGAAAACATCTCTGATGAAAACTGAGACTGGGACCTGTGTTATTTCCTTACGTTATTTCTCTTTTCTTCCTTTAATTGAAGTACAGTCGTTTACACTATGTCAGTTTCTGGTGTCCAGCGTCACGTCCCAGGCATGCAGATAGGTGCATATATTCATTTTCACACTCTTTTTCATTAAAGGTTATAACAAGATGTTGAGTATGGTTCCCTGTGCTGTACAGAAGGAATTTGTTTTTTACCTGTTTTTATGTACAGTAGTTAATATTTGCAAATCTCGGACTCCCAGACTTACCCCTTCCCACCCCCTCGCTGTTTCCTAAATATGCAACGCGGTAGGAAAAACAGGATTTTCAATCAGGGATTCTCCTCCCAGATCTGTTTATCTCCTTCACGTTGGCTCTGTTCCTGTCTGTGTCCTCCCCCCCCCCCACCCCGGCCCCCGGGGATGTCCTCCGCCTTTTCAGTTTCATTCGCTCTTTGCGTGCAGACCTGTGAAGGACGAGTTGGAGACCGCCGAGGTGGATGCCCCCGGCCGGTGGCATGGCGTCTACGTGAACAGAACCCCTCCGACGTCTTCGGAGTCCGCAACCACTGTTAAGTCCCTCATCAAGTCATTCGACTTGGGACGCCCAGGTATTTAGTCGTTTTGTTTCATAAGCCAAAACTCAAACTCAGACGGTGGCCCCACGTAACCAGCCTGTCCCACTCCACACTGGCCTCACGTGGACGCAGCCCCAGGGCCCTTTCTGGGTCATCCATGTGCAGACTCTGTGTGCAGGCCGCAGGCCGCAGCCCGGCTGGGGCTCCAGGGTGTCTCCCCTCCTCCCTGCCTCTCCTCACCTCCAGTTCCTGCCTCACCACCTTCCCTTTCTGCCCCTGCGTCCACTAAACCCAGCTCACTGCTGTCTCAGGAGAATTAGCAGGGTGGCCAGAGGCTGCCTTTCCTGGGAGGTGAGGCGTCTTGTTGGCGCCTGGCCCTCCTTATCCAGAACTCACTGTCACTTTCCCTACCGGGCCCTGAGTGTGGCCGCCTGTGCCGATCTGTCGTTCCTGATCGGGGACATTCCCGGGTTTGTCTGGAAATGCTTGGTGGACACCTTTATTCCCTCTTACGACGTCTGAGGAAGGTGCATCTCTCTGCTCTGCAGCCACAGGCACAGCAGGCAGAGGAAGCCGAAGGCGCCTCTGTCCCAGATGCAGTATGTTTCTTCCCTTGATTGCAACAAATGTGCTCCCTGAATGGGAAGCCCAGAGTCACAGCTAATCCTGGGGTGTCGTCTCTGCTGAAATAGTTTGCAGCTGAATTAGGCTAGGATCAGACTGCAGATCTTGGAGGTGAAGGCCTGTGAATTGACCCTAATGGTCTGTGCACGTGTGTTCCTGCCTTCGGTGCCTCGTTACACGTATGTCTTCTTTCCCCTGAGTGTCCTACATCTAAGACCAGCCCCTGCTAGTGAGCTCCCCTCCTCCCCCCCGGTTCAGCGCTGGTCCGGAGACGAGGACCGAGGGGTGGATGTGACGCCTAGTCTGCGTCGTGGGCTGCTGCTTTAGTCACCCGGAGAGTAACAGGTCAGGAGGTATTATTGGCTGTTTTGTGCCGGGGCAGCACAGGAATGTTCCCTTCTCTTTTCTTGGCAGGTGGAGCTGGACAGAATATTTCTGTCCACAAGACCCCCAGGAGCCCCCTGAGTGGCATCCCGGTGCGGACTGCCCCCGCCGCTGCCGTATCCCCCATGCAGGTACCAGCCGCGCCTCTGGGGTGGGCGGTGTCGCTGTCTCGCGGTACCCAGGCCACAAAAAGAAGCAAAACCCAGTTGGTTTACTTTTTGAGGCACATTGAACATCTTTTTTAATAACCCAAAAATAAATCATAATAATGATGAAATTTCCATTAAAAATTATGCTTTTGATGTCTGATGAGGAACACTGACACCGTAAGCGTCAGTTTCAATGATCCGTTTTTCTGTTTCCCGTAAGATGACGCTGAAAGTTTTCAGTTAAATGAATTGTCCTTTTTACCAAAAGTGGACATTGAACCAGAGATGTTAGTGTTAACCGTTTATGAATTCTTAGAGCTAGCTGGCTGTCCCCTTTACCATCTCCTGAAGGCTTTAGACCAAAGCCTCTTGGCATTTCTAAGACCAGGGCTTTCGATGTTGTTAGTAACACTCAGCGTTCTGCTTCTGCTGGACCAAGATTGGTGTCGTCTTCAGCAAGTTCTATTTTTTTGGTGTCGTTAGTGACTTCCGTATATCGTTTGGGATCTTTTAAGCTTTTTTTTTTTAATTTATTTTTTGCCCTCGAAGGTACCTTCCACCATCTTACATGTAAAACCAAATAAAACAACTGCTTGTTTTATGATAATCATTGTTTAGTGGAAGTGAAGGAGGTCCTGCTTCATTCTTACTTACTTCCATTGAGGCACAGAAACACGAGTTTGCTGGTAAATGTGTGACCGCTGTCTCCCTGGGGAAGGAGCCCCGGTTTGCAGTGTTCGCCAGTTTCTGTGGTGTCAGTATTCCCAGCATGGCCGATTTCAGGCTGTTCCCACGACCTCAGTGCACGTGGAGTTGAGAAGAGGTACACGTTATGCGGTGTTTCTACGATAGATGTGACAGGTGTAAAAACCCCGACAGTAAGAAGTAATAAGATAATTAGGAGGCAGTGAGTTTTGAGGACTTATTACTTTTGCTTTTAATCTGGTCTAATTTCAGGAATGGCTGTGTTGAACAGCTAGCTTGCAGAATTCCTGAAGGTTTCACAGCGGGCCCTGCCAGCAGGTGCACAGCAGCTGCCATGAGCCACTGGCTGTAACGCACGTACCACAAAGCACACAGCTCTTCAGTACGGAGCTTGAGTGTTTCCATGTGTGTACACCTGCCTAGCCAACACCACGATAAAGCCTTTCCATTGCCTCGTAAGGGCCCTCATGGCACCGCCCGTCAGTAACCCCTTAGAAAGAACCGTGATCTGACCTCTCTCACCATGGGTTAGTTTTGTGTGATCTCAGACTTTCTCTCGTGACTGCATGGTTTTGCTCAATGTTGTGTCTGTGAGGTTTGTTCATGTGGTGGCGATTTGTTCATCTTCCTTGCTGTGTAGTGTTCCTTTGTATAAACACACCGTTACACTGATGGCTCATCCATTCTACTGACGGTTGACTTCTGGAGTATTTCCAATTTTTAACTCTTGTGTTTATTTTAAAAGTAGCTTTTCCCAGAAATTTCAGTGTAAAAGGGAAAAAGTTGAAAATCTCCCTTCCTCCCGGTCCCAGAAATAACCACTATTTATGTCTTGTTGTGTATCTGTCTACATGTTTTTCTTTAGCATAAAAGAGTGTGTGTGTTTGTGTGTGTGTGTGTGTGTAGGGAGGGAGAAGAAGTTTTATACGTGGGGTTTCACTGCCCGTTATGCAGACGCCGGCTCCTTTGCTGTGTCGTGGGACTGACATCCCCTTTTGTTTGCTGTTACAGCACGTGTCTGGAACAGGGACTGGCACGTATCATACAGCAGAGGCTCAGTAAACGTACGTTGAATGAAGGCAGGCATAGATCAGACACCTTTAAATGTCGGCGATCGGAGAAATAATTCATCCTTTTAAAGGCTCCTCGATACGGGTGATTTATTTAACCGCCCCTCTGTTGATGGATATTTAGGTCATTTTGGATCAGTCTTACTACACAGAGCCCGCAGTGGAATCCCTCTGCCAGGTTTTGCCCACGCGACGGGCTGTCTGCGTGTGAATGTGCACCCCGTTCGTTTGCAGATACCGGAAGTCACTCTAGCTAGTCAGGCAGAAAGGAATTTAACCCGGGGTGGGCGGGGAGCTGGAGAAGAGGCTCTGGTCTGCACCGAGCTTCGGGAAGTGCTCCCAGAACACCCCAAAGTTGGCCCGTTAAAGGAACGTCTGTCCCTGCCAGAATCGGGAAGTCTTCCTCTAGGTGCTGGCCTGGGACGGCGTCTGGCCAGGTCTAGGGCCAGCTTTGCGCCCACAGCGCAGGTGCAGCCCCTCCCAGCACAGCAGGTCAGGTCCTTCAGGTCCGTCCATGTTTAGTTTGTGGCCGGACTCCCTTCTGTGTTGAGGCTGAATAACATTCCATTGTGGGCAGAGACCACATTTTTCTTTCTCCAGTCATCTGTTAGTAAACATTTAGGTTGTTTCCACCTCTCGGCTGTTGTGAATGATGCTGCAGTGAAAATGGGCGGACAGATCTCTCTTCCAGATCCTGCTTTCAATTCCTTTGAGTATCTACCCAGAAGTGATGCTGCTGGATCACGTGGCAGTTCTATTTTTAAGTTTTTGAGGAAGTTCCCTACTATTTTCCATAAAGCAGCTGCACCATTTTACACCCCCGCCAGCAGTACGTGAGGGTTCCAGTTTCTCCACCAATACTTGTTTTTCCTGTGGCTGGTTTTTTTTTGTTTTGTTTTGTTTTTTGTAATAACCATCCTAACAGGTGTGAGGTGATACCTCTTTGTGGTTTTGACGTGCGTTTCCCTAAGGACCAGTGATGCTCAGCGTCTTTTCACTTACCTGTTGGCCATTAAAGAAAACAGTATGTTTACACGCATCCTTGAGTATACATAGAATGTTCCAGGGAAATGTCCATAAAGCTGATTAATTGCAGTTACCATGTGAAGAAGAACCAGGTGATTGGAGTGGAAGGAGACTGTTTCCACGCTCTGTCTTTTTTGTTCCTTCCGAGGAGCGTGCCAGTTTCATTTATTACCTATTCAAATAAATAAGTTGTTTTCAAAAGTCCCCTTGGTGATGCTAATGAGCTGGAGAACTGTTGTACATGTGCACACATGCTCACGCACACACACGCACACCCCTTGTTCACGCTGTTCCTGATGTCCGCATCCACTTATGCTGGTGCCCTTTGGTTTCTAGAGGCATTCCACCTTCAGCAGTGCTCGGCCGGCTAGCAGAGGAGTGACTCAACGCTTGGACCTGCCAGACCTCCCCCTCTCAGGTAAATTACCTTGAACATGAAGTGCTGATGACTTACTTGTTGTAGGGTTAACTTTTCTTTTGTCTACATGGACTGAGCTTAGGAAAATAATCAGTGGCATTTATTGCAAACGATTTCAAACTCTGAACGTGTGTTATGGACAAGACCCTAGCTGCTTCCCGCCGCCTACACCTCTCAGGACGCGTGAGTTTGGGAGGAATGTCAAGCTCCGGGGATTTTTTGCTTCTTTGTTTTTCGCTAAATCTCAGGAGAATATCTTATCTTTTTTTTTTTTACAGCATGGGGTTTCTTTTTTTAATTTTTAAAGTTTTGGGGGGGTAATTTTTTTTATTTTAAATTCTCTAACTTTTGGGGGGCTTATTTATTTAAAATAATAAATTGGGTTTATTTGTTTTTATTTATTAGCAGAGGTACTGGGGATTGAACCCAGGACCTCGTGCATGCTAAGCACACACTCTGCCACTGAGCTATGCCCTCCCCCCTCTTATCTTTAGAAGTAACTATTTTAAGGAAAAGAAACCGTATCTGATTCTGAAGGTCTGTGGCTCCCGCTATTCCTAAAATAAGCCCCTTCTGAGATCTCCTGGTCTTTGCATGGGGTCCTTCTCCTGATGTTACACTGTACGTTTTAAAAAATCCAGCTCCTGATGGCGACGTGGTGGTCGTGTCCGCAGCCCCACGTCGCCGCGTCTCCTGTGCCGGTGGCCGACGTGAGGGAGCCGTCGAGGGGGGCCCAGGGGTGGGGCGGCTTGCACTCGCAGCTTGGCCCCGCCACCTCCGGTCCGGCTCTGGCCCGGTTATTCCAGCCCCCAGCGCTGTGGTTCCCTCACCCCCGAGACAGAAATCATAGAAACCGCGCCGCCTGCCTCGCAGGAGGGCTCGAGGGTTGAGTGGCCCCTGCGGGTGGGGCCGGAGCTGCGGAGGGGTGGCCGCTGTCACCCGCCTGCCGTTCTCTGTGGAGTCAGCTCGCTTGCCGGAGCCCGGAGACGCGCGCAGAGCGCCCAGGCTGTGCGGAGCACGTACCCTGGAAGTTTGCGTGCGTCTGCGTGGTCACTGCTGTGAGGGGACAGAAAAGGTGAAAAGAACCACGTGAGTTAGGCCGGGGCCTGTGAGAAGGAGAGAAGGCCGGACGTGCAGACTGCAGCGGGAGGAGCCGCGTGTGTGCCAGCTTCTGCAACACCACGGCGCGAACTAAAAGAAGTCCCCGCCGTGCTGGTTCTAGGTCAGACGCAGTCAGGGTTGTTCTTAAAACCGTCGTTTCAGTGAGATAAGTTTTACCCTTTGGTTGTAAATGCTTTCACCTCAGCACCTGATTTTTTTCCCTTTTGCATTTGGTCTTCTTTTTCATGGAATTAATAGGACTTAGATAAACACTGACTGAGAATTCAAAGGTGCACCCTTGGCCCGGTCCCTGCATTCCACCTGGGAGAGGCTCAAGCCCTGAAGAGCTTGAGTGGCTCCAGCGGCCCCCCGACTGTGAGGAGCTCTGGGACCAGGGCAGGCTTTCTCCTTCCTTCTCCTGCGTTGCCACGAGGGCCGAGGCTGGAGGTGGCTCTGATGAGCAGCTTCCTGAAGAAGTGGTGACGGTTCGTGCAGGACGTGGAGTCATTGTAACGACTTCCAGGAAGAAGGAAAGGGCGACGGAAGACCACGGGGCCAGGAGAATAAGGAATGCAGGGGTGACCCTGCCTTGAGTTCTCCACGCCTGCCGCGTGGGGTGAAACGGGTTCACCGCGTTACACGCACGGCGCTGTGCGTGCAGGCGAGCGTGTGGTGGCAGTGCTTTTAATTGTGATGAACTGCCTGTGACGTAGCATTTACCACCAGAGCTGGTTTTAAGTGCCCTGGGTGAACTTCTGGTCTTGGTATTTGTGTCCTCTCTGGCCCTCCAGCTGTGAACTGCCCATTGAGTAGAGAGACCGTCCTTCTCATGGGGAAGATAACTACTGACGCGGAGACCGCAGGACGGTGGTCAGCCCCCGCCGGCACCTGTCCCCCCAGTGATTCTGTTTACTTTACTCGGAAAGCATTGCACAGTGAAAATTGCTCGCTTCCTGGCCGCCTTGCCGACCTGAGGTCACCAGATGCCGCAGGACCAGGCTGAATACGCTGTTTTTGTGTTGCCTTTAGTGATGTAAACGCTGTTTTTCTCTGCTCTCCCGAGCTAATTAGCCTCACTCCCAACCTGACTGCCCATAATTGATGCTATTAGCTGCACAAGTATTGTTTTCTCCACGACTGCTGACTGCGTCAGGGGAGGGTCCTGGGCTCGGCCTGGCCACTGGCTGCAAGTCCCCAGTTCTCTGGGTCCCGATGCCTCTGTACACAGAAACTAGAAGGTCTGGAAAATCTTCTCCCACTGTCCACCGTCGTGGTCCTTTACAAAACGCCGCCCGGAGGAGTCAGCCTGCCGCATTAGCTCTCCTGCCTCAGGCCAGTGTGGCAGCAGAGAAGAGCCTTAAACATTTCTGCTTACTTTTGGTGAGCCAGGCCCTGTGACTGGGAGGCTTCCTCTCCTGCAAAACGGGTCTCTTTCTTGGACCCCAGTGTGTTGTCTGCTGCCACCTGCGACCCGATGCCCCCAGGAGGCACCTTCCCGTGGGCTCCCTCCCCGGGCACCAGCTACGAGACGAGGAGGAAAGTTACTGAAAGACCCCTTCAAGAAAGCGTTTGTGCAGACCTCTGGGCATGAGCTGAGTGAGACTGGCTCGTGTAGCTCAACGCGGCTGAGTTCCTGGCAGGCCGGCTGGTCTGCCGTTTCGGTACAACAGCGCAGGTGGCCTCGTGCGGTGGGAGAAGGCTCTTAGAAGCAGGGCCTCTGCTCAGTGCTCTCTGGGGACTATCTTGAAATTCATAGTAATTGTTGAACCGGGGGCTGCTGGGCCCTGAGTCCCTGTGAAGTGTCGGAGTTGGTCCTGCTGTCACCCCCAAAAGGGGAAGGGAAAAGACCCGGGTTCTTGTCTTACTCGAAAGATAAGAACTCAGACGGGAGACGGAAGCGTTGTATGGTGGGAAGATTTTAAAGGATTTGTTAGCAAAGGGAAAGTACATCTCCGAGAAGAAGAGGCGGGCGGTCCTGGGCGGGTGGCAGCGCTGGCCTTGGGTCCCCCATCTCACCCTCGCGTAGAGGCGGCTCTTGACTGACGGTCGGCTCTTGCCCTGGAGTGCCTAGTCATGCTTGTCCTGCCTGCGCCTGTCCGCACCCATGATGCACACAGGAAAATCCGCAGGGGAGCCTAAACCGCGATGCTGATTATATTGCAGTGAGCCGTGGGTCACGTCCTGCTAGGTCCTTGCGGCCACTGTGCAGTTGCGGCCGTCAGGTTCTAACCGGTTTCTTGCTGGCATCATTTAGAGGAAATAAGCCTGCTTATGCTGGAAGCCGGCACACTGCCATCTTCTGGACCCTCCTCCCTCCCCTCCACCTTATCTGCTGGGTGACCCCACTTAAGTAACGACCCAGCACTGCCTGGAGAATCCTTCCCCGAAAACACCACGTCCCTGTTTGCATTTTTACGACTTAATCCAGAAGCTGCATCTGTGTATGTCTACCTGTGTCTGTCGTGGGTTTGTCCTCGGGGAGAGCGCGTGTGACCTGCCGCGTCTCTCATTCTCAGGGCGGTGGTTCTGTTGTTGTTCCCGCAGATCTTCTGAAGGGAAGGGCCGAGGACCTGAAACCGGACCCTTATCTCCGCAAGAGCCCCTCGCTCGAGTCCCTGAGCAGACCCCCTTCTCTGGGCTTCGGGGGCACGAGACTGCTGAGCGCCTCCCCCGGGGGCTGGAAGCCGCCCGGCAAACTCAGGTACCACGTTTCCAGCAGGGAGAACTCAGGGAGCGCTGGGCCCACGGCCCTGTGCTCTTCCTTCTGTTTTATCCTTTACCGTCAGTTTACTTCTGCAGGTGTTTCTGGAATGCAAATGGTTCAGGCACAGTCCCTGTTCAGCGAGGGAGGCGGGCACTGGATGGTAGCTCCGGGCCGAGTGAAGTGCAGGGCCCTAAAGAGAGAAGCAGAAGCAGAGCCCTCGGGGGTCCGGGCGGTGGGAGGGGCTCACAGGGGTGGGGCCCGATGTGCACAGAGGGGGGCCTCACCCCTGCTGGGGGGTGGGCATCGAGGAAGTCACAGCGGGAAAGCCAGGTCGAGCCACACTCCGAACGGTCTCAGCTGGCAAAGTAGGAGGTTTGTGCTCGTTTTGGTAAAGCAGCGGGAACCACGAAGTTTGCGGGTTTGTTTTTGGTTTTGGGTGGTGGTGCAGGAAACAGCAGTGCAAAAGCAGGATCGGGGGGCACTGCAGAATCGGTGTTTAGGTCACTCTGGCAGGGATGTGAGGGGTTGGGGGGAGGGGCCTGGGGCTGCTGGGGGCCTGCTTCCCCAGGGCCTGCCCCTGCTCTCGCACCCCTGCCACCACCTCCCTCCTCGGTGCTCCTGGTCACCCAGCCACGGCCGACCTTGCAGTCACTCGCCCCACTGCAGGCACGTCCCTGCTTCTGCTAACACGCTGGGTGCACCTGCGCAGAGCAGGCCCTCTGGGAACCCGCCCGACTCTGCTTCTCCGGGCCTCCTGGACCCACCGCAGCTCAGCCCCTCCCACTTGCCGGCCCCAGTGTCCCGGGAGCCTGGAGCCCGGCCGCCCAGCCTGCTGTGTTCTCTGCCTTCACAGCGTCAGGCCAGCAATCCCGACCACCTGCGAGGCTCTGGCCTGAGCTGTCTTCCTCTTGTCCTTTCACACTCCTGTTCTCCGCCCTCCTCCTGGTCACCCCTCCAC
Organism: Camelus ferus; assembly: GCF_009834535.1. Lineage (NCBI taxonomy): Eukaryota > Metazoa > Chordata > Mammalia > Artiodactyla > Camelidae > Camelus > Camelus ferus. Next base: position 17,812,511 of record NC_045711.1, on the reverse strand, counting down.
GAGCCGCAGCCAGCCACCCCATAGCGTGGACACCTTCCTCGCCTTTGGGGTCTGACAGCCGCTCGGTATTTGATTCGCTGTTGTAGACTGTCTGTCTGCCCCGTCTGCTGTACCTAAGTGGACAGTGAACACTTCTCCTTGTGCTTTGATGTCTCTCTCAGCCCCCGTTTTGCTCCGCACGCAGCATTTGGCTCAGTAAATGTTTATGAACAGGCAGGTGGAGGGACACACAAAATCGGCGGCTTTAGAGGTGATGGCATTTTAACAGACAGCAACTACCATTAGGGGCGTTTTCAAAGGATTTAATGGAAGTCTACACAGTCCAGTTCCGCTATTGTCACATCTCTGGGTGCGGCCTATATTTGGACCCAAATAGATGAAGTCATATCTTTCAGAGGTTTAATTTAAAGCCCCAGATATGACCTTTCGGTCTTGTTTATGCACAAGAGATAGGTTTTGAGGACCCAAACTGGTGCTTTTCTGAAACTGTTCTTTTCCTCATGCCAGAAGCGCATGTGAACAGGCTGCGAGGACACGAATATGCTGTTTATGTTATTCCCTTCCTCGTGAAAGGTTAGGTTGGTGAAGTTCGTTTGTTGCTTCCTTTTTATGTTCATGTCATCGAGACAAACCAGTGACAGGATGTTCATTTCTTACTCTGGAAATTCCCATCATTATTACTGCAATCACATCCAGTCAGGTTTTTGTAGAAGGAAACTATTTGCTACATGCTCTGTTTGTTTAAGCAGAAGCCCTTCTCCAGGCCTTCATTTCAGTCTTCCCTAATTTGCCAGGCCTGGAAGTCCAGGTCTAGGTGACGAGCTAGGACCCGGCGCAGCGAACACGGGCAGAGTCACCGTCACGGCACAGGTCACGGCGACCCTGACCACAGACGCCTGGGCTGGAGTTTACAGAGGTGCCAGATACAGTGAAGGAAATCACCTGGAGTCCAGAAGGACCCCGTTGCTCTTTTTAAAATCATTTACAGATATTTTAATTAAATATTGGATGGATATGAAACAATAATAGTAACACCGTATGTGTAACGGAGAGACACCTGTACACGTACTTTCCAGTTTAAGGAGAAGAAGAGTCTTATTACTTCTGAAATTTCCTGTCAGCCTCTCCATTTGCGGCACCTCCCCCACGGGTCACCTGGTTTGTCCTCTACACCCGTGTGTTTTCATCTCCACCCCCTCCCCTCCCCGTAAGCAGCCAGCCTGGTGTCTTCAGAGCGCCCTTCCCGTCTGTCTTTCCCGTGGTACGTAGATGTCGCCTTAGCCTTGAACACATAGAATGCTTTTTCTACAAGTGTCTTTTATTGAAATGATACCGTACTTAAATAAATATGAGGCGAGGTTGGAGCAGCAGATGGATAAAAAACAAAACGAAACAAACCACCACCACCCTCTCCCCAGAATTCTGAAAACCGAGAAGCACAATTTAATTTCTGTTTCGTACTGTGAGACCTAATAAAAAGGTACCGATAGGGTCGTTTCTCTGGAGTCTCAGTGGCCAGACCTCGACTGCGGCCTTTCTAAGCTGGCTGCTTGCTCCTTGTGTGTCTGAGGCTGTAAACATTAGCATCTTCTCTTCACCCTGTGCTCCTCTCTCTGACTAGTGTGGAGAGAAGGGACCCGCTGGCTGCCTTGGCCCGGGAGTACGGCGGCTCCAAGCGCAATGCCCTGCTGAAGTGGTGCCAGAGGAGGACAGAGGGCTACGCGGTAAGGGGCCCGGGGTCCCGGGGCGGGGAGGATGGAGGGCTACGCGGTAAGGGGCCCGGGGTCCCGGGGCGGGGAGGACAGAGGGCTACGCGGTAAGGGGCCTGGGGCTACGCGGTAAGGGGCCCGGGGTCCCGGGGTGGAGGGGGCCTGGCCGGGCCAGTGCACGCTCCCCGTGGTCTTCTGTCCTTCCTGGCGGGGCTGCACCAGGGGCCAGTCACAGAGGCAGGAGGGGCTGGAGTCTAGGCCGACCCCCCAGCACACATGACCCGAGCGTGTCTCCTCTGGGAGAGAAGGAGGCCTAAACCCCCAGCCGTGCACCCGTCAGGCTGCTCCCACCAGGGAGACGGCTCTCGCTAAGTCATCTTCCCAGAGCGGTGCCTGTTCCTGATCCGTGTGAGCGCCCCACGTGCTGGGCCTTCGGGTTGTCTGTTCCATCAGGAGCTGCGTCGTGCGGTTGAAGAGTTTGGGTTTCCGGGGACAGCTGTTTTCAGTGAAGGCCTGTTAAACAGGGAGCAACCCCAGTGCAAGTTTAAGCTTTTAAAAATGTTTAACTTTTTGTGGGGGAGGTAGTTAGGTTTACTCACTTTTTTGTTTTTTTGATGGAGGGACGTGGGTTGAACCCAGGACCTTGTGCGCGCCAGGCATGCGCTCGACACGGAGCTATCCCTCCCCCCAAGTTTAAGCTTCTTTTTATTATGAAGTATCGTTCACAAAGATAGAAGTGCATCAAATATAAATCATAGTTTCACAAGTTATTGTGAAGCGAGAACCCTAGCAGTCGCATCCAGAAGCAGAGCGTTGCCAGCCCCCCCGGCCCTTCCAGGCGGCGTTCCAGCCGCAGCCCCTCCTCCCGCAGGCGGCCTGTCCTCAGCTCTTCCCTCGTACTTTTCCACAGACGTGTGTGTCCCCAGTGCCCTGTCCGTGTGTCTGCCTTTGAACATCGTGTGCAGGAATGGAAACACCATCACAGTCGCACACGGGCTTTCTTGCCCGGTGTGGCGTTACTGAGGTGCATCCATGACGTTTCCCGTAGCGACGGTTTGTGCATTTTCTTCACCGATTAGCAGCCCGCCATCTGGTCGCACCATTGCTTATGTGTCTGCTCTCCTGTTGACGGGCGGGTGAGTGACATCAGATTTGGGGCTCTGTAAATAGTGCCGCCAGGTCCTCGCGCGTCTCGAACACCCTGGTGCGCGTTCCTCCCAGGTCTGCGCCCGGAGCCGGAGCGCGGGGGTGGCTGGCCGTGCCAGGCAGGTTCCGGTGGCGCCTGGACAGCCTACCTGCCGCCAGCGGTTCGTGAGGTTCATGTTTTCTCTCCCGTCTCCCCAGCACTTGCTGGCGTCCGTCTTCCACTTGTGGTCGTTTGGACATGTGTGATGTGGCATCTCGTGTGGTTGTGGCTCGAATCTTCCACCTGCAGGTGGGGTCCCTCCCCCCTCGCACGCTGACTAGACACCCGGGCCCCCTTGGGTGGCACCGACTCCCGCCGTCTGCGCATTTTGAGGATCAGCTCGCCTCTCTGTCCCTGCTGCCCCAGGGGTTCTCTGGGCGCAGGCCTTCCGTCAGGTGGGCGTCTTGCGGGTGCTCTCTCCCGGGGTGGCTGGCTTTTTCCTCTTTTGTTGAACAAAGTTCTTCATTGTGATTACACCTGATTTGTCCGTCTTCTCTCTGATCAGTGCGTTTTGTTCCTGCTTAAGAACCCTTCCCCTACTTTCAAGGTCATGAAGATACCTTCCTGCGTTCTCTTCTGGAAGTTGGATGGGTTGGCCTTTCCCGTTAAATGCACGCCTTCTCTAAATAAGCTGCAAACCCCCCTCCAGTCTCCCCTCTCTTAGGCCCGGCCCCCCGCACCTTTACCCCACTATCCTAAAAATTCTGAGGCTGCCGTCCCTGTGACGCTCCCTCCTCAGAACCCAGCTTCTGAGGGTGGAGGAGATGGAGAGGGACGGAGAGGGAAGAAACCAGGTCCGTGTCAGCCGCGAGCCGGCCCAGGCGGTCCTGCCGCCGCTGGAGTCCTCTTTGTGACAGCAACAGCCAGACTTCTTCTGGTCTCATTCCAGCTGAGAATGGAGGTGTCCTGTGTCTCTGACATTATCTCCTTTTCGTTTTCTGTTAAAAAAGGAAAAGAAAAAAATCAGGTTAGCGACCAGTAGCAGGGGCTCCCCGGGTCCAGAGACGCACTGGTGCAGTCTTCCTTTAGCTGCTCCGTCCACCTTCTGCTCGCGCCCTTTCTGAGGGTCCAGGTGTCCCGTAAAAGGCCAGCCTAGTCACAGCATCCCCCGCCGCCCTGCTGGGAAGCAGAAGGAAGGGCGAAGTCAGGGAGGGAGGCTGGTGACGGAGGCTTCAGGGTGAAGGAGGTGGGAACGGTGACAGGAAATTGAGGGTGAAAACACCAGTCATCCGGGAACCAGGTGTGACCAAGGCCGAGCCCCACGTGGTCACGGACGTGCGGCTAAGTTGTCACCTCCCCGCTTTACAGAAGTGGCCACGGGGCGTGCGGGCATGGTGGGAAAGGACAGGCGAACTTCTCAGGAGGAGTCCGCCCTTGAACGTGTGACGTCCCTGCAGTGAGGTTGCGGGGAGAAATCAGACGAGATCTTTCCAGTCGTGAGACTGAGAATGAGGTTTCCCGCTGCTGTGGTCTGCCTTGTTCCTTCTGTCTGCGAACGTCTTGAACTAGTCTTCCAAGCGTTTTACGTTTGATGCAACCCCAAACGCATTTTGCCTGAAGGGTGGTTTCCATTCGTTGTTTAAATCTCTGTAAATTGAGACAAAGTGTAAATCATGTATGTCTGGTTTATTTACTCTTCGCAGAACATCCTCTGTCTAAACCTGTTTGTCTAGAACGCCTCGTAAGCCTCTGAAGCGTGTTCTGTCCGACGTAGGAAGCCAAAAATAAGTTGTCGAGAACTCAGGCGGTTCACCGTCTTTTAAAAAAACAGTATGATGTGCATTTCAGCTGAAAATGACTTTCCTGTTACCCTAACAGAGTGCAGCGGGACGGGCTATGTCCCAGCTCTCCGTGTGTTAACTCAGTTAATTTTTACCGAGGGGCCCCGCAGTGCCTCATGGTGTTCAGGTGCTGGGAAATCAGCCGCGAGTGGAACACGCAGGACTTCTGTTCTCATGGGACTTAGGTTCTCACGGGGAGCGACAACTAATTAGAACTAGAAAGTAAAATGCGTGGATGTTGGAAGGAGGCGGCTGGGAGCGTCAGCCCTAACGTAGAGGTCGGGGAGGTGACCTTCGGGCCGTGGCTCAGCCCACCTGGACAAGATGAGGATTTTTGTGTTTTCATCGCTGTATTTTGCACCAGGTTCTAGGCTGCGACAGTCGGCCCCACTGATGTCCCAGGTGGAGTTTAAGTAATGCGAGATGGCCTCTCCAGCGTCACGGCTCCAGAGGTTAGAACCGCAGTCCAGAACCCCGGCTGAGCCCCTGGGTCGCCCCCAGGTTGAGGTCACACGATAGGACATAAACAGGCCCTCGCTGTGGAGTGAGACCCGCGCTGAGCCTGAAAGGCTCTCATCGAGGGGACCCTCCCTGGCCTTCTTCTCAATGCAGATTTCCTTGGATTCTTTTTTGAAAAAAGGCAGACTTCCAGGAAGGCCCTGCAAATGACTGTCAGTCGCTGGGCTTGGCGCTGGGTGGGCATTAGGCTGTGTCTCACCTGACCCCCGGGCCCCTCCGTCTCCTTCCCTTAATCTGCGTTTGGTCCCTTCTTGGTTGTTCCAGAGAGATTGCCGTCTCTAGCGTAATTACCAGTAAGGGTCCTGAAGGGGGGAACACCAGATGGTGGCTGGGATGGGCAGGACCCAAGAATGACCCCAGTGACCCTTGCCCTCATGTGATTTCCTCCCTGTGTACATGGTAGAAGGGAGATTGTCCCAGTGGACCTCACACGCGGACCCTTGTAAGCCGAGGGTTTTCTCTGACGCGTGAGGCCGGGCACCGTTGGTGGGGTTGAAGGTGGGGGGCACGTGGGACGGGGCTGAGCGAGGCCCTCGGCCGACGGCAGCAGGGAACCCGGACTTCCTAGCACCTCAATCGTCTTCTGCTTTTTAATTGCACTGCAGTCGGTTACAGTGCGTCAGCCCCTGGTGTGCAGCACTGTGTCCCCGTCATGCAGACACATGCATGTGTCTGTTGTCGAGAGAGGTTGTTACGAGGCACTGAGCATAGTTCCCTGTCCTGCACTTTAGTTTTGACTAGTGTTGGGGCGTCGAGGCCCTGCTGATGCCCGGAAGACACCACGGGGGCCCCGCAGTTCTGAAGCGGACTGGTGACAGGCTGGTGCTGTGGCGTCCCTTGTCCTTCCTCTCCCGGTCCCGATGCCCCCGGCCTCAGAGGCTGAGGACGCTCAGTTTGCTTGCCTTCTGCCATCCCTTAGCTCAGGGACCTTGACCTGCAACAGCGATGAAGACGTGGGGTTCAGCCCCAAGCTCTGCAAGGTCCTGGGACCTCCCCAGAATCCTGACGAGGTGCAGCCCCCCGCCCCCACCCCAGCAGGTGGCGGCTTGGCTGCCTCCCAGGGCCCTGTGCTCTGGACCGTGTGGCTGACGCCGCTGATTCAGTCCAGGCCACATGGCACGTTTGAAAGGGGGATTTCTGGCAACACCTGAGGCAGCTTGGAAGTGGAATCTGTCCCAGAGCCTCCGAGGAAGGGCCAAGCCCCGCCGACACCTTGACCCTGAAGCGGAGAACCCAGGACACCTGCTCACCGGGACTCCTGAGCCCCGAACAGCGTGCTGACGGTAAACGGGCGCTGTTTAAGCTGCTGGGTTTGTGCTAACTTGCAGCAGCAGAATTCTAGAGGAGCAGTTCCTGGGGTCACGAGGTAGCGGAACCCCAGCTTCCCGCTTAGGGTCAGATCATCCCCTTTTCCTGATGCCAAACCCGGGACAGACTTGTCTTCTTTCGGCCTTTAGTGTCCCATCGCCCATGTCCTTGTGTTTCTAGCTTGTTTTTTAGTGGAAGTACCGGGGGTTGACCCAGGACCTGCACGCTAAGGACGCGCTCTGCCCCTGAGCCCCCCCTCTGCTGTGTTTCTAATTTGTGACAACACGCTTCTTCTCTCAGGCACAGGTGCGCCTTTCAGCTCTGAGGTGCTCAGTGCTGCCTGGGCCCCGCCTGTAAGACTCGATTCCTTAGGCCTAGGGTCGGGGCCAGGCACAGGCGTTCTGTAACAGCTGCTGAGGTGACCTGCTGCGTGGCCGGCACCGAGAGCCGAGGCGGGTGGCACAGCTCCAGGATGCCCCGTGGTCTCTGCTGCCCGATGTTTCTCCTGTTCACGGCCAAAGGGATTTGACAGCCGCCGTTAAGGTTGCAGATGAATTGGCCCTGAGACGGGGAGGTCACCAGGGCGGGCCTGGCCCCGTCACCGGAGGCCTTTGCAGCGAGTCTGTGGGAACTTGTTACACAGCAGAAGAAAGCTAATGCTGTGGCTTGAAGGCAAGAAAGCACCTGGCCCTTCTTAGGCAAACCGTTCTTTTTTTCTTTTTCTTTTTCAAACTGTGTCCCCCTGAGAGCAAGCTTGGCTGTCACTTTACTGATTTCTTTCTACTGCAATTCTGCTCTGAAGTTGTGATTTGACATTTGAAATCTAAGGCCTTTAAAAGTCAGCCTATTAGAACTTGCTACCAGTTTTGGAGCCTAGCTTTTGAGAAGCAGGTGAGTTGGAATAACCCCTGCCTATGTCCTCGATCAAGTGAATCCCCGGTGTTGGCCGCACGGTCCAGGGCGCGGGGCCCTGGGAGGCAGCCAGGGCGCCACCTGCCCAGGGGAGGGGGCTGCACCTGGTCGTGCTTCTCGGGAAGGTCCCAGGACCTTGCAGAGCTTGGGGCTGAACCCCACGCTTTCATCGCTGTTACAGGTCAAGATCCCTGAGCTAAGGGATGGCAGAAGGCCAGGCAAACTGAGCGTCCTCAGCCTGACTGAGGCCGGGGGCATTGGGACGGGGAGAGGAAGGACAGGGACGCCACAGCACCAGCCTGTCACCGTCCGCTTCAGAACTGCGGGGCCCCCACAGCGTCTTCCGGGCTTCAGTAGGGCCTTGGCTCCCCAAGACTTTAACACAGGGAAGTCCTGGTCAGCCCACACCACCAGGAGACCGAGGTTTCATAGCCAGATTTGGATTTGCTACAGGCCCTGCTGATTTCAGACATGCCTATAAGGCTAGACCCCCAGGATTCTGAAGCTCTCTGACAAGCAAGGGAAACCTACACACACACACACACACACATGCGCACACATGCACGCACACACATGCACATGTGCACACACACTGCGCACAAGGACACACACATGCACGCAGACAAGCACACACTAACACGCGCACACACACACACAGCAGTGGGTGCCTTGCTCAAGGCTCTGAATTCGTTCACCACTTCTGTGAAGGTTCATTTTCTCATGGCCTGTTCTGTATGTTAGTAAACAAAGGCTGTTTCCTATAATAAATCTGTCTTACAAGCTTTGCTGCCATGGTCTGAACAGTTAAAGGCTTAAATCCTGAGAGATTAAAGCAAAACGCTGAGGAGTCGGCCAGCCCCAACCCTGTGCTCCTTCTCAGGAAACCGAGCAGACCCCTTCCAGTGACTTGTGGCGAGTGAGGGAAGGGGCCGGGCTCAGGTCCTTTCTTCCCGATGCTCCTGCAGTCGCTGGTCTGCAGACGCCCTCCAGCCCTCTTCCTGTCTTTCCTTTGGGAAGGTGGCTTACACGAGGTCACTGAGCCAGTAAACAACTGTCCACAAGACTGTTCCTTCCCACATGGTCCCATCACCCACGTGGCGATTCCCATCCTGCCCTTCCGTGTTGCCCAGGCTGGAGCGAAGCTTGAGGGGCTGATGGTTTTACCCCCTGAACAGGTGCTGCTGAGCGAGGCGGGAACTGGTTGAGGCCGTAGGGACAGCAGGCGTGGAGCTGTGTCCTGGGACGTGGAGCTGCGCCTGGGCTCGGCCAGCAGAGTCTGGAGGGCACTCTCGGCACTTTTGATTCAGGGCAGTTTCTGGGGGGACGTCGTAGGGATCCTTCCGGCCCTGGCCTGAGACAGCTGGGTGAATACTGATGTCCTAACTATGAATTAAAATGTTTCATCACTAACAGGCGTTACAAACAGTTATCGATAGCCAAAAATACTAAAAGTGCCTTTTAAACTAAGCGTTAAATGTGTTCAATCTGATTTGTAGTCAAAGAAATAGAAAGGAAAGACTGAGACCCCATTTCTTTGCTTACCGTAGCAGGGGAGCTTTTTGTTTTTTATTTCTATGTTTGTTTATTTTTTTAAAAGATGTCTCCGGTCCTTTACTTAACTGAGCACCTGCCCTGCATTTTGAAGGAAGTGATACAGGGTCAAATCAGAGCCTTTTTCTCAAGAGACGGTGTGAGAACGTAACACCGGTTTAACGTGCCACGTTCAACGAGAACGGAGTTCACACAACTCACCAGGAAATAAAAGGCGCGTGGAATTTATCAAGTTGGTTGATGTCATTCTCATGGGTCACAAGTGTGATAGCTGAGAGCAAGGCAGCATCGTGGAAAGCTGAGTAAACCGGTCTACTCTATCGGTACCCTGATTTTCTAAAAAATTCACAGATAAAATGTAACTTTCCACACGAATCCTTCCAATGATCATGATCACACTAGATTTTATTCCAGTTTACAAAAAAATAAATAAATAAAGGCGGTTGGACAATCACATAGTGGATTCCATTTTGCTAAGGCAAAAATAGGAAGCAAGTAGTCTTTAAATTTCCTTTGCTCTTCAGGAGAGCTTTTTCAGTGGCGAGCTGGGCCGTGAGAATCCGGCCCCACCACCCAACTGGCTGGCATGAGGCCACAGGGTGGAGTTTCGGGAGTCTTCTGGTTCTAGCCGGCCTGGTGTCTACGTGCTGGTTGTCGCCATGTGGCCACCGTCCTCCACCTGCGTGGGGGTCTCGGGTTCGGCAGAGCCTCTGAAGATGTGCGTCAGGTTGTTGTGTACGTCCCTTGAGGAGGGACTTGGACTCTGTTTTATTGCTCAACTCTTGTTTCTTGACTGTTTCCCTTTGTTCTTGCATTCCCTCACTTCCCTAATTGGTAACTGCTTCAGTCTGCTCTTTGGAACTCAGGGAAGGTCTGGGAGACTAAAGCCTTTTTCTACAAACAGGAAACAGGGGGCACGGAGGCGCTTTTGTACCCAGGAAGGCCCTGCAGGGTCCTGCTTGGTGTCGGTCCCCCCTTTCCTTTGATCCCCCTCAGTCCTGAGGGGGACAGGTGCAGGACGAGGTGGGACTAAACAAAGAGGTTAATCGTAAACTCCGCAGGGGGACTCGGTTTTAGGGGGACTCGGTTTTGGGGGACTCGGTTTTGGGGGGACTCGGTTTTGGGGGACTCGGTTTTAGGGGGACTCGGTTTCAGAGGGGGCGACTGGGCACAGGGTTTCTTCTGCGGGGCATGAAGATGCTCTGGGACTGGACAGTGGTGGTGGTTGTTACACCCGGTGGGTCCCTGAGAAAGCTACTGAGCAGTGCATCTGTAAGGGTAAACTCGATGGTGTGCGAATGATATCTCGGTAAAGCTATTGTTTGTTTCTAGAACAGGCAGCTGGAGGAGCTTCAGCAGAGAGACCAGGGACCTGGTGGCCGAGGGGTATGGGGGCGGGGGAGGAAACCGGTACTTAAATGATGAATCTTATCGAACTGTAACTTCAGAAAACGTAGCTGTGTAGTCCTTTGTGTGTTCAAAAGTAAGTGAAAGGTAAACAGAGAGGGCGAGGCTGGTCGTTTTTCCCTGGGAGGTGGAATTCACAGGTGTTCACTGTGCCGTGTGGTTCACAGTCCAAGAATGTCCTTTGTATAGAACGTTGTGTTATGACATGCAGTCTGGGGGTGAAGTCTGAGGGAAAAGGCCGTAAAAGTGTATTACAGTCAATGATTAAACCAGATCCTCCCTGAGAAACCTTCACAGCGGACAGGCAGACACCCAGGGAGTTGCAGTACAGAGCAGGGGGTCGAGGGGCCCGCGGGACCCGGTCTCATTCCCGTCTCTGCTGTGCCCCTCCAAGGCCATGTGACACGTCACAAGTTGATTTTTTTTTTACTGAGTATTTTTTCCATTACTTTTTTTTAATTGACGTATAGTCAGTTACAGTGTCAGTTTCTGGCGTCTTTTTTTTTTTTTAACTGCATCTTTTAAATTCACATATAAACATAAAAGACTGATGAAACATTTTTCAGAAAAACAGCACTTTTCCAAGCGGTGTGCCCTAAACATCCTTAACCCTGAGTTGCATCTGGAGAGAAAACCCACATTGCCGGCAACGTGTGTTTTTCTGTCGCCGAGTTCCCAGACGAGCCCTCCCAGACTCCTAGCCAATCGCGAGCGGCCTGTGAACCGTCACGCCATTCGGGGCCCCATGTGTGCTTTCTTTTCTGAGGCAAGTCTCTTGAGAGCTGCAGGCATGATTCAGAGAATGTGAAATGTTTTGATTTATTTACTGTCATTAAAGTGCCTCTTGACTTCCTTACAAAGATAGATTCCCAGGGGAGCCTGTGCTCTGTGGGGGCCCCTGTTCACCCACTGTCTCTGCTTCTGCAGCTGTTTGTTTATTTAATTTTTCTAATGGGAGAATAGTTGATTTACAGCATGGTGTTGGTTTCTGGGTGCAGTGTAGTGATTCAGTCATACGTATATATATTTTTTTCAGGGTCTTTTCCACTGCAGGTTATTACAAGGTATTGAATGTGGTTCCCTGTGCTGGACAGAAAAAATTTGTTTTTAACCTGTTTTTATATATAGTGGTACTCAGGAGCCCCCTTTCCTGCTCTGGGTTGTGATGCCATTTGGGGCAAATAAAAAAAGGATTTTCTGAACAACAATGTCAAGTGGCAGGGTGCAGAGACGCCCGTGAGGTTGTGTGCGCAGCAGATGGGGAGGGCCCCACCCCACCATCATCTACATGGTCACAGAGCAGCAGCCACAACACCCTCGCCACTGCAGACTGGCCCACAGGAGGGACCCGACCCAAGCCAGGGTTTTGTAAATCGAGCCAAGAGAGCGATGGCTGGGACACAGAGCTCGGACGCCACAGAGCAGAGTGAGCGCCCGGCTGGTGGCCGTGCCTCCCCAGGCTGCCAGCCAGCGCGCCCTGGCTGGAGTCTGGGAACTCGGGTTTCGGGAGGGCTCCTTCCCACCGTTCCTGGAGCCAATGACAGGGGCTCACTCTGCCTGAACAGTTGGCCCAAATCCTGTGGTTTGGGTGCAACACCTGCTTCCCTGCTGGGAGCCTGGGATTTGGGTTGGGGCCAGGCCAAGGGCACCGCCAGGACCAGCCCCCAGAAAACACCCTGGGCGCCGCATCTCCCGCAAGCTTCCCAGTGGCCAGCACTCCCCCGCGTCCCCGCCCGGGGAGGACTCTCGGAAGCCCGCACCCGGTCCCCCGTGGGCTCTTCCCTTGCTGATCCTGCTTTGCATCCTTCCCCTGGGATAAATGTGTGCCCCACTGTGAGCGTGACTCTGGGCCTAGGCTGGGCATCCTCTGAGCAATCACTGAACCTGAGACGGAGGTGGTCGGGAGACCCTGATGCGGCCAGCTGACCAGGAGGCAAGTGGAAGGGACAGAGAATTTGAGAGCGCGGGAGACGACGGGATAGTAAGGCTGACGTGACCCCACTGTTCCCTGAGTTCAGATGCGTCTCAAGGCTCTGCAGCACCCTGTCAGAGGCCCTCGGTTTCTGGGGGACATTAAAGTCCTTAGGACAGATTTCTCCTCTTTTTCAGTTGGTTCCAGTTGGGCTGTTGCTTGAGTTCTAGCTCAGACGGAAAGTCATAACTGATCTTCTCTTTACTTCTGCATTTTTGAGTATTTTACACTCTGCATTTGTTCCTTTTATTGTGAAAGAAAACCAGTGCTTTTTGCTTTATTCCTTATTTGTATTTTTTAATTAAAAATAATTCTTTGAGAGAAAATAAAATATTTGTGTATAGTCAATGATGTAACTCCTATCCCATTGCTCAATTCTACCCTTGAAAGTATCTTTTTTTAACAATTGGATTTTTTTCCCTTTTTTCTTATTTTACTTTATCTTTTTGGTTGGGGAAGAGGCAATTAATTTTTTTTTTTAACGGTGGTACAGGGGATTGAACCCAGGACCTCGTGCACGCTCAGTGCGCACTCCACCACTGAGCTGTACCCTCCCTCCTGGATATTTTTCTTCAAATTAAGGTTTCTTCAGCCTTCACACTGGATATTTCGGGCCAGATAATTCTCTGTTGTGGATCCGTCCTGTGCGCTGTAGGATGTTTGGCAGCATGTCTGGCCCCACCCACAAGAAGCTGTAGCGTCTCCCAGTTGTGAAAACCATTTAAAAATGTCTCCGGACATTGACAGATGTCCCCAGCCAGGGAAGGGAGGGGACAAGATTGTCCCTGGTTGAGAACCACTGCTTTAAATATACAAATGTGCGGAGATAAACTTACTTTTCAAAATGAGGTCCTGTTGATCTGTGATTGCTGTTTTGGCTAGCAGGTGTGGTAACAGTTCTGTTGGTGCCTTGAGAGATGCTCTGTTGTCTTTAGCACCTGCAGAGATTTTCACTGGGTGCACGACGACACTTCGTCTAGTCTCCTGTCGACGAACCACAGAGTTGCTTGTAACTTTCTGAATGACTGTGAAGACCGCGGCCAGCATTCCTTGGGCGGCTTGCTGGTGCCAGAGGGCACCATGCAGACCTTGCTGCCGAAGGACTAAAGTTGTGTTGGTCAGCTGCACAGGAGCTTCCTAGGCAGCGTTTGTCAAAAGCATTTGAAGGCAGAGGTATCAGCTGCTGCCTCTTAAGCCGAGAGGTGACAGTTGGTTCAAGCAAAGACAGACCAAAAAGGCCGACAGGAGAGTCTGGGGGAGGAGGTACGTGGAGGGCAGGGCTGTGAAAAGCTCCCACATATCCAGAGAATTTAGAAGCTCAGAAAAGACCTGACGAGACCTGAGCTCAGACCTCTGGCTGACCGTCAGGTTCCACACGGGCAGGAAGTGAAGGCTGAGCTGTGAGTGTTGGAGGGGAGCCCACCGGCAAAGACCAAGGAGGTTTCCCAGGCGTTTGGGGAGATCTCTGTCCAGTCACTAGCTGGTCACTAAGCTAACAGAACAGAGACTGCAGTGCCACGCCCAACAAAGAATACATACTCTACAAAATTAGTTCAGAAAAGTCACTGCGCCAGCAAGCACCACCGCAGACAGTCACAGCAAGCCCTGCAGAGGGGAGACACTCTGACTTTGAGCGTTGTCACATGGTAATCCTCAAAACGCCAGTTTTCAACAAAGTTACATGTATGCAGAAAAGCAAGAAAGTTTGGCACATTCACAAGGGAAAAAAAAAAAATCAGAACTGTCCCGAAGGAGTCCCAGACACTAGACTTACTAGACAAAGACTTTAAACCAGCTGCCTTAAATACACTCACAGAGCTGACGAGCTTTGACCACGGACAAAGAGCTAAAGGAAATCAGGAAAAAGATTCATGAACAAAATGAGACTATCAGCAAAGAGACAGAAAGCGTAAAAAGGCACCAAACAAATTCTGCAGGTGAGAAGTATCATAACCAAAATGAAAAATGTGAAAAGTGTCAGCAAAGATGTGAAGAAGTCGCAGCCCTCACACTGCTGGTGGGGACGTAAAATGGTGCAGCTTCTAGAACAGTTTGACAGTTTCCCAGTAAGTTGAACGTGGATTTACCATATGAAGTAGCAGTTCCACTCCTGACCATGAACCCAAAGAGCTGAAAGAGGTCAAACAAAATGTAGCACATGAACATGCAAAGCAAGCGGCACCGTGGCAGTCGCCAAGAGGGGCACGTCAGCTGGTGGGTGCCTGGATGGAGACAAGGTGGTCTGTCCACGCAGTGAGCCACTTCAGCCAAAACATGGAAGCAAGTGTTGGCACCTGCAACAAACACCTCATAGACCCTGAAACCACTGTGTACAGTGAAAGAAGCCAGATGAGCACGTTTATCATTCCATTTACAGAAAATATCTCAAATAGGAAAATCCACATAAACGCAAGTGCTGAGTGGTTGCCGGGGGCTGTGGGTGAGGAGAGGGTGACCGCTTAACAGGCACGGAGCTTCCTGCTGGGGTGACGAAGCGGCTCTGGAACTAGGTGACGGCGCTGGTCGCACAAACCAGGGAAGGGTCTAAAAGCCACCACATTGTACACGTTTAAATGGTTTGTGAGTTTTGTATTTTGTCAATTTTATCCCAATAAAATAAAAACAGTGCCATGAGGATGAATGTTATTTACCATACCTTTTTTTTTTTTAATTGAAATATAGTCAGTTACAATGTGTCAACTTCTGGTGTGCAGCACAATGTCCCGGTCATGCACATACATACATATATTTGTTTCCATATTCTTTTTCATTAAAGGTTATTACAAGATATTGAACACAGTTCCCTGTGCTGTACAGAAGAAATCTGGTTTTTATTTATTTTTATATATGGTAGTTAACATTTGCAAATCTCAAACCCCCAAATTTATCCCTTCCGACCCCCTTTCCCCTGGTAACCATAAGATTGTTTACTGTGTCTACGAGCCTGGTTCTGTGTTGTAGATGAGTTCATTAGTGTCCTCTTTTTTTTCTTTTTAATTAAAAAAAAGAGTTTTCTTAGATCCCACATATGAGTGACATCATATGGTACTTTTCTTTCTCTTTCTGGCTTACTTCACTTAGAATGACGATCTCCAGGTTACCACACCTTTTTATGCCTGTGCTAAGTGTAAAATAAATTCCTAGGTAGTGAAATGGCTTTGTGAAGGGGTGTGTCACACCTCCCATTGTGGCGGCGCCAGCAAGTGGCTCTCCTGTGACCTGCCCCGGTCCCCCGTGTGAAGCTCTAGGACAGTTGCTTTGTTTACTTTTCTCTTTGCCTGTTCATCTTTTTTCCTCAAAGTTTGAGCGCTCTTCTAGGTTGTGGTCGCAGTTTTCACTTTCAGCAGAGCCTGCCTGCCCTCGCGGTGGGCTGCTGTGGCAGGGCGCCCCCGGCCGGAGCAGCAGCAGAGCCAGCGGGCCGCTGCTTAGCCGTTTGCCGAGGACAGCAGTTCATTCCTGGAGGTGCTTCCAGTCGCCAGGGGGCATCACGCGGTGTGTCGGTGAAACCACTCGTCTTCTCGCGTGGCGCTCGCGGGAGGACAGAGTGCGTGTCGTCCGTCCCTGCAGCCTTGTCCTCCTTGTCTGCAGTCTCTCCTTTTTTTTTCCAATTGTAGTGAAATATACGCCATGTAAACTACCATCTTAGCTGTTTTACGTGTTAGGTTCGCTGACATTAGGTACATTCACGCTGTTGTGCAGCCGGCACCCCCTCCACCCCCCCATCCCCCCATCCCCCCAGACCTTTCTCGTCCTCCCGAACTGAGTCTCTGTCCTGTTGAACAGTCGTCCCCCCAACCCCAGCCCCCGGAACCTCTGTGCACTCTCTGTCTCTGTGACTTTGCCACTGCGGGTGCCCCCTGGGAGTGGCCCCAGGCAGTGCCCGCCCTTCGGTGTCTGGTTTTGTCACTGGGCGTCATGTCCTCCAGGCCGCGCCATGATGGGGCAGGTGTCATGAGTCTGCGTCTTCCTCGTGGTGAACCCAGCCGGACACGTCAGCCTCCCCGAACCACAGCTCCCGGGACCACGTGCCCCCGTGTCTTTAAAGCCCTCGATGGCTCTGTACGGACTGAGTATTAGAGCCGCATCTGGAGGCTGTGTGGGAGGGTCGGCCTTTTCTAAGATGGGTATTTAGCCATCTTGTTTTCCCTCCTGCTTCTCAGAAGTATGGAAAGTGGCTGTCCTCGCCTCGCCCCCAACCCCCCGTCACCACCACCTACTAGAAGGACTGGGAGATGAAGTCCTCCGTGTCCTTTGGGGAAAGGAGAGAGTGTTTTGGTCACTGAGGATTTGGACTCTAGAGTTCTGAGGTCATGACGGTCTGTGTTGAGAGGCAGAGGGTCACCGGGCAGAGGGTTGGGAAGAGGGCAGGTGCTTCCAGGAAGACCAGGAGCCCAGCTTCAGGCTCAGCTCAGCCCCGGAGGCTGAGGGGCCCACACCCCACCCGTCCCAACCTGCTGAATCCCTACCATATGCGGGAGGAAGGGAGGGGGCAGAATGAGGTGGGCTCTCAGGGACAGCGCTGGGGTCCAGTTAAAAGCTCCTGACCCAGGTTAGCTGAGGCTCGGGGCTCTATGGGATCGAAGGAAGGAAGCACCTGCTTTCAGACATCTGCAGCACGTACGTGTTCCCACAGGGGTAGAAGTGTTAGGTGTCCTGCCAGTTTCTTGAACTGTAAGCAGGATTTTCAGAATACAGCGGTGTGAGACTGTTCCCTCCTGCTGTGGACGGAGGTTGGTTTAAAAGACCTGCGCCCTCTCTGCCCCCTGGATCCTTGTCCTGTGAGGGGGAGGGGGCCTGTAGCTCAGATGCGCCAGCAGCCGGCGCGGCAGTGAGGGACCACCCACCACCGAAAGCCAGTCTCTTGCCTTCAGGGAGAGAGCCCGGGCCTGGCTGCTGGCTGCCCTTCCCTGTCATCCCGCAGGACAGCACATCAGTCTGCTGAGATCACACCAGTCCCAAGTGAATCTGCACTGAGAGTTTTTTCCATTCTCTTATTCATGAAATGTTCGTCTGGGAAAAAGCAGCATTCTAGCCTTAAGGAGATTGTGATTTCAGAGGCTGAATTCAGCCGTTCTGGGGGAGGAAGTTAAGATTGGGGTGAGGAGTGTTTGTCTAGTATAAACGAAACTTGTTCTTGGAACAGAATCCCTCCAAACTACGTAACTAAGTTGTTTACTTATTATGTATCGTTTTCTTAGTAAGCACATCCAAAAATACACAAGTGCTGTTTCTCTTTTTTTAAAAAAAGTCCTTTCCCTTACCAAAAATATTCTACTTGGAGCGCTCGAGCATCGGAAGGTGGACAGAAATACGCTGTTCCCTGAATCTTTGTGGATTCTCGCGCGAATGTGTAGTGAAGTGGCCACTTGTAAGTTGAGGGGTGGGGGTGGGAGGGGTAAGGCGGAGGAGCCTCCTGGAGGGCAGTTTAGCCGGATCCATCGTAGTGTAGTCCACGCACGGGCAGAGGAGTGACAAGAGGCTGGAAACAGCCTGAACGTCTGTGGTGTCCACCGTGCCGCGGACCCCTAGAGGAGCCTGGAGACTAAAGTGAACTGGTGTGTGGTGACTGTTTTCCACGTGGCCGACATTGTTCTAAGTGCCTTATGCGTGGTGCGTGCAGTTAATCTTGACTGCAGTCCTACAAGGTATCTATTCCGTATCCATTTCAAAGATGGGGAAACCAAGGCACAGAGAAGTTACACAGTTGCTCACAGTCACAGTCACTCACAGCACTAGCGCGTGGCGGGGCTTCTGGCTTCAGGACCCACCCTCCTCGTCTCTGCACTGTAACTGTTTTTCGTATGTGGCGTAAGGACCTCTCTATGCATCTGGCGAGTGGGAAAAATCAGGATGCAGAACAGTGCACGACATGCTGCATTTGCATAAAAGGAGGGGAAATAAGCACACACATTCGCGTGAGTGCAGAGCAGTGTCGTCCAGTAGAACTTCCCATGGTGATGGGACTGTTCTAAATCTGCGCCTTCAGGACAGTAGCCACTCACCGGTCATGGTTCCCAAGCACTTGAAAGGTGGCTAATGTGACTGAGAAGTTAAATTTTAAACTGTTTCATTTTAATGGTTTTAAATGCCACCTGTGACCAGTGGCTGTCGTGTGGGACAGTGCAGGGCAGAGCAGCCGTGGGAGCTGACCAGAGATCACGTAATCTGATGGTTTTCAAACTCTCCTTTAGAAAAAGCTTCCAGAAACTAGTTGGAAGAACCGGTTCCACAGCTAATCACTTCAAAACCACAACTATAATCTAATGTAATCTAATCATTTGAAAGATCAGGAAACTAAAAGCCAGAGAAGTTGAGTCATTTGCCTGAAGTCACAGTCACTGCTGCTTTAGGGACCGAGGAAGACCCAGGCCTAGGAGCAGGTCACAGCTTGGGTTTGTTTTTTCCTCCTTAGAGTCATTTACATTTTGGTTTTGCCAAGGCTCACTCTGTCTGATTATCAGTCACAAAAAGGAAACAAAAAACAGATTTTTGTCTCCAGTGTTCCCAGAACCACGTGGGGAATCCAATCATGAACGACTTACTCATTCTCTGCTGCTCAACCATGGGGCCTCCTCCAGCCCCCAGATCACAGTGTGTCCTGCCCTGCCTGCTCCGCTGACGGGGTGAAACGTCGGGGCCAGGGGGCCACGTGTCGTTGTCGCGCCTCGGGGCCTCACAGGTGCAGGGGCTGGGCCAGCATTTGCTTTAATTAGACTTCAGAGCCTGGCTTGGGCTCTACTCCAGCCTGGAGAGTTGCCCCGTGAGTGCGGATGGTCCCTGAGAAGGTTTCTGTACCGTGTCCTCGGAGACCAGTGGATACCGATGAGCACTGGGCTAGGAGGAGGATGGGGTTTAGGAGTGCGAACAGATTCCTGAGCCTGGAAAGGGGGTGGTTGGGCAGTTCTAGGATGAATGGAACCAGCAGGGCTGCAAATAACCACGCCCTTTCATAGAAAGAGCAAGCCAGGAAGAGGAGTGAAATTAATGAAAATGAGGTACCTGACTCAGCAGGAGGAGGAGGACCCCAGGAAAGTGTTTCTCCAGAGTCCGGGGCCTGGGCGGGGCCTGGGGGTAGAACCTGGCAGGGAATCATTTGGGAGCCAAACCAAGGAGTATAGAGCAGACCGGCTCCCAGGAGTGGCAGAGGAGCCGGTGTCCCCACGCTGGGCCACGTTTTGTGGCTGGACGGGGGCGGCAGAGGGGCGCTGGCTTGGTGTGGACCCAGCTCGGTGGTTCGGGAGATGCCAGGCAGCAGGACACTTGCAGTGAAACTGGACCACGGGTCACAGTGCCTCAGCCGGGTCCGTCAGGGAAGAAAGTCGTGGGTGGGGACGCTGGAGCATTTGTTCAGTGGAAAAGGAGGAAGCCAGGGAGAAAGCAAGAAAGATAACCCCCGGCCACGCCTCTGATGTCAGCATCCTTGTGATTGTGTCTCCAGAGGTTTGCAGTATCTGCCACACATCCCTGGAGACACAGCAGCCCTTTTGTCATCAGAAAGCCTCCACCCTCAGGGGACGTTCCCGCTCTCTGATCCCCTATGACTTACCCCTGGGGTCCTGTTTCTGGCTTATTGAAATCTTTTTGGATTCTGAATCTGTCCATTTGCTGTTCTCTGTCTCCCCCAGTTCTCCTCAGCTAAGTCAGAGGTAATGTAGAGAAGTTCAGTCTTCCAGGTTGACACTGATCCTATAATTGGTGAGAAATACCGGGTGTCTAGAACTTGCTGCACGTAACAGATACCAAAAACCAGAACGTCGGAGTTTTCCCACGAGCTTCCTAGGAATGTAGGCAGATAAGAAAACTGAGTAATTGATTTTCTTTATAAAAAAAAAGTTTTCTTAAAAATAGTTTATTTAGCCTAATTAGCAGACAGCTGGGGTATTACCAGTTCCCCATTCTGAACAAGAATGCCGCCATCAGCATTCTTGTAGGTGTGTCTTTGGGCAGATGCATGACTGTTTCCCCTAGAAAAGCTGCCTAGATGTGGAATTCCTCGGTCAAATACTATTTTCGTTTAAAAAAAACAAACAAAAAAAACCTTCCCGTTGCCTTCCTAAACGCCTGTGCTTGCCCGTGCTCCTACCCGCCAGCCTGGACCCGTTTCCCCACTTCTTTGTTAACTCTGAGTCAGCCATGTTTCATTTTTGCCCGTTTGAGGAGTGAAATATTTCGCTGTTTTTATTTTCTACTGAGCCTGGACGCCTTCCCTGTGTTTCTGTTTGTATTTCCTTTTCAGAACATCACCACTTCGGTTCTCCGCCAGTCTTTCCTCGAGTTGTTTATCTCTTTCCTACGGATCAAAAGAATATATTCTGGGTATTAGCAATTTGCTGTATACTGTGTCTATGTCTTGTATTTAGTCTTGGTCGCACAGAAGCGAAATTTCATGTTGTTGGCGTTCTCCATCCTTGCTTCTGTGCTCGCGTTATGCTGGTTGTGTCTTGTGTTTTCTTTCCCCAAGATTGTAAACCTGTTCATCTATGTTCTAATAATGTTTAATGTCAGTTTTTAAGTTTGGCCATCTGATAAGCTGTATGTATCCCCAGGCAGCTAAGCTCCAAAAGAAGGGAAGCCCGGGAGGTGATCACATCTCTCTGCTTGGGAGCAGTTTCCACGTTGCAGGGCAGAGAGCTGGCATGCGGTCCAAAGACAGCGGTCCTCCAGGCTGGGGAGCCAGGGCGCGGAGCGGGCCCCTGAAGCCGCCGCGTGCCGTGGGGCAGGGAGAGCCTGCGGAGAGGGACCCCCAGCCTCCGCGGGCTGCGCTGTTCGTGTGCGGGGCCGACCCCTCGGGTTCCCCAGGTAGCCCGAGACGGAACAGCTCCAGGCGGGGTGGGAGCAGCGACGCCCGGGCAGGGGCACAGGCCCCTTTGTGATGATGTCACACACACCCGCACGTGTGCACGTGCTCTGTATTTTTTCTCACCAAGTGCCCAAAGGAAGCTCGGTCTTCCCAGGGCTTCCTACACATTCTGGACCTCACAGGGGTGAGTTTCTTACGTCCTCTGTGAGCTATAAATTGTCATTTCCCCCTTCCCCCGAACGAGTCAGTCTGATTCTGCAGCTGGGACAAGAAAGACGTCTCCCCGAAGGCCAGATGCGTCCCGCAGCCCTGGCGGGACTGCGCACATGGCCTGCCAGCGTGTGCTCACAGAGTGGTCTGTGTTTTCCCCAAGGGTTGGTGTTTCCAGGCAACAAAAGCCAGGCAAAGTGAACCTTCCAGAAGCGAATGCTGTGGCTTGTTGGGCTTAGCTTTGCTGTGTCCACGGGGTCATTTAAGAGTCCTGCTCCAACGTCCGCCCTTCTAGAATTTTCTCAGAATGCTACCTTTCATATCTGAGACTTCCTTTCCCCAGAATTTTCTCTCACTCAGAAATATCTCTAAAGTATTTATATCCTAGAGAAAGTAAAAGATAATTTGCAGTGAGTAATTACCACGTCCCTTGGGAGAATAATCTGCGCGCTTCCTTTGGTTCTTGCTCTGCACGTCCCTCAGAGCCGTACAGCACGTGAACGCCCAAATGCTCGCGTCCCTTTTAACAGCCGCAGCTCAGTCCCTCAGGGTGATCTGGGTCCCTGTTTGTGTTTCTTTCCTCCCTCCCATCCTTTTTTCTTTCTTTTTTTTTGATTGTGGTTTAAAAAAAATTTTTTTTAAATGTTTATTGAAGCATAGTTGATGACAAGGCTGTGTTAGTTTCGGGTCTACAGCAGAGTGACTCAGTTACACGTATACATACGTACATGTTTTTTCTTTTCAGATCCTTTCATTTATATGCTCTGGTGAGGAGACTGCTTAGCATGAGGGTTTCCTCCCCCTTGGGAAGCCCCTCGAGTTGCGGGGAGAAGGGGGTAGTGGCAGGAATGAGCCCCAGCCCAGCCACGGGGGGTTTTAAGGTCTTACTTTGTCTTGGTCTCCCTGTTGTTAACTGGGTCCTACAGTGTCATGACGGTGGTGCTGGTGGGGGAGCGTGGAGGCTGTTCCTTGGCCAAAGGCTGGAGATGCTGGGATGCACAGAGTCAAGCCGCAGGGCGATTCTAGAGGAAGACAGCTCAGCGCCTTTGGTGTACCAGAGGGCAGGCGGGAATTCCCTCCTGTTTTGAGTCCCAGCAGCTTTTTTCCACGCTGTTCTGTGAATGGATGTGGGCAACCCCAGGCCACCATTCCTGGCATGATGTCCTCCCAGCAGACTTGCGGAGGGTCTTACCTCGTCCTGCTGCAAAGCCAGAGGTGGACACGCACGTCAGGACAGTGCCGTTCGTACTGAGTGGGCACAGCTCGGTGATCAGCGCTGCTTTTCCTCCGCAGAACATCGACATCACCAATTTCAGCAGCAGCTGGAGTGATGGCTTGGCGCTCTGCGCTCTCCTGCACACCTACCTGCCCGCCCACATCCCGTACCAGGAGCTGAACAGCCAGGAGAAAGTGAGTGCCCGCCGGGTCACGCCGCTTCCTCCGCAGCATTCGAGGGGGCTCCTCAGCCTGTTGATGCACCCCAGCGGTGGGGGGGGGGAGTTGGGGCTTGAATTGGAAACTGGGGTGTTGATACCAGCCCAGGGAACTGCTGAGGGCTGGCCTGCACTGCAGAGCCACAGCCTCGGTGAATGTGCCCAGTCTCCTTGTTACCTAGGAAAGCGCAGGGAAGACCCTTTCGCTGGGGCTGCTGGGATGTTCCCATCACCCATTTCCAGAGGAAGCGTTGGTGGAGTCTCACCTTCATGGTTCCAAGGCCTCGGCCAACGTTTTCAAAATCTTTCGCAAAGAATCAGAAAGCACCCCCGAAGAGCTCCCCGCCCCGCAGCCTCGGGGAGCGGTCTGTTAGCTCACATTCCAGGAGGGTCACGGTGCTCACAGACGGCAGAGGAGTCCTTTGCTGGAGAAACCTTCGTGACTCTGTCTAGCCCAACTTACATCAGAGCCACGGAAGCTTTTTTGCCTTTAATATAATCACCTGTAACAGGGGTTGGCAAACGCCCCCAGCAGGGGCCGGGCGGTGGGCCCCGGGGGTCTGTGGTTCTGCCTCAGCTGGTCAGCCCTGCCGTGGCAGACCTTAGTAAGCGTGTGGGCGTGCCATGTTCCAGTGAAACTTCGTTTACAGAAATGGGCTGAGGGCCGCATTTGGCCTGTGGGCTGTGGTTTGCCAAACCCTGACCTAGAACATCCTAAGAGTCATATTCCATGGAGTGTCCTTTGGAAAATGCTGTACTGGGCCCGCACTCACTCACTCAGCGAGTGTTTCTTGCCAGGCGTCAGGCTCAGTGAACGTGTTCTTTGTCCTCAGGGGATGGACCTGTAGCAGGTAACGCTGTAAGTAAGTAACTATAGACCGTGGAAGGAGCCGTGAGAGAAACATGGGGGTCTGACTCCACCAGGGGTCCGGGAAGGCTCTGAGGAGGAAGTATTCAAACTGAATAGTGGACATGAAGGAGCCAGAGATTCAAGGAGCTGGGGAGCCTTCCAGAGCAGGACACTGCCCTGCTTCACCTGTTAGCGGGGACCGGGTGGCAGCCCCTTGCGGGGAGAGATGTAGGAAGAGTAGAAATACGCCCAAGATACAGAGTCAGCTGGACTCGGAGGCGGACTGGCTGTGGGGGGAAGCCAGAGGTGGCCCCAGGTGTCTGGCTGAGCAGGGGAAGGAACAGAAATGTTTACAAGTCCTGTTTTGATTTTCCCACTAGGATTTAAATTAAGTCCAAAGGGTCATGGTACCAATGCAATGATGATAATAACTGAACAGAGTGATTTATTTTTTTAGAGTGTGTGTCAGTCAGGGTTCTCCAGAGAAACAGAACTGATGGGTGTGTGTGTGTGTGTGTGTGTATGTATACACACACACACACACACACACACACAGAGGGGGAGAGAGAGGCTTATTTTGAGCAGTTGGCCCGTGCAGTCATGAAGGCTGACAGATCCAAAATCTGCACAGCAGGTTGGCAGTCTGGAGACACAAGAAAGAGCTGGTACTGTAATTCAAGTCTGAAAGCCACCTGCTAGCAGAATTCCCTCTTCTTTGGAGGAGAGCTTTTACCGTTAAGGCCTTCAACTGATTGGGTGGGGCCCACCTGCCTTATAGAGGGTAAATTTACTTTACCCAAAATCTACTGATTTAAATGTTAATCTCATCTTAAAAATGCCTTCACAGAAATGTCTACAATAATTTTTAGCCAAATGTCTGGGTACCAAGGCCTGGCCAAGTTGGGAACATAAAATTAACCATCACAGAAGTACTAAAATTTCAGAGCATAAATTAAAATGTATGCATGGTGCTTTGTTTGTAATCTGTGAAGCAGGCTGGACAGGATTATTAAACATTTGGAAAACAAAAAAAATGGTTTTGTTTTGAATCATTTTACATCTGAGATGTAAGGATGCAGGTAGCACCGTCAGGCAGGCAATGAACAGCAAGCCTGGGGTTCGGAGGGGAGAGCAGAGCTGAAAAGAGAGATCTGAGGCTGCAGTGAATGGACCAGCTCTGTCTAATTGAACTTAAATGATGGAAGTGTTCTGCGTCGGGGCTGTCCTAGCCACGTGGGCTGCTGATGGAAAGTGGCTTGTGGCTAGTGTGACTGGAAAATTTTAATTTTAATTTTAATTACTTTCAATTAAATAGCCACATGTTATGAGTGGTACTGTACTGATCAGGGCAGGTATAGATGGTATTTAAAGCCGTGAGATGGACGTCACCTAGGCCTTAGGTCCTCAGGGAAGGTCTTAGGGAGAACACACTCCCGTGTATCTCCTCTGCTCTCAGGACCCCACTTCCGACACCTCTGCGAGCAGGTGTGGGGTTCCCACAGCCGGCAGTCGTGCAACACCAGCTGGGTGTCCTGCAGTTGAACTCGGTTCTGACGCTGTCCACCCAGACATAGCGTCAGGTCCCAAAGGTTAAGGGCTCAGTCCTCCACAACTGCCGACCCCCTTCAGATGCCAGTCACAAGTCCAAGTTGTCACCTGTGCTTCTGACCAACCGGCGGTAGATCAGAGGGTCCCATGACCCCGCCTGCAGTTTCTGTTAATTTGCTCGAGTGGCTCACAGAACCTGAGAAAACTGTTTACTGGATAACTGGTTTGCTACAGAGAAGTAAAGGACACAGGTGAGCAGCCAGATGAGCAGATGCACAGGGTGAGGTCTGGGAGGGTTCTGAGCACAGCAGCTTCTGTCCCCGTGAAGCTGGTGGCGTCACCCTCCCAACAGATAGATGTGTTCACCCACCCAGCAGCTTTCTGAACCCCGTCCTTTCCGGGTGTTACGGAGACCTCGTGATACAGGCACCCTTGATTTATCATTGGTGGCTGCTCCAGCCTCCAGCTTCTCTCCCCTGGAGGTCAGGGAGGGGGACAGAAAATTACAACCTCTGATCACATGGTTGGTTCCCCCAGCACCCGGTTAAAGAGGGGCTTTTCTGAAATCACCTCATTAACAAACAAACCCAGGTGTGGTTGAAAGGGGCTGGTTGTGAATAACAAAAGACACCTATTTCACGTTTAGTGCCCTGAAACCATTTCTGGAACGAGGACAAAACCAAATAGAACAAAAGATGCAAGAAGCAGCTCATGGGTTATAGGCAACAGGCAGAATGAGAAGAAGCCAGAAGATGGGAAGAAGCCAAAATAAGAAGAATCCCAAACAAGCAGAACTGAAGGCAAACCAACCTGAAGAAAGGCGGGGTCCAGCCCGGGCGTACGCTAAGCGCGGCATGGTTTCGGGCAGCTGGGTGAGTTACAGAGAGGGAAACGCCTTTGGAAGAGGCGTCCTGCGTGGCTCCGCGTCCGGACCGGACTGCGGGGCGGGACGGAACCGCGCTGCAGGGAAACACCGCTCACGGCCCCCAGTTTTCAGGGCTGTCCTGCAAAGAGGGCGCGGGACACTCCAACGTGCCTAAAGGGAGCAGGTGCTGCGTGCCTTAGCAGTTTAAAAGTAAAACTTGACAGGGTGGAGGAAGGGCAAGGGCACTTCTTACCACACAGAGTAGAGTCAAGAAGTGATGACCGAAATGGGACAGGAAGTGGAGGTTTAAGGAAATTGTTTAAAGTCACAAACATAACTAAGAAAGGAACTAAAATGAGCTGTAATGAATGGAGGAGAGAGGTGCCTGGTACTTAGTCCTCGTTTATTGTGGAAGGAGATGAGAAAGTAATGGCTATCTTAGAAATCAAGAAACGGTGGGGGGAGGGTGGTAAATTAGGAGTTTAGCAGATACAAGCTACTATGTATAAAGTAAACCACAAGGTCCTCTGTCCAGCACAGGGAACTATATTCAATAACTTATAATAACCTACAATGAAAAACAATATAAAATAAAAAATATGCATGTGTAACTGAATCACTATGCCGTACACCTGACACTAACTCAACATTGTAAATCAACTGCATTTCAATTTAAAAAAAAAATGGTGCAAGCAACTACAGACAGGTAGGTAGAGGTAATCACCTGAAAAATTAAAGAGAGAAACAAAAAGTATTTCTCCCAAGGACCAGGACTGGGAGAGAGAAGTTTTTCATACGACTGTATTTAACTGTGTGCACTTACTACTTCAATAATTGTTTGATACAGCAGCGTGATTACACAACTTGATATACAACAGAATGTCTGCCTCATAAATTTTGACAAGGTAAAAAATAACCAAATAACAAAAATGTACCTTTGACAGAAATCAATCAGTAATGTCATTTTTAGTGACAGTTGTAACCTGTTCATCTTTTTTTTTCCCTTAAACTGAGTCCACTGTTTGCATATTTGACTTGGAAACTTGTGTTTTATAAATAGCAGATAATCTACATGGGAGTGTCAGCTGGTGTTTTTTCCTAGCAAAAGCCATATATGTTTAGTTGATAATTTTAGTCTCTCTGTCTTTTTAACCTAGAAAAAGAATCTCTTGTTGGCATTTGAAGCAGCTGAAAGCGTGGGCATAAAACCAAGCCTGGTGAGTATCACCTGCTCTGGGTCCTTGTGGTACTTCACTCTGATTGTATGAGAAAGAACTTATGCCTGCTACTGAGTAATTTTTACAGAACAATGAAATCCGTTCACTGAAGATTTGTTACTCATGATTCTTAATGTAAAATTTTACAGTTGGTCTGACCACAGATGATTTAGAGTTTTTTCAGTAAATATTTCACTGCAGATTAATTTCGGTTCTAGACGGAATTATCACTAAAGCCCTCTTGTTCAAGTCACCTAGAAATCTGAATACAATGTAATGTAAAAACATAAATATATAACTGAGCTCTGGAGAAAGAATGGGAAATAACCAGATGCCAGGAATTAAAAGAGAAATGAAAACCAGAGCCATGAGGCATGTGCTGAGACTGAGGGCGGGGGTGGGGCCGGGGGGGTGGTAGGGGGCTTGCAACAAATGGCCACCTGGTGGTTACGGGCTTTAGGTAATGCCCGCACAGGAGCAAGAGAAAACCCTGAGCTCCCATCAACAGAGCAGTAGTGCTGAGACCCCTGCACACAACCAAGGCCCAGAAGGGCGGGTGCAGCTCAGGGGTAGAGTGCGTGCTTAGCATGCACAAGGTCCTGGGTTCAATCCCCAGCACCTCCATTAAAAGTAAATCAATATAAACTAACCTACTAACCAACCAACCAACCAACCAGCCAACCAACCAAATCCTCCCTTCTCCCCAGAAACAAACAAACAAAAAAACCAAAGCTCACAAAATGCCACTCTTCTTAGTGAAAGGAGAAGTAAAAATCTTCACCTGCCAGTTCGGGGAAGTGATAGGGAAGCTTGGTCTCCACCTTAGATTTTTTGGTGGCCAAAATAAGAAAATCTCCTGTAAAAAAAGAAAACTGGGCCAGATGAGGATTGGAGTCCAAATTTATAATGTCTGTGCTACAAGAAAAGGTTGTCCTGTGGGGGTGGGTGCAGCTCAGAGGTAGAGCGCCTGCTTAGCATGCAAGAGGTCCTGGGTTCAGTCCCCAGCACTTCCTCTAAGAAAATAAATAAAGTAAATAAACCTACCCCCCAAAATAAATAACCCCCCAAACCTAACCCCCCAAAATAAATAACCCCCCCCAAAAGAAACGTAAAAAATAAAGTTTATCCTGTCTCCACTGCAGGAAGCTCCCAGGCCAGTAGCAAAATGGCTGCTGGAGATACGCCCACAATCCAAAATTACAAAACGCTCGAGAAAATGATCTACCTGAGCTGTTCAGCAAACACAACAGACAACATGATCATCTACCAGAACCTGAGATAGTAAAACAGTAAGAAAGAGACTACAAAAGACTATGTTTAAATTTATTAAAGAGACAGAAGAAAGAATGAAAACCATAAGGAAGGAACATACTCCTATAAAGAAAGATTTAGAAAAGAATTAAGTAAAACGTGTAGAAGTAAAAATCTGTAATTAAAAACACCAGCTGAGTTGAAAACTGGGCACCGCAGAAGAGAGGATTACTGAACTGGAAAATAGATCTAAGGAACTTACTCAGAACATAAAACAGAGACATTTAAAAACGGAAAAGATAATAGAGGGGTTTTATTAGTTAATAGGTTTTCAACTTCAAGAAATGGAAAACGCAACTAACAGTTGCTTCTACCATAAAGATATTATTTTTTTCTTAAAGATTATTTTTTTCTTCTCTGGAGAAGTCCAGAAGGAGTTTCAGGAATGGTTCTCTGCTCAGTTTTGTAATCAAGGAACCCAAAGTGTCTCTTCTCTATATTCCACCATCTTTAATCTGTTGGTTCTTTGTCCCCAAACTTGGTCCTCTGTGGCTGAACACGGCTGCCAGGCTCCAGACATCACTCCCATCCGCAGGGCAGGAAGGAGAGGGAAGGGGGAGAGTGAGTCCCTCACATCATCCCCCTTCGATAAGGAAACCAAGTCTTCCCAGAGTCCATCCGCTTATTGGCTGTACTCTTACGTGGCCACCCCCAGCGGCGGTGGAATGTGAGGTGACATAAAACTTTCTCCATCCTCTTCGTTGGGAGACCTGCAAGGGAGAGAGAGGCAGGGAATAACCGTTGGGTCATCCAGCTGCTAGTGTCTGTCCCAGAGCTTGCGAGGCATGGAAGATAAAGGCAAGTAACGTCTAAGCCCCACGCACGGTGGGAATTCCAGGAGAAAAGGGAAGTATGGACAGAGACAGTGTTTGAAGAAATGGTGCCTGAAATTTTCTGAGGCTGATGAAAGACTGCAGATTCTTAATGAATCTCAAATAGGAGGAATAACACAAAATGTCTGTCCAGACACCTCATCATGAAACTGCAGAAAGAGCAGAGACAGATCACTTGCAATAATTTCTGCTAACCAGTAACAACAACAGCAACAACAACCCTGGTAGAAAACTATCAAAGTCTAGAATAGGCAGCTCACAAATGTCCAATAAACGTTTAAAAAGATGTCCAATCTCATTAATGATTAGGAAAACCTCAGTTGACGTAAGTGAGCCACCCTTCCGTGACCCGCAGAGGACAGAATGAAAATGGGAAGGAACAGCTCTCGTAGAAACCTGAGTGCCGTCAGCGGTGTTACGCTAACATGTCTGAAACAGAATGGACAGTTTTCTAAATAGATGTAAATATATTTATTTAAATGTTAAATTTAAATGTTTCTCTAAAACTTAGAAAGAAGTAAAACTTTAACCATTAAGGAAGTTAAACTGATTGTGTAAAAATATAGTCACAGACACACACAAAAAAATGCCAGTAAGCCCAGATTCCACTGGACCTTTAAGAAACAAAGCCCCTGTCATGTAAAT
The DNA here is from genome assembly GCF_009834535.1 of Camelus ferus. Classification (NCBI taxonomy): domain Eukaryota; kingdom Metazoa; phylum Chordata; class Mammalia; order Artiodactyla; family Camelidae; genus Camelus; species Camelus ferus. The sequence goes on along the minus strand of NC_045711.1, from coordinate 17,782,454 downwards.
ACAAGTCTAGGGAATTTTAAAAGGCATGCAAGGACTTCACGTCTGGTCAAAATGGAGTAGCAGGACCCTGATTTATCTTCCTCCTAAAACACGAAACGGCTAACAAGTATCAACAGGTCATTTACACAAGGAGTCAAAGATCACAAGAACTTGCTGGAAGGTGATATTATACGCAGAATATGGTTTTCCTTACAGTGTTACAGTTAATATTGCCTTTTTAATTTAACGTTTTTTCTTGTTTTTCATCCATTGTACTATTGAGGTTCGTGAAAGCTGGAAGTGAATGAGATCATCTTGTTGGACTAACAGCCGGAGCCAGCAGTTTCATTTGTACAGATGTCTGTGAGGAGCTGCTGACAAACATAATAATTCATCTCGAAAGCACTTAGGAGTGTTTGTGATCAATTTAACCAGTTTATGCCATCAACAAAATAGAAGCTTCCTACATTATTCAATTTGCTTTTCAGTATCTTGATGTGGATTGAAAAATAATATATTTAATTGCACATGACATTAAAAAAAAAACACACACCCAATCAGAATTGGCAGCAGTAACAATCCCGAGTCCTTGGTCAAATTGTATTATTAGGTTAGTCAGGGAAAAGATTCACTTATAGGCATGTATTCTAGCAAACATGGATTTCTAGGTATAGTACATTAGCAAGGATGAGATTTTTTTTAATGTGCTTTTTTAAAATTATTTATTTTTTAATGAAGGTACTGGGGATTGAACCCAGCACCTTGTGCATGCTAAGCACAGGCCCTACCACTGAGCTATTTACTCCCCTCAAGGAGGGGATTTTTTTTTAAAGTGAGAACTCGACAGTGTTCCTCAAATTTTAGAACCTGTTCCTCCTCAGCCACAGGGTAATGGAGAGGCTTAACCGACAGCTCCCCACGGGAAGGATGGGTGAGGGGGGATGTCTGACATCGCTGCTGCTGCCGTACAGACAAGCAGAGTGTGCGTCCTCCGAGGGGTGATGTGTTTGTATGCGGCGGGGCAGACGTCCCCGCACTGGGTCACACAGTCTGCGAGGTGGTGGGTTACTGAGTGAGCCCGTGTGTCAGGTTCTTCGGGTCCCCTGTGGAGGGAGGTCCTTACAGCTCAGGACTCTATGAAGACGTCGGAATGACCCCTTAGGCGCACCTAGCCTGCTCTGCAGTGCAGACTTTGTCGAGGATGCTTGGTTAATTCGTTGACAACGTGCATGTTTACTGTGTGCCGGGCATTTTCCGTGTGTTGGCTTGTTGGCCGCTTAGAAGTCCTGTGAGACAGATGCTCCTTAGCAAGTGGGACCCCGAGGGACATGCAGTTTGATGAAAGGGCACAGGGCTCATGAGTCACAAAGACAAGGGTCAGGGGCCAGCTGGCTCCAGAGCCCACAGCTCACCTGTCCATGACCCTGCACCCGGGCAGCCACGCCCACTCGGGCTCCTAAAGCAGTTTATTTATAGTCCCTCAAGCCCATGTTACCTTGTAATTTATCTGCTTATAAGGCTTCTCTCCATCCCCACCAAGACCATGAGCTCCTGAGGGCAAGAGTCCTATCTTTTCTTTTTTTTCCCAATAATTTTATTGTGCTAGAAGGCACGTGACATGCTCTAAGTGTCTGTCCCTTAGCCAGGACCACTCTGCCTTGATTAACAGAGCTTTATGAATCGTGACACGGAGGTCTCCACTCCCAACTTCAGTCTTCTTTTCAGAATTGTTCCGGCTGTTCCAGGACTTTTGCCTTTATAAATTTTAACATCAGTTTGTTGATACCTACCCCAAAAATTGGCTGGGATTTTGATGGGGATCATGTTGTGTCTGTAGGTCAGATTGGGAAGAACTGACGTTTCAGCAGCTCTGTGTCTTCCAGTCTGTGAACCTGGACCACCTCCCCACTTACTGAGAGCGTCTTCCATCAGTGTGCAGCCGTTTTATGCACACAGATTTTTTTTTGGTGCCATTTTAAATGGTTGGGGGGGGTTGTTGTTGCTTTTTCCAAATTCCAGTTGTTTGTTGCTGGTATGTAGGGAAGCTATTGATTTTGTATCCAAGACTTTGCTAAACTTGCATCAGTTCCAGGAGGGTTTTTTGGGTAGATTCTCTGGAGTTTTCTACATAGACAGTCATGTCATCTGCAAAAAGCGCAGTTCTTTCCAATCTGTGTGCCTTTTATTTCTCTTTCTTGCCTTAACTGCACTGGGTAGAACCTCCAGTACAGCCCTGACTAGGAGAGGCAAGAGAAGACGTCCTTGTCCTGTTCTTTTTTGTTGACGTCAGTCTCTCACTGTTTAGTACAATGTCAGCTTTGGGGTTTTGTCGATGTCCTTTACTAGATTAAAAAAAACTCCCTTCTCTTTCTACTGTTTTGAGAATTTTTATCGTGAATAGTTGCTGAATTTTGTGTCATGCTTTTTCCGCATCTGTTGAGACGATCATACAGTTTTTCGCATTTAGCCTGTTAGTAGGAATAACATGGACTGACCTAAGGTTGAACCAGCCTTGCTTTCCTGAGATGAACCCCACTAGACCATGGTCCAGTTTGCTAAGCTTTATTAAGGCTTGTTCGGTCTGTGCTTGTGTGAGAACTAGGTGGTTTTCTTGTAATGTCTTGGTCTGGTTTTGGTAGTAGGGCAGCGCTGGCTTCACAGATTGAGTATGTTTTCTCCTCTTCTTCCTGGAAGAGACTGTGTAGCGTTGGGGTTATTTCGTCCTGAGCTGGTTGGTAGAATTAACCAGTGAAGCCAGCTGGGCCTGGGGTTCTCTTTTGGGGGAAGGTTTTCAGCTACTAAGTCACGCCAGGGTCGCGCCCCAGCAGGTTCTGTCAACGCAGCACACCATCTCTTCTCCTGAACGGTGCGAAACGATTTCTTCAGACAGGTTCAGATGTGATGCTGACGGTGTAGCAAACTATTTCTCACTGTAATTACTGTTAGTCTCAGGCACGTAGGCTAGTCTGAGTAAAACCGGAAACGCTGGTGGGACCCGTCCTTGCCCTCCTCGGAGGTGGGGTGTCCGCGGGTCCTCCCGTTCCCGGGGTGCACCTGCCTCCCGAGCGCTCCGTCTCTGCTCCCGGACTCCCCGCAGCCGTCGCGCCAGCGGCCCTCCCGCGGTCAGAGCTCCAGCTCTCGCGCCGGCCGCCCCCGGCAGCGCCCTAGGCCGGAGGACGCTGCTTCTCCCTGGGTCGTGTGAACACCCTGTTTTCCTTCTCACGTGTTCTAGGTCCGTCTGTGTGGAGCGCTCCCCACGCTCCTCCTCCTCCCGTCTGCCGTGACCGATGACACACTGGTGTTTCAGCAAAACCAGGGAGCACAATCGGGAAGATAGGTTTCGATGCTGTTGACGTGGAAGCTGAGCTGTTCTGTCCCTGCCCGGGAGCAGATGGGCTCAGAGTGCAGCCTGTTTTCCCGCTGCGTCTTCTGGCTTGACATTGGGTCCTTTGCTACTGTTCTCTTGTGACCACAAGAGAGTCCCAGTTCAGTCACAAAGTGAATTATTAAATATGCTCAGTGGCACGAATTTCAGGAGTGCCTGGCTGAGCACGTCCCTCCTGCCGTCCCTCCCTGGCCTCTGCCTCTGCTTGCTTGCTGCCTTCAGGACTAAGGGGGAAACCTCAATAAAACATTCAGGGGTGTCCCTTCATTCTGGTAAAGCAGCTTTAAATCGATTCAGGGCTTTTGTGGCAGGGAACAGCACAGAGACGCTTACTGCAAAGTCTGTGGGGGAGGAGGGAACACAGCCACGCACCACGCGTGCAGAGGACAGGGTACAGGACTGTCCCCTAGAGTGCGAATCCCCTAAAATGAATTGTGAATGAAAAATGCTCAGTGGAAAAGCACAGAGCACAGTGATGGAACCGTCGGGGCACCCAGGTGCGTGTTCACGTGCCACTCAGGCTCATGGGGATCCTCACACAATAATGGGACTGTGGTGACTCTTTTGAAAACTTTTTTTTAATGCTCATTGTCATGTCCTTAGAAGATGAGAGGGGGAGGTCGTGTCTGATGTTCTTTAAAAATGACAGCATCTCCTGAATAAACAGGAAGGAAAGGCTTTTTTTAAATTGCAGTATAGCTGGTTTACAGTTTTGTGTGGTTCCTGGTGCACAGCATCGTGATTCAGTTAGACATAGACTTTTTTTTCATATTCTTTTCTATTATAGATTATTACAGGCTAGTGAGTGTAGCTCCCTGTGCTCTACAGCAGGAGCTCGTTGTTGCTTCTATGTATAGTAGTTGTATCTGTTAATCCCAGACTCCTAATTTACCCCTCCCGCCTTCCCCTTCGGTAACCATAGTTACTTTTCTGTGTCTGTGAGTCTGGGAAACGCTTTCCTTTTTATTAAGTGTATTTAGCACCAGCTGGACGTGGCCTGCGTCTCCCGTGCGTGCGGTGAGACTGGGTCTGGGCCCCATTGTGGGGAGGACCTGCGGCGGCCCCTGACCTCTTCCTTCTCCCGCAGGAGCTCAGTGAGATGCTGTACACGGACCGGCCGGACTGGCAGAGTGTGATGCGGTACGTGGCCCAGATCTACAAGTACTTTGAGACGTAAGCCTGCGGGCAGCCCTTGCTGCTCGCCCTGGAAGCCCCGGTCACCTTCCTCAGGCCCTGCTCCGTCTGTCCACCACTCGGCGTCTGGATTTCAAAGGAAGGCTCAACTCGGGGACCAACACGCAAATAAGAAACAGCTAGGACCCATCGTGCGCCCCCCTTACGCCCTGATGTGCTTGGACTGCAGGTGGGGCAGACGTGCTCCCAGGTCTCCCTCCTCCCAGGAGAGCCCAGCTGTGTGTCCACTGGAGCTTCCCTGAGACTCAGACAGAAGCACTTCCAAACCCATCGTCTTTCCACTAAAAATGCTGGCTTTTGCTCTTGGAAAAACTCTGCACTTGTGGCCTCCACCAGCCCCCTCAAAAAAAAAAGTCAACAAAACACAAAAAGACCAAGTTTTCCCACAAGCAGCTGAAGGACGTGGGCCCGGCCTCTCTGGGGAGCAGCCTCACCACGTAGGGCTGGACAACACTTTAGATCCCTGTCCCTTCCTGACTCTTTGGGCGAAAGATCAAGCATCTGAGATGCAAAGGAGCCCCTGGGCTGTTTGCCGGGTGGCCCTGGGAGGGGGGCTGAGACGGTCACACCAGAACTGGACGGGAAGCGTCAGTAAGCGTCACCTGCTCCATGCGTCCTGCATGTGTTCATGCCCCGTCCACCCCACCCATCTGTGCCCTGCGCAGAACTTGGCAGAAAGTCACTCGGATGGAAGGGACTGGCCAGTGCCCCACTGCCGGGGTCCGCGTGCTTTCTTTTGCACAAACAGGCTGAAGATGTGCATTCCTCGGGATGCTGGGCAGACGGCGGATGTACACGGTGTTTCATCTCTGGATATAGTTTTCAGTCCTTCCTGGGCCTCTTACATTTGCAAGGCAAAGGAGGCCCTCGGGAAGGCCCCAGTGGCTCCTCGTACAAATGAACAGGGGTATTCTGGCTTCCCTAGAGGATGCAGTCACCCAACTGGTGGCAGAGCCCTCCCCAGAGCTGCCATGTCATCTGGGAAGTGCGAGGGCGGGTAACGTGGTCACCGGCAGCTCTTTGGTGTTCCTGTTGGGTATTAAATGCACACACAGGGCAAGAGAGGGGTTCCCGCTCTGGCCTAGTGGGGCCCCTGTCCTGGGGGAGGCGTGAGTGCAGCCCTCCCTCCCGGCCGCCTTGGCGGAGGAGGCATCTGGGCCCCGCGGAGGATCCAGGCCCCCATCTCCACTTGCTGAGGCTGCCGAGCGTGGTTCTGCTCTAGCGAGCTCATTAAAAACACACCCCCATCACCTGCCCCAACGTGGGGTTTGAATATTGGGAACAGGACTGGGGTGTCTTCTGTGTATTTTCAGTCCCTGAGAAGCACCCAGAGGAGAGAGTTTGGTGAGGGTGACTGATTCGTTGGAAGGTGGAGGCACCGTCTGGACAGCTGTAACTCCCTCCCTCCCGGTGAACAGCCCGAACGAAAGGCACTCCCAGTGTCTCCTCCACATCCGTCTCTTCCTCGTCCGTCTTCTCCTCATCCCTGGCTTCTGTCTCCCTCACACGACTGAGGGGGTGGGGGGCCGGGGGGTGGGATGGGGTGGGGAGTTTAGATCTATTTTTAATTGGAGAACTCAGAGCGCAAGGTGAGTGTGGAAAATAGATAGATTGAGAGAACACTGTGGTTACTGTCAGCAAACGGCATCACCCCCTGTTTTGTGTCCTGGGGCTTTGAGAGGCCATAGTGTCAGTGTTTCTCCCCATCTTCTTCAGCCACTAGTCACTTAAAATGACTTGGTTGTTCTGCAGATCCTTTTTCCAGAAAAAAAAGAAAGTATTTTTAGATAAAAGACTGGTGCAAAATGCAAGACCCAGAAGAATGGAGGGTTTAAAAAAAACAAAACGTGAAGAGAAGTCCATGGTTCTTTGCACTGTGAGTTCTTTCACGACTGATGGTGTCGCGCCAGCCCTGCCTGCGGGGTTAACTTCTGGGGAACCGGGCGAGTCCACACGTCCCTCCTCTCCAAAAGCAATGATCGTCTTTGGTCTTCATCCTTCATCCGGCTGTTGCTTCCTAGCTTTGGTTGAGACCATCCAAAGGATCATGACTGAGTCACAGTGCCCGCCCCCCCAGCTTGCCAGTATCTGTGGTTCTCGTCCCCAGAAACTGCTTTCCCAGCCTCCCTCCTGCATCCCCACCGAGGGGCAGGCACCGCGCCCATTGGTGAAGGAGGACTCCGGTCGTCAGATGGAAACCCGTCTGCCAAATCCAGCTCCAGTCCTTCCCAGTGCAAAGCTCGAGTGCCATTTTGAGACAAAATTACACCTAACACTCAGCAAAAGACATGACCCAGCCACCTTTACTAGAAGTGTTTAGTATCTCATTTTCCCTGGTTCACGGGGGGTTTCACTTCTCTGACGGAGGTGAGAGTTTGGCTAACACCCTGAGTAGCACCCTGCGTAGCTAACTAATTTTAACTACGTTGAGTTGACCGCAGTGGATGCACCTGCGGCCTCGTTTCTACCGAGGGTGCAGCAATGGTGCTCAGCGTGACGTGCCAACAGAGAGCTGTGTAGCTGTTAACACAGACTTGTACGAAGTTTGACTCTGTAATATTTCTAATAAATATATTTTGTTTCTGTCTGATTATGGATTTATCCCAGTGGCATTTATTGTTACTACTTTCTCAAGATGCCAGGCTTGGAGGGAGGGTAGAGCTCAGCGGTAGAGCGCGTGCTTAGCATGCACGAGGTCCTGGTTCAATGCCTAGTACCGCCATTTAAATGAGTAAATAAATAAACCTAATCACTACCACCCCCCAAAAAATACAGGATGCCAGGTTTACGTTCAGTCTGTTTTCAAACCCGCAACTTCACGCCCCTGTTCTTGCTCAGCCGTGGTCCGTGCTGCAGCTGCCCCTGCCAGCAATGCCAGGAGTGACCAGAAAAGATTGGGTCCCGAGGTCTCCCTCCCCTTCGGAGCCCCCCTGCTGGGACAGCTGTCTCTGGTGGGAACCGCCCTCCAGGGCCCGCACAGGGTGCTGCCGAGCGGCGCGGGGAGGCCGTGGGTGCCCTCTCCCCGCATGTGCACGCAGCAGGAGGGGATGGTACCAAGATGGCACAAGCAGAGTTCCTAAGAATGTTAACGGACAGGGGATGCCAGTGTGTCCTGGCACCGGAACACTGTGCCAGCAGGCTTGTCAGGTGACCCGGGGCTCTTCAGGCACCACTCGGAGGTCACCATTCACGGGTGTCTTTGGTGACCAGCCCTGCCCAAGAGGAGGAGAGAGGAGGCTGCCCGTCACCACCTCCTCCTGGGGGCCTCCCCAGAACAGCACAGCCTCTGAGACAGGCTTAACAGGCCCCAGGCCAGGACATTGGCCCGACCCGCTTCTTCTGTGAGGTCAGGTGCGGGGCGAGGACACACCCACGAGACCCCCGGGTCTCCGAGTCATTGCGCGCAGGCGGCTCCGCGGCTCCGCCCGCACGCATGCGTGTGCGCCCCCCCCCGCGCGTGCGCACACGGACCCCTGCAGGGCGGCGGCGGCGGCGTCTGAGCCCTCGCGAGTCCGCCCCTCCCACGGGTTGGGGCCAGTCAGGGAGGTTCCTGTCCTGGGGCCTGGACCCCCGGAGGGTGGAGCTCGCCCCGGACGCTCGAGTCACGCGTGCTGACACGGCCCACGTGTCCCCACTGGGTCTCGGGCACGAGGCTCCGGGCAGGGCTGACCCGCGGCCGGTTCTCGCGGCGGCGGCTCGAGGCTCGGCCGGTGGTCGGTGGCTCTCTGCGGCCTCGGAGGCCTGGGGTCGCCGGCCTCGCGGCCCGGGCCCTTCTCCCGCCGCGCTGCGCTCGGCTCCCGGAGGGCCGAGCCGGGGTTCGTCTGCTCACGACGCCCGCGCCTCCTGCGCCGCCGCTGTGGGGTAGGCCCGCGTGGGGGAGCCGGTGGGAACGTCGGTCCGCAGCCCCGTTCCCGCGCCGAGCGCCTCCCTGAGCGCGGGCCGGAGGGCCCGGCACCCAGCCCGGGCCCAGCGCTGCGGGGCCGCGGCAGCAGTCGCGTCCGGCGTCTGCCAAGTGCATGGTGAACCTCGGAGAACCGCGAAGGAAAAGACCCGTGGGGAGAAACCGTCCTCAGCTTTCCTTCTTTCTTTGCTGCGTTACTCCTACCAGGAGCAGAGAAGCCCAGCCTTTTCGGCTCCTTCAGTGAAGGCAGCCTGGCTTAACTCACCTGCCCCCCCGGCGCCTCCGTGAGACGTTTCCAGACTGTCTAACACAAGCCATACACAGATTTGGCCTGGACATCTTGCAAGGTTGGCCCAGGATCCCGGACCCCTGTTAGTCCATCTGGGTTACTGCTCGAACCCCTCCTGAAGCCGCGTCGTCACCCTGGTACCAGGAAGACGGAGCAAGACAGAAGACAAACACGGAGATGCGAGCCTCAGCTTCCTTGCAGCCCGTGGCCTCGGGAGGCTCGCCACGTCTGAAAGTATTGTCCCAGCAGGCACATCCCACCAGGGGAGGAGCCTTGCCCTAGAGGACAAGGTCTCCAGCCGTGAGGGTGTCTCTGGGCGCTTACATTTGCCAGGAACAGACCCGGCAGGCCAGCCAGCACCAGGATACTCCATAGAGGAAGGTGAGTCACATTCAGTCCTGGAGACGCTTTTCAAACTCACTTCAACTCCCACAGAGTTGACCGCCTAGGGGGAAAAATAAGGTTTAAAAAAGGTGACTATTGCCACTTGCCATTCCAGTCAGCCACCCTCTGTCCAGAGCAGGCATGGGGCACAGGACACTGGCTGTTCCCTTCGGCCACCTCACTCCCCGTGGTCACTCCCTGGAGTGTCTCGTGACAGTGATGGCAGTGCTGAAAGCTGTGTTCATTTGTCTGTCCGTCTTGGGTGAAATATGGCCTCTAACTGCAAGCCAAGGACTTGATCTGATGCTCAGCCCGTCGCTGGAGGAAAACTTGACCGTGAGGGGCTCGTTTGGGAGAGACCGTGTGGACATTCAAGATGGTGTCCTCTTAAGGGTAACTTTGATAAAGAGAGATTTCCAGCTTTCACACCAGCTTCAGATCCTAACAGCTTAAAGAAAGGCACCTCCCAGAGGTCAGGTCCGCCAGGCAGAGGGAGCATTTAGTGTTTGCGCCCCAGCCCCTCTGTAGCAGCGGCTTCAAACAGCATGAACTTCTCTCTCAGTCAGAACACTCATGTCACCATCTTAAAATCAAGGTCGCACTCCTCTCTGGAGGCTTGGGGAGAATTCAGTTCCTTGCCTTTTTCAGCTTCTCAAGGTCACCACCTGCCCCTGGCTCGTGGCCCATTCCTCCATCTTCAAGGCCAGCAAGATGGCATCTCTTGACTAGTTTTCTGCACGCACCTCACCCCCTGGTTCTCTGAGCTGGGCACAGCTCTGACTTAGGACCTGTGTGATTGGACTGGGCCTGTCTGAGGAGTGGTTCAGGCCGCCCTCCCACCTTGAGACCAGAGCTTCATCTGTGCTGCACAGTCCCTTCTGCACGGAAGGTAATGTACCCCAGGCTCCGGGGCTGGGGTGTGGGCACCCCTGGGGGCTGGGATTCTGCCCACCACAGTGGTCCCTTCTAATCTCACATTAACGATCGGTGGAATATTCCTGTGCTTCCTAGAACAGTAACCACGCCGAAGAACCAGACCTGCCTACCGCCAGGCCTCCCCATCCTGCCTGCTTGGGCACTGGTTTTTGTACCAAGTCCTTTCACAGGTCACTAACCAGCCAGTGTTAGCTGTCCCTGGGGAAGGCGCCTGGCCCTGACCCATCCATGGGGGCAGGTGTCACATGGCACTGAACACGGTCATTCGTTCAGAAGGAAGCCAAGCCTCTTGCAGACGAGAGCTGTCTCCCTCTGGAGGTGTGGTGACAGGGCGGCCGTGTGCTGGCTTCTGCCCTGGGATGGGTGGGAACCCGGCGTCTCCTACACAAGCCCAGCATCGTGGGTGGCAGAGCCTTGCTCGACATGAGCAAGTCCTGACCCGAAGGGCTTGGGGCACGAGGCTGTTTTACAGATGAGGAAACTGAGGCACAGAAAGGTTACAAAATTTTCCTGAGATAACTCAGCGTGGAGAAGCAAAGCCAGGCTTTAAGCCCCAGCAGTGGCACCAAAGCCTGTAGGTCTGCCCTGTCGTGCCTCCTCGGGGAGCCATTTAGAATGCACTGGCCATGCCACCCTCTTTGAAAACAGCCAGGTGTCCCTGTGCGGGGACGTGGCCTGAGTCCCTGCGCGGAGACCGTGCACCTCGCCTTAGTGGGAAGGGAGCTGGGCTACATTTCTTTTTTTCTTTTTTTGAGTTTTAATCTTTTAAATTAAAATATGTCGATTTACAGTGTGTTCGTTTCTGGTGTACAGCACAGAGATTCAGGTAGACATACATCTATATTCCTTTTTGTATTCTTTTCCATTACACTTATTACAAGATATTGAATATAGTTCCCTGTGCTGTACAGTAGGTCCTTATTGTTTATCTATTTTATGTATAGTAGTTAGTATCTGCTAACCTCGAACTCCCAATTTTTCCCTCCCCCCTTCCCCTTTGATAACTATAAGTTTGCTTTCTATGTCTGTGAGTCTGTTTCTGTTTTGTAGGTAAGTTCATTTGTGTCTTTTATTTAAGATTCCACATACGAGTGTTGTCATATGATATTTTTCTTTCTCTTTCTGGCTTACCTCACTTAGTATGACGATCTCCAGGTCCACCCATGTTGCTGCAAATGGCATTATTTTATCCTTTTTATGGCTGAGTAGTATTCCATTGTGTATAAGTATACCACAGCGTTTTTATCCAGTCCTCTGCCGATGGTCGTTTAGGCTGTTTCCGTGTCTTGCCTGTTGTAAAAGTGCTGCGCGTTTGTATGCTTTTTTCGGATTCCACATGTGAGTCACAGCACGTGGCATTTGTCTTTCTCTTCCTGATTGACTTCACTTTGCGTTTCCCTTTCTAAGGGTCGACTGAAGCTCAGAGTAGGTCAGCAGCCTCGCCCAGACCCACCTCCGATGCCCTTTAGTCACTGGCAAAGGGACCCGAGCTTCTGCTGGGGGCACCTGGGTGTGGGGGCGTGGGAACACTGGGGGCCTGGTGGGTGGCTGGTGGTGTCTCCACAATGAGCTAGAGTCAGCCTGCATATTTTCTTGGGACGAAGTTCTTCCTGGTGGGGACAGTGTCCTGTGGGGTCCCCTGGGGCAGCCGGTTCATGGGTGACATGTGGGGGAAGGGTGCCCCACACAGGAAAGCACCCCTTTTTGGCCACCCAGCTGGCACTTGCTCACCTCGAGGGTCACCTTTAGTAAGACTGTCTTGCAGAAGCATTTCTTCAGTTCCACACCCCAGTTAAACTGTGCCCCCCCTGAAGTCACCTCTCAGTGCAGGCTTTGCTCTTCCTCCAGGAGCACTGTCAGATGTGTAACTGTCTGGGTATCGTTTGGGGCTAATATCTGCCCCCTCCACCCCATGGGGCAGGGACCTGGCCCCTTGGTCCGCTGCTCTGTGTCACAGGGCAGTGACCTGGCCCTTCCGTCTGCTACTCTGTGTCGCAGGGGCAGGGACCTGGCCCCTGGTCCGCTGCTCTGTCCTGGCACCGGCTGCTCTCTCCAGTGTGGAATGGGAGCTTGGGAGCCACTGGTGGGCGCCCTGGAGGAGAGGGGAGTCTCAAGTTCTTTTATTTGGAATGCTTTCATTTTTTATTTGCAGTCTTAAAAATGTCGAGCATTCTACATTCCCTTTGTAATACATCAGTGACAGTTTAGGATAAAAATGGTGACTTTGCCCCTAAAAAATCTTTGAGTAATATCGACGGCATGCCAGGAAGGTTCGTCATCCCGTCACAGAGCTGTGTCCCACAGCGTCGAGAACCCACAGGCATGCCTGACCCTCGGGGCACCGGTCCAGCCGGAGAAGCACAAAACTGGCCAAACGGATGAGTCATAAATTGTGGAATTGCAGGCATCTGGAAATAGAGAAGCAGGTAGCGTGGTGGTCACTGGCCTCCTCAGAGCCCTTTTCCACCCATTTCTGGAAAGGGTCTCCTCTGGAGTTTGCACACGACACCATGAGGAAACAGCGCTGGATTCCAAGAACGACTGCCGGCCTTCCTGCCCGCCGGGCTGAGTCAGCCCAAACCCGCAGCCCACGTGCATTTCATTGTCTATGTCCCCAGGCCGTGGAGGATTCCTCCCGGCTGCAGACAGTGGAAACCTGTCTCTTGGCAGAGAGTGGAAGCCGGGAGGGAGCCTGGGGGTTTGGCAAGTCTGGATCAGACCCAGCCCCAGCATCTTCTCTGTCCTGTTTGTAGTTTAAAGCAACAGGCAACTCTTCCTCCACTTGTGGGTCTGAGCCTGTGAGCACGAGCAGAGATGCAGTGGGGTTTCTGCTGCTGCAGAGAGCTGTGGTGAGTGGCTGTGGGAGATGGTACGTCAGCAGCAGCGTCACCTCCTTGGAAAATAAAATTCTCCCACCACAAGACCAGAAGCTGGAAGACCCGTGCCCTGGAACAGTGTAAACGTCGGTGTTCTAAAGTGGCAGTTGTTATGAAAATGCATATTCAGTACAAAAAATGCCAAAAAAATACAGAGAAAATAATCTCTTGGCATTACATCAAAAATAGATTACCAGAATTAACATCCTTTTGCTATTGGTGCTTGTGGATCAGTTAAGATTGGGTTAAACTGCAAGGAGTAGAGACCTGAAAAATACTATCTTGGATAAGAAAATTACTTATTTCTCACCAAAAAGAGAAGTCCAGAGGTGGTAAGTCCAAGGCTGGTATGTTGGAGTCGTCAAACCCTCAGTGACTCAGGCCTTTTCCACTCTGAAATCCTGAGGGAGTGGCATCTGTCCTCACAAGCTAAGATGGTTGCCAGAATTCCAGTCATCACAACTGTATTCCAGGTGGTGGGATAGAGGAAGAGTGCCGTGCCCCTTTTGCGTCTTCCTAAAAGACCCATATAACACTTCCACTCATAATTCATTGGGCAGAATTTAGTCTCATGGCTACACCTAGCTTCAAAGGAGGCCAGGAAATGTTATCTTTTAGGCGAATGGCAGTGAAGCTGACTAAAAATTAGGGTTCTGTTACTAAAAGGAAATGAAGAATCAACATTGTGTAGGCACCTCAAAGCCTCTATGGCAGTGTATACACTTTTCCATCTTAAAGTTTAATTCTTTGAATCAAAATTTATTTTTACTTGGCTGAAAAATAAAAAATTATGAAAAGATAAGCTGTGAAAAGTTCCCCGTCCGCTCACACATGCTCTCTGGTAACCGTGTTATCACTTACTTTGTGTATCCTTCCTGAGTGTCTTACAGATACACAAGCAAACATGCACACCAGAAATGGACACACTGAAGCTGACTGTACTTCAATTAATTACTCAGTTGAATTTATTTTAATTCATTCATTCATTTAAGTAAAAGACAAGCAACTGTGAATATTACATACCCCCATCTTTTTTTAAAACTTTTTTTATTGAGTTATAGTCATTTTACAATGTTGTGTCAAATTCCAGTGGAGAGCACAATTTTTCAGTTATACATGAACATACATACATTCATTGTCACATGTTTTTTCTCTGTGAGCTACCACAAGATCCTGTATATATTTCCCGGTGCTGTACAGTACAATCTTGTTTATCTATTCTGCATATGCCTGTCAGTATCTACAAATTTTGAAATCCCAGTCTGTCTCTTCCCACCCACCCCCTTCCCCCTTGGCAACCACAAGTTTGTATTCTATGTCTGTGAGTCTGTTTCTGTTTTGTATTAATGTTTTGTTGTGTTTTGTTTTTTTGTTTTAGATTCCACATATGAGCGATCTCATATGGTATTTTTCTTTCTCTTTCTGGCTGACTTCACTTAGAATGACGATCTCCGGGGACGTCCCCCCTCTTTTTAACCTGAAAAGTGGCATCATGCTTTTTGCTTTATTTTGTCTTCTTTTCTCTTAGTGATGCATCTTGGAGACATTTTCCTGTCAGTTCAAGGAGAGCATCCTCACTCTTGGTCTCTGCCGCCTGGTGTCGCGCTGTGTTATGTATCTAGTTCTCGGGGGAGGCTGGGGGAGCTGTGTGATCTGTCACACAAACCAGGACACTTTCCAGGGTGAACGTGGGGGTCTCTATTACTGATTGCACTGGAGCAAAGGTGTGAACTGTCCCAAGCAAACTGGGACACGGGGTCACCGCGCAACGAGGAACACGGGGTGTCGGTGTTTTGCAGTTACAGCGACGCTGTGATTAACGAGCGCGCATAGACAGATTCACCTGCATAAGGTTCACACGGATAATCGCCGGGTCAAAGGGTGCCTGCGTTTGTGCTTTGGGTAGAAACTGCCAAATGGCCTCTGAAGGAGGGGGACTGGTGTCTCAGCATCACGGCTTGGCCCACGGAGCATGTTGTCAGAACTTTGGGTTTTTGCCGATCCCAGTAGGTGAGAAGCGGTACCTGAATTTAGTTTTAATTTGCATTTTGTTAGTGAGGCTGAATGTGCTTTAAAAGCCTGTGTGTGTTCCTTTCGCCGTGACCTGCCTTCCGAACCCTTGGCCTGCTTTCCATGCTGAGTGTTTAGAAGTCTCGTCTTGGAGTGGTTTGCGCGTTGGAGAGATGGTGCTGGTGATTTGAGATGCAAATAGTTTCCCAGCTGGTGTGCGTCTTTGGTTACAGTGCCTTGTTGAGTTTTGCCATGTTGGAGGTTTTTATTTTTATCGTTTCTTTTATGCCTTCGGAGTTTTAAGTCAAAGCTAGAAAGCCCTTCCCTGGTCCAAGGTTAGAGAGGAGCTCTGTTGTGAAGGAGGGCGCCAAGGTTTTCTTCTAGAACATTCTCTCTTCCATTTAAAATCCTTGGTTCATTTGGGATTTAGCGTGGTGTTCATGTGGGGAATGGATGGATATGCTTTTGAATAAGTGTATTTATTTTTCCCATAGGAATACACGCTCATGGCCAAAAAGTCAGATCCTACTTCAGCAGTCTCCTGTTCCGGCCCTGCCCCCGACCTCAGGAGCCCTTTTCCGGTCGCTCCAGTTTCTTTTGATAGTTACCTGCATGTTTGTGAACAGTAACTTGCACTGCTCTGTATTCACTTTATCGATTTTGAGCGTGCTTTTTTGTCGTGTTGTGTGAGAATTTAAGTCCTGTGCCTCCACCCTCACGTCCTTTGTACACAGAGGCCCGTGAAATCTGTCCACTGGGCCGCAGGCACTGGGATTTGACCATGTTCTATTTCTCTCTTGCCTAAAAATGTTTTAACTTTTCATTTTTCAATAAGTGGCCTGATTTAGTCATTGCGGCCTCCTTTTCAAAAGTAGAAACACCAAATTTGGGGCCAAAGTGTTGGAGGGGGGGAACACCTTAATTTTTTTCTGCAAAGCAAAATTTTTTTCCTAACTTCTCATACAGTCTGATTGTTTGAGATGGCTAGTTGCATGTGTCTCTGAACAAGTGATAACCTCGTGTCTGTCTTCTTGACTTCAGTGCTTTCAGCGTAGCATCTCTGAGCAACCCTAAGAGCCATCTACAAATTTTCCATATGGTTCTTCCATGCCAGGCAGCATGTCCGGTGCTGGGGATGCAATTGTGGGTAAGAGACGGCCCAGGCCCTTTTCGAAGCTCACGCTTTGCTAGGGGAGGCAGACAAGAAGCAGGAACATGCGAGTGGCAGGCATGGACGAGCACTAGGGAGAGAAGCCGCCTGGGGAGGAGCGGTGTGCCGGCGAGGGCGGGTGCTGTTCCAGGAAGGATGGTCCGAGAAAGCCTCTTTGAATAGGTGACAGAGTTTGAACAGATACCTGAAAGATATGAGAGGGAGCCTTATGAATATGTGTGGGGAGATCTTGATAGGCTGGGGGCGGCCTGTGCAAAGGCCCTGAGGCAGGAACGTGCTTGCTGGTTGTGTGTGGGGCAGGTGTGTGTGTGTGTGCGCGTGCCGAAGGCGTAGCAGGAGGGCCAGCGTGAGCAGCAGAAGGTGGAGGTGGCTGTCTGGAAGAGGTAGGTAGGTAAGAACCTCCTAGCCTCATCAGAAGGAATTGGCGGGTTCTGAACATGGTCTGACTTACGTTCTTAAACACTCTGTTTGAAAGTCAAGCAGAGAAGTGATTGTAGTGGGACAAGAGGGCAAGAACAGACTAGACTAGATCATAGAGCAGGGCCAGGAGGCTCCTGCCATGCTCCAGTGGAGCAGCCAGGGGGCACGGACAGGGTGGCAGCAGGGGCGGTGGAGAGGGGCGGGCAGACTCAGGCTCGGTTTCAAGCAGAGCCAACAGGTACTGGAACTGGGTGAGGGAGGGAGAGAGGATGGCCATGGGCGTGTGAGCGGGCATCGGGTGGACGCTGTGCCTTTGCTGACCTGGGAGGCAGGGGGGATGTCAGAGTCAGGTTTGAGATGCCTTTTTGACATCCAAATGGAGAAATTGAGTAAACAGGGAAATACAGGCATCTGGAGCCCAGGAGGAAAGCGGAGAACATGCAGACGGTTCTTGGTCCTCGGACTCAGAACAGCCAGAGCAGCCAGAGACTCGGCCGGAGCCGCTGGGGAGCGGCGGGGGCCGGGGGTCCCAGGCGCAGCCGTGGTGTCTTCACCTCAGAAGCCAGCGCCTCTGGAAAGAGAAAGTGATGGACACGCACGGCCGAGAGGTTGAGTAAGGTGAGCACTGAGAACGGAGCGCTGGGTGAGGCCGGACATGCTTAGGTGGTGACTTTACAAGGTGGTTCCAGGGACGGCGGACCAGAAGCCGGGAGAGAGGAGGGAGCAGGCCCCAGACCTCCCCCTGGAGGCGCCTGCTGCACGGGGACGGGGGCAGGGGGGATAGCTGGGGGCGGCACTCAGGCAGGGTGTCATTTTCATTTGCTGTCTCAAAGGGCAGGAGGAGACAGCACGTGTGCCTGCTCGGTGGGGACTGCCCAGAGCAGGGGCCGGGGGCTACGGAAGGAGAGCCCCTCCAGGGGCGAGGGCCTGGGCATCCGTGAGTCTGTACCTGGGCGCAGGGCGGGCTGAGAAATGCCACACGAGGCCCCGGGCGCTGATGCGCAGAGGCAGGAGGCCGGGCAGTGGCTGTTTGCCAAGCTGGGTGGACACAGGCTTTTGTTTTCACAGCTGCTGCAGCTGAACCAGTGCCTGGGGCTGAGCGGCAGGTGGGGGCGGGGGTCTCGCCCGGGAAATGGGCCGGGAGGAGAGGCGGTTTGGGGGGGTGGCGATTCGATTACTGGTCGTGACTCTGGCAGGGTGACCAGAGTGAAGGTGGCGCAGGTGGCTTGGAGGGAAAGCGTGGGGACCAGGAAGTTAGGGAACAGAGGCAGGAGGATTCACAGAAAGTCATTGTTGGAGCTGCCAAGAGTGGCAACATCTGGGGAGAGAAAGGCAGGGATGGGGGTTGGGGAGGGGGGACACAGACTAACAACCTCCTGGAATTGGGGCCGAGTGGCCGGAGGTCGGGCAGGAGGCCGAAGGGAGAAATGCTTCCCTGATGTAGAGCGAGGGGAGACGTCTCCAGGGAGGGTAAGGAGGGCACTTGGGGCCCCTCCAGAGAGAGCAGTGGGGCAGCGCAGAGGCTGCCCGGGAGGGTGGGGGGCATGACTGCTGTTCTTAGAGCAAGAGGGGGACGGAACATTCCGAGAAGAGGCCGAGGTTCTGGGGCGTCCTCCAGCAACACCCTGAGTTCCCCTGGCCTGGTGGAAACCTGGGGGTCGGGGAGGTGGACATTTGGGTTGGATGAGGGAACGTTTAGAGCCCTATGGGGCTCATATGAGTGTGCAGTGGAGGTGGAATCCAGCCAAAACACAGACAGTCAGGAGCGGTTCTGGAAGAGTCGGTGGAATGGACTCCTCAGCTGAGCCCAGCAGCCCTGGGCAAGTCCCAAGATGAGCCAGGCCTGCGACACGCCTCTCAGGGAAGACACTCATGGGACTGCTGTCTCTGCCTGGCTCCTGCAGGCTGGCCCGGCTGGGTGGAGGAGGCCAGGAAGCGTTTGTTCACCTTCCATCCTGTGGATGCACCAGTCACTGCAGCCGGAAGGTCCGTCCACCAGTGGGTTGTCACCCAGCCTTAAAAGGGGATGAAATCACAACTCACGTGCATCGGGGATGAGCCAGGAGGACGTGGCACTGAGTGGACTGAGCTGTCACAGAAGGACAGGTGCTGTCTGAGTCCACTCGCACGAGGCCCCTGGAGTTGTCAAATCCATAGGGACAGTCGGATGGGGGTTCCTGGGGCTGGGGGAGTCTGGGGAGTTACTGTTGAATGGAGATAGAGTTTCAGTTTTGCACAATGAAAAAGTTCTGGGGATGGACAGGGGTGTTGGTTGCACAACAGTGTGAATGTACCTAATGCCACTGAACCAGAATCTGGCTCCTGCCCGCAGCACCCTGTGCGAGGGGGAAGGGGTGGACAGTGACTCAGGTGGTGAGAGCTCCAGGGGGAGGGGGGCAACCCTGGGGGGCAGGGGCGTTGGGAGGATGGAGATTTGCTCCTGCAGAGACACCTGAGTGCCAAGGCAGGGTTTGCACCAGCGGGGCCGCACCTGGGCAGTGGCTCGACCCCGGGCTCAGCCGCTAGCAAACGCTCAGGACAGCAGCCCTGGCCCTGGACTTCCCTGACCTGCGTCTTAAGTGCCAGACCTAAGACTGTCATTAAAACAGCCAGATTCTTCACTTTAGAGACAACAGCGTCTGCTGAGCTCTGCGGTTCCTGCCCCACAGCACTTGTTGGGAACCTGGGAGGGGATCTGAGCCCACAGAGCAGAAGAGGTGGATAAAGTTCTGTACAAGACAACAAAGGGCAGGTATCAAGATGCCGTAAGGACGCAGTGCCTTTCAAAAGTGTGGTACCAGCAGAGGCGAGAGAACAGTGGATTCAGACATCAGAAGAGTCCAGAGTTCCGAGCTCGGGGGGGAGGAGGATGTCCCCGCGGGTGGGCGCCTTGCCGCTGGCGGTGGGAAGAGGGGCAGCTTAGATCCTCGGTCCCCACATGAGACACAAAACCCAGGAGCCACAAGTGGAAGTGAGACTGGCACATTTCACCACATAAAATGAAAAACTCTGACCAAAGGCACCATAAACAAAATTAAGAGATTAGAAACAGACCGGGGGAAAAACAGGCTGGGAAAATATTTGTGATCCCAAGCAGACAACACACGACGTTCACTGTGTATTTAATAATCAAAATACACAGGGCTCCCAAAAGCAGAGACATAAACAGTCCAGCCCGGGACGGGCTCACTGGCGGCGCTCAGGGGAGAGTGCAGAGTATCAGTAAAAATGAGGAGCAGCTGGACTGCCGTAGAAGGTAATGTAAAGTGGAGCAAGGATGAGACACACGTTTACTTACCAGATTGGAAAAGACAAAAAATGTTGATACTGTTCGGTTTTGGCAAAACTGCAGAAATGGACGCATTCGTACACCGTGGGTGAAGGAGGAGTAGGGTTTTCTGGAGAGTGATTTGGCGACGTTAGTGCTTTAAATGTTAACATGAAAACGTTGACCATGTGAAACCTTGGCCCAGCGTTCCCACTTCCAGAAATTCAGCCTACAGAAGCCCTCACGGGTGTTCAGGAAGAGGAGTGGATAAGAGTAACCGCAAAAATAATGGAAATAAAGTAGGAATTCCCATGAATGGAAGAGTGACAAAGAGTAAATCGTGTGTCCAGTAGCATGGAATACTGGGCATTTGTGTGAAAGGCTGGGGTCAATGTGGTCTTGGAAAGATGTCCATGAGATAGCTATTAAAAACAGGTTCTACTTTTATTAAAAAAAAAATCTATATACGTATAAATGCACATGGTAGGGGGGAGGGTATAGCTCAGTAGCAGAGCGTGTGCTTAGCATGCGCAAGGTCCTGGATTCAGTCCCCAGTCCCTCCATTTAAAAAATAAAAATTTTTTAAAAATGCATGCCCCAATTCACTAATTCCCGGTTGCATATCCTCTTCACCTTTCAACAGGACCTGTCATCACTAGCGTCTTCGGTTCTGTAACAGCTGCCACCGTGCTTGTATAAACGCAGAAGAATACCTGGAGCAGCACTCGGAGCTGCACCCACGGGGCGCGGGGCGTCTGGGAGGTCGGAAGGGCACTTTTACTAACGTAAAGGCTTCCGTGAGTTTACATGTACCCCTTGGGCATGTACCGTTTCTACAGTACGTGAGCACAACACGTCAACCCCAGGCACCAGGCTCCGCTGTGGCCAGCACCACCAGGTTTCCGCTGAGCCCCTGGAAGTCCAGTTTTACTTTGCCACGCTGGACAGCCGTCTTTCTTCAGGGGGTGACAATTCTCCTTTCATTATTTTTACATCTTTCCCAGAATCCGGTCTGTCACCCCAGATGCCAGGAACAGGGTGGCAAGCAGGCGGTGTGTCCGATGCAGTGGTTAGGATTTCTGTCCGGGACTCTGATTAACAGGACGATGAAGAGGGAAGAGACCTTAGAGGTCATGGGATTCAGCTTTCTCATTTCATGATTGAAGAAATGAAGGTTCACACAGGTGAAGCGATGGTCCCAGTGCCACAGGGAGAGCCAGCCCTTCCCTGGAGACCAGGCTGCAGAGTCCCAGCCATCATTCTGTCTGAATGAACGAGCCAAGAACTACGATCCTCTTGACCTAAACACTTTTGTAGCTCTGAATTCTGTAGGATGTGTCACCATGAGTCCCAGAAAACACGCACAGCGTGCCTGAGGGATATTTGTACGTGTGTTATTGAACGAGAAGTCCGGGGGGGCCATTCTTGCAATTGGTTGCAATGTTCAAACATGTGGTGAAGGACACAAGCTGTTCCCCCATCTTCCCCCATCAACTTCAGCGTGTTGGTTTTCACATCAAGTTTGTTACCTCATGGTTGCAAGGTGGCTGCCATAGCTCTCAGTAGGCATTTTCACACAGCAGCGGCCAAAGCAGGAGCAGAGGAAGGAGGTCCAAACCTCCCCGCGCCATTCCCCTTACGTCCTATTGGCCAACATTAGTCATACACCCTTCCCTTAGACTCATCACAAGGGATCGTCTGATTGGCTTAGACTCATGGTTCATCCTCTGGGGTGTGCCTGTCACTGCCACCCTGGGGTTCTGTTAGCAACCCAGAAAGGAGTGACTGTTGGGAGCCAAGGAGCAGCACTGCCACCAGCTCCTAGTCCTTGGTAGTGGCCACCTGAGCTCGTGGCCCGAGGTAACACCCACACTCTGCAGGAGCAGTGAAGGAATGGCTGTGAACGTAGAAGGAATAGCGCAAATATGCGGCGGTGAGCGGATTCGTGGATTCTAAAGTTTCCCAGTGACGCCGTCAGCCTCCTCAGATGATGTGTTTTGCAAACCACACTTGTGAAAACTGGCCTTTTCCACCTGGGGTCTCTGACATCAGCTGCAGAAACAAGGGCCTCATTTCAAGTAAAGGAACTGCGGGAGTCCCCAGAGACAGGGCAGAGACATGGGCGTGCAGCCGCCATGCTGGGTGGAAAATGGGACAAGCTTCCCAGAGAAGAGCCTGAGGACGCAGGAGGCTCCCAGGGAACAAGAGCCCGGGGCCTGGGTGGTGGCAGTGGGGATGGAGGGGTTCGTGGGGCGACCTGGAGCAGAAGGAGTGGAATTCTGCAAAGTCTCAGGGCTACACAGACAGGAAAGGAGCGAGGAGGGAAGTCGAGTGTCCCGATGCCATTGCCCCTGGAACCTAGTGGGACATTCACCCACCTTCCCTAAGGGCCAGAGCCCCTTCCCACCCCTGGAGCGACTCTCCATCCTGTTCCAGAAGCCCCTCCTGCATCCTTTCTTGTGTGCCTTAGACCTGACCTTAAAGGCCCTCGACACTGGATTGAAATTGCACGTCTAAGAGAAGCTTCAGTGCCCGTTACCAAGAACCCGGAGGCAGAGTGGTCCCTGTGCCGGGTGCAGTGTGGGCATCGCCAGGAGCAGCAGGAATGCACACCGACCTGGTTTAAGACCCGCTCCTCCACTTGTAAGCTGAGAGTGGCTCCGGGAAGAGTCCTCCAGGGGTCAGGGGCAGCTACTTCCCCTCTCTGCAGGGCGTCAGGTTGCAAGCTGTGTGACTTGTGTCTGTATTTCCTCTTTGGAGAAATGTCCATTCAAATCCTTTGCCCATTAAGAAAATTGGATTCTCTGTTCTTTTTATCGTTGTGTTATGAAAGTTCTTTAAATAGTCTATATACAAGACCCTTATCAAATAGATGATTTGCAAATGTTTTCTCCCACTTCGTGGATTGTCTTTTCACTCTCTTGAGAGTGTACCAAAGGTTAAATTTTGATGCAGTCCAATTTATCTATTGTTATTTGACAGCTTGGGCTTTTGGTGTCATATCTAAGAAATTGTTGCCTAACCCAAGATCGCAAGATTTACTCTCATGTTTTCTTCTCAGAGTTTCATAGTTTTAGCTCTTACATGTAGATTTTTGACTCATTCTGAGTTAGCTTTCGTATATGGTTTGAAGTAGGGGTCCAGTTTCATTTTTGGCATGTGGATATCCAGTTGTCCCAGCACCATTTGTTGAAAAGGATGTTCTTTTCACACTGAATTGTCATGGGACCTTTGTTGAATATCAACAGACCACAAATGTAAGGGTTTATTTGTGGATTCTCAAGTCAGTTCTGTCCATTTGTATGTCTGCCCTTTTGCCAGCACCACATTGTCTTGATTACTAAAGATTTGTGTAAGTTTTGAAATCAGGAAGTGTTAGTTCTGCAACTTTGTTTTCTTTTTTCCAGATTGTATCGCCTATTCTGGGTCCCTTACGTTTCCATATAAATGTTAGGATTAGCTTGCCAATTTTTGCAAAGAAGTCAGCAAGGACGTTGAAAGAGATTGTATTGAATCTATAGATCAATTTGGGTAGTATTGCCATTTTTACAATATTAAGTCTTCCAGTCCATGAACGTGGGATGTCTTTCCATTTGTTTAATTATGTTACCAACCTTGCATTCCTCTGGTAAATCCCACTTGGTCATGGTGTGTAACCCGTGTTCTGTATTGCCGGATCCAGTGTGGGTTGAGAGTTTTTGCATCTACATTCGTAAGGAATACCTGTAGTTTTCTTGTTTTGTCTTTCCCTGGTTTTGGTATCAGGATAATATTGGCCTCATAGAATGGTGTGGGACATGTTCCCTCCCCTCTCTTGTGAAACTCTTTCACAAGAGTTTGTGAGGACTGGGGTTCATTCTCCTATGCATGTTCTGTAAAACTCACCAGTGAAGCCATCTGGCCCTGGAGTTTTCCATGTGCAAAGTTTTTGATTCCTTAATCTCTCTGTTTCTTACAGATTGGTTCATAATGTTTCTCTCTTCCTGAGCCAGTTTTGGTGGTTTGCATTTTTCTAGGAATTTGCCCGTTTCGTGTAGATGATCTTACTTGTTGGCGTACAGCTTTTCATAGTATTCCGGGGTGTTCCTTCTTACTTTTGTGTACTTAGTAGTAATTCCTCTTTTTCATTCCCAATTTGAGTAGATTGTCCCCTCTCCCCACCTCTTTTTGATCAGTCAGCTAAAGATTTGTTAGTTTTATGATCTTTTCCAAAAAGCAAATTTTGGCCTTGTTGAGTTTCTCTATTTTTTTCTCTTCTTTATTTCATTTGTTGTCCACTCTAGTCTATTCCTTCCTTCCTTCTGCTCACATTAGGCTTCGTTTGCTTTTTTTCTTTTTCTTTTTTTAGCTTCTTAAGGTGGAAGCTTTGGTTATTGATTTGAGGTCTTTCTTCCTTTTTAATGTAGGCATTTATAGCTGTAAACTCTTCCCTAAACACTATTGTCATTGTATCCCATATATTTTGGTATGTTGGTATGTTGTATTTTTGGTATGTTGTATTTTTGCTTGTTTAAAACATCTCAAGATATTTTCTTACTTCCTTTATGATTTCTGCTTTGACCCTTTGATTATTTATGAGTATGTTTGTTACTTAATTTCCAAATACTTGTGAATTTTTCAAATATCTGTTTATTATTGATTTCTAATTGTAGTCCACTTTGGTTGTACGACATACTTCGTATTTC
Source organism: Camelus ferus (assembly GCF_009834535.1). Lineage (NCBI taxonomy): Eukaryota > Metazoa > Chordata > Mammalia > Artiodactyla > Camelidae > Camelus > Camelus ferus. Next base: position 17,757,956 of record NC_045711.1, on the reverse strand, counting down.
AATCGTTTTAAGTCAATGGACGCTTGTTTTATGGCCTACCATGTTGTCTGCCTTGAGGAATGTCACATGTGCCCTCAAGAAAAATGTGTGTTCTGCTGTTGCTGGGTAGAGGTTCTGCAGTGTCCTTCAGGTATAGTTGTTCACAGTGTCATTCAGGCCTTCTGTTTCCATAGAGATCTTCTGTCTAGTTGTCTAGTCGTCCTAGCCGTTACTGAAACTGGAGTAGTGAAGTCTGCAACTATTACATTGAACGGTCTCTTTCGCCTTTCGTTTCTGACAACTTTTGCTTTATGTATTCTGCGGCTCCATTATTAGGTGAATATATATTTATAATGGATTGACTCTCTTATCAGTATAAAATATTCTTAGCTGTCTCTAGTAACAACTTCTTTCTGAAAGTCTATTTTGTGTGATAATACTGTGGCCACTCCAGTTCTCTTTTGTTTACTCTTTGCTTGGTAAATCTTTTTTCATCCTTTTCTTTCAATATCTTTGTGTTTTTGAATCTAAAGTGTGTCTCTGGTACACAGTATATGTTTGAATCTAGTTTCTAAAATCCATTCTACCATTATCTGCCTTTTAATTAGAATGTTTAATCCATTACATTTGATGGTATACTGATAAGGCAGGATTTGCATCTACCACTTTGCTGTTTGCTTTATCTCTTACACCTTTTTTGTTCCTCTGTTCCTCCACTACTACCTTCTTTTTTGTTAAGTGAATTTTTTCTAGTGTGCCATTTTAAATTCCCTTATCATTTGGATAAGGACTTTGCCCCCATGATAAACAACAGGGAGGCTGTCCCCTTCTGCTTTCAATGTGGTTGCATGAGCAGGTGATGTGTGCAGCTGTGGCAGCCTTTTTGTGACCATGAAGCAATAAGTTTAGGATAAAAGATGGCAGAGCCCAAAGAGAGAGCGCCTGGGTCTTTGATGACATTCTGAGTGCTGCACCTACTCTGGGACCATCTGGATGCCACCTGGATTCTGCTCTGGCAGCACGGCAGGATGCAGCAGGGGTGGGAGGTGGGAGGTTGGGACCAGCCATCTGGAATCGGGCCACAGAGGGTCAACTGGTTCACAGTTGAATGTACCCTTCCACTTTCAACAATTAGGACCCGCTCAGGGTTCTATGGCTCTAATCCTAATCTATTCAAATGCTTCCATCACTGCAATAGTTTTCAAGAAGACTGGATCCTACAGGTGATCCCATGGCAGGTGGCTCCTCCTGCCCCTTTTCAGCCTGACCCCTGCTCAGGTAGGTATTTTGTTCCGTCTTATACACAAGAAACGGGGACTCAGAAAAATCAGTTACCTTGTCCAGGCCAGCCTCAGAGTCGAGGCTCAACCCAGTGTTCTCTGCTGCTGAGACTGGGCTCTGTTGGCTGCGCTCACCTTGCTTTCAAGACCAAACCTCCTGGTCCTCCAGACTCCACCCTCCCTTCTTCATTTCCTCAGCAATAACTGCCTGCTGTCAATACTGCCACCCCCGTGGGCCCCATGAGTCCAGTTCAGATCCCCAGCATGAGTTCCAGACTGGGGCTGACAAGAGTTGCGATAACTCAGTCGTTTCATGTCGACTTGATGGAGAGGGGACGGTGGGAAGGGTGCTGTGCTGGGGGGGTGGCAGTGGGAGGGGACAGAGAGGAGGAGGCTCTGCTGGCGGTGTTGGGGGGTGGATACCAGTCACGTTGAACTCAGTGCGTGGCGGGGAGGGCACAGCCTGGCACGGGGGACCCTTCCTGCTCAGGCGATTTGGGGAAGATTTCTTGAAGGAGGTTGGGCTCTGGGAAGGGGACCTGGGGATTCCAGGTACAACAGGTGCTGGAGCTGTGCCCAGAGACCCCAGGGCATGCAGGAAGCCCTCACAGCGGTGACTGGACACACAGCAGGACACCCAACCTGGCGACTGAATCCTTCCCTGGTCGGGCCATCCTGTCTCTCCTCTCCTGGGCATGGCTGTCCCTGAGCTGGCCCCTTGCTGCCACCTCTGCCTGGCACGGCTGCCCACCTCGTGCCCCCCCCCCCATCGCCCAGTTTTGCCCAGGAAGCCTCCCGAACTCTCTCCCCTCCCCCCACCCCAAGGAAGTGCACTTGGACAAGTCCTTTGATCTCTCCGGCATTCCACTGTGTCCTCTGCGAGGAACAGTAGTTTGCGTCCAGTGCCATGGGCGTGGGTGGCAGAGATCATGACACCTGAGCTTAGCCAGGGCGTGGAATTCCTTTCAACAAAAAGGTCAAGTTTCTCATCACAGAAGTAACAAAACCACGTGGAAAATAGAGAAGGTCCCCTGTCGTCGCCTCCCACAGCCGGGACATCCAGTGTGAGTGCTTCTGCTGACACACAGGCAGGTGACACAGGTCACGCCTGTCGGGTGGAGGCTGAGGGGCTCTGTTGTTACTGCAGCTTCACACACCATTCCACCCATTCATTCCCAGTGTTTGACTTTGTAGCTGTTTGGTATATCCACAGAGCTAGGCAGCCCTCCCTGCATTTAGAAAATCTTCATCACCCCAAAAGGAAGCCCTCTGCCCTTTAGCAGTCACCTCCATGTCCGACTGTTTGCTTAACAGTATTTTACAAGCATCTTTTCCTGTTGCCTAACACTCTCTTTAAGCACCTTGTCTGGTGGCTGCCAGCAAAGGATGTGGGGTGAGGGACTGGCATGGCCTATGTATTCTTGGATGTGAGTGTCGGGTGCAGAGCCTCATGGAGCAGTGTCTGGTGTCGGGTCCTGGGGCAGAGATGAGGGAGGGATGGTGGGTGCCAGCGGGGGTCAGGGACCAGCTGGGGCGACTTTGTCGGGGGAGAGAAGGAAGCTCTGGACGCAGAATCGCAGCACGTAGGGATTTGGCTGTGGGCAAGGACGGAGCGGGGAATCAGCCCACCTCCCAGGGTGGGTGAGGCGGGGCGAGGGGAGTGCTGTAAGGTCAGTAACCGAGTCCCAGAGTCGGGGAGGCGGGGAACGGGTCTGGACAGAGCTGAAGATGAGCTTGGTTTTGGACCTGCTGGCTCGGGCCGGGCTCTCCGGGCGGATGTGCAGGCAGGGCACGCAGAAGGCACTGGGGCTGCAGGGGAAAGATTTTGGAGTTCAGGTTGAGGCACGTGTGAGGACTGGGGAGCCGGAGCCGACCCGGGGTGGGCGTGAAGGGGAGCAGGGGGCTGAGGAGCACAGGCGTTGGGGGCTAGGGGACGAGCGAGGAAGTGAGGACGTGGGACAGGCAGATCGGCGAGTAGGGGGCTGAGCCGGCGGCGGGGAGGCCGGCGCGGGTGCAGGGATGAGGGCGCGGCGCGGCGCGATCCCGAGGTGGTCTGGCCGTCGGGTGCCCGGCCCGAGGAACGGGCGAGGTCGGAACGAGTGGCCCGAGGCGGCCGCGAGTTCGGGCTCCTCGCTGCCTCCTCGCGGCACCCGGTCCTCTGCAGGCGAGCCCTGCTGGTCCAGCGCGGTCCACGGGGTCCGGTGGGGGAGCCCGCAAGGCTGCAGGTCGGCGCCCCGCGGTGTGGGTTCTGAGCCCCAGGGGCTCGCGGGGACGGGCGGGCGCCCCGGCAGGTCCGATCCCGACCCCCGCCCCAGCTCCCGGCCGCAGGACGGGGCGAGCGCTCGGACAGCGAGTTGGGCGCGAGAAGCGCTGGAGACCGCGACCCGGCCGGGGGGCGCCACGGGGACGCTACGGCCCGACCCCGCGCCGCCGAGAGCCGCCGAGCCCGCGGCGGCTGGGCGGAGGGGGCGGCGCCGCGGGCGGACGCGGGCGGACGCGGGCGGGCACAGCCAATGCGCGCCGCCCCCGCGCCGCGCCGCCCCGCCCGGCAGCCCGGCCGCCTGGCCGAGCGCGAGTCCCGGGCTCAGACGCGGCGGGAGACGCGCGGTCCGGACGCTCCGGCCAGCCCGGCGGGGCCGAGCCCAAGCTGGAGGCGCAGGACGCGCTGTACGTGGCGCTGGAGCTGGCGCTGGCCGCGCTGTCGGTGGCCGGCAACGTGCTGGTGTGCGCGGCGGTGGGCGCCTCGAGCGCGCTGCAGACGCCCACCAACTACTTCCTGGTGTCCCTGGCGGCGGCCGACATGGCCGTGGGGCTGTTCGCCATCCCCTTCGCCGTCACCATCAGCCTGGGCTTCTGCACCGACTTACACAGCTGCCTGTTCCTCGCCTGCTTCGTGCTGGTGCTCACGCAGAGCTCCATCTTCAGCCTCCTGGCCGTGGCTGTCGATAGGTACCTGGCCGTGCGCGTCCCGCTCAGGTGAGGCGCCCTGACCTGCTGCCGCCCCCGGGAACCCAGACCCTCCCGGCGGAGGCGCGGGGCGCGCGAGCTCCCGCCCGCACCTGGACGAGAGGCCTCCCGACCCACGTGCTCCGGGCCAGCCCGACCCTCTCGGCGGCCGGGACGAGCATCTCCTGAAGGGAGCCCCAGGAGGGGCAGCTCTGGGGCTCCGGGATGCAGCTCTGGGCGCCATCCCCGCGGTGCAGCTTCGGGAAAGCGCCGCCGAGCGGGCGGAAGGAGGCCAGGCGCACAGGCTGGTGATCGCATCCCCTCCGCTCGGCCAAGCGCTGGGGTTCTGGGCCAGGGAGGCTCTGGGGCAACTTTGGATGCTGGGACCCGCTTGGGCAGAATGACATTACTTTACGCCCAACATCAGGATGTACCTGCCGACCCCGGGGAGGTGCCAGTTAATTTTGGGGAATGCTGCGTGCCTAGTGAGGACTGTAACCACCCCCTTATACTTAAAGAGAGTTAAAGTGCTTCCTGGCTCGCCAGGACCCACAGCCTGAGAGCCTCGTGCGTTGTGTAACGTTTATCCACTGCCAGCCTGTCCCAGCCGGCTGGGAAAGTGCCGCTAGGATTTCAGGAAACTGAAGAACTTGGGGGTCTGCTCTTTCTCCCACACTCAGAATCTGATTTAGGATTCGGGGGGTGGAGCCAGCCAGGGGAGTGGAGCCCCAGTAGTAGCGGAGAACCTGAGAGCTAGAGTATCATTGAGGGCCGATGAGAAGTACTTAACTCTCTCTGGCGCCAGGGCCCCTTGGCTTTTCTGAATTGGGTAAACTTGGGATCTCTTTGGATTTAGAACTGAGACAGGGGAACTGAGTCACAGGAGTAGGAGGGAGAGGAAGGAATTAATCTCCTGAGTGCCAGCTCTGTGAGACGCATTGTATTAAACTTATATCCTTTAACCCTGCAGTAATTCCAAAGGTAGGGACCGTTACCTGCGTCCTGTAGGCGAGGGGCTGGTGGCTCAGGACCTGGCCTCTGGAAGGATGGAGTGGTGTGGGAGCAGGACTTGGACTCAGAGCTGGCCCCGCGTTCCCGCGTGCTGTCAGTGTGCCAGCAGGGCTGTGTGTGGCGTCAGTGTTGGGATGTGGGCAGAAAGTGTGCTGATGTTTCTGGAAGTGGATCCTGCCTGCAGTGAATTGGTTGTAAGGTAAATGTGTCTGAGGCAACTGATGGCAAGAAGGCTCCCAGAGCCCGTCAGCCCAGCTGATGTGTTGAGCCTCGTTCCTGTGGTGTGTGTCCTGGGTCCCAGCGGGAGCAGGACCCCCTGCTCGCAGGCTGTGAGCCTCAGCTGCGTGTCCCAGCCTTTCCTGCTGCCCTTGGCTGGCGACCAGGAGGCCTCCGGCGTCCCATCAGGTGTCACAGGGATTGCCGAGGCCTGGGGTGGCTTGGCACTGTCTCCGTTTCCTGCCTCCTGGTCCTCGTGTTGGTTACTCCATGGCCCCCAGCAGGCAGTCAGCAGCCCTGGCCCAAGTTGCCCAGCAGACAGAAGCCCCGTGGGGTTGCCTGGGCAGAGGTCCAGAGAGACCTCAGCTCAGTGGAATTACTGGAGCAGGAAGTCCCGTAAAAGTTTGACTCTGTTAGTTCTTGTCCTGGTGTGTGCTGGGTGGGGTCCTAAGAAACATGGGTGTGGGTGTGGATGTGTTAAGGGGAAAGAAACCTGAGTCACAGGCCCCTGACTTCTTTGCATTTGCTAAGGGCGGGGGGTGGGGGAGGCGGAGGGCAGGTCCCATCCCTGCCCTCCTGGCCTGCCCCCGGGAGGTCAGAGGCCTGGAGGAGGTGTGTGTGAGCAGCCCCAAGTCCCCATCCCCAGAAGGTACGGCATCTGACAGCCCCCCACCTCGCGCCCCGGCCAAGCCCACCCTCACGGGTGGGAGGGTTCTGGAGCCCGTTGGCAGGCCCTCTTCCCACAGCTGTTTCAGCACTTCCAGCCCCATGAGCAGGCTCAGTGCAGATTACAGGACCCCACCAGGCCCTCCTGAATCAGAATCTCTGGAGTGGGGTGTGTGTGGGTCCCAGTATCAGTAGGTAACCAGGGACTTCTGGTCCCACCGAAGTCTGAGGACCTTGGGGAGTCAGGGAACCTGGAGGCACCCTTCTTTGCTGACCTGGGCCAGGCAGCTCTCACTCAGGTCACGGGTCGGTGGGAGTGAAGTTGGAAGAGTGTCTGGGAGCGGGTGTCTCCCCTATTAAGGCAGCAGTAACCGGGGGTGAGCCAGGGAACAGGGGCCAGGTGCTTAGGCACGCCTCTTAGCTGGGCAAGAACAGTGCTTGGACTTAGCCTCGGTGTTTGTAGTTGCTCCAAGGCTCTGAGTGCAAGGCCACGGAGCCCACAGCCGCACCGGCCACCCAGTTGCCAAGGCAGGGAAGGGTACAGTGCAGGAGGAGAGAGGAGTCGGAGGAGATGCTAAAAAAAAGTCAGAACTTTGGGAGGATGGAGGTGGAGGGGAGGCGTGTCTGCTCCCATCTCCTTGGCCTTAGAGAGGGGTGACCACACAGAAGAAAGACCTCTAACTCAAGTTCAAGTCCGTGCAGCTGGTGATGCTGCCTGGACAGAGGGTCCAGTCCCAGTGGTGCCCTGACGCGGGCAGGGAGGGGTGGCCCCCCAGCTGGCGGGGTATGCGGGGTGGGTGTGTCTGCCCACAGCTGCTCACTTCCCCGGCAGGCCACTACCGGCAGGAGCACTTCCTCCTTCCTCCCTAATCTGATCTTGTTCCCTGGGCACCACACCCCGGGCCATGCAGGGGGCGGTGAGGGGGGCTGTGTGGTCGCTTCTGTCCGCCACTCCCCACACAAGACCCTGATCCCCCAGCACTGGGCGCCGAGTGTCTGGTGGAGCCGGAGGCGGCTGTTGGGATGGCTGGATGGTCAGCAGAATGGAGGGTGGGGCATGTCTGTCTGTCTGTCCCCTGTCAGTGGACCCTCTCCCGCTCACCTTCCCACCCCCTTTGGCAGGTGGAGGCATCTTCCCGGGGCCTCTCAGGTCCTCTCTGGGACGGTGGGACTGGGGACTTCTTAGCAGGACTGCGCCTTGGGTGGCAGGGTGGCCTCTCCTCAGCCCCTCCTAGGTGATGGGACTGCAGGGTGTTGGCAGAGGATTGGGGGTGTTTTTTCCAGAGCTCTTTCTTTCTTAAAATTTGAGCTACCCTTCCCACATGACAAAATGCATCTGTGCTGTTGTTTTGTTTTGACACAAGCTGGGAAAGGAGGTGTCAGCTCTGGGTGCCCCTGCCGCCTCCCCAAGGAGCCCCGCCTGGGGGCCCCCTTCTGGGTCAGTGCCGCTTCCTCTTCCAGATGAACTCATCCATGAGGGTGAATGGTGGCCCAGAAAGCCGTCCACGCTCGAGTCCCCGCCTCACGTGGGAGACAGACGGACATCCCCCCACGGGGATCTCAGGGACAGTGGCTCACCCAGGGTGCTCCGCTGGCCCCAAGGTGCAATCTCGTCTGTGTAAGTAGCTGTGGAGAGGAAGGAGGCGGCGTGTGACGATGAGGCAGAGGCAGGAGGGACGCGGCCACAGCCAGGGGACGCTGGGCGGCCCCAGAAGCTGGAAGGGGACTGGAACTGGTTCTCCCAGAGCCTCGGAGGGAACGCGGGCCTGCCTGTGTTTCGGGCCTCTGGCCTCCAGGACTGGGGGTGCGAGCACTCTGAGCCCGCACTCAAGTGTGTGGCGCCTTGTTCCAGGGGCCTCAGGAAGCCACCGTTCGTATGCCCCTCCCCCAGCACCGGCCCCGTCCTGCGTTTCCTCCCCAGGAAACTCCTCCAACACATCTTCCGGTGTCACTGCCTCCACCTCTGATGTCACCATGGCGCCACTGAACCGCTCCTGTCAGGTCACCCCTGCAAGGCCCCCTTTCGGTAGAATCTCAGGGTCCTTCTTGGGCCTTGTCACACACGTCTTCCAGCAGCTCCCAACCAGGTCCTGCTGGGAGCCCCCAGCCCTCTCCTGCTCCCCTAGAGCCGCTCTCCAGTCTGGGTGTGCCCGGAGGTCCTGGGCCCTCGCTGGGGGTAGAGGCCACCCAGCTGAAGGGTCGTCCAGGAGCACCTGGGAGCCGTAGAGCGGGGAGGAGGTGGGCATTGGGGAAGGAGGGTCCCCCTGGCCACCTGAGGCCTGCCCTGGGGCCCTGGCCCGGAGCTGGCGCGGTGACCAGAAGCCCCTCTGCAGATGAGTCCGCAGCCTGCGTGCGGGGGAGTGGGCCTGCCGTGGGTCCCCGCCGAGTGGGCGCAGAGCCCTGGAAAGCCCGGGGCTGCCTTTGGTCACTTGGAGAGAGAGCTTTTCACACGGCAGGTGACCTGGGACCCTGTGGGACCCAGCCTCGACCTCACTGTCCTCTCTTGGCCGCGGTCACAGCACAGGTGCAGCCGCGGGGACGGGTGTGAGCAGTGGTGTGCCTGCTGCTCCGGTCCCCAAACCTTGTACCACGGTCGTGGGCGGCCACCACTCGCCCTTTTCTGGGTCTGGGCCCCTATGTGCTCTTCTTATGACAACGATGCCGTGACCTTCCGACTCTGCAGGTGGGGAAAGCAAGGCTCAGAGGGTTGTCTGCCCAGGGGCACACAGCCAGGCCTGGGGAGCCTGTCGTCCCGGGAGCCTTTGTGTGACAGTGGGAGGGAGAGGCTGCCACCTGCGGCCATCCAGAACTCCCCATGGTGAGTGGTCCCCTCTCGAGCGGACGAGTGAGGACACCAGAGGACCGTGGTCGGGACCCTCCTGGTGCCCCAGGACAGCATGGGGCATCGTGGCCGAGGGAGGAGGCGCGGCTCCTCTGCCCGAGGGCGTGGCTTACAGCTGCTCCGCCCTGGGCATCTCCCCCGCCCCCTCTTTCCTCAGGTGCAGGGGACTGAGGCCCCACCTCCCCGGCCCCGCCCTGCGGTCCTTCCCCGCTGGGGAAGCCATTCACCGTGCTCGCGCAGAGGCTGACAGGCTTAGCGGCGAAGAGCAAGCGTCCCTTCTTTGAAAGAATGAAAGCGGGAACAGACGCCCCGGGCCCGGGCTCGCGGCCGGCGGCTAACCCAGCCGGGGCTGTGGGAGGGGGCAGCGCTGCTTCTGGAAGGCCGGTGCTGGGGTTCCCTGAGGGGCAGCCCCAGGCCGGTTCCAAGGGTCACGCCCCTCTGGTGACACCCGGGCTCGAGCCACCATCCTTAAACAGCACCCACTGACCTGCCTCCCCAAGCCCTTCCCGCCCGCTCCTTCCAGCTCTTGCTACATTTTGGTTTTCCTCCTGGGGTTCCTGTTTCAGCCTCTGCATCTGATCCCATCACTTGCAGGCAGTGGCTGTTGTCCATCCAGGAAAACAAGGAAAAGTCGCGCCCTCCCTGTGCGGCTGCCGCGGGCTCCCTCCTGCGCCGTCAGGGTCAAGAGTGCCTGCGTTTTATTCTGGAACTGTCGTAAAGTTTCCTGGACGTCTCAGAGCGGAAGCCGAGAAACGGCGTCTGTGGTGTTGGAGCCGTGTGCTTCTCATCGGCCAGGACGCGGAAGTAGGACTCGGGTCACCAAAGCCGTCCTCTCGGGGAGACGGTGCTCCTGGCAGGTCCCGCAGCGGCCCCTGCATCACAGTCTTGGGGCCGCCCGACCGGGTCTCACATTCCCCGTTTCCTTCTTCCGTCCTCTGGGAGCCCACGTTTGTTTGTTTGTATGTCGGCCTTCGGTGGTTCTTTCAGGACTCGGGCTCTTACGTGCCAGAAGTGTCTAGATTTCTCCCACATGCTCGGTGGTTTGGCTGGACGTGGGCCCAGGAGCCCGACGGCACTTGTGGGAACACCCCGTGTGGCTCGAGAGGTCCGCCGTGGGTGGGGTTCTCCTTCGTAACTCGCGTTTCCCCTGGAAGCCGTTGGGGTCACTTGCTTCTGCCTGGCGTCCTGAAATGCCATGAGGTCGGGTCTAAAACTTGAGTTTCAGCTTTTCCCCTTCATTTGGCGATGGCACCAGGAGGGGAACCTCTCCAGTCTGAAGGCTCAGGTCTGTCTTCAGCTCTGAGATGTTTAAAAATGGTTTTTCTAGAGTATTTCCTCTCCTGGATTGCTTCCTTGTCCCCATCTGCTCTGGCTCTTCCTTCTGGGATGCTCGAGGGGAAGGTGGGTCCCCTCCGTGACTGAGCTCATCTCCCAAACGTTCTCTTACCTGCGAGGTCCCGGCACCTCAGCTTCTCATTCTCCCTGGAAGGGTCCTTGACTTTTTCTTCCCCTTCTTCTTCTTCTTTTTTAATTTTAGCATTTATATTTTCACTTTGGATTTAAGGTTAAATTTTTTTCAGTCGATCTTGAGAACTTTTTGGATTCACATGGTTCGGATTCTTGCTGTGGCAGAGTATACGGATCCAAACCTCTTCCCCGGCCCTGTCCTCCGGCTCTGGGTCAGGCTCCAGCCTGGGGAGAGGGTGGGAGCAGGAGGGGTGCGTGCCCAGCTCTGTGGGAGGTGGGGGACACTGGCTGGGCGGGAGAGGCCGCCCGCAGGCCGGCCAGCAGGCAGTTTCCCTTGACCTCTGCTCCGTTCTGGTACCTGCTGTCAGCCAGCCTGTAGCCTCTCTTCCTGGTCATCCCTGTTTCCAGTTTAAGGCTCCAGGCCCCATTCCTCATGATCCTGTCTGCCACCTGGGTTCTAGAAACTCATCAAGGTCTCTGGTTTGCTGGATGTCACCTTCCACTTGCATTTTGGGGATGGTTATGAATTTATTTCCTCTTTTGTTTTTCTACTGTCATCTAAAGGGGATTTTCTGGGAGGTGACAATTGGGTGGGACCTGGAAGTCCAGGGTAGGATTTTAATCAGGGGTTTGCTGTGATCAGGTTTGTATCATAAAACAGCTACTGTGGGGGACAGCAGGGGGGTGGGCTGGAGAGGACAAGATCACGGAGGGTGGCCTGCTGCCATCCAGGCGACGAGGAAGAAGGCATGACTGGGGCAGAGGCTCTGGAGATGCAGGTACAATCGAGAGGTATTTGAGATGCATGAAATCTGAAGTCCTCCCCCAGGGGAGACCAGTGTGCGATGCCAGCCGAGATGTCTGGCCAAGTTCAGAGCAGAGGGGCCACCGGTAAAGCCACGGAGCCAAGCAGAGCCGCGGACACGGGCCCTGGAAGTACAGGCAGCGAGCGAGGACCAGAGCCGGGGCGGGTCAGGGCCAGGCGGGCTGAGCCCAGAGTGTGAGACCCGCAGGCCTCGTCAGCCCGGGCGGTCGGCGGGGGTCTCTGGACCCGTGGACTGAGGGGCGTGCCCGTGGCTGGAGGGCGGGACCGCGGGGACAGGTTCAGGGGACCTGCTGACTCAGTAGGATGCTGGGCTTCAGGGAGAGGAAGAGTGCAGGGTGACCCCAGATTTCTGGGTGGCTGGTGGGGCGCCATCCTGGAGACATGGGGGCTTTGGGACAGCGTTGCCTCAGGTGGAGCTGGGCAGTCCGTGGTGGCGTCTGGGGCCCTGCGTCCTCCACGGTTCTGGCTCTGGACCCCACCGGTCCTGATGCTGCCAGCGCAGCATCGTCTGATCCTCCAGCCCCTGGGCTGTTCAGCACAGACCAGCTCCTCGCCCGCTCTCAGCCCCCCTTCTCCGGTTTACTGCCTGGTTTGTCCAGCCCTGCCCCCACAAACTTCCCAGAGCAGCTTTCTGTATGACGTCTTGCTTTCCAGCGCTGACTCCAACACCAGCGTGTGCAGACAGTGAAGCTCTGTGGAAAGGCATCGCAGAGCACGTCCTGTCAGCAGCACTTCCTGAACCCTCCAGCAGCCACTTCTCTGGGCTCCCATCTCCACTCCCCCGCCACATCCGCTGCTCCAGGACCCGGGCTCTCAGCCTCCCTCCTGCCCTTCAGCCACCCTCCGCCCAGCGGCAGCCGTTCTCAGATGGAAACCTGACTGCACCTCCTTCCTGGACCTGATGCTCCCAGCGCCTTGGGACGCCCGCCTCGCACTGGCCCCGTCCCTCCTCCAGCCTCACCCCGCCCTTGCCTCCTTTCGCTCTCTGCCCTGCTCCCGGACCCCCTCAGTTCCTGACTTACGGAGCCAGGCCTTTGCACATGCCGTTCTCTCTGCCTGGGATGCGCCTTACCTGCCGACTCTTCCTACTTTTCTCAGCACTCCTCCTGGGAGGTACCCGGGGTTCCTTTGCAGCTCTCTGCCTGCTTGCAGGTGTTTTCTTAATTATTTTTAATTTGTTTAAGGTCACCTTTCCTTCTCCATTATCAGCAGGGCTCATGCTGTTCCCCCATTATCTCCAGTAGGTGGTCTAGTTACCAGCTTGTGACACATCGAGGAGAGGGCAGTGTGTGCATGTCTGCGTGTGCGTGCACACGCGTGTGTGCTGGTGGGACCTGCCCTGATAGGGAGGGACGAGCTTGCTGCTGAGACCCAAGAAGCCCATGGAGGGTGTCGTCAGCACAAAGAGGGGACGAGTGAGAGCCCGAGGGGGGCCGAGCAGGAGTTGGGGGGGGGGATCCAGACCGGCTTTGCCAAAACCAGCGAGGAGACGTCAGCAGCGCTGCAGAGGCGTGCATAGCTCCCAGCGTGCGCATTTTCAGAAATCACCTGGCATGGAGTTTGTCGTAGCTGGGACTTTTTAAAAATTACAAAATGAATGCAGTGTGTGCCCTTACGTACACACACACACACACACACACACACACACTCTGCATTCATTCTGTAACCTTTAAAAAGTCCCAGCTACTAAAAGAAACATACGTATGTATATATGTTTGTGCATCTGTACCTGGACGTGTGTGTGTACGTTTGTATCCATTTGACCAATCTCATGTGGTTTGTAGTTTCAGAGAGAATAAGTCATTCTGAACTAGCGTATTTTTCCCACAATTTCTATGTTGCAAAACTGATACAAGTTCCCGTGTTCATGTTTTGCTACATTTGCTGTCTGTGTTTTACACACACACACAGCTGCACCCAGGAGCTCTAGCACTGACACAGTACAGGCTCCTTAGACGTCCCACCTAACCCGATCATGGTCTTTAAAGTTTTTTTAAATCCAGTTTCCAGTAAAAGATCATGCGTGCACTTCATATGCTCCTTTAGTTTTCTTTAATCTGGAAGCGTTTCTCAGTCTCTCTTCCCCAGTCTGTTTCAAGACGGTGCCTTACTTTGGCTTTGGTTGTTTCCTTGTGGGTAGAGTCAGGATGGACATTCTTGGTGGGAAGCTGTCTCCGTGACACCGTGTCCACGTCAGCCCGCCGCCCGCAGAGGCACGCAGGGTGCGTCTGTCCCGGTGCTGTTGTGTTGGGTCTCACCCCGAGGCTGTGGCTGTGGCTGTGTCTGCCAGCATTCATCGCCGTAAAGGTGTGGTTTCCCTGTTGGCCGCTTCTCGCCTGGATCAGCGATTACCATGTAAAATGGTAATTTTACTGTTTCTCATTCCTTCCACCTTCCTAGTCAGCATTCTTCTGTAGAGAAGAGGTTTACCTTTTCCCTGCTCTTCCTTAAACTATTGTTTCAAATGCCAGTGGGCTTAAGTTAAGGAATTTTATTTTCATTCAGTGTGTTATAATCCATTCCTTTATTCATTTTGATGCCCAGAGTTGGCGAGTGGGAGTCCATTCTAGTTCACTTCTGTTTGAGCTCCTCGTCAGTTTGAGCACTTCCTTACTTCTGGCACAGGCTCCCATTGTGTTGTCTAGTTTTGGCACCAGCCATTTCCCAAGGTGCCCCGTCTCCTTTCTGTGGAGAACGGTATTCTGAAGCCAAGACCAGGGTGGGTGTGCTCACTGCTGCTGGCCATCATTTCTTCCAGGCCCTCGCAATGAGCAGAGCTAGGAGAGGTGTTTTGTTTTGTTTTGTTTTGAATAGTGACTTGGAAGAACTCTTGCTTCCAGAAGAATACCGTCTAATTAATGAGTCGGAATAGCTGAGTTAAGCGGATCATCATTTGGCAGCTGTCATAGTAATAACTGGTCCAGGCAAGAATAGGCTGTAGGTGATAAAACTCACTGGTGAAGCCTGATGAGAGCCAAGATACTCCCAGAGACGCAGAGCGGCCCACAGGGGACCCACTGCTGACACAGGGGCAAGGGTCACCACGGAGGAGCGCGGCGGACGCTGGGACGGCCAGGCAGCCAGGGCCAGCATCACGGGCACGGGCGCCCTGCTGCCGCGTGTCCCTGCCCGCTGCTCGCCTGTGCACGCGGTGGCCGCCGCGCTCCCGGCGCTGTACCTGGAGCGTGGTGCGTTTCAGCCCCAGCCCCGGGAGGGTACTTCTGTGAGGCGAGGGGACAGCAGGTGTCCTTCTTCTCTGGTCCAGGTGCAGGCAGTGGCCTTTTCTCTCAGGGGTCCTGCTTCACTGGAGGGCTTCAGCGTCCGGAGCCCAGCAGCCTTGGGCTGCCCCCAGCTCCCATCCGATACAGGAGACCAACATGTGAGCTGGGTCAAAGAACAGCCTGAGAGGTGACCCGGGGGCCTGGTCCCGCCCCGCCCTCAGTCTCCAGGGGGCGAGTCTCTGTCAGGCCACTCTGGACAGCGTCCTCTCGCACGCGGGTGGGGAGGGCTGCCAGCCGTCCCTTCTGCTGCTGGCCCTGGGTGACTGGGAAGGACGGCGGCATCGCTCCTACCGCCTGCACCTGTGGGCTCAGCCCGGGCCCCGGTCAGGCCGCCGCCGGGATGCAGGCAGGTCTGACTGCAGGAGGAGACGAGAACCCCCAGGGGCCAGGGTGGCTGAGGGTCCGGGCCTCCTCAGAGCTCAGCGGAAAGGCCGGCTCTGGCGGCCTGCTGCCTGGTGGCTGGGCAGGTGGTGTCCTGGCCGCAGGCGGCCCCACAGGCCAGGGCCCTGACGAGGTCAGGCTGTAGAGACGAGACAGGCTGCCCCCAACATTTACCACAAACGGCAGCACAGAGACTTCTCCCCACGTGCAGATCATCATATAAATAGAGCCAAACAGTTCTTTTTGTGTGGAAGTGGTTTTATTGGTTTCTCCTGCTCTTGCTGCAGCTCATCAGTGGAGTCGTCTGGGTCTTCAGCTTTCTGTGGGGGAAGCTTTTTGTGCTGTTTCTTTAATAGACACGGTGCCCTGCAGAGTTTCTGTTTCTTCTTCTGTTCCAGACAGTGTTTATAAGCCCCGTTAACTCGGTGTGAAGCAACCAGCTGTTGAGCATGAGAAAGTCCCTGTTGCAGAGAGGGCCCTTGTGAGCTCTCAGCTGAAGCTGGGGGTGCAACCACACACCCACAGCTTGTTTTGTTCAGTGCTGCCAGGACGGTGTGCAGCGTGTGTGTGTGCCGAGAGCCCAGCGTCCTGTTCCTTTCTCAGAAACGTGGGCCCTTCCTCACCGTTGGCCTGCTGGCCCAGGGTTAGGTGTTCTGGATGCACGGTACTAAGGCAGAGTCTCTGCGGTGAGGAGCACACGGCTCAGCGGGCGGTGCACGGGGGTGATGCGGGAATCAAGGGTTCACCAGGCACATTGGTGGTACACCTCCGTATGGACCGGCCTGCTTCCTCCGGGTGACGGGAGAGCAGGGGAGGGACGTCGGTACAATGCAGAGCCTTGTGGTGTGGCTCATCTGGGATTCTGCCCCGGGGTACGGAGCTGGGACAGTGAGGCTGGCGTCCCCAGCTTCAGCAAGGAGACAGAGAAGCCCAGGGCTTGACAGCTGTGCAGCTGGAGGGCCTCGGGGCTCCCAGGACCAACAGGAGCAAAACGCTGCCATGCCTGGGCCTCTCCGTCAGAAAGCTGCGCCCCAGCCCGCCAGGCTCGGCCAGACTGCCCGCTGGGCGTGTGCCGCCAGCCTGGGAACAGGCCCCGCTCGGAACTCCGCTGTCATCTGCCTTGTCTTGGCACCTACCAGCCTTGCTCTAGTTACAGTCTTGCCAGTGTCCATTAGACGTTTTGGGTACATTTTTAAAATGCACCGAGGCAACCTCCAGCCCCGCTGACCTGCCTGCCTAGGTGCTGCAAGTCATTCTTTTTGTCAGAGCTCTGGTTACAGCATTTTGTAGGTTTTGAGTGGTCGGCCCTAACCCCGTTTTCACATAAGTCCTGTTATTGTATCTGGGTGTAATTTCAGAGAACATGAAGTTTTCTGAGAACGTAGATACTGCTTTACAGCAGAAGCATTTGTATTACAGAGGAATGAAACTTGAGACAGAACAGAAAGGATGAGGTCCCTAAACTTAGCAGTCAGCATTTTAAGCAGCAGAACAGAACTCCACGTGTGCTCACTTAGTGAGCTGCGTTCACAGGGGGCTCTCTGCGCGACATATCTGTGTTTAAAGACCCGGCAGCATGGGGTCCTGCGGCCACTGTTACCCCGCTTTCTGCTGACAGAGCTCAGAGTCTATCCAGCCCCCGTCGGGACTGGCCCCGCGTGGTGTCACCATCCAGGATGGCGACCCTTGGGGATCTGCTGGGCTGAGGGCACCCTGAGAGCTGGGGATTCTGATTTCGGAGGCTGAGAAGGCGGCCTGGCCTGAGCTGAGGGCTGCCAAGCCAGCGGAGGAGGAAATAGGCCAGTCCTTGTCAGGCAGGCTTGGTGGTCCCCTTCCATTAGCAACCCCTAACCTCTCCATCCACCCTGCACCCTAGCGCTGCGCCCTCCACGTGCCTGCTTGCCTGTCGGTCTCTGAGCTGTGGGTGAGGCCTGCTGCTTCCCCGGAGCGCCCTGCTATGTGCCTGGAGCGGCTGCCGCTTGCTTGGAATGACCAAGCTGCCTGTGTTTCCTGTGGTTCGTTTGGACACTGCCTTTCACTTTCTTCTCTGCACTTGGGGCGAGTGTCCGGCTCCCAGGGCCTCACCGCTGTGCACAGCGCCACAGCACAGCAGGGACCCGCCAGGGGCAGATGTAGGAAAGGACACTTTCCCAGCCTTGCAGGAATGATCTGGGGACACACACACGCAGGTTCTGAGGCCACCAGTACCCGGGGAGCAAGGTGGGGACTGCAGGCAGGGAGCAGGGGTGGGGCCTGGGGGGCCTGGGGAGCCGGGGGAGCCGGGCACCAGGGAGAGGACAGAGGCCCAGCTGGAAGTGGGCAAAGAGAGGGCGCGGCGGGAGGTGACCAGAGCCTTCACGAGATGCCAGAGACCCAGGGGTCGTCCCCCCGGCCTCCCGCCCAGTGCAGGGGCTTCGCGGCACCCTGGCCCTGTGCCACCTGTGCTGGGGCCCAGGCATACGCCTCGGGGCCGCTGACACCCGCCGTCGTGGAGCCCCGGCTCCGGTGCTGATCACGCTTCTGCCTCTGGAGCCCAGCCCTCTCCTTGGGTCTGGCTGTGTCCGCCGACAGAATAAAGAGTTGGAGAGTCTCTCTGCCGCCTTTTAAGAGCTGCCTGCCAGGAGGGCGGCAGAGGCCTCTTCCTCCAAGTCTCCAGTTCCCACGGGCTGGCTCCAGAGTTGGGGCTGGGCGCTCGCAGCGCCGACAGCACTCTGAGGAGGGCAGACGTGCCTGGGGAAGAAGCTGCTGCCCAGGCTGGGCTGTGTGAGAAGGGCCGTGGCGTCCCGGGCAGGGCAGTGACTGCTCCTGGCGAAGCTGGAACCCAGTTAGATTGGGTTTGTAACCCCAAGGCGGCAGCAAGGGCGTCCCTGAACCTCTGCGCCTCAGCTTCCACATCTGGGACCAGGACACGGCAGCTGTGCCGTCCCAGGCGCGCAAGGTGCTCGGGCCGCGGACGCTCGGCGCTCGGATGTGTCCCGTGCGGCCGGGAGGGCTCAGCAGGCGTGTGTCTCCCAAACCTGGCGTTTGGTCATGCGGTTCAAAGGCCGCTGGGATGGGAAAGTGCCTGCCGGCGAGCAGGACGTCAGGAAGGAGAGCTTGTCTGGGGTGATGAAATGGATGGCGAACTCTCGTCCCCCCACTTCAAAGTTTCAAGTACCACTGGCACATTTAAGATGAAAATGGCGATGCGGGTCTGACGTTTCCGCGTTAGCCAGGTATTTCAGGTCCTCAGAAAACAACTTGCTTAATTCTCACCCCCACAGCTCTGTGTCCCCCGGTGGACTGGGCCCACGCCCCACCTCGCCTTGCACGCCCTGTGCTCTGTGGGACGTCACCACGTCCCTGGTCCTCAGCCTCTTCTCCAAACGCTCCCTCGAGCCTCGTTCCTCATCTTCCGACACCCAGTCCATCATCAGGACCTGTTGCTCCTGCTCCCAAAGTGCCTGTTCCCGCCCTCCTTCCTGTCCCCGGTCCCAGCCAGCGTCCTCTCCTGCCGTCACCGCTGAAGCAGTGTCCTGACGGCTCTGCTCCCCTGACCCTCAGTCTCCAGACTGGGAGCTTCACGAGGCCTCCGTCAGGGCCGCCCCTGCTCAGGGCCCTCAGGGGCTTCCCGCTGCTGTCAAGGGTCAGAATCCGGCTTCCTTCCCACGGCCTGGGAACTGTTCCCACTTCATCTGAGGCTCATTCGCGTTTCCTTTTGCTTCTCTAGGAAAGTAAAATCCTTTCCTGCCTGAAAGCCTTGACACATTCTGTTCTGTCTGCCAGGAACGCTCTTTGCCCCACTTCTCAAAATCCTCGCTCCCCCGCCGTCAGCTCTGCGTGAGAGGCCCTCCTGACAGCCTGTGCCCAGGGCCCTCCGGTTCTCTGATCTGCGCCGTTTGTTTGCTTTGGCCAGACCCACTCTGATTTGCAGGTACACGTCTGCCTGTTTACCTGTTCATCTTGTCTCCTCTACGGGCATCACGGCCCTTGAGGGCTGTGATCAGGCTCCCGGTGCCGAGCAGGGCGCCCGGGACGGAGGAAGAATCTGAGTGGAATAGTGAACCTTCGGCAGAAAGGCCGAGATGGGGGTCCCCAGAGAAAGCTGCCCTGATGAAGCCCTCACCTGGGACAGGTTAGCGTGAAAGCCGTCTTTCACGGGACGCGGGATCCTGCAGCTCTGAGAGGTTCAGATGTGGGTGGATTTCACTTGTTTTGAACTCTAGCAGGAAGCCACCCCTCGGGATTAGTTAATCCACGTCTAACGTTGCTTAAAAAAGTCACGTAACAGAAGCAGCAGCCTGAGGAACACAGGCCCGGAAGTCCTGCCTTAGCTCTGGTCTCTGGTTCTTTTGTTTTGTTTTGCTTTTTCTAATTAAAGTGTAGTCGGTTTGCAGTGTCATGCTGGTTTCTGGTGTGCAGCACGGTGGTTCAGTTACACCCACGTATGCTCCTTTTCAGACTCTCTTCCATTACAGGCTGTCACACGGCACTGAATTAGTTCCCTGTGCTGTGCAGTAGGACCTGGTTGTCTGTTCACGGTTCTTCTATTTTCTTTGTTACTCAAAGACTCTGTATGTGTTTCCTGGCTTGTAAAACAAGGGAAGTGGGACTAGAAGATGAACGTCCCCTCAGTTTGTATGAGTGTGCTTTTGGTTGCAGGTAACAGTGGCTTAAGCACTGAAGATAATTATCTCCTGAGCTCAGACACGGAGCTGCAGTGGCCCTGGGGTTGGTGTGCTGGTGCAGGATGTCCTTCTTTCTGCTTCGCCACCTGCTCGTCCTCAGGCTCATCCCTCCTGCTCACAACATGGCTGCTGCAGCTCTGGGCGTCGCAGACCCTGTAAGAGCATCAAACGCAGAACGGGGTGGGCGTAAGGAAGAGCTCTCCTCGCAGGTCTCTCCCCTCTGGCCAAGTAGAGTCTTTCCTGGAAGTGCCCTGGCAGACTTCCTTCTGTCTCGCTGGCCAGCACCACCTTGCGGATCCACCCCAGACTGTCACTGACGAGAGTTTGCTCACCTGGACCTGCTGCGCCGCCTGGCTGGCCTGTGCTCAGCTGCACGCAGTTCAGCGCGGTCGCGTCCTATAAGCACGAGGAGGAAGGGCAGGCCGCGCGTGCAGCCAGCGTCCTGTCACCTCAGCGGTTCTGCCCTGTTCCCCGGCAGGGTCGGGCTGCAGTCTTCACAACTCTGGCAGGGCAATGACCAGGAATAATATTTTGATAAGGAATGGCTTTACATTCTTGGATGAGGAGGGAAGCAGAAAGGGTTTGGAAATGGATGGATTTATTGGCCAAGAAAAATTCAGTGAGCAGCTGAGACCAGCAGGTCATCTGTAGCCAAGGCCCCACAACTGAGCTGCCCTCGTGGGCGGCAGAGAAGGTCAAGGTCACTGTCAGTTACGGGCAGGACCTCAGTCAACTTCCTCAGCAAACTGTCAGCGCTCCTGCCTGTCCAGGCGTCGGGTACCCCTAGTGAGCGGAATCTCGTTTTAGAGCTGTCAAGAGAACCCACCAGGAACGCATCTGTAGCCCGACATATTCCTGGGCCTCCCCTGTGCTGGCCCCTGGGGTTGCATCACAAAGGGACACGGTCCAAACCCTGAAGAGGGTGAACATTCCAGTTGAGGGGAAAACACGTGTAACAGATAAACAAGCTCTGTGACAGGTGTGAGTCTGGGGCCAGAGAGTGGAGTGGCCGCCTCTGCCTCAGAGGCGGTGAGGACAGACGGCCTGTGAGGCGGGAACAGGACTTGGTCCCGTGCCGCGAGCAGCGTGGCCAGGAGCGGCGGGCGCCGGGCACGCGGCGGAGCTGAGGTCCGTGGGCCGCGTGAGGTGGAGGTCGGATGCTTCCCACGCACAGGCGTTATGCTAACGTGTATCCTGTCGTTTCCCAGTTTCCTTCCCAGAGATTACGTTTCTCCGTACATTATCCTGAATCCATACTACCAACCAGTCATTAGTAGCAGCTTATCCCGCTGCTGCAAACACGGATGGACTAGCTTACAGGAGAATGTCCAAAATGCGTATAATGTTTTCTAGAGATTTTTAAATAAGACTTAATGCTTGAAAGATTACTGGAAAAAATTTAATATTTGGTAAGTTATTTCCCAGTTTTTATCAACTTCGCTGCTAGCTGAGAGAGAGAGGGACGTTGCCGAACTCCTGTTCTCCCACCTTTCATAGGGGTGTCTGGGGGGTGAGTCCCCTGTGGTCCAAGGCAGACCTCTGTGTGTTTGTGGGAGACCAGAAAGACACCCGCCCGGGGTCACCAGCTGCTGCCCGACTCAAGGGGCCCCACTCTCTCAGGCTGCTGTTCAAGTGTTGCCTTGTCCACGAAGCCTCCCTGACCGACTTCTGTGAAGTGCAGGCCTTGCCACGCCCGCTCATCCTTGCTCTGCTGTTCCTTTTTCACACTGCACATACCTCCTCCTGACTCCCCACACCGCTTCCCAGCCTGTGCTTGTTGTTTATCATGATCTGTCTCCTCCTCCTGGAACCTAAGTCCCTGAAAAGCAGGGATCTTCGTGTGTTCTGTCCCCTGGCGTATCCAGACCACCTAGAACCGTCTCATAGGAGACCTGGGCCCCAGGTCAGTATGTGGGCGATTAGGAAGCACCCTTCCAGAATTCTCCACTTGTCCTCAGTCACCAGGACGTGTCACTAGACAGGGGCGAGTTAACCACTCAAGAATGAAAATCGTATTCAGCCTGTTGGAGCAGCGCTGCTCCATGCTGAGGGTGAAAGGCCGGGGTGCCCCGAGGGGGGGGCCTGGAGGCTGTTAGGAATAAAGGCCGTGGAGCCAGAGGCAGAGGGGCGTCTTGGACTTTGGTCGCCAGATACTGTAAACTGACTGTAACAGGCGGCGTTCTTTTGAACAGGTACAAGAGCCTGGTCACGGGCGCCCGAGCACGAGCAGTCATCGCTGTGCTCTGGGTCCTTGCCTTCGGCATAGGCCTGACCCCGTTCCTGGGGTGGAACAGAGGCAAAGGCAGTGCCACCAACTGCACGGAGCCCGGGGACAGGCCCGCCAACGACAGCTGCTGCCGCGTCAAGTGTCTTTTCGAGAACGTGGTCCCCATGAGCTACATGGTGTACTTCAACTTCTTTGGGTGCGTCCTGCCCCCACTGCTCACCATGCTGGCGATCTACGTCAAGATCTTCATGGTGGCCTGCAGGCAGCTCCAGCGCATGGAGCTGAGGGACCACTCGAGGACCGTCCTCCAGCGAGAGATCCACGTGGCCAAGTCCCTGGCCATGATCGTTGGGATCTTCGCTCTGTGCTGGCTCCCGGTCCATGCCATCAACTGTGCCACTCTTTTTCAGCCAGCCTGGGCCAAGGAAAAGCCCAGGTGGGTGATGAACACGGCCATCCTCCTGTCCCACGCCAACTCGGTTGTCAACCCCATCGTCTATGCCTACCGGAACCGAGACTTCCGCTGCATGTTTCACAGAATCATCTCCAGGTATGTTCTCTGCCAGACGGACGTCCTCAAGAGTGGGAACGGGCCAGCGGGGCCGCAGCCTGCTCTCGATGTGAGCCTGTGACCCAGGCTCTGGCCTCAGGGAGGAGAAGGCACAGATTCACAGGGACAAAGGGACCGGACACGGCTGGCAGATTCTCAAGGTGACAGACAGCGCCACCTCCCAGGCAAGTGGTGGCCTCCTGCAAGCACCTCCCTGGAGTGACCACACTCCTAGTTAACGTGTCCGTGTTGTGAGTGCGTTCCGAGGGCTGGCAGGTGTACCTGCCGCTCTCTCTGGCTGCTCTCACCGTGTGGGCGATGCTGATGGACTGGGAAAGACTGCATTGTTTTCTTAAGAGTCTATGTCTTTCATGGTAGAAAATGATTGAAGTTATTTTACTGTGAAACACTGTGAACTGTTTTAATAACAAATGTTTTTTAACGTAGAGGTAATGGGAAAAGTTGGACATACTAAAATACATATACTTGTTCCGAGGAAGGCGACCAGGAGAATTGAAAGTATAATGCTTCAATCAAGAAACTGCTCTATTAATGTAGGGAGAGGATCCTCTTACAGGGTTTGATAACGGTCTTGTCCACAGACAGCAAAGTGCCCGGGAGGAAGACCCTGGAGAAGTGGGGCCCCGCCTCCACCGGGCTCCCCTCCCTCTCTAGAGCCGGACGGTGAATCTTCCTTCCCTCCCAAGTTCAAGTTTGGCCAAGTTGTTGGAACCCAAAGTGTGAAAATTTTACTGAGTAAAGTTATATAACTGTGTTTGTATGTTAGGTGAAAAAATAAACAAACGAGATTAGGGGCCGCATCAGCTTGTGCAGAGCTGCACCTACCCGTCTGTTCTTTATCCTGAAGACTGCTTAAAAAATTAGTCTGCACCCAAGCCCAAGCTTCCACGTACTGAAGTTCTGACAGGTTGTGTTTGCCCAGCTCAGCACCACAAAAGGCTGCAGCATCCACGTCGCGCTCACCCGCAGGCTGCGGGGGCACGGGGGGGGGGGGCTCCTCAGCCGCCAGCCATCTGTGTCACGGGCCTGCACACCGACTCCCTTCCTCCCGCAGCAGGGACGCTGCGGAGACAGGGGATGCCTGCCCTTTGAGGATCCTGTTCTCAGACAGCTTTCCCTGTAAGAAGTTCCCGTCCAGGGCTGAGATCTGCCTCATTTCCACTTTCATCCGTCCTTGCTCCTCTGCACTCCCCTGGGATCCGAACGAGTCCCGAGTCCCAGTTTCTCTCCCTTCCAGTACCCCTCTTGGACTCTCTTTCATCTTTCCTTCTTCAGGCTGGAAACCACAGTAGCATCTCCAGCTTCTTTGGAATGTGAGTTTAGTCCCTCCCTTCCTGCCATTACAAAGCTCAGAAACGCATGCAGAGCAAGCCAGCACTTCCTTATTCTCAGTTCTGCCTTCCTCACAACACAGTCCCCGTCACAAGCTGTTCTGGCACCAGCACCACCGTGCCCGCAGCTCACTGCAGCCAGAACCCCCGAGTCTTCTCCTGCTTGCTGCCTTTGAGCCACAGCTCTGCTCTGATCTTTTATTGCAGAAATTTCCTGGACCCGAGGAAAAGAAGTGGCCCTCATTCGTCTGACCTTCATCTTACTGGTTTGCCCTCCATCCCAACCTCTTAGACATTACCACCTTCAGTCGCTTGGGAATCCGCTTGTGGACACGACATGATACTAGGCTTTGGGTCTAAAATGCTTGAATCTATCTGGAAATTCTGTGCCCCAGGGGCTCAGAGGCTGGGTTGCATTTTTCATGAGGGCTTCAAACCATATGTACATCGTGGGTTCCAACCTACAGCCCCTTCTGCAGTCCAGGACACAAGAGGGGCAGGAACAAGGAGTCGGCTTCCCTTCCCTTCCACGTGAACCACGGCAGGTCAAGTGCGCTTCCTGATGGCACTTCTATTTTGAAAGACAACGATGCTCAGTCGGTACCTTTTAGGCTTCATGTGTCTTTTCCGTCAACAGTATGTCAGTCAGTTGCTTGTCAGAGACACTTAGCTGCTGACAGGTGCTTGTCACCTGGCTGAGGTACACTGCCAAGAGATGCTTGCACTGGAACACAAAACACACAAGCCAGTTAGCAGTCGGAAGGGCCAGGCTAGCCAAGACCCGTCACCGCCGCCACGTGCAGCAGGAAAGGAGGGGGACACACAGGTGACGGGCCTTAACTCACTGCCTAGAAACTGCAGTCAGGAGGGGACAGGTGTGTTCTTTCTGGAATTCAGTGGGGACAAAGGGAGGCTTTCTTTGCTCACACACAACAGCCTGCACCCGCCCCTGGGGAGTGGGCAGTGTTGGACGCTGTACCACACACACAGCCTAGGTGACTGAAGGGGCCCTGGTTTAATCCTGTCATTTTACAGGTAAATCAGCCACGAACGTGGCTCCTTGTACCAAGGGACACTCAGCTTGCCACCCAGTTCCCAAGGAGTGTAATTAACAGTGGAAAAGAAGGGGGGAGATGGAGCGGACACTAATTTTCTTCTTTGGCAAGACTTAAAAAATAGCTGCCTGCTCGCAGGTGGTTGGTGCCTCCTCTTTGGAACAAGGAGGCGTGTGAGTGCCTGGTTCTGCGTGATGCTCTGGGCTGCTGGGAAACCCGCAGAAGCCCCAGGGCGCCCTCCTGACGGTGAGAGTCACGTGTGGCCAAGGCAGTCTTACGGGGAGTAGGAGGAACACCTCATGGCTGGAGCTGGGGGTGTCCAAAATGCCCAGCATCCAATTTATTTTATTGGGCAAGCAAATTCCCCAGTTGCCAACTTTGGGGACTATCTGTTGCCCTCCCCGAAGCTTCACCCATTACCTTTTAAATTAAAACAGGAAATTCATATAGTTCTCAAAGTGACACTGCATCTGGGGCAGGTAAACCCAAAGGAGATGACAGACTGAAGTCAAGGAAAATAAACTGCCGTCTGTTTCAAGGTGCAGTAAAACTCCCGTTTTGCCCCACTCTCAAACGGCCCAGCAAGGCCAGCGGTTCCCCGCTAACTCGGCTGCCCCAGGGAGCGCTGGCCTGTCTCACCAGCAGGCTGTCACTCTTCCACAGCACCGAGAAGGCAAACGCAGGGCAGGAACAGTAGTGACAAGAAGCCAAGCACGTGTAAGTTTTACCAGAGCTTCCAAGTACCTAGAAAGGAAAGGGCGGACAGGGTCAGAGCTGAAGAGGTGTGCTGGAAAACCACTCTCTTCCCCTGAGTTTATCCGTCTGATGACTCAGAGTTGCTCTGCACGTGGCGCTGGGAAGAACTGTAGGAACAGTTCACACACAAGTCGAAACTCAACTTCCCTGCGCGCAGTCTTCCGGCTGCTCGGTGTTCTGCCCCTGCGGCCTGCAGACAGAGAAGCTGGAGAGCTCCGGGCTAGTGAAGCCACCCGCACGAACCATTTTGTTCTCTGGCTGGGGGTTCAGAGGGCCGAGCACCCAGAGGCAGAGGAGAAAGCGCCCCCGCGCCCACTTCACTGCGGGTTTCACAGCAGGGGCGTGCGCGCCTGAAGCTTCCACCGCACCCGGAAGAGGGCGTGACAGCAGGCAGAGGTCCAGCAGCAGGCAGGATGGGGCTTCAGAAGAAAGCGGGAAAGGGCTTTTGAAAAGCCTCTGAGAGCAGGGAGCGTAAGTGCAGGGCTTGTAAAGGGGGCGACGCAGATGCTCAGGACACTGTCTCAGGAGGAGGCAAGCCCAGGTCTGCCCCTCCCCCAGCAGGAAGGAAGGGAGCGCGGGTCTGGAGTGGGCGGCTGGAGGCCCGGCCAGCCCAGGGGCAGACAGGAGACCCCGGGGGCGCTGTGGCGCGTCTGCAGTGCGCCGGGCAGACTTGCTAGAGAAGTCGCTCCTGTAAGTCTCCTGCCACCAGGCAGCCAAAAACTAAAAGGCGGAGGTCTTCATTCCTGGAGTTCATTTCCAACCTGGAAGTGTGAGATCAGTCTCCCAGGGAAGCAGACACCCCGGCGGTTACTGTGCAATGAACTGCCACTAGGAACTTGCCGTGGGGCTTTCATGTTGTTTTAGGCTCTGAGATGACAATCGAAGTGAAGAGGCCAGGGCCTTTTTCTCCTCCAATGCCAGCACTCCCAGGATTCTTCCCTCTCTCTCCCACACAAAGAACAGCCCGGCGTTGTGCTGCTGTCCAGCGATTCACCTCCTCCAGCAATGTCACTATGGGCTTGGACCAAGTCAGTAGAATTCCTTGGGAGCTGCTAGATTCACCAGAAATGGCCAATGACAGGGTACGAAGATGCCTACTGCCTCCATTAAAACCTTCAGCCCCAGGTACAGACCAGGTCTTATCACATCTTAGCCTATTTCCAGCCCCAAGGGCTGAGGCGTGTTAAGGGCTCTACACTGAGTATCGGCGGGGAGCTTCCCTAGCGTCTGGGAAACTTAAACGGGAGGGAGACCATTAAAGCAGACTGTCTTCCACTTAGTCCTGGAAGAAAACCCATCAATATCCATCAACGACATGAACGATTCTTGGGTCTCCAGACTATTCCCAGTAGATGGAACTTCAGGTTTCTTCTTGCTTCAGTTAGCTCCTGTAACTCCTCTCTCTAGAGCTAAACGTAGCTAGGTGTGAGCCCCTGGGTTCTACACTGACTTGAGCGGCCCACTGGTTCCTTCTTGTCCTGGGTCCCTGGTCCTTCAGAATGTGCTCTGGACTAAGCTGAGTAAATGCCTAGTAACCTAGGGACGGGGAGAAATTCCACAGAGGCTCCCTTGCTGAGCCTTTCAAAGGCTGGCTGAGACTAAGAGTAAGGTGTGCAGCCGCTGGAGGCAGTAAATACTGTAAAGGGACAGTAAGCTCTGAATTTGCCTCTTCTTTACCTAGCAGTGGACAACTGATGAGCCCAACAGTCAGACAGAGACCTGCGTCAGACGCGGCTGGAACTGGAGGCTGACCTCAGGGAGCATCTAGTTCCGTTCCTTCGCCCTTCAACGGAAAGACGACCCCTCTTACCGGAGCTGCTCCCACCTCTCCCACTTGCAGTCTGGAGTGTTTACCTCCAGGACAGAGCTTTTAAAAAAGAAACAGAAAGGAGGACGCTCAGGCCCGTGGCTGGACTTGTGTGCACCTCGCTTGGAGGACGTCCGCTCTGGTTCCGGTTCGTTCTAAGCGGAGGGGCCCACCTGGACACTCTTACCACGTTACTGTACACAATGAAACCATTAAGGTTAATTTGAGGGTGGCTATAAGATTTCTACAGCCTAATTTAATTCAAAGTCCAAGCTGACAGCCACAATTCTAGGAAGTTAGCATTTTTATGATGCATAGAGCAATGTAATATAACACAGAATGTGAATGATGAAAATTGAAGTCACGGCAATCCTGGGAGGAACAGAAAGTCAACAGGAATTGAAATGTTTCAAACAGAATCTTTAAGATTGTAACTAATAACCGGAACACAGAATTAGAGAAGAGTCAGGAGCCTGCTTGTGCAGGTCCAGTGTGATGCGGGTACTGGAACAGAGACAGAAAATCTGAAACTAAAAGACATGGGAAAACCCCCAAGGCCCTTCTTGTTTGGGGTGTTAGCTACATAAAAAGCAAAAACAGATGCACTAGGAAAGGAAACGGAGACACCTCTTCAGGCACAGATTATCGTTTAATAGTGTTGATTGTTAATCCATGAAGTTCACTATGAGAGGACTCTACCAAGCAGCCTCTTTTAAGTTTTAACTGCCGCATTCAGCCTCGGCTGCCCCGTCACGAGGCGGTGCCCTCTGCCGGGCCGTGCTGCTGGCTGGAACGCCAGGTCAGCTCCCTAAGCAGGGCCACCCATTTTCCCAAGAGGCTCTGCTCAGTCATCCACTCACTAGAACGGACGAGGCCCTGACTCTGAGACGCTCGTAAGCAAGCCACGGTCCAAGCACTGACAACCCCCGCCCCCCGCTCTTCAGCCGGGCCTGGGTAAACACTCGCACTGATGGCTTCCTCTTTGCCCCTCCCAAGCCAGGCACAAAATCTAGGAGACCAGTGCCAATACTTTTATTTTGTTCCCAATATTCCCTCCTCTCAGGCATGGCCGCACGCACCGCTGTCCAGTATGGCTGAACTCGGGGGGAGTCTGGCTCACTGTTTCTACAAAGACAGGCAGGGTGGGACAGCACGTGCAGACCCCTATTGCCAGCCACTTGTGACCGTTAACTCACTTTTCAGCATCTGTTTCCTGCAAAATAAACACCTATCTAGGCTTTTGGTGAGCACTGTCAACGACACGTGAAAGTAATTCAGAGTCTGCTAAGAGGCTGTCACTTTACAACTCTGCCTGCCTTAAGCACCAGTGGGCCAAACCAAGGTCCGAGTAAACTGCCTGAGTCTAGCACACTCGGACCCTTAACGAGTGTTTCTTGACAAGTCTGACAGATCATTTCTATCAGATGACTGGACATGTGGAAAGACCTTAAAATGCATTTTGGTTTCTGCTTGTAAGCGAGAGAATGGACAAGGTAGGGAGGTGGGAGGAAGCAACTCTATGATCAAACAATGGGAAAGCAAAAGTCGGCTGTACTCCATCAGGCCAGAGAAAAGGGTCTACACACTGCTACCAGCTAGATTTCATAAGTCACATTTACCTTATTTTAATTACTAATCGTCTGATTTTACTAAGTTGGGCCAAATGCTTTTCAGTAGCCCAGGAAGTACCTAAAAGTGGTCCCCAGCTTTCACAGACACTCATGAAAACATTTTGTCCTAAGGGCATTCTGCTGAGATAACCCCCACCTCTGGATTTCTACCTGGTAGACACGCCTCCCACTGGGCGATGAGATTAAGGTGATGGACTGTCGATCAACTAGGTCCAAGGCCTGGACGGCTGATGAGCCAAAGACAAACTTCAGCCTGTGGAGCAGAGAAGCTTCAGATTAGACCACCTGACTAAAAGTCACATCTGTCACTTGACCCAAAGGATCGCCGTCAGCAGTTTGTAAATATTTGATTCACTTTAATTTGGAAAAAATATTAATACAGGAAAAATAAACGTTAACATGTTGTTGGCAGATAAAGGCCTCTGTACCAGAGTGCTCCCTCTTCTGCCCAACTGCCCTCCGTCCCTGAGGCAGCCACACGCGGCTGTGGGCTTCCTTCCTGTTAACGTTTCTGTATCATACACAGTACACGTGTGTGGCGTACACACACCTATAGACGCCCACATATACACATGGTATCATTTGATAAGTTTTAAAACATTAAAGGTATATTGTAGGCTTTCTGGCAACTTCTTTTCCCCACTCAACGTGCTTTTAAGAATGACGCATGTGTATTTTTAAGTTTAACTTTTGAATGATATTCCATTG
The DNA here is from genome assembly GCF_009834535.1 of Camelus ferus. Classification (NCBI taxonomy): domain Eukaryota; kingdom Metazoa; phylum Chordata; class Mammalia; order Artiodactyla; family Camelidae; genus Camelus; species Camelus ferus. The sequence goes on along the minus strand of NC_045711.1, from coordinate 17,728,308 downwards.
TATGTACAGATTTTATTTTTTAAGGACTCTATCGATAGACATTCTGGTTGTTTCCATTTCATGCTGCTGTGAGTAACACTCAGTCAGCCCTGTCTACGCCCCTTCCTGGCTCTAAGTGGGAGCAGAGCTGCTCAGTCCCAGGACCCGCGCGCTCGCCAGTCGTCAGAGGCACCGCCGGCCGCTTTGCACAGGGGAGGCAGCACGCCTGCCGGCACTTCCCAGAGGCCCAGCTCCTCCACGTCCTCACCAACACCAGGGTCGTCGGCCTTTTCATGTCTGGCCACCTGATGGGTGTTTAAACTTGTACTTTTTGGATTAGTAACAAAGGCTATCCAGGGGTTAAATGATGTATCAAAAAAAATTTTGATATATGCGAAAATTCTTATGCTATGTTAGGTGAGAAAGGGTGGGTGCAAAATTGTATTAGAACCTCTCAATCATGTTAACTCTTTCTTGAAAAAATCTACAATTATCTCAAACTAAAACGTTAAATCTTTACAAACTAGTCTCTTTATACAAAAAACTATTAGAATGGGAAGTTTTTTAAATTAAACATACGAAGATTGTCTATGGACAAAAAAAATAAAATTTGGTAATAACTTTAATATCAATCAGAGAGAATCCCAGTTCACTTCAAAAATGGATCTCATAAGAAGTTTTTCAACCTGCCTTGTCTACTTCATGTCGTGAGCATCTCTTGAACGCAATATTCCTCTATACCACTTTTAATGGTCACAAAGAACTCCATGCTAAAGATGAGCTACTTTTATTTTCCCCAAACTCTACTTTTGGATAGTTAGTTTATTAAATCTAATGCGTTTTTCTTTTTGCTCCCATCAACAGTACTGGGTGCATGTGCTGTGAAATCTTTATGAACATCCATGATTACTTCCCTGGGTTGCATTCTTATAAGTGGAGTTTCTGGGTCGAAGAATACGTGTGTTTTAACGCTTCTCTTGCCAGTTGCCAGATTACCTTCTAATCTACACTCCTATCCTCAGGGTATCAGTTAGCCTTTTCTCCACATTCTTGCCAACATCCCGAAGAGTCTTACCAACATATTTTCTGTGGTAGCCAGTTTTATAGATGGAAAGTTACCTTATTTTTTTAATTTGTAATTTTTTATGATGACTAGTAAAATTCATCTTTTTCTTCCAAAGCTTTTGGTAACTTGCATTCATTCATTATTCACACATTTTGTTTTAAATGTAATTTTTTTCTAATAATGTATATAATCTTTATAAGAAATTTAAGAAACAGAAAAAAGGTTAAAGCCCTTCTCTAAATTCCACCTCCTTCCTTCCCCTTAAGATAATCACTGGTAGAGGCTGGTGTATATCCTTGTGGACTTTGAAATACAAGTGTATATACGCAATTAAATGTTTAGTTATTCCTAGGTAGCTTTCACTTTTTTGCTGCTATTGAGAATGTAATTACAGGTTTGAACTCTGTGTATGAAGGAAAGTGATTTTTAGTTTCTGTATTAAAAAATAACTTCATTCTCTTGGGTTTTAAAAAGTAGTTATATCATCTACAAATAAGGATAATTGTCTTTCTTGCAGTTGATTCTTGAAGAACACGGGGACTAGGGGCGCCCCCCCCCCCCGGCAGTCCAAAACCTGCGGGTAACTTTACAGCCTGCCCTCCACATGCCCGGCTCAACCAACCTGGGATGGTGCAGGACTGGACCATAGTACGCATCTACCGAAAAACTCCACATGAGTGGACACGTGCAGTTCAAACTCGGTTACTCAACGGTCAGATGTACTTCTCATTTCTTTTTCACGGGTTAGTGTAACAGCTACAACTTTTAGGATGATGTTAAAATTAAGGGGCAAACAGGAAAATGACGGAATGCCTTAATACTCAGTACCATGTTGGCTATTCATTTGAGAGGGATTTTTAACAGTCGTGTCAAGAAAATATTTCCCCTAGTTTAGTAATAATACCTTTAAAAATCAAGAGTTGATGTTGAGAGAATTTGGCTTTTAAAATGCATTAATGGTTAAAAACAAAACCAAACCATGGGGGAGGATATAGCTCAAGTGGTAGAACACATGCTTAGCATACACAAGGTCCTGGGTTCAAACCCCAGCACCTTCTCTAAAAACAAAATAAGTAAACGTAATTACCTAATTATCTACCCCCCTCAAAAAAAAAAAAAACAAAAACAAAACCCAATACAACAGGATATATACTTACGATAATAGATGCTCATCAGGAACTGTAAAACAGGAATGGAAAGAAAGTTAATTGTGTTAAACCAGTGACCATAGACAAAACATCTCAAAAAGACTCTAACCGAAGACTTTTGTGTAAATGGTGAATTGAGCTGATGCATCAAATTTTACTCTTTCCCAATATTCCACTAGACAATAAAAGGATATTTTAAAAAAGTATGAACTCCCAAGGATGAGGACAGAGAGAAATACAGCTAAGATACGTTGGAGAATAATTCACAAGACCTGAGCAAACTGAATCCTACGTCAGCAAGGGGGGGCAGTCAAGCAGCAGCCTGACTTGCACTATAGAATCTGGTACCCTCACCCCCTAAAAAAGCCCTCAGAAACTGGAGGCATTAGATAGCTCTGGAGGGGGGAGTGAGGCAGGGGGACCAAAATAAGCAAGTCTCTTTGAAAGTAAGTTTAAGAAGCTAGGTGGTAGCCGAATACTTTCAGACGTCTGAAGAAATCTTACTTCCAACATGTAACTCAGTACCTAGCCAAACTGTCACTAAGTGTGAGGACGGAGAAATAACTTTTACAGACATGTAAAGCCTCAAAAGTGCACCCTGTACTCTTCTTCCCGAAGCTGCTAGAATATGTGCTCTATAAAATAAGGTGGTAAACCGGGAAAAAGAAAAATGTAGACTATACTGAACAGAAGGCTCAGCTTAGGCGAAGGGAATTGCCCAGACAATGATGTGAAGAAAGACCAGACAACCCCACGAGGCTCTAGGAGCGACTTCTAAAGGAACTGATGAAACAGCTCATTCAGCTGAACACCTTTCTTTAATATATGTTTTTTGATTGAAGTGTAGTCAGTTTACAACGTTGTGTCAATTTATGGTGTACAGCACGATGCTTCATATAGGAACATATGTATATTCGTTTTCATATTCTTTTTCACCGTAACTTAACTACAAGATACTGAATATAGTTCCCTGTGCTCTACAGTATGAACTTGTTATTTACATCTGAACATCTTGAGGAGAGATTTAGATCACAGGTGAGAGTCTGAGGTTGAATTTGGGGATAAACACAAACAAGCAAACACTACCATGAAAGTTTTCATTCCACAAAAAGAAAGTTACATGAAAGGAAAAGTAATCGCAGCTGCCCGCAGGGCTCAGCTGTGAGTAGATTTTGCATCATTGTGTGTCAAGTGAAAACATGTGTGAGGTCAGAAAACCGATCTGAAGAAATTATCTTTGAAGGATGGGAGTCAGGGAGAACGCGACTACCTAGAACAGAGATTTTACACCAGCAGGAGACGGTTCTGCTGAATCAGCAGTCAGAAGTGGTCCCTGAGAGTCATGGGCATCAGGGCACCCGCCGCGCCCCCTGAGGACCCTCACAGCGCACGGACTAACCCAGGGCCCATTTCTGACACCCGCTGCTTGAACTGACAGCCGACTGCTCCCCCCCCCCCCCCTTTTTGGGATCATAACACGTGTGAATGCCTGGCTGGCCTCATCTCTGAAGCATATATAGTCTTTCGTTTTAACTGAAATGAGAAAACGGTGGCTTCCTTGCCTCAATTCTTTAAAAACAGGAACTCAAGCCTGAGCCATCCAAGAACAGTGGCAGTTGAGGCCTGATCTACTTGCTAAACGGCCACCCGACACTGGTGGGGTAGTGACAATCCGGCGGAGGAGGAGCCTCTCCATGCAGCACGGGGAGCTACACTCGGTGTCCCGCAACGACGCACGGCGAAAGGGGCGTGCGGAGTACACACGCGTGTCTAGGCGGTCCCGGGGCCTACGCCGGGGGCGGGGGGGGGGAGCGCCTCCGGACGGGAGCGCGGTCCCCGAGCACCCTCTGCCCGGCGGAAGGGCTCCAGCCACTGCGAACGCACCCGGGTTTCCCGGCCCTAAAGCACTTCGCTGGGTTAACCCGAAGCCAGAGTATTCTGAGAAGGAAGGGCTGCGGGCGAGGTTAAGCCGGCAGAGCGCTCCCTCGCGGGGCCAGCGGCCCCGGTCCCCGGCCGCCCGCGCCCCCGGCCGCCGCGCGGGGCTCCGAGCCAGGTCGGGCCCTCGTTTCCCGAAGGGGCTCGGCGACGGGGCCGCCGGGGAGAAGCGCGGCTGGGCGGGGAGGGGCGCGGGCCGCCCGCAGGCCGGAGACCCCCCCCCACCGCGCGCAGCCGGCCCGTACTTCGCGCGCCGTCCCGCACCGCCGCGGCCATCTCGCTCAGGAGCTCCTCCACCACGGTCGGCAGCGTGAGTGCCCGCGAGGCGGCGGCCATGGCGGGTTCGCGCGCCGGCGGGGCGGGGCGGGGCGGGGCGGGGCGGGGCGCGGGGACGTCGGCGTGCGTGCCGGCGCACGCGGGCCTCTCGGGGACGCCTCCTGGCCCGTGGCGGCCCGGCCTATCGGGCGCCGGGGGCGGGGCGTCCGGGACGCCGGGCCGCAGTGCGCAGAGGACGCGGCGCCGCCATGTACCGGCTCGTGGGCTCCTGCCTGGCCCGAGGCCTGCGCGCGGTAGGCCGGCGCGCCCGGGGCCGCCCGGCGTGTCTGCTGCCGCGGCCGGCGGGGGGCCGGCCGCCCGGGCTGGACGTGCCGCCGGGTCGAGGCGCGCCGGGCGGCCGGGGCCGGGCTCTGCTGCCACTGCTGGCAGGTGAGGGGAGCGGGCCGGGCGGGGGCCGGGACGCGGGCCGGGCCCGGTGACCTCAGGGCCCCTTCCCGCAGCGCTCGCCTGGTTCTCGAGGCCTGCCGAGGCGGAGGAGGCGCGGGAGCGGCGGGGAGCCGGCGGGGACGCGGCCGAGGACGTGGCGGCCGAGGCGGAGGCCGAGATTGTGCAGCTGCTGAAGCGAGCCAAGGTGAGGCGGCCGGTGGCGCGTCCCCCGGGTTTACCGGAGACCGTGAGAGGAAATGAGCCAGAAGGAGGATGGCCCGGAGACAGACAGGTCGTGCTTGCAGACGCCAAAGCCTGCGGCCCGACCGCCGCGTCTCGAGTGCGAGTGGAGACCGCGCCACAGGCGTCGCTTTTACTCAGACGGAGCTAGCGGGCTGTTTGGGGGTTGAAAGGCTTGGCTTAGAGACTTGCACGTGCGTGGCATCCAGAGAATGCAGCTTGGCTCTCTTCTTCCTAAATTCTTCTTTTCTGCATACTCACAATTTTTTCTTCCCGTCTCCATGTTTTCTCGCTTCTTGCATGGGGTTCACTGCCGCCTGGATGCCAGTAGTGTCCAAACTTACGTTTCCAGATTGCTGCCGACGAACCTCCTCCACTCTGAGCCCCGCCCGACCCCCCCGCCTCCCCCCTTCCAGCCCCCCCCTCCCCAGCCTCCCCGCCTCCCCGCCACAGCTCCAACTTCACCTGCCCCAAACTAGCCTTTGGTCTTTAGTGCCTCCCGGACACATCCCTTCACCATCTTCTCTTTACTACCCAGTTTTTCAGCCGGGACACACTTTCTTAAAGGGGGTCCACCTGCAAACTTGTGATACCCAACTACCACCGCCCAATACACTTACAGTCCAGCAACGAATCCTTTTGGACTTTTCCACCAAATCCAAAATACTTCTCAGTCTGCCCCCTTTTCTCTGTCTTTCCTGCTCTCACCCTAGCCACACTGCCCTCGTGCCCCACTGCCTGCCATTCTCCCTGCAGCAGCCAGACTGATTTTTTAAAACTGTAAATCGGATTATATCACGTCCTTGACCCCAAACTTTGAACGACTTCATACTGCATTTATGATAGAATCCAAACTCCTTGCCGTGACCATAAGGCTCTACACAGCCCACCCTGCATTGCTGCCTAATTGGCAGTAATCCTCTGCTTCACCTTCCTCCCTTCACATGGGTTTCCTTTTGTTCTCTTCATCTTGTAGGGCCTTTGCTCGTTCCCTACTCTGTTTGGGTCATTTTCCCCACAGTTCGTTATTTGGTTGGCTTCTCATCCTTCTTACCTCAGTTTACCTGTCACTTCCTTGGAAGGCTTCCCTGACTCCTGTTTAGTGGAAGCACCTTGCTGTTCTTTTCTTTTGCTTTGCTTCAGAGCTTTTATCGTTAGTTGTAATCATGGTGACTTGTCCCTTGGGCTCACTTCTAGCCTGCAGGAAGAGAAAAAGGGGTGGTAGGGCCAGCAGCTTCCTTATATGATACAGTGTAAAAATTGCTTTCATTCCTGCTGCCTGTGTCTGGTGGCCAGAGCCTTGTCACACGGCCTCACGTCGCTGCAGGGGAGGCTGACCTCCCTTCACCTTTGTAGACTTGATGCCTGGTGCACAGTAGGAGCTCGGTGAACGTTTGACGAATACTTGAGCCGCTTCCTTGTCCGTTTCGGGATACGTGGCTGTATCCACTTCTGTCTGGTAGCACGTGCTTCTGCTTTCTCACAGCTCTTTCCATTATTTTCTCTTTCCAGTTGAGCATCATGAAAGATGAGCTGGAAGAGGCAGAGCTGCTTCTGCACGACGCTCTTCGCCTTGCCTTTAAGAGCGACAACAAGAAGGCCGTCACCTACACTTATGACTTGGTAATTCTAACCAGTCTGAGCCACTGACTATGAAGTGTGAATGCCAGAGGAGGGTGGTTAGTGCTCCTGGTTAACATTCCTGACCAGCAGGGTGTCCTAAAGCCTGCTTTGTTTTTATTAAGTTTCTTTTAGTTTCGATTTTTATTACCCTTGGGGTATCATTTACAAGAAGTCTCAATCCCAGATGAAGAAGAAACAAACAGAAAAAGAAACAAATAGCGTTAGTATTTGTTTCTTCAGTGACTAGTGGGGCTCGGTTTGGGGTGTCGTCAGCAAAGCACACGCAGGTATTTACTCTCACGCCACGGCGGCACTTTGCTTCTGGCAGACTAGGGACGTACTTTTCTCTCTGGACTGTCTTTTTAGTTAGAGGGTGAAAGCAAAGTGGGGTCTAGCGTAAAGATTTTAAAATAAGAACTGTTAAATAAGATGTTCTAAACCGAAAAACAGTTTGTAATTTGCTTTCAGATGGCCAACCTAGCATTTATACGGGGTCAACTTGAAAATGTAAGTAAATCACTTTGTAATAGCTTGAATTTGTGAAGGACTAGTCTCGAGGGACCTCTGTTAGTAAGAGTACACGCTAAGCTGCTGTAACAGAGAAGCCCCCAAATACAGTAACTCAAGTGAAAAGGGAAGTGTATTTCTCTTTAATGCATTAGTCTAGAGGCAGCTAAACACTGAAGGGGGGAGGTACCTCTGCTCCATGAAGTGGCCCAGAAGCCCAGGCTCCTTCTGAGATGCTTCGTCTGCATGAGGGAGCTGGCTCACCTCCAGCCTACAGGAGGGAAGAAAGAGGGTGGAGGGCCAGCGGCTTCCTTATAAAGTGTGATTTAAAGATTCTTCACATTCCTTCTGCCTGCGTCTCTTGGCCACAGCTTCATCATATGACCACACCTAACTGCAAAGGAGGCTCGACCTGGTGAAAACTGAAGAGACTAACTAAAAAGATGGAGAGGACAGTGACTGTTAGGGGATAGTTCGCGGTCTCTGCCACAGTGGGTTTGGATGAGAAGTTAATTTCTGAAGTTGGTTTTTACTCATTACAGAGTAATTGTTAAGGTGCCCAGAGGATGTGAGGTCCTGATATTTAATCTCTTTTCCCACCCAGATATTTTGTGTGTGTGTTGTGTTTGTCAAAGAACGGTTCATCAGACTAGTACCTAGAACCCAGGTCATAGAGATAGGAGGCCCAAGTAAAACAAAACTCTCTTCCTTATGCTTTTAGGCGGAAAAGCTTTTTAAAGCAACCATGAGTTACCTGCTCGGAGGGGGCATGCAGCAGGTGAGGACCTTTCTTCGGAGCAGCCCAGCTGAAGCCGTTCTCGAAGTAGTCTTCTTCCTAAAAGCTCTGCCCAGCCCCTCCGTGTGCTTTGGCCAGAGGGTTAGGTTTTCCCCCTAAGACCAGTATAAAAATTGCCAGTCTTCCATTCATGCAAAAGCTTGGTGCCTGAGGAACTCACAGTTGCCTGGTTCCTCCAGAAGGATGAAGACTGATTTTCAGGCCGAAGTCGGTCTAAAAGTTGATCTGAAATATTCTGTGAGGAAATTTTATTTGTCTTGAATTTCCTTAATTTTTCTTCTCCCAACAGGAAGACAATGTGATCATTGAAATCTCCCTAAAGCTGGCCAGTATTTACGCTGCTCAGAATAGGTAAGTATAGTCAGGGTCCAGGTGTTGCAGCCAGGCAGGAGGGCTGTGGGTCGAAAATTCTGACCCTGGGATGTTACATAATTTTCATTTACCTGTTATCCATCTGAGTCACCAAAGCAATTGGGTGTTGGGTGAGGAGGGTATAGCTCAGAGATAGAGCGCATGCTCAGCATGCATGAGGTCTTGGGTTCAATCCCCAGTACCTCCATATAAATAAATAAATAAAAACCTAATTGTCTCCCCCTAAAAAAAACAAAACAAAATAATTGGGTGTTACACTCATAGTGTTCCATTTCTCATTTTTGAAGTTTTGAGTGCTTCCCGGGTTCACCCCTGCTGTTTCTACCAGCCTGCCAAGTGGGGCGTGCAGCCCTACCCCTCTGGCCGCACTGTGACAAGGCTAGTCAAGTTTTCTGTTCCTGCTTGAACTGGGGAGGAAATTACAGTTAGAACTTTAGTTCAGCTCTTCCTAGAAGAGGAGGGAGCAGTGTGAAAGCTGCTGGGTAATAGGCTTTGAAGAAACCATTTTGCTGGTGTAAGTACCAAACCAGGGTGTGGAGACAGGCGACGAGAGAGTTGCCGCGGGAGTGTCTGCGGCTTGTTCTGCGGGCGGTGTTTAAAGCATGTGGAGGCAATGCGGAGGGAGGGAGATGCCTAGGGACAGGGACGGGCCTTCAGATGAGTAGGACAGGAAGTCAGGGCTAATTTTACAGCATTGGCTGAGTCTGATTCTTGCAAAGAAGCAGTCCGCCTGCCGCACAGGAAGGGCTTTAGGACGCGGTTCGGGTGTGCGCCAGGGGTGGGGCGCGCGCTGAGAGGCCCGGCGCCCTTCGTTCTCCAGGTGGGCTCGAAGAAGAAACACTCAGGATGTAAGAACTCCTAGGGAATTACATTTTGGGGTGAGTTTGAGGGAAGATCTATGCTGGCTCTTCCTTAGGTTCTCAGTTGCTGAAGAAGCAGGGTGCTGCAGATTGGGGAGACATCAGCCTAGTGCCCTGGCACTGGTCCCTGCGGCCCTCGAAGTCGGCTCCTTCATTCTCAGTGAGACCCACTCAGCCTCCCGGCGTTTGGTTGGTCACTAGATGGGCCAGAGCCTCTGAGGGCCTCTGACTTGGAGCCTTTCGAGGAGCTTTGAGGTTGGTCTGTGTCGGGGGCACTGTAGCTGAGTCCGTCTCCCTGAAGGAAGGAGTAAGACAGGACTGCGTGTTGGTGGGGTGTGAAGCCCTAGGGTGAGCAGCAGCCCGAAGACGGGACCGCTGGCGAGTAAGACAAGGCCTTGGCCTCTCAGGAGGCAAAAGCTGTGTGGTACCCATCGATAATCACCCCGTAAGTTACTCTGTGCTCTCCTCGGAAAGGTTTTTTGTTTTTTTTTTTTTTTTTTTTTCGTTTTATTTCACAAGAGAAGCATGAGACCAGAAAACATGAAGCCACGTTCTGAGTCTTAGAAAGGCTTAGAAAGGCTTAGAAAGGCAGGCAGGAGGGGAGTTGTGTACAGGCCTGTTGCTCCGACTTGGAGCAGCTTGTGGGCAGCCGCTTCCGCCCCGTGTCCTGGTTGGGTCGGGGAAGCTTGTGTTCTTCTGAGAACAGAGTAGAACTGTGGGGTCCTCTGGCAAAGACGGGAGGAGAAGGGGTGAGCTTGCTAATGTCACTTCTGGTGAGCAACTAGAGCCAAAACGGAAGAGGGAAAACCAGGGTTGAGCTTCTGGACGGAGAGGGAATTTCTGTCACGTTTCTGTGCGTCTCTAGAAACCAGCAGTTGACACTTGTTCTGCCCGGAGCCCGTCTGCCTGCTGCCTGGGTGTCCCCTCCAGTTGACTGAGGGGCCCTACAGTCGGGCTAAATGCCTTCCAGTGCCGTAGCGAGGAGTTCCATTCTGTAAAAGAAACTTGCGTCAAAGAGCTGTAGCTGAGGTGAAGTGTAAAACTAATGAGCCTCTCGGGAAGGTGAATGAGGTCGGCAGTTAGGATCCTCACCGCAGGGGCCTCACGTGGAGCTGGGGTGAGGGACAGGCTGGCTCCCTTAACTTCTCGTGGAGGTGACGAAACGGCTGGCTGTGTTGGTTACTGGAACTACGGCAGCATTCCTAGCTTGTCTTGAGTACGTTAAACAGGTGACTTTAAAAAAAATTTTTTTTTCGAGAAATGGCAAATTGACGCCCCTTCGAAGCTTGATTCAAAAGCCTCTTCCCGCCTTACACTTGGCAGTGCTCAGAGCCAGGCTGGGGGCGTGAGGACCGGGGAGGGGTCGGAAAGGCAAAGGCTTACTGGTGTCTGCTTTACAGACAGGACTTGGCTCTTGCTGGCTATGAATTCTGCATTTCAACTCTAGAGGAAAAAATTGGAAGGGAAAAGGAATCAGCAGAAGACGTCTTGTCAGGTAGGGAAACCTGGCTGCTTTCTGGACAACTGCCTTTTTTTTTTTTTTTTTTTTTTTTTTTTTGTCGCAAAGGGCTTCACTGTTTGGCTGCGATAAAGGAAAGGGAAAGGTACCTGAATTGGAAAGAAAGTGTTGCCCATTTTGGAAACTAAGTGGCTGCTTTTAAGGTCTCAGAGGGTTTGGAATAAGATGTTTTGTCTAAATGACCACTGTTTTTGTTTGTTTGTTTTTGACCCTGTGGTGATGTGTTCATAATTTATCTGTTGACTTTTATTATATATAATCTCTGGGAAATTGGGGAGCAGAAGGGGGAAGGTCTTCCCCTTATCTCTTGGTTCAGCTGCCAGTCCCAGTGCTAATTAAGTACCTCTCAGCCCCACGTATCCACCCGGATCTACAAGGTGAAAGGAAGTTGGTGTTCTGTCAGTTCATCGTCATGGTGGGTGGAGGGGCAAGGAGGGTCACTCGGGACAGAAAGGGACAGGCAGGGAGCTCTCTGACTCCCAGGGTTTCTCAGTATGGTTTGCAGCATTGTGAATTTCCAGATGTAGCATTCATTCAGTGACCTTGCGTCCACACTTCCTGTTTGGCCAGAGCCAGCAGGGTGCTAGGGATACAGCGGCCAGTTTGTTGTCCCTAAAGTGACATATATGCCTTGGAAGAGTTGTCTGTGCTCAGTGGCCTCCCAGTCCTCCCTGGAACACAACCCCATCACTCCACCGAAGCCCCTAACCAAGATCACCAGCACTCGGTCCTTTCCGGCTCTGCCTCCTAGCAGCTCTAACCCAGGTTATTCCTGTCTCCTACGGGAGACGCTGAATGGACACCTCACGGGCCACTCTAAAGTCAGCAGGCCTCAGGGCTGTCTGGGGCCCACTTCTCTTCTCTCTGCCCTCACGCCCTCAGAGATAGCGTTTAGTTCTGGGCCTTTAAATAGCAGTTTTCCATCTTCAGCCCCAACCGCGCGTGAGCTACATACTTTGTGGGTAAGGTTATTTCTCTGATGTCTTGGCTTGAATGCTTAATGGCCATCTCATTTAATGTGCCTGAAATGGGTCTTCTGATTTCTGCGCCTCACAAACTTGTTTCTTTCCGGGCAGCCCCATTGGTAAATGGCACCACCATTCACCCAGTGCTTTGGCCAAGACCCTGGGTCATCTGTGATGTCTCCCTCACTCCCCACATGTGTAGTTCATCAGCAGGTTATAGCGAAGCTACCGTCATAGAGTAACCATGTCGGACCACGCCTGGTCTTCTGCCCTGCTGTTGCGGGCCCTCACTGCTGCTTGCCTGGACACCTGTAACAGTCTCCCTGCAGGTTTCCTGCTTCGCTTCATTCCCACACGGGATCTGTATCCACGCCTCGGGCAGAATGCTCTTTTAAGAACTCCGTGCCTTCGCATCACCTTTAGAATAAATTCAGGATTCCTGCGTGGCTCTGCAGGGCCTTGCGTGTTGTGCCCACACTTGCGTGTTTCATGGCACCCGCTGCTGCCCTCCCCTTGCCCTTCCAGCTTCCCCACCAGGATGTCTCGCTGTCCGTGCTGCAGGCTCACTGCTGTCTCAGGCCCTGTGCCTGCTCTGCCCTCTGCCTCCGTGTCCTGTCTCCATGGCCAGCCTGCATGGCTAGCGGACCTCCCCAGCCGGTTATCTCTTCCACTCCCTCATCTCTGGTCCTTCATTGCACTTGAAAGCAGGTGTGTGCTGTGCGCTTGGGTCTGTGTCGCCGCTGAACGTACGTCTTTGTTCAGGTGTTTGTGGTGTCTGTCTTCCCTGTCAGAGGGATAGACGTCGCCTGTTTTGTTCACTGTGAGATCCTGGGAACCTGGAGCAGGGCCTGGCACGTAGCAGGCTCAGGAGTCCCTCAGTGAAAGGGCAGAGGCCCAGCAAGCACAAATGCTGACCAGGACGTGAAGGGTCAGTGCAGCACGGGATGGTTCGAAGAAGTTCACGGAAGAGGCAAAAACGAGGTCCAGCTGTTGCACAGGTCACTTCGGAGCTGTCCACACCCTGTGCATTGAGAGTAGAAAATAGTCTTTCCTTACTCAGAGGTAACAGGGGGGCATTGAAGAAAATTTTGAATAGTATTGAGAAGAAAATAAACGAAGACCCCCCACAAGCCTCCCGAGAGCTCCAGTTCACGTCTCGGTGGGTGTCTTCCTGGGCTCATGTCCCCTGTGCTGCTGACGTCCTGGGAAGCAGACCAGGGCTCATGCTGTGTGTATCAGTTGTAACCTGGTTTTTATTTTTAACTTAGTAACATATTGGGAAAGCACTTTTTTTTTCCCCCAGGTAAGGGAAGTCTTGTCAGAAGAAACCCAGTTTCTGTTATAAACATTATTTTCACATTTTACTAGTTATGCAGTAAAGGAAATGTGTTACATTCTTAATCTCATTTTTTCTAAAGAAATACAGTCCTTCAGTTTTGAACAGAGCCAAGTCCATTGTCAACTTCAGGTGCTTTTTTATTGACATGACTGACTCCACCCCAAGGATGTATTACTACAGATCACATAAACATTTGCTCATTTTGTTCCTTGTAATGTGGATATATATGTAATTACTGAGGAGATGACCCTCAAATTAAGTGAAAACGGTCTAGTTAGGAGGAGCCTAATATTCTAAAGTATGTGGATTAAATATAGGTATAGAACAAGGGCTGAATGATACCAAAATACAGACAGTGATTGTCTCTGGTGGTTAGACTTACAGGTGATTTGTTTTGTTTGTGGTTTTCTGAACATACTATAGTTTTTTGCACGTTTTTATTTTTCTTTTAACAATTACTTTCTAATATTACCTCTATAGTATAGAAAGGCAAAGACTATTGTAAGACTTAATTTAAAAATAGCATTTTCAAATAAATAAATAAATAAATAAATAAATATAGCATTTTTTTTGCCCCACCTGTTCTAGTTTTCAACTCTTAATTGGTTTTTTCTGGTATTTTCCGTCATATTCCTAAATAACAAATTATTATTTCTTGATTTAGTTTTAGACTCTGTCGACTCTGAAGGTCTGTCACAGTTTCGAGGTGTGTCTGCATTACCACGTACACAGTATGGTAGTGTTAGCTGCTGAGCCAAGTGGCATGACGGCCTAATGATTATCTTTTGGGTGCAACCTTTGTCTTCCTCGGCAGCCGGTAGTTCACTACATTTTCGGTTGTTGCTTGTTTTCTACCTACGTGGCAAGTTCTTCTCTCGCCCTGGTGCTTGCTTTCACCCTCAGCGTCTCTGGGGTGTGGGTTGGTGCGGCTGGTCCGTAGGCATTGTCTTCACCTGCCTTTCACGTGCTTAGTCACTTACCACTTTTTTCTCTGCTTTTCGTTTCGCTTGATTCTTCTCTTTTCTGTGTTGCTTTGTACCTTTTTCATCCTTTAACTTTGACTTCAGTGGTGTTTTGGGAGGGAGTGGTGGTAGATGCGTGGGTTCAGTCCCAAATGGTGGATCCGCACAGTAGCCCAGTCTAGTGTTCCTGGATATAAGGTCGCGTCCAGATCTGTTGCCTTAGGACAGATTCCTAGCACTGAAATTGCGGGTCAGTTAGCACATTTCACGGTTGTAGATGACTATTGCAAAGTTGCCTTAGAAGGGACTGTATTTATATTTATATTTTTTGATTCTGTTAATTTATTTGCTTTGTGACTTTGATCAATCCTTATGTGTTTTTTGATCCTCAGGATGGAATTAAGAATAATACTCTCTCATAGGACTGTTTACAGGAATGAATGAGTTAATATGCATAAAGCACTTAGAACAATGCCTAACACATAGTAGCTACTCGAAAAATGTTGCTCATTATGCAGTTTCATTGTCTTGATAAGGCACAGCGCCCCTGCTCCCCAGAACTCGCTGGTTTTCATAACCTGTTAGATTGATGACGCGGCATTGATGGATTAACCAGCATTTCTTTGGTCATCAGTGAGGTTGGTTCCGTTTTATAAGATTAATTCTGTCCTGTTGGGTTTTCTTTTCCATTATCTGCGTGTGTGGAGTTTAGAGTTGTTAATTTAGAAGAAATGTGAAACTAACGTCGTGTGAAGAGTAAGAACAGGCAGCAACCCAGCAGTGACAGTTCCCAGGACCCCGCCGGCCCCGCCCCAGCGCCCCAGCGACACTGCACTCTGGAACCTTCATCGTTCCCCTTTAGTTTTACCCTTGAATCCCTTATGAAAATACTGTTTCGTTTTTGTGTGTTTCTTTTAAAAATTGATATAAATTAATCACCCAGTATGGCTTGCACAAGTATTTAGTATTTTTGGAATTAGATCTGAATTCACTTATGTTTATTTTCTTTGGTTTTTTAATTATTAATAAATCTTAATTGAGTAACTATTCAGTGGTAAGTATTGTTACGGGACTTGAACAGAGGCACTCAAGGCAAAAAGTCCCTGTTCTTCCGGAGTTTAATGTGTAAAAAGGTGTTTTTCAGCTTTGAAATCAGAGAAATATTCACTCATCCTTCTCATTTTCTTTTTCTTTCTTTTGAAACAGTTTTAACATGTAACTTTTTAATGTATCTTCGGTTTATTTTGGTGTGAGGTTGGTAATCTTAAAGCTAATACTGTATCATCATTTTGTACTTATAATGTATTAGTTAGTATATGCTTTGGTTTCTTTTGGGGCTTTCCATTCTGATTTATTCATCTGATGACTCGAAACAGTATATGTTTCAATTACATGTTACCATTTGAGTTACACAGTAATAGAGATCTCACACATACTTCTGCAAAATTTCTTCCCATTTTGTTTTCAATTTTCACATGAATTTTAGATATTTTTCACATGAATTATAAATCATTTTGTCAGGTCCTCAGAATGCTTTGAGTCTGAATTATTAGATTTGTGTTATATTTATGAATTAGCTTGGGGAGATTGCCATCTGAATAAGTCAGCATTTGATTGCAAATAGCAGAAAATTTCAGCTAAATTAAGTTAAACAGTAAGGACCCTGTTACCCATATGGCCGGCAGTTCAGTGGAAGGGGCCGGGCTGCAGAGCTCGGTGGGTTAGGGCGCCCTGAAATCCTGAGGGCTACAGCTCGTTCCATCCCTCCTCGCTGTCACTCTCACTGTCCTGGGTGGGCTTTCTCATCACCCTTGCCTTGTGGTGAAAGTGACCGTCAGTCCCAGGAGTCTCACCCAGAAGTGCAGTGTCCAGGGGAAAGGGTGACTTCCTAATGTTTCTCTTAGAATCAAGGTAATCTTTCCTGGAAGTTCCCGACTAGATTAATCCTTACTTTTCATGTGGCATTTCTAACCCAGTCCTTGGCAAGAGAAGTGGGATTCCATGATTGGCTAAAACCAATCAGGACCCATTCCTAACAGGATGGGAACCCTCTGAGTCACGTGAGGGCACAGTGGGGACTGGGCCAGACGGCGGCTCTGCTGGCAGAAGTCCCTCGCTGCACGACCTCTGTGTTGCGTCTTCCCGCCAAGGACCATGGCATGGTTCTGGCTTGCACATTCCTTCACGCAGATGTGACAGCTGTTTTGTTACACTTGATCCTGAGTGGACACCTTACCAAACTATTTGCTTTTCAGTTGAGATTCATGCTGTTTCCAGGAAACATTTGGGAAATCATGATAATTGATTCCTTTCAGATAGTTATACTTCTGCCCCGCCGCCTGCCCTTACTAAATTTAGTTCATTGGCCATAGCTTCAGGACATTAAGTAACCGTGGTGATGGACAACTTTGTTTTATATCTAACTTCAGGTGCCAAATTATGAGTAGATTTATTGTGTATCTAGAGCAGATCAGGCTTGCTGATAGTTGGTTAACTGTTCAGTGTCCTGCTGGATAATATTTAATGCTGACGTTTTACTTAGAACTTCTGCGTTTATTTTCTCACGTGAGACCCATAGTGCATTTCTTGGGCCTCTCACCGCAGGGCTGTGTTAGTGCGCTGACGTGAATCGGGGTGCGTTCTGCAGTTCTCTTCTGGGACGGGTGTGGGCCTGCTGTAGCCCCTGGAAGCTGCAGGATGTGTGACGCCATATGAGGCAGATCTCCTGTAGAGCGGATTCTTTGGCAGCTTTTTTCTTCCTTCCTTGGTTGCTCATGCATTTGAGTTTCTTCCATTTTCTTGACTTGGTTTCAGCACCACGGACAGCGCCAGGCACACAGCTCAAATACCGTGACTGCGGAGGTGAAAGAATTTTGGAGATCCGTATTTTCCTAGAAGAAACGTTCTTAGGAATTATATTTTTAAAGCATAACTTCCCACTATTCTGTTACGTAGTCAAGATCATATTCCTTTCTGGATTTTGATTTTATGAATTTATTTAATCTCTATAAGAAACTTTCTACGTTGATTTCTTCCTCTTTCCCTTGAAATGAAAGGTTCATTCATTTTCATATTTCAAGTAAATCAAAACATTTCTGGGAAGTTGAAGTATTTTTGGTGGCATATTTGGTGTCATGCGTGTTTGAAGTCTGGAGCCTGATTTTGAATTCTGGCTTTTCCACTGACAGCAGTGTGACTAGACAAGTCACTTCTCTCCCCGGTTTCCTCACCCTTAAAACAAGCATGATAGTGGAACATGCGTTACAGAGCTGTCACGGGAGTTGAATGCTCTAGGATTGTGACTGGTAGTCACTAACAATTAGGGAAGAGTTTGCTGGAACGTGATGTGTTTATTAACCTAATTTATCAGCAGGTTTAGCTCCTCTATATTACGGTTACTACTCTGTTATGAAGGGCCTTCCTGACTGTTCATAGTTTCTCCTGGGTTTTTTTTTTCAATTTTGTTCATCTTTACAAAGAGCCAACTTTGGGTTTCATTTTTTTTCCTACCTCACTTACTTCCACTCTGATCTTTCATATCTCTCCTGCTTGCCTTGGGTTTCCTTTGTTCTTTCTCTAGTTACTAGGTGGAAGGTTTGGGTTGTTGATTGAAGATTTTTATTTTCTAATGCAGGCATTTACAGCTATAAATTTCCCTCTGTTGCTTTAGCTGCATCCCGTAAATTTTGGTATGTCGTTATTTTCACATATCTCAAAATATTTTTAAATTTTTCTTGTGATTTCTTCAATCCTCTGGATATTTTGGAGTGTATTGGTTAATTTCTATGTATCTGTGAATTTCCAAAATTTTTCTGTTGTTGATTTCTAAGTTCATTCCATTATGGTCAGAGAACACACTTTGTATGATTTCGGTCCTTTTACTCCTTACTGACACGTGTTCCGTGGCCTAGTGCGTGGTTTACCCTGGACACTTGCGTGTGAGTTTGGGAAGCTGTGTCTGCCTTTCTTGCTGGGTGGGGCGCTCTGGTGACGTCAGCAGGTCTGGTTGGTTCATAGCGCTGTTCAAGTTTTCTATATCCTTGCTCATTTTGTCTCATTCTGGGCAGAAGTTTTGTTTTTGTGGTTTTTTCTTTCTACATATTTCTATCCTGTTTAAGGACTCTTGGGTATACATTCTTCATTGTGAATTATTCCTTCACCAGAAAAGTGATTTTTTGTCCTACTTAAGGCATTTGTCACAAATTTAGTTTTACGTCATTGACTGTATCTTACTTTGAAACTTTTTTTTATGTATATGTATATTTTTTGAAGTGTAGTCACTTTACAAGGTTGTGTCAGTTTCTGGTGTACAGCACAATGCCCCAGTCATACATGAACACACATACACTTTTTTTCATGTTCTTCCTCACCGTAAGTTACTACATGATACCAAATATGGTTCCCTGTGCTGTGCAGTATGAACTTGTTTATCTATTCTGTGTGTATCAGTGTCTGCAAATCTCTAACTCCCAACCCCCCCACCCCCACCGCCAGTAACAAGTTTATTCTCTGAGAGTGTTTCTTTTTGCAAGTAAGTTTGTCTTTTTTTTTTTAGATTCCACATGTAAGTGATATCATATGGTATTTTTCTTTCTTTCTGGCACTTTGAGTCATTTTGTTTTCAGTGTGTGTTCTGGAGAAGGCTATGTTTGGATTCATTTAACTTAATCTGAGTATCATTGTCTTGTGTTAAAGAACTTTAAAACCTATTTAAATTAGTATTGAAAGTGATATTTGGTGTAATTTTTTGCATTATAAGCTTTCCATTTTTGTTACTTCTTTTGTCTTCAGATCACTCTTACAGGGACTTCTTCGTCACTAAGCCTCCACTTACATTTTGGAAGGAAGGCATATTTGGAAGGTTTCCAGTTCTGTTAAGGGTAACCTAAAAATTACGTTGAGACATATTTGACCGAGAAAAGTTTGTTTTCCCTTTGTTCTGCAAGATGAGAGGAGTGCAGTTCGATAGTCTTCCTTTCCCCACGTTTTTCTCTGATCAGGAATTTTAGACCTAGTGGGATTTATTGCAGTGAATTTTGAAGCCAAGTTATTTAACTCGTTTAGTGGACAGCACGTCTTCTCCTGCCTGGCAACTGTGTAGACGTCGGAAGTTTTTTAGTGCAAGGTTAGGGGATGAGTCTGTGAATTCTGTGGTCTGTGGGGAGCCTTCGTGTGTAGGACCCCCCGTGAGCTCGCGCACCTTAGATCTCTGCGCGGTTCGTCCTCGCGGTGGTCTTTGGTTCTGCTTCGACGGCGTCACTCGTCTCCGTGTTGGCCTCTCTCTTCTCTGTCCTATAAGATAGATGTGCTCCCTCCACCCTCAGTTTTCCCATCTGTATTTTGGGAGTGTTTCCGGTGTGGTGTGTATTCCACATTACTGACTTATTCAGAAAAGTGAGTTCTGTGCTTTTCTTCTGGTGGCTTTTAAAATTTTTATTTATTATTATTTTTAAGATTTCAACCAAAAATAAAGTGCGGAGACTAACAAACACTGTGTCCTCCCCCTCACCTTTGCCAGGTCTGTTTTACCGTATGTGCTTCAGATGATGATTTTTTTTCCCCTAAATTTAAGCCCCTCCTCGATATAACTCCTAATTCTGAATTTGGTTTTGGTCTTTATGGTTCTTATGCCGATTTATTGTGTGTGTATCAGTAAACAGCTGGACTGACATAGTTTCCAGCTTCCCATGAGTTTCGGTGTCATACTTTACAGCTGTCTCTGCAGTGCATTTTCACTCATGATGTTGTTGAGGTTTATCCTTGTTGACACGTAAAGCATCAGTTTTTTTGTTTTTGTTTTTGTTTTGTTTTGTTTTGTTTTTAGCACAAGGGCCCTTTTTGCCTGCCAAGCTTCTGGGTTGCATCTGTCCAGAAGGGGTGACGTCCTCTAATGAGTGCCCTGGGTGGACTTGCTGGGAAGCAGCGATTCCCACTGGTAGTGTTCCGCTGCGTGCATGCACTCCTCCTGCCGCTGGACGAGGACGGAGGTTCTGCGTGTTCTGCGGTGGAAACAGTGCCTTTTGAACATTCCTGGACCTATGTCTCAGCACACGTGCGGGCTGTGCCCTGGGGGTGGGCCTAGGAGGGGGTTGCTGGGTGCGGATCCGAGGGGTTACCAGGTTGCTTGTCAGCGTGCTTCTGCCAGCTTACATTCTCACTGTGTCAGCGTTCTTGTTGCTCTGTATCTTTGTTGTTACTGGACTTAAATTTTTGGCTGGTCTGGTGGGTGGGAAATGGAACATCATTACGGCTTCAGTGTGTGTTCCTCTGATTTCTAGTGAGATACAGAACGTCTTCTCATGTATTTATTGGCCATTCAGATTTCCTGTTCTGAAAATTGTCTCTTTATATCCTTTGCCTTTTTTTTTAATCTCCCCTGCCAAGAAGGGGGAAATTAGGTTTACTTTTATATTTTTAGAGGAGGTGCCGGAGATTGAACCCAGGACCTTGTATATGCCAAGCTTGTGGTCTGTTACTTGAGTTATATCCGCCCCCCACCTTTGCTTTGTTTTCTGTATGTTGGTCTTTTTGTTAATGATTCGTGAGAGCTCTTAATGTATCCGAGCACCGTATATTTTGTTGGCTGTATTGTTTCTTTGTGGCCTCGCTTTTCACTGCGGGGCATTTGACAGACGTTGAATGACTAATTCCATTGAATGTAATAGAATCTTTTGATATTTTATAGTTTGTACTTTCTGCATCTTGTTTAATAAAATCCTTTAATACTCTCCAGTAGAAAGACAGTCTTTTCTGAGTATTTGGCTTTTTCATTCAGTCTTCAGTTACCTGGAGTTTATTTTTAATGCGGTGTGCGGTGGTGGTAGGACTGCTCCTCGAGCCCAGGTGTCAGCGCGGGCCCGTCCCCCGCCATCCTTTCCTCGCTGGTTTGCGATGCCGTCTCTGTTGAGCTGGCAGAAGTCCATGGAGCACCGTGCTGTTGCTTCTGCAATTAAAATTAACTTTTGCTTTCATCTTGTTTTCTTCACATGTGGTTGAGTGCCTTTGTGTTTCTCATTTTCTTTATTTTTGTATGTCCACTCCTTCAGCCAGGAAGTACTGACTGAGCGGCTGTCACACACCAGGCTCATGACCAGGCAGATCACAGCTGTGATGAAACACGGTCGCTGCCTCGCGCAGCTCCGTTTCTAGTGGAGGAAAAACACAGTAAACACGATCCACTCAGTTATCATCTGTCCATAGATGATTCAGGGCTGTGCAGAGGGTTTATGAGGAAATACGTGTATAGGGGATGTACTGGGCACCGCGGTATTTTACCGAGGGGTCGGGAGAGGCCCAGCTGGGGAGAAGCCTGAAGAACAGGAGGGAGCAGGCCGCGCGGCCAGCTCTGAGGGGAGGCGCTCACGGGCAGAGCGGGGCCAGCGCCCGGCCCCGCTTAGCGTGCAGTCTGGGGTTGCTCTGCTGTCAGAGGTTCCTGAGGGCAAGGCCCTCTTGTCGTCTGCTGGGTCTCGTTTCGGATGCATCCTCACGCTTAGTAATTTGGGGTTGTAAATTCACTTTCGGTAGGGTTTTAGGAATGAGTTCCTAGCAGAGTTTTCTTTGTTCCACATCCGGTCCAAGCCTAACTGGACCGTGTAAATGTAGGCCTCAAACTGCACGTGGCGCAGGCCTGTGAGACGGATTTCCATGCAGTCATTTCCCCCCCAGCTCCTGGCTTGGCCATCAAGGCTTCACGTGCAAGCCAGTGGTGATCACCCTGGCTTTATGCTGGGGCTTTAGATCTGTCCTCTGTTCCCACTTGTGGGTCAGAGATCACTCCCCCTGCCCCCGCCCCCGCCCCCAGCCAGACTGCACTGCCGCAGGGTCAGCTGCGCTTTCCACTTTGGGTTTAGCTGACGCCAGATTTCGGCCCTTGGGACCGCCGTCTCCCGGGACCTCAGCTGTGCATGTGAAAGGATGTTATGATTTATCTAACATTGGAAGCAGAAGGGTTTTCAGACTATCAGTCATACAATTGGAACCAGAAGCTCCTTCCATTAATACCAGTACTGGTCTCAGGGAAGGCTGATGGGGTAACCGGTTAGCTAGTGGGATTCCTCTTAGCAGAAATTCTAGGGTGTTCCTGGAACATGGGTGGCAAATGCCTTTGGTCTGAAGACCCTGTGGGCTTTCCTAGATGATTATTGGTGCTGGGAGGGTGAGCTAGATGCTTGCTGCTCGAGTTTTCCTAAGTTAGAGATGTGCTTTCTCTTATTGATGGAGAATCCCTTTCTCTGGTTTGTAAGTGCCTGTCATGGTTCCAGTGCCTTACCAGAGTCCATTTATTTATTTATTTACTTACTTACTTACTTGTGTTTGTAATTGAGGTGTAATCAGTTTACAGTGTTGTGTCAATTTCTGGTGTAGAGCACGATTCTTCAGTCATACATGAACATACATATATTCATTTTCATGTTTTTCACCGTAAGCTACTGCAAGATATTGAATGTATTTCCCTGTGCTATACAGTATAAACTTGTTTATTTTATATATACCAGTCAGTATCTGCAAATTCAAACTCCCAGTTTATCCCTTCCCACCCCTCCTCCTTCCTGGCAACCACAAGTCTGTATTGTATGTCTGTGAGTCTGTTTCTGTTCTCTGTATAAGTTCATTTGTCTTTTTTTTTTTTTTTTTTTTTTTAAGACTCCACATATGAGTGATCTCTTACAGGTATTTTTCTTTTTCTTTCTGGCTTACCTCACTTAGAATGACATTCTCCAGGGCCATCCATGTTGCTGCAAATGGCATTATTTTATCATTTTTAATGGCCTGAGTAGTATTCCACTGTATAAATATACCACAACTTCTTTATCCAGCCATCTGTTGATGGACATTTAGGCTGTTTCCATGTCTTGGCTGTTGTAAATAGTGCTGCCATGAACATTGGGGTGCCGGTGTCCGTTCCAATTTGAGTTTTCATCTCTTCTAGTATACGGGGAGTGGGATTGCTGGGTCATATGGTAAGTCTACTCCTAGTCTTTTGAGGAACCTCCATACTGTTTTCCACAGTGGCTGCACTAAACTGCGTTCCCATCAGCAGTGTAGGAGGGCTCCCTACCAGATTCCTTTTAGTCCGCGTTCATGCAGCCTGTCTGATACACTGACGCAGCAAGCACACCGGCCATTCGTGGTGCTCCTGGAATCAGGGCTGCTCGGTCATCTCCTTAGCACATCCGAGAGTTCCGTTTGCTGATGTTTTTAGTGAAAACTTCTGTAATGAACCTTGTTTCATAGACTGATTTTAAGTAGCTCATCCTTTTCTCTTCGAAATAATTTGTGAAAAAGAATTATTCATAATTAAAGCTCGAAGAAGTAAGTGTGCCCTCCCCCCCTTCAGATTCAGATAGCGCCTGAGGGGAAGCTCTGTTCGAACAGCCCCAGTTTAGTTCTCAGCTGGTTTTGGCTGATTGTTCTTGTCTAATTTCTAGCAGTTTTTATATGAATACTTAAGGAACCATGTTTTGTTGCTTGTTAGAGAAGGAACTCTTTGGGGAACTTTATTAAAGGTACGTGTGGACCTTTCTTTCCACTTGTTGGAGTGCTGAAGGTTTTGTTGTGGAATCTACTTCTCCCTTGGTCCTGTTTTTAGAGAAGTATATTAAAAATATTTCCATTTTTCATGTTACTGTGATTAGAATGTGCTGTGAATTTAAAACGTATTTTCTTGTTAACGGTGAAAAAATATTGCAGCTGTAATTTTACCTCATTAATTATTCGTTCTAAGACTTAGCCTCACCATCCTTCTATTCTAGTTAATTTCCATTAGTGATAGCAGGGGTGAGAATTTTCCACCAGAATTACTTGTCAATTGATTCTTGTACTTTTGAATTACAGTATTAAATATATTTTCTAATTGTAAAATGTAAAAAGAGTGTACTTTTTTAAAATGTAGAAACATTTAAAGAGAATACAAGTTCCAGAAACACAGGTCGGCGGTCTTTTTTGAAACTTACGGCTTCCATGATTGGAAAGATTATTTTATACATTGTTTTGTGATATTTTTGCTATATGGTAAACGTTTTTGTCTTTAAATGTTCTCAGAACATGGATTTTAGTGGCTGGGATTTTAAATCTGTTACAGATTACCTTCTTGGACGTTTTTTGTCCTTGAAGAGACAGCTCCGTCTCCTTGTTAACTGGGTGTGTCTTCATTGCATCATCTCACGGCAGTGTGCATCCTAAACCGCTGCTTGATGCGGCGTCTTCACATGTGGTGTTTATTTGGTGCAATCTTACGTTTTGCTTTTTTATATTGGTTATATTTATCCATAATTTTTATTTACATTTTTTGAAAATAGATTTGTAAGGTGATCTGTTGGAAACCACTCCTCATTTGATTTTAAGAAAATGGTTATGATTTACTTTGTTTACATAACTAGGCCAAAGTAAGCCTTAAGGCCTTTGGGTCTGTGCTTGAAGAAGAGTTGGGTGTGGGCCTTTTTCACCATCTGTTGTCATGTCAGTAGACGTTTCCATTTGCCCTGCTTTGTTTATTAGACTGTGACTTTGGTAACTGGTCACACTGCTGTCCTCTGGTGACATGGTCTTTAAGTTCTGTGTGCTATTTGTAAGTCTTCTGGAATTTTGACGGTGTGGAAAGAAAGGGATTTGATATGAATGACACGAGTGACACGCTGGTGCCTGAGCCCGTCTGAACGCCTTCACTCGGGCGGCTGATAGTTTTGTCACTTGGTTATCAGAGGAAGCCTTTTTTCAAGTCCTTTATGAAACATTGACCTGGGCTGCTGGCAGATCCCTTTGATCTGCTGTCACCCTTTCCACGTTGTGGGTGTCGTCCCTGCAGGGGCTTGCGGGTGCAGCTTGCTGATACTGGCTTCTGGGTCTCTTCCTCGAGTTCTTCCGTGGCAGGAGGTGTTTCAAGTTTGTTCTGCTTCAGACGTTGTGTGGTCAGTCGTGTAAGGTGTTGAGAGGTGTGACATTGTTGCAGCCTTTATTACTACTCTTCAAAAAAGTGGATTAACTGTTCTTTAGGTGTGGCTTGTGACTTTCCACTTTAGGGTTAAGTGTTCTCTGGTTTCTTTCTGCGTTGCCTTTTCTGCATTGTAAACCTTTTTCATCATCCCTGGACTTTGTCCTTAACTATTCGTCTTTGAGTTTGTCACCTGTTTCTGGTAAATATTATTAGTTTCAAACTAAAAATAATTCTACGTTTTAATCTGCATGTAGGTGCAGTCTTAAAATGTAGGGAAAAGTTGGTGATTTAATTGTATGTTGCAAAATTGTAACAAAATTGATTTATAAGAAATACATATTTTGTTATTCACATGAGCTGAACATATTTCTCACATGTATGTCTGTCCACAGTTCCTGCCTCCCAGCTCCTCAAACCCTTGGGATTTTTTTAAGAGTTGAGCGTGATAAAGGCCTTTTTGTTAGGTTAACGAGGTGGCCTGGAAAGCACCTGAGGATGGGGGCTGGTTGCCAGCGGACTGTGATTTAATCAGTCGTGCCTTTGTAATGAGGCCTTGAAAAAACCCAGGGTTGTACTGGGGAGCTGCTGGGCCGGGGGCGTGTGGAGGTGCGGGGGCCCCGGGCCTCCCTCCTGTCTGGCTCTTCCTGAGTCATGGCCTTTAGTGACTGGTCATCTGGTAACCTGCGAGCTGCTCTAGCAAATTAATTAAACCTGAGAGAGCGGGTCGTAGGACCTCCTGATCTGTAACCAGTCGATCAGAAGCACAGCTAACGGCCTGGCCCTGCGGATGGTGTCTGTAGTTGGGGGGGGTGGGGGGTGCAGCCCTGGAGGGCTGAGCCCTTAGCCTGTGGAACCTCTGGGCGGGCAGTGTCGGAATTTAGCTGAGTTCTTGGATGCCTTGCTGGTGCTGACTGCCCACTGGTATAGAAGCACCCGCTTCCCAGCACACACAGTTGGGTCTCGAACCAGCTCAGACGTCAGCCCGCCCGTCACCTCTGACAACGAGGCTGAGGGCAGGAGTGAGTGGCGGGAGGTGGCAGGCAGTGTGGGCCCTGTGCTGCTCAGTCACATGTGGGCTTGGCAACTGGGGGTGGCCGGGTGGGGCGGCCAGTCCTCCCTGTCGCACTTGTTACGTCCCAGCAGTGCTCTGTGTCCTCCTTAGTGGAAGAGAAGGCCGACACCCAGCTCCTCCTCGGCATGTGCTTAGACGCCTGCGCGCGCTACCTGCTGCTCTCCGAGCGGCCGTCGCGGGCACAGAGGATGTACGAGAGAGCCCTGCAGATTTCTGAAGAAATCCTAGGAGAAAGACACCCGCAGGTAAGGGAGGGGAACAGGAGGGCTGGGAAACAAAGGTTTCAGAAGTTGGGGGGTTGAGCTGGGAAGAGGTGAGCCGCGGCGGCCCCGGTGCATCAGCTCCTCGGCCGTCCGCTCCTGTCTGACCCCCTCCCCGCAGCTGCTTTCACAAAGAGTCTGAGGCCGCGGGTCAGCCGCTGGGTCTGCCCGGTGTGTTTCATGTGAGGATTGGTTTGCACAGCACAGTACTTTGGAAAACCGGATCTTTTGAAGATCTTGTGAGAACAGGGTGACATTTGAAGATCCTCACCTCCTGAGCCCCACAGGCAGAGTGCGGGGGGAGGCAGGAGAGAGGAGGCGACTGTGTGAAGCAAAATGAAAAGCATCCTGTGGGAGCGCAGCACAGCACGCAGCGCGCACTGCACTGAGGCCGTCTCTCTGTGTCCCTCCTCTATCAGATTAAGTTCTCAGGAGTGAGGAATGGCTTTTGTGAAACCTCGGAGGGGCTGGTGCGCGGGGCAGGCCCCTGGGCTACGAGTTGTCTTCAAGGGGATTCAGCGCGAGACTCCATAAAGGGGCAACAGCGCTGAGGAAGAGCAGGTACAGAGTCCAAGTCCCCAAGGCCTGGAACCCGGGCCTAAGGCATGGCTTCCGAGGAGGGCGGTCAGGCCTGCTGCGCTCAGTGCCAGAACTGTAACATTCCGTGGGAATCTTCCTAAAAGCAGTGATGTGCTGCTTCTGGGTGAGCCTCAGGGTCACCACGGGAACGCCGTCACCGGCAGGCTCTGGAGGCGGCTCCGAGGGCCTGGCCTGAGTGCGGCGGGGCTGTGCTCTGCAGCTCCTTGCTGCTGCCTTCCGCCTGGGGCTTCTGCTTTGACAGCTGGGCTAGTCAGCAGCACTCACCCTGCTCCCTAGTCTGCAGGTTTGTCGCGTGGCAGAGGGTGGAGCTGATGCGTCCGCTGTGCAGTGTGAGGACCACGTCGCTGGTGGAGGCCGGCGTCCCTCCCTCAGCTTCTGTGGGATGCTCAGAGGGATGAAATCTTCCGTGTCTGTTCAGTTTGTCAGACTCCAAGTTAACGTTAGATCTGTGTAGGTGTTTTTTGTTTTTTTTAAAATTTTTTTATTGATCTATAATCATTTTACAATGCTGTGTCAAATTCCAGTGTAGAGCACAATTTTTCAGTCATACATGAATATATATATATTCATTGTCACATTTTTTTCTCTGTGAGCTCCCATAAGATCTTGTGTGTATTTCCCTGTGCTATACGGTATAATCTTGTTCATCTGTTCTACAATTTTGAAATCCCATCTATCCCTTCGTGTAGGTGTTTTTTAAAGAAGCAGCTGTCTGGTTTTCTTCTTTTGTCTAGACCATTGTGCTGATGAGTGACCTGGCGACCACCCTGGATGCGCAGGGCCGCTTTGACGAGGCCTGTGTTCACGCACAGAGGGCGTCGGATCTGGCGAGGCAGATGGAGCATCCTGAGCTTCATGTGCTGCTCAGTAATCTGGCTGCAGTCCTCATGCACAGAGGTGGGGGGCAAGGGCATGGGCCCCATGGCTTTAGGGCGGGTGTCGCTGGATATGGAGACCTGGGAAGTGGCGTCCAGGGAGCACAGGGGGCCGTGAGGACGGCACAGCCCGGGGCGCGTCTGTAGTCCCGTGCTAGCCTGTGAAACACCAAGGTCACGGACATTCAGCAGCAGTCGTTAGCGCCTGAGTTCTGTATGCTTTACACAGCGCGCTCAAGAGGCTGGTGTGATGGGCTGTGCCGGGCTGCTCAGGGCCTCACCTGTGCTCGGAAACCTGGAGTGACGGTCTCTCCTCCACGTGCCACCGTCTGGGAGGTCCCGGCTGGTGGGGTTGCAGCTGCCCCAAGCCAGCCTGTCGGGTGGGACAGGCGAGGCCGCAGAGGCCTCCCGCGGGGAACTGGGTCTGCGCTGCCACCCGGGCTCTCTCTGGAGTCTCTCAGGATCACTTTGAAAACATGCAGCTTCTCCTCCCCCCTCGTCTCCGGGTGATTTCAGAACAATACGCACAAGCAAGAGAGCTCTACCAGGAAGCCCTGAAGCGAGCGGAGCTGCGGAGAGATGAGCTTTCCGCCCAGCACATCAGGGAGGAGCTGGCCGAGCTGGCGAGGAAGAGCAGGCGTCTGCCGTAGTCTCCGCAGGCCCCAGGCCGCCCCCGTGGTAACAGCTGGGACTCCAGGCTCCGGGCACCCAGATCAGCGGCTTCAGTCCTTGGTCCTTGACACTCAGGTTCCCTCAGCGTGGTCCTGGGGAGGACGAGCTGTGCGCACTGCTACTCTTGTTTTTTAGAGAAAACTTTGACCCCCAACTGGTTTTGCTTCTAAGGGTGGGTGTCAGTTGGTGCTTGCAGTTGGGGCCCGCGGTTGGTGGGGTGCTGGCCCGCCTGACTGCAGGCGAAGGGGGCGGGTCAGCCAGGCATCTCGCTGGAGGTTCAGTCCATTGATTGGCTGCCATCTCTTCTCTGACGTTATCAATACCTGGCAGACCAGCGCTCCCTGCCTTGTGCCCAGGGGGACTATGGTGAGTTACCTTGTCTTCTAGTCTGTCTCGTGAAGCCCAGGGTGGGGTTTGATGCAGAAAGGAGGGCAGATGGTATCTTGGCTTGCTGCCAGAGTGAGGTTTTAAAGTGGGAATTAGCACTTGAAAGTGTAGCGCCTGTTTGATTTTATAAATGAGTCAGCCATCGGTTTCTGTGAAGGTCTGGGTATATACAACCGTGAGATGAGAGCCTCCTGCTGCCCGTCTCTGAGCACCCGCTTCTCCACCCCTCGGCCACGTGCCGTCTTCGGAGTGTGCTGCCCGGGCTGCACCCCAAACCTCTGTCTCAGACTGGAGCCCTCGGGCTGTGAGCCCCACCCCCCACCCATAATCCCGACACGCGGTCCCCTGACCTGGGCCAGGCCCTGGCTGTCTGGGTTCAGGTCTCAGTGTCCTCCTGTGTGAAGGAAGGAGCAGGTGTGATCCTCTCTCGGCCGTGGGGGGTGGATCTGGCTGACGGCCTGAAGTAGACAGGCTGCTGTGCGGAGAGGCCTTTAGCCCACTGCCTCAGAGGATGTGCGGTGTAGAAACGCAGGTGCATAGACGTCTTCACCCCAGCAGGTTTGTGGCCCCCCTGGGTACCACGAAGGGGCGCTGTTACTGCTCGGATGCCGGTGGGGGTGTGAGTGGGAGGGAGAAGCTGGTATTCCTGGTTCCTGTGTACATACTGGAAGAATCTTTTTATAATAAACTGGAGACTCCACAGCCATACTGGACGTATTCCATCTTTGAGTTTTTCATGAAAAATAAGTAAAAATAAAATACAGGGATTAGATTAAAACCAGTCTCTTACATTTTGCAGATGTAGTTTCTTCCCGCTTTGCCTGACCCAGCTAAGTCCTTCACTCGAGTCTAGGAGAGAAGCTGTAGCTCAGACTGAGTTTCAGGAGAGCCCAGTCTTAATTTATTGGTGATTTAAAAAAATTGTCAACTACTCACCTTCTGCGTTGAGGATGTTTTTTGCCGTTTTGCAACTGTAGGAGTTACTGAGAGTGAGGTGTTTTTTTTTCACTCCAGGTTTTATTGAATTTTTGGCTCACGGTCCCAGGGCTGGAAGAACTGTAGGTGTTTTCAGAAAGACAGCTGCTGCGCGTGGCGCTCGCTGCACTGCTGTGCGGGCAGCAGGACGAGGACTGACCCTGTACTGACTGCTCTGAATTCAGAGGTGGATTGTGAAAAGTAGTGTACATTTTTGAACTGTTTCACTAGAGCTTTCAGGGCGTAAATGTTTTAAGATAGGATCCCCCAGCATACCAAAGCTCAGGCATTATGAATCTTCTCATAAACGTGCGCTGGAAATTGGCTGTCAGGACGCTTCTGTGCACGGTATGGGGAAGACGTTAACTTAGTTCTGGGCGCTAAAAAAAAAAGACCCACTGGTGAGGCTGTAGCTTCAGGACACAGCCTGCAGAGTCACGCCCCAGGTCACAGCTGACCTAGCCAGGCCCTCGTCGCGCTCGGCGCCGTGCAGGGCGTTTCGGGCCTCCACGACCAGATGGCCTGCTCCCCAGATGCACCAGGTGAGCGTTCTGTTCTGCCGTCGTCCGCAACTGAAACGTGACAGTGGATTTCTCTCCCCCTTCTGGGATCTCCTCTGGGTGACAGCAGTGAAGGCAGACATACTGATGATGAGGGGTGAGTAGCTCACAGCTGCTCCCTTTCCCTTTGGGGTCCTCGAGTGGAGCTGCTCAGGGGGCATGACTGTGACACTAGTCATAGAAAAACAGCATCTCTTTGGGACAGCTGACAATGTAAATTATTAAAATCTGTAACAGTACCAGTATCTAAAATAAATTCAACAGAAAACTTAAGTTACTGTTTTTAGTTCACATTAAAACGTTATGTGTGTGTATATATATTTGTCATACCAGCTTTCCAGGTGGCAGGCTTCTGGTGGCTGCACCTGATCTGAAGCTTACTTTGAGGACCTTGAGCACAGGAGAGTGCAGCAGAGTGACAGGAGCGAGGGGCCTGCGCGTGAAACGGGTGTGGGCTTACGGCCCTGTCTTAGGTGCTCATTTAGCTACGTGGGCAAAGTCCTGAGCCTGCATCCTCACCTGCAAACCGGGACGAGGGGTCTCCTCACGCCAGAGGCGGTGCTGTGTTGGTGGAGGCTTGCGTGCACTTGTTTAAAAGCTTAAGGGTCTGTAAAGTGCCCTGGAGACCTCCACCCCTGCAAAGCAGGAGCGTCCGTACGCTACAGGAGGAGGCTCCAATGCTGTGCCTAAGTTGTATGGAAAAAATTTAAATTCAGTAAGCAGTTACTAATGAAGGGTGACTGATCCTCTAATACTGTAATTAGTTTAAAATTCAGTGTTTTAAACTATTTGAAAACATTTGACAAGAAACTCTTGCCCACAAGGAATCAACATGAGAGTGAACGCTGGCTGGCGCCGTGGCGGGGAAGGACCAGGAGCCCGCAGGACACGCACAAAGCCGACCTACGACACCGAGACTCTAGGCGGACTGCAGTCTTCCAGCTCCACTGATACTGTACGCCCAACTGGAGAAAAGTAAGTTTTTCCTTTGTGATCTGAGACACCGCAAGCCTTAAATCACAAATAATCTACCGTAGCTACTGACAGGGCAGTCAGGTTTATTTTGAAACAGAAGCTTTGTTGGGCTGCATCAGATGCAGGAGAAAAAGAATACGGGGTGTGGTTAATTACCAGTGTGCATCACAGTGAGGTAAGCCTTTAAAACGTTAAAAACTGAACTATAACATACCCATGCAGTACTGTTTTTTCAGTGCTACTAATTTAAAAAAATTAAAGCCTGCACTGTAAATTTACAATATGGCAGAATTTTGTTTCTCCTTTTGACCCTAATGTTAATGTACAGATTTTAAGACAGGGTCTGTGTTAAAAATCTAAACATTTCCACAAGATTTTAAACATCGCTGGGAATCTTGAGTTTAGAGGAAACAGAATCGGGTAAAAGTACAATGCCCGTGACAGCCAGCAGCTTGTGGCTGGGCTGCGTGAGGTTGTTGAGAAGGCAAGGTCATTAAAAAGACAGTCGAGAAGGTTTAAAAAATCACCTCCAAAGGTGATGCGCTGATTGGAACGTAAGTACACAGACGCTGCGGCAAGGGGAGACACTGCAAAAAGGTCCTCTATTTACAGAAGAGTGATTTAAAGACACGGTTTTCTTTACAAACAGACGTAGGAAACAGGAGTTGTCTGCTTTTTAAAAACTCTACATTTCAACCAACCACTATTATAATCCACTGAAATGCCTGCGTCAGGGCAGCTTCCCCCACATTTGACTCCAAATACATTTCCATTCTGCCCTCTTCACCCGTGGTCCAGGCTCTCCTGACACGTCTCTGGGCACGAGTCCTAGGAGGGCAGGCTTCCGACCCGCAGCGTGAGAGGAGCCGGCCAGGAACTCGAGCTCCCTCCCCGACGCCAGCCCGCAGGTCAGTCGTCGCTGTCGGACAGCGTCTCGTACTGCGCGGAGAGCAGCGGGGCGGGCTCACGCTCCCAGACGCGGCTCTGCTGGTGCGGCGCGGCGGGGCTGGCGGCGGCGGGCGCGCAGGCCAGGGGCGCGGGCGGCGTGCTGCTGAGCATGCGCATGGTCAGCGGGTTGTAGGGGAACTGCGTGGAGCCTGCGGAGGGAGAGGGACAGGCGGGCGTCAGGGGCCCGGGCTGAGCGCAGCGCCCAGGGGCCGGATCACCAGTAAGCAAGTGGCTATGGGGGGGGAGGGGGGGTGGCACCAGGTCCAGAACCAGGCATCTCTCTGCAGAATCTTTAATAAGAGAGTCTGGTAACACCAAGAACTCCTTCGCTCTTCAAAAAAAATGCTGTACACGATCTCGGGCCAGGTTCCCAGGAGTTCAGCAGGTCCCGGGCAGACTCAGGGGAGCAGGCACCTAACGACAGCGCTGCTGCCCGCCGCACAGGGTTCTGGAAAGCCGCCTGCAGCCTCAGAAGCCCCTAAAGGCGGGGAGCATGCCACGCCATGAACTGTCTAGTCATTCCTTCCCTGAGGGGTTTGAGATCTTTTCAGGAAAGTGGAACCTATTATGATACTGTAATGGAAACAGCTTTCTGGACAGAGCTGCTGATCTCAGAAGCGCCCGCCGCCTCTAGCAGAGCGCCTTACCTGTGGAGGAGGGCCTGTCCTCCCAGGCCCACCCCGGCGTCTGCCTGTGGTAATCCCCTTCTGAGTGCACAGAGGACACGGACGAGGGCCGCTCAGTTCCTAAGTAGCCTTGCCCAGGGATGGGAGACTTAGATTTCCTGCTGTTTGACTTGCTGATCAGCTTTGGTTTGCAAACTCCTAAAAGTGAAAGAAATGGTTAATTATCGATACATAGTAATTGCTCTCAACTTTCAGACTTACCAAAAATGCTGATGGTTATATAGCTAATGCTGAGTGAAACAGGCGGAACGGAAACAGTACCAAGTACCATCCTCACAGTCTCCTTCCCCAGCAATTTAGAGAGAAGCGGGTAGGAGCTAACACACCACCCCAAGGAAACAGTATTTAAAGGGAAAGTAACTGCAGAATGGAAGCCCCTGCCTGGCTCTGCTTGGTAAATCCTGGCGGCCCTTGGGCTTCTCCAGGCTGTTGAGCTGGTAACCTGATCAGTAATTCGCAGGGGTGGGAAGCCCAGACTGGGCTCCAGGGCGTAACGTTAGAGACCTCAGGAGAGATTAGAGCCCGGGTCACAGAAAAAGGGACAGAAGGCAACTTCTACCCTCTGACTACCTGGACAGAGGAGGAATGCAACCCCTGGAGGGTGAAGAGAGCAGCACAGAGAACGGGGGCAGGTGCTTCACACGCTGGAGGCAAAGCTCAGAACACACAAAGCCAGGTCAGAAAAGAAGTTAACAGGTAACCAAAAAGAACTGAGAAAAAGGTGTAGGAAACAAAATACAGCAAGGATCAGGACAGATATGCCAAAAAGGGAATTATTAGGGCAAAGGGAAAACCTGACAGTAGAGCACCAGAAAGAGGTCACAGTGACTCAGAAAGGAACTGACGTGCGGGGACAAAGACTTCAGCAAAAAGGTAATTGTGTTTCTGAAGCGGAGGCCCCAAAATCAGAGTTAAGAGAACGTCTGG
This sequence comes from Camelus ferus, assembly GCF_009834535.1. Lineage (NCBI taxonomy): Eukaryota > Metazoa > Chordata > Mammalia > Artiodactyla > Camelidae > Camelus > Camelus ferus. The sequence goes on along the minus strand of NC_045711.1, from coordinate 17,694,425 downwards.
TAGGACATCTCCCTGAGCGCAGTGTCAGCGCCCGCCTGTGACAGGGAACCTGGTGTCTCAGGATATGGGCAGAGCCTTCTAGTGAGAAAAGCCAGGTGTGAGAACCCTGCCACAAAGAAATGCCGTAAGATTACACAAACGGCTGTGATCGTGTAAGTCACCTGTACTGTCACTGTAACACACACACACACGCCTAAAAGCAGTAAAAATCAGTGGAAGAGAATGGCTCACTTTTTAGACCAGGAAGTAAATTCACACTGTCCTAAAATCCATACATATAGGTAACAAGCCTCTAGTCTCTCTAAATCTTGTTGTTGGGAGGGTGTGGCTCAACGGTAGAGCACGCGGTCCTGGTTCAATCCCCAGCACCTCCATTCCCCTCCCCCACAAAAAAACCTTTTTAAAAGGGGGAATGCTTTAATATTTTTAACCTCAGTGAGATCTTTGTATCACTGACCATAACAGGAAATAATGAAATGTATCTGACCTCTATAGATAATCAACAGAGTGCAGCTTCTCAAAAGATTAAGAAAAGATTACATATAAAGCTTAGAGTCATGGTGGTGTGGCCTGCTTTTAATAGGGTACATAAAACGACCTCATTCCAACAAGCTGTCTGTTCATATAAGCAGGAACCCCAGCGTTCTAGAGGATCTGACCCGAAGGGTGTTTTTCCTTTTTTCTATGGCTTAAAATCCTTTTATACTGAGCTTGTCATTTTTACTACAGTAGTTGCCACTTTCACTCAGAAGCCAAACAGGAAGTTGCACTTGTACATGTGTGCATACAGGTAAGGACTAGATGCAAACAAAAGAACTGGTGTGCTGGGGGGTGACGTTCTGGGTAAGAATTTTCATCCCTTTTAATTTCACATAACTAACGTGTCTGACTCCAGTTACTTGAAACCTTCCATGACTCTGAGCACATAAATGACATGGCTCAGTGATACCTCAGAGCTTGGGCTATAAATTGGCTTTTTCTTAGGAGACAGGGCAGAAGAGCATGAAAACGAAGACTTCACCTGAGTGAGGTGACAGGTCCCCTTCCTCCCTCCGGGCCTCACCACCGGTCACAACCGGGGTGCTGGCCCCACCAGGCACGATGCCCACGGGCTGGGACATGACGACCCCGTGATCCTCAACTTTGTCGTCAAAGCTCCCCATGAGCGCCTTCCGGATGATGTCCTCCAGCCCGAGGTTGCTGGCGGGGTCCGCAAAGGAGTGGCCCCGGGAGCTCACCGCGCCTGCAAGAGACCAGCCGGCCTGTTCCCGAGGGCGGCTCGGGGAAACTTAATCTCTCTCTGCTGATCAGTCTCCCACCTGTGTCTCTTCCCCTCAGCTCCCTGGTGTCCACACTGTGCTTCAGTGGTTTTCATTCTGTTGGTTCGTTTACCTTTTCAACAAGTATTTTACCTCCGTTCACTCTTCACTGCTAGTGACGGAGCAGGTCCCCCCCCCCCCCCCCCCAGCCAGTGCTCACTTCCTGTTTGTCGGACTGACTCCTGGCAGGCAGTGTCTTGAATCTTACCTGAGGTGGTGACTGCGGGCAGATTAAAGATCTCGGTTCCTGGCTGAGCAGCTGCTGTATTTAAACAAACATTCACGTTAACTAAGATGTAATAATCACATACATCGAAAGAGATAGTCTCAAAAAAAAACTTACAATAAAATTAACCTCATTTTCCACCATCTCAACTTTATCTTCACCTTAACGGGTGAAAATAGAGTTTTTTTTTTAAGGGAAATCAACTAATAAAAAATCACATGAGGTAGGGAAATCAGAACGGGAGTGATCCAGCCTTGGAGGGAAAGGAGCTTTGTGGTGCTGGAGAAACACCTAGGAACAAGCTGCCCTCAGAAGAGGGTCCCAGGAGGACCCTGGGAATAATCCTGACTTGTGATGAGAACAGGCAGAGAGAGAGGCCTCTGAACAGCACAAAAACGACCACGGGTCCCTGAAAACTGTTCTCATGTTCCTGGGAGGAGACAGTCTGCCTGCTGGTTCCTTTCATTCCTGCTAACTGTGCCATGTGTAACCTGGGTGCTACCGATAAAGCACTGTGCCAGGGACAGGAGGACCTGGGGGACACAACCAGTGTCCCCAGCTTGATGCTGCGAGCTGGAATGAGAAAGAATACGGGAAGGAAGTGGTGGCTAAGCGGACGGTGACCAGAGCAGAGCACGCAGCTGGGGGGAGGCCCCGGGAGAGAGGCTCTGCCCTGGAGGATGGTGTCCGTGAAGACGGCCAGGGCCGGGCGCAGAAGCAGACTCTCCGGCAGGGAAGGCCGCCGGGAGGCTCAGGAAGAACCACGCGGTGGGGACCACGGTACACGCTCATGGAAACGCGGTAAAGAAACAACCTGAACCAGCCTTGCCGTCACCACCAAAGCGGGTGGGATAGGATTCACTCACTTCACAAATACTGAGTGACAATTAGAATAAAATCACCTTACTGATCAAAAATGGTCAGATGAAGGCAATTTCCCACAGCGCAGCTGGCGACGAAACTAGGGCACTGTAAACGCCCTGGCTCCCTACGTTCCCGCAGGGCTGCGACCCCCGCCCTGAGCAAGCCCTCCAGGTGACCGCCGCGCCGCGTACGGAGGTCCCAGGGCCCTCGGTTCAAAGCAGATGGCAGCCGTGGGGGAGAACGTGGGTTCACTCGGCGGAGGGAAGACGGGGGTTCAGAGGTTCTGGGGCTGCTGGGAAGGGGCGGTAGGAGGCGGAGGTGCCACCCGGGAGCAAGCCCAGGGACAGGGCTCCCGAGGGGCGGAGGGACCGCCAACGGAGCCACCCGCGGTCGACAGCGAGGAAGCTGTGCGCACAGCCAGGGCAAGCGCTCGTTTCTAGACTTCTAAGGAGCCAGTAAGACACTGAGGAAGAAACAAGGCCTGCGAAGGTCTCTAGGCAGAGCTTGGCAGAAAAAGCTGAACTCCAGACAGAAGTCTGGGAGTCTCCAGCACACACGCTGAGCCCCAGAGTGGAGGAGACAACAGGGAAAACGGACGTCCCAGAAAAGAGCCAGGGAGGCAGGACTGAGCTGCTCAGGAGACAGAACAGCCACAGAAGTGGGGGGGGGGGGGGGAAGAGGAGAAAGCAGGGCCTGGAGGGTGAGGAGAGTTTCTGTAAGAGGGACAGGGTTCACAGCCGCGGGGATGGCGCGAATGGAGATGGAGGCGCCGAGAGAAGCTGCCGAGGGCCTAGATCCCCAGGTCTGCTTCCTGGGGGGAGCCCAGCATGCCTGGGGCCCCACGAGCCGCTGGTCCCTCAATACTGTTCCTTAAGTGTCCTTTTCCACAATCAGAGTTCTTGTAATTAAAAAAATCCCGGATGAAACAAGTTTTGTTAGCACTTACGAAGGCATTAATAAGGTTTACCTCTGTTAGTCAGACCCTTGTTTCATTCTACACTTTCAGAGAGTAGGGGACCCAACACAGCACCTGCTCAGGAATGACTGAGCCGATGGAAGACCGAGCTGCCTAAAGACAATGGAGAACGTTAGGCGAGAGGAGAAAACTGTACAAGCGGCTGCTTCAGGTCATACGTGGCACTTTTCTCGTCAAGGAGGATTTTTTATGGCGAGACAGACCAGAGGGCGTGTACGCCCCGCACAAAAGTGAGACCTTAACAACCCCGTGCGCCTCGATGCTTCCTCCCTGGGTTCAGAGAGAATCTCAGTGTCACCACGTGTCTGTTGGTGAAACCGAGAAGCTGCTGGTAACAGATGAAACCACTGAACACGAGACAGAAAAAAGTCCCGGTAATGTTTTTAAAAAGAAGAAGAAAGGGTCTGCAAGCCTGATGGCAGCTCAGAGCGCGCTGGTGTTTAAAAGGAGCATCCAGCAGCCGAGAGCTGGGATGGGGACACTGACACGTGACACTGGGCTCCTCCTTTTCCCCTGGGTCCTTCAGCCTTCGTGTGTCACCACGTGTCACAGATCCAAACACACATCCACACGGCGTTTTATAGCTGGCAGACTTAGGAGTCCTTTCTGCTGCAGAAGCAAGCAGACTGTGGGACACCCAGGTCCCTGCAGGGCATCCCGCAAAGCCTCTGGCTCCCGGACAGACCGCAGGAAGCCTGGGTGACGGGGGCGGGGAGGCAGGGGAGAGCGAGCTGAAAACAGCACAAGGAAGGGTCCAGGGAGCGCGTGCAAGTCCAGCCTCGGGAAGGGCGTGGTGCCGGAGCCCCTGGCTGTGCCCCAGCGCCGACAGCAGGACCCGGAAGGCGCGGGCTGCGCAGCTGGAAGCCCTGCGTCGGAAGCCCCACCCCACGACCCACTAGGTGAGTGACTGGCAGCTGCTGTCCTCAAACCGCCGCTCCAAGTCTCTGTTTCCTCATCAGCAACAGAGGTATGCGGGTCATTGTGAGGCTAAACCTTCCGTCCAGACTTAGAACGGTGCCTGGTGCGGGGCCAGGGCCACAGATATGACTGCCCATGCCAGTCTGCCCTGGACGGCGGGCTGAGATCCAGAGAGACCCCGACAGGGTGGGGGCACCAGCGAGCACAGGCCGCCCTGGCCCTCGCCCGGAGGGGCCCACGGGAGAGCCGACACCCGGTGCTCGGGCTGCCAGAAAACCCTGCTGCGGCCTTGGACTCCCTCGCCGTGATGAGTTTGGGATAGATCATACCGCGCTACTCAGAGAGGCTACGCCAAATAAAACGACTTCAGTGGAGAACAAGTGGGGGTAGGGGTGCCCAGAAGCAGGCCACCTGATGAACGGCTGGTGGGTGGGGGTTTGTAGAGAGAGGCAGGCTCGAAAGGCACGCCTGGTCTTCAGGGAGCCAAGAAAGCCTGCCAGACGGACGAAGACCAGTGCGTGAACACTGCGGAGAGCCGGCCCAGCCCCACAGAGGAAGACGGTCCCGCCGAGCCAGCACTCACTCGGGGACAAGACGGGCAGCTCCGGAAGGCTGCGAGGGCTCGGCCTACCGGGAAGTCCCGTGTGCCGGGGACGTCGGGGCAGGAACTCTGCGGCCAGACGCCGAGAAGAGCCTTCAAACCCGGAGACCGCCTGGGAGGCAGCCTGGGGACAGCACCACTAATGCGTGTTTACGGGCGGCTCACGAAAGAAGTCCCACTTACCCATATCAGAGTCACCTCCACCAGAGGAGTTCAACTTACGAAAAATCTCCTGCTTCTTTGATTTAACCATGGGTGACGTGTTTTCGAGCTTGGTGAAGAATGAAGGCAAATAGCTGATACTCCCCGGGGAGCGGGAATCGTTCCTGTCGGAACAGGAATGCGCGTTACCACCATGCTGTCTGGCCAGTGCTCGCGACAGTCCCCGAGCGGCCGGGAACGCGACCCCATCCCATCCCCAGCTTATGTCTGCGCTCACAGAGCTAAGGAGCAGCGTGTGACTGTAAGCCAGTCAGTGCGTCACGTAGAAGGACACGGCCAAACACTTTAGCAGCCAAGGTGGAGCAACGCACTCCATCTTCCCAGGCGGGAAGGGCGATTCCCCAACAGAGAAGCAGCGAGCAGCGTGGGGAGGGGCCGGGGAAGCTCGGGCAGCTCCCCGGGCCCTTGCAGCCTGCGCCACAGCGTGAACGCTGGCTTTTTACGGTTGCTGCGTTAAGTGGGAACTATTTCACTAACAGCGTTACTTTGACTAATAGCACAACTGTTTGCTACTTGCCTATGAAGAAGCAAAGCACTCACACCTACGCCATCAACAGTCAGCCCTGAACAGAGTAGCTGCCACGTAGAAATAAAACTGCCTATTGGTCAGAATCGTTTCAGGCCACCTGCCCAATGAGCTGAGTTTCATGTCAAGGGTTTCATATTTCATTGGTACCTTCCAACACTAACATACTTGAAAAAACAAGTTTTCGCTAACGGCTCAAGACCACCCAGGGTCCAGCCAGAGCCAGACGGTAACGGAGAGCAGAGGGAAGGGCGCTCACAGCCGAACCTGGCCACGGGGACTCGTGCGTCGTGCAAACACGAAGACACAGCCCGCATCCCAGACAGACAGAGGAGGCAGCAGGAATGTAAGGCACAGTCCCCGTTCTCAGAAAGCTCACAAACTTGGGGGAACCCTGTAAATGTGTAATTACATTTAACGTCATCCCCTTTCCAAAAATGGTTTCTTCCTCGTTTCACTGCAGGCACCAATACCTATTTGGTTGCCTATGAATCGAACAGTAAGTGAACCACTCTCCACAAGCTGCAGGAGACACACCAACTGCCTCAAGGAGGGAGACAGACCTTGGCCTAAAGCCGGACTCTCCCTCCCGCTGCCTCCGATCACAGCGGGGCCTGGAGTCACCCCCGAGCAGCAGTGACGGTGCAGGAAGTGGGGTGAGTGGGCCTGGCCACACCCGGACACAGTGCTTGACTCCACTGGAGGTGTGGGCAGAGCACTAGGCAGCGGGCCGGGCAGGGGCCAAATCAAAGGTGTCTAAACCAAGCGGGACAAAGCCTGGTTCCCAGGGCAAGCAGCTTCAGGGCCAGAAACCGGTAGGAGAAAGCATGTGAGGCAGCCCGGCCGCAGCGCCCACTCGCCGTGCAGAGCCGCTCAGGTGCCGGTTCAGCAACCACACGGACGAAGGTTTTAAAGAAAAAAAAAAGATCTAGGACTTGATTTCAAGAAGAATGGTGAACAGTTACTTCCTATAACCTACGTAAATAGGGTATGTTACAGGTTTTTCATTAAAATCCACAGCAATAGATCACTAGGGAAACAGACAAAATGAGCCTCCTGATCCACGACGTCAGCACGGGAAAGCGGGGCGCTCACCTCTGCTCGGCGGGCTCAGGCCCCCGCGGGGCCAGCAGCAGCACTCCCTCCTGCTTCTCGTGCACGGCCGGGCCCTGCGGCGGGGAGATGGGCTCGTAGGGATCCGAAGAGATGTGACTCCTCTCTGGGGACTTCCCAGGCCTGAGGCTGGAACACAGAAAACATGAGACCGCATCCCTAGGGCTCCCCACGGCCAACCCCAAACAGAAACCAATTAACTCATCACTTAGTCGGCCACGTGTATCGGAGCAAAGCCACCTCAGACACTCCCCAGCCCCTGGTATCAAAAAAAAGGTCTGTTGCTGTGGCTTTGTCCACGCCTGCCTGCAGACTGGGGAGTCGCATGGCAAACGCTGCCAGGGACAGGCCCAGCCCACAGAAGGTGGCCAGCCCTCCCCTGGGCCACCTACTCCAGGAAGCCCTCGAGGGTTTTCCTGCTGATTTTGAGCGAGGACCGACCCAGGTATTTCCCCAGTAAGTTAGGAGATAAAGGACCTGAGGACCAAACGGAAACCTGTCAGGTGTCAGGTGACCTGCTTTTATTACTATCACAGTTCAGTATAACTACACATACTATGTGTCATTTGCTCCCCAGTAAGCCCCATCCAGTTCTCAGGGGGCCATTTTTCCTTTAGTTCTTTGGTGGTTCCCGCAAACTGACCTGAATAATCCATCTCACACCTTTCTTGATTTCTCGAACTTGAAGCCAGACCGTCAGTTCCCTCCGTGGACGAGGGAAACTGCCTGCCTTCTCCATGTTGTTGCGTGCTTTATTTTAACCTCTCGTTTGTCCACACGGCATCCTCAGCCATTTTCATGGGATTTCTGTTCTAGAACTCTAGGAAAGTGCCTCTGTGTTTTGTTCACAGATTGAAAAGTCAGTTGATGGTGTCTGAACACCACTATTGATTGTGTGAACATTTTAAACTATAAAACCAGGTAATATGACTAAAACCAGTGAAAGCAATGTAGCATTCCTCACTGAGATGCACAGGTGCGGCGGTGCAGAAACTACAAGTGAAAAAGTCCGACGGACTTTCTTTGCATCAGTGCCATCGGTCGCTCAGAACCTCCGGCCTGTGCTTCGACGGCTCGGCCGCACAGCCAGCTCTCTCTCCGCCTCCGGTAACTGGGCTCTTTGTTTTTGCTGGTAAAAGACAATGTGTTTTCATCTCATCCTTAAGATCATCCAGCTTCCTGAAATTATGATGGCCGAGATTCGCTTCAAAATAATCCAGTTTGAGGGTGGGGCGAAGGGGCTACAAAGAAACAGAACTGGCCCCGAGCTGATGAGACCGGGCTGCAGCCGGGCTCTGGTGTGTTTGCAAAATCCCACAATAAAGTTTTATGTTTTCTCCCTCAGATGAGCACCATTCGGCTTCTTAAACTCACTGTTCTTACTTCTTTATGTTCTTTGCTAACTGAGGGGCCGGTACGAGGCTGGAGAACCACCTCAGCTGCAAACGCCCCTTCCCGTGCTCTGAGTTAACGGCTTCACTGCCTGGTGCCTCCATCCACCGCAACCTCCACGTATTCACCAGTCTCTGACCTGCTGGTCCCCTATCTTGTTCTCAGCACTGTTTGCATTTTAGGAATGTCTGTGCTGCTCTGTCAGTTAACACATGCCAACAGTCAGGCTACCACCCTCAACAACCCTGCATTCAGCTTTTAAAAACCCAAGCACGGAGCACGAGGAAAGAGGATACACGCTTCCCCAGGCGGCCCTGCCGCACAAGGCCTGCTTCCTCTCTCCTGGCCTCGCTTTCGTGATTTAGTATCAGGTTCCTAAACATGCCAACGTTTTTATGATTCCCAAGAACCACACAAAGTGTCCCTATGCCACCACCAAACGCCAGTCTCCAAAACCGTCTCTGCAAACTCACAACAGGGGGGCGGTCAGGTTTTCCATGCGTTCTAGGACATGGCACCAGCTGCCCAGACCGTGGACATCCCACGAATAATGTGCAAAGGAAAACCCTCACTGACACCGTCCAGGGAGGAGTGGTAAAGAAACTCAGATATAAGAAACGGCTTGAAATACAGACCATACCTGCCCCTCGACTTGTCCACGAGGTTCTCTGGAGAGACCCGTGAACCTGGTCTTTGATGGTGAGCAGACTGGGACTGGGATTCCGGGCTGTAACGGTTTGACGCTTTAGTCCTCACAGGTGTCGACACCAGTGCAGACGGTGAGTTCTGGAATGTGGAGGTGGGGGGCTGCTGGGGAGGCTGCGAGGAAACTTGATTTCTAGCAAAATCTTGTGTGATAATTTGCTGTGAATAAGAAAAGAAGGAAATGGTTAAATCCACCGAGTAGCTGCAGAAAAAGTACACCATACAAAGTCTGGACATCCCTGTTGTGACTGCGTGATACGTGCCTTCTGCACGACCCGAAACAGAGACAAGCGCGGGGAGACACTCACGCAGATGTGGTCGGCGAGTGTGATGAGTCGGTGTGTCCGGGGCACCTGCCCCACCCCCTCGGCCTGGGAAGACGGGGGCGGCTGCTGCGGGGACGGCGATCCCTGCTGCGGGCGGTAGTGGTGTGATGGTCCTTCGTACTGTCTGGTGGCCTCGCCTAACGCAGGACAGACAGACAAGACATCTTACTCCAGGAGGGCCCTGCCTCCTGCTCATCAGCAAAGATTAAACATAATTCATCTCTTAATTTTGAGGAAAAAATATGTATTCACTGACAAAAACCAGAAGGCTAACACAGAATAAAGTGTGAGAGAACGGGCGTGCACACACAACCCCTGTCTGCTGCTTGCTGCACCACTGAAACACACACAGACATAATCAACAGTGGTTTAAAGCCAGTTTCCATTTCTGCAGTTTTAAACGTTTCTGGACTCATACAAGTTTCCTCTCAAACAAAGCAGCGATTTCCATACACGGTCTGGACACACAGCGAGGGCGGAGGCGGGGACACCCACCTTCCGGCTGGCTGGCCCTCCCCCGCTCGGGCGGGCAGCCCGGCAGCCCCTCGGGCGGCGGCGCGGGGGAGCTGGCCGGGCTTATCACCTCGATGGCGTCGCTCGGGGCTTCATACCGGTGAGAAGACACTTTAAGAGAAGAAAGAATCTTATTTTAAAACTAATTCTATGAAAAGCTTTAAAAGTCTGAGCTCTTCAAACCTATCTGCTTCTCTTCATTTCTTATTCCGAGAAGCGTCCGGTGGCACCTGGGGTGGAGGACAACAGACAGCTCAGGGAATGTGTCGGGGGCCGGCCAGCGCCACCTCGGGGCTCCCGCGCTGGGCGCCGGGGCGCGCGGAGCGAATGCACTTCCCTGGGCTCTGAGACCTTTAGGTGAGGCGGAATAGAAACAGGTTTGCAACGTTCTCCTGGGAGCTGGAAAAGAAAAGCACCAGGAAACACTCCTCAAAAGAGGCCAAACACCCAGGAGCGTAGGTCAACAGTCTGTTGTCTCCAGTCACTTCAGCCCTGTGCGCAGCCAGCTCCTCCTCAGCGCGGGGACTTGGAAGCTGCGGGTGAAGTAACATCACGTAACGATGCTCTCAGAGCACCAAGGACTGCAGACAGAGCTCCCCGAGCCAGTCAGTGCCTGGCACGCTGTGAGGAGAAGCACGAGTGGGGGGCGGTGTGAAGGGGGGCAGGCTGACCGATGGGCCGGCCCAAGGAGACTGAGGGTCCGCGGTGGGCGTCCCGGCCGCCTCTCAGTCCCGCCGCAGCCTCAGGGCGGAGACGGGAGAGGCAGGTGCGGCCTCCTGCTCAGGAGTCCTGTGATGTCCGAGTGTTCCCCGCAGCACAGGGACACTGGCCAGGCAGCGGGTGCGACCAGTGGACGCTCCCATGCACAAGGCAGGCATGAACCCTGCCAGCGCCCGCCGCCCGCCCTCCGATAGCCAGCAGAACAGCCCTCTCTCCTCCCGCCCTCGGGTCTCCCGGGAGCTGCAGCCGCCTGGGTCTAGTCCTGACAGCCGGGCTGGGGACTGTCTTCGGTGAACAAGCACTTCACGCTCCTCGGTGAACAGTGCTCCGCGCTGCCCGTGCACCAACCCCGAGCTCATCCACAGAGGGCCTGGCTCCAGTGCACCCTCAGGGGATGCGGGGAGGGGAGGCCCTGGAGAGAAAAACGGGGAGCCACAGTGGGTCCCGGGGAGAGCCGGGGGCTTCCCACAGGAACCAACTCAGGGATGCAGGAGAAGCGCGCTCAGAAAGCGAGCAGCTGGAGGGCAGGCGGGCTCTGCTCTCCCACCTACCGCGACGCCAGGGGAAGGGCAGTGCCGCCCGGCGATGGGGCTTCAGTGGGCTGGGGCGGGGGTCCCGTGTGGCTGGGACCACCGACCAGGAGGCCTGTCCATGTAACTGTGCGGCTTCCTCCTCCAGCCATTTTCTGCACGGACAACACCTATTTTGCCGATTCTCATCACCCCAGGCTAAAGGACATTTTCCACTGACACAGCAGGCCACCAGAAGCCTCAGCAGTGGGCATCTACCCAGACAGACACCCTCAGGCGCAGAAGCAGACAGGGCCACGCATCTCACGTGGGCGCACAGAAACCATTTTTCTCTTTGTCTCCGACTCAGTTCCATTAGCTGAACCCAGGGAGACGCCTAGGCGCAGCTAAGTCACTCCAGGTGCTGATAGGTGCTTGTTTACGTATCTGCCTGTAGCTTCAAGAATGCGATACAGAATAGGTCAAAATAAGTTTAAAGTAACTTTTTTAGCATTTTACTGTAGATCTGTGAACTCTTACACTTCAAGGTAGACGTCAAATGACTAACCAGACTTGATCAAAATCCAGCTGCCAGAACGGCGCAACGTGAACACCGATTACCGATGATAGTGATCGCCAACGAGGCGGGGTCACTTTTAGAAATTCTCTATCTTAGAAAAAAAGACGTAAACAGCTCTGGGGGCCTAAATACTGAAGCACACCCTAGAAAGCATTTGAGATGTGGCCTCAGGAGCACAGAGCCTGGTGACACCTGTCACCCTCCTGCTGCCTGTCTCCTTTCCACCCTGAGCTCCATGAAGGGCGAGGTTTTCTCATGGAAAACACTTCAGCTGCTGTACTTCAGAGACTCTGATACTTAAATAACCAGAACAGCAGAAGAGCCGGTTTTGCACCATCAACCCAAAAGCCTTCGCACTCCATTCACTGCCCAGACGTTTACACCAGCTGTGGCGCGTGCCCTAGGAGATCAAGTCATCCCGAACTGGGGACCGCAGGCGTGCCCGGCGGCGATACATACAGCTGCCGGAAGAGTCTGAGCTCTGGGGGCCGCGTTCCCTGCCGTCCTTGTCCGAGGCGATCTGCCGGGTGATGATCACGTCTATGAAGTTGGCTGCGGTAATGGTGGTCTTTCCTCGGGTCCTGAGCTCCTCCTCGTATCGGGACTTGGGAGGAGGCCCCTTCTCCTTCCCAGCCTCAGGGTGAACCACCGCAGGGTGAGGCTGGGGCCTGCCACCCGGCGGGGGAGCGGAGGCGCACGCACACTGCCCGGCTCGCTTCTCCGCCTCCGTGCCCTTCTCTAGCTGCTGCTCACTGACTGCGGCTGACCTGCTGCGCAAAGTTTCTTCCAACCTGGCGGCTTCGTGCTTACTCTCTTTCGTTTTGGACACGTCCATCTGGGGGGCAGAAGCTGCGGCGTCCACCAGGGCAGCCAGGGCGTCCGCAGCCGTGTTGTAACGCGAGGCCGGCAGGCCCTGGCTGATGGAAGGGCCCCCGGCAGGCAGCGGCCTGAAAACAAAACCAAACCACAGCCCGTGAAGGGGGTGCCGCGGGGTGTGCAGCAAAGCAGAGCGAGAGCGGGGCAGGAGGAAAAGGCGCGGCCTGCATGTCAAGGAACGCACGTGTGAGACGGGGCTCTGCGTCCAGATGCACGGACACTTACATGATTCGCAGCTGAGCGCTCGGGTCCAAAGGTGTGATCACACTGGTTCCGTTGGTTCCCTGGAAGACGCTGGGTCTCTGCTGCAACACGGGCTCCTGAGCTCTGACCGAAGGGGACGGGGAGCGGACGTAGCCGTGGCTGCCGGGTCGGCCGGGCTGCTCGGAGCCTGCGGGGCCGAAGGAGAAAGAGAGACGGGCCGTGAGGAAGAGGCTGGGGACCGCAGCACCGGGGGCCGTTCGCCTCCTGATGCTCCTAGACAGAAAAAAGGAAGCCGAGGCCAAGAACCCTGATACCCCACTTTCAGGCCCCCAGAGGAGTGCGTCCCACGAGGGTGTCTCCACAGAGACGAGGTGAAGCCACGCTCGTGGCAAACTTGAAACAGACACCAGCTGTCATTTACTGTTATTTCCATCTCTGTGACAAGTTTCTACCTTGATTCCGAAGAGAAATAAAGATAATGCCAACGATGAAGTCCTGACCCAGATCAGGTTATGTCCACCTCTCTTGTTTTCCCTCAGACTCTGGTGTGTGTGTGTATCGTTTCCAAAAGGAAGTTCAGAACAACCTTTAGGGGTCAGGACGAACGAGGCACCTCGCTGCCCGGGGCCTGGGCGCCCCCTGCCCGCGGGCTCACCTCCGACGCATCCTCCCCAGGAGCTCGGCCCCGCCAACTCCGCGGCTTCGGCATCTGAGCCACAGCTCCTCCGTGACAAAGCCACAGCCCGGACCTGCTCAAAGCTCCTTCTGTCCGACGATCTCAGATCCCGTGTGGAACCACTGTCCCCTCCACCTCCTGACTGTGACTTGACGTCCCCGGGAGCAGCAGTCCCAGCACACACTCCCTCACAGAGCAGGGCTGGCCGGCACCGCCCGAGCCCCCGGCCTACACCGGTCCACACGGGCACTTTTCCCGCGCACACACCCCGGTAGGCGGGGCTGCCGTGTAAGTTCTCGTGTCTGTGAGGCGGCGGTCCGCGTTCACGCGGCCACTGACGGGGCATGGGTCTCCGCGGACACCTCCACACAGACCAACCGCTCAAGTGTCCGACGGAGAAGAATAGCATTTATCGTCTTAGATGTGCATGCTATTCATCGGTGGGATCACAAGCACCTTTACAGATAGAAAAGCGGTGTACAGCCTGCGCTTGGCTTTCTTCAACTGTGTCAATCTCCAGGGTTGTATGCAGCCAACATACAGCCAGCACTGGGTGCTGCCTCACTGTTTGTTGAAGCACCTCCTGTGCTCAGACACGAGTGATTTCATCACAGATCCAGAGGGCAGGTCACATCGAAGTGCCTTTAGGCTCTGCAACCACCAGGTCAGCTACAACAAAGCCCCAAGGACGGTGTGGCGGTCACGTGTGATGACCGGCCCTGGGCCCCTCCCTCCGGTGCCACACTTCAGTTCAGAGGGTGTGTCTCCTGTGACCAGGGGGAAGGTCACCCTCCGGTTCTGCGCTGCCTCTGGCCCCCTTTGCCTCCATCTTGTCCTGCCCTCCCAGAAACACCTCAGGCCCGGCCTGCTCCGCCCTGCACCGTCCAATCCCCACTCCCGCAGACTCGCTCACACCGGCACGCTCTGCCCTCCCTCCTAAATGCCAGATCCGTGTCTGCCTGACAACACAGACGTGACAAGTGGTCTGATCTCACTGAGAGACAGTTACACCGCGGATAAGAACAAATGTTCCAGAGGTGTGTGGACCAGCTGCATCCAAGGTAAAAACCGTGACCCGTCTGCGCCCACTCGTCTCGCCCCTCCCCGCCTCGTGACTGCCGAGTCCCTCGGGCATCCCAGCCGCCGTGTCCCAGCAGCAACTTCCTGGCCGCTCCCAGTGTCCACACAGCTCAGGCCGCCGCCGAGACCCAGAGGGTGTGTCAGAGGATGCAGTGACGGTCCTGTGGTCCTCGCGGCACGGACCACGCCACCTGCTGGGTCCTCACCGCTTCACGCCACTGCCATGCAAGTGCCCTGTCCCCACAGCACCTGCCTCCTGCACCGAGCCGTGACTCTGAACGTCACGACCTTCCAACCCTCCTTCCCCGCCTCCCCACGCAGCTGGGAGCCTCCGCCGGCTGCGTCAGGCTGCAGGAGCTCAGGTCCCGGCCGCGCCCGCGCCCCAGCCCCGCACCCACCTGGCCGCAGGTACAGGTCCGAGGGGGCCGCGGCCAGGCGCTCCCGCTCCTTCTCCCGCTCGGCGCTTGCCGCCGCAGCAAGGTGTGTCGAGTGTCCTGTAAAACACAGGCCTGCGACTTGAGGACAGAACGTCCACTGGCAGGTCCAGCAAACAATTTTTTAATTCTTAAGGGACTGAAAGTTTTTCAGCAAGTTCCACATTTGAGGTGAAGGAGGTCTGCTGTATTTAGAGTCTCAGGTGGTAAGCAGAGACAACACAAACTCCAGGGAATTTCTGGAGCACCTAGGGACAGACGGCACGCAGGAATGACTACTGAATACTCAAGAAAATGTGCAGACCGAATGGGGAAAAAGTACCCTCAAAGGCTGTTCTGTGAACGCACGTGTGTGACCGCAGGCTCTCACCTGGAGACAGGGATGCCGAGTTGTACGGCCTGGGGGGGAAGGTGATCTGGGTGCCGGGGATGTACGTGATTCTGTCCATGGGAGGCGTAGTTGTTCCCCCTGGATGAGGCACTAAAATTGCTGGAGGCATGTTGGTCAGGTCAATGATTCCTGGTCCAAAGAAATACAGCACGGTTGTGTCAGGTTCGAGCGTCAGTCTACGGATGCAGAGCTGCGCGTGCCTTTCATTCTGCTTCTCTCTAAAACCCAGTGATGACTTGCAGAGAGTGTAAACCAAGCTGTTTAAGGGCATCACGGCTCTGTAAGAGCTTCTGTAATCTAGAGAAGGGCACAAAATGCTGTGCCCACACCAGCAGCCTAGCGCAGGGACAGACCGAAGGGGGGGGCCGACTGGTAAAACTGTGATTTCAGACCTGAGCACGCTCATCTGGGTCCCTCACAGACAGAAGGGATGGTCCCCTTCTCCACCCCTCGCTCCTTCCCCAGGCTCCACCTGAGCTGTGCAGACACACACCCCTGGCGGCCGGGTACGGGAGGCTCAGCTGCTGCTCCCGCGGGGAGAGCCCTCTGGCCACGTCGGGGCGCAGGTTCACTTGCATCTGCTGCGAGGTGATGTAGTCGTTCAGGATGGTCTGCCTCGTGTTCTCCATCGCATACAGCTGGTACTGGCTCGGGTAGCCGGGAGTGGGCGACAGCTGTCTCTGAAACAGGTACGCGGCAGCTGCTGGGGGAAAGGAGAGAGAACTGCCCTTAGCTTGGTCTGGGGGGGACTCCTCTGCCCAACATCACCCGCAGAGTCTGGAATAAGCACCTGCTGAGCTCATGTGTGGGGTCAGTTCTGCTTAGACCCGACACATCAGTGTTATGACAGGACCACTGATGTCAGGTGCCATGGACGGCGGTGGACACGCTGGACAGAGTGGGAGCACTCAGCTTTTTACCACCAGAACAGGAGCTAAAACAATTCTCAAGTAGTTCCACTTTCAATCTTTGCCCTGTAACTATTAGATTTCCCACCTGAAGTCTCCAAGAGCTGTGTCTGAAATTAAAATTGTGTTTTGTAGCGTTGATCATCTCCCACAACTAAGGGGAAATACACGTGGAAATACTTTGTAACGAACAGTCTTCACCCTTCTGATGAGTGCACGTGCTCAGGGCAGAGACTAGCCTGTGAAGGGCCGGGCGCTAAGTATTTTCAGCTTTGGTCATGTAAAGGAATGGATGGGGCTGCATTCTGATAGAACTTCATTTGCACAGACAGGCAGCAGCAGGGCTTGGCCCCCAGGCTGCAGTTCGGCACCTCTGGGTTGGCACAGGACCCAGATGCCAGGAAGGGTGGGGGTGGGAAGAGGCAGGAGCTAACACACACTGTGAGCTTACACAGCGCGGTATGTCAACGACAGCTCAACAAAACTGGAAGGAGAAAAAGCAGAGGGTGACGCCTCTATTCTCAGGACACTCACACTCCAGCTCCAACTCAAAGTTGACAAACCAGTGAAACTGCTCTAAAGGACGGTGATAAATACTAAGTCAAAGTGCAAACATTCTGAGAGCGTGAGGGACATGTTCTCCCTCGAAGGACATGTGACGAGCTTTCTGGAGTGTCTGCTTCCCCTCGTCTGGGACTCCCAGCTAAGTGCCGGCTGACGGTGTGGGGCTTCCACCTCAGTCCTGGGAGATAGCCCCTGAAGAACCAGGGGTGTGTCTGAGACTCAGCGTTCCCAAGTGGCAGACAGCTTGACGGCGCTGACATCAAGACAGCCCAGCCAACCCACCAGCCCTGTGCCCAGTGCAGACCGCTCTCCTGGAAAGCTGCACGCGTCTCACCCGCCAAGGCCACCGTCAGTGGGGTCTGTTCAGAAGTTCCTTCCTGTACTTGCCGCTGTAATTATGTAACTTAGGGAAAGAGTCTGTAAATCAGAGAAGCAGCAAAAGGGTGGTCTCTCTAGAAGCTCGGCTGGCTGCTTTGGAAAGACTCAGTGCAACAGCTGAGTTAGGTATGGACTAGGTAACTTCAAAAGACTGGGGAAACGCTAGAAGGATGCTGTATTTAGATTGCTTTGAAGTGTCTTTAAATTCTAGCTTCACTTAAAAAATTGAACATGGAAATGAGTGACTGTCATTTGTACAAGACTGACAGTGGCCCTGACCGTACGGCAGAACACTGGTAAACGAGTGTCTGTGTTGTAAATTAAAACGCACAAGGTATGTCTGTGTCATTAAAAACCATTCTTCACGGAGGTGGGCACAGCTCAGCAGGAGTGTGGGCTTAGACGGCACGAGGGCCCGCGTTCAATCCCCAGTACTTCCATTAAAAAAAGTTCTTCACATTAACCTATTTTTCCAATCAGCTCAACCAGACGCTATCAGATAGGAGGGCTTTCCATCTATCTAGCATTTTTCTTTAGGGGTGCTGGTAATGTTCTGCTTCCTGACGTGGGTGCTGGTCCCACAGATGCCCAGCGTGTGAAGGCTCGCTGAGCTGGACGCTGACGACGCGCGCAGCTGTCTGCCTGCTGTACCCTCACAACAGCAAGTTGAGTAAGTCATGCAGGTGACTCGTTCCTTTGCCTTACGTTCTCACTCGGCACTGCGCTTACCAGGGTCCAGAGCACGGTGGAACGGCAGGGCTGGGTCCAGATGTGTGGGGAGGTGGCTGCGATACACCTCCCCGGGCGCGCCGGCCCTGTGGTGGGGCTCGAAGGGGCTGTGGCTGACCGCGGGGTCCACCCCCGGCACCGGGGACTTGGCGGCGATGCTCTCCCTCTGGGTGGGCGTCAGGGTGGATTTTCTCTCGTGACTGCTGGACTTGCTAGAAGAAATCGTAACTGGAAGAGAAAGGGCCACCACCACAAATTCTTACGCAAACTCGCTGCGTGTGACAGTGTTTATCTGTTTCTCAGGCATTCAAATACAGACCACATCCATGTAACAGCCGACCTTCTCCTTCCACTAACATTCAACACTCAACGTGCAAACGTGAGGAACTGGCGGAAGCCTCCGTGACTCGGAGACGGCCCGCTCTGGGATCCCAGCACCGGGCTTCACCACCGAACGTTCTCCAAGACTGAAAATGACACGCAGCACTCTCCTGTAACCCCCGACAGGGACGGGGCGGGATGCACCATCGGGGGCTCTGCTCAGCACGGGGGAGCCTGCTTTCCGCATGACCCAGTATCCTCAAGTCTCCGGACCCCTCACGTGCCGACCCCGCGCCCTCTCTGCCCGCCTTCCCCCCCTTGCTGTGTCCCGCTGCTCCCTGGCTCTGTCCTCCCTCAAAGATGCTCGTCACCACACCAGCATCAACCCCTCCCTGCTCTAGCCTCTCCGTTCTCCCTGACGTGACTCAGAGGTCAGGTCATCCACCCGCCCCCCCCCACTGCTTTAACAACTGCGGTAAAACACACAGAACACAGAATTTAGTCTCAGCCATTTCAAAGCGTACACTTCGTGACACACACACACAATGTTGTGGAGCCATCCCCACTGGCTAATTGTTAGTATTTTGATAGTATCAACTTCCCCACAATCAAACAAACCTTCCTGTCAAAACCGAGAGGTCACGCTGCTTCCTCACAGCACCTCACGCCGCAGCCTGCTCAAATGCGGAGCGCCCTGCCCTCTGCAGGGAGGTCCTTCTCCTCCAAAACCAGAGCCCGCAGGCCTGGGTTCCCCCTACCCCTGAGCGGGCGCTGCCTCCCCCTCCCTCTCCGCCCCAGAGTCCTGCCCAGGACCCCGCACAGAAGCCCCTGATA
This sequence comes from Camelus ferus, assembly GCF_009834535.1. Classification (NCBI taxonomy): domain Eukaryota; kingdom Metazoa; phylum Chordata; class Mammalia; order Artiodactyla; family Camelidae; genus Camelus; species Camelus ferus. The sequence goes on along the minus strand of NC_045711.1, from coordinate 17,675,520 downwards.
AGGACTGCAGTACAGTTTCAAATGATAAGTGGAAACATTTTTAAGGGCCTCAGATTATTTCCGGGACACCTGGTAAAAATCCACGCCCCTGTCCTCAGTGACATCCCCGCCGGCAGCACAAAGCTGGGGGAGGAGCAGGGTCACGGTGAGGATGGCAGCAACACCAGCAACCAGAGCGCACGCTGCCAAGTCCTTCCTGCACGCCAGCGCTGCCCTCCCACAGCCCTCCTCGCAACAGTCCAGCAAGGTGAGGCCGCCTATCATGCCGCCATTGCACGACGAGGAAGCCACAGCACGGGGAAGTGAAGCGACCTGTCCACGCCAGCGCAGTACCAAGAACCTTGGTTCAAGGCTCAGCAGCCTCGCTCCATGGCCTAACTCCACCGGCGCACCAGACTGCACCACGAGCCCGGGTCAAGACAGGCCTCCAGAAAACCCCACAGGACTGGATGAAAACCCTCTCCAAGCATTTCTTACTCTAGAGCATTTCTGGACTGCACCACACCCTGCACTTAATTAAAATACTAGGTACGTGGCCTACATTATGGCTCCTCTCAACCTGGGAGGTAGCCAGTCTTCCCCGCCCGAGGGGGTGTCAGGCACAGCCTGCACGCGTCACCTGCTGAGCTGACACTCAGACATATGCCGCCTGCGGAGGGGCGACGAGCATGGTGACAGGGGTCAGACAGGGACGGGGCGAGACGCACCATCGGGGGCTCTGCTCAGCATGGGGGAGCCTCTGGACACGGTGCTGGCGTAACTGCCGGGCGTGCGCCGTGCGCTGGCGTCCTCGTAAAGCCCCGGGCTCAGCTGCGCTTTGGGGGCCTCGTGCAGCGTGGACCGCAGGACCGAGGGGCCGGAGCTCACCACCGACGTGTGCCGGGAGCGCACGGGCTCCCCCGCCTTCATGTCCTCGTACTTGCCCCGCTCGGCTGCTTTCACGCTCTCTGGCATGATTTCCAGCGGAGGCATCCCACGCGGCAGCTTGCTAGGCCCCGTGATCAGGGACTTGACGTTGTGCTTGATGGCAGACGGACCCGAGCTGCTGTCAAACTTGATGGGGGTGCCCTAGGGGAGAGACAAGCGTCATGGTGGCCCAGGAAGGGCCACATCTGGCTCCCGGCGACCTCAGCCGGTGTGCGCCCAGCCTGTGCGACCCCACCCGCATGACGTGCTCCCACACTCCTACACGAGGAAGGCTAAGGAGAAAGCACACACACACCTACGCGTTTGTTCCACGAGCCCTGCCGTCTGAAGCACGACTTACAATCACTACGTCACACGTTGGAACCCCCCCCAGATGCCGGGGCGGGTACCTGGGAGATGGAGCCCTCGACGATGGGCCTGGTGCCCGGGACCCCCTCTGGGGTCTTCCGGCTCTCCGGAGCAGCCGCGTCCTGCCGCGGGATCTCATGCACCGAGCGCCCCATCTCTTTGATGGTGGTGATGCCGTCGTAAGGCTTCCCTTTGCTGATGGCGCCTTCGAACGCGCGAATGGGCGGGCTCTCCCGTTTAATCTGCTTGGGGTACTTAAGGCCGTCTTCAAAGCTCTCAGTGGTCGCTCTTGGTGTGCCTTCAAGAAAGGATTCCAGAAACACACTCATTAAAATAATGCCACCGAACTGGGCACTAAAAACTTCAGTCATTTCTGCCCTATGTAATTTACTGCAGTGCAAGAACTCAGTGCCCTGCCATCCTGCAGCTTCTAATCAGCTTCTCCTCGCAGCAGCCCCTCCGAGAAACACTCATCGGGCGTTATCTTTCCAGGGCTGCCCAAGAGTTAAGACACTGTTCACCAGTCACAGGATGGCTCTCACACAACGAAGGAGTCTCTGCAGTCAGAGATTAGGTAAGTGTCATCTTCAAATAGACACGTAGCTCAGAGAAGAAGAGTTACAGTCGGCACTCAAATATCTAGTATTTCAAAAGGGAAAATACCTTAAAAACAGGCTTCGTGCAGGGCAAATTCATGCCGAACCACGGTGCCCGTGAGGCAGCCGTGAAGGCAGGCGAGCGAGCGGAAGGCTTACCCTGCATTATGGACCCAGACAGCACAGTCCTCTCCTTGAGGTCCGCGTGAGGGCTCCCCCTGGGTAGCGCCCGGCATATCAGCCCTTCCAAACGAGAAAGCGGTCCAGGCGTTAGACACACGTGCAGGTCAGTTCACGTCCTCGTCACACACGTCACACACGTCACACTGCCCTGAGAGCAGGTGCTGGTGACGGAGGCTCCGTGCAGAACGGGGCATCATTTTAAGTTTGCAGACTATTCAGAAGAACATCACGGGAAACATAAAAGCTGCAGGTACCAGCATGACATCACTCGCTCCCTTTTACACGTTTCCCAGTCAGGAGCTGGCCATGCAGGGCGTCTACTGCGGGCCACACGGCAAGGACCAGCGCTTTCAGAGCCAAGTCTGAAGCCCCAGTGCCGTTCACCACGGCGAGAGGGCACACAGGGGGGCTGGAAACCGCTCTCGGCTCTGGAACGCCAAAGACGGACACCTCAGAGGTGGGTAAAATACAGCAAATGAAACAGCAAATCAAAATCAAAGAGCCAGAGAACCTCCTAAGAAGTTCCAGGTTATGTTGCCAACAAACCTGAATTAAGGAAAGTGATTTTTTTTTTTTTACTACAGCAAAAATCCAGCTCTTAGAAAATTACGCAGGCCTTCTAAGACCTCACACTGTTTTTAGAATTTCATCTAGATTAAAGTTAAACGTTTGAGACAGGTTAAGATTTAAGGAACGTGACACCAACAAAACAACCGACTTAGGAACGCGCGCCCCATGGGCAGCACGGGCAGGACGCCCGCACCCCGTCCTCACACACAGAATTAAACACCCAGCCCCTCGGCCGACGGGGAGACGGGCGCAGAGCAGTTCGCCAGCAGAGGGTGCGGTTGGGGCTCAGACGCACCTCTGCTCTGCTCACTACACCCCTCCACCTGCCTCACGATAACAGACAAAGTTCTCATGATAAATGTGACATTTTTCAAACTCACAAACAGGAATAACGTACATGTTCTGCGAGCAACCTAACTGCCGCCCATGGTGAGACCAGCTCTGCCCCACCCCCGCGTTCCCCCACGGCGTGCACCGCTCGGCTTACGTACACATATAACAGAGCGTGTATTAACGCAGATTCCATACTGCGTGTTATATTTTATATTACATGTATTAATAATATCATGAGAGTTTCATTTCTATATTGACATAAATATAAATTTCAGTAGAAACGACAAGAGACTGAACACAACCTAACCCAACAATGTAAACTCACGACACAGAATTAAACACCTCTCCACAGTGTTGCGGACACAGCACTTACCCTCTAGCGGTGCTGACACGGGAGACTCCCTCACGGACAACCCTGGCTTCAGAGCTCCTTCCACTGAGTCGTAGCTTCTTTTCAGGCTGATTTCGTGCGCTGTCCTAGGGCTCCTTGCCCCTTCTCGGGCATTCTTAATATCTGCAGGACGTAGACACAGGAGCTGTTCAGGGAGCCCAAGGCCTGTTGTTCCACAAACAAGTTATCTCAATGTCACAATCTTGCAGAAATAACAATGTAGATACTAGTAACCTACCATAGACATCTGTGTAGATGACATTCGTAAAAATGTTTTTGTTCACTCAAATCTATGTATCGAGTGCCAGGCATAAGCCAGGCTTGCAGATAGTGGTTAACAAACTAGGTCCCTTCCCTGGTGAAACCTCCCCAGCGGCGGTGGGCACAAGTGCATTGGCAGGGGCCACTGCAGAGTCACAGGCGCCATGAGGAGAGAAGGACCGCGGCCCCTGAGAGGGCTGGGAGGCCAGACGCCTAAGGGCGCGGGTAAGGGGCACGTGAACACAGCACTGCAACGTCGTGACGTCACCTGATACCCCACGGCTGCTGAGTGACTATCGGACAGGTGCGCGGGACAAAGGGAAGGGTCACACCCCAGGCGGGAGGCTTCACCACTCTACTCAGAGCAGCACCCAATTTAAAGCTTAACCCTAAGAGCACATCTAAAATGTTTTTCTACAAAGAGACATGAAAATAGATTTAAGAAGAATTTATATTCAATACTCTTCCCAGAATTATCAGACTACTAGGTGTGCCCTAATTTTTAGCTCATAAAATAGGTATCCCTTTAAAATAAAAGTGATTCGATTAATGTTAAACAAAGATTCTCCCCTGGGCTAAGCTGCCTGCCCATGGCTGACGACGCAGGGCCGCTTGGGGACTCCCACTGCGGGCTCTGCACTGTGGGTCCCTTTCCACAGGTCCCGTGGGAAGTACCAGTATTACCCCTCTGCATATCACAGGGAGGCAACCTGGGCTCAGGGAAGGAAAACCCACTTCCCACGGCAGGCGTGGGGAGCCAGACCCACGTGTTCAGCCCCGCGTCTCGGCATGGCCTCGGCGTGGCACTTACTGTCATAGGACAAGATGTGTCCGCTCTTGCCCTCATAGATGACGTGGCCTTTGGATGCAGCTTCCTCTCGGCCCTTCTCCGGACCGCCCTCTTCAACAGACAGTCTAGAAATGGGCCCCTTCACCAAAGCCTCGGTTGGGATGCCAGCCTGGGACAGAGCCGGGGTCCCCTGTCATCAAGTCAAACACAGGCACCACGGGTCACTCACATTTACAGGAAACCAAGGGCACTCAGAAGATGTAACCCACTAGATCAAGCCGCGTCCTCAAGTAGGAAAGGCCAGCACGTGAGGGGAACCAGACACACGTTATAAACGAAAAGAGCTCCTGGGCCTTCGTCCTCAGACCCTGCCACACAAAGCTTCTTGAGACGCCAAGAGGGGTGTGAGCTGAAGCAGCCCTTCCCTCCTTAAAGTCAGACCTCTGGGAAGGCATTTAACTCTGAGAAACAAAATCTGCCGTAAGGCCTAAAATCATGCAAATACAATAAAGCTTTTTTAAAATTTCTTAAGAAAAATAAGATGATAAATTAGGCTTTAAACTGAAGTACCACCTCTCTCTCTCATATCGTGACAAGGGGGCACTCAGATGCCGGTCTGTGACGTGACTCAGCTCAGGCCACGGCCTCTGAGTCTGCCTAAGGCCATGGTTCTCCCTGCCCTTCCTGTGAGCAGTAACCCTTCCTTCGGGGGAAATCACTTGTGGAAATCGTGCACAACGCTTAGAAAAGTGAGCTGCCTGGGCTGAGCGGGAGTGAGGGGCCCAGCCCCAGCCCATGCACACAGTCAGGTCCCCAAACCTCCTGCGAGGTCACTCTGAACCCACATGTCCCAGCAGGGCCGTGACGAGGCACCTGCTCACGCGGCCGAGAGGTGAACTTGGTAGTAAACACCTGGAAACCCTTATACCCTCTTCAAAAGTGTGCCCACCACTCGGGCAGGCTGGTGTGGAAATCAGCAGGTAGAGCCCAGCCTCTTCTGACCCGGTCCATCCTGTCTTCCTACCCACAGTCCCAGCGCCGGGGTGAAAGTGAAGAAGGAAAAGTAAGACTCATCGGCCATTTATTTGTCTTCTGTTTATATTAGTGTTTGCTTATTCTGTAAACTAACTCCAGGGGGACGGATGACTTCGGTCAAACGTGGAAGGAGATCTGAAGAGTTGGTGTGTGCCTTTCTACATCACTACGTGCCGTCCTCACAGTAAACCAGGTCGCAGGAAGAAGTCACTGGGGACTCTTGTTAAAATGGAGGTTCTGACTCAACAGGTCGGAGTGGGGGTGCAGTGTCCGCACTGTTCTAACGAGTTTCCAGGGCATGCTGACGCTCTGGAGCACAGCCTACACCGAGGGCCTGGTTCTCAGCTGGGCACACAGCAGAATCACCGCGTGGCCAGAACACAGGCGGCTGGGCCCCGCCAGGACATCTAGGGTGGGCCTGGGCGTTTCTGTGCCTGACAACTTTCCAGACGACACTGACGCTGCTGGTCTGGGGACCCGACTTGAACACCCACTGTCCTAGGGAACAGGAACACAAGACCAGGAACAGGAACAGAACAGAAAACTTGTTCTGGGCACAACGCACGGAAGCACAGGACTCTGTTTGCAGTGACTTCCCGAAACAGAACTCCCCGTGCAGCTCCAGTTAATAAAGAGGCTAAGGACTGCTTTACATTTCAAACTAAAGGTAATGTTTAACCAAGGAAAACAAAGACCTCTTATTAATCAAAACTGGCAATGTATTTCGCCTAAAATTACAAGAAGATGCTTGATTTTTGGTGCTTTCGTCAACGCCATCCATACTTCCTAGGGCAGCATGATATCCTAGCAAGGCAGCTGACACACTGAGATTGTGGGCTTTCCTTTCCAGAAGGGGCAAAAGCAAGCACGTAATTTGCAATGATTTTCTTCTCAATTTCTATTTAAGCTGAACACACTGTCAAAGCTTTGCCAGGAAGACAGTGAGAGCTGCACCAACCAGAACTTGTTTCTTCTGCCAATTTGCAAAGAAGTGACCTTTTCAAGTGAACCAGAGCATAAATAATGCGCCTTACGGTCAAAAATTATCGCCTTAATTTCTTTCTGCAGACGATTTATAGATCCGGGGATTACGGTCACTGAGACCAGCCCCATAACCCAGAACAGTGAACAACTCAGGCACAAAACTGTGCTGCTGGGACAGCCAAGGCTCTCGAGGCTTTGGTTCCCGCTCTCTGGCGAGCCCCTGACCAGAGCCCCAAGGATGAGCTGCTCACCTGGGTGATGGAGCCCCGGAGGGACGGGACGCCCTCCACAGGAAGTTTGCTGGCTGGGGTTCCCCGAGTTATACTGCCCTCCTGAATGGCTCCCGTGGTACCTGAATGAAAACAAAACCGTCAGTGAATCACACCCCTACACCTGAAAAAACCAAACAAAATCAGCCCCAACTTGGCACAGAGGTAAGAAGAGAAGGAAACAACAGCACAAGAAGAAGGGTTTCTGTTTTATCAAAATGTACTTTTACAATAACTCTGCAGTCATTAAAGAGGGCTGCAGAAATGCAAAACTTCAAAGATTTTAAATCATCTTTATATAGAAAGAAAACCTAAATTTAGAATTAAAGGCTCTCAGTTAAAAGCCCATCCTTGAAACACGTCGCTGACTTCCTTTAATACATTTACTGGGGACAGAAGTTTACTATCTCTACCGAGCAGCACATTTTACCTCTGACCACTCCTTCGTGCTGGGCTCTGACCAGTAAGCCCTCAGGCTGTGAGTTCTGGCTTCGGGGAGAAAATTCTTCCTGTTTGATGTAGGGCACAGGAGCTACGAACCAAAGCGAGAGAAAGTGAGGTGAGCGAGTGTGGGTCCCTGACTGCGACACGATGAACGTGAGACGTCCAGGTGTGTGGTCACTGACCTGGCTTGGCGGCCTCCTGCTGGCGCGGCAGTCCCAGCGAGATGGAGCCTGCCGAGGGCTTGGCTGCCTCTGGGGCGTAGGACGCCTGGTTAGGAGAAGGCAAGTAAGCGCCGGGTGTCCCCTAAAAATAACGTTAAAGGACTAAAGTAACACTGCCTTTGCACGAGGCCAACGACATACACTTAGTGTTTGCTTTTCTGCTTATAAAACTTACACCTCCCAGCCCACCCCCTGCCCAAAATTAAGAATGGGTATTTGTAAGGCAGGAAGATTGTCGCAGATTGATTAAATTAAAAAGGTTTTTTTTTTTTAAGGTGCAAGAGATGTCCTCCGAAATAACCATGCAACGTCGATAATATTTATCAACAAATTACATAAATAACAGCATTAACTATACACTCAAAACGTACATTGTTTTTACTAACAATATTTATTCCTGTTAAAAATGCTACGGGACAGTGACAGCAAAGAAAACGGTAGCGTTATTAGGACTTTCAAAACCTATCCTCCATAAAGGCAACTAGAAAACCTGCAAAAATGATACGAATAACCTTCTCTGAGCTCTTCCCAACTCTTCAGCCGAAGGCTTGTAGAAACCTGGGAGCATTTATTCAAGAGAAGTGACGGAGCCTGGGAGAGCGGGGAGCTCTGTGTCACCAGAACTCCTGCTCTGTTGCCCACCCCCTGCCCCCCGCCCTGCCCCAGCCCTGCGGCAGCCGAGCAGGTCAACAGCCCCCGGCACAGCCCGCAGACACTGGAGGGGAAAGAACCGGGCAAGGGTTCACCACGAGCCTCACTTCCGGGAACTGCCGTGCGCAGAATGGCCCGGTGGCTCTGAGAGACCCACCTGCAAAGCTGACTTTACCGGCCTGACTGCGGTGGGGAAGAGGTACAGGCTGGTCAGAACCAATCGGTCAGAGTCAACGGACTAACTTCCCCACTGCCCGAGGCAGAAGACAACAGCCAGGGAAAACTAGGGTAACCCAAACCTTAAACGGAAAGGCTCAGGACAGAGACGTGCACAGAGGGAGTGAAAAGCTCCAACGCCTCTCCAGGAGTCTAGAAGGCCGTGCGTGCGCTGGGGAAGCCAGCGGAGCCACGGGCTCTTAGCCCGCTGACCTCAAGGCCTGTGGCAGCAGGAAGGGAGACGCCGGCAGGGCTGTGAGATGCCTGGCTGAACGCCGGAGGCGCGGCCCCGCGCACACGCGGCCCCAGGAACGACCGAGGCACTTCTTCACTCTGGGCGTTGTCATCTCTGTCCAGCCGTCAGCTGACCACTGACGAAGCAAACGGACTCCAGTGGCCACGTGTGACAGGGAATACAGACTTTACAGAATCAGCTCTGGAAAGTCACCCGGCAAATAAATAGCAAGAAAGGCACACAGCAACAATGGCAAATCCCTGGGAGACGGGAGAATCCGATTTTCAGGGCTGCCACATCCTGCTACAGCTTTAACCAAAAGTAAGACGTGCAAAGAAACAGGAACACGTGACCAAACCCGGGGGGGGGGGGGGAGCAGCAAGAACTGTCCCTGGGCTCTAGACTTGCTGGGAAAAGGCTTCAAATCAGCTATTGTAAGCATCTTCAGTGAACTACAGACAGCTGTGTAACAAGAATTAAAGGGAAGCATGAAAACGATGTCTCGTCAGAGACTGTTAACAAAGAGAAAGAAGCCAGAGAGCAGAACCATAAAGAAATCGGGAAGCTGAAAAATACAACTGGAGAGAAAGAAAAGAACTCCCAGCAAACTAAGACTGCGCGGAAACACCGCCCTGACGACAGAAGACCACGGTGGACACGCCGCGCGGGGCGCGCTGAGCGCCCTCCCGCCCCTCCCCCGCGCCCGCTGCGCACTGCACTGAGACCCTGCCCCAGCCTGCTCAGTAAAGAGCGACAGGGGAGAGGCATGAAGGCTGGGGAGGGAGAAGTAAAGCTGTCTCTATCTGCAGGTGACTCGCACACAGAGAAAATCCTCAGAAATCTATCCCCCGCCAAAGGACAGACAGACAGAACCCCTCTAGGAGCAGTCAGGGATGTCACAGGAGATCAAGTCAGGGGAAAAACATCAGCTTTTTCCTGCACACTAGCAAGAACCAGAAAGTGAAATTTTTAAAAATAAGATCACTTTTAAGAACAAAATACACTACAAATATTAAAATTATCGGATAATAAATCTAACAAAACGTGCAAAACCTCTATGTGAGAACTACAAAACATCGCTGAAACTGAAGACCTAAATAAACGGAGAGATGAACCTGTCACGAGTCAGAAGCACCATTTCCTTAAGAATCAATCTACGCACACTGTAAACTAAATATACTTCAATTAAAAAAAATTTAACCTACAGACTTAAAGGAACTGCAACCAAAATCCCAGGAGAATTTTTTTGTAGGAACTGACAGACTGATTATGTAATTTATATGGAAATACAAAAGACACAGGAGAGCTAAAGTCTTAGAAAAGTGAAAGCACTCGAGGACATGTACTCATGATCTCAAGACTTTTACTGTAACAGCCACGGCCGTCAGTACCATGGTGCGGACAAAGGGTGGCGAGCAGGTCGTGGGACAGAAGAGCCCAGAGACAGACCCAAACGCGCCGTCAGATCCCTTTGCCAAAGGCACCGGAGCGACCACAGGGAGGACGAAGAAAAGACTTTCCAAGCAACGTTCCGGGACTGTAGGTCCACACGGACGGCTGACGGCAGCCTGGCCTCACTCTGCGCACAAAAATTCCTTTCACCCGCATCACAGACCTACGTGTAAAAGCCAGAACTGCAGCGCTTTCAGAAGAAAGCCTGGGAGAACATCTCACAAGCCTGAAGCTGGCAAGGATTCCTTAGAGGAAAAGAACTAACCTTGATAGGGAAGAAGTAATACATGGACTTCGAAACGTGAAACTTCTACTCATCGAAACACACAAGCCACAAATAGAAAGAAAAAAAAAGAGTATCACAGAACTTTCCTTCATGACATGAAGAACTTCTGCAACCTCCTAACAAAAAGACGCAGTAAAACAGGCAATGAGACTTAAACGGTCACTTCACACTCAGATGGACAGATGGCCAGTGCGTGTCTGCAACGTGCTCGACCTCCCCTGTTGTCAGGGAAATGCCAAGTAAAGCCACAATGAAACACCCGCCTCCCACCACATGACTAAAACAAGCGAGAAAGACAGCAGCACGCGGCTCAGGCAGGCCGGCGGCCGCACAAACCGCAGCCGCTCGGGGTGAGCACACAGGGAAGCACGCCTCTTGGGGCCATGCAGAGCAGGAAGACGTGCGCCCACGGGGCCTCTTTCCAGAATGTTCACGTCAGCTTTAGTCACAGTAGCCCCAAGCCAGAAGCGCCTCACGTTTCCACCACCAAGAAACAGAGAAACAAACTGACGTGGTCACACAACCCAGCACCAGAAAAGGAAGACTGCCGACCGCACAAAAACCTGCTGAACCCTGAAACCAGGAAGCTGAGTCGCTGCAGACAGACACAGGGAGGGCACGCTGTGTGACTCTGCTGCTACCACGTTCTAGAAAAGGCAAGGCTCAGCCGGGACAACGAAGGCAGGACAAGGCTGCTCCAGGTGGGGAGGGCCACGAGCAAGCCTTCTGAGGGGACAGCAGCGTCCCCTGGCCTGACAGTGTGGTCACTGGTTTGCAGATCAGTCAAAACTGACTGAACTGTTACAAGACCTTATGAGAAATGGGGTGAGGTGGAGGGCAAAGTCAGAACCCAGCAGAGCTCACCAGTCACCCACAACTCGATGTTTAGAGCCTTTACAACTGTCAGCCAGCAAAGATTCTAGTCCCAGAGCCCACCCCGTCTCCTGGCGCAGCCCGGCCCCACGGTGAGCAGGCGGTGCTGGCAGCCAGGCCGGCAGTGACCCAGCAACCCCTTGTGCCCCTTGTAGGAGCCTGGAGGCTGCACTCTCAGATCACCGTCTCCTCGTAAAACAGTTTCCCAACGAGGACCCTGACAGATTGGGGTGAGAACGAGGGGACATTTTTACTGAAGCGACAACCAACAGGAGGTCCGCCGGGAAGAGAGGCCCTTTACCTGTGAGATGGAGCCTCCCAGGATGAACGATGGCTTTTCTGAAGCCACGGCGGTTTTGGACGAAGGGATGAGAGGCGGCGGTGGCCGGGTGGGCCGCGCTGTCGGAAGGCGGACCCCTTCGGGGAGGCCAGTCATCACCTGATGCGGCGCCGGCTGCAGGGCTTTGAAGAGGAAGGAAAAACAATGTTAAAGCCGCCGGTTTCCCAGCTGCGACACCGCCTGTCTCAGCCACCTCAGAATCTTGCAAGCACAAATTACACTGTAAGTGCAAGATGGAGGCGAGGACGGACATTCTACTTTAAATTTCTTTCACTTGAATTAAATTTGCACATAGTCAGGTCACAAATGGCATCTGTGAGGCTGAAACAGTCAACTCCCTGTCAAACCAGAGCTCTCAAGCTCACGTTCATTTCAAACTACGTCCGCTTAGCGTATGCAAACGGCAGTCTTCGGTGCTTTTTCCTCTCTCCATCACTCTTTGGACCTCACCATGGAGGTGAGAAAGAGGGTGTTTCTTAGGAACAGCTGGTCCTACAACTCTGGAGAACACACAGATGTGACCTAGCCAGTAAACGTCCTCTTTGCATCTTGCATAACTTGAAAGACATTTACTGATTCTGATTCTCACAGACACTTCATTTGGGGGGGGGGGGTTGGATCTCAAGGTCTTTACAAAGTACACGTACTCTTAAAAGAAAAGGCAGTCAACGTCACAGGATACACATATGAACACAGATTTCCCAGTGGCCCCGTGAACCTCAACTGAGTACAACTGAGGATGGGATGCAGAGAGACGAGAAAGTAACTGGAAGCAGCAAGGACGAGTCCTGGATGTGAAGCACGCCGGCCTCGGGCTGTGGGCGGAGGCCGGCAGCCGCGGTGCAGAGGCGCGATATTTACCTGGCGGGGCACTAGAGCGGGCTGCGCTCACTGCGGGCGGGGGCGCGGCTCTACTGCCTTCTCTCGGGGAGAGCCTACGCGGCGATGCTGGCCCTGCTGCGGCACCGCGCATCCGCGCTTCCTGCTCTAGGGCACGTATGACCTCAGCATAAGGCATATAGGCGACTGATCTTCCTATGAAAGTTAAAGTCATCAAAATAAGGGAAGAACCCCAAATTAAAATAGTAAGTGTGAAAAGGACCAAGCCCACACCATCCAGGGGCAGATCCTACTACCAAGGTCTAACTTCCTGGGGGGAATCCACCCACAGAGAGGTTAGGAAACCCTGAAAACCTCAATCTTCTGTGTAAGCACCATCACTATGACCTCATAAAACCCTCAAAAATTCAATCATACTTGTTCCCTTCAAAGGACAAAGAATTTCTCTTTCCTCTCAGTAGGGAGAATCAAGCATTTTCACAGGCAATAAAGGTCACAACAGGCAAACACCGGATTATCCAGCCATCCTACGGATTCAAGCCTGGCCTGAGTCAGAGGCCAGACCTCTGAGCATTTCAACTCCTAGAATTAGCCTGTTGCAGCCCACCGCTTACTATGCAGAGAAATAAGTGTAAGCAAGAAATGGAAGAAGCCTTTCAAAGGAGGCAGACTGAACTACTTAAAAACAAAGCCACACAAGCTCACGGACCATGAACTGTACAGTAACGCCAATGACCATCACTCTACACAGCCTCCCTCCACACTGGAGCAGCAAACAAGCTTCAAGCATCTAAAGGGCATTATCAGATACGCAGCCATATTAAGACTTAAAAATACATATATATATATATATTTACATATAAATGTATAATTTTTTCCTTTTTAAAAAGTGAAATGGACATATTGTTAATTTTGGAAAATCATAAAAGCACAAAGAAGAAAGTAAAAATCATCTGTAACCCAAACCACCTTTAATTTGTGGCATTTTAACAACTGCCAGAACAAATCTCCATTCTTTTTTTTTCCTTTTGTTTATCTAGTCTTATCCATTTATTCTAGATAAATCTGAATTTAAAATTACTTTGAGTACTTCCTCTCCAAAACATCACCGGCATTTTCATTGAATAGTGCATTAAATTTACAAATATAGGAGACTTGACAGTTTATAATGGGTTTTCTAACTGGTGAACCTAGATTTTTTTCATATAGGTCATTTTTCATTATTTCATAAAAGTTATCCGTAGGTATTTTATATTTTGTTGCAAGGAAAACCGTCTTTTTATTACATACAGGAATATATATATATTTATACGTACTGATTACTGCAGATATACAAGAAAGAAAGATGTGGATATCTGTGTATCAAATTTTTCTGAGAAACTTAATGACTTTCCTCTTAGCTCTAAAAACTTTTCAATTGATTCTTCTAGGCTTCTGAGGTGGATAATCTTACCCTGTGAATAACAACTTGTGTTCTCTCTTCAAACAGCTAAACTTCTTTCTTGGTTCCTGTTCCTTACGGCACTGCAGCGAGTAACAGAGAGCACCCTCAAAGACTCTCTACAGAGAAGGACCCTAGTGTTTCACTGCTAAGTGGAAGATTTGTGACTGGTTTCAAATAGAGCATCATCAGCACAAGGCGTCCAAGTTCTTTAGCTTACTAAGGTTTTTGTAAAATCCGGGATCGATGGCAGTACTGTCAGCTGCCAGGACTCTGCCTCGTGCAGAGCACTGTGCGTTATACAGAGTTTCTCATTTAGCCCTCACGACCAGTGAGATCGTTAACACCATTTCACAGATGAGGAAACTGAAGCTCCAAAGAATCACACCTAACCGCCCAGCCAAGGATGGGGGCTCTTCCAAAGGAGTGCAGATCCTGGCCCTGAGCTCTAACCCACAGTGCAATGATGCCTCCCCAAAGCACTGAACTCGGATGCCCCTCGGGCAGCCGTCAGGGTCAGGTTACTCGTCCTTCTTTGACAGAGTAATGTAATGAATTAGATTATTAAGTGTCCTAGCACTGTGCAAATTTATCACATAAACCAAGTTCAAAAGAAAATCATTTCTTTCTTCCTGGAGAATTTTACACAAGTTTATTATTATATATATTCAGTGTCTGATTGTTTTACCATGTCCAGTAAGTCTATAATCATGTAGATTATAGAAAATACACTTTGTGATAATAGTGTTAAAGAAAAAGAAAAGATAGAAATTTAGAAGGTTCTAAACACAGCTATTTAAATCATCATGTAGTCAGCTGAAAAAATAAAGAAATAAACAAAAAACTAGATTCAGTTGCACAGAAGTATTAACTCTTATTCTGACTGGATAGATTTTATTAAAACCAGCTAGAATTTCAATTCTGAGTTCCTTCACTGTAGAAAAAAGGCTTCCAACTAAAGCAGAAGTCAACATGTGTAAACGTTACTGGAAAATGAAAACAATCTTTCTCTGAGGCTTTTTCCAAGCTTTTCTACAAATGGAAAGGCTTTAAAGCCACTTAAAAGGGGCACATCTACAATAATTATTCGTCCATGGCCAGAACGGGAAGGTGAGTACTGTCAGATGCTGCCACTCCTTCTAAACGGGCCCACGAAGGGAAAAGCCAAAACCATGGCCCTAAGCAGGGGGGCTACACCAGTCTGGCGATGGTTCGTACATAAGTCCTCATTCTCACTACCCTTGACATCCCATTAACTATTCTATGACACTGCACTGAAAACACTTGAAGTGAACAGTCTACATGTAAATTAACTGCAAACATACAAATGTCACTTGGGAGAGTATCCTTTAGCTGAACTATAGCATAGCTATAAATTTAGGAGAGCCTTCAGGTACTTGTTAAATGAATTATTGGATGAACATACCAGCTAGATTAACTAAAACTTCACCTCAGGATAAAATGTAATCAACCATTCCAGTTTGTAGAGAGTCATCTTGAATCAAACTGGTGCCATATTAACAAACACCTCGATGTCATATTGATCAAATATGTAACTGGTTTGGTTTTAAGACTACTGCATTAAAACTAAAAATCAGGGTACCATTCAGCTCTAAACCACATGACTCAATGTGACTGACCACGGAGAAATGCAGTTCACAGACTGGAGTCTCAGAACTTAGGGCTCTAGCCTTAAATTCTTCTGGTCTCTCCAGCTCCCAAATACAACCCATTTTGTAAAGGAGATGAAGAAAAGAAACTGAGGTCCTAAAATATCTATAAAATAAAGACATATTAGAATGGCCCAGATATTACCAACTGAATAAAGTTAAATTTTAGCATGTGTTCAGCAAATACCATTTTTCTTTGTTTTAATTCTCCTCAAAAAATTTATTCTAAATCATTTATGTAAGGAACAGATCAACAGACTTTTATATTACTCTGTAATTTGTCATTCGCATTACGACAGATTTTTCTCATAACTGGAACGCTCAAAAGACGAGCACGTGCACTAAGTCCATTTACACTGCAGCTGATGTATTCCGTTCCTGCAGCATGTGCTCGCCGCACACACACTGTGTCAACGACTGAGCTAGGGATTAAGGATGCTCTAGATGCAATGCAGTATACAGCCAGTGGTAACTTTGGGGCTTTAACCTTCATTCAAAACCATTCATCTAGCACCTATTACACACCCAGCCTTGGTGGGAATTATCACTCTGGTTCACCATAGAGACTCAGGGTGCCACTAACTGATGAACTCACCACTGGTGGGCCTGGGGCGGGAGTCAGCAAGCCAGTCAAGGAGCCAGCTGCTGCTCTGTACTAAACAGCCCTTCAGACACAGCACACTCTGCAGCTGACAGCTCTCACTCATCTGTATAAGACACTGCAAAGAGTCTTCTGAATCATCACAAAAATGAAACCAGAATCACAGAAGACTTCGATATTCTTACACTGTAAGAAGCTCACACAGAGGCCACAAGTTAACAATCAACCAGAACACACGTGCTGCTTTCTGACCACACCAGAAGAATTTACTAAAATTTACATACCACTCCCCTTGCCTTTTTTTAAAATCAGGTGTATCATGGACCATCTAAAAAGAGCATGCGCAACTCAACTCTGCCACCTGAATACCAACAGTGACATAACAGCGGTGGCAGGAACTTCACGGAGTCAGTTACACTGCGCACACGCCGCTGACGCCTGTTACGGACTACACTGCACTCGGGAGGATGCAGGGCCGCGTGCCACAGAACAGCACTGAATGCTCACGCTTTCTTACGGGCTGTAATCCCAGCAAGGCAGGGATATAGAGCGATTAGACACACACAGGGTCGAGCGGCTTGCCCACGGCCACACAACTGGGCAGTGCTGGGGTGAGGGGTAAGCCAGGGTCTGCCTGGCTACACGCCACACACAGCCGTCTCCCATCACACCGGAGATTCAGGACATCACCCTGCTATATGGGTGATCTGCTTGGAGGACAGGATGGCTCTCACTCTGGAAACTCAGATGAATACAGCGTAAAGCATGGTTCTGACACGGTCATCCAGGCGCTCAGCACAAAGATGGACATCAGGAGACTGACATTAACAAGAAGCCCAGCATCACCGCCACCCTTTAGTACTGGCTGATACTGACATTCCCTGATAGTTTAACTGACGTTAACGTAAAGGAATTTTATCTGTTAGGGACAAGCACCACATACCAAGTCACCAAGCACTAAGGACACTACTTTTCAGGTATGGCTTCACCTCCCGTCCAAAAGGCTCTGTGTGGTGACGGCTCTACCCACCTTCCCACTCTCTGCCGGGACTCTTTGAGGTGCCGCAGGGACTGGCAGGGCCCCTGCACTCCAAATCCATCTGCTCCTGCCTCTGCCGCTGCTCCTCCAGGAGCGCAGACTCGTGCACGGCTTTGATGTGCCGCTGGTAGAGCGCATAGCCACTCACGGGGGCCCCGACGGGCATGCTACACGGGGCGCAGGAAACCTGTGGGAGACAGAAAACCTCAGTGTGCCAAAGCCTCTGTTGCAAGTAATGCTTATTCCTGTAATATTACGGGCTGAAGTGATTCTGCGATTTTTTAATCAAAGTAATCTGCAAGCATAAGGCTTAAAATGCTAAACAGTTACTCTCAGAAGTGAACACAATATAAATTCCGAAAGTTGTGGTAAGAGAAATAAAAATCAGACATTAAAGTATTTCCATCTGCTGTTAACTTACAATGCTGAATCCCCGTGGCTCGCCCTGGGCCCCACCCCTCCTCCTCCTCCACGTCCTCTCCCCAGGGCTCATGCCCACTCCTGAGGATTTACATGTCCTCTATTAAGTTAGTAACGCATACATTTCTATTTCCTCCAAGTTCCATGCTCACAAATTGCCTTCCCAATTCCACCTGGATATCTCAAAGCACCTCAAAACTTCTACTGGAAACAACTGTTCCTTTTCTAAACTCGACGCTTCTCTTTCAGTGACCTCCACCTGACAGAGCAGTGAGCCAGAAACCTGGCGGTCAAGTGCACTCATCCACCTCCTGGCCCCATGACCAACTCACTGACAAATCAGCTCCCTTCAGGATGGAAAGTCAGTGTTACCTCTGCAGACAGGCCATCACTAACCATCCAGTAAAATACTGCAGCCCTCCCCGTCTTCCTTCCTGCTGCACGCTGCTCCTTTCCTTCACTGCAATTATATGTTTGTTTTCTCTGTTTATTTTCTGTCTCTCGCCACTCATGAAGGAAAGACCCCAAGCTGCTCTGTCAAATATTAAATAAACAGCCCTTAAGACAGACCATTACTTCACGAATACAAAACAGTCCTGGGAAGGGGAGAGATGTGATGTGTTTAGAACCTGTTCTCTGAAGACTTTCATAATTTTTTCTCCTACTATAAGCAGGATCTTTCACTGAATCCAAAACACACGTAATTTTCTTGCCTTTGTGCTTTGGCTTATGTGTAATGTGTCTTATCCTTCCTTTGCTACAGAGCGAAATGAACTGTTATTTTCTTCGTGTCTTCTTTAAGTGGCTCATTGGGAAAGCAGCTTTCATTAACATAGTATAGTATACTTTTCAACCTAACGGAGCACATTTTAATTCTCTCAAATTATTATTACGATTTTTTTCTATGTCTTAGAAGCAAGACCAGTCTCTAAGTTTTCTGAAGCCAGAGATTACGGTGTGTAACTATTCCATACAGCATTAAAAATGTCATCTTGAACTGGGCAGACATTCAATAGATATCCACTTGAATAAATCAATGAATGAACAAATGTTTATATTTAACACAAGCACACACTTAACTTTTACATCATCATATGAGACAGGAGAACAAATTTTTATCCTGTGAAATAAAGCAAGAGCCAGAACATAACTAAGTAAAAGAGCAACACCCAAGAGCAGCGTTCAGAATCAAAGGGAGTCAAGCTCAGAGGTAATTAAGGTAAAATGTAAGTAACACTAGGTTTGGAACTGTATACTAAAGTCAACCATAAGCTCCATAACTTATTCGTAATATTCAAAACTTAGTTAAACATTTATTCTACCATTGTTCTCACAGCAAAACACCACCAAAACAAAACTTACTAACGGCCAGAACATTGTATTTCTTTGTTTTTTGCCTAATTGGAAATGACAGTGTCAAACACTTATCACATTGAATCCATCTGAAACAGATGAATGGATAAACAAAACGTGGTCTAAACATACAACGGGATATCAGTCAGCCTTAAAGCGGAAGGACAACCTGACACGTGTTACAACACGGATGAATCTTGAGGACACTGAGTGAAACAGACCAGTCACAAAAAGACAAACACTGTCTGAGTCCCCTTGTACAAGGAGCCAAGTTCATAAAACAGAAAGGGGACTGGCAGCTACCAGGGGCTGAGGGAAGGGGAAAGCCGAGTGTTGGTTTAATGGGTGCAGAGTTTCAGTTTTGCAAGATAAAAAAGTTCTGGAGACCTGTTTCACAAAAATGTGAATATACTTGACGCTCCTGAACTGTACCCTTAAAAAAGAGTTAAGATGGAAGTTTTATGTTATGTGATTTTTACCACAATTTTTTTTTTAAAATCAAGTACTGATTAAAGAAGAGAAGAAATGTCTCTAAAGGGTTTTTTTTTTCCAACTTTACTTTTCAACTCACGTTGAAAACTTACCATCGGCGGGATAACAGCAGCTCGGTGCTGAAGCTGGGGCAGGTCCAGTGGATTTGGTTTTATTGGGGACGAAACCAGTATAGATCCAGTGGGGTTTAACAGTGAAGGCTTTGAGTCCATGGGAAAAATTCTGCAAGTGCGATGTAAAAAGATAGATCAATATATTCTTATTTAAGGTTTTAAACATATAATCACCACAGTTCCTTCTCAGTTAATATGGGTATGTGTTCACACACACACGCATATATCACATTAACCCTACAAGATATTTGAACAGTAAGCAGAAAGGAATCTATAACACGAATTTTCCAGGTGAAGACTCCTAACATTGGTTTATAGGTTGAAATCGATCTGAATTTAATCATTTGCATCCAACCTACAGAACAGTCTAAACCAGTGCCATTATAAGTTAGGTCCTAATTAACCACCAACGTAGGTTACAAACTAGTTACCTGTTACAGGATTTTTTGCTAGGATCACAGAGTATTTTTAAAAACATTTGAATAAACCACCACCGTTTTTAAATGGAGATTTAAAATTTCACCCCAAACTCCAGACTCCCAGTCTCTCATGAAACGGGAGGAAATGGCAACGCAGGAACAGCACTGCTGCATAGCAAGCTCGTGCTGCACCTGCAGAGCAGCCCTTCCCAGCCAGCGCGAGCTCCCGTGTGGCTCCTCTGCGCTCTCCCCTCCCGCCTCACCCGCGTTCAGGACCCGCACTTGACTTGAGGGCGCCCAGTGTCTGAAGTGGGGAGAGCACACGCGAGAGCCGCACCTCATGGGCTCCGTCATGCTTCCCAGGGCTGTCAGCTACTGGGGAACGAAGATAAACACTTCGAAAGGTGCCAACTTCAGAAAATGAGAATGTGTAAAAGAAAACGATTCATACTTTATACAAAGAATAAAGATGGTACTAAAGATAGAGAGCACTGGAAGTGTTATTTTGATAGCCTGGAAGCGAAGCAGACGTTTGGGTACCATCCAGAGACCACCACACACGTATAAGGGACTTCAAGACTACGGCCACGTCCACCCCCTAGGGTGCTCCTCTCCTTCAAGACTGCTGCCTTCCTAATTCTCCCTTCAGTCATAAATATAGTGACTGAAACCAACAGGGCAAAACACAGAGAACTCGTATTTTGGATGACAGCTTTCAATAAAGCATGTTTGAAAAGGGACCACATGCTTGAATCCATTTATGTTTACTCCAAAGTCTGGGACAACTAAAATCTGTATTATTATGAGACGTGGGGAAAAGAGCGATAGAAGGTTCAATTTTCTGAAAAACCAAAGGTTAATAAGCAGGACCCTTATTTTACTTTAGTTGTCATTGACAAAAACTCGAGTGTGTACCATACAGAAAACTGGAGAATCGCTGTGATCGATGTTACTCTAGCATCAAATTTCACTGCAGAGTATGTCAGATTGAAAACGTAAGGCCCGCGGGCAGAAAGCACCGTGACAACAGGACCCCGGGACATGGGAGCTTCAAGCGGAACCTGGTTGTCTGAGGAGCTTTTTTGCCTCTTTCTTATTGAAAAGGGGAGGGAGATTTTTTGAGTTGAACGGGGTTTTTGTTTAAACAATGATTTGGGGTACTTCATTTCTAGAATTCGCACCAGTCCAGCATTCGACTGTAATTCTAGGTGATTCCATTTCCTTCAAGGAAAAGTATACACCTAGGAAACTAAATATATTAAATAAAGTAGTATCTATTCCTGTAAAAAAAAAAAAACTTTTGCTTTAATTTTCATAAAAAACATAAAGATGATATTTTTCTGTTATTAATTTGACTAAAAGTACGTACAAATTCATTCGTATTGTGCCTGGTATTTTAAACGACAAATACGAGTAACCGCAAGTTTAAACTGGCATGAGAAGTGACCATCACCAGGACCACGGACTCGGACTCCGGCCGTGCTGTCTGGAGCGCCGCCACGCGGGTCCCTGCTCTGGCCCGCATCTGACCCTCCCAGGCCGGCGCCGCCTCAGGCAAGCTGGCGCCGTGGCCCGTCCATCTGCGCCCCCAGGACACCGCTTCCGTCGCCAGGAGCGGCGGTCACGGGGCTTCAGTTCACAGCTTTGCCGGCTGAAATCCCTTCTGCTGTCTCACGGAATGTGCGTAACAACCGAGGCAGAGAACACCTGAAATCTTTCCTATTAAGAAGTCACAATCCCGCGGGTGTGTCTGGTAGAGACAGCATCGTGGCCCAGCGTCGGAGCACCGGACTCTCCCTCCACCAGCGCTCGCACGGGGCTGGCGTGGCCGTGCTGGGGACCGCGGCCGTGGGGACCGTGACTGTGGGGACTGGGGCCGTGGTGACCGTGATCCTGGGGACTGGGGCCGTGCTGGTGGCCGTGGCCGTGGGGACAGGGGTCGGGGCGCGCTCACCGCTGCCGCTCGGGCTCGGCGTCCACGTCCTCGTCGGCGCTGCACGTGGCGCTGGAGTCGTGGTCGGACGCGGGCTCGGGGCCCGGGGCGCTGGTGCGCGGGGCTGCCCCCAGCTCGTCGGCGCCGGGCTCCGGCCGCTCGCCGCTCCTCTCGGGCTCCGCGTCTCGCCCCCCGGCGTCGCCCTCCACTCCGGGCGGGCCGTCCGCCGGCGCCCGCATCTCTACGTCCACACAGTCCGCCTGCGCGGCCGCCGGGGGGTTGGACTCGGGCCCGCGCTCCACGTCCATCGGCTCCGCCGTCTGCGCACCGCCCGGCGCCGGGGCCTCTGCGCTCTGGTCCGGGGCGGGCGCGGCGCCGGGGGCCGCCGGGGCGGGGGGCGCGCCGGGCGCGGGGTCGGGGGCGGCCTCGGGCTCGGCGTCCCCTCGAGGAGCCGCGTGCTCAGTGCTGTCCTCGCCGGGCTTGACAGCTTCAACTGGTGAAGGAGAAGGAGCACTTTCTGTATCAGAACTATTTTCAGCACCTTAAAGATAATGATACAGCATAAAAATCTGATAATGATCACGTTTCAGGTGGCGACAGAGCCATGCTTGGAAGTGGCGGTTGGGGGCGAGTTACCCTCCTCTGATGACCTCATTCAGCCACTATGGCCAGGCCAGCGGGGAAACTAGCGCTTTCTACAGGGCAGGCGGGGGGCCAGACTGCCCTGGCCTTCTGAAATCCAAGTGTGAAGGCTCTGATGTCTAAAAGCAATTCATATGAAATTTGAAAAACAAAAAGAGATGGAAAAACAGAAGTGAACAAAAAGCACTCTTTTTTTCTACCAGCCTGTCTCTGTGCTTCCTTTTGACCTGGGAGAGCTAACGCTCAATAACGGCACCGTCTAACAGAAACATAAGGCACCTCACATCTGTCATTTTAATTTTTCTGGTGGCCACAATAAGAAAGTAAAAAGAGAGATAGGTAAACTTAACTTTAACGGCATATTTTATTTGACATAATATGTGCAAACTGTTATTTTTAAATGTAACCAATATAGAAAACTAGTAGTAAGATATTTTACCTTTTTTGGTACTAAGTCTTCAAAATCTGATTCTATTTTACATTTTCAGTACATCTCAATTTGGACTACGGTTGTCCCTCGTTGTCTGCAGGGGACTGGTTCCAGGACAACCCCCACGCTCCCACCATGGATACTAAAATCCACGGATGCTCAAGTCCCTTCTGTAAAATGGCCTAGTATTTGCATGTAACCTAGGCACATCCTCCCGTAGACTTTAAACCACCTCTAGATGACTTGCAATAACTAATGCAATACAGATGCTGTGTGAATAGCTATAAATACAACGTAAATGCTATCTTTACCTAGATACCTCAAAGGAACTGCAAATTCACTATGTCTTACACTGGACATTTATTCAACACTTCCAATTCTCAAATCGGCTGCTTTTCTAGTGTTTACTATCCAGTAAACAAACCAGAAACCTAGGAGCCATCTTTCAAAACTCTCCTCTCATTTATCCCCATATCCTGCCTACACGAGTCTCAGAGAGTTTCTCTTTAAAATATCCCTTGAATCCAGCCACTTCTGTTCAACTTCACAACGACCACTAAGGGCCAAAAGGGACTCTTCTTACCCAGCACCCAGACCACTCTCTACAAGAGCACCACAGAGAGTTTTTAAAACCAAATCTTACCAAAACTCACTCATACTCTCCCCTTCCTGTCCATCCCCTCCCTCCCCACTTCATTCCCTCTCAGAGTATGTCCATGGAACCACGTTGCTCTCAGGCCAAAGTTCCAAACTCTAGAGTGTGGCCCTGCTGAAGGCCTGGGCTGGGGGACCCACCTGCCCTCCCAGCCTCACCTCCTGCTGCATGTTCGCTGTACCACTCACCCCCGGCCTTACTGCAGTTCTGGGAAGGCCTGTGCGGCCCTCACCGCAGACCTCATGTGCTCCTTCACCACCTTTCCCTCTGGGTAGTGGATCAAGTATCACATGCTTCCAAAAGCCTCCCACCACGCCCCTGACAAAGTTACATTTTGCTACTATGCTTCTTACCCGGCGTGTACTGGTCACAGCTATAGTTTTACTTTCCTCACTACTATTTGATTCCTGGCCCACTAGGCTATAAACACCGTAAGGGTAGGGATCATACATTTTGTTTATCATTCAAGTCCCAATGACAAGCACAAGGCCTAGAGCCTGGCACAGAGCAGACTCAAGTATCCGCTGACATGTACAGTGAATGAATGGCTTGAATGTATCTGTAAACTGACCTTCCCCCTATTACTGGGGCCCTGGGCTACTTCCAACCTGACACTGCTATAAACAGCATACAGAGATGGTCAGTGCAGCATCAAGCTTTTAGATTATTTTCTTACAAGACTGTAACATAAAAATTTAAATCTCCCTAAAATTAATACGTAGACTTCCAATGAGAATCCCAATGGTTTGTAAGAAAAATTTCTTAAACTAGATAAACCAATTTATAATGTATATGCAAGAATAAGTCCCTAAGAAAATCCAAGAAATACAGAAAAAGTACCAGAGTGAGACTTGCCTCCCCAGATACTCAGATTTACTATGGAGCCAGTGTGTTACAACATGCTTGAAACTGTCACAGAGACAGACAAAGCCAATCAGTGGTACAGAAGACAGTGTGTGGGAACAGATCCTAAGGTATGTGAGAAATTGATATATGCCAGAGATGACACTTTAAATCGTTGGGTAAAGGATGATTTATTTAATAAACTAGTTCTCTCAGAACTGGCTCTTTGGAGGATAATTTAGTATAAGATACGTATAACCTCAGGAATTATCAGAAATATCTTAAGCAAAATAGGAAACTCTAAAGCTGTGTATGTATCACTTATATTTAAAAACAATAAAATAAAAACTTAAATGACCATATAGGAAAGAATACTTTTCATGCATAACACAGTATTTAAAAACTCCAAATTCACTCTTTCATTCATTCAAATATGTAGTGAACATCCACCGCGCGGGGCGCTGTTTGAGGTCCTGGCGGCAACTGCACTCTACCGGAGCTGACATTCTAGTGTGGAAGAGACAACAAACAGCAACCCTGCGACACATCAGGTGGTGGTTAAGTGCAGTGAAGAGAAGCAACACTGGGGACCACGGGGCAAGGGCGCATCAGAGAGCTAACGTGACGTTTCAGGAAGCTCAAAGACAACGAGGAGCAGCACAGGCACGTGGGGGAAGCACCCCCCCAGGTGAGAGATCAGCACGAGGAAAAGGCCCTCCGGGGGGTCGCCCTGCTTGGGAACAGCAAAGAGGACAGTGTGTCAAACGAGAAGCAATCACCTCGCACCTGCCAGAATGGCCATCGCCAAGAAGACAAGGCGCAGCCAGGTCTGGAGAGGGTGTGGAGAAGAGGGGGCACAGCAACTAGCTTCGATTTAAAACCTACTTTGCTGCTTAACAAAATAAAAAAAAAAAAAGCAGAGATCCCGAGAACAGACTGGTGGCTGTCGGAGGCAGGTGAGGGTGGGCAAAGCGGACGAAGGCAGTCAAAAGGCACACACACTGGGTCATAAAGTAAGCCAGCCCTGGGGCTGACGCACAGCACAGTGACTAGTTGGTAACGCTGTGCTGTAGACTTGAAAGCGGCTAAGAGAGGAGACACTAAG
The DNA here is from genome assembly GCF_009834535.1 of Camelus ferus. Taxonomy (NCBI): domain Eukaryota; kingdom Metazoa; phylum Chordata; class Mammalia; order Artiodactyla; family Camelidae; genus Camelus; species Camelus ferus. The sequence continues at coordinate 17,650,119 of NC_045711.1, read as the reverse complement.
AATGCTCGTTACAAACCAGACTCGTGGCAATCAATTCACAGCACACGCACACACCGAATGGCGACGCTGTCCCCGAGACTGACAACCGGTAAACGCTAATTCTCATCTCAGTTTACAGTGACAGGAGTGGGGTGCGCAAACGGGGAAGCGGTGGGCGGAGAGGGGGGGGTCAGCTCACGCAGGGGGGCCTCCGGCTTTCATTCCGAATGAGACGAGGAAGTGCCACAGGGTTTGGAGCAGAGAAGAAACCTGATCTGATTTACATTTTATTAGATCACTCTGGCTGTTCCGTGAGGGGGAAAAAATAGAACAAACAGCAGGAAGCGGACCAACCAGAGGCCACTGCGACGGAGACAGGGGCTCGGAAGAGGGCGGCAGGAGGGAGGCGTGCTGAGAGTCTGAACGGAGCACCTAAAGAAGCACTGAGCAGCTGAGCACCTCTGCTGACGGAGCACGCACCGGTGCCGGGACGAGAAGGGCATCAGAATCTGAACACCCAGGCAAAGACTGGAGGGAGAGGAGGGTGTGGCTTCCAGGGTAAGCTTAACGCTTAGGTCTCCAAAAGGAAGTGTTACACAGGCAGTCAGATATATGAGCCTGGGTTCATATCAGAGTCCAAGTCTCAAAAATCAAGACAAAGTCAAAGGACAAAAGCTCAGAACAGTACCTCACATGCAGTAAGGTCTTAACACAGGGCAGCAATTACTCTTATTAAAGATTTCACCAAAGCGTGGACAGGCTAACAAAAAACTTGACTTCATCCTCATTTCTATTCACACGAGTATGGAAAGCCTCAAATCCAAGGACAAATTAACAAGTTATGTATCTTCCAAACACGGAGGACCTGTTAGTGACTATGCAGCAGGTGGAACCATCCGACATGAGCACTTTTCCAGTTACCTTCTTCCTCCAAGCAACCCAACAGTACAAGTGTTTCCAGGGCTCAGTGCCCCACCGAGCACCAGACAGATGTGTCTTCTTCCTCCCTGCCCCCAAACACCTTAGGGAATGCAGGGCAAGAGCAAACCTAGGTTTGGTAAAGTTCCGGTCGCTCTAACTTGACTCACCTAATCGTGAAGGGCATGCACACAACCAGACGCGTGTTTCAGGAGCACGGGCGCAGGTGCCGTGCCCGCTCCCCCTGCACAACACTCTACCTCCAGCGTCTCCTTAGGCTGCGCGGTGAGCACGCACCAAGTCAAAGGGAACGGAGCCCCCACGACTCCAGCGGCAGGCGCACTCCCCACTCCAGATGTCACACCACTGCCACGTGTGCGGGTGGGCAGGAGGCCAGGCCACCCTCCGTGAGACCCCATGGATACGTTATTTTAGTGCCTCACTTAACCATAATAACCTTATTTGACAATTTGAAAAAAACTTCACATTAAGACAAAGTAACAGGAAGAAAACAGAAGGAAAAAAGTTACTTTTTGGTGCTCAGTTTTTGAGACTCTTTTGGCCCGTGAACATACTGGCTTTTTTTGTCCTGAAATAAACATATTTGTGATAATTAGGCTTGAGCCTTGGTATGGACTGAATTGCATCCCCCCAAAAATTACGTTAAAGCTCTAACCCTCAATGTGACTGCACTGGAGACACTGCCCTGAAGGAGGCGATGAAGGGTAAATGAGGCCGTAAGAGGGGCCCTCACCCAACAAGACCGGCGTCCTCACACGAAGAGGAAGAGACAGCAGGAGCGCACGCGTACGGAAGGCAGGCCCCAGGCCGCAGGGCCCGAGGCGGCCACCTGCGCGCAGGAAGACAGGCTCGCCAGAGACAACGCCGGCAGCTCCCCGCTCGGGGGCTGCCCCTCCAGAACCAGGAGAAAATACATTTCTCCTGTTGACGGCCCCGGATCTGTAAAAGTCCGCTATGGCAGCCCAGGGAGACCAGCACGGGCTTTCTGCACGTGGGTAACCCGAGGAGTGCAGGCGGCCTGCCACACACCTCGGATTCCGGATTCCGACACAGACTCCACTGAGCCAGCTCCTCCCGGCACCGCCCCATGGCGGGTCTACGCCGGGTCCGCTGCCTTCTTGGAACACTGGCCTCATTCTTCACAACATTCCACAGAATCAAGTTTACTTATTGTTCCAAGCCAAAACCCATTTCAAGACAAATTTTAAATTTAAAACTCAACAACTTGTGGAAAAAATAAAACAAAAGCTAGCATTTCTGAAACTCCCAGAAGGCGCAGAACTGCCTAAGCTGAGGCTGCAAGAGCCTGCCGAGGAGGGCGCCAGCAGCTCTGCCCGCGCGGAGGGCTCGCGCCGGTCACTTGCAGAAGAAACAACACACAGAGCCAACAAACGGAGAAAATGTCTGCATGCACAAAACATGAACATATTTAAGACAGTAAGTTTATATGTTAACAGCTGTGAAATCACTGTGAAAATCCCTACTTCAGAAGTGGGAAATTTACAAAAGAAATCTACAGAAACTTTACTAGTAACATAAAATAAAATAAATCAAGAACCTTTCTAAACTAGCAAAAACTCAAGAAAACATCTACTTCTTCAGGAAGCTGTCATTAATTTGTTTAAGTCACAGAGAGGATTTTACATCTTTTCTTAAGTTCCCTGGGTTGACTTTTTTTTCTACCAGGGCTCCTCGGGTTATTAATACATTCTATGTGAAAAATCAATGACATGTTAAGTCTCTGTAAAAACTGAAGTAAATCAAACTCAATGCAATAAAATAAAGAGGGAAATGGAACTGATCATACTGACTGAACACACACACGTGGCTCCAGTTCAGACACACAGGCCTCGCAGCGGCGTCAGCACTGAGGCCTGCGGCAGGCCTGCCGCTTTCAAGACCCTCTGGTCATAGCACCTGGACCACCTCAAGTGCTACATAAGTAAATGTGCGTTGACTGAATGAATAAACACACTGTGTTCACATTTAAAGTCTTTGCCTTAAAAACCCTGATATGCTATTTCCGTACTGAAGCAATTCCTGAATAGTCAAGTGACGAAGCAAAACATCATACATTTGGGCTCGTAGAAGCTACGACCAAATCGAAGGTCTGAGATACCTTCACTGTCCTCTGGATTCTCCTCTTCATTGGAGGCTTCAATATCTTCGTCCTCCTGAGCAGAAACAGTGGAAGCTACACTCTCACACTGAGACACGTCTCGCTCTTCACGAGGCTTCCGTGAGGCCTAAAGGAGTAAAACAAATTATTCCGGACTTAAGTAACGAGAAAGGAAGGAAGGAAGGCAGAGTACGGGCACACACAGGCTGGAGAGCAGAGGGAGGGCTGCGCGGCAGACAAGTGCTCGGGCTGGAGGGCCGTCACCCCCAGGGAGCTGCCAAGGGACCGTCGGCACAGATGAGGGGGTCGCTTCGTCCATCTGGCATTCTGGGAGCTACTCTTTGCTCTGCGCAAGTACCCGCCATCACAAAGCTCCTGCTCTTCTCTCCCCTCCAAATAATAGTGATAAAAAGCTGACAGAAAAATCCCAGTGATTTTTTTCTAATAAGGATAACACATTTATTTTCTAATAAAAATAACTTGTGTTGGAATGTGGAAGAAACAGAAAACCGTTAAGAAGAACAATAACCCCTCATGATTCCACCAGCTAGCAACTCTAAGCACCCTGGTGCCTCTCCTTCAATCTCTCCTCTGCGCACGCGTGTGTGCCCAAAACCCAGGATGCCCTATGCAGTCATGTAGCACACCTTTTTTTAAACTAATATAATCATGAACTGAACATATCCTGACACTACAAATTCCTCAAGTTATTTTTATTAATGGTCCATAGAAACACTCTGTACCAATCTGTATTTAAAATGCTCCTATTTTAATGCACTTAGGTGATTTTCGACTTCTGGACTGTCAGCAACGCTGCGGCAGCCCTCCTGCGCTAGCGTTAAGAGTTGTGCAACTTCACAGCAACAACTCATCACGGGCGTGACTGACTTTCTTTTACTGTGAGTGAGGACACGTTCCTTTTAAATTTTTTTTAAACAGGATTTTCTCTTCTGCAAGTTATGTTTTACATAAAACTGCTCATTCTTCTACTGAAGAGTACATGTTTATATGTAACATATATAATATACAAGCCACTGGCCATTTAATGTATTTATAATCCCGTGTCACTAAATGTAGCACCTAAGGTCTAGGTCCGTGAAGACCCAGGCCCGGCCCTGGCAGCGGTCTGTCCTGCACCTCTTCTAGACCCCACGTCTCACCAGACTTAGGCTGTCAGCCTCTCCCACGGGGATTTGTCACAGAGACCCTTTAACATCCCATCTATTAAAAATTACCAATATGCTCACGCTTTGTATTTTTTCTTATTCTTATTCTTACTGCAGATGTGAATACTTAGGATCCAACCTAAAGCACTGAGTCAAGAAGAAACCCTTTTCCGACGTAGAGTCGCAGAGCTCGGCAGGGTTCTGAAGGCTAAACAGTCCTTGCGTTCTGAACAGGGACGCGATGGAAGAACCCTCTGGCCACACTTTTTAAGAAGCTTTCAGAAGATTCCGTGAGTGCTACGTTTTCAAGCACTGGCTAACAGCTGCCACATGGGTTTCCCCAGTGCCCAGCCCATGCCCCTCTGCCAATTCACCCATTCCGTTCAGCCCTTTCCCCGCTGACGACAGAAGAGACAGACACCTACCACAACTCTGCAACACTCCTCTCTTCACAGGCACTGACCTCCTACCTCGCCAAGCACTTTCTTCATTAGACGATAGTGTTCGTCTTCAATGTAATAATTCAAATACACAGAAGGCAACACCTGTATGTCTTCCACTGAGTTCTAATAGACATTGGACATTTTGCCATGTTTCCTTGAGATCTTTTTAAAAATGATAAACACTCTACTCAAAGGTTAGTTGTGATGTGAAATCTGAAACCACATCAATACACGTTTGCACTCTATTAAAATCCATCCCGCTGTCATGTCCTCTGGTTTATTAAAAACACTATGGATCGTTTATCCAGACACGACGTCCACTGGGACAACACGAGTCGGTCACTTGGAAAACACTGAGCCCCACAGCTTTTTAAAATGTGAATACGTTTCATTACATGTTAAAGTATCACATTAGTTATTATTGCCACTAGTCTTACTAGAAACATCTGCGAACACCGTGAAGATGTTAAGCTCAGTGAGGGACACACATTTTGCAAAATTCTAATTTTTGCCTGAAAGCCTGGAATGTAAAAGTGGCGACAAATTTGCCGCTAGGCTGTTCTCCTTGAAGACACGCTCACTCATTTTTAAGAAAATGTCAGCCAAACATTCAGGTCTGAAAACCGCAGTTTGTCTGTCATCCTTTCAGTTAAAAACGGCATTCCAGAAAAAGGGAGGCTAGTTCAGCCTGGAACCCGGACAGCTGCAGAAGCGCTTCTCCTGGAGAGCTGCACGCTCCCGGGCACAGCAGGGGCTCCCGCACAGACAGCTGCTCAAGGGCCAAGATTTGCTAGTCCGTTTGTGCTGCTTCATCAAGGACATTCTTAAGTCAAACTGCCATTTAAAAAAGCCCCCAAACTGCAAATGCTCGAAACTTGAAGAATACTCTGAGCACCATGACCAGTGGTGCCCTCCAGACTGGGCAAAGGCACCAGCATGTCACTCACAGCTGCTGTGACATCATGGATGCAAGTGTCACGACACTGGGAAAAAGACAACTTCTTAATACTTTCATGAAAATAGTTCTGAAGTCATGGAACCCTCAAAGAGCTCTGTGGACTCTGAGAACACTGGAACTTCCTGGTTAAGAAATTTTCCATACTCTAATACTTGCTGGTTTTTAATATTTACCCCACGGAATCTTTCTGAGAAAATGTTTAATATGCCGAATCAACTCATTAAATAAACAGGTCAACAAATGGTCAACAGAACTCCAACTAAAGTTTTCAATTCAAACTCCAAAAGGCTTATACTGTTCAAATCTAGTCTACAGTAATTCAAAAGTACTGAACTGTCATTACTACTAAACCACTCCTTGGGCAGCAAATAAACTGGGGGGAGGATACAGCTCAGGGGCAGAGCACATGCTCCGCAGGCACAAGGTCCTGGGTTCAATCTCCAGCACCTCCATAAAAAGCAAACAAACAAACAAGCCAAATAGTCAATTTGTGCCAAGAAACAGCATATCCTTTACAGGCAGATGCAATTAATAAAAATACAACATAAAAAAATGTAACTCAAAACCAATCTCTGAAGCTAAAAAAACCCTGTTTAAGTAAAAAGCAGTACATAAAAGACCCCCCACCTCTGACATACTCACTTTCTGTTTATGCTGCTGCAAGAGGTTGTCAAGGTTATGTCGCCTTTTATAGTTGAAATAGAAGTTTTTGCACTGGGCTTCACTTTTAGTCCCCACCATTTTGGCAATTGCTGCCCAGTTACGACCATGTTCTACTAGACCTGTATTTCAAGACCAGACCAAACATTAGTTGAACACTCATTTGATAAAGCAAGCGAGAAAGATAACAGAATCAATCGCCACATTCAGGATCACTGACACTAAGAGTGCATCTTCAATTACTTATCGATACACTTCAATACTTACTGAAAGGTAAACGGACATGAGACTCATGAGCAGCTCTACTTTCCTACCCAAAGGGAACGTGTGCTCATTAATGGAGGGCTTACCCTTGTCATCCATCTCCCGAGGGTGGGACCAGCGGCAGACACACAGTAACGGCTCAAACCCTGTGAACCGAGGGCCTAGGTACTGCTAAATCTTTGGAACCAGTATATCAATACAAAGTTAATAAGGTAATCAAATATAAGTGATTAACACAAACTAAAGATATACTCAGGGCTCCATTTATAATCAGCATGTCTTCAGTCCATTCAGTCAAGGAATGCCCTCAAAAAAACTAACCAGTTCAAAAAAATAGTAATTGTTGCAATACAAAGCATCACAGAAACCTATGCAATCTGACATTCCTTTCATCAAATAATACATTTATGCACACGTGTATGTGCAAGGAGCATGGGAACATAAATGCATATACACAGAGACATGCTTCAGATGTAGGCGTATCCAAGCAGGAATTTCCAGTACAACTTTAATAACTAACGGGAAAACATCGGTTTTTCAAGGTGAATAGAAGCACCTTCCTTAATAATGGTAACTGGAGGATCACTTCCAGATCCTGCCTGATGTATGAGTAAGAATGAAGCATGGAGACTGAGCAGTCCCAGGGAGGGGCAGCTACCTGAACGAGAGCCCTAGACAGACCTGGCGTCTGCTTACTTCACCACGACACTGTGATGAACGGGTGAGAACAACACATGTGACCACGACCACCACAGACTTGCTAATCGCGGCAAATAAACCTCAAATAAAAGTATTTTGAAGACAGAACACTTCAAACTGCTATATTTTTGACAAAGTTGGTTCATACGATTCTCAAATGTATCACTAATAGAAATACGCTATTGCTAAATAGAAAATAAACCTGAAGTGTGTCACTAAAAGATCAAGCTATTTGCAATAACTTCTCTCTAGAACTACAAGGTAAATCCTCAACCCCTAAAAGAGTTGGTTAATCTTCCCAAGGTTATTCTACTTTAAAAATAAATTATTTTTAGTTATAAAACAATTACTTATCCTATTAGGAATTTTAGTTCAACTTCAATTTGTGTGACATTCATAAGCAACAGCAGGAAACTCTAATGCTGCAGAGTAAGGTGAAGTGTCAGCCGTGGGCGTGTCAGAGGCGGGATGGAATCAAACCTTGCTCTGTCTGGTTACAAAGGTCACACTCTCTCCTCCAGACCGCAGAGCAATCCCACAGCGGTTTATAGTCAAATGCCTTACCAAAATCAAACTGAGAAAGTATCTATCATTCTATTAAAATGCAACTTCAATAATAAAGACTTTTTATATCAATGTCTTCCAAAACAACTTTAATAGCATTGAATCACAATTGTTCTGGAAAACCAAAAACGGCTTGCTTGCTGTCTAATAAAACACACAAAATAAAATGAAAGAGAATCTTAAATTCCTCAGAAGTGGGCCTCTTAAGCAAGGCCCGCTGGGGGACCTTACAGGGCGTCACACCACCAAAAAGCAGTAAGTACACTCCTGAGTTCTATTTACCATTGTGGAAGGGCTTCTCTTTTTTTCCAACTAAAAAGCCATTAGTTCTGCCTCGTTCATTACTAATTACCCTAAAGAAAAACAGCCCTGAGGAACCCGAACTACTATCATTTACCTTTCTTAGCAACTTCCATCTCCTCTTCTGTCCACCGAGAGGTTTCTACAGGTTCCGCAGAGACTGAAACAGAGAGCGCTCAGTGAGGCAGGGGAAAACCGAGGTAAGCCTTCATTATCAATCACAATGCACCAACCACGCAAGCTGTAAGCTGTTCGTGTGACATGAAGCTTGTTTAAAGCTTTAGGGGAAGGAAACTGTGGAAACAGGAGCGTCTCAGCCCCTCCCTCGCCAAACTAGAGGGGGACCCCACACCCCACACCCCTCAGCACTCTCTCTCTCTGTGTTGTTTAACGCTGCATCCAGTAAAAAGAGGGATCACAAACTGAACACTTTCTCTTCACTACAGAAAGAAAATTGAGGTTGTCAGTCCTGAAACGAGCCCCTGCTGTCTTCCCCTCACAAGTAACAGCACGACCACCCACCAGGCAGACGCTCAGGCTGACTTTCACATCCTCCCTCCCATCCACCCATCCAAGACAGCCCTGCTCGCCGGGCCTCGGCGCACAACGCCACCGTTCGGCAGGCCTGCTGCCTCCGGCCCCACTCTGACCTCACCTGCGCGTGGGTGCCAGGGCTGTCCTTCTGAAAGGGCAGTCTAGTGACAGATCCTCTATTTAAGCACCTCTGTGAGCTCGCTGCTGTCAGCAAAGCAGGGTGTAACTCAAACAAGGCCCTCCGCAAGCTGCCCCCACCTGCCTGTCCAATCATCTCTCCCATCCATCCTTGCTGCTCCCAGAACCTGCGTCTTCTCCTGTGCTTCACGTTATGATAAACTGGGACCACTGGTGATCCTCATCACTAACATGGTCTCTCTACAAACTACCAAGACGACCCTTAGTGAGAGAGAAAAATGCCTGGACTTTCAGACGCTGTATTCCCTTGTCTAAGAATTTATTCCTGTGAAAAATAACTTAAAAGAAGGAAAATGCTATGTGAATAAAGTTTTTTCATTATAGTGCTATCTGTATTAGTTTAAAAGGGGGAGGGGACAACCAACTCACTCAGCAACAAGGAATGGCTCAAGAAATCATGCCTTAGAAGAAACAATGGTGACATTTCACAGCCACCAAAAAGTGAACAAGAAGTCGCTGAGAAGCTAGGAAATACCCATGTGCCAAGCTGGAGCAGAAGGGAGCCAAGCGGCACGCACACTAGGGTTACAGCCCAGTCCGAGAGAACCGGCTATGCGAGGGCAGCAGGCCTGGGCTGACGCTCTTTCTCGAAGGATCTGACATCAAAGTCCAACACATTCAAGGCCAGGGTTTCAGAACAGTATTTCCAGGCTGTCAGTGCCAGGGATCCCTGCCGCCTCACCCCAGCGCTGAGGTGGAACCCCACACAAAGCCACGGCCCACTCGCTCGTCTCGTGCACTCACTGGGCTCTGGTGGCGGTGGCAGAGGCGGCGGGGGCTCCTCGGTGGCCGCGGCGGCTGCAGCGCTGGCAGCGGCAGCCTCGTTGGTCATGGACCTGGTGACCCGGCCCTTGCGGCGGCCCTGACTGTTGGCCGTCTTCCGCCCCCGGGGCATGGCCTGCTCCCTCTCCTCAGTCTCTTCTGCTGCACCATCGGTCTTGTCCTTCTCCTTGGGGTTTTCCCTAGGAAAAACAGCGAATGGAACTTCTGTGATTCAGAAGTGCACATACATCAAAGATTACAGCTTTGAAAACTCTTCAATACAAACTGAATAAAACCACCCAATCTCTCAGGCACTTGGACTTCCCATTAGTACAAACTGAACCCTCCCAAAACAGGCTCCTCCTCACCCCTGCTTCCTGCCCCTCATCTGATGCTAACGGCACCACGCTGCTCATAACCACTCCCTTCACAGACCTGACAGCACCTCCAGCTCTTCCCCTCCTTCTTTACTTCCTGTGTGGACCAGTGCCACATTCTGCTCACTGCACCTCACCACTCCGCCTCTGCTCCCCACTAACCCCGTGCTTGTGCAGGACCTTTGTCCCCCATCCACCATCCCAGCACAGCTGCCCGACTCACACCTCTGCTCCATCCGTTCTGTGCTGCTAACAGATCTGTATTATAGCAGAAAGCCTGGCAATAAACCACTTCACCCATTCCAGTCTTACCTCCCCTCACCAACAGGGCCACAGGGACTCCTGAGTGGAGTATACACTTGGGTGTTCATTCAGGCTTTACACAGACGAACCCCCGCCCACCTTCCACTTCTCTTCTTCAGGCACCCACGTTCCAGTCCAATGAAACCATCACCCGCGATTTCTCAAAGAGGCCTATCCGCCCACACTGCTCCCTCTGCTATGCCCACATGAGCCTCCAGCTCCCGCGTGACGTCCTCCACGCTGCCCAGGCGGCACAGGTGAACCTCGGCCTCCCCGCAATCTCCTCACGTGCTTTACTGGTTCCAGTCATTTCTTCCAGGCTCTTTTCTTTTGCTTAAAGAGTACCCGTATCTGGCCTAATTTCCTTACTAGACCATAAGCTACCCAGGAACAGCGTGCATCTTATGCATTTCTGCATCCTCCATAAGCCCCAGCTCGTGTCAGTGATAAATGAGTGTTTGTTAAATAAATTAGAGATTTTAAGAAAATAGTAAAATAAAGAGATGACGGTTCCATATGACCAGAACCCACTGACCATGTGGGAGGATAAAGGTTTAACCTGACTTAAAAAAAAAAAAAATTAATAGCGATCATCTTCCTAAAGCAGAAAATTAGAATGGCATGAGTATCCAACTCTCTTAAAAACCACGTCAAGTGATTTAGGCTCTGACACAGACCTTCATGATCTCCGAGAGGATTACGGAAATAACACAATAAATATTAAAAAGAAGAAAACCACTAACACGAGCAACAGCCTGTACTGCTCTCAGACACGTGCTACGTAAAAGCAGCGACACCACAGGAGACCGACCTGCTGTGTGACTCCGCTCATGTGAAACTCTAGAAAAGGCAAAGCAGATCAGCCGTCACCAGGGGCTGGGACCGGGCGGAGGGAAGCCAGCGCGAGGGAGCACAGGGGGACGTCCCGGGGTGATGGAAACGCCCTAAGTCACGACTGTGACGGTCACACCAGTGCACACACTTGTCAAAATGCGTCCGCATGTACACTTACAGCTGCTGAAATTTATTCTATGCAAACGATGCCTCAATGAAGCTGATCCTGGAAGGAAAAACTAACACACCAGCTGCTGAGGGACCCCCAGCCCCAGCAGAGTACATACACAAAGGCACCAGCAGTAGCTGACTCTGAGAGGCAGGGTCACAGGTTAATTTTCTTTGTATTTTGCCCTCTTTTCCTGACTTTCTAAACTGAGTAAGAATTACTTTTATAGCCAGGAAAACAGTAACCACCACCACAAACAAACCAGAAAGTCAACTTTATATGGAAAATGAAGTCAATGAAGCTGGACTGTAAGGCATTATATAAATTAAAACCATTTATCAGCATTTTTACACTAATGTATACTACTTGAGATTCAAAAACAAGATCCCGAGGTATCTTCTGAATCAAAGATTAAATCATACTCAGTGTATCTCCACGACAGTGCCTACTACTGCAGCCAGCCCTCCTGAAAAGCAGTAGCTCATGTCTGGCAGTCAGTCCATTAAGTCAAAAGTTCTACGTCCTGGAATATTCCATTCCATTACATCAGGTAACTATCAGACGGTCACAACACACACCCCATTGATTCTTTTATCTAAAATGTTATACCTCCAATAAGGTTTAATCTCATTACTTAAAAATAACTACAACATTTAATTATTTAACTCACTTAGAGTCCTCCTTTTCATCTTTTTCTTCTTCATCTTTCTTCTCCTCTTCTTTTTTTTCTGTTTTTTCTGCTTTATCTTCTTCTTTTTCTTCTACTTTTTCTTCTTGTGAGGGTCGGGCAATTTGCTGCTAGAATGAACCATCATTTGTAAAACTGAAAGGTTAAAGGAATCCTCCTCAAATTGTAATGATGAATAATAAATATCTACACAAAAATTTAATATCCAACTAACATATTAATCATCTGCAATGTAATCAGGGATTATGTATTAAAAATCAGTCTAACAATCTTTAATATTGTCTATATGTATTGCATAAAAGGCCACACACGTACACTCACAGTGCCTGGACCCACCATGGGAGTGAAATGTTAAGACTGCACTTAGAAATCTAAGGATGGTACTGTCTTTTCGTAATTCCCACATCTAATCTGTCACTCAAGCATTTCAATTCTAGCTTGAAATCTGATAAACTCTAATTTATCAAACCATCCCCTACTAGTGTTAGACACTTACTATGTTCGCAATTTTTCCCTCAATGTGGGTAATACCACAAGAAACATCTGCATGCTTTTACTCCTTTAGGGGAACATTCATTTAATGGAATAATAGATGGCTGTGGTCATTATCAAGACCAAAGCAATTTGGAAAAATACTAAGAATAACATAAAGCAAAAAGTAAAACACTCAAGTATGTCTAAGCTGTTAACAACTGTGTAACTGTCAATATGTGTACAGACAGACCAGAAGACACTGAAATTGTGGACTCCTTATCTTTGAGTCTCATTTGAAAAAACTATGACTCTAAAAGATAAAAGTGAAATTAAGTTTGTGTTGAGAATTACCATTTTTGTTTAATTAAGAAATCAAGACCGTCTGACCGAACAGGACTGAAACGCACTCATCAGGACACGCACGGCCGGCCGGCCCGTGTGCACCTCCTCCCAACCCCCAACAAAGCAAAACTTCCTGATTCTTCATAGCATCTCAAAGTCTTTCACTCACTTACCCAGACTAAAATCTAGCTGCTTCTGCAAAGTAACAGAGGCCTTCCTGGCCTCCCCAAGAGGCCCCACCTTCCACCGCCTGCTGGCCCCGGTGCAAGGAAGAGGAATCCGCACCCTCCCTGCTCCCTACGCCGCTTCTGAACACTGATGAGCTGCAGCGTTTTACAAGTACTTCCTTCCACAACTCTCACAAACCTCCCTGCGATGCCTTTCTGCCCCCCTGGCGCATGGACTGACTTTTGGAAGACTCCCGGGAGCACAAGGACAACTTGATCACGAGGCTCATTACGCCCATCGGCGCCTTTTCTACCTACACTGGTCCACGCCCACTACGCCCCACAGGGCACCACCTCCATCAGTGGGTGTGGCCTCACCGCCAAGATCCACAGTCTCCCACCCACCACCACTCACATCCCACTCACCCTTCATTTCCACTGTGGCCAAGCCTGCTTTTTGTCTTCGCAACCTCTGATCCCTTTATTCTAGGAGATTCTCAGAGTCTGTAAAGAACTACAGCCACCACTTCAGTCCACCCTTTGCTAAATTGTTTCAATACCAGGATCCACTCACCCGCCTCACCTGACCCTCCCAGCGTCTCGCCCTGGCTACCGGCCAGCTTCTTTCTCTCATCAGCACGTTACCGCCAGAGAAAACTAAGAAATCAGGAAGGCTTCCAACTAGCACTCTCCAACCATGCTCCGCTTCACACGTAGCAATGTTTTCTTCATCTCTGACTGCCCAGCACACAGCACAGTGGTCACCAGACCTGTTTCGCCCCCACCATCTGTCACTGAGCCAACAAGGTGGACGACCAATGACACACTCTGCCCTCTGCCTAGCAAGCGGGCTTAACCAGAGAACAGTTCATAGCCCCCAGGAAATGGCGGCGAGGTGTCAATTCAGCCAGAGATGAGGAGTCCCTTAGACTTGGGCAGTACGTATAATTCTATCCCCCAACACCTCTCTGCTTCTAATGCCAATCAAGGTTTGGAAGAACGTAAGCCACCCTCACATTCCCGGCTGCTTGAAGCCAGCCAAGCAGACCGTCCTCCCCCTTCCGTGGGGCTGGGACTGAGAGGCAGCTGGAGCAGTGGCTTCACCAGTCCAAGGGGAGGGAGAGGGCAGGGCCCCCTCTGAAACACAGCTCCCAGCTCTGCAGAGAGAGGAAATAACCTGGAGAAAGTGGAGAAGCAGTTGGACGGGGCCTAGAGAAGGGAGTGACGCCTCTAGACAGAGCCCTTCGCTCAGCCAGGCACCACCTGCAGCAGTGAGTGGAAGGGGGTGCAAGGGAGCGGGGGCCAGGGAGCACCCACCGGGGCAGGCGCACACCAGGACCCACAGTGATGCCTGCCGCTGACACTGAGCAGAGGAAGGAACAGCCTCTGGGTTTAACAAGCAGTGGTGGGAACTGCTGCTGTTTCAGGCACACCTCTGAGGAAAAGTGCTGATCCCCGTGGTCCGGGGTCCCTGTGGTCCAGGACAGGGGCTACAGCCCATGTCCCTCAGCCCTGTCAGCAGGCTGGCTAGGGCAGAAGCCCGTGGTTTCAAAAGGAAACTCTTTAAGGGCCCCCTAAGAGACACAGGCGCTCCCAATAGCTTCCTATCCAGGTCTCTCCCTCCTTAAGCCCAACACTTAATAGTCAATAAAGAAAGTTTCATTCTGTTAGGGAGGCTCTTCTAATAAGAAACATTTCTGTTAAACAATAAGCTATTCACTATGAACGCCAGGGCATATTATAAAGCAAAATGAAAATTCCAACTAAAAAAGTGCAAGTTACACGCATTTCATGACGGTAAACGGAGAATGAGATCAGTTGCGGCAGGGCCCTCTAGAGCAAGAGCAAACAGCAGTCTATGCTGCGATGTACTGCCACTGTGTCCCACTGGGCACCTAACATTCACACATTCTGCTTCTATTCGCTAAAGTGCTCAAGTCTTCGGAAAGCGGATAAACGAATTTCCACTCAGCAGACAATGAAGTTGCCAAGAAATGGAAAGATTAAATTTAAGAACAAGTAGCTGGTTAACCACGCACGCGAGACAGAAAGGATGAAGGGCTACTTCAGCCACCGAGTGCTTTTGTTAACGGCACTTCAGGCAGTAAACAGAAAACATCTTATGCCAATCTTATCAAAACATATTAATAACTAATGCCTTTAAACCACCTGAATTTGAGACTACTTTCCCCAAGAGTGAAAGCTGTCAATCACCAAAAACCCCTCCTGGTGGAAGGCGGGAGGCAGCGGCCATACCCCACCCCCCGGCTGTGCGCGCACACACTCGTGCGCACTCACGCTGCCGTGGCCCGCGGCATGTCGCTGCTCCCGCTCGCGCAGGGTGGAGGCCAAGGCCCACCACATGAAGGGGCACGTCCAGGCTGCCACAGACACACACGGCCTCTGGGCGTCTACAGCTTTCCCCAGCTGTGCAACCTCTCTAAATCATCCTTTCTAACCCGTGTAGAGCCAACGGTTTAGTCAGAGAGTTGTCCAACTTCAACAACTGCTCCATTTACGTAAGCTTGTGCATTCTGGACCCCGCTGGGGACTAAAAACATGCCAGCATACTTAACAGGTAAGACGTTGGCAGCATGGAGGAGTATAAATTCTCGGGGAAAGTAATCAAGTATCTGGAAATGAAGACTGCGGTTTCTAACAATGACTTGCTTTAGTGCAGGTCACTAGCAGGGACCACAGTCATTTTATCTGCATAGGGACAGACTTATCAGATGGGAGTTTATGCTGGAAAGTAAGACAGAATTCTTGTAACAAAAATGTTATACATAGAATCAAATTACCACTTGGCATGTTATTTCTATTTCTGGATGCCAAATACTAACACTGAAGAGTGGCTTTTGACCCTCAACCTCTGATACGCATTCGCTGCTTCAACTAAAACTGATGAAGAACCCCACTCAGCCCCGTCACAGGAGGCCAATAATGCCAACGGTAAACATGGTTTGGGCAGCAGCTAACAGAATTTTGAGAGAAGAGTTAAAGCTTTTGCCAACAATCATCTTGGAAGACAGCTGTAACAGAAGTATGATTATCTCTCATTTCCCTATGATCCTAAAAGTAAAGCTCAGTTTCTGAGTAAATGATATGCAAGGTTCCCTAAGGCAAGAGCAGGTGAAAAATCCAACCTCACAGATGTGGAATCTCTCAGCCAACAGCACACTACGTATTCACCTGCTAAATAAAAATTCCTTCCTACAGGAGAGAGGCTGGGAGTGGGGCAGGGGGGTGGGGGGAGACGCAATCAAACACAAACGTAAGGACAGAGCACAACCTCGGCGGAGCGCAGGCCTACAGCCGGGGGTAAATCTGCTCCCCTGGCGCCGGGGTTGGGGGGGGGGAGGGTCCCTGCTGACTCAGACCTGACTGGATAATGGAGCGGCAAAGCAGGTTCAGGTCAGTGGGTTTCCGTATCCGCCAGGGTAAAACGCTGACTGAAGAATTCTTAACTTGTAAATATGCTTTTTTTTAAAAAAGTCTTTCTAAATTTTTTTCTATACAGCCAATTCTCTATTTCCAACCAAATCTTCCTCCTGCACCAGAGACTCCTGTATCGAACTGCCTACTTTACACCCCCGCGTGGACGGGTGCAACAGGCACTTAAGTTCAGCAAGGGCCGATCTCCCCCCAGACCAGCTCCTCTCTTCCCTCAGCCACACCCATCACAGCAACTCCACAAGCCGAGACTTGGCTTGTCTCTGCTAACTGTCAGCAAAACCTGCTGGCCTCACCTCCAAACACATGCCCAGACACTGACCAGTTCTCCCCAGCCCACCACAGTCTAGTCCAAGCCCCTGAAATCATGAAACGAACCCCCACTGGCCTCCCTGAGCCTTCCCTCACCTCCCTTACAGTCTAGTGTCAATGGAGCAGCTGGAAGGAGCCTGTCCCAGCTGGGAACTGGTGCTACTCTTCTGCTCCCAGGCCTCATGGCTGCTGCGCTCACCCAGCATGGGCTCCGGTCACTCAGTGCCACAGGAGAGCGCCCAGAAACGACCACCACCTGACTCCTGAAGAACTGTCCCTCTGTCTCGACACAAGCAATGAAGAAACAGAGGTAAGATTCTTTTGGTCTGGAATGGTAGTTTAAGTCCACCCTTTAACTCCCTCCTCTCCCAAACTCCCAGTAAAACCACCAGAGAAATTTAAAAGTCAAGGAAAAATCAAGGTAATCCCTTAAAAGCTAATGTGAACAGGACTAGCCGGCTGGAACGGCTGCCCAGGGCAGAACCGAGCCCACCTGGGGGCAAGCATCCTAAGGCTTAGGTCAGCGTGAGGGCGCACAAGGACGACCTAAGTTCTGCAGGAGAGAAGGGGCGGGCACACAGGACAGGACGTGAGAAGAAAGCACCACGGTGGGGGGTGGGGGGGGCTCCACAGGACAGGTGCCCACAGAGGGGGTGAGACAGTGCCCTGGCAAGGACAGGAGAGAAAACCAAAGTTTCACCATAACAGAGACACTCGCTGTCCCACAGAACTTCCTGCTCGAACTTTCTCCTCCATCATCACAAGCAACACACTGCTAACCGGCAAAGGGGAAGCATGATAAATATCAAACTGTCTCCTGATGTTCGTTATCTGGGACTGAAAACATTGATGGCGATACACACAATTTCTAAAAATAAACATTATAAATACTAGTTTGTAATAAGGAAGAAAGCCATTGTTAAAAATCAGTAGCTGAAACTTGTTTAAACCATCTCTGGCTGCAGGCCCCGGACTCCAGGGCCCCCGAGGGCACAGAGCAGCCCGGCCCTGCAGGGGGAGGCGCGCCCTCCCCGCGGGTCCCCATGTCCCCGGCACTGCTCCTGCTCCCCGCGCGCTCCCCTCCTCAGCCTCCCTGTCCTTCTGTGGGGGGCAGCCCTGATGGAGGAGGGACCCCTCCGGCCCTACACTCCCGAGCCCCTCGCTCCCTTAGTCCCCAAGAGTGGCCGCCAGGCGGCTGGCCAGCCATGGGGGGGGGGGGGGCAGAGCAGTCTTTAAAGTACTGATACTGAACTGCACGCACGTGTGGAAACATATACTACACTGTATTGAAAACCATCTTTTTAGGTCAGTGCTTTGTAACACTTAAACTACCTAAACCCCAGAAGAGAAGTTAATCTGAAATAAAACCAGGTGCCAGGTATCTGGCTGAACAACCCCTGCTGCCAGCATCAGGCGGTACTTCTCTCCTTGCCCCACCTGCCTCTCCTCAGACGAAACACCGGGTGAAGACGGTGTAGCACATAAGGTGTCATGTTCCCATATTTAATTACATTACTAGTGTTAACTCTGACATATGCAATTTCAATAGCATGGACATATCAAACTTTCCTTATCAGTTTTACTATGCTAGAAACTTAAAATAATTCAAAATAGAAAATATAACACATTAAATATGTATTTACTTCAAAATAATGAAAAACATGGTCATAACATCCTAATGAACTTAACAGAAACGTCAATCCCTCAAGTGCAATTATGACATGCAAGTCTCCTGTGATAACATTTTTCATGCTCCTATTTCCATCAGTCCTGAAGTAGCTTCCACGTAACAATGAAACACACCTGGTTTCTTCCTCGGCGTTTTCCATAGTTTCTTCTTACTAGGGCTTTATAATTCTCATTTTTCTTGGTTAAGTAGTAATACAAAACACAATCAGGAACACTCTACAAAAAAAATTCTTTTTGAGGATCCAACAAAATAAAATTTTTTAAAAATCAAGTATCGCTTTCGAGGAAAATCTCCAGTATCCTGGAAGTATAACTTGAAGAAAAACACACAAAGCATAACTAGGCTCCAAAAATATATATACTGTATCTACTATTTTAATGGACAGTTACAGCTGTCTTCATACAAATTATGGAAAAGATACCAGGAACTATTAGAACATACAAGCACTTTATTAGCCAGTATCTAAATTATCTTTCTTCTTGCACATATGTAAACATTCAAAATGTCTCTTTAAATATTTTGCTCAAAAACACTACGTCCAATCTACTGTGGAAAAAATTCAAGGAAAATCAGGACTCTGAAATTTTAATTAGAAATTTAATGAGGTTCAAAAAGCACTGTAATCTCTGTGTTTTTATGGAAATATAGTATCAGGTCATTTTTTGTTAACCATGAAAATGTGTCTGCTTAGAATCTGTCATCGTCTAATTGTAAACATCACTGAACTATGCATGTGAGATTCTTTTCTGTATCAAGCCCTCTGCAAAAATCAGTTCTATCTAATTACTTCTGCGCATCAGAACACAAAAGTTCCAAAGCAGCAACCATCACAAACTTGTCAACATTCATTTCTTACCTTCCTTTCCAAGTAAGATGCAATTAGTCCAAAGTTTTTTGGATGCTGGATAAACCTGAGTAAAAGAAAAACAACACACAAACATTTAGCCGCTTAAAAAGAGGGGGAAACACACTTGGGAACAGAAATGTTATGCAGACTACTTCCTAGTGACTCCTAAACGCCCTCAGTGCCCTTTCAGAGGGCAGGCTTCTGGGAACTGTCTGCCTGAAACAGCTGGACTGGTCTGTGGCAGGGCACAGAAACGCTCCCCGGGTGACTCAGATGCCACCCAAGTTTGGATGCCACTCTTAAAATAACTCCGTAAGCCCACTCCTACCTGTTACCTATGTCCCCACCTATAAACGTATGGGAAGATCAGATCGAATCCATCCCCTCTGCTTTCCACAGGGTCCATTCAAACGCCAAACAGGGCCAAGTTTTGGCGGAAACAATTCAACTTACAAGTAAATGCTAATACCTTTTACTAACTTTCGTAAGCTTTTATTAGAGAATAACTTAAAATTCAAATTACTTGTCCTTAAAGATCTCCTTCTCGTGGTCAGTCCAAACATTCATGAATTGCCTGTCTTTGTAAACCTTCATAGGATCTTCCATCAGCCCATTCATGTTGATGAACTTGACCCGTCTTTGTTCTGCATCAAACATCATAGGGGGGATCACAGAGAGCTGTCGCATTTGTTTCTCATTATTCTGCAAAAAAAAAAAAAAAAAAAAAAAAGAAGGAAATGCAATTTACACAGAATAAAATGTAAAGAAATCCACACAAAAACACCAGGTATGTAGTTTAACGACAAGAGCAGTGGTAGCATAGAGGGGAGGGTATAGCTCAATTGGTAAAGTGCGTGCTTAGCATGCCTGAGATCCTGGGTTCAATCCCCAGAAAATTCTCTAAGAATAAATAAATCTAATTACCTCCCTACACCAAACAAACAAACAAACAAGAGCAGTGGTACCATAACACCTAACATACAGCAATTACACACATATCTAGTAAATACTCATTGGAACAGCAGAGGCAGAGTGCACACTTCTTTTTTTATAATCCACTACTACAATTTGAGAAGAGGTCTTTCCTTAAGTGAAGCTGATACTTCAGTTAATAGATTCTAGACCTAAAGGACACGTAATGTCAGTCACTGAAGTGACAACCGTGAAGCATTCACTAACGCTTACTCATTTGAGCAAGTCTCAACGTCATTTTAGAGAACAACAAACGGAAAACTAAGCAGACACCCAAACTTTAAGGTCACTGATTTTAAATTAAACTTACCGAAGCATTAAACGCCTCCTGCTAATCTTACGCAATCCTTCCATTGAAAATTCAAGACTATTATTCTTAGAATTTCAACAAAAACTTTTATTTTTATAATTTTTCCCCAAAGTTTAATTCAGTAAGCTTATAAGCACAAACTTCCATGAGAAAACTTTTACCAAAATTGTAAGTACTGACCCCAGTACAAGGCGAGGTTCTTCCCTGAAACTTCCCTCACAGAAGTGGACACTGTCAAAGTCAAGTCCTTACAAAGGCTCTAATTTCACAGGGGACACTCAACCGGTCTGAACACCAAAGTGTGGTTTGGGGCAGACCCATCAGCTTGAAATCACCTCCACTGTCACCAGTTTTGGGTGCTTACAGATAACCCCTAGAGAATCGGTCCAAAAATGGCCAAGAAATTTGGCACAGACTTAGTCATCACTGCGAAGGCTATCGCCACAAATTTTGAAACATACAGCAATAAGTAGTGTCTTTGACTATTAAATAAGCATGGCTTTCAGAATTTAGAGATGAGGTTTTAAAAAAGCCGTATTATAAAATCAAAACTAGCAAAACTCAACAGATAGTAGGTGGCTTTTGGACCGACCTTCAGAGCTAGTGTGAACACAGCCTGGA
Organism: Camelus ferus; assembly: GCF_009834535.1. Classification (NCBI taxonomy): domain Eukaryota; kingdom Metazoa; phylum Chordata; class Mammalia; order Artiodactyla; family Camelidae; genus Camelus; species Camelus ferus. The sequence goes on along the minus strand of NC_045711.1, from coordinate 17,628,975 downwards.
AGACTCCATGCTAGGACCTGACATCTGCTCCTACGCAGCGCTGATTCACTGGCATCCTACCACTCCTCTCCCCCAGGCTCTCCCCCAGCTCAGCTGGCCAGAGACCCCCTCCGGACACTCCCCAGAACCTCAGGTTCACAACGTGCCAACACCTACAAGACACACACTCCTTTGCTATTTTAGGAAACAGCACCACCAGCTCAGTCCTCAGACCCCGAAACTAGGCAGCCACTGTCCACGTCCTTCTCGCCCCCACCCTTGTCCGTCCATTCTCCCTGCTGTCGGCCCCCTCCCGGCCACCTCTACCACAGCTGCCCTGACTCAGGTCCTTGCTTTTACCCTAACAGCCTCCTTACCTCTTTCCAGGCCTCCCTGCCGCCAAGGTCATCTTTGTAAAATGCCAACAAGATGACACGGCTGCCTTGTTTAAAACCTTTAATGACTAGTCACAAACTCTGGGACAATCCAAACTCCATTAACGTTCCCTCATTTATATACAAATAAACTCTTAGTTCATGCAGTGTGAGGCTAAAATGTCTCAATAATCAATGAATTAACTTGAATTATAATCGATGAACTGTCTTACCTCCTGTTCAGAGAGCCCATCAATGATCTCAGAAATCTCATGTTCACTCCTAGCGATGGTGGCTGAAAGGCCAGCTCCCCTCTGCCCAACTCTAAATGTGAGGGGGAGATCACAGATATATTTAAGGGCCTTTTACAAAGAAGACATACCAGTCACATTACTTTCACATTGATTCCTTTTCAGGACGGGACTTTTTCTACCCAACTGGAAGCCAGAGAAGAAACCTCAAGTGCTAGTGAGTAACCCCCTTTGAGCCATGTTCTGGCCATCTACCTGCACAATTAGTAACAACTCAAATGCTGAGATTAAGATTCGAGGGTTCCATGTTCAAGTGCAAATGGCAGAACTATTATTCATGGGAGACTTTCGGTAGACCACAGTTACAGGTGTCATTTCCATTTCAAATAGCAGTCTTCTGTCTGCCTTCCAGAGAACAGAAAAGCAGACTTAGAGAGACACACAGAACATGTTCAAAGGGAGGGAGAAAGACACAGTCACCCTCCCTCACAAAACCTCCACTGTCCCTAGAGGGGACTGACTGCACCGCTCATTTACATGAGGCAGTGAAGAGGGAGGCGCGGGCTCCGCCACTGCACACACGTGGTTCTCTGAAAGCAAGAACCAGTCAGAAACTATGCACCCACATCAAAGCACTTCTGAATTAACAAGCAGTTTAATACTTCTGATTATGCTGGGAGGTTAACGAGGAACTGTGAAATACCCAAGTCTATTCTTATTAACCGTCATTTCCCAATGAATGGGCATTTTCAAGAACTGAAGAATTAATTTGAAAATACTCACTTAAATTTGGATTAAACAGCATGACCAAATATAAAAAGTTAAAACTAAACTCACCAAGACATGAACTTTGCTAGCGGATAATTAAGTTTTATGTTCACAATAAAAGTTCCTCATGAACTGTCTTAATAATTAGATTCCAGAAACGGTAAACGCTGAGAAAGACTGGAAGCAGGACTGAAAGGGACACGGCGAGGCGCGCGGCACCGCCCCGCTTACCGCTGAAACCGCTCCTGCTGCTCCCGCTGCTTGCGGATCTCCGGGAACTGCTTCTCGTAGTACTCCCGTGTCTTGCTCTCTCTGGCTTTCCTCCGCGGGTTATTTTCCATTCTGTCCACTTTCTTCTCCCACGCCTCCATGAGCTGATCGTAACGCTGGCAGATTTTTTGTTCCTATTAAATACCCGTAGCAAATTAATAATTACACTAAACTCCGTGATTCTGACAAACCTAATTTTAAAGTCAATGTTACTTCTTAAGGCTAAGTCAGAAGTACACTCGGGCTATAACTGTGAACAAAAAGCTGTCCTTGATCTGAAAAAGGAGAGAGAAAGGGAACATTTTCTATGCAAGATCAACACAGAACCTATGTCGGCTGCATTTTTAAGTTAACTTTAAGACTATACAAATTACAAACTGCACGATGAGCCGCTGCTGGCAGGTGGCCAGCTACGGTTACTACTTTCCTGATGACAAACTACACCTTCGTTATAACAAAGACGGAAAATTAGAAAGAGAAACATGTAAACAGTTCCTAATCCCAAAGGCAACGATATTAACATTTTGTTGTTACCTTTCCCGTCTGTCAGAGGAAACACGCACACTTAACCCGCTCCTCCACTGCTGGGAGTTTGGGTTACTTGCTTTTTCTTATTATAAATAATGTTATATAATGAACACTTTTGACAGTCCAGAAAAGGCAGGAATTGGTTGTACTTTATGATAAAAAGAAATCCAGTAAACTGCGTGAAATTAAGAATTCATGCTTTTAGAGAAATGAGTAATGTATGACCTCATTTTCTAAACAGAGAAGAAAAGAACGACTCGAACCCTCCACTACAGCCCAAAGTGTGTGAGGGACCCACGGAAACCTGCTCCCACTGCCATCTCAAGGAAGTGGCACCAGAGGACAGCATGGTCCTCCTCACCTCCCTGCCTGTCCTCTGGGCTCTGCACCTTCTCTCCAGCTCTACCGCCACCCCCTCGGTCCAGGCCAACGACATCCCTCATCTGGAGCCAACTCCGGCCTCCTACATGACTCCCTCGCCTCCTGAGCGCTGTGACCAGATGCAAAGTCTTAAAATACAAACCTGAGTGCTTCACCCCCTCAGTTCAAACTTTTAACAGATGCCCTCAGGATCTCACTCAGAGTCCCCGCATGACCCCAGCCTCCCGCAGCGGCCAGCCCAGTGCTCCGTCTGAACCTGCCACACTCCCTCCTCGCCCCAGACCTTCACTTCAGCTGCTCCCTCTGCTCGTTCCGTCTCCACAGCACTGCTTTCTGGGGGCACATCCCCTCACGATTCCAGTCTACATCAGCTGCCCTGTGCCACCGCATGACCACAACACGGTCACCTCCTGCTGCCACAGTGGCCCTGGTGACACCTTGGGCTCCCCAAGGGCTAAAGCCATGTGGCCCTCCTGCTCCCGTTGTAGGATGACACGTGGGACAGAAGATACAGCCAGTAAATGATCATTAAGCCTGTCAGTGAGCAAGTAAGCTTCACACTAAATACCATGCAGTGTGAAGACACGGTCTGCGCTTCAGTGCTGGCCTCTCCAGATCGCAAATTTAGCAATCACCACAATTACAACAAAATTACTGGATAGAGAAAAAAAGCTGGGGGGGGAGGGTGGGTATAGCTCAGTGGCAGAGCACCAGGTCCCGGGTTCAATCCCCAGTACCTCCGTTAAAAAAATAAGTACGTAAATCACCCTGTTATCACCTTCCACACACACAAAAAAACCTTAGCTGACTTCTTATTTAATATTTGTATGTTCTTGGCCAAAAAAAAAAAAAAAAAAAAAAAAAAAAAAGTCAAGGCCAGTAACTTAAAGTATCTGATGTAGAGAAGGAACTAGTGTTCCCAGTGGGGAGGGGGAGGGGGGAGGGGGAGGGGCAAGACGGAGGGGGAGGAGTAAGAGGTGCAAACCATCAGGTATAAAATAAGCTGCAAGGGTGGGCTGTACGGCCTGGGGGGTGCGGCCAGTGTTTTACAGTCACTATAAATGGAGTACGGCCTTTAAACATTTGTGAATCGCTATACTGTGTACCTGTAATGTGTCATACTGTACATCAACTATTCAATTTTTAAAATATGATATTGTAGAATAAATACATAAATAAATTTTCAAAAATAAAATTTCTTTAAAAAATTTATCTGAAGCATTAGGCTGGCAAATCAGAATGTTAGAAGTTATGCATCAAATAAAACCTGCTGACCCCTGAGCTCTACAATTCATTAAACTGTCAGGTCCTTTCACGTAAGATACAAAGTTCATTTCTGATGTGAATCAAAGAGCATCACTGTGGGGGGAGGTAGAGCTCAGTGGCAGAGCGCATGCTCAGCATGCACACGGTCCTGGGTTCAATCCCCAGTACCTCCATTAAAATAAACAACAACATCATTTATTCACTAGACAACAATTTAAATAAGTCATTTGTCTAAAATCAGTATGAACATACTATGAGAACAAGAATACCAGCATTATATTTTCTGTAACTTAATTTTCATGAAGATTATAACCACAAAACTTTTGGACTGCAAGCCATATGATAAATATGAGAAACACTGTGAATTTGAAAAAGCTGAACTTTAGGTGACCCAGTTTCTAATAATAAAGAACAGAGATGTCTCACCAGCATGACCATGACTTACCCACATCTGTTTGAGGGCTAAGAGACTAAAGGTAGATCATCCTACTTCTCTTTCATGCTTTTTTAACTACTCACCATTTTCTTTATTTTGGCTGGATGGAAATGTTACACACAGATGACCAAAGAAAGTAACTTGATAATGACAGTACGTGTGAATCACGGTATCAAAACGTTGCTAGCGTGAGATTTATATTCAAGTCACATCTAGAGTCACTTTCTAAGTCAGACCTGCCCTTAAGCACGCTCAGGAGCCGCCCCCACCACCGGGGGAGCGGACGCCTGCAGAAGCCCGGACGGGAAGCGGCACAAAGTTCAGGGAACAAGGATAGGGCCTCACCCTTTGTTTTCTTGCATGATTTCTTCTTTTAAAAAATAAAATGAGTTTTTTCCTCATCACCTGGTTTCTAGAAGAGAAAAATATGGTTGTATGACATTAAGAAAAAGAATAATTTAATAATGCATTCACTTTTTTACTTTCAGAGACACTGAAAAACAAGCAAAGATCACGTAAGATTACATGATGCAATCAAAGCTAATTCTAAGGTTTTCGCCCTGCAAGATAAGACTGCTGCAGTGATTAGAAATGACTAAAATTCCTCCCATTCTACAGCAAGACTTTATAAAATAGTTAATTTTCAATTATGACATTCAGTTATAAGGCAAATATTATTTTCGAGTTCTAACTACACGGCTACTGATTCTTGAGCACCCTGGTGATGTAAGCGTCCCGGCACACTCCTGGAGGAAGGGAGGCAGAAGAGAAGGGAAAACCACTAAAGCCACCTCCCTGCCTCAGTAATGTACCAACTCAGAGAGACGCGACCTCTGCCTTACACAGAAGGTTTCCTTCCATCACAGAAACAACACAGCCCGCACTGAGAAGTGACGGACAGCAATGGGGCAGGACAGGGTGACGTCTCCTGCGTCTAATGTTAACGGTTTCACTTTGTAAACATGAAGCTCTGTAACCCTCAGAAACAAGACATGCAGGTTCACATATAAATACTTAGACCCCAGCTACTTCCAGAAAGGATTTCAAGCTGATTATTCAAATATAAATAAAAAGCCAGGGCAAGTAGCAGTAATTTTTTGCATTATCTGCCACCCAGGACTAACAGTGACACTGGCTCCACTCAATAAGCATGGACAGTCAGGAGCTGGCTATATGGAAAAGCAGCCGAGAGATGAAGAGAATTATTAAAAGGCACATTTGCTATTTCATACAAAGCAAATGACGGCGATGGGAGAAGAGCTACTGAACAACTCGGGGATGCATGCAGCTGAGGACATGGTCTCCACAAGGCGGCGGACAGCGGAAGAGGCACAACCATACACTCCGTGTGCACGCACTGTCAGCACACGCTACTCAAAGGCAGGTGACAGTCAGGAAGTATAATTTAACATGTTTCCTAAGGATTTAAATGAAGAACCCCATCTCAGGAGTGCAGTAGGCAATGCAGCCAACATGAAATAAATCAGACAGGGCTGCTCTGCAGCTCATATGGGGGAAAGGGCAGAACACAAACGTTAACAGAAGCTTTGTGAAAAAAAATAATTAAAAGTAGCCAACTAGATTTTACCTGCTATTCTCTTTAAAAAATAAAAATGTTAGAACAGCTAAGCAGTTCCAAAACAAGGCCTATTTTATACGAGTTCTGCCTAACCCACTTCTGAGGGTTGTCAAGACCACAGCAGCACCTCTCAGAAAACTCTAAGTATATGACTTTTGCTACGAACCTCTTACTCAACAAGAGATAAATTATTCAAATTTCAATGTTTTTCATGCATACTACCATGCAAATTATATTTGCCACCAGTTCTGCAAAGTAGTCAACTACTGCACATACTCAGGAAGAAATTCAAAAAAAAAGAAAAAAAAAAAAGAAAAAAATATATAAATAAATAGCAACGTGCTCATCAGTAACTGTACTCATAAATAATTATAATGTTCTGGTTATACTTAATAAAACATATAAAGTAGAAATATCACATTTTTGTTACAAAGAACAGTTCATCTAAAATTCTCTTAAAATATGATAATTAAAAAAAAAATACCTATCTAGCTTCCTCTCTTACTTCAATCAGATCAAGAAATTAGGTTTTCTTTTCACTTATTTTCTTATTCCAAAATGTGCATCCAGAGAGGCCTGGTGTCTGGGATGAGCAAGGCTAAGCCAGCTACACCTGGAGCGGCCCCTCACCCACGTGAGGGGCTGAGCGCTCCCGAGGCACCAGGACGTGGAACGGCAGCAGGGTCTACAAATACCGTCATTAGCAAGAGGCATGGAAGGGGTTTCCCTAGAATAGGGTTTGGATAATGATAAAGTGATCCGTGGCACTTCTACTTTGCAATGGCAGATGTGGCTTGGTGGGGACGGTGTCATCACTAGTCTTAAATGAAAAAGCTTCATTATCTTACTTCATCATGCGCCTTGCAGGTACTCCACTGAAAAAAAGACAAAACAGGAGGCAAAAAATTCAAGCCTCAAGGTAAGCCATTTCAATGTTAAGTATCACCTTTTTTTTTTTTTACTAGCAGATGATAAAACCAGCTAGTTTTATGCAATAATTTATTTCATTTTTTGGCCTCGGAAACTCAAAGCTGTTACCCCAACCCCCAAGAAGCCAGAGGAAGATAACATACAGTAAAATGACAGCAAATTACACGAATCTAAAACACACCTACGCTATATTATAATACTACGTCAGCAGGTAACGTAAAAATGGTCTCTCTACAGAATATATGGTCTTTAACTGAAGAACTCCAAAGATGACAAATACTTACGCCTTGATGTTCTCATGGTACACCTTGGTGTCTGATGGCTGGTTATAGAGTGGCTGTAAAAGAAATCAAACATTTATGTGTAACATGCTGCACACATGGAGACGGAAACAAGCGGTCTCTGCTCTAACGGCAGCCTAGGCAAGGGACTAACGGGTCTTCACAACAGACTCCAGGCGTCTGGGTTCCCCGAATAACTCTGCTCACCCCGTCTCCTGACACTGTGTAAGGAAGTTCGCAGATTCACTGTCCCCCAAAATAAGTATGTTCATTCATGGATTTTTTACATTTCAAAGGCAAAGGGGGATCAAACACCGTTACTGTCCTAACAGTCTGATTCAAAGAACTTTCTGTTCTGTGCCCACCTCTTCCTCCTCCCACCCCGGTGATTAAAGGCTGCTCAGGTGACATACCACCAGGTATTATAACCGTGCGCGTTGTTTTAAACTTCACCACAGAGGTCCTGCCCAGCTACCTCTCTCTCGTCCAAAAGTCAACAGGCTGTATTCCCACTTATCCCAGGAGAAACTGCTACAAACGAAGCACCAGAAATGAAAAAGGTGTTCCTTACTTACCAGTTCAACTTTTGGGCCAAGACCTTCAAATATTTTATGAGCCTCTTCTGCTTTTTTCTACAGACAAAAACATTATTATATTGTATAATTAAAAATTACGTTACCTAAATGAAAAATCATTACCAATTTAATAATATTTACCTAAAGACTAACATTTAGTTAAACTTATCCTTATTTCCAAATCTTCTTTCATACAGTAGGCCAGTCGCTCCCTCCTGGCCTAGGGGTTAGGATTCGGTGCTCTCACATAGCAGGCTAAAATACTCTGACTTTATCTTCAAAACTCTCTCACCAAATTCAGTCAAAGCTTGACATTTCTATTGAAAGCAACACCTAAAGAACTGGTAAGTTCTTAAAAGCAAACATATTAAGATTCCAGGGAGAGGAAGCAGCAATTCAGTATTAGAAATGAACCCCTCCAACATTCTCAATGAAATTTCAAGTTTTCTTTAATGAAAACTTAAAAATATGAAATGCCATAAAGCTGCCAGCACACACTGTGGTAAGCCAAACTGACCCCTTTGAAGAGAAGCTTGCAATAAGCGTATTTTCTGATTATAACAAAACCTTAGTAATCACACAGGGGAAACAACTAGTCTGAATTACTCAAAGTGCTCAGTAGTAAGTAAATGCCGAATTATGTATTTTACGTCCCTTTTTCAAAAAGGAAAATAATCTAGACCAAAGTGCTATCTGACAGAAATCTCGCTCTGACAGACAAATGAAAGTTTAACAAAACTCGACAGTAAAGATGTTCAAGCTGGACTGCGCGCCCAGCGACGTGTCGGTGGATCTCAAATCCCCCGTGCTCCCAGCACATGCCCGTTGTGACCAGGGCTCCCTGCCCGCTGCAGAGACTCCCACATCCGGGCACCTGCGGCTGGGAGACTCTCCCGGGCTTCGGACGTGACACACAAGTGAGAATGGAATCGGTGAGTATCCCCCAAGTGTAAAGAAAGATGTTCCCTTAGAATAAACACTTTATCAATCACAACTGGTCAAATATTTACGTAGTATATGTTATGTGGAAAGCACTATGTTCAACTAGCATAAGAAGCTCAAAGAAGTGTAATGCGTGTTCCAAACTTCGGGAAACTTAAAATGTTATTAAGATGAGAAATAAACATTTTAAAAATTTCAAATACAAAACTATAAAAACCCACTGAATTTGCATAGTGAATTTTATTTCTATGGTTTTAAGGCAGACTTGTCAATCCTGGTACTACTAACATCTTGGGCCAGTCATTTCTTTGATATGGGGGCTGTTCTGTGCACTGCAGGCAGGTCAGAATTCCTGGCCTCTCAGCCCACTGGATGCCAGCAGCACCCACTCCTCCCCCAAATTACAACAATCAAAACTTCAGCTGAGATCAACTGTTCTAATCTCAAGAAGCCAACATGTAATTATCAGAAAATTCAAATATATTAGCTTTAAGGCATATATTAAATAACACAAATAACATAATCACAGATGATAAATTTGGAAAAAACTAACTCCTGCAACTAATTCCCTGTAGACGACCTACACTCACCAGTGTTTGAACGTGCTTTCGAGCCACTCCACGTTATACAGGGAGGGCCTACACCAAGGACAGGCAGGCTAAATGGAACTGTACACAAATAACACTGAGAGACAAGGGGGGAAATTATATCACTGCAAGTATTTGCTAGTATCCTATTATGTAAAGGCACTTACCTTTTCAGGGATAATTTTAAAGGCTGGTATTTAAGGTGTCTGCAGATCCCAAGATTTAAGTTTTGCAAAGTTTTATTAAATATCTGACTTCACACTGGGTTAACTGCTAAGAACGGATTAACCTATCAATTGTTTGGCAGAGAAAAATTTAATTTAAAATCTTTACACCTACATATTATAATTTGTATCCTAAGCCTGTAAGTAGAAGCAATTAATGCCTCACACATATGCTGATATGTTCCCTGGGCCAGGCACTGGACAGACACCGAGGAAACCACGAGTAAGACATCCCTCCGGGGGAACGAGAAGACGACCCTGGAGCTGCGCCCTGGAGCAGAGCTCTCAGCAGACCAGACAGGCCAGACCCCGGGGCTGCCCGAAGGCAGGGGCCTCACAGGCCAAAGCCCCGCCTTCCAGGGAACGGCCCACCCTGGCCCACCCTGCTCTGGGAGGGCATCACCGCGAAAGGGGAACAGGGCAGGGGCTAGGCAGGCAGACGTGTCAACTGCTGATAAAGAAGGCCAGGCTATTCTGTAAAAGTGGGAACTCCTCAAAAGGTTCCATCTGGAGAATCATGTAAGGGGACCCAAATACGAAGGACAGGTTAGAGAGAAAAAAGACTGAAGGAAGGAAAACTCAGTATCTACACGAGTGGTGAGGGCTCAAATTAAGCTACTGCCAAAGGAGGAGGCGAGACAGTCTCTCTCCCAACCTAACCTTTCCACATAATATACACTAAATAAACACTGGACGAAGCAGTCAGGAGAGAAACACTTAGGAGGCAGCTCTCACGCTCGGCACTGACTAACCCTACAGAGGGGCGGAGAGGGATGCAGTCTCCAGGACAGCGGCCTGGGTGCCCAGATGGTTCCAGCACTAGGTACACTCTCCCCTATCACCTTCATTCCTTCTCCTGGTGCCACGTTAACTTACAAATCATTCAACCAAAATATAAACGAGGTATTTTTGAAAACTACACTCCACACTCCCGCTTTTCTATATGTATTATAATTCTGAAATTAGGGCACTTACAAATACTTTTGGAACCTACAGCCGGGAAGGGTGAGAGCAAACTGAACTGCTAAAGACAGTCCCGGAGAAGAGTCTGTTTAGAGACTAAAATGTATCTTAGCCGCAAGCTTGAATATGAAGCAAGGCAATTTTTCTCTCAGGAAGCCGACTTTAAAATTCACAGTCACATTTGGGTAGTTTTCTTCCTCCCACTAACTTTCTAAATAAAAGAAGGATGCCTCATACAAGACAAGGGCCCCCACCTCTTAAGCCACAGGGGGCTCCATCCCCAACCAGCACGGCTGCAGGGGGCAAGAGGGAGGTGTGCTCTCACCACCCACCTCTTTGCCTCTGGCGTCAAAGCAGGCAAAGCCATCCGTGAAAAGAGCCGAAGAGGCAGGGAAGGCCCGGCAAGGCAGCCTGGGGAGGAGGGAGGGCGTGGAAGGGGCGGTGAGGAAGCCCCTCTGGGGGCCTCTGCTACCATCTACCACCTACATGACCCCGTGCACGGAAAGAAAGTATCTTTAAGAGATGACTGCTGGTTACTGAGCTGAAGATAACCCTCCCTGTAAGTCTAACATCAAGGCAGACCTCAAGCTTGGTTCCCCCGTTCTTCACAAAACGTGGCGCACACTGAGCATGTAAACACTAAAACGGAAAGAAGAGGGCAGAAAGGGGTTCTCGGCTTTGCTGATGGGCATGAGGAAACACGCACCACACCAACTAATGAAAATATATATATATACACATATACAAATTAAACACAGCTGAACTTTCTACCATATCTTGCTCAACAGTTTTCAGTCCTCACATCCTAGTCAGGCAACCGGAGAACTCACTGGTACTGGAACACTTTATTAGGCTTGTAAGAAAAGGCTTAGTAAGAAATTCAATCAATTAATAAATATCATTAAATTCAATTTATTTGAAAGTACGTCATATTAAGAAAGAAGTCAGTATTTTATTTTATAAGCTCCATTTCCATTGTTCTCAGCTCTAACCCCTGTTTACTTTACCCCTGAGGCCACCAACTGGCCTGCAGCTCACCAGCCCACAGGAGTGTTTGGTTCCTCTCCAGTGTATTTTTTGAAAGCAGATTTCATATGAACTCCATGCTCCTGGCTTCTCTCACAAAAGGGAGCACCTGCTGACCCTGGGTCACGTCCCTGCAGGGCCCCACGTCACCGCCCTCCAGGCGCACCCTGAGGCGGCCCTCTCCACTCCACCCTCATCGGACTCCTGTGCACGCAGACTGTTCTGTCGAGTCAACAGACTGCGGTGATTTTGAACGCAGCCGAGAAACTGTTAGTTGCCCACATTCCCGCCTCCCCACGACACTTGCCATCATCCTAAGTATCACGTATCTGATGACTTCGTTATCTGCCTGTACACACATACATGTGTATCTAAGTCCAAGATTACGCCTATAAATGCTTATTTAATGACTATCTCACAGCTGCTTTTCTTAAGGCCAGATTCCTTTAGGATCTGTGCTCACAGAGTCACAGGCTGCCGGTGTCAGAGGCACAGGTGCTGGTGACCCACTCACCACGAGGCACAAGAATGGGAACAGCAGTCACCAGCCCCTACCGTACGATCAGCTTTGGTGAACAAGTCTGCTCTCCTCCACAGCACTCACAGCACTCAATCCCTTCTTGAACGGGGGGCTTCTGGAAGCCCACTGCTAAGCAGCTCTGTTGGAAAGTGTTTTTCATATTAAGGTGGAATCAGTTTCCCTTTAACTGCTAGTTCCTAGGCTGGATTCTGGCCAAAACCATCCTCGACATCACAGAATTACTCATAGAATCGAGGCCCAGTTTTCCTAAACCTGTGGACACTTTCAATTATGAGTATGAAAGAAGAAATTGTGTGAGCAAACCTAAAAAAAGCAAAGTCTACCTAAAGGTCAACGGTCTCGCACCTTAGAACTAAGATTCAAACCACAGCCCAGCCGTCAGTCCTGAAGCTGGTGAAACAAGCCATTTCCACATCCAGTGACCTGTCTCTACCAGGACAGTAAGAGTGTTTAGCATGAAACGGCCCTACTAAAGTATTCATGTGCCGCACACGTGCTTGCTAGCATCTATGTAAGAGGAAACTCAGCTGACAAAACCACACTGTGGCTCATAACGCCTGTACAATGCAACACGTGAACGAAACACAGAATTTAAGGCACGACTGTCACCTTTTCCTCAATCCACAGAGACACCACGCTTCAGTCAGTCTAAGTTTAAGAACATGAGGAAATTACAACAGAAACCAGGCTCTAACACAGTTAACACGACCCCAGAGCACACAGATAGGACTGAGGCACAGACGAGTGGCTGCAAAGGCCTGCGCCGTCAAGGAAGGCGTGGACTTACCCGGTTCTCATCGTAAATAATCTGGACAATGCTTCGGTGTTTCTGCTCCACGGGAGGCGGGGACACGGGCTTCTCGGGCTCTGGAGGTTTAGCAGCTTCTTCTTCAAGCTGTTGCTAAGAGATCCAGAAAGGAGGAGTCAGGCGTCTGCTGCTGTCACCCCCACCAGGAATTAACCACCAGAGATAACACACGCCTCTGAGCAAAGCTGCACTGGTTCTACAGGGTCATCACTTAATCTACCAGAATCTAATGGGCAAGGGTGCTAAGGAACCCAATCAGATTGATTCTGACTAATAACTAGACAACATAAGTCATCCTTTGATAAATCCTTGTGTATTTTAACTCCAATCAATTTAAAGCAAAAAAAAATAAGAAAAACTAAACATATGATGTACAGCATGTATCTCTATCGCAAGGCCGTCCCGTGGCACTGGGAAAACACCTTTGTGTGTTACAGATGGACAACATGTGTTAGTGTCTGGTGGGGAGACTCTGGGGGTACGTTACTCCCTAACTCAGCACAGCTCCGAGCTCCACCCCAGGCCCCCACCAAACCCTGGATTTTATAGCCAAGAGGCACTGGCAAAGCCCAGAGAATGTGGGCCACTGGTGTGGGCAGTCACAAAGCAGAAAGCCATCTGATCACTGTGCCTGGGTTTTTAGCCTTAGGGTCGTGCTTCGCAAGCGGTGGGATCCGGGGAGCCTTTCTAGCCCTTACCCCAGCCTCGAGCAAGGATATAAACCCCTCCTATGTCAAGCAGGGATATTAGTCCCCCACCACACAGCCTTCTGAGAAGATTAAGTGACCCAGCAGCGTCAGGCACGTTGCCACCACGGGCAGCTCAGTACACACCACCTGCAGTTACTACTGAAGCAAGCAGGGACTTCGCTTAGTTCAGTGTTCTTCCAGCCACTAACCAGTGCTTGATACTGAGTAACGCTCAACAGACAGCTGCATGGACACAGTGTAAATTCACTGCCTAAGATGGTAAGAAAGACATTATCAGGTAAAGATGGAAGTCCACCAAAGGCCTGGTGGAAAAAATTATCTGTAGTCCCAAGTAAGACAGTCCAGGCTCCTAGTCACGTAAGTCAGACCACACCCAGGTGAAAGGATCAAAATCCTCCAAGAAAGCAGCTCCGAGGACCACATCCACTCGGAACAGGAAGGGCTCCTGCAGCCTGCTACCCATACAAGCCACGGACAGACGCTCGAGCTGTGAGGTCATCTTTATGCGAATGAGCTCTTCGACCGTGCCCCTCTGTCCCCGGCTCAGACAGCCTTCCTTTAGAATCCCTGTCACGCAGGCGCAGAGAAAGAAATGAGTAAGCTTCAGGAAATCACGTTGCGTTCTCAGCAGGTAAGTAGCCCTGGGACAAAACCACTGTAACAGAAAGGCTAAGACCGAAAAACAACAAATACAAACTTCCTTCACCTATTTGTTTGTTCTACTAGCTTCACAATAATTTTGGCAAACTTTAAAAGTAAATTTAGCTGGAATTTATACTGAAATTGTATAAAACATATGAATTAACATAAGATGAGTGCACATGACTAATACTGTGTTTCTGCTCAGCTATACTTCTTTACTTACTCAAGCTGTCTTTACATTCCCCAGTAAAATTTACAGCTTCTGTATACCTCATAATGTCCACACAATATATTTCATTATTTTTAATTATTTTAATGGGTTAAAATTACTATGCGCCACATATTATATAAGATATTCATTATCTCAACTTACACAACAACCCCGTGATCCACCTGGTGTCACCAGTAGCGCTGTTACTGTTGTATCCATGAGGACACGAAAGAAAAGCAAAAGACCAACTCAGAATCAGACCCACTAAGGCTTAGAAGAACTGTCGGGCATGTTACTATAAATCTAACGTGACTCAATAAATAACAGAGGGCTCACCATATTTTTTTAAAAAGGTGAGAGGGGAATATTTTCAAATGACAAAACAGATTTTAAAATGAGCCAAACAGAAATTCCAGCAATAAAAACATAATTATCGAATTTAAAATATATTTGACAGCAGATTTGACAGAAATGAAGAAACTGCCCACAATGGAGCCCAAAGAAGCAAAAACACAAAAAAAGGAAAAGGAAAAGAAAAGCAATTGAGAGACAGAGAAAACAAGAAAGATAAAACATACCCAACAGGAATTTCAGAAGGGGATAACAGAGAAACTGTTGGAAAGGGTTTTGTAAAAAAAAAAAAAAAAAAAGATAATAGCTTAGAATTTTCCAGAACTGATGAAAAACTCTAAGACATTCAGGAAGCCCAATGAACCTCCACCTGGACAGACATAAAACCAGCAAGCAAAACAAACCCCAGCCCTGAACACATCACAGTCAAAACAGCAGCACCCTGAGGGAGACACTGAGAACAGTCCAAGAGAAAACGCAGACCCTCCAAGAAAGAACACAAATGACCTAAGGGCCGCGGCGTCAGCCAGCAGACAGCACGCTGGGAATACTGAGAAAATCACCCCATTCCAAACAAGAACACCGTTCAGTAACTGGCATAAATAAAAGATGACATTTAAAAAACAAACATAAAACCCATCTAACAGAGCCTCACTGAAGGGAGTTCTAAAGGATGGTCTCCAGGAAGAGGCACGTTCCCCCAGATGGAAGAAGATCTGTGCTGCAGCAGGAGTGGTGGCAAATCTGATGACACAGATGGGGGTAAACCTAAGTGAAGCCTGACCATAGAAAATAGTGTCTTTGGCAGTTGAAACACACACACACACACACACACACACACACACACACACACACACAAGAAAGAAAGAACCAAAATACAAGACAACAACAGCATTAAAGTTGGAGGGAAAGAGAAAGAAATCAAGGAGTTCGATGCCTTCAAGCTACTGAAGAAGACGGTTAAGATACTAATTAGTTATAGGCTTCAAGTTAAACAGGCTGTTAAAATTTCTGGGGAATCACTATAAACAAAGAAATACTGTATAAAATCCGAACTAGTGGGGTAGGAGATGACAAATAATCAATCCAAAATAAGGATTGGGAAAAACAAACAAGAATATCAAAATCAGCAAAAAAAAGACAGGACAAATAGAAAGTATAAAATAAAACCGTTTAAAATTAAAATAACTGAGCTATTTCCAACCATCATCATCAGATGAAAAGACTAAATTATCCTGTGGAAAGATAGTTTGTCAGACTGGATAAAAACAAAACCCGGCTGTACCGCTATGTAAGAGATACACCTTAAATATACACACAGAAGGTAAAGGCAAGGAAAGAAGGTAAACTAACCAACAGCAATTAGAAGGCCGCTGGCCTCACTGCATCAGTGCCGGGCAAAGCGGACTTCCCGCTAAGCCAGGTGCTGCTGAGGACGTGGAGAAAAGGGACACCTGGGCACTGTGGGTGGGACACAAACTGGTGCAGCCACTGTGGGGACAGTATGGAGGGTCCTCAGAAAATTAGAAACAGAACTCTCATATGATCCAACAATTCCACTTCTGAATATTTCTCGGAAGAAAACAAAAACACAAACTCAGAAAGATATATGCACCCCCATGCTCACTGCATCTTTTTTGGGGAGGAGGGGTCATCATTAAAATGGGACCCAAATGGGAAATGCAAGGGAGGGTAACAGGGTTTGGGGGTGCTGGGACTCGGAGCCCCAGGCTCGCTCCACAACCTGACTTCCTCCCAGCCATCAGGAGCAATCCGAGGACTCTACAAGAGCTGAAGCAGCACCAGTCGGGACGAGAAATAGGTTAGTAACTGGGAGGCTGCCGTCCACACTGTCAGAACCTAGCTCAGAGCCGTCACGTACAGGATCCACCACAGTTCCAGACTTCTAAGTGCAGGACTTCTTGAAGACGTTCTACACAGCAGGCTTCCCAGGGGAGCGAATTCACTGGCAGATCGGGTAGCTCACTCCAAGCAAGCATAGTTCTAGGCAGATGAAGTTTCAAGACAATTTAGCCCCAGCTCTTCCTTGCAAACGTATCACCACTCCTGAGTCTATTCTATGGAGAAACCTCATATCTGTCACCAGATAAATTTCTTCAAGAGCTGGGTTGAAGGCAGAAATCGGGGAATCCTAGCAAGCATCTGAATTTAGCCTTGGGCCCATTTTCCTGGGGCGTATTCTGTGTTCGGATTCCCTTTTACGGCAGAAGAAATGGAGAGAAGCACCATAAAATCAGGGGCCCACACTTCTGCATTCACATGAACCCACTGGTCATGGAGAGTCAGAGGTGGAGGGTGGCCACAGCTCACCCTGGGGACACAGGCAGTGGCTGCAGTCACTCTGGGGAGCTCTCTCCACCACGTGTACACTGGCGCTGGGCAGGCCCCACGCAGCATTATTTACAGTAACCAAGACATGGACATTAACTAAGTGCCATCAACAAACAAATGGCCGGAGAAAATGTAGCACATACACACAACGGAATGGTATTCAGCCATGAGAAAGAATGAGATCTTGTCATTTCCAACTACATGGACGCACCCTGAGGGCATTATTTCAAGTGAAATCAAGCAGACAGAGAGAAGAGAGAGAAAGGGAGGCAGGCAGGCAGGCAGGCACACAGCTCACAGAGACAGAGCACAGACTCGTGGTCGCAGGGCAGGGGCGGGGTAGACGGAGTCAAAAGGTACAGACTCCCAGTTATAAAATAAACAAGTCCTGGCAGCATGGTGACAGTAATTAAAAACACTGTTCTGCGTATCTGAAAACTGCTAAGAGTAGGTCTTAAAAGTTCTCATCACCAGAAAAATAAACCCTGTGACTATGTGTGGCGATTAGCATTAACTAGCTTCTCTGTGGTGGTCATTCTGCAATATATACAAATGTCAAATCAATTATGCTTTGCACTTGAAGCCAATGAAATGTTTTATGTCAACTATATATATATTTTTAATTGAGAACTACTAAGAAAAAGAAACAAATCCAAAATCATAGCAGTAATTGTTAAGTTACTGGCAAAAATGAGAGAAGACATGCATGATTTTTTTGAAGTAAAGAATATATATACTCTTCTTCTCAAGTGTGACTGGAGTGTTTTACGAAAATTGACCCCGTCATCTAGGCCAAAACTCAAGAACCAGCTATTTCAAAAGAATGGGTATTAGAGCCCATACTCTCTGGCCACAATAAATTTAGAAATCAAATAAGCAAAAATAGTCAAAAAAAAATTATATACCCAGAAATTAAAAAAAAAAAAAACATTTCTACTAACACAGGAGTCGAGAAAGAAACCAGAATGGAGAGTAAAACATCTTACAAACTCAACTTGCTGAATGAACTTAAAGTAGTGCACAGAGAGAAAGAGAAGCCAAAATATTAATGTTAAACAAGTTATAAAAGAGCAGAACAAAACCAAAGAGACGAAACGAGCAGAAACTTGTGATACAGAAGAAACAATTAGTCCCCAAAATAAGGGGGGAAACTATTTCCAGAAGAAATAGAATTTTTTAAAGTAGAGTCACTCATTTTAAAAATGCTCACTCAGAAAAAATACCCAATAGGCCCAGCTTGATTTTACCAAATAATTACAATCTTAAACCATCTCAGAGTTTAGAAATGTTGTAACATTATTAGCATGATCTGTGACCAAACCAGAGAACAGTGTAAGAAAAGAAACTACAGGCTGATCTGTCTCACAAATAAGACACAAAAATCCCAAAATAAATATCGTTAAAGCAAGTCTAGAGACGGAGAAGATGGCAGAGTAGAAGGACGCTCGCAGGTCACCCTCTCCCACAAATACACCAAGACCCACATCTACAGACCCACTCAGCCAACCAGAGCACCTGTGGAACTCCGACAGAACATCGCCCTCTTCAAAAGATAAAGACGCCAAAAATCTGGTAGGAGAAAAGGAAAAAAGAAAGAACAAAAGGCAAAGCAGCGCAGGACGGGTCCCGCAGGGAGGGAGCGGCAAAGGAGGACTGGCACTCGCTCGCTGGGTCTCCCCTCTCCAACTGAGAGGCCAGAGGGACGGAGGGGGAGCCTCCGAGGCTCGGATCTGTACAGAGCAGCCGTTGACTTAACAGAACTAAGTTAAACGGGCACAGAGGGTCCCCCCGACACCCAGCCTGAGACGCGGCCGGCAGTGGCGGGCAGGGCCAGGCTGCCCAAGCCGCGCGGAGGACGGAAGTGGCTGCACGGAGGCAGCCCCGGGGGAACGCAAGGGGCTGCGCGCCGTGGCTGTGGGTGCACAGGGCAGAACAATCTGGGCCCTCCATAAAACAGCAAAGTTGATGTGCTCTCGGGGGAAGGGTGCACACCCCCATCTCTGAAAACCCACGGAAAGTTTTTGGGGAAGAGAGGCGGGGCTCAGGCACAGCCGCCATATCCTCCGCGCTGAGCACTCAGGCGGGGGCGGGGGCGAAACCTGCATCCGCACCAAAGGGCTTAGCAGCCTCAAAGGCCAGACTGAGACTGGCCTGCAGCCTGGGGCAGACAGGATCCTTCCATCCTGGTCCCTCAGAGAACTTGCTCCACAAAGACAAACAAGGAGCTGGGTTTTGGCTCGGAGCAGGGACAGGGCTGTCCCTCGGTCTTCCCCGAGCCCACCCGCGGAGGGCCGACCAGGGCGGAGCGCGCAGCCGCACAGAGCAGCGGAGCTACCGGCGGCGCAGGTAGAGGGAGAGCGGCCCCCCCCCCCCCCCGCCTTTCGGGCAGGAACACAGCCCCTGACCGAGGTGCTGGGAGGGGGCACGACCCGCCCTCCTACCCGGCCAGTCTGCAACATCTGACTGCAGCATCCGGAGGGGCAGCGACCCGCCCGCCCACAGCAGAGGAGAGCTGCACCTGACCCAGTGTTAGGAGGAGGCGCGATCTGCTTGCCAAGAGGTGCTGGGAGCAGCACAGAAGAGGGCGCCAACAGAGGGCCTCTGAAAACAGCAAGCTGAGCTTCCAAAACAGGACGAAGACAGAAAGACTTCACATTAAAAGCACACAGACTCCAGGAGAACACCGACAACCCACCCCCCCTTTTTTTTAAATCTGTTTTTACCTGTTCTATTTTCTATTACTCTCTTAATTTTTACTTCTTAATTCATTTCTATTTCTCTTGGGTTTTGATGTCCTGCTATTGATTAGACACAGGTTTCAAATACATCTATTCATCTCCCCCCCCTTTTTTTGTAAAGGTTTTAAAAGGACGTCTCAACCCGATTAATACTCTGCTTCAACTCACTCTTCTATTATTCATTATACACTGTTTTCAAACCCTCTTTCTCCCTTCTTTTAAAATTCTTTCTCTCTCTCTCTTATGTTTTTTCTTTTTTTCCTAAGTTCTATTCCTAAACAGGCATCAGATAGATAAAATCCTTGAGGACCAAAATAGACAACTGATACTCCATAAACCACAGTGCCAGAGAGGTATGAGCAAGATGAAGAAGCAGAAAAACCTTTCCCAATTAAAAGAACAAGAGAAATCCCCTGAAAGAAAGATCAACGAAACAGACATCGATAGCCTACTAGATCAAGATTTCAAAAAAGGAGTGATCGAATTGCTGAAGGAATTAAAAGAGATAGTGTTTAGAGATATAAAATATGTCAAAAATGAAACTGAAGCTATAAAGAGCCAAGTAGAATGGGTAAACTCATTGACAGAGATGAGGAATGATCTAATAGCTGTGCAAAGCCGACTAGATAATGCAGAGGAACGAGTTAGTGATCTAGAAGACAGGGCAATAGAAAGCACCCATTCAGAAGAACTACAAGAGAAGCAAATAAAAAATAATGAAAATAGCATAAGGGACCTATGGGATAATATAAAGCGTCCCAATCTTCGCATAACAGGGGTCCCAGAAGGAGAAGAAAGATCAAAGGGGATTGAAAAGGTTTTTGAAGAAATCATGACTGAAAACTTCCCAAACTTAAAGAAGGAATCAGATATCCAAGTACAGGAAGCTCAGAGGGTCCCAAACAGGAAGAACCCAAATAGACCCACACCAAGACATATCATAATCAAGATGGCCAGAGTCAAGGATAAAGAAATGATTCTAAAGGCAGCAAGAGAAAAGCAAAGAGTAAGTTACAAGGGAACCCCCATAAGGCTCTCAGCTGATTTCTCTACACAAACACTACAGGCCAAAAGGGAGTGGCAAGATATATTCAAAGCCCTGAATGAAAAAAAGATGCAGCCTAGGATCCTTTATCCAGCAAGGCTATCCTTGAGGATAGAAGGAGAAATAAAGAGTTTCACAGACAAAAAAAAAGCTGCAGGAGTTTAGCAACACTAAACCCATGCTAAAAGAAATATTGAAAGGGCTATTCTAAATAGAAAAGCAGCAGGATGCTACAGAAATGAGAAACA
Source organism: Camelus ferus (assembly GCF_009834535.1). Lineage (NCBI taxonomy): Eukaryota > Metazoa > Chordata > Mammalia > Artiodactyla > Camelidae > Camelus > Camelus ferus. The sequence goes on along the minus strand of NC_045711.1, from coordinate 17,607,969 downwards.
CACAACTGGAAAGGTGATAACTCATGAATTACAAATAAAGTAAACATGAAATTATAAAAGAAGACATACAAATTACTGAGAGTGGGAGAGGGAGGCAGGGAAATACAGAATATTTTTTTCTTTCTTTTTTAAATTTTTTTAACAGTAGGATCGGTTTGAGATTATGTTACTATCAGTTTAATAAAAACAGTTATAGTAATGGGTTGATAGATTTACAAAAAAGGGTAACCACAAGCCAAAAAATTTGCAAAGGAGTCACAAAAATTAAATAAAATCCATGATAATACAAAGGAAAATTACCAAACCACAAAAGGAAGAAGAAAGGAACAAAGAGGATATACCAATTCAACTGCAAAGATAAGTTCAAAATGGCAATAAACACACATCTATCATTAATTACTGTAAATGTTAATGGACTAAATGCTCCAGTGGCAGACTGGATAATAAAGCAAGAACCTTCAATATGCTGCATACAAGAGACCCACTTTAGGGAGAAGGACACATATAGATTGAGAGTGAAAGGATGGAAAAGGATATTCCATGCAAATGGAAAAGCCAAAAAAGCAGGTGTTGCAGTACTGATTTCAGACAAAATATAGACTTTAAAACAAAGGCCATAAAGAAAGATAAAGAAGGACATTTTATAATGATTAAAGGAGTGATACAAGATGAGGATATTACACTCATTAATATATATGCACCCAATATAGGAGCATCTAAGTACATACAAGAATTACTAACAGAGATAAAGGGGGATATTGATGGGAATACAATCATAGTTGGAGATTTTAACACTGCATTAACATCACTAGACAGATCTTCCAGACAGAAAATAAACAAGGCAACAGAGAAATTAAACAGTACAATAGAAAAACTAGATTTGGTGGATATTTTCAGAGCATTACACCCCCAAAAAATAGGATATACATTCGTTTCAAGTGCACATGGAACATTTTCCAGGATCGATCATGTACTTGGGCACAAAAGAAACCTCAACAATTTTAAGAAGATAGAAATTATCTCAAGCATCTTTACTGACCACAATGCCATGAAACTGGAAATCAACAACAGAGAAACAAAGGAGAAAAAAAGGAAAGCATGGAGATTAAACAATATGTTATTGAAAAAACAATGGATCAATGAGGAAATCAAAGCTGAAATTAAAAAATACCTTGAGACAAATGATAATGAAAGCACAACCACTCAAAACCTATGGGACACAGCAAAGGCAGTGCTAAGAGGGAAGTTTATAGCGATACAGGCCTTCCTCAAAAAAGAAGAACAATCTCAAATAAACAATTTAACCCACCACCTGAATGAATTAGAAAAAGAAGAACAAAAAGCCCCAAAAAGCAGCAGAAGGAAGGAAATAATAAAGATCAGAGAGGAATTAAATACAATAGAGATTAACAAGACCATAGAAAAAATCAACCAAACCAAAACCTGGTATTTTGAAAAAGTAAATAAAATCGACAAACCTCTGGCCAAACTCACAAAGAAGAAAAAAGAGAGAGCACAAATTAGCAAAATAAGAAAGGAAAATGGAGAAATTACAACAAACAAAATAGAAATACAGAATATCATACGAGAATATTATGAAAAACTATATGGAACCAAACTGGATAACCTAGAGGAGATGGACAAGTTTCTGGAAACATACTGTCCACCAAAACTGAATCAAGAAGAATCTGAACACTTGAACAATCCAATCACTAGAAAGGAAATAGAAATAGCAATTAAAAACCTCCCTACAAATAAAAGTCCAGGACCGGACGGCTTCACCGGGGAATTCTACCAAACATACAAAGGAGAACTCATACCAGTCCTTCTCAAACTCTTCCAGACGATTGAAAAGGAGAGAATACTCCCAAACTCATTCTATGAAGCCACCATCACCCTGATACCAAAACCAGGCAAAGATACTACAAAAAAAGAGAATTATAGGCCAATATCACTGATGAACATAGACGCCAAAATCCTCACCAAAATTTTAGCAAATAGAATCCAACAACACATAAAAAAGATTATACATCATGACCAAGTGGGGTTCATCCCAGGGACACAAGGCTGGTTCAACATACGCAAATCAATCAGTGTAATACATCACATCAACAAGAGAAAGGACAAAAACCACATGATCATCTCAATCGATGCAGAAAAAGCATTTGATAAAATTCAACACCCATTTATGATAAAAACTCTCGCCAAAGTGGGTATAGAGGGAACACATCTCAACATCATAAAAGCTATATATGACAAACCTACAGCCAGCATAGTACTCAACGGTGAAAAACTCAAAAGCTTCCCACTAAAATCTGGGACAAGACAAGGATGCCCACTATCACCACTCCTATTCAACATAGTCCTGGAAGTCCTAGCCACAGCAGTCAGGCAAGAGAAAGAAATAAAAGGGATCCAAATTGGAAAAGAAGAGGTAAAAGTGTCATTATATGCTGATGACATGCTACTATATATAGAAAACCCTAAAAGGTCCACACAAAAGCTACTAGAGCTGATTGAAGAACTCAGCAAGGTAGCAGGTTACAAAATTAACGTTCAAAAATCAGTTGCATTTCTTTACACTAACGATAAATCAACAGAAGAAGAAAGTAAAGAAACAATCCCCTTTAAAATAGCACCCAAAGTAATAAAATATCTGGGAATAAATCTAACCAAGGAGGTGAAAGAATTATACACAGAAAACTATAAACCATTGATGAAGGAAATTAAAGAAGACTTTAAAAAATGGAAAGATATTCCATGCTCTTGGATTGGAAGAATCAATATTGTTAAAATGGTCACACTGCCCAAGGCAATCTACAGATTTAATGCAATCCCTATCTAATTACCCAGGACATATTTCACAGAACTAGAAAAAATCATAATAAAATTCATATGGAACCATCAAAGACCTAGAATTGCCAAAGCATTACTGAAGAGAAAGAAAGAGGCTGGAGGAATAACTCTCCCAGACTTCAGACAATACTATAGAGCTACAGTCATCAAGACAGCATGGTATTGGTACCAAAACAGACATATAGACCAATGGAACAGAATAGAGAGCCCAGAAATGAACCCACAAACTTTTGGTCAACTCATCTTCGACAAAGGAGGCAAGAATATACACTGGAATAAAGACAGTCTCTTCAGCAAATGGTGTTGGGAAAACTGGACAGCAGCATGTAAAACAATGACGCTAGAACACTCCCTTACAGCATATACAAAAATCAACTCAAAATGGATTAAAGACTTAAACATAAGACAAGATACAATAAACCTCCTAGAGGAAAACATAGGCAAAACATTTAAAAAATTTTCTCCTAGAAGAAATAAAAGCAAGAATAAATAAATGGGACCTAATGAAACTTACAAGCTTCTGCACAGCAAAGGAAACCAGAAATAAAACAAGAAGAAAACCTACGGAATGGGAGAAAATTTTTGCAAGTGAAACCGACAAAGGCTTGATCTCCAGAATATATAAGCAGCTCATACGACTCAATAAGAAAAAAATAAACAACCCAATCCAAAAATGGGCAGAAGACCTAAACAAGCAATCCTCCAAGGAAGACATACAAATGATCAAAAAGCACATGAAAAAATGCTCCATATCATTAATTATCAGAGAAATGCAAATCAAAACTACAATGAGGTATCACCTCACACCAGTCAGAATGGCCGCATTCAAAAATCCACAAATGACAAATGCTGGAGAGGCTGTGGAGAAAAGGGAACCCTCCTACACTGCTGGTGGGAATGCAGTTTGGTGCAGCCACTATGGAAAACAGTGTGGAGATTCCTCAAAAGACTAGGAATAGACTTACCATATGACCCAGGAATCCCACTCCTGGGCTCGTATCCAGAAGGAAATCTACTTCAGGATGACACCTGCACCCCAATGTTCATAGCAGCACTATTTACAATAGCCAAAACATGGAAACAGCCTAAATGTCCATCAACAGGTGACTGGATAAAGAAGATGTGGTATATTTATACAATGGAATACTACTCAGCCATAAAAACCGACAACATAATGCCATTTGCAGCAACATGGATGCTCCTGGAGAATGTCATTCTAAGTGAAGTAAGCCAGAAAGAGAAAGAAAAATACCATATGAGATCGCTCATATGTGGAATCTAAAAAACAAAAACAAAAACAAACAAACAAACAAAAACAAAGTGTAAATAAAGGACAGAAATAGACTCACAGACAGAGAATACAGAGTTGTGGTTACCAGGGGGGTGGAGGGTGGGAAGGGATAGACTGGGATTTCAAAATTGTAGAATAGACTACACTGTATAGCACAGGGAAATATACACAAAATGTTATGATAACTCACAGAGAAAAAAATGTGACAATGAGTGTGTATATGTCCATGAATAACTGAAAAATTGTGAACACTGGAATTTGACACAACATTGTAAAATGATTATAAATCAATAAAAAATGTTAAAAAAAAAAAAAAGCAAGTCTAGCAAGTTTATAAAAAATAGGTAATACATCACGACTAAGTTAGGTTAAACCCAGAAACCCACAGATGATTTAACACGAGAAAGATAACTGATGCTGTTCATTCTGTTACTACATTAAAGGAGAATAATAATGATTAGCAACCTTATGCAGAAAAGGCATTTGATGAACAACTCCCGTGATTAAAACTCCCAGCTCACTGGACCAGACAGGAGTGTCTCAGCCTGGGGAAGGATTTCTACAAAACTGACATCATAATCAGTGGTAAAAAGTAAAAGGCATTCCTAAAAAAGCAGAAAATAACAAGAATAACCACTTTCAATGTTGTAATGCAGTCGTGTGTGAGTGCGCGCGCGCGCACTTGTTTGAGTTTTTTTTGGGGGGGGGTGTAATTAGGTTTATTATTTATTTTTAGAGGAGGTACTGGGGATTGAACCCAGGACCTCATGAATGCCAAGCGCACAACTCTACCACTTGAGCTATACCCTCTCCCCTGTAATGCAGTCTTAACCAGAGCAATAAGGCAACAGAAAAGTAAGGAAAAGGTTTAAGAACCAGAAAGGAAGAAACAACTTTTTTTTTTTAAACTGTTGATATGACCACTACCTACCCAAAAGAAACTACAAATAAGTAATTAGCATTAAAAGGATAATTTAGGGAGGTTGCTGCTCTACACTAAAAAAGACAAAACCAAAAACAAAAAAACTGCAAGTTAGAAAAAAGTGGTTTTTAAAAAGAAATTATTAACAATAGAATCAAAAATATAAAGAGTTGAATCTAACACAAAGTATGTAAAATATTTATGAAAACAAATATATGTATGTATATGCATGATGGGGACATTGCGCTGCACACCTGAATTCACAGCATCGTAACTGACTGTACTTCAATTTAAAAAAAAGTTTTTGAATATATTTATGGGAGAGAAAGCAATAAAACATGCAAGTTTTCCTAAGTAAATGAACAGATATACCATAGTCATGGGTTAGAAGACTTAGTAACAAAAAGATATCATGGTCCCCAAACTGACCTCTAATATTCTATATGATTCCAATGAAAATTCCAGAAAGATACTTTGGGGAACTGAAAACTGTGATTCCAAAAATCATATGAGACGGTAAAAATTTTAAAAAGCTAATATATGCCCACAGAAGTGGGGTTTGCCTCACTGCAGTAGAAAGAAGAATTATCACAAAGCTCCAATAATTGGAAGGATACCTATTTCTGTATCAATACCACAGAGCACAATAAATAAGAACACAAAGCCCAGAAGTCAATCCACACAGAGATGCAAATCTGACTTACAATAGCGCTGAAACTGTAGAACAGTTTGGAAAAGGACAAACTTTTCAATTAAGTATCCATACAGGGTAAAAATGAATATGGACCCCTACACTGAGGCAAACACAAGAAATCAATTTCTGGTGGATTAAGAATAATGTGAGAAGCACAACTATAACTTTTAAAAAAGACAGTACAGGTAAACTCTTTTAATGATCCAAGGGTAATCTCACATAAAAGCTGAAGAAATTCTGTTCACCAAAAATACAGACTTAAATGTAAAAGCTAAAGCTATAAATCTCGGAGAAGAACACACAGATGTAAGTCTTTGTGACCCTGGATCATGGTTCTCGGGTGTGATACCAAAAGCACAAAGAATGAAAGAAAAAATGAACTGGACGTCATCACAAGTAAAGCCTGTTGGCCCTGGTGTGACTGGCCCGCTGGGCGGCCCTGAGGACGGCAGTCCCTTATCTCTGTCCCCTTCTCCCCACCTAAGAGCCTGCCCCTGAGGCCCCAGAACTACCTCTTAATTGTCAACTAAAGACCAACGAAGATGCTCATTTAAAGTTGATAGAGATGAAACTGAGCAGGTCTCTGTAAGAATGCCGGTGCGGGGCTGGGCGGGGGCGCACGCGCTGGGAACACCGCATGGCGTCCCCAGCGGCCTGGGAAACAGCACCTGTGGTTGGAAGGGGCTTGCGCGGAGCTGTGGACAGCGCAGTGGAGGAAGAGCGGAGAGAGGAGAGGACGAGGAGGAGGGTGGGAAACTCCCACGTCTACCTGGAAAGTGAACTGCGCTGGAAGGTTCACAGAAGACAAGCAAAACTGTCCAATGAAGATGAGGAGGAGGAATGTGAAGACAAGGCTCCAGGAAAGAAACCCTGAGGAGATGCTCCAGCCAAGAAGGCACAAAATCAAACCAGATTAGAAAAGACTCAAAACCACCAAACACTAACATCAAAAAAGTCAAGAAGCCTTCAAAAAAACAGGGGGAAAAAACTCCTAAGACACCAAAAGGACCTAGTTCCGTAGAAGACGTTAAAGTAAAAACGCAGCCAGTCTAGGAAAAAGCACAACGAACAGTCGTGGTGCATCCACACGGGGAGAGAGGAGACGGAGGGACAACCGGAGCCCAAGCGTGTCATCACAGTCCCAGCAAGGCCTCTGTCTCCTCCCCGTCGCCTTCCGCACCGGCCCCCCACGCCCCCTGCCAGGCCCCCCTCCAGGCCGGGAGCAGCCTCACTCCAGACTTCCTCAAGCTCCTTCCTTGACGGCTCTGATTCAGTGAACCTCATACTTTGCTTTCTACTACTTGACTCATTTGACTTACTTCGTACTTCTTTGACCATGTCTTTAATCACTCTTGTATCTCCCTAGTTGCTCAATAAATATTTGAATGAATAAAATAAGAGAGAAAAAAGCTTTTGTCATCAACGGATACCACTAAGAAAGTGAAAAGACAACGCAGAGAATCAGAGAGGACACCTGCACGGCATGTATGTGAGTGAGCACACAGGACACACCACCAAGTCTGACAGCCCAGCTACAAGAAACGGGCAAAGGATCTGAACCAGCCTTCCCCTACAGAACAAACGCAAACGGCCAACAAGCACATGAAGGTGTTCATCACCAGACTCTAGGGAAATGAAAATCAAAACCACACCCAAAGAGGTACAAGCTATCAGGCACACAAATAAGCTGCAAGGAGGCCCTGCACAGCACGGGGAACACAGCCAGTCCTCTGCAGTGACTATAAACGGAGTGCAGCCTTGGAAACCTGTGAATTTCTATACTGCATACCTGTAACATAACACTGCACATCAAATACACTTCAATTTTAAAAATATATTATTAAATAAATACATAAATAAATTTTTAAAAAACACAATGAGATACCACTTCACATTTCCCAGGATGGCTACGCACAAACACGCTGACAAGGAAGTAGAGAAAGTGAAACCCAGCCTCATACACTGCTGGGGGGGAGTTTAAATGACACAGCCACTTTGGAGAGCCATCTGGCGGCTCCCCATAAATTTACATAGAGATCTGCCATATGAGTCGGCCAGTTCTACTCCTAGGCACATACCCAAGAGAACTGAAAAAACATGTCCACACAGAAACTAGTAAATGAATGTCACAGCGGCATTACTCTTAACAGCCAAGAGTGAACACAACCCAAATGTCCATCAACTAATGAACAGATAAACAAAACACAGTATCTCCACGCAGTGGGAATTTTATTCAGCTGTAAAAAGGAACGAAGTGCTAATACGAGACACAGCATGGATGACTTTAAAATGCTAAATAAAAGAGGTCACACACAAAAGGTCATATATTATGATTCCATTTATCTGAAATGTCAGAATAGGCGAATCCACACAGAGAACAGACTAGTGGTCATCAGGGGCTGGTGGAGGGAAAGAGAGTAACTGATACAAGATAAGTGCTTTCTTTCTGAAGTGATGAAAATGTCCTGGAATTACACAGTGAGGACAGCGGCACAACTTTATGAACACATTAAAAGCCACTGAACTGTACCCATTAAAGGGTTAATATTATGGTATGTGAATTTTTTAATCTCAATTATAAAAAAAAATCCTTCCCCAAGAAAGGGAAACAAGCCACAAATTAGGAGATACGTGCTATACACACAACAGACAAGAGACTCCAGGAAATACTAGAAGTAAGAAAATGACAAAATAACAAGGCACACAAGCAACACAAATAACCCACAAACAAACGAAAGCAAGCTCTGTCTCACTCCTGACCCCACGGACATGTGCACGCTCTCCAGCCCAGCACCACCCCTGGGCCCGAGAAGATCTGTCTGCAAGGGAACCAAGACCGTAGCACCACCGTGTGGAACAGCAAGAAACTAGAAACAACGCAGCCAATAAAATGAAAAGCAGAAAGGACAGACAAGCTTTGCTGTCTATAATCATGAAACCAGACGACCCAGCACGGGAAGCGAATGGATGGAACTCGGGACACTAATCGCAAAAAACAAGCAAGTCACAGATTACACAAGGCATGCATTTCTTTATGTGAAGTTGAAAAATACGGAAAATTCAACTCAACATTATCTTCTTCAGGGAGACACACACACATTCTCAAACTACATTAAGCAGAAAACCAAACACTTACTTGCTTCTTTTTCAGTTTAAGGATCTGCTGTTCCACTTTCGCAATTTCCCGATCCACGCGGTCCATGCTCTGTATTAACTCCTCCTTTGAAAGTTTCGAAGGGGAAGCATTTTGATCATCTCCACACGATTGCCCAGAGATTGGAGAGGAAGGAGCTTCATGTTTGACTCCAAATGCTGGGTCCTTTAGAGAAGAAAATCAACAACTGACTCGTCACTAATACCCAACGTCAGCCTCAAGAGTCTTAGCTGCAAGTCAGGTTTAAAACTCGGCAGAGCCATGCGTGCGCTCTCTGTGTGGCTGTCCAACAGCAGCAAACCCCCACCCCACTGGCGTTTGCACACTTTCAGAGTTTAGACACATCATTCACAATTTTGAAGGTCCTAAAAGCTCTCCAGAATGAGGTGGCTAAGTGAGTAACCAGCCTTCAGTGTAACAATACCAAGACTACAGAGAATTTCTGCAGAAACAGTAAAGCAGTCCTGACAAAGGAAAACACCAATTCCCCAGCCATTTCCTTGCAAGTGGTCCTTCAAAAGGTCTGAACACGTGAACTCTGTGCTCCCACCCAACTTAACAGCTATGATACAGCCAACAGTCTCTACCAAAAAGCTTTCAGGCTTCCCAAGGGTCAGTACCGAGGTAGAGAAGTCAGAGAAATGACCTAGAACTTCTGCTGCTACAATCACCTAGACCCACCCTCGTAAAGGGCAACTAAGCCTGCCCACAGGATAGCACACAAAGCAGCTCTCACCCACTCCACCTCCACACCAGCAGAGGCTGCTCTACCCCGGATCTACCACGCACGTACATGCGCGCGCGCACGCACACACAGCCTACTCGTTTCTAGCCTAAGGTGAGGAGTTAAGCACTGCTGTAAAGCAGATGAAGGCTACAAGAAGCCCAGAATGAACATAGTCCATAGACTGCAGAGCCCTTGACGCACTACGTGATGATGAAGAAACTGTGAGAAATCAGCAGTCTTAACCAAGCGTGCACGTAACTATACGTGGACAGTTGTTCCAAAACACTATGGAACAGAGAACAGAGATTTCAGTTAAAACATAATATGCATGTTCCTGAAAAATCTGATATTCTGCAACAGTATAGCTAAATATAAGACTTCTAGGGAAAAGAGAATTATGGTTATTACTTAAAACCTATAAACTCTGTAAGCAAAGCATTAAGGAAATCAGTATCAATTCTACTAGAAGGAATAATGCTGTCAAAGCTCACTTGCACTCAGCCCGCAGTTAATTCTTTGGTAGCTGGAAACCCTGCAGTTCGTGCTTCCTTCATTAACCCTGGAGGTCATCTGCCTCCAGCAGAAAACAGTACATTTCATCAGAATAAAAATCAGATTCAGGGTATCAACATCTTTATCAACCTTTAAAAGTAAAAAGTACATGGGCAAATCTCTTCGCAGCTTCTTTTCGGTATTCAGATCTTCATTAGTTAGCTTAACACTGAAAAAGCAGAGCAGTTTTTGAATCAATGAGGCCAGATACTGCACTAAATGAAACCTAAATGCAGAATTTTCAAATCATCTTATGGTCTTTATCTATCTCAAAGGTTGATCCTTAATAACGAGACAGCTTGATCCCGAGAGCCCTGAAACACTAATGTGCAGGGAAAGAGCATCCGTAAACCACCTGGACGTCTAGACCACACGCCTGCGAGCCGGTTTGTGATACAGAACTCGCGCCACAGCAAAACAGACTGTATTTCGATCAGCAGATTCTGACAATGTTCCTCTGGCGACCTGCTGTGTGCCCTAGGAACTACTACGACAAATCAGTATTTTCCACGGACTTCCTCTCTAGTTAAACATTTAACAGAAACAGGCAGGCACCAGGCAGGTGAACAAACGAGTGACGCCCGCCATAACGGAGCTGGGACCCTGGCGCAGGACACTGTGACAGCTGTTCTGGGAAAGGCTGGACCCCTACTTCATGTCACCACGAAAGCCAAGTAACAGCGCACACTTACATATTTATTAGCAAATCACAAGAAGCCTCAAACAAAAAAAAAGACTTTCACATTATCTTGAGCTCAGGAAAGCCAGCAGCAAAAGATATTTTTTTTAATTGTGAATCGAAGTTAAAAAGTACAATTTTCTCTTTAACAAGATAGTAACAAAATTTTAAAGGCAAATGGGAAAAGTCATTTGCAAAACGTTAACTCTAACAACTCAATATAAAATAAAAAAACATACCATCAGAAACATGGGCAACAGTTTTGAAAAAGCAACTCACAAAACAGGAAAGATAAACAAATGAAAAAATGGTAAATTCTACTAACAAGGTAATATATGCAATTTAAAATCTTAGCAAATTAACGACTTTTTAAAAATCAGTAAATATGTGGTATCTGAGGGCACAAGAGAGCTGGCCTCTTACTCCTGCTGTGGGCACAAGCGCTGGTCTTCCTCCTTTGCAGGGCAATCTGGGTACACCTGTGAACACCTCAAAAATAGGCCAACTATGATCTGTAATCGATTATGCTAACAGGAATTCACCTTAAGGAAATAAATAAGAATCTATACCCAAAAAATTCAACTTAAAGAAGATACATCATTGTTCCAGTGAACAGGTAAACTGTATGTGTGACAACTAAATAAATTACTTTATATCCATATATGGAATGTAACTAAAAATATAATTGTAAACTTGACACAAAAAGCAACTTACAATATATTTAAGCAAAAATAGTCACACATAACGCAGAGTGAGCACATTAAAATATGCACCCAAATAAAGAAAAATAAGTATCAAAAAGTTAACAACGATTTCTAACTGGTGAGGCTGTTAATTTTTTTCCTTCAAGCTTATCTAATTTAATTCTTCCATAAATTATATACCTGGACTTAAAAACATTTAAAAAAAAAAAAGAAACAAAGTAACAAATGCTAATTCTTTCAAAATCCCTACTTCTAAAAAAAAAATGTCATGATTTACAACTTAGGCGGGGCAAAAAAAGCAGGACTAGGAGTCAAAGGTCATCCCAACTCAGGAGGTACTATCCAGGTCACTTAATTTTTCTTACCATCTGTCTTCTCTACTATAAAAGGGAAATCAGTTGTACTCTGATGCAACATGTCACATTTTAATGAGTGAAGTTTTAAGATCTCTTCCTGCCAAAAAAATCTGTAGCTCTAAGTTACATTTCTGGTAATTTAGTCAGCCTTGGAAGAAGACGTTTATTCAGTGTATTTCTTTCTTGAATGTTGCAAACATTTCTTATAAACTCATCAATGATAATGCAGGTATTTCACATGGTGAAGCAGGTCTCAAAATCCCCAGAAGTTCAGCCCATTTCTGGTTTATCACGAAGAGCTTTCCCCACCCAACTTATTATTTTTTTAATTTCCAAATTTACATAAAAAGCTGAAAGAATAGGAAAATGGATATTCATCTTTCATCTAGAATCTCTAGTTGTTAACATATTGCTATATTTGCTTTTGTGTATATACATACACATACACACACACATATTCCTACTTTTTTTTTCCCAATTGATCTATTTGAAAATAAATTGTAAACATATTTCCTATCTTTTACACCATTGCATAGAAACTCAAGGAAAATGTGTGGGTACTTATTTATCTGATACCAGGCTGGAAAGGGCCACTGGCCATAAAAGTAAATAAACTTTATGGGAAATAGATTTGGTAACAAAAAGGTAGGGATAAAAGATTAACACATGATAGTAAAAGAGTTAACACTTTACTGTTCAAAGCGTTTTAAAGAATTAGTTTATTCTTTCTAAAACAAATATTTATTCAGTACCTACTAAGTGCCAGGTACTTCCTAATCTGCAGATTTTAATGAGAAGCAAAACAGACAGTTAAATGATAAATTTGTCAACAAAGTAAGAGCACAGCACACAAACACGCATTTTACAAAAGAAAGGCAGATAACAATAAACACAAGGATATGAGGTTTCATCTTAATAGAACCTTCTCATAAATTCACAATACACATCGTTTGAAATGTCCCGAAATATAGCTACATATTAAAAGCAGTTACCTCCAAGACAGAGAACTACAGATAAATTTTTTCCCCTGTATCTACAAGAATGTATTTTTCCCATAAATTAGAAAAAGTTTTTCTCTTCATAAAAATTCTAAGCACAGTTACACCTCACCTAAAACGTGTCTTCTCCCAAGTAACAAGCTAATAATCTCCAACTGAATTTAAGGGGATTATTCAAAATGTAATTTAGATTTAACAGAACTGGTAGTCTTGAGTACCTCTGACCACATCGTATAGCCCAGCAAGCCAGTGCAGTGTGCTTGAAGAGTCATCAACAGCAATTTTTCTTCAGTCCTCAGACTGTTTCCATTTACCAAAAAGTCAGAAGTGCTGACTTCAAAAGTCTAGAGTACTAAGTCTGTGGTTTGTAGTTTTGTTTAACAAAATTTTTACCTTCCCATAGCACTAACCTTTAGAGACTGGCATAAGCGGACTTTCTCTTAGGCGCTCTGCCTGAATATGGCTAAACAAACATCTCAGACCGACAACCCCACAGGGTAAGAGAACAAATATTTACCTTCTTAGCATCTGCAGAAGACCTCAACCCTTCTGGCAGCGCGTGCACTAAGGGCAAGACCGCAGCACTGACACGCTGGAAATGGGCATCAGAGACCTGCTCCAGACGTGGCCGCTTGGATTCCAGCGAATCATGGTCCACTGGGGACGGGCCCGGGTGAAACTGTTCATATCCAGTCCTCCTTTCCTGAGGCCTAACACGTGAAAGAAGACAGTCGCTTGAAAACTGTAAGTGATGAACAACTTCCTGCTAATGTTAATATCCCTATTTGAACTGTGAAGTAAATGAAAAGTCACGCTTACTTTTAGAGTGGATTCCCCCACCCAGGAGAACACGTACTCACTAGAAAGTACTATCAAACTTCTAATCCTAACAGAAAAAGTTTCTTCTGGGGAGGTGGGAGCGGTCGGCGGCAAAGCAGTGAAAGATGTTAACAGAAGATTTCAATCTGCAGAAAGTTTAAAGCCGCTGAAGAATATCCATAAAATAGTATTTTCAAACTGATGCCATAATAATTGAATTAAATATAATCTAGGCGAGCCACCATTTTCAACCAATGATAAAAGCAAGCTGGAAAAAAAAACAAAAAACAACAGCAAATGCCATAGGGAAAGACAAATGATTTGAGTTGTGAGGCATTATTTAGACTTAAAAACAAATCTCTTGAGTGGGAATGCAACATTGCTTTGAAAACACAATTCCGACATTTAAAACCTTTAAAACATGTATTCTGTCTAGTTTCCTCAAGTTCTTACGTGTCCTGAAGGTCAGGAATCTGCTTTTAACTTCTTTACATGATGTGCTGTGCAGAGTGCTACATGTGGGTGTTTGGTAGAAAACGAAGTCAACAGTCCTTACAGAGGCAACATTTTACTTTGTGACCAAGCTCTAAACAAATGTCTCACAAAACAACATTTCATTGTGGGGGTAGGGTATAGCTCAAGTGGTAAAGTGCATGCTTAGCACGCACAAGGTCCTGGGTTCAATCCCTAGTACCTCCTCTAAAAATAAATAAACCTAATTACCTCCTGCTCCAAAAATAAAAAAATTTTAAAAAACAACAACATTTCATTGAAAAAATAACCAAGGGGTTTCAGTTTTAGGATAGATGATGAAATTAACCCTGAGGTCTATAATTTTATTATACTTCAAAAATCTGAAATCTCATTCAAGACATAAGATCCCATTATCTCCTCAAAATTCACAATGATGCCACAAAAAAATACTGGAGTAGGAAGCTTCAGGAGTAAGACAAGGATGCCTGCTTTTGCCACTTGTGTTCAATACAGTATTGGGAGCTCTTATCAGATATTGGGCAAGAAAAAGAAAAGGCATCCAAATTGAAAAGGAAGAAGTGAAGTATTTCTACTTGCAGATGACATGATTTCATGTGTAGAAAATTCTAACGAATTCACAAGAAAATGTTAGAGCTAATAAATGCATAGAGAAAAGTTACAGGATACAAAAACCAACATACAAAAATCAGCTATATTCCTATATACTAGCAATGAACTACCTAGAAACGAAATTAAGACAACACTTCCATGTGTAATTGCATCCAAAATAAAACATTTATTCTTAACTTACATAAACAGTAAGACATCCCATGTTCACATACTGACTTAATATTCTTAAGATAACAACACTGCACAAAGCTGTGTACAGATTCAATGTCATTACTAGGAAAATCCCAACAGCTTTTTTTTGATACAGAAAAACCCATCATAAAATTCATATGGAATCTCAAAGGACCCCCAAACAGCCAAAACAATCTTAGAAAAAAATACAAGTTTGGAGAACTCACACTTTGCAATTTCAGAACTCACTGCAGAGCTAGAATAATCAAGAGTGTGGTAGACACTGGAACAGAACTGAGAGCCTAGAGACAAACTCTCACGTAAGTGGTCAGGTGACAGGCCACAAGGGTGCCAAGACCATGCCACGGGGAAGGAGCCATCTCCTCGACAAACGGTGCTGGGGAAACCAGATTTCCACATGCAATAAAATGGACTAAAGACGTTAAGACCCAGAACTCTAAACCTCCTAGAAAAAAATACAGGGAGAAACCTTCCTGACCTTGGATTTGGTGGCAAATTCTTGGATACCACACCAAAGCCCAAGCAACAAAAGAAAAAAATAAACTAAACTTCATCTAAATTAAAAACTTAAGTACATCAAAGAACACTGTCATGAGAGTGAAAAGACAAACCACAGAATAAGAGAAAATATCTGCAAATCACGCATTTGACAAAGTTTTAGTATCCAAAATATATAAAGAACTCTTACAGCTCAACAATAAAAGGACAAACAACCCTCTGCCCAAAAAATGTGCAAAAGGCCTTCGACAGACATTTCTCCAAAAATGACTCACAGGTGGCCAACAAGCACATGAAAAGATGCTCAGCTCCCTGGACTCAAACCTAACCCCCCATCGCTCACTTGTACTCCAACAGTTCGCCGCTCACGAAGGTCAGCAGTGACCTCCTGATACTGAAAACAAAGAACACTTCTGGACACACGCTGGCCGATCTGTCAATTACTACTTCCTTCTGGAACTTCCATCCCAGGACGCCAGCTTCCCTGGATGCCCCAATCTAACAGTCTTCTGCAGGCCTGTACAATTTCCCGCAGGGGTTACCAGCATAGGTAACTTAAACAGTCCACATCCAGAGACCACTGAAGCTGGCCCACCAGGCCACAAGCCAGCGGCTGTCCCTGCCTCCTCCCCTCACAACCGGCCGACGCCCACCTGACAGCAGAGAAGCCGGAGGCCCGCCTTCTCGGATCTTACCCCGGAGCACCACCCTTGAGTGCGGATGCCTCGGAGCAGCTTCTGCCAGCTAACAGCTCCCAAATTTTTGCCTCCAACAAGACTCAAGAGCTTAAGCTGGTATTTTTATCTTAGGTAAGTATGTGATTTGGAGCAGAATCCTCATAAGAAATTATTTCTGTGACCAAAGTTTCCTGGTACTTTCATCAGAATAAAAAGTAAGACTAGAGTACATACTGCTTTCACTCTAACAATAAACACTGTTTTTACAACAGCCCAGCTATCTCATTAATGCATGGATGCATATCCATGCAATTTTACTTATGTTTAATAGATTTATTTTATTAAATGATTATTGTTTTGTTCAGTTTTATAGTAACAATTACCATGACATGTCAATCTAAAAGTTGTTTTTAATAGAGCACCTTATATACATAGATACTTTTATGTATTTTTGTTGTCAGGTAGAAGTATGATGGGTTGGTCAATAAAAGATTTTGAACAATAAAAACATATCAGGATACACTGAATAGATGAATAAGAATGAATATGTGACTATTTCACACTGAATATGTGAAAATGAATACACAAGTTCCAAAAAAAAAAAGGCATAAAAGAAAATCCTACGAAAGACACGTGTGTCCGTGGAGCACAGCGAGTGAAGAATGCTACCAGATCGCTAGGGTATTTAGAGTCTCTCAGGTTTAAGTGTTTTGCAGTTTTGTTTTTAAATGTCAGTAACTTCAGTATGACAAATTAGATTCATCATTTCAACTTAATATGAAAAATTTAAGATGACAACTTAAAAGTGCACAAGGCAGAACACAGCTTTTCAAAATTAGCTTGAGGAGAACGCCAGTAGCAAGTCCGAAGACCACTGTCTTCATCACTTTGCTTTCTCTCTCCTTCAGAGGCTTCTGTGTCTCAGAGTACCTTCAGACACTGCGGACCCTCCAGGTTCATCTTTAACCCACTGTTCTTTTCCATTTCCCACTCCCAGGGTCTTGCTCACCAGTCTGTATTTTACACCCAGACCCTCCCCCAAGCATGCTAGGCACACCTCCACTGGGATGTTTCTCAGACACCCCTAACTGCCGTCACACCAAACTCAGCTCCTGCTCTTGCTGCTCTGTCCTCGAGCTCCACCATGGCCGACAGAACCAACGGCCATCCAACAAGCCAGAAACTACGCCTCCTCTGTCCCGGTACCCGCCTCACCGCTGTCAACTGCCAGGGCCTGGCAGCCTCGCCTCCTAACTCACCCAAGTCGGTCTCCTCTTCATCCTCATTACATCAGCACACCCGAGTCCCACCTTCTCTCTCTTCCCTACAGGTCTCTCACGAGTTCTCTCTGCTCCCAGTCTCTCCACCTCAAATTCATCCTCTGCAGAGCAGCCAGAGGTAACGTATCAAACACAAGCATCCAGCATTAGATAGAGCCCAAGTCCCTGGACATAGCACCGAGAACCAGGGCTGCTGCTGGTCTGCACAGGATTTGTGTGAAACATCCAGGCCTGACACACCATCCAAGCCGGACCTCAGCCCTCAGGGGTCCCCTCAACGGGGTACCCTTGTTCAGGACACAACTTACAAAAGCTAACTTCCAAGGACCATGTGCTACCTCCAGCCACTCTGCCTGGGAGATTCATCAAAGCCAGAGGGTGAAGCGTTCCCAGTGCTGGAGCACAACCTTGGGAAGCCAGGGCACAAGACAACCAGGAAAGACTTGGGGTATGGAAGCTCTCTTTCCCCCACGAAATTAGACTACATCCCATTTCAGCTTGGCAATTCTTTTTAGAAGAACAAAATGACTCATGCATAAATAAGTAAATATATCATTTAATATTTAAAATTTCAAAAGTATTTAAATGAACTATGAAAATCTTGGTAAAAACAATACAATTTTATCTGGGAGCCCTGGTGGAGCTAAGCAAGAAACCTGCCTTTTAAACTGACAAAGTGTTTGCCTTTTGAGAACTAACACTGCAGCTGCTTTGTGAACAGCCGGGTGGTTTCTCAAACGGTGAACAGAACCACCACGTAATGCAGCAGTTCTGCTCCTGGGTGTATTTCCAAGGAAAAGGAATGCATACAGCCACACAGAAACACGTGCTTCAATGCTCACAGCAGCATTATTCCTAACAGTCAAAAAGTGAAACAACTCACATATCTATCAACTGATGAATGGACAAGTAAAATGTGGTAGTTCAAACAACAACAACAACAACAACAACAACAACAACAACAACAACAACACTAGATTTTTATACTGGAAAAAAAAAAAAAACTCTGTAAACTTTAAAACTTAAAATTTCCTTCATTTTACTGGCCTTCATAATCTCTTAATACCATCTTTAAATATCTTTAGAACAAATTTAAATTATCAAACAGAGTTTTTACTGTAATATACCTATACTTTATCATTTTAACTTTAAAGAAAAGATAACCCTCATTTAAGGGAAATACATCATAAAGTTCAAAGCTATTCAAAACAGTGGTCCACAGAGATCATCTAGAGTTACATCAATTGATTTTATTTTTTTCCCAGCTAAGGAAGGCTGCTCTCTGAAACAAAATTAATTTCACTTAAATTTTTAAATTTATAAATATGATTTGGTGTCTTTTATTGCTCAAGAGAAACCCAATTACCTGAATTTCAGTGAATCATCTATAAGATCTGAAACTGTCTCAGCTGTTCTGCATCATTTTATCTAAATATCCAAATACTCTAAATGTTAACTGGCCTAATTTTTCCAATGAAATCTAGGAAACATGATGGATGATATTCACACAGAAATGACGCTTACTTTTTACGAGTCCTGTGTTTATAAAATGATATACATTTGCTAACAAAAACATTCTAGGAATATATAACAGAATCAAACAGCAGGTCACCTCAAACCGCTCCACACAGAAACAACGCTATAATCAGGTGAGTAACATTCCCAGACATCACTTTACTCTTATATATGGACAGATGGACAGATAAGGCAAAAATAACACAACAGAAGAATACCATACAGTATTTTTTAAAATACAGGATATTTGGTTTATTTTTTTATACAATATGACAAAAAAATTAAAATAAATAAGCCTTAAAATGGAAGGAACTGCTATATTCCAGATAAATGTTCCTTTAGCACAAGAAATCATTTCCCAAGAAATTCTTGCAAAAGAATAAGGAAAATAACTATGAGAAGCACTAAGAATGGGCAGATTTTTTTTTAATTTCTTTTTATTGTCTATTGGTTTACAATGTTAATTTCTGGTGTACAGCACAATGTTTCAGTTATACATACATGTATTCCTTTTCATATTCTTTTTCATTATAGGCTATTACAAGGTATTGAATATAGTTCCCTGTGCTACACAGTTGGCCCTTATTGTTTACCTATTTTATATATAGAGGTTAGTAACTGCAATCCCAAACTCCCAATTTATCCCTCCTCCCCCGCCACTCCCCACCCTGTAACCATAAGTTTGTTTTCTATGTCTGTGAGTCCATTTGTTTCGTAAACAAGTTCATTTGTATCATTTTTTTAGATTCACATATAAGTGACATCATATGGTATTTTTCTCTCTCTTTCTGGCTTACTTCACTTAGTAGACGATCTCCAGGTCCATCCACATTGCTGCAAATGTCATTATTTTACTCTTGTTTATGGCTGAGTAGTATTCCATCATATAAATATATGACACCTTCTGCATCCATTCATCTGTCAGTGGACATTTAGGTTGCTTCCTTGTCTTGGCTACTGTAAACAGTGCTGCTATGAACACTGGGGTGCACGTGTCTTCTCAAATTACAGTTCCCTCCGGATACATGCCCAGGAGTAGGATCGCTAGATCACATGGTAAGTCTGTTTTTATTATTTTACAGATCTCCAAACTGTTTTCCATAATGGCTACATCAAACTTACATTCCAAGCAGGTGACATTTATTTAACCTAACTTTTCCATTTTAGAAGTCATCAAATCACTCCAGGCACACTTTTCAAATGCCTACCTTTAAACATTCTCCCAAAACTCATTGTACCTCTAACTTTGGGTAGTTACATTATTTTTATTTTGTCAAGATTTACCACTGACATTCTGTCAAGGAACTGTAATTCATCCAGGTGTCTCATATGGACTTCCTACTTAAATGGGATTATAGCTACTGTGGTCCTTCTACCATGGCTTCCATTCTTTGTCTGACTGGATTCCATCACCTAGAAATTCTTGCAGAAGTTTTAGATGCTCAGTGCTTTTATGTCTAAAAATGTCTGCCTGTTGCTTTTAAACATGTCTGATAAAACATCCTTGGATCTCAACTTCTTTTTCTTAGAACTTTGTAGCTTCTGTCAGATTCTTTTCCTCCTCTCGAGGGTTTGTTTTGTTTCCTGGATTCCTGACTCTTTTACTTACCCTTAAACTTTAGTAACTCAACCAGAATCTGTCTCAGTAGTGATCATCTGTGTAAATTCTTCCTGGAGAAAGGTTAAGTCCTATCAACCTACAGAGTTCTTCCTTCACTTTAAAGGGGAAAAAGGGTGTTTTTAAAAATTACATTACTTCCTTTCCTTTACTAGGTTCTCCACCTCAGAAACACGAGTTCTGATGACAAGTTGGATGATTTTAATTTGTCCTTCACGTCTGTCAACTTCTTTTGCTTCCATCTTTGACTTTTCTTCTGCATCCAGGCTGATTATCTCCAGACTTTCTTCCATGACAAAAGTCTGACTTTTAGCCACACCCGTTTCATTCCTTCTTCCTTCTCACTTTAGATGCTGAATTAAAACGGTGGGCTTGGGGGCACAAGAATGCCCACCTTTCATTTGCCTCATTCTATCTTGAAAGCATCATCACAAACTGTAAGTTCTTCCACAGCGCCCGGTGCCCGGGGGCATGTTCTTCGCTCCGTGGCTTCCTCCAGGTGGGGGCTTTGCTTCTGGGGCACTGCACTGCTTTCATCTTCCTCCCATGGAGGAGCATGTTTTCCCTGCGCACGGCAGCCCTCACCCCTGCTCAGGCACCCTGTGGGCAGCCTGGCCCAGCCCCCTCTCTGCAGTGGAAGAGTATGCGTGGGTTTCCGTGCTCAGCCTCATCCCCTGTGCCTGGTATGTGTTTGTCTGCACACGGAAGACTGGATTCACACTTTTCTACAGCCCAAGGAGACAGAGAAATGGGGCACAGGAGGGGAAAACTTGCTTGGGGCTGTGACAGCCTTTGCTACGGACCCTGGCCCACTGCACCAGCCAGACACTTGGGCTCAGCACCGTGGGAAGTGGCACAGTGGGGATTCCCGAGCAGAGCACCCACCCCGCCCCCACTTACATTTTCCCAAATTAGGGAGCATTCCTGAGAAACCCAGCACTGCACTGACCTCTTTCTTCAACACTGCTTCCCTGAGAGCAAAAGTGGGACCTAGGAGCCAGGCTGTGCACAACTCACCCCTCTCCGCCCTTGAACGCCGCCTCTCCAAGTTTACGGCCACGGCCGTGTCCTCTCCTTCTTTATGCACGGTGCAATTTCATCCCATTTTTAAAAAACTATTTTCGTATATTTGCTTCATAGTAGGGGAAGAATGATCTGAATTCTCTCTACAACCTTTACGAAGAAATGCACTTCATAATAATTTTAAGCATGACCAAGTAATTTTCAACCATTTATCATCTTAAAACCTACAATAAACATGTTTTAAAATAGGAAATCAGGTTTTTTATAAAACTGCTAACAAAAAAAAAAAAGGAAGTAAGTAAGGTGATCAAATAAAAGAAGTTACTATATTTCAAAATACTTTAAGAGTGAGGATGGAGTAAATAGCAGGAGAGATGGTAAGGACACTGTAGAAAAGGAGTGCCTTCCGTGGACAGGGCCAGCATCACTGGACCACATGCTCCCTCTGCGGACGATGCCATTTTTACCCTCAAGTTCGCAGATAGAAAACTAAGTCTGATGAGTCGAAGTCAGTGGCTGCGAAGGAGAAAGACCTGGGCCCAAACCCAGATATCAATTTAATGATGCTGAGACGGGACTTGGGCATCAAGTTCAAACTCTCCCCACGTGGTTCTAGCGTGCAGTCTAAATTCAGGACACCAGTTTATGCAATGTGACCGAGGCCACACAGCTGACCAGGATTCAAACCCAGTCTACCTGACTTCCCGCTACCCAGCATTAACTCTGAAGTCTGGAAACAAGTTTTGAGAGGTTTGTTAACTGTTAAGATACCTACCTCAAAAGGTCAACAAATAGGAAAAAGCTCAAGACACAAACCATAAGTGATCAGTCTCAGCTGGCTTAACAGAAGTGGCGTTTACACCCCCTTCCCTAGTCCGGCCCCAGAGGGACACGGAAGGACGCCATTACCTGTCGGAGCCGGGGTGAAACTCGGACAGCAGGGACGGCCGTCTGCGGAGCTGCTGCTGCTGCTGCAGGAGCTGAGACGCCGGGCTGACCTCCAGGTGAGGAGACCGGTAGTCGGGGACCGCAAACTCCTGGTGTCGGACAATGGTAAGTTCATTATTAACCAAGACGCGCAAGCACCATGAAATCAAACCACGTACCAGCACACAAAGGCAGTTATGAGCCACCGAGCAAGGAAAGAAACAGAAAGGACAACTTCATCTCTCACTGATCTAATTCTTTCCCCAAACCCAAAACAATCAACTTAACTGTGTATCACTCAGAAAAACTCAAAGTGAAATTTCCTGTTCAACCTACATTTGATTTATTCTTCTAATAACTGCATGATAGCTCTCTATGTATATTATTCAAGTAGTTAAGTCCTCAAACTCATATGTGTTCAACATGAATCCTAAAAAGCGTTTCCACCTTAAATTCAAAACGGGAAAGCGAGAAGGGTCTCAGAAGCCATCTAGGTGAATCCATTCAGATTTACAAAAGAAGAAACAGAGGTCTAGAGAATCAACCTGCAAGTTAAGAGTAACCATTTCTACATCATTCTAGGTGGATGTTTTTATGTTTGTTTTCCTCCTTTTGTTAACTTTTTGTTGAAACGGCAAAAGGTTCTTTTCAAAATAAATTATTAACAATCACAAATAGATAAACACAGAAATACCAAATAACCCAGGAATTCCAATCCTAGGTATATACACAAGGAAATTAAAAGCCTATGTCCACACATAAAAATTTGCACACAAATTTCTGAAGCAGTATTATTTGTAACAGCCAAAAAGAATCCAAATGTCCACCGACTCATATGTAAGCTACACAGTGTGATATCATCTATACAACGGAACACTATTCGACCACAGAAAAAAACGAAGCACTGAAGTACTAACGCATGCAACGCTACAACGAACCTAGAAAACATGTTAAGTTAAAAATAAAAAGGAGAGACTAACAAGCCATATGTTGTATGAAACGGCTACAAGACGCACATCAAGAGAGACTGTGGCTCAGTGGCTGCCAGGGGAGGGAGGGAAAAGGGGACTGGGATTCACCACCATCAGACATGGGGTTTCCTTCTGGGTGAGGAAAGGCTCTGGAATTATCTAATGGTAATGGCTGCTCAACATAGGGAATACACTAAAAACCATTATATCAGACACTTCAAATTGTGAATTTTATGTTATATGCATTATATATCAACAAAAAAAGTTCAGAAAATCATAAACAGATAAAGTGGAGCTGACCAGACTGAAAGAAGGGGTAAGATACGAGGTCCTGAACCCTTCATTAGAGGAACTAACA
Organism: Camelus ferus; assembly: GCF_009834535.1. Lineage (NCBI taxonomy): Eukaryota > Metazoa > Chordata > Mammalia > Artiodactyla > Camelidae > Camelus > Camelus ferus. Next base: position 17,584,054 of record NC_045711.1, on the reverse strand, counting down.
GTAAAAGATAATTCATACATAGTCTAAGTAAAAATACCAGATACAAAACTGAAAACATAAACAAGAAAAACTAAACGCTGAAGAAAAGACAAAACCATTTTTTAAAAAGGACACAAACTCAAAAAATAAAGAATTTACATCCAAAGAAGTAGATAAAAGGTTAAGCGAAAGTTAAAAAGGAGACAAAAATATTAATTATATCCTCAAAAAGAACCAAATAGCAATCAAAGAAATCAAAAGGCTGATCCATGAAACAGAACAACAGTAGAACACAGGTGACAGAACTGAGGAGTGAGTTTAGTTTCCTGAACAACAACAAACGCACCCAAACTGACGCACGAAAAAGAATCTGAATCTCAGACCACAGTAGAGAACAAAGACAGAAATTAAAGGAGACAAGTCAGCAATGGCAGCTGCAGGAAAAGGCTCCAATATCCAATGTCCACAGCTGAGAGGCAGTATTCTAAGAAATAATACTACAGCATTTCTCAGGAATTAGAAAAGACATAGTCCTCAGTTTAAAAAGGGCCTAAAAGAAAAGTTGAACAGATTTTAAAAAGCCACAGTGAACACACCAAAATTTTAGAAAATCAAGGGTAAAGGGAAAACGTTACTGCTAGTCCTAAGAAATAAACAATTGGTTTCCTACAAAGTAACAAGGATCATAACAAAAGCAGGCTTCTCTTAAGCAACACTGGAATACATACTCCGACTTCAGAGGAAAACAAATTTGAACCTACCAATTCAATAGCCAAATCATCACTGAAGTTTCAGGACTGCATACTTTTCAATTTCAAGAACTCAGAAAACTTACCAACGACAGCCTCTCTCTAAAAGAATTTCTGAAGGACGCACCCAGCAGACAAAGGAAGAGTAATGAGGCAATGAAAGAACTAGCAGGGCACCTCTGCTTCACTGACGAGCGAGAACCACTGTCCAGAAAGACAGCACACAGTTGAAAACTAGACGAGTAGGAACTACCTCAGGCACCGGACAACAGGCTGCACAGGACCGGACCTCTGAGAAAAGTGACACAAAGGGGGAGTCCATGCCACCCCAGGCTTTCTGCATGGAGGTGATTTCCAAACTGCACCCTTGGGAAGAAAGTCCAAGCAGAGCCCCAGAATCTTGCTCACTGAAGAAGCAAACATTCTAGTCTGGGAGAGCCACACAGAGAATTCCTGGAGACTTCCAGCAAGGAGGGAGACACACAGAGAAAGATTTCCTGAAATATGAATCTGTGTTCCCTTAAGTGTTTGGCTGAGTTCCAGTCTGTAAGTGCACAGTGACAGCACAGCTCGGTCTTTAAAGGCTGGGCTGAGAAAAATCCTGATGAAAGAACTATTAGAAGAAGCAATAAACCAAACAATTCCCTTAGCTCACATGGCTGCCAGAACTTACATCTCCTCCAGCCAGAGATAAGAAATCTCACAGAACACAAGACATTCAATAGATACCCCAAAAGAGACAAGTTCAGAAGCAGAGGATAAACTAAATGTAGAAAAAAGACTATTTTAAACCTGCCCTAAGAGAGTTTAAAAAGAAACCTCAAAAGTAACTTCACTGCCTACCAGAAAGAATATAACTTTCCTTAAAGGAATACAACAAAAGCCAGCAATGTTCATATTCCAATCAAAAATGAAAAATCCAATGTCTGCAGTGATACTTTCACAGGATGAAATTAACAGCGGGTTGGAAGCGACAGCAGAAAAGATCACTGAACATGAAGACATGGCAAAATGAAGCAAGTGGTTACAAAACAGGAGGGAAAAAAAGGAGAGTCCAGACCTGTAAGCTAACATATGAGTCACTGGCATCTCCGAAGGAAACCTGGAGAAGGGGAGGCAGAAAAATACATCTGAAAAAATAATGGATGAAAACTGCCCAGATTTTATGCAAATTACACACACAGAGAGGCAGAAAGCTCAGTGAGTGCTAAAGACAGTAACATACTTTAAGAAATCACTGACAAAGGGACATCATCATCAAACTGAAAGAGAAAAATCTTAAGTCACTAGAGAAAAAAGATATATAAAAATAAACAAAGATAAGAATGACCAAAGAGTTCTACTGAGAAACCATTCAACCCAGAACACAACAAATGACATCTCTTAAAATGCTGAAAGAAAAGCGCTGCCAACCTAGAATTCCATACCCAGTGAAAAGTAATCTTCAAAAGTAAAGTTGAAGCAAACTTTTCCACTTAAAGAAAAGCCAGGAGAGTCCACTGCCAAAGACCTGCCCTAAAAGGAAGTACGTGCTTCAGCAAGAAAATGGTATCAAAAGGAAACCTGAATGTACACAAAACAGTGAAAGGTGTCAGAAATCACATACATGTGGGCAATTATAGAAGAGAATACAGAGCAGAAATCAGTAAAACAGAAAAAAAAAAAATTAGTGAAAATGGAGGAAACTAAACCTAGTTCTTCAAAGGAAAGAATCTACTAAATCAATAAACCTCCCGTTAGACCAATGAAGGAAAAAAGGGGACAAAAAAACCCAATTGTCAACACAATGATACCACAACAGACCTAACAGACACTGAATCAAAAGGGAACATAGTATGACAGCCGTAAGTTGACATGATTACTGACATAATTAATAAATTTAGTGTTCAAACAATAAATTTACCCAAACTGACTCAAGAAAAGGAAAAGAATGTGAATTATAAGTACTAAAGAAATTGAGTTCATAGGTTAAATTCTTCCCACAAAGAAAATTCTACGCCCAAGTGGCTTAGATTCTATCAAACATCCAAGGAAGAAAAAACACTGATCCGACAACGACTCCGTTAGGAGATACAGGGGGAGGAGCACCTCCCAAGCCAGCAACGTTCTTAGTGGTGAAAGACTGCTTTCCTCTTAGGGTCAGAAACAAGACAAGGACATCCACTCCCACCCCTTCTAGCCGACACTGCACCGGGGATTCCAGCAGTGCAGTAAGGAGAAAAGACAGCTGGTTTGGAAAGGAAGACGCGAAGCTGTCTTTATTCCCAGGTTATAGGATCATCTACTTAGAAAAGCCTGTGGAATCCATAAAAGAGCAACTGTAAGTAACAAGTTTGCAGGATACAAGATCAATACAGATAGTAACAATGAACAACTGAAAATTGACACACAAAAGCAGTACCAATTACAACAGCATCAAAAATATTAAATATTTAGGAATAAATGTGACCTGTACACCGAAAACTACCAAACATTACTGAGAAAAATTAATGAGACCTACACAAATAGATATACCACACTCACGGACCAGAAGATTCAAAGTTAAGACATCAATTCTCTTCCAAATTAATCTCTAGATTCAGTACAATCCCAATCAAAATGCCAGGAAGCTTTTTTATAGACACTGACAAGTTGATTCTAAAATGTACATAGAAATGCTAAGGATCTAAACTATCCAAAATAACAATTCAGTAAAGAATTACACTGTTAATTTCAGTTTACTGTGAAGCTATAATAATCAAGACAGTGTGCAGTGCTTTATTAAAAGATTAAATTTTTATTTACACAGAAAAATCACATAGCTGTGAGATAAAGCAGACAAAATATATCAGTCTAGAGAGAACAGAAATACTCATACGTAAATGATAGGTTGATCCTGAATTAAAGTGCCAAAGCAATTCAGTGGGGAAAGGATCACCTTTTCAGCAAATGGCTTCAAGAATAATTGAATACTGATATGCAAAACAGTGACCTCGAACCTTACACACCATAAACAAAATTTAATTCAAAGCAGATCATAAGAGGGGAGGGTATAGCTCAGTTGTAGAGTGCATGCTTAGCATGTACAAGGTCCTGGGTTCATTCCTCAGTACCACCATTAATATAAATAAGTAAAAAACCTAATTATCTCTGCCCACCCAAAAAAACCCACAAAAAATAAATAAGAACTGTTTTTAAATTGATTACAGACTCAAATGTAAAAAGCATAAAATCTAAAAATCTCTAAGAAGAAAACATAGAAAATCTCAATGACCTTGAATATGACAAAAACTTCTTAAATATGACACAAAAAGCAGGAAATATTAAAGACAAAAATAAAATGGACTTAATAAAACTTAAAACGTATGCTCTCCCAAGGATACTATAACAAAAGGCAAAGCTTCTTTATCCAATCTAGAAACAACAAACACATAGATACATATTTCCTAAATAAGTTTTGTTTGTAATAACCAAAAACTGGAATAAACAACTACGTAAGCAAATTGTTGAATACCCATAACCAGCAACAAAAAGAAATTAACTACTGAGATGCGCCAGAACATGAATAAATCTCAAAAATATTATGGGAGTAAAAGAAGCACTTATAGATAAAAAGTTCATCTGAAACTCAAGACAAACATAATGTGTCACGACAGAAAGCAGGTCGTGGTTTCCCGGGCGCTGAGGCTTGCGGGACATGGGGGAGGAGGCCTGCCCTGGATGGGGCACAGGAGAACTTCCTGAGGTAACAAATGTTTTCTTCCTTCATTTTGGTGATGTTTTATGGGTACAGAAATCTGTCAAAATGTACACATGAAATAAAATTTTTACTATATATAAACTAAGCCCCAAAGTTGATTATTTAAAAAGCAGCAACAAGAACAATAATCTAGGGAACCAGTCATCAGATGAACAGCATCACTGGAGGGCACACAGCCGAAATTCAACATCCAGTCGTGGTAAGAATCCACAAGCGAGCACAGAAAGCAACTTCTTCAACCAGAAAAGGGCATCAACCAAACAAGTACATCTAATACTATAATATTAATAGTGAAAGAAGCAAGGTAAGGGTGTCCACTTTCACGCTGTGTCATGACCACACCTGAGCGGCGTTAGCAGCACCCAGCAGCAGCTCAGCTATGTGTGCTGGGAAACTTGCTTTCCTGTTCTCTGAAATGACCATCTCACCTCTTCCCTTCTCTTTTCCCCCAGACCTCTTACATCCCTGCCCCTGGCTTGCTCTATGCCGACAATTCCACCTATTTTATTTTCCACAAGGTGAGTCAATCATACAAACTCACCTTCCTACCAGTAAGTCTCTCACAAAGGTGAGGCTCTTTAATACAGCACAGTAATACCATCAGCTACATGAAGTAAACACACACACATATGAAGTCTTACAGGGCCTGGCTCTCACTCAGGAACTTATGTTCAACTTGGAGCATAAACATGGGTCTTAACTTAGAAACTCTAGGCAACTGATACTTTTCTATCAACAACTCCTACAATCAGAAGCTGAGATATGGTCACTCTCTGAAATCTGGCAGAAAGCCACAGTAAGAAGACAAAGGTAATTCACCCCTAAACTTTCGTTCCCCATCTTTGAGAATGGTTCTTGCCATTAAAACATATATGTAACAACTGTATTTGGATTCTGACCGATAAATGTATTCAAGAGGAAAACTAAAGAAAAACACAAAATACACATGAAATCTGCATCACATCTGCTCCTTACCTGCTGATGCCGGGTGCTGGGGAAGGTGTACTGAACAGAGTGGGGAGGATAACGACTTTGTTCTGTGCTGAATGCTCCTTGGTTGGGAGGATAACCTGAACTTGACATTATCAGTAAAGAAGTCCTCACCAGGCTATGAGATCAAGTCCAACAAGCAATCATGCTTCTGGGAAATCACCTGAACAGGATGGGAAAAAACAGAATTGGTAAGAACTAAAGCACCAGGTGGGCTTCTCATAACTTCTAATTATAGTTACATAAACAAAACTACTACTGGCAGTAAAAGCTTTCTCTCACGTATTTATTAAATATAATAGAAGTTACTGGGGGCTTGAAAAATATCAATGAATCTTTTTCTCTACAATTGAAAAAGGCTCTTTATCACAATACCAGCAGTCACACAGAGCAACGTAAACCTTAGCAAGAGGCCTCGCACACGGCAACCATTCAGTAAATGTCTTCCTTTCGATAAATGTCTGAAAAGCCAACATTAAATATTACAAAAACAAAATTCTATGGCTATAAATTCTGGGGCTGTGAAAAGGTCAACTGTTAAAAGGATTCATGAGTATTTATAAAGTAAGCATTTGTGCAGAGGAAATACTGTCTTTATTAAATAACTCTGCCCCCAAATGACAGCCTTAGGAGGCATGAGGGATGGAGAACTTTCAAGGACGAACAAAGTGAGCCCATCACTTCAAGGAACACAAATGCCAATCTTTTTTTTTCTTTTTTGAAAATTAGGATTTTGGAAAACTTTGCATCTGCCACCATGAGCCTGATTGGCTTCCCTACCTTTCAAGACTTTTGTGGCAATATTGGTGGTGATGTTAACAAGTATGAGTTTTTGATATCACAAAATGAAACTGGAAGATCTGCATAAGTCAGTGAATCAGTATTTTCCAAATGACCAATACTGATTTACAAAATTATGCACGAGAGAAATATTTAAAGTCCAGGACATTTTACCACAATTAAATAAATAAGGTGCAAGATAAACCAATAAATGTTTAATGTGACAGGAATATGAAAGGTGTATTGACATGGTTTCATAGTTCACACAGCAACTAACCTTTAAAAAATTACCACTTGTCTAGTTTGGGTGTGATATCAAAGAACATCCACAATTACGTAAACACTACTATAAACCCCCTCCCTTTTCCAAACGCATATCTGTGAGGGGTTACATTTTTTTCCCATAAACTTCAGTCAAAACAACATACTGCAAGGCTGAATGCAGAAGCAGAAATGAGAATCAAGCTCTCTTCTTTTAAAGCCAAATACTGAAGAGGTCTGCAAAAATGTAAAATAATGCCACTCTTTTCATCAAACTTTGTTTTATTTTGGAAAATACTCAATATAAAAACGTTATTTATGTTAACATGTGGGTTCGTATTATTTTAAATGAATAAATACCTTTTAAAGTTCCCCATTTTAACATCTAATATGGTAAACATCAAAATATATAGCCCACATAAGCAAAAGCTCTCTGGAGCCATAAATAATTTTAAGAGTGTAAAAGGAGTCTTGAGACCAAAAAGTTTGAGGACCACAGGCTGAGAGAACTGGGCCATCTTCAGGCTGCCAAGCAGCGCCAGTGTCCTAAGAGGCCGGTCACACACACACAGATCCCCGCACTCCCGCTACACACTACGCCTAGGTAGGGTGTGGCTTTGACATGAGGTTCGTTATCAGGTGAACTAAACTGACTGGGCCAGCTGGTACCAATCAGACCTCCTCCCAGAATCTGAATCGAGCCCCTCAGCAACTGCAAAGCGGCCAGAGCAGGAGCCAAGGTGAGTCAAAGTGTGGGCCAGAGAAGCCACCGGGAGGAGGGTGCCCCAAAGCACAAATGGTAAGACTGACACCTTTGACTTAGAAATTTTTTTTTACTTTTTCTGTAAGACAGACACCTTACAATGGCAAACCACAAACCGCGCAACAGTAAAATTTTAATTTTTTTATATATTTATGTATACCATACATGTACAGATTAATCAGGAAAAAACGATCAAAACAAAAATGTAAGACATGACAGGAACATGGGATTAACAGAGGAAATAAAGTTAATGAAGCCAGTCAGCTTCATCAACGATGCCAGAAAAGTAAGACAAACTAGCAAAATATTAAAAAATAATGCCTGCTGTCGGTGAGGGTTTGGAGAGAAAGGTACTCTTTCACACACGACCGGTGTGTGTGTAAAACAGGTACAGACTGCCTTCTCAAGAGGAACGGTAACTCACACAGCGTCAGCCTTGGAAACGCGCACGGCCCCCCACCCCAGCAAGGCCGCTCCTGGGAGCCCATCTGACTACTCACTACGGAGACAGCCCAAGACTCAATGCCTGAGGATGTTTCTCACGGAGCTGTCCTAAATATCCAATACATGAGCTTAGAAAATTGTTTTTCAAAAAGTTTAGCTAAAGGAAAATTTAATTAGAGCAAAAAAAGTTCTTATAAATGAGAACATTTTGTTCTGTAACAGTATGATTTGTGTATACCATTACTACTCAGTTTTTCAAATGTGTCTATCATGTCTTCACAAGATCTCAAGACCAAAAGCAGAAATGTCATATACATATTCAACAAATATTTATTACGCAGTATACCACTGTGTAAACACTGTCTTAAACACAGGCACAGAACAGTGACCAAGATACTGCACCTATTCTGAGGTGACAAAGACAATAAATAATCACAAAACAATATGATAAAGTGCTGTAAGTAAAAGAGGATGAGAGGAGCAGGGAAAGGAAGGCATGCCTGGTGGAGTGATCCCAGCACGCCAGTCTCAGCTAGGATGACCGTACGCCCCGATTTCCTGAAACAGACCCAATTCATGGCTGTTGTTCCAGCGCAGCTATTAATTATGCTCCATTTCCTTCTCAAAACTATCCCAGTTCAGGTAATAAATTATATTCTAAGATGACTTTAGAGCCAAAGCCTTGAGAAGACAAGAGCACTCCATGGGGAGAACTACAGAAGCCCAAAGGCAGAGTGAGGAGGGTGCGGGAGGGTGCGGGAGGGTGCGGGAGGGAGGCAGGAGTGGCCAGGGTTTGCTGGTGTGTGTGTAACCTCTTTGCTACAAATATTTTCCTCCAGAAGTCATAACTTGGTTCATCTTTCTGAAGACCTTCCCTACCTCAAATTTTAAAGTCCTCTACCTTCTCCTCTTACACTTCTTAAAGTTTTTAACCCATTTAGTACCTTAAAGTTTTTCTAAAATAATGGCAAGGTAGGGGGTCTAGCTGTGTTTTATTTACTAACTATAGTTAATTATTTAAACAAACCCCTTATTAAATATGTCTGCCTTTCCATGCTGATCTGAAATGTGAATCATTCTTAATGCAGCCCAGCAATTTTAGTATATACCCTACAGAAACTCACACTCTCATACAGAAGGATATTTATTGCAGCAATGAAACTGGTAAATTTGAAGACAGCCTAAACTCCATAACGTGGTACCTTCGTATGATAAAATACTATACGGCAGTTACAATGAATAAACTAGAGCTGTGTTTTAAAATATAAACCTCAGAAAGTAAAGCTTAGTGAAAACAATTTACAGAATGATACATATGTTCAAAGCACAGAAAACAATACTATGTATTACTTATATTTACACAGCTTTAGTTTTGTTTCCATCATTTTAAAGGATTTGGGAAGAGATCAAAATTCAGTATGCCAACTTGATCCAATTTCCCCATTTTAATCAAATTCTTTACCTGGCTAGATTTAGAAAATAAAATGTTCTACAGAACTGTCATTCAATCTAACCTTACAACAAAACATAGAGAAAACTGCTTTTCAAACGTCCTGCGGTACCAGGTAACATTCACATGTGTTAAATAACCCTGCCATGCTTACTACTCATTGCCCTTTTCCTCCCGTAGGAGACCACGGCCGTGATCACCAGCTAGGACCAGCTGTCTCCCACACGTCTCCTGCCTGTTCCCCGGGTCCCAAGGTAAGGAAGTCAGAAAATCCAAGTACTGGGAGGTTTAAAGATTACCCAACTAACACTGGGCTGTGCAGCCTTCTTGGCGAGTAGGAGCCATCCGAGGAGCCAAGGTGTGCTGTGAGGCCACACATGGCCAGCCGGCGCGCTCCCCTCCTGTACACCTGCGCTTGCTGGGGAACGGGCAAAGCCAGCTCGTGGGGGGTCTTGTCGGTAGGGCTGTTTGTTTTATTTTGTTTTGGGGAAGAATATTACATGTATGATTTAATAGTTTCTAAAAGGACCACAGAATACAGAGAGAAACATCTCCTTCTCACCCTTGTCCCCAGCATCCACCCAGCTGTCCTCCCAGAAGATGACCAAAGTCACCAGCTTCTGGAGTATCCTTCGGAAAGTCCTTGCTCTCTCTCTCACCCTCACACACACTTTGCCCCCACATAAATGGCAGCATAGTAGATACACACTGTCCTATATCTTGCCTTTATTACTTGACATTCATTCTCATGAGTCTGTAAAGAACGTCTTCATTCTTCCTAGTGAATCAGAGTATTTCGCTGTATGAATGTTCACAAATATTTCCTAAGTTTTCCAAGTAATTCTGATCTAAACCCCTAAGAAATGCTTATGTGATCTGTCTGAGCTCTCCTCCCAACTCAGACATCCTGAGTAAATAAAGCTATAAATGGAATGGAGAGGCAAAAGGAAAGATCTTAGCTCAAGGTCATCCAAATTTTTTTCCAACAGTGGCCTACACGATGAGAAATCTCTGCAGTACGGTGCTGTCTGTGGGATGTTTTAATTCTCAGCAACGGTGAGTCCCTGAGTGCGACACGTGCATTCAGTGTCACTCAGATATGAATCAAATGATTCGTCCATGGTTCCCTTTTGTCAGTAACCAATCCTTCACGATGTCCTAGTTCTCTGATGTGATTTTAGTGATGTTTAACTTGAATATCTTAAAAATAAAATAAAGTTAGTTACTATCAGCCCAGTACAGGTGGCCATAAAACATATATAATCATATTTTAGGATGAAAATAATATGCTAAAACTAGGTATCACTGTTGAGCACATTTTATCTGAATTTTACAGATAAACCCAGAACTAGCCTCCAACATTTTGCAGATAATAAAATACAGTAAAATGAAATCAGTCTATTTAAATTCCTTTTTGAACCTTCCCATATTAACACTATAAAGACACACACACCAATTTACTCAACAGGAAACTTATCTTGCAAAACAAAATTTGAAATGGAATCCTAAAAAAAAAAAAAAAAAATCCCTTCTCACCAGGAACTCCTGGCTTCTGGCCTACAATCTTTGCATAACCAAAATGTACTTGGATAGGTTTTCAAGGTGGCCTAAGTGATCTTGGAAAAAAAGCTAAAAATATACTTCACTGTGGAAGGACTGCAGATGCCTCTTTTTAGATGAGCAAGAGTGACTCCACCAAGGGTCACAACAGAGGTGAAGCCCACATTTTTCCAAGGAAGAAAAAGGCCCCTAGAAAATACACAATTCAGTTTTCTTTTAAATAATCAAACAATAAAAACTTTTGATACAAAAGTATGGAACAAGGGAGTGGCCTCTATGACAGTGCAGATGCCAAACTTAGACACTAAACTGAGGCAAATCAGGTCTCCATCTCACAAAGCAGCTCAGCTCCAGTCCAACTCCAAAACTGCATCAGGAAGGGAGAGGCGCAGGGCCACCCCTGGGGTATCCCGAACACCCAGGGATCTCCAGACCGGCGATGACGCAGGGAAAGCCCATCAGAGCCCATCGCAGTGCCCAGCCTCTAGGGGAGGAGACAGGCTGAAAATCATCCAAGTGAATTCTGTAGTTTGTACGAGATCAGAGTGGTGCTAAACTGGCATCAGATTTCTCCTGTAAAATAAACTAAAGCATTCCTCCCTTTGGTGGGAGAGCTACTCTGAGGGAACGCCATTAACAAGGTGTTTTATACTCGGCCTCTGGACATAAGGACTTCTCACTTAGAAGCTGGGGAACTAAAGAAAGAGACATTTTAGTTCAAACTATCCTACTCCCAATAAAGTGATACTAAAAGAAATAGATTAATCAAATAATTATGCCCTTATTAATATAAGAATAGACATTCAATAAATAATTCCTGAATGAAGACAATGCCGCTTTGTCCCCACCTAAGGTGAGGAAGGAGAAGTTCCCCAGGAGCAGCGGTGGGCAGCGACTGGGGACTCCGTGGTGCAGCTGCACCGTACTGAGCAACAGTCACTGCCTAAACCTGTGAAAATGAAGACATTTCAAAGCCAAAATGGACAACTCTTTGCCAAGTCTCTCCTCCATTAACACAAAGAAAGAACAGTGTATTGAGATCAAAAATTTTTTAAGTTTAGATGCCTGGCCGAAATTAACAGACACACCACCACCTGAGGACAGCACAGAAAGTTACCATTTTTATGCCTTTGTTGTGCACTGAGGGCTGGCCTGCGTGAGCTCACCTAGAACATGGTTCCATCATCATCCATCAAGTCTTCAGACAGGCTAAGGAACTTCCCCAATGTAATTTTTTAGCTCAGAGACAACCATCTTAAAGATCACGTTCCGCTGCCTCCCCACTGACCCACTAGTAGAGATAGCGAGACGGCAGGAAGCAAAATAAAACAAGGCTGATGAACAGACTATTTCTAAGGTATATACCAAGATACAGTGGACAGACAGCAATGGACTTAAAATGCCCTGAATTCTACACAACAAATAAATAAACAAAAAGTAAATAGAACCATTAGACCCCCATGAGGCAAGGACCCTTTCTTTCCTGCACTCACGGCCCCCAGCACCTCACAGTCAGCTCTCGGCAGCACCCCGGGCACCAGCAGGTCCTCTTCCCCCTTCCACACCCACCGCCCCCTGAGCCGCCTGGCTCCTCCATCCACCCCCGTCCTCATCTCCTGCTGCAGGAAGCTCCTGACTGGACCTCCCACCGCAATATTTTCTCCACTCAAAATGCCAAACGTTCTTTTTAAACCATAAATCGGAACACGTCACTCTCCTGCTCAGGACTCCCGGGGTTGCACGCACCTCGTGGCATCAACCTTCCCTGGGGCCCACGGCGCACCTGCTCTGCCTGCTTCCTCCCCGACGACCAGGAGGCCCCCAGCATGGGCTTCCTTCCACGCCCTGACCCCGTGCCAAGCCCGCCCTGGCCTCCAGCCCTTGTCCTTCTTTACTCTCTGCCTGGAACCTCTTCCTGGCTCACCCACGGGGCTGAGGACTCCTCCAACTTAGGGCTCGGTTCAAATGTCATCTTCCCAACACCCTGTGAGGCAGGCTCCCACCAGGTACCCTCTTCACTCCTTCACAGATTAAGCAGAATGTGAAAGGCATTCATTTGGCTTGACTACACTGTCTCCCCCCACAAGAATATGAACACCCTGTTAGATTCGCTGCTATATTTGTTGGCAAAAGAAATAAGAAATGCACAGCACTTCCTTGAAGAAATATTTGAAAATCTACTGAAAAAAAAAAAACACAAAAGTCTGTGTTTGAACAAAAAAATAGGAAGTACATAAAAGTGTCAATTTTCCTAAAAGTAACCTTTGAATTCAAAATTCCCAATCAGTATTCAAGTGATCAATCAATATGGGAATCAATATCTCCACAAAAATCACAGCAAGATTTCTTCTTGAACTTCACAGAATGACTCTAAAGTTTACCGCAAAGAACACATACACCAGAATTGTCAAAGCCTGGGGGGGGGGGGGCGGGGGACAGAGTAATGAACAAGTGACTAACCCTACAGGAATATTAAAATTATAAAAAAAAAAAATAATTTAAAGGACCTGATAATATATAACAAGAGATCAAGAGGACATAATAGATTAGAAACAGTTCCAAACATACTTAGTAAATGATAAAAATTGCAAATCTAATCACTGGGGCAAAGGCTGGATTATTCACTAAACAGTGTTGACATAACTATTTGGGGGTAAAAACACTCACCTATACCCTCCCAAAGTGTATGTCTATCTCATTTCCTATGCTAGAAATGAATTCCAGGTGGACCAAAAAAATTAGAAATTTTTTTAATATTTATTTTTTTTTTAAATTTGGGGGTAAACAAAGTTTATTCTAGGAAAAGCAACTTATTGAGAGAGAAAACCATTTTAAAATTTACATATATGTACTGTTCATTGTTTCTAAGAACAGTTTAGAGTGTTAGGTTTTTAAACTTACATAGCTATCAAAGGAATAAAGCCAACCACAAAATGAGAATCAACAGAATGCAGTAAGCCGGTCACAAAGGACAGTCAGGTGTGCTCACAGATACTCAAGAAATCAATCACCTAAGTTGTAAATAAGTATTTCATTTATGTCCTTTTTTTTAGATTCCACATGTAAGCGATACCATATGGCATTTTTCTTTCTCTTTCTGGCTTACTAAAAATTAGAAATTTTTTTAAAAGGAAAGAAAAGCAAAGAAAAAAAGAAACCGTGAAAGTGTTGAATTAAAACCTAGGCACTTCTTTGTTCTAAAAACACAGAAAGGTACACAGTCAAGTCTTCCTCTTACTCGTGTGCCTCTGTCACTCAGTTTCCTCCCTACAACATCACCAGTTTCTTGGGCTTTGTTTTAGAAATATTCTATGATACATATAAAAGCAAATATGTGTATGTTATTTTTCCTTTTTAAAACAAGCAGTATATACTATAATATTCCTCACTTTGCTTTTTCAGTTTGATGGCTGGGGGGATATTTTAAATCTTAGAGTAAGGAAGGTCTAAGTAGAGCACGAAGCCCAGACTAATAATGGAGACCACTAACATCTACTGACTTTTTACTACCACGTGCCGGCCTTTCTGCTAAGGTTTTTTACATTATCTCCATTTCCATTGTACAAATAATGAAATCAAGGCTTAGAGAGGTTAAAGAAGGCGCCCAAGGTCACCAGCCAGCACAGGTTCCGGGCTGGATCTGCCTGACTAGATGATGCTGTGAAAGAGCAGGGGCGTTACCAGGACGTGAGCCGCGTGAACCGCGTGAGTGCCTTCAGGTCCACCCGAGGAAGACCAATAATCCCATCAAAAATAACCAGAGAACAAAAGCCAGTGATTTCTAAAAGAAATACAATGCCCCTCAATAAAAAATGTTCACCGTCAACAGTGGTTGATAAAAGACTATTAGAATCTCTTTTTTTTCCTACTTCTTAAATTGTCAAATGTGGTCATTTGTCCTATCCAGTGCTAGCCAGGGCCTGCGGCACATCCATCCAAATCCACACTTCATGTAACGGCAGCTCCACGTAAGAAATCTAAACTACAGAGCTGCTTGCACATATATACAAAATAAATACACACACACACACACACACACACACACACACACATCACTACAGCTTTGTTTTTCTGACAAAACACTAGTGGCCATAAACTGATTAAACAAACTATGGTATTTTCTTTCATGAAAGAGTATTATGTAGCTGTTAATAACAGAAATAGCTCTAAATACACCAATGTGGAACAGCAGTAAACAAAAGAATAATACATTATGGTCCCGTAATACAAAAAGTTACACACACACAGAAAACATCTGAGAGGATACACAACACACACTTAGCAAATTACACGCAGGAAGTGTTACTTTCAATTTCTGTGTGTACTTCCACATTGCACTTCTGTAAAATAATGCATTCCTTATAATAAATAAAAGACAAGTAAAGATTTTAAAATAACATATCCCCCTTCACTCATTACACCAGTTCTGTGTAAATACAGAGTATGGTCTCCTCCTGCCCCGCCTTCTGCTGGGTCCATCCCCTCCTCCCTCCCCTCCCCCGCCCCCCCCCCCATTCTTACACACACACACACAGAGTTAATGGACTACAAACTCCCTCCTTCTGGCGTATTTACCATGTGTATTTTAGGCTGTAACTCCTAGAAAGCATAAGTTTTGGTTTCATTCCAAATACATAAAAGTTACTGTTACTCAAAACTGTATTAAAAGAACTTAATCAAAAGTAATACAGTTAAATGTCTTTGAACAGGAGTTCAAAGACATGATGATTACTACTTAAAACAAACATTTCAAAATTATACAAATCTATATACTATTGCCAAGGGAAATGAACTGCCTGAAACAGATTACTCTGACTCTGAACTGTATATGACAACAAAAATGTCAAGAAAAAAGTCTGTCAGTTAAGCAAAAGCATGCAGGGGAGAGGCAATCTGTAAACATAAAGGTCACCCTCAGAATAAATGAGTCAAATTTTCCCAGAAAAAAAATGTAACCTCAATTTATTCTGGTGTAATATCAATTTATTTCTGTGTAACAATTAAAAAAAAACAACAAAAACAGAGAAACAGCCCAAGTTTTATTCCTCACGTAGAAACTGCGAGGGGGGTGGGGGGGGGTCATCAAATAATTTGGTCATTTTTAACTTTTCCTTTGCTCTTGACTAATCTACTTAGAGACTTAATTTTTGATATAATAAACAAGGACCCACTGTACAGCACAGGGAACTGTATTTAATATCTTGTAACAGCCTATAATGAAAAAGAATAGGAAAAGGAATATTTGTATGTATAACTGAATCACTATGCTGTACACCACAAACTAACACATTGTAAATCGACTATACTTCAGTTTAGAAAGAAAATAATTTCAAAGTATAAAAAGTAATTTTTGATATAAAACTAATCAAGTACTATCCTTTCAAAAAATTCTACAATAATCCTATAAACAAACTGCTCCTAATCCACATTTTCTCCTAGCAATAAAACAATTCCAATTTCCCTGCATATAGAAATTAATATATTTTCGTTCTAATATTACCTGAAAATACAAATAATCTGAGAGGAATTGATTTCACATTTACTTTCTTCATTCCAAAAATCCCAGTAAACTGAGAGAAACTTTTTTTAAAAGAAATGCTTTGAAAATTTACTGATTACAGACATTTTCACTGACACCAGTGAATTTCTACCTGTTTTTTAATTTCCTCAAACTACTCATCATCAAGTTCCCACCTGTGAACCCATCACCTTCCAAAACAACCACAGCACGTATCTCTGGCAGCTAGGCTTTTTATGCGTTCAACCAGCTTCTGCTACCCGCTTCCTGAATGCAAAGTGTTATTCTGGGAGTGGGGGCAAGGGAAGGATGAAAAACAACTGAGATACAGACATGCCCACAATGGGCTTACGGTCTGGTGGGGACTAAATGGACATGTACATAAATAACCAGGACGTTCTGAGGCATAAGTGAAGCACTGAGAATTTCCAGAACAAAAAAATACGTCTTCAGAGAAGAGGGAGGAGGAAGAAAACTTTGTGGGTGAAGTGACATGTGACCAAAAACCCTTAGAAAAAAGAAAGAAACAAAAAGGCAGTATCTACTACACTTAAAGGTGTGGTAGAGTTTGGAAGAGTAGAGCAAAGAAATAGCATTCCAGAAAAGAGCACAAAATGAGAAAAACAAAAAATGAAAAAAAAAACAAAAAGCCTTCTTAATGCAACACAAAATAGGCATATTATTTAACAGTCCAAATGAAATAAATATGCCACGCTTCAGTATTCACATGAGGACACTGGTTTAAAAGAATAATATGCCTTTTCCTTTAAAACAAATTCTGTGGCATGAACATCTACAGAAAACTAATATCACATATATGAGCTTTCAACACAGCATTAAGAATACAGTTAATGAACATTACGCTGTACATCAGAAATCAACACAACGCTGTAAACTGACTACACTTCAATTAAAAAGAATGCAAAATAAAAAAAGAATACAGTTCATGTTCCCACTTTATCTAAGCTTTTATATGACAACTGAAGTTTCTTATAATTAAAAAAAAGAGTCCAGAAGTTTGAGGGTAAGTGAAGCTGGCAATAACTAACTTATAAAATATCCTATCTGTTTACATCTCAGAGGTACCCAACCATTGGCATAATATTTCCATCTCTTCACATTTAAATTCCATGAAATGTCAGGAGGTCCAGATAATCTCAGATATTTATGTTTCAGAAGATATTCATGAGGAGAGGGTATAGCTCAGTGGCAGAACACATGCTTAGCATGCACAAGGTCCTCGGTTCAATCCCCAGTCCCTTCATTAAATAAACAAACAAACCTGATTACCTCCCCCTCCAAAAAAAAATCCCTAACAGATTAAAAATTAAACTAATAATTCCCAATGATCAGATTACTGATCTAGATCAATAATAATTTTTAACTCTATTTTCACTGCAGAAACTTAAAGTTAAGAAAGTACCTAAATTCAGTATCTAAGCTAAATTAAGTGACCTTTTGTTTGCCGTTCATGCCAATTTTTGTTTTAAGTGGTTGTCAATCTCCACACTTAATCATGTGTTAGGGTGGAACAGAATGAGTTACTCTGCATTCTGCTACTGGCCAACCACACAAATTCAGGCAGACCACCCTCCTCTGTGAGCCCTAGTTTACTCACCATTGAAGGAAGAAAGACCAGATAATCTACATAACTCTACATTCTATAATTCTATAAATTATCAGCACTTTATTTCAACCAACTTAGATTTGTTTTTGATATTGCTTTTAAGTAAAAGTAACAGCAGCACACATAGAAGAATCAAACTGAAAAACTCCATGGGAACATTCACAAGGCCTTCTATGGTCTCATTTTCAAATGCAAAGAGGACCTAAAAAAAAATGTATCTGAAAACAATCCAAGTAATATTTTGACCACACAAGCTTCTGGGATAGAAAAAAATGGTAGAACCAGAAAAATGTTCAAGGAGAACCAGCACCACAAGAATACCAAAATAAAAACCAGATGCTCTACATAGAGTCATTGCTACATGACAGAAGCTTTTCAATACTGGTAAGAAGTCCTGATAGAAAAAGAAACAGTGTTTTCTTAACCATCTATCCAAATGCACTTTTTGCATCCTTAAACCTGAAAAGGGCAAAATGTCAGAAAACCTACAGAGTTCCTTGCGTAAAATATCAGAAAATCTATACAGAGTTCCTTGTGTACATCACTGACCTGCTACTTTATTTGTATCTTTGTATCATTCAGTCACGTGCTCTGAACATAAGGCACGCCACACGGGCTGAACAAGTCAATGAACCACACACCAAAAGGAGTCTATACATAATAAAATCTGACCAACCTTTACTGCCTATTTGTACTGTACTCTAGTAAAACTCAATCTCTGAAGTAAATGAACACCTGGAAATAACTAAGTATTCAAGCTCTCTATCAGTGGTAGAGAGCATGCTCATAGGGCACAAGATCCTGGGATCAATCCCCAGTGCCTCCACTTACAAAAACAAACAAAAAACTTCTCTCATTCTCAGGCATCAGTAAGAATTTGAAATTAAAATTAAGACAGATCACAAAATACAATTAAAACTGAATAACAAAACAAACACACAAAAAACTGGGTAACAAGTGGCCTGACAGTTAGCTACATCAGTCTGGCCTATTCACAGGCCTCTGCTTTCACTGGCAGATACCAAGGGCAAGACAGTCTCACTAGCTTACGAAAACTAAAAAAAAAAAAAAAAAAAGCTTGAAAAAATTTTACTAATCTAAATTTGCCTAGCCTTGGAACAAACTTTTATTCAGTTAAATTCAAAGAAACATAGTTAATTTTGAGCATTTTGTGCTTTAAAAAAAATTATGTGGGCAGACTAAATTCTTAAGTTTTACTACATGATTAAATCCAACAAGACTTCTAGTTTAAAATATTTATTCCTTATCCATCGTGGAGAGAATTACAGCTACACAGAAATGTCTCAGACGATTAACAGGTGTATTCGGGTAAACTGTAATGTGAATACATTTTTCTAATTAGAATACAATGTTTATTCGTTCAATAAACATTTGCAGTGCTGAGATCCTACACAGTGCCTTAGTCAGAAAGTCAGAGTAGGGCCTATCCTGCCCTCAAGGGGAGATAAAACAGGTACATAAATACCTAAGCACAAGGTAGAAAGAGTAAATGCCACGAGGGGACACGTGCAGATACCGCATTTCGGGAGTGCAGGGGGAGCTGTCACGGCCTCACATAAATACAACCCTCTCAATCTTTCTAAAGCGATTTCATGACGAGTAGCTCTCTCGGGCTCACAGCAGCAGCCCAGGAGAGCATTTTTTTTTCCTACTATCATGGATGAGGCACCGAAACAGAGACACGTTGGTCCTGTTCCAAAATGACACACAGTTAAAGGAAGAATCAGGATTCTTCGCATTATATTTTCTCTGGGGGAGGAGTTCAACATACGGCAAGCCTGTTGTAAAAGGAAAGAGTATTTTGGTGATGCAAGTAATCACATCCTTACATGTGCATATCATTTATATAATGCGTGTGTGTTAACCTTGATTTCCATTAACAGGTGTGCTTCAGGCGAGGCAAAGCAACTGTGTACTATAAATACTGAAATAAATAAATAAATAAACCTCCACTGGATTTTAACAGAATGAGAAAATAAAGACAGTATTTCATTCTGCAACAACTTGAGGTTATTCCTTCTTTAATTTTCACCCACGTCTAAACAAGATGCTAAAACTGGTCTGCTCCCGAACCCAGGAAGTTAGTTCATCAGATAAGTATCTTTCTGAAAGGATACATCAAAACGTTTCTCAAAAAAAGATTTTAAATTAGATAATGCCCTCAACTCTTCGGTTAGCCGAGAGGCCGGCACGTGACCCGGCAGCAGCAGCTATGGATCAAGCGCCGCTGAACGAACGGTATTTGCAGGCGCTTTAAAATCCCAGGCCTGTTACTCTTCACACGACGTTCCGCCTCCCATCGTGGCCTCACCACGGTGCTCACGAGGAATGCCAATTTCAGTACGATTAGGGCGTAATTAGGGAGGCCAGTCTGTGCAGGTGAATATACTAATCCCAAAGATGAGAATTACCCACACCTCTACTCGCCAAGGTTAACTCTGTCGAAGCGACACTGGTAGAAGAAAACTGACACCTCCTGAGCACTTTTCACAAAAACCACTTACTCCCACCCACACCTTCAATACACTACACCGAACCCGCTTAATTCGAAGACTTCAGTCTCCTCGCCACCAACACTGACTTCTTGCTGTTTCTCATAATCCCTCCCCCCCCCGCCCCAATAAAAGGGAACCCACCGACTCTGCACCTTAAAACACTAGCGATAAAAGGCGGAAGGCAGCGGGTTCCGACCCCGGCCCTCTCCCCTACCCACCCTTCGCCATTACACCCCGGAGCGGTTCGGCCGCAAAGGTGCACTAGTTTGCTCTCGCGCACTTGCCCGTCGCTGTCACCCTCCCTAACCCCTTGCACACACACTCCACACCGCCACCAACTCCGCCCCGGAGGGAGCGCAGGCCGCCACCTGTGCCGGCCCCACCCGCGGCCCCCGGCCCACGCCGGCTTCGGGCCCCGCAGGAGAACCGCCGGCGGCCCCGGCCCGGCCGCTGCCCATTCTTCTCCAAACTCCATTAGCCTCCTCCACCCGCCCGGCCCCAGCTCCCCGCCGCGCCCGCCGCGCCCCGGACGGCCGCGGGGAAGAGGCCCGGCGGCTGGGCGGGCCCCGAGCGGCCGGGCCCGCGACGCTCCTCGCCGGCCGGGAAGCCGCCCCCGCGGCCGGTGCTGCCCCTGAGCCCCCGGCGGCCCCCGGGAGAGCGGGGGCCCGGAGGCCGGGCTGCGGGCGCCGGGCCTACTCACCGGGAGTTGGCGGAGCGCGGCAGCCGGCGCGCCCCCGGGCCTGAGGGGCAGGACGTGGCCCGGCGCGCGGCCCTGCCCAGGACCTCGCTTGGCGCGGCGGGCCGGGCGCTCACTCCAGCCGCCGCCGCCGCCGCCGCTGCTGCTGCTTCGCCACCTTAGCCGCCATCTTGACTCAACCCCTCTCCCTCCCCCCGGTCCGGCGGCCGCGGCTGAGGCGGCTCCGGCGCCGGCTCCTCCTCCTTCCGGACGCTGGAGGCCGACTCCCTCCGCTGGCGGAGCGCGGCTCCTACCTCGGCCGAGCTTCCTGGGTCGCCCGCGCCCGGTCCTCCCGCGTCTCCCTTCGGCCCGACGGGGGCGGCGGCCCCCGTGAGCAGACACGGGCCAGGGCCGCACCCGCAGGACCCAGCGCGCTGCCATCGCGCCCCGGGCTGGGCGCCCACCGCCGGCCGGCCGCGCCCGCACGCCCGGGGCCTTCCGGCTGGCGTGAGAAGGGGAAGGACGCAAGGCCACGCCTCGGGCCTGCGAGCCCCGTGCGAGAGGGAAGCCGGGCCGGAGGGGCGGGCGCCCACCCGCCCGGGCGGTGTTCCAGGCCCCGGGCTGCGGCTCGCGCCCAGACCTCACTGACTCGCAGGGCGAGGCCGCTTCGTCCGTGATGTCATAGGCCCTTAGTCTGGTCCCTGTCCGAGGAGCCCGGGCCCCCGCGCCCGCGAAGTGCGCCCTCGGCCGTGCTCTTCCAGGGAACTGACCGGACGGGCCTCGGAACCGCATACTTTTCCTTTAGAGAAGCCGCCAGCCCACATCCCAAAGTTAGGACGGGAAAACGAAGTCGGTGTTCACTCGGATAATTACGGGAAAGCCCGGTTTTAAGAAACGAGTGACAAAAGGGTGGGCTGAAGAGAGGAGGGACTCGTACTCAAGATGTGGGGCGTTATTTTCAGGCTCTTCCCTTTGAGCCCATGGTACTGTATGGACAAGGGTAGAAAACCGGTCGGCAAGGAGTTCGGTTCAGCTCCGAAACCGAGCAGGCGCAGGCCCTCGTAAAGGCCGCACAAAGTGGAGACGCACTAAGTGGTGCCGGGAGGCGTCCGAGTGAAAGCTCCCGGCGGAGCGCGACGCTTAAAGCCTCGAGCCGTTGGCGCGGCCGGCAGGACCGAGTTACACTCGGAACGTAGTTTCCGCGAGCGCAGTTTTCCCGCCGGAGTCGGACCGGGAGGCAGCCTCCCCTCCTGCGCAGGCGCAGAGCCTCATCAGGGCATGGAAGTGGTGGGGCTGTTGTGCTTGGCGGCGGCAGTCCTGGCATGGGGATTCGTCCGGGTCTGGGACGTCTGGGACCTCTGGGAGCGAAGGAAGAGCCAGGAGCAGGCTGGCCTGCTGGGAGGCGGAACCCGGAGCCTCTTGGTGATCGCGCACCCCGACGATGAGGCCATGTTCTTTGCTCCCACTATCCTAGGCTTGGCCCGCCTGAGGCACCGGGTGTCCCTGCTCTGCTTCTCTGCAGGTAGGAGGCTGTAGGCGCTGGGAGCCGGGGCTGGGGAGGGTATTTAGGCGCCAACCTGTCGCAGTCGACTCCTTCCCGAAGGGTTCTCTGTTGTAGGGAGCCGGGGGAATACACAGAAGGTCCCTCCTCTGGGCGCCTCGTCGAGCATCAGTGGCCCCAGCCTGGGGTCTGTAAGGCCAGCTCCCCAGGTGGGTTGGGGGGCGCCGGCAGCTTGCCAACTGCACTCTCCGCCAGCAGCAATGGGGAGCTCGAGAGAACCGCTCACATGTCGTTCCGTTCAGTACCTGCGTCTCCGGTGGGAACTGCGCTTGTCACCGTTGTTCTGTGGAACTTTTTCTTTTATTTATTTACAAGAGGACCAGGAATCATGAACAAAATCTAGGCTGTGTCATGCCTGGTAAACCCTTAAAGTTTTCCTTCTAACTGTAGCAAAAGACCTTACCACTACCTTTAGGATCCATTTTGTGCTAGAAAGATACGTGTGTCAAATTGAAGAGAGGTTATTAGACTAGAAAGTAATTTCATAGGTAATTTTAGAGTTCGACTCCACCCAACTTTCGCCTAAAGGGCCTTTCAAGGGATGAGTCCTCCTTTACCATACAGAAAAGATGGATTGAGAAAACAGAAATTGACCATGATACTGGATTATGGCGATAATTGCCCAACTGTAGAAATGAAATAACTGAACTGTACTATACAATGGGTGGATTTTATGTCATGTAAAATCGTACCTCAATAAAGCCGTTTTAAACAAATAGCCGGTGACCTCTTTTCCCATTTGGTTGTATGCAGTTCCAGTTCTTCTTCTATGAAGATTTTTCTCAGAAAGCACATTTTATACAATTTTATATTTTTCAGTAAACATTGCTTTTTCATTAACTTATCAACTATTTGTTTGAAATACACGTGCTCTATTAACTATTAGAATAGCCAAAATCCAGAACACTGACACCACCAAATGCTGGTGAGGATGTGGAGCAAAGGAATTCCCATTCATTGTTGAGAATTCAAAATTGTTCAGCCACTTTGGAAGGCAGTGAGTTTGGCGGTTTCTAAGAAAACTAAGTATACTCTTACCAAACTATCCAGCAATCGCCCTCCTTGGTATTTATCCAAAAGAATTGAAAACATGTACATCCCAAAACCTCCACACAGATGTTTATAGCAGCCTTATTCATAATTGCCAAAACTCTGAAGCAACCAAGAGGCCCCTCAGTAGGTGAGTGGATAAATAAATTGAGGTACATCCTGACAGTGGAATATTAGCGCTAAAAAGAAATGAGCTATCAAGCCATGAAAAGGAGGAATCTTAAATGCACATTAGTGAATGAAGGAAGCCAATCTGAAAAGGCTACATACTTTGTGATTCTAACTATATGACAAACGGGGAAAGGCAAAACTGAAGACAGTAAAAAGGTCAAGGGTTGGAATGTGAGGAAGGATGGAGAGAAAGCACAGAGCATTCTTGGGGCAGTGAGAATCCTCTGTATGATGCTATAATACTGGATGCATGTCATTATACGTTTGTCCAAACCCATGTACCACACACCAGAAGTGAACCCTAATGGAAACTGTGGACTTTGAGTGACTCTTGATGTGTCAGTGTGGGTTCATCGATTCTAACCGGCGGGAGACGCTGATAACTGGGAAGGGTGTGCGCGTGTGGGGCCAGGGGGTCTGTGGCAGCGCTACACCTTGCTCTCACTTTTGTTATGAACTAAACAAACTGCTCTTAAAAAATAATGAAATACTGATTTTAAAAAACTTTAATTAAAAAGAATTTATCTGCTAGGACTTAGTCCCTGCCCTAGGAATAAAACAGTGAAAAATAAACTAGGTAAGGACCATGTTCTTGTGAAATTTATAATTCAAACATTTACCCATGTTAATAAGAACTATATATATAGCCTTTTAAATGGTTTCATAGAGATAAATCTTAATTTGGTTAGTCATCCCGTATTGTATGTAGTATTTAGGGGTTCCCCTCCCTAGGTTGCCTCTATTAGAAATAACAGCAAACATATTCATGTAAATATTTCTTGATTTGATTAGCACTTTTTTCCCTCAAATCTTTTGTTGCCAGTAAGAGTAAACCATTTTTTCTGTATAGTAAGACTTTCGATCCAAGCACTTTTTTTCTCAGTTTGTGCTACTAAGTTTATTAATTGCAAATAGATGCAAGTAATGACTTCATTTTTTGTTTGCTTTCAATTTCATTTACACTTTATGCTACAATTGTGGGAGTCAAATTATCAGCAAATTTGTTTCAAAATGCCTGGATTTTATTTACAAAGTATTATAGGGCAGTGGATTGGATTCTTTAATAAATTTCTCCTTATTTTTCAGTAGGTTAGGACTAGAAATCAAAATATTTTCAAATAGAAAATATAAAGCCATGTCCTTGGCACATGCTAAACACTCAGTATCTTTATTGTTGTCTTTCATTATTTCCTCTGAATCCAACTTTCCATTTAAATTGTTCTTTTGTATTTTTTAAATTACCTTTAAAATCTCAACTCATTAAAAAATGTGTGGATTAAACATACCTACCTCCCTGACTTACTCTAACACGAAAAGCAGGAAGCTAATGACCTGTGATAGAGCATAATGAAAGCTGTAATTATGTGATACGACAATACTGTGGACTCAAAATGGGGAAAAGCATGAATTCTGTTTTCAGGGGATTGGATTAAGGAAACTTCTCCAAAGAGGTTTTCTTTTGAGCTGGTCTTTAAAAATAGCACTTGGGTATACAGGAAATGGGGCAAGTTGTTCAGGGCAATAGTAAAAGCATAAGTAAGTCTTGGACTCATTTGAATAATTCATTCTAATCACATTTCCAGTTTTAAGGGGTGGGGAGAAGCAGGAAGAAAAATATTTTGTTATTAGTGACTCATTTAATCCTCTGAGCAATCTTATGATAGGCATCATTAAATATACAAAACATTACACGTGCATATACTGTTTTTCCCATTTTTTAAATACGGAACTTGAATCACAAAGAAGTTAAGTAACTTGACCAAAGTGAGGGAGCAAGGACGTGGAGAAGTCGGAGCCCACAGCTCTCCCCTGTCCTAAACCATTATGCCTGGCCTGCCACACACATCACCCTGCTGCTGGGTCAGTTAAGGAAATAACTATTTTGATTCCCAGCATACATTCCAAGAAACACCAGTTCATCACGCTGCTATTAAAAAAAAAAATGTTGATGCCTTGGTCTGACAAGTTTGGGGAAATTAGCCAGGTGTTCTCCCTCTAGTTAGAGATCTACGGTCCTTAAAAGAATATCAACATCTGTAAGAGGTACTGCTATAAAAAAATCCTATTTAGTTTTGTTTCATCCAGTGTTTCTCCAGTTGTATGTAACCACTGAAAGACTTATTAATACACACATGGGAGAAAGCTATCGTAGACAGCAGGGTGTTATAGAATACATCTGGTGGAGAATTAACACAGCCGGTTCTGTGTTTTAGAAAGCTCATTCTGGTAGCAAATATGGAGAACAGTTTGAAGGGGAAGAAAACGCTCCCCTCCAAACTGCGTTCCCACCTCTCATCTGTCAGAGCTCCGTGTATCTCTGATCTGTGTGGCATCCTCGTGCCAGTATCAGGCTGTCTAAACTGCCCTAGCCTCTGCAACGCTGCTACCTGGCAGGGCCAGCCCTCTGATCTATTGGTCTTCATGGCTTCCTTGCAGTTTTTGACTTTGTTTCCTCCAAATACATTTTAGAACTGGTTTGGTCGTGCTCAGGGGGAAAACCTTGCTGGCATTTTTATTGGAATTTCACAAACCTTATTGATCACTATAGGGAATGTCAACAAATTTGCAATGGGAAGTCTTTCCACCCATGATTTTATGGTATGTCTCCATTTATGTTGGCCTTTTTTAATGTCCATTAGTCGTTTTATAACAAAGGCCTTATATACGTATTGAAATGTTTAGTAATTTTGTCCTTTAGCCTGTTTCTCACATCCGGAGGTTATTTTTGCAAATATTATTGTCTCTTGTTACTTTCTCACCATTTTATATTCTTTTTTATTTCTTTAAATATATTAAACATCTATATCTACTTCTAATAATTCCGATGTCTGCAGTCTTTGTGTCTGGCTCTGCTCTTTGAGTAACTCATTCCAAGTGACTCGTTTCCGTGTGTGTTTTGGGATTATTTTTTTAATTGTAAGCACATGTTTCATGGAACCATGTTTGTGATCATATTTTGATGGCACTACTCACGTTAGATCACTCTGAACTAAAATTTTAGGTGATCTTTCAGGTCACAAAGGTAGTGTAAACTCCGGGGCCATCAGGTACTCTTATACACACCCCCCATTCTGAACCTAACGTGGTGTATAAGTGTTTATATAAATGTTTATGTCTGGCTACGTATTTAATTAATTGAAGAATGTTACATGCTTTCCATAGCTCTTATTAACCTAATGAGTTAAGAGTTTTAGGTGTAAAAATAAGGGGCTTACTTAAACTATGAGAAACCATAAAAGAAATGCTAATGAACATTAGGGAAGAGCTCTTGTCAGAGAGCAAAGAGGAATTCCACAGTGGCCCCAACGGCCAGGGAACAGGGGGGAAAAAAGATGCAGCTGTGAAAAAAGGAAAAAGCTGTAGGACGAGTCTGACAGGTGCACAGAATAGGAGTAAGGCTTTCTGAAGAGCTAAGTGCTGCGAGTTGCAGTGAGTTGGACCCAGTTCTCACGCAGCGTGTCCTCATCGCCGCTGATACGTGCCCCCCAGGTGTCTGGCCTTGTCAACAACTACCTGTAAGGCACAGATCCGAGAAACTAATGAAAAGTAGTGTTTCCACTGACCTTCAGGGGAAGTCGATGTTGATGCATTCCTTTGGGGAATAATGAGAACAAGACAGTCCTCACTTGTACGAGTCTGCTGGTTGACAGTAACAGATTGCAGTGTCTCTTCACCTCGGCGGCACAGATACATGCTCAGAATTTTTTTAATGATCTTTTTAAAAATTATTTCACCAATTTTAAAGACTAATGTGTTTTACAGTGATAACTCATAATTGGAAGTTTTTATCCAATGCAAATCTAACTTTTAAAATATTTTCACGTGATAAAATACACACAACATAAAACTGACCATTTTAGCCATTTTAAATATTTACTCCTGTGGGTGGTATTAAGTACATTCACAGAATTGTGTAACATTCACCATCACCACCATGTGTTTCCAGAACTTTTCATCATCCCGAGCAGAATTCCATCTATTAGGCAATAACTCCCCATTCCCTCTCCCCCCAGCTCCTGGCAAGCACTATTCTATTTTCTGTCTCTATGAATTTGACTAATTCAGGTACTTCATATAAATGGAATCACGCAATAATTGCCCTCTTCTGTCTGGCTTATTGTAATTAGCGTAATGTTTTCAAAGCTCATCCGTGTTGTAGCATGTATCCAAACTGCATTCCTTTTTATGGCTCAAAAATACCCCAGTGTATGTATACACCACATTTGCTTATCCGTTCATCTGTTTATGGACACTTGGGCTGTTTCCATTTTTTGGCTATTGTGAATAATGCTGCTACGCATATATGCTATGGGTACGCAAGTATCGGTTTGCGTCGGTTCTCAGTTCTTTGGGATACATACCTGGGAGTAGAATTGCTGAGTTATATGGCTAGCCCATGTTTAAATTTTTGAGGAATTCGCCAAAGTTTCCCCAGCAGCTGCACCATTTTATGTTCCCACCAGCAAGGCGCAAGGGTTCTAATTTCTCACATCCTGACCTCCACTTGTAATTGTCCATTGGCTGGTCTGGGGATTGTTTTTATGTGTTACCATAGCCATCCTAGTAAGGGTGAAAGGATCTCTCACTGCAGTTTTGCCTTGCACTTCCCGAGTCACTACAGACCGTCTTCGCCTTATTGGCTACTCTGTATCTTTGGAGGAAGGTCTATTTTAGTAATTTGCCCACTTTTTAATTATAGTTTCATCTTCGCATCACGACTTCTACAGCTGGGTTCTGTGGACACAGCCTGATGGAAGAGGCTCAGCTCTCTGCGTTTCAGCTCCTTTGGGGAGCCCAGGTTTGGGCTCAAGTAACGTCGCCTCCTCCTTGTCTCCAACCTAGGGTGGGTAGTTACTCCTTACCACCGCGAAACCCAGGGTCTCTTCACTAGTCCCTGTTTGACCCTCAGCTCCTCCGTCAGCTAGGTAGCCAACTTTCTTCTCTCTCTCTCTTTTGTACCTGGTTTTTATTAAATTCTCACTGATGTAAATATCTGACATGGTTTCTGTTCCCTAGGTAGACCCTAACCAGTAGAGAAACTAAACCCCCTCATTTTTCAGTTGAGAAAGTGTTGAGCTTTTTTTTTCTTCTAAATACACTTTAGAATTAGCTTAGTCACGTTCAGGGAAAACCCCTGCTGGCATTCCTGAAACCCAGGAACTTAAGGAATCTCTTCAGATTCACGAACTTAGTGAAAGGTCAGATGTTGAGACCGTGAAGCGTTGACTCTTTCTCATCCTAGCAAAGTAAGTCCAAGGTAGGGAAATGGATAATTAAAGGAGTGGGAGAGGGTTTTTTCCAAAAAATATATATGGGTTTTGTTTTTTTTAAACCATGTAAATCTTTTACCTTCTTAGAATGAATAAATTAATTTTTAAGGTAAAACAAATGTCTACCTTTATACACGGTGGTATGTAAATGTGGGTCTTTACAAAGTGACTAACTTCTATTAAACGTCACTGTGTTTGCTAGTTATTACTAAGTATTAGTTACCACGGGACGGAAGACTTCAGTAAGCATACAGTTATCCACGAGCTCACACTCACGCCCACACACACAATGCAGTGCTATATGAGTAAATCTATATTACTCCCGTTTACTTTCTGCTTTCTAGAATAATGTCTCCAAACTTCTTTTGGCCACATTTTCCTGTTGGTAAAAGCTTTCGAGCGTGTACTTACTAAGTACCTGAACTGCTGAACTAATGTGTACAAAACATTAACGAAAGTTGACATTTACAAAGGACAAGACAAGCAAGTCAGGAGGAGGAGCTCTAAAGCTTGCCTCCGCCCCGCAGGCAGTCCTGGGCGCCCTGCCGCACCAGCGGCCTCTGCTCAGAGTCGGGCCAGGAGCTGCCCGGGGGCCTCTGCCACTCACCCCACTGGGCGCCCACGTGTTCACCAAGCTTAGTGAAAATGTGTAAAATGACCTCTGACTTCAGCTCCCCAACCTGTCCTAAGTCCCTCAGTTCAAACACAAAGCAGTCAAACCAGCTCCATCAACACGTCCGCCTCACTTCTGAGCAGCGTCTCAGCCAGAACCGGAGCCTGGCGTGCACGGCCTCTGAGGTGCAGAGGCGCGTTAGGCTCTTGACTCACGACCACAGATGAGTGACCTTGAGATGAAGCGGGGGGGGGGGGTGGATTTGAGGCAACTCAAAAATATGTAATGAGGACAGCACACAATTAAGCTGTTAACTGGAGTCTTTTTGAGGTTAGTCCTTTTGTCAAATACAATGTAATGACTGTCTCCTTATCTGGGTTCAAAGGGTTTAAAACTATCTCTAGGGTAACCCCTGCCAAAGTTGAAAGGTTTCTCTTGGGAGTTTCTCTCTGAGGTTTTGAAAAGTCACCAGAACTCCTCTCTGCTCTGGTCCCGACAGGTGCCTGCCATGTGCCGACACCAGGGCAGTACAGAGCCGAATGACACCATGACTTCTAAGATCAGTGACGCTTCGGCGTTAATAATCAGATCACAGAAACAAGCCCATCCTTGAGAGCGGAATGCTGAAGACGATGAGCTGTCAGGGAAAACAAGGCTTCCCGGAGGGCAGGGCACTGGTGTGCGTGATGAGGCCGATGCCACTCAGAACTCAGGCAGGGAAGGGGAGGAGGGGGGAGGTAAAGACCAGCAAGTCAGGGAAAGAGAAGGTTAACACCGAGCACCAAATGAGTGGACGCGTATAACCTGTCACCTCAGGACAGCCTTACAAGATGGCCAGCATCCCCACTTTACAGGTGGAGAAACCGTGGCTCAGGAAACTAAGTAAGCGGCACAAATCACACTCGCGAGCACCTGCTGGAGAGTTGAGGCAGGCATAGAGTAGCTGGACAGCTGCGCGTAAGTGCGACTTAAGTGATACCAGAACTGCACTGTGTTCCTTGTGAGGACGCGGAGGAGCGGTGCTTACCAGAACTGTTCTTGGCAACTAGAGCAAATGTGTCAGGAAAACAAAGAACTCGTAAGCTGTTTGGGGTTCGGATGTGATCAAGATCCCGCTGGGGATCGTGCTGGGAAAGCTGGGCACTGGACTCTTCAAAGGAGGATAGTCTCCTAGAAGACTCAGCAATGGCAGCCTCTTCTTTAAATAAGCGTTTTACAGATATTTGAGGATTATCAACTCAAAGGGGCCCAAACTAATAGTGAGTCCAGGTGCCCCACTCACTTTGAGGGTCGGTCTGAAATCTTAATGCCAAAGCCAGTGCTCAGAGCCTGCAGCATGCAACTGAAACTCAGGCAGCCAGGCGGACGGACAGGCATGTGAACAGACTCAGAGATGAGAAGGAAGTAAATGGTGATTCTCAAGATTGTGCTTTTCACAGGAGTGTCCGAAAGTAACCTTAGTGTTGTGTTTTCTTCAACTTTTTATCATAATCACAACTTTTTAGGTAGCTCAAATCCTCTAGGGGACAAGATAAGACTGAGTGAACCAACAGATCTCCACTGGTAAAGAAACCTACCACTGTCATTTGTTATCCTCAGGAAATTACTACAATCAAGGGGAGATTCGTAAGAAAGAACTTCTGCAGAGCTGTGAAGTCTTGGGGATTCCACCCTCCAGTGTAATGATTATTGACCACAGGTAAATATCTGTTGACAATACAGAACGTCTTTGGCAGTAAACACGCAGTGATGCACGCAGAAGGCACAGAAAAGCTAGTGTGGGCGGACGAGAACATCTTATCTGAGAGAAGTCTACTGAAAATAGTTCCGCATTTGTTTTTAAATGACAGTGTCATGCAAGTGCATTTTTTCAACTTCTGTTCAGATTTTGTGTCTTAAGATAGCTATTTCTCTTTAATCTTTAAAGAAAAAGGAACATAAAAAAATTTTCAGAAATGTGAAGAGCTGTATCGGGAAGCCCCCGAGCCTGTTGTCTCAGACCAGTAAGATCCAGCCTTTGCTGGAGGTGCTTTGTCTTTGCGCACTTAACGTCTTCTGTGTGTGTGAAGCACTTTGAAGAAGCCCAGCCGTCCGGTTACTCCATCCCCGCATACTTGGGAAGAGAGACCTCTTTTTCTCGTGTAACCACAGCGCCACTGTCTTCTCATCTAACAAAACAGTAGTTACAGCAATTCCTCGGCTCCTCCAATACCTAGTCCACATTGAAATTTCTCCAGGGGGCTCAAATATGTCTCTTGCGCAGTTGGTTTGTTCAAATTCAGGAGCTAAACAGAGTCCACACATTATAGTTGGTTGATACTCTGCATTTCCTGGTCTCTTCCTCCCTGACCACACCGCTGACTGTTGAAAATGCTGAGTTAGTTGTCCTAGAGGATGATGTGTCCGCCTGCTTCCTCGTGGTGGCATCTGACTCGTCCTTCGGTCTCCATATTTCTTGCAGACTGGAGATTAACTCTCACTTTCAGGGGCAAGAAGCCGTGCTTGGTCCTTCCTGTTCCGTCACGTCAGGAGACAGACCGCCTGTCTCCCTTTTAGTGATTCTGCACTTGGTCAGGGAGTCCACGTGACATTGCTGCTCCTCCCATGTCAATCTTTCATGTAGTGTTTTCATGAGTGCCTGAATCGGTAATTAACTAGACGTTGCAAACTGGTGAGGTTTCTAAATGTCGCCTGTGTTCTAAATGTATTAGCGATAATTCTTCCATAAAGCTGAACTTCATCAACCGGGGCTATTTAGTTACCCTGATGTACAGTTTGACCCCAAAGACAGGATAAATGCTTAGTTCTTTCCCTTTAACGGTCACTTTCAGAATCAGGCGCTGACGCCCGGGTACCCCCGATGGCAGCCCATGGTCTGTGTCTTGGCTGGGGAGGGCGCTGCTTCATTTCACTAGGAACTTACGCGCTCATGTATTCGGTTTTTTCAGTTTAAGTCATTGTGTTCCGTGATACTCTGTCTCCTCTGTGGCCAGTGAGCCTGTTGGCTCCTATGTCCTTTTGGTAAGAAATTAAGAATTTATTACATTTTTATGTGTCCTGAAGGTCATGCAGCTTCAGCAACATCCCCTGCTGTAAAACGCTACAATAGGAAGGGGAGTAAACTGGTTAAAAACGAATACTTCAAGAGGCCAGCTTGGAGAGTCAGGAAACCAAGGGTGTGAGTCTGCTCAGGCTGCCGCAGCGAAGCACCGCAGACCGGGGCTTCCCAATAGACGTGGATCCTCTTCTCGCGGTTCTGGGGGCCGGGAGTTTAGGATCGAGGCCCAGCAGGGCTGATTTCTGGAGGGGGTCTGCTTCTTGGCCTGCAGGTGGCTGTCTTCTCACTGCATTTTCACATGTAGGAAGACAGGGAAATTTCTCTCTTCCTCTTCTTCTAAGGCCACCAGTCCTGTAGGGCTGGGGTCCCACCATTATGATCTCACATAACCTTCATAACCTCCTAAAGACCTTCTCGCCAAACACAGGCACACAGGGATGAGGGCTTCGACACGTGAGTTTGGGAGAACATAGCTCCTTTCTCGGCAGCATGCAACTGTTAAGTCTTTCGGCCTCTCATTCCATAACCCAGAAAAAGCAGAGCTTTGGAATCTTGCTCTGGGCTATTTAGATGAGTCAAAGGGAAGAGTGAAGGGAGGAAGGGGGGGGGGCTTCTGGAGGACCTATACTCATAATAATAGTGGTAAATCTGTATTAAACTATTGTCGGTGCCAAAAGCCATAAAAATACTATAAGATCTTGCTTAATCGTCAAAATAATCCAATGATTTTCCCCGTGTTATAGATAAGAAACCAAGGCCCCGTGAGAGGTTGAGTAATTTGCCTCCAAGGTCGCACACTCAACAAACAGCAGTCAGTGCCAGGATTCACAGAGAGGAAGACAGAACTGAGTCCTGACTTTCCGCAGGAAAGTAGGTCACCCTTTTGTCGGTTACTTGAAAGACCGGCGTGTGTTTAAGAGAACAATGAGCTGAGACACTGCGGACGGTCCGGGCTAGATTTCTGGGAGTTGCTTAGCCAGAGGAGCTCGCCCAAGTAAACCCCTTACCCAGCTCCTTAAAAGAGGGGGAAAAAGGCCTCAAGACAAGAGGGCACAATCTCAGTCATCAGACAAGCTAAACGGATACTTTTGACAACTTTCCCAGTTCCTTCACATCGCTATGGTTCTGCTGAGTTAATGAGCCACGTGATGTTTAAGTGCATGTTAGCGCCGGCGCTGAGGAAAGGAGAGAGGCGCTGAGGAAAGGGGAGAGCCGCCCGAGGCCGGGAGCGCGGGTGCGCCGCGGGGGCGGCCCTGGCGCCGGGGGCTCCGAGACCCGGCCCCGCGCGCTTGGCAGCTGAAGCTGATTGCCAGGTGCAGCCTGCAGATCTAGTGTTCACTTGTTGCTTCTGTGCTTCTTACTATATTAGGAGTCCACAGAATCATTTCATTTATATTTCAAAACGAAACAAAAAGTAGATGCATGTTTCTTCATGCATAGGTAATTTCTAAAATAATACTGCGAGGCTCGTTGGTAATTGGGCCAGGGACGAGGGGCACAGTTCACTTTTCAATTTCACAGAATTCCGTACAGTTCTGCTTTTTTTTTTTTGGAAGTCTGTATTACTTTTCAAAATACAGGTGTACCTCGGAGATGTTGTAGGTTTGGTTCTAGACCACCGCAATACAGCACGTATCGCAGCAAAGCAAGTCACAGAAGTGTTTGGTTTCCCAGTGCATCTGAAAGTTTTGTCGACACTGGACTGTGGTCTGTTAAGTACACAGTAGCATTATGTCTAAAAAGACAACGTATATACCTTAACTTAAACATAGACATCACCTGGGCCTCCAGTGAGTTGTAGTAATGCCATCAAAGCGCTGTGATCACAGAGCACCGTGACCAATATTATCATAATGATGAAAAAGTGTAGAACACTGCAAGAACTAGCAGAACATGGCCCAGAGGCGTGAGGTAAGCGAGTGCTGCTGGAAACTGGCGCCGACGGACTTGCTCTCGCACAGCTGCCACAGACTTTTGATTTGTAAAAAATGCAGTACCTTCAAAGCACAATAAAGCACAATGAAATGATTATACACTTTTTTAAGATTGTTCCACATAATAAAACATTCTTCCCTCTCTTCTCAGCTGCTGTCCATACAAGTGAATGCTAAATCAGGAATAATTCTGTGTACATTTTGATAATATCTGATTTGATAACTGTAAAACACAGAATAGAGTTCTGTGAAAAGATGATGCTTTTACACCTTGTTATAAACACTGTGGTCTTCTCCCAGGCCTCATTCTGGAGGATGAGTGGAAAAAGTGTCAGATAGAACTGCTCCAAAGGGCTCTGGCCGAAAATGAGGGGACTGACTCAAGAGAGGCCTGAATGGGATGGAATAAAACAAAGCAGATCGTCCCATTATAACCCACGCTCACTCAAATGCAGTTGTTGGGCAAAACCCTCAGGGTCTCAGAGCTCTTGGTGGTCTGGTCCCTGCTCCCAGCTCAGCCTCATCACCCAGCACCTGCATACACCTGCATCACATCTGTTCCCACAAACAGAAGCAGGGAGGGCTGCCAGCGCCAGGCTGTATCCTCTCGTGCTGGGGCTAGGCCTCCAGTGCGCCATTTTCGCACGCATCCGCTCCCCTGCGGGGGCTGGTCCCTCCTCAGCATGCCCCCTCGCTTCCCCTTCCCCACGTGCCTTCCCTCTCCATCCTTCAGCCCTCAGCTCAAGACCACCTTAGACGCTGCAGCACCATCCCGACCTGCCCAGATTTTCCTGGGCACTTCTGTGCCTTTCTCATGGTCCCTGCGTCCTGGCATACACACTGATTTTTCTCTCTGCATCATAAGCCCCTCTCTGTCTCTTGCTCTGTACCCCCAGCCTCTGACATGACCCTCGATACACAGTAGTTGCTCGAGACGTGTTTGTTGAATAAAGGAGTGACTGCTTACACCAGTAGCTCTCTTCCTGTGGCCTCAAATAACTGAACCATGCCTGAGCGTCCCAACCCCCCTCCTCACTTTTTCGCCATTTGCCCAAATATGGTAATTAGCAAGCCAATTTCTGAGACGCCAGTGAATGTCTCAGTGAAATTGTTTTCACTTTTTTATCTTTTTAAAAACATTTTTTTTTAGTACTGCGGAATCTATTCTAGCTTGCTTGCTTCTTTTTTTTTTTTTAATGGAGGTCCTGGGGATTGAACCCAGGACCTCATGCATGCTAAGCACACACTCTACCACTGAGCTGTACCCTCCCCCCTCACTTTTAAAATTAAGTGAAACAGTCTGATCCCTGACTTCCATAGTTATTTTTAACTTCTGGAAAGTTCTGAATGAGTTCTTTGGTTTGGGAGGATTTTTTCCTACAACTCTCCGTTTTGCCATTCTATAGATTGGGCTCCACTGTCCTAAGGTTTCAGCATAATGAGCATCTCATTTCTCCCAGTGCTTGTCTTAACATCCTTCTGGCATTAACAAGCCCAAGGCTTGGACGACTAATTTTAGCTGAGCAAGGAAGCAGAATCCAGTACCTACTAGGAAACAGAAATGAGCCTGGCCTGCTAGCAGTTCCTGGAAGTCTTTGTTTTTTCCAGTAAATCTATGCAAATCATACAGTGAAAGAGAAGCCACAGAGCAGGGAGGCTAGAACTGTTGTGGTCATGCTGGTAGTTAAACCCCCCTCTCCTCCAAAACCCAAAAAAGACCTGTATGCTGACTGCTGAAGTGGATCTGACCAAGCGTCCTCTCGTCCTCTCGCTGTAAGAGGTGAGAACAAGGCTTGCCTGCAGGCCTTTTCTCCAAGTACATGAAGAAGTGACTGGGCCCCGGCACCAGGGCGCAGCTCCAGTCCCCATTGGCAAGAGTGAGTCAGGGCGAGGAATGTTTCCTAGAAAAGGGTCCGTGGACCAGAGACTGAAGCAGGACAGAGCCGATACGGAGCGACTTTGTGAACCTGGACAGCTGCTTCAAAGGCAGATTGTTCTGGGACCCGACGGGAGGCTGGCTCTTTAAGTCGCATTAAGTCAGTGCAGAAGTAGAGGGACCAGGGCCGGTGGCCTTAGCAAGGCGTGTGCTTGTGGCCGAGTCCGCGCCGTGGAAGAGGTTACTGGTGTACCACAAAAGCAGGCCTCAAGGTGACTGTGGGTTGTGGTATTCAGACTAGCGAGAACTCGGTAGCAACCTAAATGCGGCAGCAGGTGATTAATTCTGTAGCTGTTGTCCAGGACGCTAAACCACAGTTCGGAGCTTCCTGTGCATGTTTCATGACCTAGGAAGTGTTCATGATATAATGCCGAGTTTAACAAGCAGTATATGCTTTCTTCACACTTTTTTATATTTTACATAGTTTTGATAACGAGCATACATGAGTTGTAAACCAAAAGGTTCACTAAATTTATTTTTAAATTTATTATTTCCAAGTGTTTCTTTTTCATTTTTTATATTTTTTTGAAAAAAAATATGTGTTTATTTTTTTAGAGCCATTTTTTGTCTCACAGCAAAGTTGGGAGGAAGGTACACGCTTTCCCACGTGCCCTGCGCCCACACAGGCACAGCCTCCCGCCTTATCCACATTCGTTACAATCGATGAACCTACACGGACATGTCGTCAGCACCCAAAACCCACAGTCTGCCTCAGGGTTCGCGCTTGGTGTTGTGCATCCTGTGAATGTGGGCAAGTGTATAATGACATGTATCTTCAATACAGCGTCGCACAGAACATTTTCACTGCCCTAAAAATCCTCTCTGCGCCGCCTACCCATGCTCCCCCGACCCCTGGCGACCACTGATCTTTGTACTGTCTCCACAGGTTTGTCTTTCCCAGAATGTCGTCTAGTCAGAATTACACAGTACGCGGCCTTTTCCAGTTGGCTTCTTTCACTTAGTCGTACGCACTTACGGCTCCTCCATGTCTTTTCGTGGCCTGATAGCTCATTCCTTTTTAGTGCTGAGTAATATCCCATTGCCTGGATGGACCACAGTTTATTTATCCATTCACCTGCTGAAGGACATCTTGGTTGCTTCCAAGTTTTGGCAATTATGAATAAAGCTTCTGTAAATATCTCTGTTCAGGTTTTTGTGTGGACATAAGTTTTCAACTATTTTTTTTTTTTGACGAAGAGACTAATCAAAGGAGCAAGATAGTCAGATTTATGTACATATGTATTTTTAAATGATTTTACTACGTAGTTGTAAAAAAAGTAAAACTCATCAAGATTTTTATAAACAACCATTCTCACTACTCAGTGCTAACCTTCTTTGTACGCATATCCGCAGATTGAAAGACAGCTGGGTTCATGATTATAATTTTAGAAAAATGGAAACAATTCCATACATGCTATGAGTTTCATAAACAAAGGAAACCTAATGTTACTTGAAAAGAAATGGAAGTGAAACTGAAGAACTTTAAATTGAGATAAACTCGAGGTAAATGTTTCCATCTAATCCTGCAAAGATTGGATTAATTCCTAGAAGTCTTGTCCAAAATTAGTAAGAAAAAATAATGAAATGGCTTACGGTTGCCGTCAACGAGGTGTCGCTTTTGCTGTTGGTGGTGGCAGTGGCAGTGGTGTTTTTGGTTTTTGTGTGGGGTGTTTGGAATGATCCACTTCTACTGTAGGAAATGAGCCTGCTGGGACTTTCCACCAAAACCCTTCTCCCCAAATTCCCGTTATACCACTTTTACTTTGTCCAGGTTTATGACACATTCTTCTCAGAAACCGTGATTCCCACAGCTGTTTGATTTTACTCCTGTGTTTTGTTAGCCACGGTCCAATCAGTCTTTTACCGATGGTTTGGGCGACCTTCAGGTCACTGTTTTGATTCACTCCTTAATTGGCAGGAATTCTTCGAAACAACGTTTTTGAACAGCAGTGCACGGATACCGTATCCATCTATGTTTCAGAACATCTATTTGTTGTCTTTACACTTAAAGGGCATCTTGGGATGGCCCCTCGCTGTGGTCTTGATTTGCATTTCTCTGGTGATTAATGATCCTGAGCAACCTTCTATGGGCCTGTTGGCCATTTGTGTGTCTCCTTTGGAGAAATGTCTATTTAGGTCTTCTGCCTAGTTTTTGATTTTTTTTTTATTGAGCTGTATGAGCTGTTTGTATATTTTGGAAATCAATCCCTTGTCAGTTGCATCATTTGCGAATATTTTCTCCCAGTCCATAGGTTGCCTTTTTGTTTTGTTTATGGTTCAGTGCAGCTCGAGGGAAAAGAGTGAAGTGAAAACGTCACTAGCACTGTAACTGGAAGTCCATGTTTCCACGTTAGACAGGTTCCTACTGGCAGTCAGGGGATGAACATGAGGAACTCAAGACCAGAGAAAAGAAAATGAGGCGAGTACAGTTTGATGGGAAGAGCTCTGGTCCAAGAGGCAAGAAATACACGTTCAGGTTGTAGCTCTACTGCAAATCAGCTGTGTGTCCTTCGGCAAATAACATCCCCTCTCTGGGCTTCTCTTTTCTTATCTATACAATGACTGGATGAGAGGGTGACTTCACCTAAAGCTCCTAGATCTTCTCAGGAGCAAAGCAGG
Source organism: Camelus ferus (assembly GCF_009834535.1). Lineage (NCBI taxonomy): Eukaryota > Metazoa > Chordata > Mammalia > Artiodactyla > Camelidae > Camelus > Camelus ferus. The sequence continues at coordinate 17,544,790 of NC_045711.1, read as the reverse complement.
ACATATTTAGATATGGAGATGTGAACCTCTATATATGGAGGTTCATGTGCTCAACTCAGCAGTATATCTGATGTTTTCACGTGCTCTCCGTCTTGCTAAGCACGTCTGCATCCATGACGCGCACAGGAGACTGTGTCATTGTGACAAGCTGGGGTCCTTTCATCAGAAAGCTGAACCGGGATATTCAAAGCTCATAAGCCGGCCTTCTTTTAATAACCAAAATGAGTTTAGCCAGCTCACCCTCACCTCTGATGTCAGAGTCCATGTGGGCTGCTGTGACAAAAATAGTATAGACTGGGCAGCTCATGGACAACAGAGACGCATGTCTCACGGTTCTTGAGATGGAGACGTCCAGGACGAGTCGGCGGCAGATCTGGCGTCTGGGGCGGCCTGTTTCCTTGTTCACAGATGGTGTCTTCTTGTTCCTCACATGGCCAGAGGGGCGAGGGAGCTCTCTGAGGCCTCGTTCATAAGGGCACGAATCCCATTCCTGAGGGCCCCACCCTCATGACCTAACCGCCTCCCCAAGGCCCCACCTCTAGGTACCATCACCCTGGGAAGATTTTGAGGGGACACAAATGTTCAGCCTGTAGCACCTACAGGAATTTTTCTCGGGCCCAAAAACTTTGGATAAGAAGCAATTAATTCTCCGTCATGCAAGTCTTACAGACAGACAGGAACCAGAAGAAAGGCGATTGGGCCAGTCCTTCAGATTATTTCTCCAGAACAGCAAGTGCCAAGAAATAATTCTTAGTCATTTGTGGGACATTCCAGAGAGCCCTTGGGATGAGAAACTGCAGCTGCCTGCACGTGGTGCTCCTTCGGTAAAACTGCCATGTGAGGCAGACCCAGCTCTTCAAGGCTGAGCCACAGCTGAGCTTGCCGTTTTCTGTCGTGGAAGGATTTGCAGGCTCTGTTCTTTCTTTGGCTTTTCTTTTTTCTTTCCTTTTTTAGTAATACATGCTACCCTCACATATACAGTCAATTGATTTGCAACAAGAGTGCCAAGACACTTCGACAGAGAAACAGCAGGCTTTTCAACAACTGGGGTTGGGACAACTGGATGTCACATACGAAAGAACAAGGTTGGACCCCTTCCCTATGCTGCACACAAAAATTAGCTGCAAAAGACCTAAGTGTAAGAGCTAAGACTATAAAAGTCGTAAAATGTAGGAGTAAATCTTCATGAGCTTGGGTTAGGCAAAGCCTTCTCAGACCTGACACCAAGAGCACATGCAGCCAACAGAAGGAAAAACAGACTGATTGAACTGCATCAAAACTGAAACGTCTGTGCTTGACGCATACTGTCAGGACAGCGAAAAGTCAGCTCACAGAATGGGAGAAAATGCTTGCCCGTATCTGATAAGGGATTAATTAACACCGGGATACAGATGCAGATACCGCAGGAGGAGGGCATCCCGGCAGGAAGCCGGCAGAGCCCGGCCCAGGGGCAGGGTGCGACCAGCTACGCCTTCTCTCTGTCCCGGGACACTCCTTTCTGCTGCCACTTCCTTCCCCCTTTTAGTGAACAGCTATTTATCAGCAGCTTTATAGTGGTAACAACAGCTGACACAATTCTCCGTGCTTTAAGCTTATTAACTTGTTAATTCTCAGGCCTGAGGTGATACTGTCATTACTCTGTTGGCTGTGCGTCTGGCCTCTGTGGCCCCGGCTTCACATTCTCTCACTACCAAACAGACTAACTAGAATGGTATTTCATGAAATACAGGGACTGATCTGCAGACCTGGTGCAGCAGAATTACCTGGGCGTTCGTTCAAGTGCAGGTGCCTAGGCTCGCCTGTGGTCCTCCTGAACCCAGCGGGGTGCGTTTTCACAGCCCCCGGGTTGACCCTAAGGCGAACGAACTAACATCTGAGAGCCTCCGGGCTGGAGCCTCAGGGTTGCGACTCCAGATTCCTGCGAGAGAACCGAGTGGACGAGCTGGTCAGGCAGGCGGGGAGGGCGATTATTTGGTCTTTTTGCTCAGAGCGCAGGCACGGGAGCAAGAGCAGAAAAGACTGCGAGAGTGAGGAAGGAACGACGGGGATCCCTAGTCACTGGCATTCCCGGGGGAACCTCCGTGGGTAGCCCTACGTGTGCCCTCACATAGCTCTGGATAACCCAGCCTCGGCTCTGACTTCAGTCACTCCTTCAGGACCACGAAAGCAACTGACCATTCTTGATTCTCGGTCCTTGGACATGACTCCTGGGAGGAGCACCCCTGCCCCGTCTCAGTTTCCCTCTGCCCAACAGATGAGAATGAAGTTCCTTTGCTTTTCACAAAGCTGCGCTGCAGCGGGGAGGGAGCACTCAGGAGCATCAGGTGGCAACGGGGCACTTTTAACCCCTCAGCCTCCAGATGGGCCTGAATGGCATTCTTTAGGAGCAGAAGTCAGGGCGGGGACTATCAGAGCCAGACACGTAGGAATCCAGCCTCCCAGTGCTCCCAGGAGTCTGGAGGGACAGAAGGGGCAGAGCCAGGAGGTGGGACCTAGGAAGCTGAGTCAGGGCAGAGGGGCTGGAGGGGATGGGTGTTCAGAGCACAGCCAGGGCGCTTAGCTTGTGGTCCAGCCCCTTAGACAGAGGAAGCCAAGGGTTTGTTTTAAAGAACGAGTCACTGCATCTGTCAAGTAGTCAACCAAGTCTGTCTTCCTAATCTTGCATTTCATTAATCAGTCTACAAAGTTACGGAGCTGAATCCAGTCCTGGCCGGGGTGCACTCAGCACTGAGCTGTACTTCATGACTAGAATCAGGACCCAGCCTCACTGTCTCTCCCTGTCTCTCTCCAGCTCCTCACCTAGCACGTGTCTCATGCCTACTCCGGTCTGCGTCACCCTGCCCAGGTCATCTCGCAGCTGGTTTCCTGGACAGATCCCCTGTGAGCCCACGAGTAGTTTCAAATGATCAGAGAACCTGAGATGAATTTACGTGGCATTTTCATCAAATGGTTATCAGTCACCTCCCTACAGACATGCTAGCTGTTACCACGAAAACTTAAGCACACATAACCCCTCGCTGGGACTCGCGTCCAGAGCCAGTGATTATTCTCAGCCTTTCTGTGACGGGGACGTGCTGCTCGTGACTGCTCAAGGTGACAGTGCCCCTTCTTCCTCAGTAGCTGCTACAGACATCACAGAATAGACACTGTGTTCCTTTTTGTGTTAAAATTAGTTTGCCTATAAGGCCTCTTGGAGAGTGTCATGATGTCTCCTGGAGTTAGATCAGAATTGGGAGAGTCTGTTCTGGGACGGCCCCGCCACCCTCCCCGCCGGTGAGGTGACAGCAGGCCGGTACTGCCATGCTCTCCTCCTGGTTCTTCTCTGAATAAAACACGGATGTCGAGTTAGATTATCTCTAAGGTGTTTTTTAACAATTGGCATTTTGTGATTCAATAAACATAATATCGTCCTGCAAAAAGGCACCCGGAAGACGGTTGCCTGATTAAATTTGAATTTTAAACAATTATTTTTTTAATCTAAGTATGTCCAAAAGATCACAGGGGATATAACGCTATTTTAAACTTACTCGCTGTGTATCTGAAATTCAGAGTTTAGCTGCATCCGGTCCTGGCAGCCCTAACCCCAAAGGCCATGTCCTTTCGTCTCATTTGTGAAGGTCAGTTTCATCACTTCCCTGCCTGCACCTGCTTGTCTCCAGGCTTTTATCCACAGCCTGAAAAAGGTTGTGAATATCAAATTGCTGCTCACTGCACGGCCTTACCTGTGAGATAAATTCCCAGAACTTGGAGAGCATAATCACCAACGGTCTATTTCCTAGAACTAGCTGCCAGGACGGCCAGGACACCTGGACACCTGTTTACAGCCTCGCTCCTGCTGTGTCGATAATCCTGACCTTTGCCACGTAATTAGTGCACTGGTGACAAGCGTCAGTGGAAATTTTCATTTGCTTCTGTTTGTTCTTATTTCATTGTTTTGACTTCTTTCCATGTCTATGTGTTCAATTCTCTCATCATTCAAACAAATAAAACCCCCTCCATGTAACTGGCCCCCACCCCATCCCTGCCCCGCTTCTCTGTCTTCCTGGATAATCCAGTCTTATCTGTACCCTGTCTGCACACCCTCATCTCATTCAGTCCCCAGTGCAGTGAAATCTGGCTCACTGGCCTCCCTCCTCCTGCCACTGAAGCCTCTGTATCAGGGTCACAGTAACTTCCTGATTATGAAATCAGAGAGGCACTTTTCAGTCCCAGCTTACCGCCCTCCCAGCAGCCCTGCTGGATGTTTGGATGTTGAGCGCCCCGCACCTACCTCTGGAAGCTCCTTTTGTGTCTGTAACAGTTCTCAGCCCCAGCTGTCCTCCTGCCCCTCCCTCCCAGCCACTTTGCGCCGGCCCCAAGCTCTTTTCTGCGCCCTCCCTCAGCGTGCGTCCTCTGGGTCTGGCGCACATTCTGCACTGAGTGAGGCTGGTCACTAAGCACCGGGACCCCGCGGACCCAGGTGCACGTGGACGCCGGGAGGAGTCGGGTCTGAGAGGCACCTGGGTTTCAGCACGTTTCCTTATTCGTCTTTGAAATGTGTTTATGGATTTGGTCCCTGTTTACCACCCATTTATGAGCGTATACTGGGCCCTAGGAATCAAAAATGCAAGGACCTCCTCGTGCTCTCAGGAGCAAGGCCACCAAACCAGTTCATGACACTGTCGCAAAGGCTGGCCCCCAGAGGGCAACTGAAGATCATGCAGATGGGGTGTCAGGGACGGGGTTTCAGCAATTTCTTAAAACGATAAAAAGCTTGGGAGCAATGACTTGATCTGACTGCATCTCGAAAGCTCTCTGACAAGACCACAGAGAGCAGCGTGGGGCCAGGGTGAGTGTCCGGAGCTAACATAAGCTGGTGAGACGGACGAGTCGGAAACACGACAGTGGTATTTCCCAAGGCAAGGGGGACAGGAGGCCAGCCGGGCTCGCGGGGGTGCAGACTTGGTCCCGGGTGCACACGTCACCTCCGCGACACACCTCGTTCCTCCGCCCCGTCAGACTAGACAGCGAAAACATCACTCTGCCTTAAAGGGGAAAAGGAATACTTCCCACGGTCTGAGTGTTCCCTGCTGCCCGACCGCTAAACTGAGCTGCTGGACACCTGTGGGGGCGGGGGTGTCAGAGCCGTGGCCAGGGGCTCTGGGCGAGGGCAGTGGCACCAGGCCCCCCAGCGAGTAAGCGACGGCCTCTGTCCACGACCTTGGTATTCCCGGGGCAGAGACCGAAGCCCCGGGTCGCCAGGGCATCGTTGGCAAAGGCGCTCACAGGCGGAGAACCCAAGTCCTGGTCGGTGGGGAACCAAGTTTCCATCCAGAGAGACAGAGTCGGTGTCAAGTCTGAGGGTCAGGGCAAGGCCAGAAACAGGAGATCGACAGTGAGGCCAGACATGAGGCCGGAACCTGGTCAGACCAGCCGTTCAAACGTGCGGCCAAGGAGGGGAAGGCGGACTTGCCCCGCAGGCCCCCTCAGTGGGAAACGCTGCAGGAGAGCGGTTCACTTTAAGCTCATTTTTACAAGCGAAATTTTGACACGTTTTAGCTGCTAATTCTGTCCATGTCTATGGCCGCTGGATAAGGCCTATGATGAGGCTTGTTGGCATCGAAGGACTGTGCCTTCCAGACGGAGGCCCACAGAAAGAGGTCCCTGCCTGAGGGACCCACGGGGCCCATTTAGGCTGGTCTCAGGCCCAGCACATCCTTTCACACATTCATGTATGTCTCCAACTTTTAGATTTCCATTTACCTTTCTGTTTTATTTCACTGTACTTCCCAACAGAGGATTTTCTATACGTTGTATTAACTTACTCCTGTTGCACATAAATTCAGTCCCCACTGCACTTCTCTCTGCTCCCGGCTGTCCTGCGGAACAGGTCAGTCTAACGGAGGTGCAGGCCAAGCAGTCAGCTGCCAGATTACAGTGGCCTGAGGACCGGGGCGGGGCGGGGCGGGGCGGGGGAGAGGATGCACTTCAGCTGCACAGTGTCTGCTTCCAAGGAGGCCCAGCCCAGCGGGCAGGGCACGCAGCGAGCTCCTAGCTAACAAGGCGTCAGAGTCAGGCAAGTGGCCCCGTCTGGGTCAACAGCCACCATCTAGGGCAGGAAACTGGGACAAGACACTTGGTTTCAACACGTGACCTCCCCAGACCAGCGGGCTGGTTCCACCCTGGAGAGAAGCAGACGGGCAGATGGGGGCAGAGCCCAGCACAGGGCCACTGAAGGGAGGACTGGAGCCTGACGCAGACACAGATGCGGGAATTCACCGGGGGCCCTTTGCAACCGAGCCTAAAATGTGCCTGAGCGTCATTGATCCTAGGCCCTACCTGCTCCTGCGGTGCGTCTCCCCAGACAGTGCCACCTGGGTCCATGTTAATCCCACACACTCGAGAAGGGCTGCAGGGCCAGTAAGACGGGGACAGAGGGATCGGTACAGGTAGGTTGGCGGTTACAGCCAAGAGAACCTGGGGGGGTTTCCACCCCTGGCCCGGCGGAGCATCTGTTTGTACTGCGGAGCAGGGTTTGTTCATGGTAAGTGACGAATGCATCTTTTCTCCCCTCCTAATTCTGTTTGTGTTTAGCTCACATATATTATTGAGTCCTTTAAAAAAAAAAAAAAAAAAACTCAGGAACTTTGGGAACATGCGTGTTATCTCACACATAAACACAGCGCTAGAATTACACAAACGTTTCCGCTTTCTTGTCAGTGAAATAATCACAAATTTTTTAGATTGTTATCCAAGTAAAAATACCTTTTTCTAAGCACTGAGATTTTGGCCACAGACACTCAGGGAGGGGTGTGTGAGCTTCAGCTGGAAAACTGCTGCAGAACAGTGGTTCCTTTTGAACTCATTTCTTCACAAGCTGGATTTTGACACGTTTTAGATGCTAATTCTAGGACCATTCTACCTTGCCTAAGGAAAGTCTCAGTTTTTGTTGTTGTTTTTTTAATTGCTTTTAAGTTTCAGGGCCAGGGACCTAGAGGTTGTTAATCAATGAATTCCATCCCGTCCCTGAGGACGTGTATCTTCAAAGACAGATACAACACGCATGGTAACCGAGACTGTCTCCCGGCCACACGGCAAGTGTGCGCTTGTCTGTACTTCCACGTGACCACGCCAAACAGACTCAGTCCAACTGGGAATGATCTTGAGGTGATTTGGCATCTCTCCGGGTACCTTCCTTTTAGGTGCCTGGCCTGGTAGATGTGTGTTCCTGCTGCAATATTTAAGGCTTACTTCTTTGCCTGTGTCTAGGAAACAGTAGCTTTAGGAGGATTTGGATGCTGATACTGGTGAATTTTTGTAAGACTGGCCAAAGGAGAAGGGACTAGGAAAAAGGGGTCCGTGACCAGAGGGAAACGAGGCCTCGGTCTAGAGCAGAAGGAAGGGCTGGGTCCCGGGGGTGGTGCTTGTTCCACCCTCTGTGATAAGCAGTGAGCGAGCCACAGGTGGACGCTCGTCCTCAGACATTCTGACGCCGACCAGAGAAGGGAAGGAGGGAGGGACAGGTGTCCAGGGGCCCTAGCTAAGAGGGGTCGACCAGTGGATCAGGACAGTAACTCGCCGCGGTGGTGGAGGCTGCCCTGACCTGACGCCACCGCTTTGCAAGAAGAATTTGCCCTTTAGAAGCCATCTGACCACCAGCAGATAGCGTCTCCCTGAGAAATGTCGCATACCCCAAACCCCCTCACCTTGCCTGCCCACAGGCCCTGAAACCCTTGTTTCTGGGGGGTGGAGAGTGGCCGAGGGCGCCCAGGCTTCAACTCCTCTGTGTGCTCGACAGCCTGGGTGGGTGGAAAGAATCCATGCTGTTGTTCTTCACAACTTTAGGGAAGCCCAGGTTCTAGGAAAGAGGTGATCACTGGCCTGGGCTCATTTCACCAGAAAGTTGATACTGTTATGGAAAATGTCTGTTTCTGTGCAACCCACACACCTCTTCCCAGACAGCTTGAAAACAACCATTTTACCTCCCAAACACACTAGCTTGGTGTTGGTTTCCAAAAAGGGGCCCTAGACAGACTCTTCCTGAGGCAAGACGACATTGAGATGATTGTTAAAACCCCTCAACGCGCGTATGTTCCCTGGTTAATGAGTCAGCAGCTCCGCCCGGGAGGGAGGTGTTCTTTAAACAGCCGCTCTTCCCAGGTACAGACTGGGGAGTGCAGGGTGCTCGTCAAGTAGGTGAAAGCTCTGACGGGTGTCCTGACGTCGGCCCTTGGCCGGAAACCGAGCAGGTCGTCTGACCTGTCAGGTCTCAGCCCTGGCCCGGGCACAGCAACGAACAGGATGTACCGGCTCCCAGAAGGTGCCCTGAGGAGCAGGGGACTCCGGGAAGCACTTGGCACTGCCCTCTCACCGGCCACTGACCCCAGCCTTGCCCTTGGGCTCCCGGGGCCACCCACGGCGTCTCAAGGGTGGAATCCAGAGCCTTTTCCCAGCACTCGTTCTCCCCCAGCCCCACCCCAGGGCTTCTGGTTCTTGCTCTCTGGAGGCAATTCCCAGTTTCTCTGTGGCTGCAGCTTCTCTGTGAGAATCTTTTTTAATGTGCTGTTTCGGTCTGATAATCTTACGGCAAACGAAAGCAAGTAAGCACCATTGGTCGGGCTCTCTGATGGGCACCACCAGTGGTTGTTCCCCGGGAGATCCCCATACAACACGACGGCATCTGACTGTAACGGGGGCACCGTTGCTGAAAGCGATGTGTTTCTTCTTGTGGTTCCACCGAGGAGCTGCTGACCCAGCCGACGGCCCCTCAGTCAGAGCCCCCGCGCTTTGCTGTCTTGCCTCTCCACGGCCATGCCCTCTGTCCTGGACTGAGAGACGCAGCTCTTCTCCACTTCCCGAGTTGGCCCCTGACGGTCTCCAGGTTAATTTCCCAAAGCGAGCCCAGTCTGGCCGCTCCCCTGTTGACGCCTCCCCTCCTCCTCCCCGTGCAGACGTCTGGAAGGCGACAGATGCCCTCTGCCCAGCTCAGCCGGACTCACGCCCTCAGCCACAGCCCTGCACCGTCCCGGCCCGCCCGGGCTCTGCTGTCTTCCTCCCTCGGGCACTCCCACCCGTCGGGGGGCCTGTTTGTCCAGTCCAGCATGGGCGCCTCCGCCTCCAGGAAGCTGCTCTTCTTTCAAACTGCGCAACCTCAGGCTTCCCTCTCAGAAGCCCCACAGCAGTGTGTTTGCCTTTTGTCCTGGAGTCCTTGTCTGCGCACTGGTCTGACCCTTCTCCCCCCTGAAACCGCTCCCAGGTGCCTCGCAGCTCAGTGGGACCAACAGTTCACGTTCCGTCTCCACCCTTACCTCCCCGGGCTCCCTGGTTCAGCTCTCCAGCCCCCACCCCCGGGTCTCCAGCAGTGTCCCCGTGGGCACAGGTCATCGTGGGCAGGGCCGCGCGGCCCAGAGGGACTCCAGGCCCTGCCCTCTGACTTTACGTCTGCTTATTTCTTGGCCTACGACAGGGTTTCGGGTACTTGCCAAAATGAGGGTGAACCCCTTCTCCAACGTAACCTTAAATTTGGCTCTTTCGTAAAAAAGGAATGAGGCAAAAATCCCAGGCACCAGACTGAGAGACCCAGCGAATGGTTAGGCCCTGCCCTTTCTGTTCAGAGCAGCAGCCCACAGCTTCTGCTCAGGGGAGCCCCTGTCCTCACAGTGCCAAGGATCCTCGCAGGCCCACCCGCTGCCACCACCCTCTGGGTGGGGAGAGGGGACGAGGGGTCCAGACACCGGCCTGGGCCTCTCGCAACAGAACCCTGCGACCCCTGAAGGGAGTTCAATGAGCAGCTTCCTTTCTGGTCGTCAGCTGCCACCTCAGACAGCAGACTGGCTATCTCTGGAAAGATTTCTCACGAGAGCGCAAGCCTACCGCGCTCCGTCGCGCACTGACGTGCAGCGAGCGCCCCTCCGGCTGAGGGGAGCTGCAGGCGCCCCGCCGTCCAGACGCGCAGGTTCCCCCCCACCCCCGTCCTCGGAGGAAGGACAGTCCGTCTTGCAGTTACAGTGGGGAGCTTCTGGGGACAAGGGTCTCTGGGGACATCTGTTCTTCGGGCTCTTAAACTGCTTGAGGACGGGCCCCTGTCAGAGCAGGTACCTCACAAAAACCGACTGGTTTTTCTACCGTTCTTTCTCAGTCCTTTCCTTCCTCCCTCAGCTCGTCTTCCCCTGTGTTTCTTTTCATCTCTGTTCATCTGAGCCTGATCACTGGTGATCCCGCGACGCCCCGCAGCTGCCGGCCCAGCCTCACAAGTCCCCCCCTCCCCCCACGCTGGCCTCCAGCCCAGCCGGGCGGCCTCCGGGCGGGCGCGGCTCCTGCAGCCTGAGGCCCCGGCTGCCCGGCCAGGTGATCTGCTTGCTCCGCCCGCCTGCTAGCCCTGAACTCAAATGACCTTCCCCCGCCTCAGATGACAAAGGAAGTTGTGGGGTTGAGAGATGTGCCGGAGGTGGGGGTGAGCCCGGGGGAACCAGCCACAAGACCAAATAAGGGCGAGCAGCAGCCGTCAGGGTGCCGCAGGGCTGGGGCTGCGGAGATGAGCTGGGCCTGCCGGCTCCCGGGTCGGGCGGGGAGTGGCAGACACCCCCAGACGGGTCTAAGGAGTGGCCCCGGTGCGTGTGAGAGTGTAGACCGGGTCAGAGTCCCAGGCTGCTCAGCCAGGAGGAGAGCCAACGTTACTTTATGAACCTCCCAGGCTGAGGCCCAGCTTGTTTACCGAGCACGATGGTCTAGGGCAGCGCCAAGTCCGGGGCGTTTTCCGACAGAATTAATGCACGTTCGCTACACGCCACCTGGGGAAGGGCTGGCAGGAGGTGGCTTCCTAGGTCGTGAGTGACAGCCTCCAAAACACCCACCTCCCCTCCTCCAGGTCTCAGGGCCGCAGGCAGGGCTGCGTCTCCACGAGGTGCTTCGGCCGGCAGGGCCCTGAGCAGCCCTGCCTGCAAGCCCAGCCAGGCCTCAGCCTCCTCGGGGAGGACTCCCAGTCGCGTTCGTGCCTCACGCTCGGTGCCCAGGCTCTGCCCGCCCATGCGGTGAGCGTGTGGAGACGTCACTGTGGGTGCCACCACCATCCCAGACACTCCATCCGGCCCCCGGGTCCCTCTCCACCATGCAGAGTCCCCCCAAGAGAGCTCAGCCCCAAAGCATTGGAGATTTAAGCCCCCGCCCCAAGAGAGAAGTACCTCGCTCTGTCTTATGGACGGACGCAGGATGTGGAGATGCCAGTCCCGCGGGACCACCAGCAGGTGCCTGGAACTCAGTGTTGCCTCCACGTGCGCCTCCCTCCAGCTCCAGGGTCACACTCCCCAGGAGGCCTGGTCCTGGCTCCGTTTCCCGGGAACCTTGGCCGGGACACCTAGAGAGCTGAACACACCCGGAGCCCTTCATGTACAGGTTCTCTCACAGGCCTCACCTGCCCTCAGGATCCAGTTCCTCTAAACTCATGAGCCTCCTTCTAGAGAGAAGTCAGGGGCAAAATTAGTCCAGTAACTTGAGCTTTTTCCCTTGTGTCACATTAAGATTCCTTACCTTGGGTGTGTCTATGCTTTCTTGGCTTGATCTTTGAACTTGCCCCAAAACAGTGTTAGTTTTAGCATTTTTCATCAGCCACAGTTCGGGAAGTTAGAGAAATTGCTCCCTGGTGGCAGAGCAGCCGAACCATGAGCCTCTGAGGCCTGGACTGCGGGGAAAGTGATGTCTCTGCCTTGGCCGCCTCTGACTTTGGGGCTTCCCTGATTGTTTCCTTACGGCAGATTTCTAGGAAGACGAGGTCAAAGGGCATGGATAATCGCCTTTGCACACAGGTGTGGCCGCTTAAAGGCACACGGAGGGTGCAGAGGTGCGCCCCTCCCGGGGGCCCTTCTCCCCACAGGTGTTCTGCTCTATGGCGCATCTGGTTCTTTCTGGGGATTAGAGGCATACGAGCTGGCAGCTTGCGTTTCTTGCTTCTGTTGAATGCCTGTTTTCTTTAACAGTCTTTATTAGGCCTTTTGAATGTTTTAAATAGTCTCTGGCTTCCTGGGTGAACGACCTTGAAGGTCCTGCCCCCGTTCCCACTTCCCCACGGGAAGCATCACCTGACTGATTTGAGTGATGGACTGAGGAGGTTCAAGGTGTGGCTTGTCAGGTTTTTCCGAGCTCCGATTTGATTGTCTGCACTGGAAGACTGTGTGGGCAGGAAGCCTCCTGGAAGGAGACAGGGGTTCGATCACCACCTGACCCACCCCTGGTTGTCCTTGTCCTCAAGTCTCCAGAGTTGTCATCCCTGCTTTACTTGGGCTGCCCCTGGCCAGAAACTTGTTTTCAGTCCACCACATCCTTCAGTTTCAGCCAGAAAGTTACTCAGCCTGACACATTAGCAGAGTTACCCAGGCACGTCCGCATCTGAGCCGTGGCCGTACTCGTTCATTAAAGTTGCAGGAAAACCCAAGACAGAGCTTGCTCATAATCAGAGGAAGTTTCTAGGACCCCGCGATAACTTGGTTACGGTTCCCCGCAGGCTGCGCAGGCCTGGGTCTGGGCGAGTGAGAGTAAACCCCTGTCCTGCAGAAGCAGAGCCGCCCCGGGGCTCCTGTCCGCCCTGGGCAAGGAGGGTGAGCCCGCACATTCCTTAAATAGAAAGCTTGATGACTCTTCGAGGCTTTGAATTACAGACACATGATTTCCAGGCAGATAGGGCTGGTTAATGAGATGAAATTGGAGTCCTGACAACACCACACTCCCTTCCATCCCCCGCTGGCCCGCCAGCCCTCGGGGCCTCGGGCTTCCAGGTGCAGCTCCTTCCCTTTGGGCCAGCACCTCCAGCCGCAGCAGGAAGTAAATGCACAGGGTGCTCACAGGGATAAGAGAGTAGGCAGAAGACGCCTGCGATTTTTAGGAAGCTCGGTGCCCTTGGGAAGAGCTGTGCCCACAAGTCCCCCCTTTCTGCCTGCAAAGTGCATAGATCTCTCTGCTTGTGAGTCCACACGCTTTCCACCTCCTCCTCGTAACAGGGGTCTCAAATAATAGGGAGACGTAGCCAGGCTCTCTGCACTTTACCTTGACTCACAAGTTACAGCTCTATGGTTTTATCCCAAAGAAATACTGAGGGATTTGCGGTGGGGGGTGGTAATAGCTCAGTGGTAGAGCACATGCTTAGCAGCACCAGGTCCTGGGTTCAATCCCCAGCACCTCCATCAAATAAATAAACCCTGTTACCCCCCCCCAAAAAAAAATTAAAAAGAAAAAGAATTTTAAAAAAGAAAGAAATTTTTTAAGATACTGAGAGATGCGTACAAAATGATATGTATAAGGATGCTGGTTACAACCTTATTTCAATAATAAAAATTGAAACAACCTAAATAATCAATAAAATGGAGGCTTTAAAAATTATGACACATAAAAACCAGGTTGCGGTTACAGAGCCAATGGCAGAAATCCCACGGCAACTACAACCACCGTGGTAGGAGGTGTGCTGTCTGGGGCTGGTGCGCAGGGTCGGGGCTCCCTCTCTTTTGGTTACTGTGCTGTGTGTGGCTTTCATATCTAAGATTGCTTCACAGACCAAGATGGCTGCTTCGACTCCAGCCATCCTCTACGAACTCCAGCCAGCAGGAAGCAGGACAGTACAAAGAAAAGCGGGGCAGAGGCCGTTTGCCAGCTCTCTCTAGGGAAGGGTCCAGCGGCTGACTCACACTGTGTTTACATTCTGCCGGCTTGTTTATCCAAGGCGGGATTGTTAATCCATCAGAGAGGAAAGGAGCTGTTGCAAAAGTTAGTTCTTGGACCCAAGCCTTGAGTTGATTAGGGTTGAACTTTAGGCCAAAGACAACTCTTGTAGTTTATGTGAAAGGAATCACTTTTTCTCCATTTAACTGCTGGAAGTTTCCCAGTGTCAAATTTTATATTTTCCTGCCTTGAGGGGAAGTGCGTCCACCGGGATGCCCTGCTCCCCTCTGCAATTCCTGCTTTTTTTTTCTTGTTGCCTGCCCCTAATCTGTTTCATAAAATTGCTATCTTCCAACGCTCTTGCATGTTCCAATCCCCAAAGGCGGGCACAGCTGCCTTTGGCTCAGCCAACCCGCTAGTGGTTATTAAGCCGCTTGACCCCATGCCTTGCACATGGTGGGACCCGGCTGTTTATGGTTGTTGGTCGTTTAAGTAAACTGCTCTTTGACCTCAATTGTACGAAGTGCCACATGAGAAACAGCAGGGAGAGGCGCAGGTCTGGTCTCACATCTGACTACAGGCAGAGAGACAGGCAAAACAGTGGGGAATGACAGACTGTTCCATCTGGTTGGGTGCAGAGATGGGCGGACCGAGCTGTAGTTGATGGAGAAGTTCAGTAAGGTTCCTCAGTGCAAGTGGGGTTTGCGGTAAAGAACTTGGCCTTGCCCACAGAGAGGTCTGGCCTTCGCCCTTGGCTTCTGGGAAGAAGTCTAGGTCATACCTAATGGCAGGGTTTTTGTTTGGGGAGGGGGTGGCCCCACATCGGATCTTAGGATGGGGGCTTTGGGTCGTGCAGTATCAGGTCCACCTGGAGGCTGGGATCAGCCACGTGGGCAGCCACCCACCCACCCAATCTCTCATGCCTCAGTGATGGAGTCCCGATAAGAACGCTGATCAGAAAGCTTATAAAATAGCTACAAGATAGAAACGTAAACAGATGGAAAAGGATACATAGAAATTCCAGTGATTTCTTGCTTAACCTCAATGGACCATCCCACGGTGCAGCCCTGACCACTGGTGCAGGCAGCCAGCACGGAGCCCTGCAGGCGACTTCCAGAGTGAGGAAGAAAGACGGGGATTCCTTTCTTTTCTCGCCCTCCATCCGTGCCCCCCTCCGCCCTCCCTCCTTCCCTTCCCCTAAATTAGGCTGATGCCTCAGTAGCAGCCACCACTGCACCTATCGCTGCAGTTTTAAAATGCTTTCCCACGTGGGTTATCTTACTTACTCTCCCAGATAAAGAGAAGTGAAGTGGCTCAAACAGGAGCCAGACTGGGGAAAGCCTTGAACACCCGCCAAGCGGAGGTCGCACTAGATCTCAAAGGCAGTGCCGCCAGATGAGCTGTGTCAGGGTGCAGGGAGCACTTACACCCAGAGTGCCCCCAGTAACTGCCTCGCTCATCCGCGGCAGAGGGTAGAGCCCCTGAAGGAAGGCCCAGCTCTGAGCGCGGCTGGGACGCCTCCTGCAGCCCTCAGACCTGAGACGTAGTCGGGTTAGCCGTTCCCCTAGGCTGCTTCTCCATTCTTGTGAATATTACCGGTAAACTCGGTTTCCAAAATGATGCCGTGCCACCTGCTAGGGGCCCTCCCAGCCAGGGGCGTGCAAGCAGCTGTTTCACACCCGGTATTTTCCCTGGTGCCCGCCCCTGCCCCTCCTTGACCTCGCCGGTCACGCTGTAGGCACTGTATGCAGCTCCACTCCCCGGGAACAAGGCTGGACTGTGTGCCTGTCCCTGTGTCTCCCTTTCTCCCCGTCCCGCCCCACCTGCTGGGCTGTCTGTCCTCCCCGGGGAGGGGCGTCATGACAAGGGCAGGGACCGGCGGGTGGGACAGTGCTTCCAGAAGCACAAAGCCGCCCCCTGCAGGAGGCGCCCTGGGGTTCGCAGAGGGAGCGGGGAAGCAGAGGAAATGGCCAGGGCGTCGGGCATCGGGGTTCCTGTCGCTTTCCTCCTGAACACCCTCCCGTGACTGCCCTTTGACCAAAGCCCTAAGAGGGCCCGTTAGTGGCCTTTTCTGCGATGAGGTGACAGCCCCCTGTGTGGTGGGGAGCAGCACGTGGGGGTCGCCTGGGACAGAGTGGGGCATCCATGTATAAGACCATGCACAGTACCTTCAGACTGAAGTCAGGCGATGCGCGGGTCCAGCAGGCGGGGGGGGGGGAGGAGGAGGAGAGAAGGTGCAGGGAAAGCCGCAGAGCCCGAGGTCCGAGGACGGCCCCTTGTGGGGGCAGGCTGCCTGCTCCCTGGGGCTGAAACCTCTTGGCTTTGCAGTCAGAAAACCTGGTCAGGTCTAACCTGAACAACCTTGCCGCTTAAGGCTACTTAGCCGCCAAGGCTCCTTCAGCAGACGTCAGGTTACATGAAGCAGCCTAACTTGGTCCCTGTCATTAACATGCCATTCCTGACTCTCCCAAGACATGTAGACCCTGCCCTGCGTCCCAGCTGGTGCTTCACACATCGGTCCCCAGCTCGCGGGCGGGGCCATGACCCGCTGATGTCTGTTTATTCCCCTCAGCCACGAGCACAGAGCTCACACACACACACACACACACACACACCCCCTCCCCGGGGCTCAGGGAGAGTTCCTGCCTGGTTAGAAACAGCTCCCAACTGTGTGTCTTCCTTGCAGGGACTTCCCCGATGACCCGGGCGTGCAGTGGGACACACAGCGGGTGGCCGACATCGTCCTCCAGCACATAGAGGACAACGGCATAAACCTGGTAAGGGGACGCCCTCCCAGAAAGCAGGGCTGGGCCCGGTGACCCGGTGACCTTGACCATGGCCGCCCCCTTCCAGCCCTGCTCCCAGCCCCGTGTCCCTCTCAAACCTGCAAACACACCTTTCCTGAGACTGAGTGACCCAAGTGTCCGTGCTCAGGCACTGCCCCTGAAAACTCAGGCCCCCCCCCCCGGGGCCTGTGCCCAACTCTCACTGGCACAGAATCTTCCCCCGAGCGTTTTCATTTTAGAGTCATTTTAACTGTGGAGGCAACTGTCAGACTGGGGTTCCCAGAGGCCCAGCAGCCGCCCAGGGTCAGCAAGCAGTGAAGCCAGGGTTTCAAGCCTCCAGTTTCAGCCCAGAAAATGCGAGGACAAACTCCCAGCCACCACAGGGAGGACGTGCGCGCTCGGCCAGAGCCCTGGTGGGCGTTGACTCGCCTGCGGAGGCAGGTGGTCTGGGACCCTGCTCCGCCCCCCACCCCACTGGCCGAGTCCCGCCAGCTGCCCATCTTAGGGCCGCCAAGAGGGTGTCCCTCCGCCTCTGAAATGAGAGTAATAACGCTTCATGAGTTAATACCTAAAGTGCTGCCATTTAAGGCCCCAGTCACTTGCTTTAAGTTTTTATTAATCCTCGTTAAGGGATGAACCCTGCAGGCAGAGAAACACGATGGGCCTTTACCAGTGGCCAGTGCGCTGAGCGAACAGAGCGACTTGGTGAAGGACAGATTTTCGTGGGTATGTTCATCAGACCGTCTCTGTGTTCTGATGACAGAGATACAGCAGAAACTTAGTCCACATGGGCCAAAAGGGGCACTTAGCCGGCTGGCTCTGAGTCCCACAGGCAAAGATGCAGGTGGGCCCTGGCCCTGCTGGACTCTGCCCTGGCTGGAAAGATGGTCACCAGCAGCTGCAGGCCCACCTCTCCCAGCTGTACCTTCCCAGAGGGCCTGAGGGTGACAGCCGGAGGGTTCGGTCTGGGCTTGGGAGTCACTGCCCAGGCCTGCTGACTGACCTGGGTCCCCTGGCCTGATGTCCCCCCGCCCAGGGCTTCAGGGTCGGCCTGGGGCACAGCAGCGAGCCCTGTGAGGTGCACTGCAGGGGCCTTGGTACCCCGTCTTCTCCTGGCAGTGGCTTCCCCGAGACCAGTCCCCAGTCACTCTCTCCCCTCCTGCGTCCATGCGTTAGAACAGCTGGCTTTCCAGTTGCTCCTGCTTGTGGGGCAACTCCCATCCTGTGAACTTGGCCCTCCTTGACCTGGCCCTTCCTTAGGTGCTGCCCACTGGCGAGCAGGGCTGGTCCTTACTGGGGGCCGGGCCCTTGTTAGACCACACCGCAGCTAGCCACAGCTCTGCGCACCCAGGGAGGAGCTTCAGGGCACAGGCACTCTGGGTGCCAGTCTTGCTCTCAAAAGAGTCTCCCAAGTTTGTGTCCCAGAAGAGTGACTTGTGGTCCAAGCCCAGCTTGCGGCCGCCTTCTCTGAGAAGCCTTCCTGGACTTCTTCAGCCCTCTTCGGGATCCCTGTAGTATTTGCTGTGTGCCCTGCGCCTGTGACGGCTGTTGCTGTTTATCCTTTAAAGCACAGGCCACGTCCTGCGAACCAGACTGTAAGTCCACGAGGGGAGGACCCGCCGTGATATCTTTAACCCCCGAGAGCTGGAACATCCCCCAGGGGCCCCGACCACTAACCGCTACCTCCAGGCCTGGGGCGCCTTCCCGTCCACTCAGGTGTGGAGGGGCCTTTCTGGTCAGGACAATCTTGAATTGATTTCATTTCTATAAACAAGGAAATCATTTTAAAAGAGCTCTTTAACACACCTTGCTGTTGAGAAGAAAACTCTCAAGTCATTAGGCACAGTTGGGAATTCCCTCCCGGCCTGCAGTGAGTGTGGCATAGATGTGCAAGGCCAGCGCGGACACAAGTGGCCATAAGCCAGCTACGTCTGGGTCCCCTCGGGTCCCGGTGATGCAGGGACATGCACTTTCACAGTCCCACCGTCCTGGCAGGTGGGAAGTCGCGCCTTGGTGGCACCAGGCTGTGCATAAACCCCGGGGCCCAGGTGCGCGGGGCAGCGTGCGGTTGGGGAGGGTGGAGCACGGGGCGGGGGTGGGGGCAGGGGCAGCCCCGGGAAGGGAGTCTCTCCCATGCTGTGCTGGGATGGTACCAAAGCTCTCCTCCGTGCAAAGCCGGCCCTGCACCACACCCACAGTGTGCCAGCGGTCCGGGTTCTCTCCCGTCCCAGCTCCTCCAGGTGCTTGCGGGGATCCGTCCCACTCACTGCAGGGGCAAGAACCCTTGGAACAGCTGGCAGGACGGTGCTTTGAAAATGACAGGGGCGCCCCCTGCAGAAGCAGCCTGGCCTTGGCAGAGCTGGTGTCCACAAGGCCAGGTCCTGGCCCAACGCCCCACAACAGCTATCTATTGAGCACGTGCTCTGTGACATTCGATGTTGTTGACTAGGGATTCGGGCTGGAGCCCCGTGCATCTGGTCCCTGCTCCCTTAGGGCACCACTGACGTTTGGGGCCAGCTTGTACGTTGTGGGGTGTTCAGCGGCCTCCCCAGCCTCTACCCGGTGACAGCCCCCCTCAGCCGTCACAATAAATACATCTCCGGACGCTGCCAACTGTCCTCATGGCAAAACTGCCCCCCCGCTGAGAACCACGGCCTCGGAGAAGCAGGAGCACCCCCTTGTTCCCGCTCGCTCACTGGGGTCTGCCCGAGACCCCATTCAAACAAAGATTTCTGCAGTCTGGGGGGCAGTGAATGAGGTTCGCAAAGAACCACAGGTGCCACTGTCGTCGGGCTCTCAGCGGCCGAAGTCCTGGGAGTGGGACATACGTCCGTGGGTTTGGACAAATGTAAGACGTGTATCCACCGTAAGACGAGCAGCTTTTCAGAAGCCTTCTTAGGAAACTCCCCAGGACGGAGAATGTCAAGCTCACGAGAGGAGAGAGGAGTTTAATGAACCTCGTGCTCCTGGCACCCAGCCTCACAGTGACCAACTCTGTCAGTGTCATTGTCCTTGAAACCCGTTCGCCCCCCACCTCCCATACACTGAAGCCATTCCTCAGCATCCGAGTCCACATTTAAAGACACTGAGTCTTTAACTCACATGATCATAAAGCCATGACCACACCTAAAACTCAGCCATTCACTAATATCAGCGGTTTACGCTTCCCAGAGCCCGTGTCATGTGTGTGTTTTCCTTTTGTTTCTATTTTCATAGCGTCTTTGAATCAGGATCAGGTGAGAGGACTTTAAAGTTTCTTTTGACCAGTGGCCCTACCCCAGCCAGTGCTCGGGGAACGGTGGCTGCTTTTATATTAACAGAGTTTTCTGGACATGAGGCCAGTGTTTTAGATTGAAGATGGAAAGAGCAGCAGGGAGTCCTTTGCAGCCTGGCCCAGTCCGGCTCTCCGTCCTCCGTCCTGGCTGCGGGGTGGCCCTCTCCCCTAACCGACCACGCGCAGTCCTTTCTCTGAGCCCTTGTTTCCTTCCTGGTATTTCTGTCCTTACTTGAGCGATCCATGATGACGATGATCGGACTGTTCTTTGGGTTCTTTTAATCCCTCTGAGCAGAGGTGAGTCTCTGGCCTCGGCTGAGCTTGTAGTAAACAGATGCTCGTGTGTGTGTGTGTGTGTGTGTGTGTGTGTGTGTGTGTGTGTGTGTGTGTGTGTGTGTGTGTGTGTGTGTGTGTGTGTGTGTGTGTGTGTGTGTGTGTGTGTGTGTGTGTGTGTGTGTGTAAGCGCCCTCCTCCCGCGAAGCCTGGGGCCGGCGCCATCCTCCCTCAGAGCTTTTGTGCCCGCGACGTGGCACGAGGAGAAAAAGACAAAGAAGTCAGGCAGCACCTACACTAGCAAAGGTCCCAGGGCGGCTCACCCACCGCCAGGCAGGTGGGGACCAAGGGCGCTGTGAACCCAGGTTTCTGCCACGGCCGACTTCCTCTCTGCGCCAGCGACCAGGAGCCAGGGGAACCGTGACGCCCGCGGAAACGGCTCGCACTACCAGCCCGGCCGGCAGTGGCAGGCAGTGGCCTGCTCGCTGGGCAGCAGAGATGAAGGTGGAACTGGAGAAGGGTCGGGGCCCCCTGCCCTCCTCTCCAACCTCTCCACCCCAGCCGCATCCCGGCTGCTCTGGAGTTGGAGGAGGAGAGAAAGCCGTGGGTCCGAGTGAAACCCTGGGTTTCTCTGCAGGTGGTGACTTTCGACGCGGGGGGAGTGAGCGGCCACCGCAACCATGCTGCTCTGTACGCAGCCGTGAGGTAGGGTTCTCAGGGACCCGGGGGTGGAGGAGGGAGTCTGGTCCCCCTGAGTCACCAAGAGCAGTGTGATCTCAGCTTGTCCTCCTGGGGGGGGGGCAGCTCCCCCAAGTCTCAGAATTCCTGTCTCCCGAACAGCTGCGTTTCCTTACCCCATGGACACAGCAGGCGCGGGGACTGCTTTTAGTTCTCTCTGCTCTGGCCGCAGAGAGCTTTAGGGCCGGACTTCCAGTCCTTGCAGCCCACAGACAGGACTGTAAGGACTGAGTTCTGTGCCCCAGCGTGCCTCCCGCTCCATCTGCTTCCTCCTCTGATTCTGATTTATTTGCCATCTTCTGCTGTACTGTGTGCGCAAGTTCCGGTCTCTGGGGAAGGAGGATGTGCACTGATTTGAACTCTCACCTGCTCCTCGCAGCCTCTCCACCTACTGACAAGCACCTGCCCTTAACCTGCAGCTAAAAACCTGAACCTCGAGGGAGGGCACAGCTCAGGGGTAGAGCGCGTACTTACACGCACGAGGTCCTGGGTTCGGTCCCCAGTACCTCCATTAAATACATAAATACACACATAAATAAAAAACCTAATTATCTCCCCTCAAAACACCTGAACCTCAAGGACCCTGAGGTCAGTACAAACTACAGTGGGTGTCCTGTCCCTGGGGCCCTCAGGGACCCTCTCCTTCCGCACCTTCCGGGGACACATTTGTCCTGCCTCAGCCGTAGAGTCCCTCCTGCCTGTGAAACCGGAGTGGGGGCGGCCTTGCCCGGCAGCGAGCCCCAGCTGTGCTCACCTGGCATCAGGGCGCAGGGGAGGCTCCAGAATCGGGATGTCTGGCGTCCTCACGGAGCCGGTGAGGTAGAAGATGCACAAGACTGCCCCAGAGCCACGCAGAAACCAGAACAAGCGTCCGGTGGGCAGGCCTGAGACCCTCTCTGAGCCTCAGTCTGTGGTTTGAGAGAATGTGCGCCACCAACCATCAGGTTGTTCTGTGGAACTAAAACCAGGTGCTGATGGGCGTGCCTGGTGGCAGCATCCAACCCAAATTGGGTACCGCCCTCCCCACTGTGCAGGTGCTCTCTGGGCCCCTCCCTTCTCCCCTGCTGCCCTGGGTGGCCACCTGTGGAGGCCCTTCCTAGGGGAGGCGGCTCTCAGCCCAGCTGCCCACACCCATGGCTCAGCCTCCGGCCCCGCCCTCTGCGCCCTGGGCTTCTCTCCGGTCACCCAGCACTGCCACCTGGGCCTTCAGGTCCCCAGAAGTGCCAAGGGGATGGGGTTTGCCTTCTGAGCGCCCTTCCTTGGCCTCCCGAGTCCCGGCAGCCCCTCTCTGTTGCAGGCATCAGGCCTCAAGCCCCTCGCTCCATGCCTCGCTCTGCCTGCCTTCCCTCCCGGCTGCCCCCCCCCCCACTCCAGCGCGGCTGATTTCACCCCCATCTGCCTTCACCTTCCCTTGGCCTCCGGCCCTGCCTGACAGCCCCTGACCTGCCGCTCTGACCTGCCTTATGCCAGCCTGTCCTCTCCCTCCTCCGGCCTGTCTGGCCTCCCCTCGGTCTCCCCCGGACCCCCACCAGCAGGCCCCTGGCCTCCTGTGCCCGGGGCTCTCAGAACGGTTTCCCGTGTGTCTCCAGGCCTCACCCCTCTCCTGCACTTAGACCTTGCGTCCCCAGCTCCTTCCTGGGGGCCAACCACCTGACACGCCGAATATCCCCAGGGCTGGGCCCGGAGCGCGGGACAAGCCGCCTCTGAGCTCGAGGTTCTCTTTCTCAACTTCTCCTCTGTGACCCCTGCTCCAGGAGTCCCTTGTCACAGGATGTGTCAGTTTTCAAAACAAGGGGTTTGTTGCTGTCACCCTGCTCTTCACTGTGGTGGGGGAGCGGGTCAGGAAGGAGGAAGGACTGTCAGGGAGGAAATACCAGTTACCATGGAAAAGAGTCTCCCACACTCACATCACAATTTCAAAAGAGAAGACAGCTGAAGGGTCCGCTCTGGTTACCAGCGTCTCTGATGGGCACAGCTCGGCCCAGGGCGCCTCCAGCTGGCGACCTGGGGGAGGGGCCCGCCCTGGGCCCTCAGCTGCAGCCAGCGGGTGGAATCTGAGGAATCTATATGGTGACCTCTGCACAGGAAACCCCCAGAAACCCCCGTGGAGGGACCTGGGGGGGCAGGCCTGGCCCTGAAGGCCCTCCCTGCTACTGCCAAGGACTCTTACTCTGCCCGCCTCTCCCTCCTCCAGGGCCCTGCACGCAGAAGGGAGGTTACCTAAAGGTAAGGCCGGTCCCTGTCCCTCTAAGGGACTTGCTGGGGTGACGTCGATGGAGGGCAGGGCCGCGCCCCTCTGGACACAGCTCGGTGTGCCTGTCACGGTGGCACCCGGGCCTCCGAGTCGGTTGTGTCCACGGGACGCATTCACTGGGTGTGAGGGGAGCAGGACCGACAGGAGACGTGGGCAGCCGGGACACCCCGTGTGCAGAGACACACGGCAGGGAACGGGCTCCCGCGATCACAGTTAGGAGGCTGGGAAGGCCTCTGTGCACGTGGGAGGCCGGGGGAGCTGCTGGCGCCGTTCAGCCCGAGTCCAGAGGCCTGTGGACCGGGAGCCGATGGTGTGAATCTCGGGCTCCGGGCGCCAGGCCAGCGTTCAGCTCTGCAGTCGGACAGAAAGGAGTGAACCCCCTTCCTCCACCTTCCGTCCTGTCGGGCCTCAGTGGCCTGGATGAGGCCCCCACACTGGGGAGGGCCTCTGCTTCACCGCCTCGTCCAGTTCAAACGTGAAACACCCCCACAGACACACCTGGAAACAATGTCTAGTCAAGAATCCGAGCGGCCGAGACCATCAGGTTGACCTGTGAAGTCAGCCATCGCCGTGGGCCTTGTCCCCACCTGTCTGGTTTCTCACTGGCCAGGTTTCAGCCCCGCTGGCTTTCTTTTCCGTCCAGACTCACACCCACCCTCAAGTTGATCAGCCAGGCTGTAAGTGGCTGATGGGTGTCGGGGGGTCTGACAGTCTTCATGATGCACAGGGATGTGGGGGACCCACTTGGCCAGTCACTGTGCGACACCAGCGCCTGGCCTCTCCGAGCCAGCATCTGTCTAAGGGGAGAGAGGCAGCGTCCCAGGAGCGCCGAGGGCCGGGCAGTGCACACACAGGCAGTGCGCCCTTTCTGGGTGGGCAGACGTGCTGCTGGAGCTGCCAGAGCTTAAGAGTGGGACTCCAGCGTGTTTGATTCTGTGTCAGGCCCCGGAGACAGGCAGGTCCCATGCTCACTACCAACACCACCTTACAGACGAGGAAACTGAGGCTCACGGGGGTTGAAGAACTTTCCCAAGCCTGCAGTTGCTCGGTGACAAGCAGGAACCAGGTCTCTGGCCTCCAGGACAGGAATTCCTGTCTCCGTCCCCTTTCCCGGCCCTGACGCAGCCAGACCCCAGCCTCTAGCAACCGACCTTCGCTCGCAGGGCACAGAGCAGGCGGAGGCGGGCCGGGAGTCCCAAGGCCTTTCACCCCTCCCATCTGTGACAACGGTGGCCCAAGAGCAGCTTTGGCGCCATGGCATCACCAGGCAACTGCGCGGGCGGCGCTGCCCTGGCCCGAGCCCCGGGGCGGGTGGGGACTCGGGAGGTGTGCCTGGGAGCAGCTCGGCCCCCTGCCCTCTCCCCGCAGGGTGCTCCGTGCTCACGCTCCAGTCAGTGAGCCTGCTGCGCAAGTACCTGTCCCTGCTGGACCTGCCCTGCTGCCTGCTGCGCGCCCCGCACGTCCTCTTCGTGCTCAGCCGCAGAGAGGCGGCCCAGGCCCAGGTGAGGACTGTGGTCCCTCCTGCACCCCCGCCTCCAGGTCCAGGCCCCGGGACCCCCAGCCCCACCCCCAGGTCCATGTGGGTCGCTGGGTGCCTGCCTGCAGCTGGACCTTGGGGGCCGTGGGCTGTTCTGATTATAGAAATAACACACTCTGAAAAAAAAAGGAAATAACAATACATGCTCAGTGTAGAAGATCTGGCTCTATCGAAAAGCAAGAAGAAAGTAAAATGATTCATAAACCTTACCTGCAGTCCCACCCCTCAGGGTTATCACTGCTACCTCAGTACACCCTCTGTGTAAAGAAGGCCGCCGAGGAGGCCTAGCCTGTGACTTCTCTAGCAAAGATGTGAGTTAGTTTTTATTTATAACATTTTTGCTAGCGGAGCGGAAAGGGTCAAAGGCCAGAACCCATCGCTGGGCTGTTAAATGAAACAGGTGTGTTAACGGCTGTAACTTTTCTGAGAAGCAATAGTAACAGATGTTAGATGTCTTCTCCCCACACCAAAAAAAGAAAAGAAATTAAAAAAAATAATAATAATAACATCGAGGGCAGAGCCCACCTGACGGCCTGGGCTCGGGCATCAGCGTCACTGCCGCCCTGCTGTGGGACTGATGCGTTTCCTTGTCTATGAGAAGCAAAGAGCAGTAACAGTCGTACTTCACTCCCAGGGCTGTTAACTGACGTGCGGGGCAGCGTCCCTGCACCGCCATTGTCACAGTGGGTTTTAGGAGGTGGGGCGGAGGCAGGAGGTGTGGGTGGAGGGAGGCCAGGGGCGGGGAGGGCCCGCCCTGCTCACGCCTGCCTCCGGCCCTCATTGCAGAGAGCCATGTCCCGCCACCGCAGCCAGCTGCTCTGGTTCCGCCGCCTCTACGTGCTCTTCTCCCGCTACATGCGTATCAACTCTCTGCACTTCCTCTGAGCCTCCAAGGGCTCTCAGATCCCGGGACCCAGGAGGGAGCTGGGGCCTCGGTGGGAGCTGGCTCACCCCACTGCCTGGAGACCCCGGCGAGGCGGTGCGTCCTGAGTTCGTGGCCGCGCTGGTCCACCTCTCGTAAAAACGAGCCAGCGGGCTGTCCGAGCCTGAGCTGCTTCCTCTGGGAACAGAACCACAACAACCAAAAACAGACCCACCCAAGGATAGTAGTAGCTACCCCGCTGGCTTCTCACGTTTACGTGGTGGCAGGATGTCCGTCAGGCCCCTGACAGACCCGTGATTGTTACAAATGACGGCCACGTGCTCTGAAACCCCTTCTTAGAGGTGATGTATTTTCGCATTGTTTCCACAGCAGATTCACCAGACATGCACACACACACGAAAGCCCAGTCTCTACGGAATCAGTTCAGCCGTAATTCCTTTATGTTCGTGGCCTACATATCTGACTGGCACCTAGGGAATGTCTCCGTTTCACATCACAGTCACTGACTGTGGCCCCAAGGTCCTATCCCTGAGCCCAGCACTTCGTGCAGAGACCCTCCTGATGTCCCCTGCCCTGAAGGGGCCTACGACCCAGCACCTCACTGTCAGTCCTCCGGGGGAAGCAAGAGAACCCTGGAGGTTTCCCAACACTCGGGGCCTCTGTCTTAACATCGTGCTGCAGACACACGTGCCGTGAGGCGTCTGTCTGGCCTGGAAGCTCTTCCGAGTCCAGCCAACCATCCAGGAAGCGGCCCTCGGCAGGTCCCTCTGGTCCCTTCGGGATCTTAGGCACACATGTTACCTATTCAAAAATATTTTTAAATCTTAGCGGTTAGAAAGATGTACAGAATTAGCAGTGGTAGCTGCTCCTGCGTGGTGGGACCTGACACTGACTTTCTGTTTCTTTTGTCTTACTGTATATTCTGACTATTTTTTAAAGTAAATTAAGTAGAAGTCCAGGTGGAAAATGAAAATAAACTAACATTTTTATTGACTGATGCCTGGTGCTTGACTCTGGTCCGTGTGGCCGGAGGGCAGGCTCCCCCTGCCTGGCTCTGGCCATCCCAACACCCTCTCCTCTCAGAGCCCAGGGCACGAAGCTGCGAGCTCCACTCGGGGCCTGGACAGAGCAGGGGCAGCAGGAGGGAGGGCTGCCTCTCTCCCCTGCAGTCAGGGGAAGGTACCCTCCACATGGGACGAAGCCCTGGGGACACATGTCTTGGCAGGAAGAAAGCCTCTGTGTGCAGGTTACCAGAAAGCAGCCCCTCCTCCAGGCCGAGCACAAACGGCCTGGCAGAGAAGGGCAGACCACCATCTCTGGGCCCTGAGACCACACCCCATGCCGTTAACACCTGTCAAACGGTGGGGCAGCCCCAAAGCCTAGACGAAGATCAGAAGTTCATGGCTTCTGCAAGGAGGTGGCAAAAAGGAAAGAGAGAGAGAACCGGGGAGGCTGCTGGTTGGGGGCAGGGGTGCTGCTCCCACCCCGAGGGTGGTCTGCCAGTTCTCACCCCGGCCCAGAGGTGCAGAAACTGCCCCTAGCTCAGGGCCAAGGGTCACACAGCACACACAGCACAGAAGGGGGACCCTTCCCCCGGGGGCCTCAGAGGGAGGGGAACCCCACTCTTGGGGTGGCCAGAAGGAGCAGTTAATGGCAGAGACTTGATCAAAAGCAGTAAGGAGAGCTCAGAGCCGGGCCCAGATTGAGAGGATGTCTGGCCGGGGAGTAATCTAGACCTTCAGGTGGACGATACATCTCAGAACGGGGGTGGGGAGGAGCCCAGACGGGGAGGTCGTGGTGGGAAAGGCGCTTGAGAAGCGCACCTAGGAGACCTCGAGGAATGGGGGTTCCAGATGGAGACACGGTTACCGCTGGGGGCGGCGGAGGGGCCTTCCCTGACGGGGGGCCGCGTGTCCCGGCAGCCGTGGTCTGTGGAAGAGGCGTGCGAGTATGCTGCCGAAACTCTGAATTTCAGGCAGGGGAGGGGGACAAGAGTATTGGAAGCATCTCCTCTGCGCTCAAGGGGCAGCCTGGGCAGGGGCGACGCAGACACAGGCTGGCAAGGCCACCGCCCACAGCATCCCCAAGTGTGGGGCCCAAATTCACTGCGGGGAAAACAGGGAACAAGAGAAACTTAAAAGCCGCGAAAGTGAGGGGAAAAAGGAAGAGCAAACAAAGTATAAAATGTAATAAATGTAACAGAAGCGGCACAAAAAGAATAAAATCAGACGTCGGTTGCTTCCAAAAAATAACAAACGAGCTGATTTCCCAACCAAAACAGAGGCTACCAAACTGAGTCAGAACAAAATCTAGCAACACCTAAAAGTGATGAAGCTAAACGTAAAAGGTGAGCCATGTCCATCTGCCAGGCGAGGCCGACAGACAGGAGGAGCGACAGCCACGTCCGGGAGTCAGAGAGCGTCACACCTCGGCCACGGGGGTACTTCAGACCCAGGACAAGCCCCCGCCGTGAGGGCTGCACAACAGGCGCCACAGTGGCCAGGCACCTGGGGCCAGAGCTCCTGGAAATGCAGGTTCTTCACAAACAACCCAGGAACAGTCTTCCAGAATTCTGACAAGTCCAACTGGCAAAAACACGCAGCGTTTAAATAACAGAAGGAACCTAAAGTCAGTGATCACTTCTTATATGATAGAATATTTACAGAACTCAATTATTTATCAGCCACCAAGAAATCCTTAATAAATGCCCCACAGTAGACTTTACAGGCCGCATTCTTGGATCATAATCGAGTAACATTCAATAAAATTATGCAATGACGAAAAAAACCTACTTAGAAACCAAGAGACTGTCCCCTGAATGACCCCCAGATCAAAGAGGAAATTACAAACTATCTGGAAAGTAAAAATCTTACACCTTATATGGAACCTGTATTCAGGTAACTTATAGCCTTAAATACTTTTATTTTTCAAAATGATTGAAAATAAGTGAAACAGACAATTCAGTTTAAGAAAACCAACAGTGTAAACCAGCAGGGAGAGGGACGTAACACAGACGAAAAACAAAAAGAAGCAAAACCAAAAAAACTGTGGCAAGGGTAAGTTTTCTTTGCAAAATCAAATAGGCCAACACCTGTCAAGTCCAATTCAGAAACAGAAGACAGATGTGCCGTTGTTGGGAACAGAATGGATATGAGAGCCACAGGCATGGGCAAGACTGAGAAATGGTAAGTGTGCTAGTCCAGGGTGACGACACTGAGCATCTGAAGGAATCGGAAGCCTTCCTAGTAAATGTTTGACATCTGCCAGACCCCACCTAGGCTCTCAAATGGGGTCCAAACACATGGATCCCATGAGACGCAGGGTCACATCACTGCAAGATGAATGCAGGTCAGTATCTCTCACCTTCCTGGGAGTCCGCATCAAGCTCATGCACCCAAGACCCGAAGGAGGTCGGGGCGCCTGGGCAGGCAGCTCTCCTGCTTTCTTGGCCGAGTCTAGGAGGGGTGCAGGGAGGGGCACCTGCGCAGCAAGATGCTGGGGACCAGCGGCAAGGCCGGGGGGCACGAGGCCAGGCGGGGGTGGGAGAAGAGGGGGAGGAGCCAGGCTGTTAGGGCTGGACCCCCGGATGGACGATGCTGATGGGGTGGCTGTCTCCCTCCACGGGGAAGCTTCACCCTCCTTATGCTGGACACGCACAAAGTAAAAAATGCTCTCAGGAAACTAAGTCCCAGCCAGGGGTCACCTCCAAGCCCCTCCCACCCCACCCCCCAGGATCCACGTTTGAGAACAGAACTAGACAGGGAAGGAGAAGTAGGCGGCGTCTGATAGCAGGCCCTTTACCAACAGGTTTGACAGGACTGAAATTAAAACGTGGAAGGGAACAGCCCCAGTGACCACAGAAGAAAGCAGGAAGACAACTACAACAGATTTTGTACAGGTTCCTGGTCTAGATGGTCTTAAGCATCTAAAAATAGTCCCAGTATTATTTAGAGTGTAAATTTGATAGAAGAGCACTGCAGTTCACAGACGAGGTAACAGAACGTGGGACAGCACAAAAGGAAGGAAACTGGCAGCTCTGTTTGTGAATGTGTATGTAAAACTGTGAAGGAGTTGCTGCTCCACAACCAAGCAGGTGCTACTCCAGGACGCAAGGATGGGTCCGCCTGGGGAGATCCGCCAGCGTAACTCACCACATCAACAAGCTAAGAAGAACCATATTCTTTTCTGTGTAGGTGCTGAAAGATAACAAAATTCAGTCACTTGTCCTAACAACAACTTTTAAGAAAAATAGGGGAAAAAAAGCCAACTTAAATACAGACTGTTTACCAAAACCTACTGCCTAGAACTTCGTGGACAAGGTAGAAAGGTAAGCTGTCATCGCCATGCTCATCAAGGTTGTTCTGAAGGGTGAAGCTGATCGAGTAGACAGAACAATAAAATAACTGGTAGAAGGACTGGAAGACACGGCTTACTTTCAGACACCCAGGAGATGTCAATAAAATCTACTATAACAAATGAGGGAATTGGGTGAGGCAGCCGCATAACAGGTGTCTTTACAAAGATCAGTAACTGTTTTCAACTGGCAATAATGCGACAGAAATGAAAATGGGAAAAAAAATCCCACTGTCATCAACTGCAAGACTGTAAAATACCCAGGAATACGTCCCACGTGAAGGAATCAGACCCGTCTAAATCTTACAGTCACTATTAAAACTCTGTCTTTTTTGCAGAAATTGACAAACTGATCCTAAAACCACATGGAATTGCGGGAGACTCGGAAGCCAAAACAATTACTACAGAGACGTAAATGTAAGAGCTAAAACTACACAGCTGTACGACTCCAGAAGGAAACACACACCTTCATCTTTGTGACCTTGGATCAGGCAACAGTTTCTTAAACGTGACACCAAAAGTCCAAGCAACGAAAGAAAAAAATAGAAACCTTTGTGCATCCAAGGACACTATCAAGAAAGTGAAATGGGAAAAAGTATCGGCAAACCAGGCGCCTGACAAGGGCCTCGTATCTGGAAGATACGAGGAACTCCTACGGCTCAACAACAAAAAGACAACCTAATTAAAAGACGGGCAAAATACCTGAATATACATTTCTCTAAGAAGGTTTTCAAACGGCCAACAAGCACAAGAACATCATCAGTCACAAGGAAATGCATTCAAAGCCAGTGACACTACTTCATGCCCACCAGGATGGCTCTGATTAAAACCAACCATCACAGAAAATAGCATGCGTTGTTGAGCATACGGAGAAACTGGAACCCTCATGCATCACTGTGGGAATGTAAAATGGCACAGCTGCTGTGGAAAACACTTTCACTCTTCCTCAGCAACTTAAAGATTCGCCATCAGACCCAGCAATTCCACTCCGAGGTCTGTACCCAAGAGAACTGAAAACGTACACCCACACAAAAACTTGTGAACAAGGGTTCACAGCAGCGTTATTCCTAACAGCCAAAAAGGGGAAACAACCCAAATGTCCACCAACCGATGAAAAGACAAACAAAATACGCCATTTTGTTTATTATTCAGCCGTGAAAAGAAATAAAGTGTTGACATGTGCAACAGCAAGGAAGAACTTTGAAACCACCATGCCTGTGAAATAAGCCAGACACAAAAGGCCACATGCTGTAGATTCCATTTATATAAAATGTCCAGAACAGGCAAATCCACAGAGACAAAGTAGATTAGTGTTTTCCAGGCTTGGGGGTTGGGGGAAAGGAGTGACTGCTAATTAGTATGGAGATTCTTTTTTGGGGTGAAGTGTTCTGTAACTGACAGTGGTGAAGGCTGGACAACCTTGTGAATATACTAAAAACCACTGGGTGCTACGAATTGAAAGGCTTAATTTTATGCTACATGAATTATATCTCAATTTAAGAAATAGTGTGAAAATAAGATTGCATTAAAATGTTCTAGCTCTCTCTAAGGATACACACATGATAAAGTTGGCATCCCTCCCTGAACCTGGTGATACTCACCCGACCTGCTGGCCTAGTGAGTTCTACAGAGTACAAATCTTATTTGTATTATAACCCAGTTTTAGTGCTTACTGCTTCTACTTTAAACATAGTTTTCAAAAGTTAAAAAAAAATTAACGCAGGACATAAAATAAGACCTGAATAAATGGAGAATCGTACCATGTTCCTTGACAGATTTAATATAAAATCCTTACGAAGTTAATAAGCTGGATACCACCAAATATATATAGTATATACAAGTTCCAATTTATAAATTTATGTATTTGCATTCATTAATTCCCATTCTTACAAAGTTAATATATAAATGTAATGTTGTTGCAGTCAGAATCACAATGGATTTTCTTTGGACCTGGATAAAATCATTTAAAAAATATATTAGAAGAAGAAATGTCCAAGAAAAGCCAAAATAGAAATATTAAAAATGATGGAGAGATGAGGCCTGCCTTTCTATCTTTAAAACTTATCACCCCTTTTAACCAAAGCAGAATGACACAAGCACAGGAGTAGACAGATGCTGAACGAAGAGAAAACGAAGACAGACATCCAAATTATATGCGAACTACCATACGGTGAACGAGGGCATTTTAACTCAGTGGAGAAAACATTAATGAACAGTTTCAGGGTGGTTGGTCAGGCATTTGTAAGAAAGCAAAGACTCCGTAAGTTATGCCAAATACAAAAGTGCATTGTACACGAAGTATAGATTTATATATAAAAGTCAAAACAATCAAAGTATCATTCAAGAAACTTGAGAGACTAAATGTGTACATACCTTGGATTGGGGCAGACCTGACCAGACTAGGCTGGAAACTCATAAAATGCAGAGGGAAAAAAACGAGATATTGCACAAGTTTCTGAAATTAACAGGTATTACATACAGATGTGTTAACATCCCTAACATATAAAGACTGATAAGAAAACAGCTCAAAAGAAAAAAAAATGGATCAAGGATAGAAAATTCACAACAGATGAGATCCAAATGGCCAATGAACATGAAAAGCTATTCAGCCTCAGCAGTTGCCGGGGCGTGCAAATTCAAGCAAAGATGAAAATCCATCTTTCACTGAAGGTGGTGACTGCATTAGAGGGACAGGTTTCCAGGGAGGGGAATGGAGGGAGCAGAGAACCTGGATGGGTCGCCCCCCGACCCGTCCCGAGACACACAGGCACCCAATGCGGGAAAAAAATCCCACTACTATTAAAGAAACACATACTACTCGAAAATGCCGTTTCACATGTCTAATTTGCAAAGATGTCAATAAACAGTGATGGCCCGTGTCCTGCAGGTGAGGGAGCAGACACACTTGCTGCTGTCACAAATCTTTACAATGTTCATCTGTATCCCTTGACCCTGCATACATTTACCCTCAGGGCATTGAAACTAGCACAAAGATGCACAGATGTGTGACGTGCAGCCCCGATCAGAGGGAAAACAGTCAACAGGCTGGAGCAAGGATCTCCTGACTCTGACTTCTCAATAATACCTTACAAAACACACACTCACAAAGAAATGCTAAAGGGATAAATATAAATGCCAACATTTTCTTCCCACACCTCCATGGACCACCTGGAGCACTTCCTGGAGAAGGCACCTTTCCCCGGAGACCACCCGAGCCGTCCATCAGTGGTGAAAAGCATCAAGTTCACTGGCACAAAGAGAACGTGTAAGGTCGGTGAGTCCTACGGAAAGTGAGCCAGGCAAACCAGACGGAGAGACAGACAGAACAGGACGGACGAGCCACAGGGTCCACATGGTGTTCATGTTTCGGACCCACAAGACGCCGAGGAGAAGACACAGCTCTCCATTATGCTGCACCCCAGAAACTGACACAATGCTGTAAACTGACTATACTTCAACTTAAAAAAGAGAGAGAACAGCATGAAAAAAAATCCAGAAAAACATAGCTCTAGTTTGATCAGAGTATTAAGGTCTTGGTCAAATTTGAATCCTGCCTGTACCCATACCCCTGCCGGGGGCTCCTGTCCCGTGTTGACAGTGTTGCAAGGAAAACCCACATGAAGTGGAGTCGACTTCAGTGATTAAAAGCTGGATGTGGGGAGGGGGGTGTAGCTCAGTGGTGGAGTGCATGCTTAGCATGCACGAGGTCCTAGGTTCAAGGCCAGTACCTCCTCTAAAACAATAAAAAATGAAAAGAAAAGCTTGATAACATGTGGTCCGATTAGGGGAGGGTCTGAGGAGGAGTCTGGGGGGCCGCGAGGCCAAGGGAAAGAGTCCCAGTGCCCCACAGCTCATCCGAGCCCACGAGTTCAGAACTGCGGGTGTCGTTTCTCCCGCTGGTCTGGGTCTGGTCGATGGGGGTGATCGCAGTGGCAGCCTCGTGCCTAGAAGGAGACGCCAAGCAGCAGCCACAGCGTGCTCTCCGGGAGCCTGGCCGGCAACGCCTGCGTCCTGATACCTGCGCTGCCCTCCCGGCTGGAGGGGGGCGATGGCGGGAGAGTAGGGGGTCGACAGTCCACCCCTGAGTTTCTCATCTGTCACAGATGCAGCACTGGCCCTGTGTCCTGGGCTTCACAGGAGTGAAGGCTGATTTCAGGAAAGACAGATCCTATAAGATTCCCAGCGCTGGGACTCCCCCAGTGCAGCTTGGGGAGCCTGTCCTGAGAGGCGCCTGTTGCCTGCAGGACGTCTCCTTCCTTCATGAACTCGGCTGTACCACACAGGGGTAACACGGAGCACGCAGGGGAAGACAACCCGAGAGGCAGCTTCCTGGCCATGACCAGAAGGACAGTGACAGGTGCCAGGCTGCGTCCGATGGTACCCGACACTCCAAGTCACAGTCCTAGCAGAGCTGCTCCTGGCCGGCACCAAACCCTTGCTTTCTCTGAGCCCCAAGCAAGTGGGGAAATACCAGTTTCTAACCTGAAGGCTGGAGGCTCCAGCTGGGAGTTTCCACTCGGGGCCCAGGGGCTGTTCCAGCTTCTGCCGGGACCTCCCTGCAAGGGATGCTTCCAGGAAAGTCACCGGAAATTCAACAAGTGGCCGGATAAAAATGTCACACACCAAACACAGCAGCCCTCCTCTCCACCAGCAGTAACCAGCTGCAAAGGCTAAAAGGAGATCCTGTTCACAAGAACGACAGGAAAGCTGTAAGATACCCGGGAACAAGCCTGACACAAGACGGGCCACTTAGCCACCTTCCACACGGAGAGCAGGGAACTCAACAGAGGAACGCAAGAGAACAAAGCTGGCCAGTGGGATGGCCCACCCTCCCAGACCACAAGTAAGCACTGTCCAGAGGCCTGTCCCCCAAGTTAATTTATAAATTTGATACACTCGCAACCATATCCAGACAGGACTTTATATGGCACTCGTTACACCCATTCTCAAGTTCATCTGGAAAACAAACTGATCAAAAAATAGTAAGGAAGCTTTATTCTATCAGATTTTTTAAAAAGCACACGATAAAGCTTTCTGCATTTAAAACCCTCTGGTATTTGTGGGACTTTGGAAAAATAAATTGAGAAAACAAATGAAGTGTCAGGAAACCACCTCCTGTAGAAAACAGCAGTGCTCTGAGCCAGCGGGGGTGGAGGGTCTGCCAGCAGGAGAGCTGATTTGGTGGTTATCCGCTTCGGTGGGGGCTAAACCCTACCTCATACTGCTGACAAAGGCAAAAATAAAAGCCACTCAGAAAGAAAAAAATTAAGACAGATTAAAGACCTATCTGTTGGATTAAAGAGAGAAAAAAAAAGCCACCAAAGACTATGAGAGTCGTAGAGTAAAATCTAGGGGACGCGCGCGTGCTTAGCGTGCACGAGGTCCTGGGTTCAAGCCCTGGTCCCTCCATTTAAAAATAAACAAACAAACAAACCTAATTACCCCCTCAAAAAAAAAACTTTAAAAAATCCCAGTAAAGTCAGATTGCCATAAAGAAAAGGGGAAAAAAAGACTGATAAATTTGAGCCTTTCAAAACCTAAAACCCTAATAAAGTTATAACAGCGACAGACTGAAAAAGAGTATTTGTGACATTTATAACAGGATGTATATCTGAACATACAGAGCTCCAAAAATTAATTTTCAAAGATAGTACCTGAAACACATTACTTACTAATTTTTTTAACATGTGGATGAAACAAAAAATAGCCCCCAAGAAAAACAGACGAGAGCAAGCAACTGACAGGACAGGAAATAAAAATGGTCAAAAAACAGGAAAGATGCTTATTTCTCATAGTTAATAAGGAAAATGGAAACTTAAGAAAAAAATGTTTTGCCCAACAGTTTGGTCACAATTAAAAGACTGACAACATCAAGTGCTGGTGAGGGCGCTGCTGCTGACAGGCTGACAGGCATTTCAGAGGCTGGTTTCTGTGGGAAACTTAGCACTTCTACTGTTTAAAATACGCACACCTTCAGCCCAGCAATTGCTCTTGCACAGCCTCAAAAAACACACATGTACAAAGAGGCATTTAAAAGAATGTCAACACTATTGTAAAGGAAACAGGAAATCTCAGTTTCCATAAAAAAAAAAAGATGGTTAAGCAGACCAGACCCATACTCTGCGTCCCACGCAGCTACCAGTAAAGAGACTGCGTCTGCTGAAGTGAGGTCAAGATGTCTGCAAGCAAAAATGCAGGTTGCAGAACAGAACGTACGTGAGATGCCACTTACGTTTTTAAGAAAGACAGGAAACTGTGTGCTTTACATGCTACTGCAGCAGGAAAGGCAGGTCGGAGGGGACAGTCACCGCACCAGGATATGCTCAGGTCTCATCCGCGTAATTTTCACCAGCTCCTTCCCCCTTCCCACCGAAAAGTCTCAGCGGGGCTGTCAGCTGACACGGTGACCACACAGGGCGCCGTCCACCTGTATTTCCTCTCCCTTTTTCCCTGTCTGCTCTGCCTCACAGATCATTTCATGGTTCACGTTCCTAAAGCAAAGAGCAAGTACTTACTAAACATTTGCCAGTACGTGCATACCTGGGACTTGGTCAGGAAAGAATGCTTTGGGAAAGCATCTTCTTGTAATGAAAAGCACTGACTGATACGGAGCAACGGGAAACAAGAACCAGGCAACAGACCGTTCGCAGCTGTTCGGGGCTTCCCGGCGCCTGTGAGAGACACCAAAGGCCGTCCACGCCGGCTTCACCCCGCTTTTCTGACCTACCACTTCCTCCCACCCCAAGTCTCCAAATCGGCCGCCTCACTGTGCACCCCAACTCTGTTCAGAGACCCCTCCCTTCTTCCTGATTCTTGCTTCCTTTAAAAATACAAAGTGGTCGTTTCTGGGTAGAGGTTCAGTTTTGCAAAATGAAGCGTTCTGGAAACCGGCAGCACAACAGCGTGAAGGTACCCAGCCCCGCCGCGCCGCGCGCCTGAGAACGGCGAAGAGGGGCCGCTTCGCGTCACGTGTATTTTACTGCAATTTTTAAAAAAGAAATTAGATGAGATCTACCTTAAAAAACAGAAGACGCCGGTCACCCAGTCACACTCCCCCTGCGTCTCCCGTGACCAGCCCCCTCCTCTGAACCCCCAGGCTCACGGATCTTTCCGACGCTGGCCCCGACACCTGACAACGGCCCGTCCGGCTCCTCGTTTGGCTGCGAGCATCTTACCGGCGCTCAGTAAGCATCTGCTGTAAAACGACGGCCTTAGAAGCAGAACCAAAGTACAAAGAAAATGATTAACCACAGTAACTGCTTTAATGTTAAAAATATTTATTTTTCTAAAAGATTACACAAAAATCGGGAAGAAATAGAAGGTTGTCAACTAGCCTATGTCAAAATCTGAGCTGAGGAAGGACAAGAGCTGCCTGAAGACACTGGCGGCTGCAGCAAGCCGCAGAGGCCGGTGACCTGGCCGGTGGGGCCACAGCCGGGGGCGGCGGGGACAGCGGGCCGGGGGCCGGCGCTCCACCTCCCAGGACGGCGGGCGGGCTCACTCCTTAGACATGTTCTTGATGGTCTTGTGCTCCTTCATGGCCTTTTCCCAGTCACTGCCGTTGAACTCCTCAACGACCACGCTCCGCACAGTGCCCTCGTCCAGGCAGTGGGGGGCGATTCCTGCAGGGGCAGCACAGAGAAAGCGCCCCTGGCAGGAGTGAGACCAGGCACGGACAGGCTTTGGGACAAACCCGCGCCTGCCAGCGTCCTGCCAGCGTCCTGCCAGTGTCTGTGCGAACCAGGCTCTCTGAGTGACCCTCCGGCCCCTCCATCTCTCACATGGGGGCCCGACTTCCTGGACCAGGGATGGCCACGGCCGACATCACTCAAACAACGCTGGGAGCACAAAAGAGCAGAAGGACTCAAGCCTGGAGCCGTCACTGGCGGGTAGCCTGAAGAATTCACTGGCCTTTCCCAGGCCTTGCCCAGGGTAACTCCCTGGGCACTAGCTACTCCCATCTGTGCAGATTTTACTCCCCAAACGCCATTCCTGAGCCTCGGGTCGGCAGGGAGGACTCCACACGACAGATGAGGGTGCACAGGAGCTGCAGGGTGGTGTCACAACCACCCCCACCCTCCATGGGCTTGGGGCGCCACAGTGGCTGCAGGTCCAGAGGCTTCGTCTGCACAGGGAGCGAGACTCCAGGAACACCTTCCACTGCGACTCCCTCCAACTCACACCGCAGCTGGGGTCAGGCGGCCTAAGGGCTGTTCCCCACCATCCCAGCAGGACCTGAAGGGGGCCCTGGGCTCTCCGGTCTGTGTTCTGAACAGTCTGGCCTCCTGCACTCCCTTGTGCCCCCAGGCCTCTCCTCTCCCTCCCCTCTCCACCCGCAGCATCGGCCCAGCCGCACCAGCATGATCTCCGAGGGCCAGGGCCAGCTCACGGCCCATCGTTCGAAAAGAGGGCCCTGCTCCTCTAAAACAGGCCTGTGAGGGGGCCCAGCTGCCTGGGCAGGAGCCAGTGCCACCTTCCCTACCACATCTCGGCCCCGGCAGGCGGGCGGCTCAGGGCATGGTGCGCACGTACCGAAGCCTCCGGGGTTGGAGCGGGGGGAGTAGAAGCTCTGGACGCCGCATCTCTTACAGAAGGTGTGCTGTGCCTTGTGGGTGTTGAACGTGTACGTGGTGATGCTGTCGGCTCCCTGGGGCAGATGGACGAAGAGGCTCTGCTGTCACTTCAGAAACACAAAGCCCTCTCGCCAGGCTCTCGGGATCACGAGCGCGTCCAACCTGAGGACAGGCCCGACGGCACGGCCCAGACACATGTGGGTCTGGAGGGCGACAGCTCAGGGCCCCTCAGGCCGGCTGCACACACCACTCCTGGCCTCAAGCTCTCCTGTCTCCCCGGCCTGAGCGGGGGGATGTCAACCGAGGGGCTGGCCCCCAGTGTCCCCAGACAGCCTGCTCAAGGCCTCGAGAACACACTGGCTGGACGCGAACTCATCCACAAAGAACCAACTGGGAAAGGATCCCGCCAGGCGTCACAGACAGGGGGCTACTGTCCTCAGTGGACAATTCGAACAGGGAAAACGGATCTCTCTCACCAAGGACGCGATATTCACTCTCATGAACTGCACCGAGGTATTTTTCACTGTCAGGGGCAAACATTACAGTTAGCTACCTCGGCACTGAGTGTGCGGAGAAACACGCATTCTTGTGTGTAAGTCGTGGGAATGTAAATTCATAAGATTTGGGAACATCCATCAAAATTTAAAAAGTGCACATATTCTTTCACACATCAACTCCACGTCTAGAAATGTGCTCTACAATTAAAATTCCGTATTTTACCCAATGATGTGTATACGTAGATGTTAACACGCCATCTGAAAAGGCTGAACACTAACAATCACAGGCCTAAATGGAGCCCCCACAAGTTCTGGAAAGAATGAGGCAGCGCTACTTACAAACACTAATGAGACCATCCCTGGAGTCCCAAAACCAAGTGAAAAAGCAAGGCTTAAACAGCCCGTGCAGCATGCTACCACTCCTGACTTTAAACAGCATGTATCCTGGCACGTGCATTAAAAGAAATAACCAAGATCCACCTTGGGGAGACACGGGGTGGGTGGTCTCCTGAGCCCCACCCCAGGGGAACAGCCCTCAGAGCTCCGAGCTGCGTGGAAAGCCGCTCCGAGGGGCCTCTCCTCCCCCCGCAACCAGCACAGCACAAAGAGCAGCCAAGTGGGCCCAAACCACCCAGAGTTAGCTGTCTGCACACTTTTCCCCAAGAAACGGTCAGGAGGCATGAGGAGCCGACCACCCTCCAGCCCCGGGACACTGCTCAGCTCCTTGGAATGTACTGAGCATGTGCCCCCTGCACCGCACATGGCCGAGGCCCGAAACACTCTTCCTACCAAGACCCCACACACCTCCATCACCGAAACCTACAGGTCCCCAGAGGGGCCTTCCTAACCCATCCGACCCAGCCCCGCGGCCATCCTCCATTGCGCGGCCCGCCTTCACTCTCTACACAGCGCTTCCGGCCCTTTCCTCACCCATCCGTCTCCCTCCATGAGACAGAAGCTTCTGGAGGACAAGGGCCTTGTCTCTGATGTCACCTGCCGGGTTTCGGCTGAACAGTGCCCAACACACAGCAGGTGCCCCATAAACACTGCTGAATCAAGGAGTGAGTTCTGAACTTAATTTAAAAGAACAGAAAATTGCTCCTTCAACAGGCCGGGCCAAAGCAGAGAACAGAGCTCTGGGGCACCGGGGAAATGACTGATAAGCAGGCCCATGGAAGGGAAAAAAAAGAGAAATTCAATTCCAAGACTGACAGCCAACAGCCACACCCAGCGTCTTCAGGAACCACCTGCACGGGTGCTCGGGGCCACAGCCCCCAGCGGGCATTCTTCTGGGTTCACAAGAAAGACAGGAGGTCCGCTGCCCACCTGCCCCCGCCAGACACGCAAGCAAAATCTCAAGGGCAGACGAGGAACAGGAGACAGACTGGCCCAAAGCGCCTGGGATTAAATCTCAGTTAGCCTCTCCTCCCTGCATGTCCACTCGATGCCAAAGCCACGAGGCTGGTCAGACGTGACCAGAGGC
The DNA here is from genome assembly GCF_009834535.1 of Camelus ferus. Classification (NCBI taxonomy): domain Eukaryota; kingdom Metazoa; phylum Chordata; class Mammalia; order Artiodactyla; family Camelidae; genus Camelus; species Camelus ferus. The sequence continues at coordinate 17,504,516 of NC_045711.1, read as the reverse complement.
GGCTCCGGGAGGTCCTCCCGAGCTAGTGCGGGATGCCACCACGGACCGACCGCTGCGCTGGAGCAGAGAGGAGCCCGGGCCAGCCCACCAAGCAGGGTGCCCGCCTTGTTTAGCAGTGTGTATTCCTCCACCAGAGAGTTCACTTCTAAGAGAACTGACCCAGAGATAGAATTTCTAAACTGTCAAAGATTTATATACAAGGAGACAGCATTGTTTATAACTGAAAAAAAAAATTGCACTCAACCTGGAAGTTCAAATGTAGAAAATTGCCTGTGGTACATTCATACAACAAAACATGCGGGGGGAGCGTACAGAGCAGGGGCAGAGCGCGCGCTTAGCATGCATGAGGTCCTGGGTTCGGGCCCCAGTCCCTCCATCAAAATTAATAAACCTAATGACCGCCCCCACAAAAAGAAACCAAAAGCAAAAAAGCAAAACAAAATATGCTGCAAACACAGGCATAATCGTTTAAGTAAACCAAGAAATGGCAGTCGGGGAGGAAGAGGTGGGGGCTGAGGGACTGTGGAGGGAGACCTCGCTGTATATGCACCTCTGCACCTTTCACATTTTGTACCAAGCACCAAAATTTCCCCCAAATAAGAAAGTTAAAATTTTTTAATCATTTCTTTTTCACTGGGAAATGATAAAAGGCAATTATACAACAGCGAAAAAGGTAAAATTCTGCTTTAGTAGAAACACGTGTGATACATTCAGATGGGCTCACCTGTGCACGAGATACTACGTGAGGACACGCCCCAGCGCAGCAGAGGCTGCCTCTGGCTGAGAGGGTCTGGGTGGGCTTATTTAGTTTTTGATTCTCTGTTTGTACATGTTTCCACCATAATATCAAACATGCATCCAAAATGTAAAGGAGAAAGATAACATAACCTTTTAAAAATAAGCCTGAAACCTGGGTGATGAGGGAAAGTAAAGCTCCCAGGGGCCCCCGACGGCTCCCCACCCTCTTGCAGGCCAGGCCCCGCCCCCGCCCCAGCACCCACCTTCAGGAGCTTGAAGCGAGAGGCAGGGACGATGAAGTGTCTATTCTGCTTCTTCTTGCAAATGCTGCAGCTACAGAAAGACAAGAGCAGACCCCACACCGTGACGACCATCTGCACCCCTGAGCACCTGGGGCCCTACCTGCCACGTCCCGACAGCCAGCTGACCCCCGGGGAAGCCCCTCTGAGCGCCACCCAGGGGAGGGCAGCTCGGGCAGGTGGGCTGACCGCCTGGGCCTCTGCTCCGCTGGTTTTCCCCTCAGAAAAGCAGGACCAGAAGAACCACGCTCCAGCCCGGTCCATGACAGCACAGGGAACCGCTGGATCCTGGGACACTTAGAAAACAAGCATCAGGCAGAGCCACAATCCGCTGCCTCTGCGGAAGCCTCACCAGAAGTGGACGGGGGGGCTAGGATTCCCTCCTTCCTCATCTGCACACCACAGAAAGCCCAGCTCCCTGTCAAACAGGCCTCAGAATTACATCTTAGACTTAAATCTAGATCCCTTCTTTTCAGTCCACCTTGTAAAAAATCCTAATTGCATATAGACTCCTCTAAAAAATTACTCCACGGTGCTGCTCTTCAGTCTGGACTGCACTGTCAGTCGCCCGGTCAGTTCCCTCCTGGAGGAATTCCATGGTATTTATTATCACATAGAATTCAGGTGCCACACCACCTCGGGGCAGAAAGGACTGGGTACTCTTGAGTAACTAGTTCCATGCCAAGTGTGGGCCCCCAAGTCAGAGCCTGCAGTCCCTGTCCCATCACAGCAGCCAGGCAGGGCTGGCAGCAGGCCCCACAGACCCTGGGAGCATCACCCGCCTCACCTGGAGGAACGGGCCCAGGTGGCGGGGAAAGCGGTGAGCTTCCAGGTGGACATGCCCTCACCTCGCCAACTCCGGACTCCCAAGGACTCTGCCTGAGGATTTTCATCAGCGCCCAGCCAGACAGTCTCCAGGTAACCACTCCCCACCCCAACCCGTGGCACTTGTCTGTGGGGGACACTGCCAGGCACTTGTCTGTGGGGGACACTGCCAGGCACAAGCCTCCGTGTCCCCTGGGGCTGGGCTGTGCTGCAGGACCGAGCTGTGTCTCTGTTATTTTTAGCCTCCCCATCTCTAAAACAAATGTTATTATTGAAAACATCTAGCACGTACAAAAAGAAAAAGAACAGAACACGAACCCTTACATACCCATCGCCCGATTCTGCCAATTACCAGATGTCACCAGTGTTGCTTCACCTGTACCCCGACTGCCCAGGCAACGCTGAGGCACCCTCGCCCTTTAACCCTTACGTCCTCGTAAGCCACGTGCAAAGAGGAAACACTCACTTGCAGTCAAAGATGTGCAGGTCTGCTGAGGCCCAAACTTCAAATCGAACCGCTCCACAGTGGCAGCCTCCAGTGTGTTTCACCAGGCCCTGGTATTCGCTGAATGGAACAAAAATCGGGAAGGTAAGGGTCATCTTAGTCTTAAGAGCCAGGCCATTGTTGAAAGAAAGAAGCAAGACAGGACAGAAGTCTTTACAAGACAACCAGACCCACTTCTGCTTTTGAGGAGGGACCGTAAGGATTCGGCACCTTCTTTGCCCATGAGCTCTGCTTTCCATTTCTTCTATTTTGTTAAATCTCAGAGCAAGGCATTCCAAAAGCATGGGAAAGGGGAACTGAGTGGAGGATCCTAATCCAGCCACCTGAACACTTTTATTTATATGGCAGATACTAAGATTTTTTTAGCAGTTAGGCACCAGGGAGAGCGCAGTGAACAGGACACAGCCGTCGTGGCTCCCGGCCGCACAGACCTGACGCAGCCATCAAACAAATTAAACCCAAAAATATTTACGTGACTGGGATAAAGCTGGTACAGGCTGCTGTGAACAAACCGAGCCTAGTGGCTCGGAAGTGCCTTCTGAGAAAGTTAACAAAAGGCTCCCCTCTGGTATCTCGCATATACGTGACTTTACAGAGCTATCCATACATTACAGAAAATTTTAATCCTCTTAAAACTTACTGTATGTGAGTCAGGCCCTTAACTGAACATTATTAAGACTTGACAAATATCATCAAACTGCCTTCCCAAAGGGCTGAACACTCTTGTCAGTAATGAACGAGAAAACATTCCACTGAAACTTCTCAAGCAATAATTGCAGGAACACTAGCTTGCTACAGTTTTAATTTGCATTTATTTGGTTATTAAGACTGAATATTTGTTTCTGTACAAGCTGAAGCCGTTAATATGATGTCTGTTAAATTTTTTCTGCATACACAAATAATGAACCGTGTGAAAAATTCACAGTACATTTGATAGTTAAAAATGAAAGTCTCCTAACTCCCAAAGGAATCCACAGCTAATTATTTGCTAACGTTCCTGCAGAGTTTTTTCCATACAATAATGTTTGAACAATAACTTGAAGAGTTATATATATTTTTTAATTTAGTGGGTTTTGGTTTTTCAACAAATATATGTAACTCGCACCAATCTGATAGGTTTAAAAAAACTCCTTTTTTATGTCAACACTTAAAAATTTTTTTCTTGACCACTTGCCAGTTTGTTTTGAAGTAAAAGTTTACTTCAAATTTGAGTTTCACGTTTCTGAGATCTTTCTACCTCCAACACCAAGCAGGAGCTGCGCAACTTAGGGGCTGAAAATGCGGGATGAGGCACATAAAAGCTGCTCAGCCAAGATGAACAACCAGAAAGTGAACCACAAGGAAAACCAAATATTCCACCTCTGAGAAGACGCATCCTAACGGAGAGAATTTCTTACGGGACAAGAACAGAGACATCCTGTTCAAGAAAAGGAGTAATCTTCAGGTTGTTATGCAACTGTTAGGCTGTTTTGGTTTTTCTAGCCTAAGATGATGGATCCTGAGGCAGAAAGGGCGCCCCAACACTCCGCCGCCGCACGACTGTTCCGAGGGCTCGGCCCTGCCTGGACCCCCACCCCGAGGGCCTCGCCCCCGTCCCGACCCCCGCCCGGGTCCGGCGGGTCCGAACCCCCATCGGGTCCGCGCCCCCCCCCCCGGCGTCCGCGCCCCGCCGCCCGGCCCCGCGCAGGCAGGCGCCAACAGTAACGGGGTCCGGCCCCCGGCGGCCCCCCGCTCGCCGGCCCCCGCGCCCCCGCCCGCCGCTCCCCGACACACGTGCGCACACACAAAGCGGCCCGAGGACGTGGCCGCCCGCGAGGGCCTTTGTCCGGCCGGCCGCGCAGCCGCCCGCGGGAGCCGTTACGGGCCCGCGCCGGCCCGCGCCCGCGGCCGCGCCGCACTCACTAGGTGTCCAGCAGCAGCTTGGCGGCGCCCTCGAAACTCAGCCTCTGCCGCTTCTGGAACGTCTCCCAGCGCTCCCTCTGCTCGCCCAGGTCCAGCTCGGACGCCGAGGGCGCCGCGGGCGCGGTCGGGGGCAGCGGCGGCTCCGGCGGCGGCTCCCCGGGGCCCGCCTCCTGCGCCCGCGGCGACGAGGGCGACTGCCGCTTGGCCGACGGCTGCCTCGCCGCCGCCCGGCCCCCGCCCCCGGCCTGGCCCGCGGGCCGCCGTGCGCGACCGGTGCCGGAGGCCGAGGCGGCGACCGCGGGGGCCCTGGAGGACCCTGACCGGTTCTGCCCGCGTGGCTTGGCCGCCGCGCCGCTCCTCGCCCGCCGCATGGCTCCCGCAGCCTGGCGCGCAGGCCTTGCCGCTGCGCGTCCCCGCGGCGCGCGCCCGCTGCCCCACCGGCCCAGGGGGCGCTGCGCCCGCCCGCCGCGGCCCGACCCCAGCCCAGATCCGCACCTGACCGGGGGCCCCGCGCACCGCGCCGACACCCGCCAGCCGGCCCGCCCGCCCGAGCTGCAGGCCCCGCGGGACCGCGCCTCGGGCCTCCGCTGCCGACGCCCGAGCCTACTTGCACCTGCCCTGGCGCCGCCGTGCCCTCTGCACCCCGAGGGCTCCTTCCTACCTTCCTGAGTCCTGGGTCCCCCTGAACCCACAGCCGCATCCAAGCAGCCGGCCTGGGGCACCTGCACCTCCAAGACCGGGACCGACCTGGCGGGAGTGCGCCCGCGTGAGCTAACGTGCGTAACCGGCCAGGCACCTGTATCTGCCGGGCGAACAGCAGCTGCAATCAGAGGTCTTACACGTGGCCTTTCCTGCGGGATGACAAAACAGCATCTCCAGGATCTCGATGGTCCACATATCTTTTAAATGTAATGAACGAATGAACTCCGCACAGCACAGCACCAAAGGTTAAAGACAAAATCAAGAGAACCACTGATGGAACCCAAATATTTTCCGAACCATTTTTGTTGCTCTCTTTTATTCATATCTTCAAAGAAATAACATTTTCTTTTACTCATTTTTCTACTTTTTTGCTTTCTACTTCCTTAATTTCAACTTTCCTGTATTCTGTTTTTATCTGATTGTGAGTTTAATAGTTTATGGAATTAAATACATAGTTCCTTTTTCCAGTATTTTCAGTAATAAAGTATTAACAACAGTAAATTTTCCTCTGAGTATAGCGTTAGCTGTATGCATTAGGGTGTCACTGTATAGTTTACAGACAGCAAAATGCACATATCTGAAATATAGTTTCTGTAACCACCACCATTTCAAATAAAGAACATTTCCAGCATTCCAGAGTTTGTCTCAGGTGGAAGAAAACAGAGGGGACCACCATTCTGACTTCTGTCACCATAGGTTAGTTTTATCTATTCTTAAACACTGTTTAAAAACAGCAAGTACTCTTTTTTTTATGTCCGACGTCTTTCACTCATGTTTGAGAATCAATCGTGTTGTTCTGTGTATCATGCTTTTTTTGTTGTGTAGTATTTGATTCATGAACATACAATTTATTCTCCTGTCGATGGACATTTGGGTTGTTTACAGTTTGGGGGCAGTTATGCATAAAGCTGCTAATTACATTTGTGTACTCATTTGTCTTTTTGTGAACTCATTTCCATATACACATAGGAGTGGAATTGTCAGGTCATAGATTAGCAGTATGTTTTTGTAAGATCTGCGAAACAGCTTTCCAAAGTGCCTCTACCACTTTATGCTCCACCAGCAACATGAGAGTCACAAGTGTGCCACACCCTCACAACACCTGGTACTGTCAGTCTTTTTAAATTTAGCCTCTCTGGTGGGTGTGCAGTGATCTCTCTTTGTGGTTAATTCCTGCATGTCTTTAACAGGTAGTGATGCTGAAGCACCTTATTGACCATTTGGATGTCTTCTTTGTAAAGTGCCTGTTGACAGGCACTAATTTGGCTTGTTTGATGTATAGGACTTCCTTATGTCTGGGTGTGAGTTCTCTGCCAGACATACATATTTAAGACATATTCTCCCAGTCATGGCTTTCCTTTTCACTTCAATATCTTTTGATGAGTGGAAATTTTTAATTTTGAAAGGATATTTTCTTCTGAGAAAATTCACCTTGTGAATTATTTTGTGGTTAGTGTTTTTTATGTCATGTTTTAAAAAAATCTGCCTACCCTAAAGGTCATGAAGATTTTCTCTTACCTTTTCTTCTAGAAGCTTTACAGTTTGCGCTTTCATACTTCAGTCTATGATCCGACTCAGATTCATTTTGCATATAGTGTGAGGTAGAGGCCAGGTGCTTTGTTTTTCCCTCCATATTGATATCCTGTGGTCTGTCTCAATCCTCTATTCTGTTCCATTGACCTACTTACTTATCCTTACAACAAAACCACTCTGTCTTAATTACTTTGCTTAATTACTTAATCTTGGGATCAGAGTAAGTCCTCCAGATTTGTTCTTCTTCAAAGCCAATTGTCTTGGCTTTTCTAAGTCCTACTTACTTCCATAGAAAGTATAGAATCAGCTGTTAATTTCTACAAAAAAGCCTGTTATGCTTTCTATGTTATCAACCATATTCCTGTGAAAATCCCTCAGTTCCTCCAATTTAATATTCCTAACTTCATTCCTTTACTTTTCATTATTTTACTACTACTATTCTGAGAGCTAGAGCAACTAATATTTTTCATATTATTCTGGTTACTCCTTGATTGAATCAAGTCATTTCATTCCTAGAGTCAGACTATTCCAAGAATATACCTTTTTAATCATCTTCTTCAGTTTTGGGTGTGCAATAACTTTTTCTCCACCTCGACTTAATGGTATAATGTCTTTAAAATAAAATCCTAGTTCATGTTTTTCATTTTTTTTGTTGTTACATTCATTCGCTTATTTTACTTTTTATTTCTGTGAAAAATGTCCTGGGTGATTTGATAGGGATCGCATTAAATGTGTAGATTGCTTTGAGTAGTATGGCCATTTTAACAATATTAATTCTTCCAATCCAAGAGCATGGGATATCTTTCCATTTCTTTAAATCATCTTTAATTTATCAATGTTTCATAGTTCTCAGCATATAAGTCTTTCACCTCCTGGTCAGGCTTGTTCCTAAGTATTTTATTTAATGTGATTGTTTTAAATTCCATATATAAGTGATAATAGACAGTATTTGTCTTTCTTTGCCTGGCTTATTTCACTGGTATAATACCCTCAAGGTCCATCTATGTTGTTGCGATTGGCGAAATTTCATTTTTTATGGCTGATTTGTATTCCACTGTAAATATACACCATATCTTCTCTATCCACTTATCTATTGATGGGCACTTAGGTTGCTTCCATATCTTGGCTCTCATAAGTAACGCTGATATGAACATTGGGATGCATGTATATTTTCAAATTAGTGTTTTGTGGGGTTTTTTTGGATACATATCCAGAAGTAGAATTGGGGAATCATATTGTAATTCAATTTTTAGTTTTCTGAAGACCCTCCACACTGTTCTCCACAGCAGCTGCACCAAGTTACATTCCCACCAACAGTGTACAAGGGCTCCCTTTCTCCACATCCTTGCCAACATTTGCTTTTGTGTGTGTGTGTGTGTGTGTGTGTGTGTGATCTTTTTGATGACAGCCATTCTGACAAGTGTCAGGTGATAGCTCATTGTGGTTTTAATTTTCATACCCCTGATAGTTATCCAGATTGAGCAGCTTTTCATGTGCCTATTGGCCACCTGCATGTCCTCTTTGGAGAAAAGTCTATTCAGGTCTTCTGCCCATTTTTTTAATCTGGTTGGTTGGTTGGTTTTTTTTGATATTGAATTGTATGAACTGCTTACATATTTTGGATATTAACCCTTTATCAGTCATATCATTTGCAAATATTTTCTCCCATTCAGAAGGCTGTCTTTTCGTTTTGTCAGTGGTTCCCTTTGCTGTACAAAAGCTTTTAAATTTAATTAGGTCCCATTTGTTTATTTTTGCTTTTGTTTCCTTGGCCTTAGGAGACAGAGCCAAAAAAATATTGCTACAATTTATGTCAAAGAGTGTTTTGCCTATGTTTTCTTCTAGGAGTATTATGGTTTCTGGTCTTATATTTAGGTCTTTAATCCATTTTGAGTTTATTTTTGTATGTGGTGTGAGAAGAATGTTCTAATTTCTATTCTTTTATAGGTAGCTGTCCAGTTTTCCCAGCACCGCTTAATGAAGAGACTGTCTTTTCCCGATTGTATATTATTGCCTCCTTTGTCATAGATCATAAATGCATGGGCCTATTTCTGGGATCTCATGTTTTTCATTTTTAAATTGGGTTAAACCATACATATACTGAAGTGTTTTCACATATCTGCACACCTTTGTAACCAACACTCAAATCAAAATATAGAACATTTCCAGCATCTCACAAAGGTCCTCTGTCCTCATTTCCAGTCAATTCACCCAAGGATAACCACTAGTCTTATTTTATCACCATGACTTTGAACTTCATATGAACTCTTTCATACTATATCCTTGTGTATAACTTCTTTTACTCATTGTTATGTCTGTGAGTTTCAATCCATGTTGCTGCATGAATCCACGGTTCATTTTCATTGTTGTGTTGTATTTTCATACCAAAAAAAAAAAAAAAACCTACTAGGATATTGGGCTGTAGTTGCATTGAATCTATAGTGAACTGACTTCTTAAAAATATTGTCTTCCAATCCATAAATATATCTCTCCATTTATGAAGTCTTATTTAATTTCTCTCAATGTTTTAAAATACATTTAATACATCTTTTGTTAATTTATTTCTGAATATTTTACTGTTATGATAAATGGTATTTTAAAATTTCATTTTCCAATTGTTTGTTGCTAATATATAGAAAACAGGTTTTTTTGGCATATTGACTTTGTATCCACTGACCTTGCTAAATTTACTAATTTTCCTAATGATTTTGATTTCCTCTTAGACCTGAGAGACTGTTACTTAATTTCCAAGCAAACTTTTAAAAAACCTGTTCGTGGTTGATTTCTAGCTATACTGGGCTACAGTTAAAGTTTCTGAATTATAGAATCTCTTGTTTTTTTTTAAATTTGTTATCATTTTCTTTATGACAATCTATAATTGATTTCTATGGACATACAGGATATACATATACTCTCTATAGATTAGAAAGTTCTCTCTGTGTTAAATCAAGTTTATAAACTATATTAAACAATTCCTCTATGATTTGCTTTGTTTCTGCATAATGAGTTAAATTTAGAAAATGAATTATCATTTATGTATTTGGCCATGTTTGGTACATAAACATCCATAACTCTTAGGTTGTTTTTATAGGTGATGTATAATTATGAATTTTAAGTATGAAAAATGTATACTATTCTACAATATATATGTACAAGTACAATATTATGTGTTTTTATTAAATAGCAGCCCTTTTTCATTTTTTTCCCCCAACTATGTGAGAGGTTTTATCAGAAGAGAAGACAACTTCGTCTTTCCAGAATACAAACCCTCTAGCTTGCTTTACGAGGCAGACAGCAACCCCACACCATGGACAGGCAGGGACCCGCACAGGCCTCCATCTTTGTCACTTTTCAGTGTATCTGTCCTGGGTTTAAATTTGATCTGACTGCAGTATCCCATTCCTGCTTTCTTTTTGTTTGTATTTATATGATCTGTATCTACGCATCCCTTTGTTTTCAACTCTTCTTTAAAATTTTTAAATGCAAATAATTAATAGGTGGGTTTTTAACAACTCAGTCTGTTATCTTCGCTCTTTGTAAACAGCAGAATTGGGCTCTTTTGTAATTATTATTGAGCTGCGACCTGTGTGCTCTATTCCACCCACCATTGTATACTTATTTTATATCTTACCGTTTGGTGGTTCTTTTTCTTCACATTGGCTTGGAAAAGTTTCTCTTTTCCCTTTTTGCCCTCCTGTTAATCTGGCCTTTCTAATGTTTCTCTCCCTTCTGCTGGTGTTTCCTCTCTCTACCTGGTAGTTATGGTGAAACGTACATTGCTCCAGTAATATTCCAAAACCGATCAGTAAACATGCTTCTCAAGATGTTTTACCCACTCACATCCCACCCCTTCACCTGGATGAAAATTTTAGAAATTACAGTTATAAAAAGGAACCCTTCTGCACTGTTTGTTGGTGGGAATGTAATCTGGTGCAGCCATGATGGAGGACAGTATGGAGGTTCCTTAAAATACTAAAAATAGACTTACCATGTGATCCAGCAATCCCACTCCTGGGCATATATCCAGAGAAAACTCTAATTCGAAAAGACAGATGCACCCCAGTGTTCACAGCAGCACTATTTGCAACAGCCAAGACATGGAAACAACCTAAATGTTCATCAACAGAAGAATGAATAAAGAAGATGTGGGGAGATATACATATATATATATGTATATACAATGGAATACTACTTCAGCCATAAAAAAGAATAAAATAATGCCATTTGCAGCAACATGGATGGACATAGAGATCATCATACTAAGTGAAGTAAGTCAGACAGAGAAAGACAAATATCATATGATGTTGCTTATATATGGTATCCAAAAAAAAAAACAAATTTTATTTACAAACCAGTAATAGACTCACGGACATAGAAAACAGACTGTAGTTACCAAGGGGGAAAGAGGGAGAGGGACAGACTAGGAGTTTGGCATTAACAGATATGCATCACTATATATAAAACAGATAAACAAGGACCTACTGTAGAGCACAGGGAACTATATCCAGCTTCTTGTAATGAGCTGTAATGGAAAAGAATCTGAAAAAAAGGATGCATGTATATGTGTAACTGAATCTCTTTGCTGTATACCTGAAACTAACATTGTAAACTGACTACATTTCAGTAAAAAATAAAAATTAAAAAAAAAAAGAAATTGTGATTTACTTCCTCACTTTCCCACTCACCATCACGCCCAACTCCTCTCAAGTACATCTTCTCCTCGAAGACTCCTTACTGAACATTCGCACCACATGTTTCTTATCTCACTAGTATCATAACCACTGTCAGCTCCGAGCTGCTACTGAGTCGGACACTCAAAATGTTTGCTGAATGAATAAATTATCCATTAAGATATAACTACATTTATGGGGGGAGGGAATAGCTCAAGTGGTAGAATGCACGCTTGGCAAGCATGTGGCCCTGGGTTCAACCCCCAGTACCTCCTCTAAAAATCAATAAACCTAGTTACCTCACCCCAAAATAAAGAATAAGGAGTTCAATAAAAGAAAGAGATGTAACTACATCTATTACGAGACTAACTGTACTCTCCTCTCCATCTACCCAACATGCAGGTCTCTTTTCTAGCATAATTGTTAATTGAGTAAAGAACTTGGAGTATTTTCCTCAGCCAGGATCCATCAGCAATATATGAATGCCCTTGAATGTCTGAAAGTGTCTTTTTTGCCCCCAAAATGAAAGTCATTTTGTCTGGGAATAGGGCTCTTAGCTCTTAGTCTCAGTGTCTCTCTTCAGTTTGAAAATACTGTTCCACTGTCTTCCAGTTTTCATGTAGCAAATGAGAGTTCAAACGCTAGTTTCTCTGCTTTCCTTTTTAAAAATAGCTTCTCCCTTCAGTGTGAAAACTTGCACATTTTACCTTTTCCCGTGGTGCTCAGGAAGTTGCCAGGATGTATGTCTGTGTGTATCATTTTTCTTATTCCTATCTGGGTGTCAATAAGATAGATGCTTGATAAAGGCTTATCAAGCCCGAAGAAGAAAAAAAGAGAAAACAAAATACATACCTATACATTAGAAATAAAAATATACAACCACAGAAACAGAATGAACTCAAAGGCTTATTGCAGGATCTTAGACGCCTTCTCAGACCTTTAATTGGAAAGTATTCTCATCACCTTTGCTATTGGACCCTATTAGTTGCGTCCCTGAGTTTGGGTAGGTTTTGTTAAGACTTGCTAAATCCTAACTTCTCTTTCATACGGGCTGTTTTCTGAACTAAAGTGTCATATGTAGGCAATGGGGAACCTATCCACTCCAATAACCAATCAGACTTGAGCAACTTCCCCTACCAAAAGTGGCGTTGAATTCTTCCTGGACTCAAAACCATAGAGACAGAGAGGAGAAGAGAGGTGACTAGAGGCTGAGGGAGGAGAGAGAGGCGGGGACTTATTGTTCAATGGGGAGAGTTTCTGTCCAGGATGATGAAAAAGTTCTGGAAATGGATGGTGGTGATGGTTGCACAACACCGTGAATGTACTTAATGCCACTGAATTAGACACTTAAAAAGGACTAAAATGGTATCTTTTGTGTACATTTTACCACAATAAAAAAAACTCTTCGTAGATTTTAGAGCACAGGTAAACATATAAAGTGAGAGGCTCCTCACAATTTGCACGGTGTGTGAATACACACTATGACAGCAGATTCACAATACAAAAGCCCACCTGTGAAAATCAGAAGTGTGCATTTTTGTACCTAGAGTGGTCAGGTTCATGGAGACAGAAGGTAGAATGGTGGTTCCAGGCAATGGGGAGTTACTGTTTAATGAGTACCAAGTTTCAGTTGGGAAGATGGAAAAAGTTACGGGGAGGGTTGCACAACAATCTCAATGAACTTAATGCCATGGAACTGTACACTTAAAATGGCAAAAATTTAAGGTAAACGTTATGTTATGTATATTTTACCATAATTAAAAAGAATTTAGGGGGGAGGGTATAGCTCAGTGGCAGAGTGCATGCCTAGCATGCACGAGGTCATGGGTTAGATCCCCAGCATCTCCATTAAATTAAAGATAACAATAATAATAAATACATAAATAAACCCAGTTACCCCTCCTAAAATTTTTAACTGGGCATTTTTGGTTCTAGCCTAGCCCCTAAAACCAACATGATGAAGTCTCTGGTGACTCAGGACGTGGGGAAATGGATGCAATGTGTGATGTGCTGGCAGGAGGCCAGGCAACACTCAACAAAAATCCCTGGCAAATCCGCACAGCATTTTAAGGAGAGGGAATCTGAAAATAGCATAGTGGAGAGTAGCGTTTTTCTAAAGCTTAAGTCCCCGTGACTGCGGCCAGGATTGCTAGAAATGTAGAAGTGCAAAAGCGGACACGTGCTTTTCGGATACGATGGTGATTGATGGGACCTGGTTGTCTCAGCACCGGGGAGTTGCAGAATCCGCACTGGCCACCAGGGGGCAGGGGCCCCGTGTCGCACAGGCCCGGCAGGAGCGGCCTGGAGGGGCGAGGTGAGCGCCCGCTGCAAAAGGCTTCATTGCAGCGGGCGTGAGACGTGCCGAATCTCCAGCCACCGGCAATTAGGGAAAGACAGACGTCAGGGTGGACCCGCCTCGCTGTCCTCTCTCAGCCGGAGGAGGGGCACCCAAATTTCTCATCTCAAGACGTGGCATCTTGGTTCTTCAGGAAGGTCTTGACTGTTCTTGGCCCTCTGCACTTCCATATAAATTTTAGGGTTTTTTTGTTTTTTTGTTTTTTTTGTGGCAGGGGGTAGGTAATAAGGTTTGTTTGTTTGTTTATGTTTATTTTTAATGGAGGGACTGGGGGATTGAACCTAGGACCCCCAGCATACTAAGCACACACTCTACCAGTGAGCTATAGATACCATGCCCCCTGCACTTCCATATAAATTTTAAATTCTTTTCAAGTCCCCGATAAAATTCTGTTATAATTTTGACTGCAGCTGCATTAAACCTGTAGATAAATTTGGAAAAAAACTGCTATCCATGTGCCAGGTACTGTTTGTGGCCCTGGGGATGTAACAATGAGCAAGACAGACAAGGGGGCTTCCCATCAAAATTCAAACAAAATTCATTTTCACCACCTCCTGTAAACCAGCCCACAAAAGAACTTCCCCACCCCCAGCTGGTCTCCTACTAACCCCTCTCCTTCTGAGCTCCAGCCATGCCTTCCTTCATGTTCCTGGAGCTCAACAATCATTCTCCCACTGGGTTTTCGGCCTAATCTGCCCCCAACTCTCTGCCCCTTATTTGCATGATAGGCTCCTTCACGTTAAGCAGATGTTTGCTCAAATAGTCACCTTTTCAGAGAGGCCATTCTGCTATCTAAAATAGCCCCAGCATCTGTCTCTAACCAGTACTTTACCCCACAGCACTCATCACCACCATTAAAGACGGGTTTGTTTTGGGTGTCTGCCTCCCTACTAGACACTAAGCTCCTTAAACCAGGAACTCCCCCTGTCTTGTTTACAGTTATGTCCTCAGGGCCTTGACCTATGCCTGGAACATAGTAAACCCTCAGCAAATTTACTGAATGAATGAAAGAAGCAAGATCCGACAAATGATCCAGAGCCTTTTGAAAAACCCACGCACACTCTCAGTCGGTACACGTAGTTACAGCTATTCAAAGTTTTAGAAATATTTGGTCAGTGCTTAGCAATTAAAAAAACAAAACAAAACAACTCCAAGCCAGCCACCGTCCCTGAAGATCTCCCAGGGAGAACGGTATTTAAGCACCTAGTGATTGTAGAGTCCTATTTACAAACATATCATCCGTCATATTTCTATGTGACAGTCTGGGCAGACTGATTTTAATTAACTCCAATTTATCAATGTTTTCTTTTACTGATTATATTTGAGATGTCACAATTAAGAAGTCTCTACCTAACTCGGGGTCACACAATATTTTTTTTTCCATTGAGAAGATGGATAGTTTTTCCATGTTTAGGCTTATGTCCCACCTTGAGTTAATTTTTGTGTACAGTGTAAGACAGAGGTCTGAGTATTTCATTTTGATTTATTTATTTTGCTTATGGATTTCCAATCGCTCCATCACCACTCATTTAAAACTGACCTTTCCCCATTGAATGTCCTCGGTGCCTTTGGTGAAAATCAGTTGTTAGTAAGTGGGAAGATCTGTTTCTGGACTCTCTGCTACAGACCCTTATACCGGGGACACACTGTCTTAATTGCTGCATCTCTAGTTAGTTTGAAATTGGGTAAGTGCTCCAACTTTGTTGGAATAGCTTGAGGTCCTTTCTGTTCCCATATAAATTTTAGGACTAGCTTGTCAATTGCTATTTTTAAAAAGCCTGCTGGGATTTTAGCAGTGATTGCATTGAAACTGCAGATCAGTTTGGGGAGAACTGCCCTCTTCACAGTGTTGGGTACTTCAACCCATAAACATGGTATGTTTCTCCACCTGAACAAATTAACCGATCTTTTCCCTTTTATTCCAGCTTGTTTAGTGGCTGGTTATTGGGCCATACCTGTTTCTGTTTTCAGCCCTCACTTCAATAGATGTGTAATAATGAAAGTCTGGTTTTGTTATTAAAACACACGCACACTCAAAACAGGTCAGAGCTTTCTTTTCCCTTGGAAACATCTTGTTTCTTAGTGCCTGGGGTTTCTCTGGAGACATTCTGGGGCCTGAACCCCAACCCTTCCCCTTTGTGGCCAGGCCTTGTTCTGTTCCCTGGGCCTTCCCTTGGAGTCCCGTGGACTCTCCTTGTCTACTCCACATTCATTCAGTCAGTCCCCAAGGCGTTTTATGTCCTCAGTGTTGCGGACAGAGTGCTTTAAGCCCTTCACTCCTCCATCACGCCCTGTCTCCATCCATCTTACTTACTCACTTTCCTTCTAGGATGTATCCGGGACATGGAAGCAAGGCAGGGCCCCATGAGCCAGATGAGGGCTGAGGCTGCTGAAGCCAGAGCCAGATGTGTCTCCTTGGAGTAAGCGACCGACTCTGCCCCAAACAGGCCACTGGTCCCTGCTGACGCCTGCCCTCTGGGGTCCAAGGGCCGCAACCAGGCGGTGCCACAGCGCCCTCTACTGGAGCCCGACGCGGACCCGTTCGCGGGAGGAACCAGTCTGGGAGGGGGTCTGGGAGGGGGTACGACAGTCAGCAGATGCTCTCTGAGCACCGGGGGCGAAGAATGAACGGGCAAGTGTGCAGGCAACGAAAGAATATTCGAGTGTAGAATGACAGCTCAGAGAGGGCCTCTCTGGGGAGGGGACTCCCGAGATGAAACCTGGATGATGAGGGGAAAAAGCAAGAGCAGTCCAAGCAGCAGGACTGGCACAAGCCGGAGACCAGCAGGGGCGCGGGCGGCGGATCTGAGGGGGAAGGGAGGCGGTCGCCGCAGGAGGAGAGGGGCTGACGGGGCGCAGCCGCGGGGCAAGCTAGCGGCAGGCACGCGTGGGCCTGTCCGCCGCGGTGAGCGCCCTGGATTTGATTCGGGGATAACGGGAAGCAGAGGAGGGACACGCAGGGAGTGGAGCACGTTGAGCTGCTGGAGCTTCCAGCAATGGAATGTGCCCAAGCCAGACGGCCCTGGGCTGGGCCTGGGGCTGGGAGGCCCGAATGCAGAAGAGGCATCAAGAAAAGCATCTCCTACCCGGCTGGGGACTCCAACCACGGTGAGCCGGAGGAGCCTCCCCAACGGGGAGACCTCAGAGCCAAGGCAGCCCGGGTGGACATGGGGCTACACTGGAGCCAGGTGTCTTGAGCCAGGAGGTGTGGCACCTGCTGAAGCCAGCTCCAGGGTCTGCCCAGAGGTAACGCCCCACCCCCACCAGCTGGCGCTGAGCACATCTTTTGGTCCCCAGTGCTTCTCATGAGCTCCTCTGTTACAGTGTTTGCCACACACGGTGTTTGCGTCTTTGTTCACACGTTTTCTATTTAACTGGATGATGAATACTGGGCTCTGCTATGTGCTGGGGACACACTTGACTGGCTTGGTGAGATATGTGGGTGGGGTGTAACAGAGGACAATCTCAAATACCTAAGGACATTTGGCTCTACTCCAGGAGCAAGTCTTTGCTGTCACATCCTTAGCAAAGACTGCTCTTGAGGCCTGGTAGTGGTGGTGGATTGGCCAGAGGGCATGTGGCCCATATATCTGCTCAGAAACTTTTTCCTTTTTCCAAGTCACACCATCTGAGATTTTGGACAACTGGGCTGGACCTTCACTGAACATCTGGGTGCAAGTATGTCGGAATCAAGGGCCAGCACAGGAGACAGCTGTAGTAAAATTCTTTTTCTTTCCAGCTGAGATCTTTTTTTGTTCTTTTTTGGGGGGAGGTAATTAGGTTTATTTAATGGAGGTACTGGAAATTGCACCCGGGGCCTTATGCGTACTAAGCAGACACTCTACCACTGAGCTATAACCTCCCCCTCCAGCTGAGATCTACTTGGCAAGTAACACTGTCTGAGTTTAAGATACATGATTATTTCAGGTGATTAAGATGGTGTAAGATGTCTTTTCTTTGCAACTTTCAAGTGTACATTGAGGTATTGTTAACTAACGTCACCATGCTCTACACTAGATTCCCAGAACTTCTTCACCTTATTGTAGTAAAATTCTTGATTCTCTCTCCTGGGGAGATGCAATGGAAGGTGCAATCCATTCATCACAGAGCATACTCTTTGTAAGAAACTGTACGAGACATTTCTCTCAGGAAAAATTCTATTTCTCTTGAATCAATCTGTCTGTGTCTTATGGGCAGTGTGGTATCTGTCTGATCATGTTTCCCTCTTTGCTGGGGCCACTTAGGTAGTTTAGCACTAAATCTGTAGCCTATTTTTAGTAATGGTAAAGGGCCACTGGAGAAAACCAGCCTCGGGATTAAGACTTTGCAGTCAGGCAACCTGGGCTGAAATCTCACTTCTGCCTCTTCTTAGCTGTGTGACTGTCGTCCACTTATCTACTTTTTCCAAGTATTTATAAAAAGGGCATAATCACATTATTTACTTTGGGAAGTTATTCTGCTGTAAAGATTAAGGGATGTAATGCCAAGCACAGGGTCTGGCACAACCATCAGCATAAACGTGCTGTCACTTTAAGGCAAGCAGTCATGTGTGATAATTGCTCTTACTTTTGGTATTTTCTGGTGCCTAAGATACACACACACACACACACACACACACACACACACACACACACAGACTTCTACTTCAGAACTATATAAATGTATTACTGTCATTATTTCATTATTTTCTTGACTATACATACCCTACAGATGACTGTCTTGGAAAACTTGCTGTGATAATTAAATCTGCATCTGGGAGGTTCTCCCTCCAGCACCATACAGCAAGGGACCATAACTTATACATCCGACAGGACTGGAAAGAACGGAAAAGACACATGCCCTGCCTGAGGCACTCATTACTTAGGTTGATCCCTGGTCACCACAGGTTCACTAGCATCGTCTTCTGATACAGCCTCTGACAAGATGTCTGCTTGGACTCAAAGGGCAGCACTTAATTCCAAAGTAATTAAGGAATCTGTGCTTTAGCTTCCGTTTGAAGTCAAGTAAATTCAAACAGAGGGGGTTTACTGGGGCAGCACTGTCTGGTATATTAACATAATTTAAGAGGTCTCAAACTAAGTAAATGTATCTTTGTATTTCATAAAAGGAGACTGATATTCATTGTTAAAAAATATTTTAAAAAATTTTTGTTGTTCATTATGCTGTACACCAGAAATTGACACATTGTAACTGACTATATCTCAACTTAAAAATAAACAAATATATAAATACATAAATAAAATATATATTAAAAAAACTTTTGTTGTTGAAGTCAGTTTACTTTTACTTCTTGAGACACCATCATGCTCATCAAAGATGTACATGAGCTCTCAGGGACCACTTTGCCAGATGTTTGTCTGATTAACTTTCCATAGCTTTACTGAAGCATAAGTGATGTACATTTTTTAAAGGACATAATCGATAGGTTTGGATATATGCTTATATCCATGAAATCATCATCAAAATCAAGATAATAAGCATTCCCCACCCCACATCCCCAAAGTTCCTCCTGCCTTTAAAATCCATCCCACCTCGCTCCTTCTCCCTGCCTGCGTCCCGAAGTGGCCGCTAATCTGCTTTCTCTCTCAACAGATGAGTCTGCGCTTCCTACAATTTTATACGGAATGGAATCATACAGTTTGTTCCCTTTTTTGTCTGGCTTCTTTCATTCAGCCTAATTATTCTGAGATTCATCCATGTTGTTATGAGTATCAATAGTTCACTTCTCTTTATTGCTGAGTGGGATTCCATTGGATGGATGGATTATAATGTATCACATGGACTTATTAATTATGTAAATTGATTCTCTCTCTCTCTCCACACTGAAGAAAACACAACACCAAAACACTAAATCTATGGCCCACCTCTAACAAAAGGACAGACTCCAAAGCCAGCGTTTTCTATGCTAATCTCATTCCTAAATTCCTTTTCTCTTCTTCTTCTTTTGTTACAAGTTCCCCATCCATTTATCTTCCTTTTATTTTATTTTGCTGTATTATAAATATTTACGTTAGCCATCCTGGAACTTCTCTGAAACAAGGACCAAGTGTAACAATGCTCTGCTCTCATCTGGCTCTATCAGGTGCTTCCTGCTGCCTGCTTCAGGGATGCTGGGTTTTGTTGACTCGGTCTATTTATGGATGCTGAAGACGCCCTGCTTGGACAACTGCCACCACCTCTGCAATGCTGGTCTCTAACCTCGCCCCTCTTCTATCCACCTGCTATGATGTAACCAAGCCATCATTCTGCAGTAGAAATCTGACCATGTCATTCCCACGCAGAACACCTACAGGAAGAATCTAAAGTCCTTAGCGTAGCCAGGCATGTCCTTCATGACTCATCCACTCTTTCAACAAATACTTACTAAGGGCTGATTACACACCAGGCTGTATGCAAGCTGACTAGGTGATAAAACAGAGAGACAAGGCCTGCACCCTCATGGAATTTTTATTCTAGTGGAGGAAATAAAGAGACAAAAAGCCATGTGAGCAGTTAACTATGGACACACATGAAATTGTTCTGAAAGGAATAACCAAGGTGCTGCGACTGAGTCCCAGAAGCAGGGGTGGATGTCAGAGAAGGCCTTTGCTTACACGGCCTAAAATGTGAGGCAGAAGTGGCCATGGAACAGTTCTGGGCACAGGTCCAGAAGCAGGAAAAGACTGGGATGGCCAGTATTGCTGGAGGTGGTGAGGTTGGAAAGCTGAGCTCTGTCTGCCTCTCCAGCTTTGTTTTTCACCTGCAGTCACCTGAAATCCCAGACATGTACAGCTACCCAGTATTTCAATAACCTATGCCTCCTCATTTTCACCTCCTCCTGCGTCTGGACCATCCTTACTCCTCCTCGTGCCTGGGTTTCTAACCAACACCTCTGTGGTAACCTTCAGGTTCCTCTGCTACCCTGCTGCAGGCAGCTGCGCCACTCAGCCCTCCTCTGAGCCTCCGCAGAAGTCTACGTTCTTCTCCCTTTTTAAACACCTAACATTGACAGAGTGCTTCCTGTGTGCCAGAACCTATTCCTGTATAAACTCAACCATGGAAGGCAGGTTCATTCAACCCTCAGAAACTCGATGAGCTGGGTATTATGACTATCTCTGCCATGTAGATGAAGAAATTGAGGCCCAGAGAAGTTAAGTGACTCACCTGCAGTTACCCAGAGTGTAAATGGTAGAGTCAGGATCTCAACCCGGTCCAGACTGTACTTTAACCACGAAGCCCTTTTTGCCGTTCAAGATTGACAACAGTCATGTTTATCAAGCACTCCCTAGACGGTGGGCTTTCTTATCAACCCTTTGTACGAACTTACTCGTTGAATCTTCCAACAACTCTTTGAAGTAAATACTCTCAGCATCACAACAGCCCCCGAGGCACTAAGACCATGAACCCCTTGGGTGGGGCGTATGTGCTACCCCAGTCAGCAATCCCAATGCCTCGCACGCCAGAAGTCACTCCACGACGTCTGCTGAATGAGTGAATGAACCCACACACCTAGTCTTTCTCTTGGCTCAACATTCAAACTTCAAGAGCACACAGTGCCAGAAACAGTTACTTAGAGAAAACTATCATAATGGATTATCAATCTGTTGTTATAAATGCACAGCAATGAGAACTGACTGATAGAAAGGCTGACAGTATGCATGTGTGCTGCGTTCTGAATATGAGGTAAGGAAATTCCTTTATGTATCAGACACTGTATTAGGTATCAGAAGATGCGCTAGCTAACCTCTAGATGACAGCAAAACAGGGGCAAAGGGCTGCTTTCAAGACAGCTCCCAGATTGAATCTATGTCCAAATGTGACACAGCCCAAAAAAATAACACATCAACTTAAAAATCCGTCCACGTCTTTTGTCTAGCTATTCCGTTCTTTCACTTGATGGCAAATATTAAACACATAAAAATAAAAATTTAAAATGCCATTTGTCTCTGAGTAAGTTCTGGACCTTAAGAAACAAGTTGGGAAGTAGTCAACAGTAATCAGGAGAAAGAAATGAAGAGTAACTCCTTGAAGTCTAAGGCAGTGGTGCAAGATTACTTTACTTACCCAAGCAAGCAATAGCTACCATCACCTTGTCACTTCTGGATACCTAATTTAATTTTCTATCAGGCAAGGAAAGTAAGCCTCAGTTTCTTGGTTCATGGACTAAGTCTGAGAATTCCCCAGAGAGGAGGAAACAACATTTTATCAGCACCTACTAAGTGCCAAGGGATTTAAGACTCACCACAGTTTGACAAGGTAAGCTGACACCTGTTTCACATTTTTTTTTTTTTTTGGACAGGTAATTTGATAGGGATTGCATTAAATCTGTAGATTGCCTTGGGCAGTGTGACCATTTTAACAATATTGATTCTTCCAGTCCAGGAGCATGGGATACCTTTCCATTTTTTTAAGTCTTCTTTAATTTCCTTCATCAACGGTTTATAGTTTTCAGTGTATAAGTCTTTCACCTCCTTGGTTAGATTTATTCCTAGGTATTTTATTACTTTGGGTGCTATTTTAAAGGGGATTGTTTGTTTACTTTCTTTTCCTGTTGATTCATCGTTAGTGTAAAGAAACACAACAGATTTTTGTATGTTAATCTTGTAACCTGCTACCTTGCTGAATTATTCGATTAGTTTTAGTAGTTTTTATGTGCACCTTTTAGGGTTTTCTATATATAGTAACATGTCGTTGGCATATAGTGACACTTTTACCTCTTCTTTTCCAATTTGGATCCCTTTTATTTCTCTCTTGCCTGATGGCTGTGGCTAAGACTTCTAAGACTATGTTGAACAGGAGTGGTGAGAGTGGGCAGCCTTGACTTGTCCCAGATTTTAGTGGGAAGCTTTTGAGTTTTTCACCGTTGAGTACTATGCTGGCTGTAGGTTAGTCACATGTAGCTTTTATTATTATATGTTTCCTCTATACCCACTTTGGTGAGAGTTTTTATCATAAATGGGTGTTGAATTTTATCAAATGCTTTTTCTGCATCTATTGAGATGATCATGTGGTTTTGTCCTTTCTCTTGTTGATGTGATGTATTATATTGTTTGATTTGCATATGTTGAACCACCCTTGTGTCCCTGGAATGAACCCCACTTGGTCATGATGTATAATCTTTTTTATGTGCTGTTGAATTCTATTTGCTAATATTTTGGTGAGGATTTTGGCATCTATTTTTATCAGTGATACTGGACTTAATTCTCTTTCTTGGTAGTGTCTTTGTCTGGTTTTGGTATCAGGGTGACGGTGGCTTCATGGAATGGCTTTGGGAGTATTCCCTCCTTTTCAATCTTCTGGAAGAGTTTGAGAACCAGTAATCCCGCTCCTGGGCATATATCCAGAAGGAATCCTACTTCAAAAAGACACCCACACCCCAGTGTTCATAGCAGCACTATTTACAATAGCCAAGACATGGAAACAGCCTAAATGACCATCAACAGATGACTGGATAAAGATGTGTTATATTTATACAATGGAATACTATTCGGCCATAAAACGACAACATAATGCCATTTGCAGCAACATGGATGTCCCTGGAGAACGTCATTCTAAGTGAAGTAAGCCAGAAAGGGAAAGAAAAATACCATATGAGATTGCTCATATGTGGAATCTAAAAAAAAATGAGCATAAATACAAAACAGAAACAGACTCATAAATATAGAATACAAACTTGTGGTTGCCAGAGGGGAGAAGGGTGGAAAGGGACACACTGGGAGTTCAAAATTTGTAGATACTGACAGGCATATGTAGAATAGATAAACAAGATTATACTGTACAGCACAGGGAAATATATACAAGATCTGGTGGTAGCTCACAGCGGAAAAAAAATGTGGCAATGAATATATGTATGTTCATGTATAACTGAAAAACTGTGCTCTACACTGGAAATTGACACAACATTGTAAACTGACTACAACTCAATAATAAAAACAGACAGGGAAGCTAAAAGTGAAAAAAGTCAAGTAAAATACACAGTCATAGGGCTGGTGTGAAATCAAGCTAGGAATCTGACACAGTTGTGTTTGATTCCAAATCTCAGGCTCCTCCTCCTGAAGCACACTGCCCTTAGGTTCCTAAAAGGATTTATTGACAAATTTGACATAATTATCAAATTTTAAAGTTAGAAATAAATTATCAAAAAGCTGTAAAGGCAGTATGTTTGCAGGAGCAAACCCCACATTCCTTTGAATCCCCACACCCTCCACTAGCAGTTACAAGTCACATTTCACTGCTTCATACAGTTCTTCCCAAGAGGCTCCTTAGAACCTCATGCCAACTGACCTCTCATGGCCAAATCTACCAAACTGTCAGACCTGCCTCAATGGTGCTTCCCTCCCTATCATCAAATCCCTTCTGAAAACGAACAGGCTCAGATCTATAAAGTAACCGAAGAAGACTTTGTAAATCTTGTTCCAAAAGAAATCTTCCCACCAGATTGGCAAAATTTTAGGAGTCTGATGATAATACTAAGTGCTGCTGAGGATAAAGAACTGTGGGAACTCTCCTACACTGCTAGTGGGAGTGTAAGTGAGTACAATCACTTGGAGAGCAATTTGGCAAAATTTAGTAAAGTTAAAGATACATCCCACAATTCTATTCCTAAGTATATTTCCTACAGACGTTCTTCTCACACGTCTATACAAGAATACATATGAATGCTTTTATTGTTGGTGGGAATGTAAAATGGCGCAGCTGCTACGGAAAATGGTTAGTAGTTTCTCAAACAATTAAGAATAAAATTCTACATGATCCAGCAATTCCACTTCTGGGTAGATACCTAAAACATTTTAAAACACGGCCTCAAATAGATATTTGTATCCCATGTTCACAGGAGCAATATTCACAACAGCCAAAAGCTCATCAACAGATGAATGAATAAACAAAATGTGCTAAGTACTTAGAATGGAATATTATTCAACTTTTAAAAGGAAGGAAATTCTGGCATATGCCACAGCATGGATGAACCTTGATGACATTATGCTAAGTGAAATAAAGCAGACACAAAAGGACAAATACTGTATGAGGCCATTTATATGAGATACCTACAGTAGACAAACTCATAGGAACAGAAGGTAGAATGGTGGTGGCTGCCAGGGACGAGGCGCAGGAAGGAACACGGAGCTACTGTTTACTAGATAGTTTCAGTTTTGCAAGATGGAAAGAGTTCTGGAGAAGGATGGTGGTGACAGCTGCATAATAATGTGAATGTACTTAATGAACAGTACACTAAAAAATGTTTAAGATGGAAATCTTTTACCACAATTCTTAAAAATAAAATAAAGGTAAAATAAAATTTTTAAATGCTTTTAGCAGCTTTGCTTGTAACAGTGAAAACTAGGAACACCCTGATGTTAAACTGTGGTAGCTTCACAAAGCAGAATACCATAGAGCAGCTAAATTTTAGCAGTTGAACTAGATTTATCAACACACCTACATCTCAAAAACAATATTAAAAAAAGGAAGTCATAGAATGATGTGTAAAGTATGGTATCATT
Source organism: Camelus ferus (assembly GCF_009834535.1). Taxonomy (NCBI): domain Eukaryota; kingdom Metazoa; phylum Chordata; class Mammalia; order Artiodactyla; family Camelidae; genus Camelus; species Camelus ferus. Next base: position 17,479,509 of record NC_045711.1, on the reverse strand, counting down.
TACATAAAGTCTAAAAACATGTGTCTTACTCTGTTTAGGCTGTTAGACTATAAAGGCCTGGGTGGCTTAGAAACAACAGAATTGTATTTGCCACAATCCTGGAGGCTGGGAAGTCCAAGGTTAAGGTGCCCACAGATCCAGTGTCGTATGAGGGCCTACTTCCTGCGTCCTCACATGAGACAAAGGGATCTTCAGTAAGGGCACGAAACCCATTCTTGAGGGCTCTGCTCTCATGGCCGAATCAACTCCAAAGGCCCCACTTCCAAATACCATCACATTGGGGATTAGGTTTCAACACATGAATCCTGGGGGGGACACATTCAGTCTATAGCAATAGGTAATATTCATGGAAACATAAATGTATATTATTAGTTTTAAAAGGTTCCTGGGGTTGATAAACATCAAATTCAGCACTGTGTTACCTCTAGGAAGGGAAACAAAGAACTGGTATTGGAAAGGGAACACTTTGAAAAAGAAACAACACAGATCCATACAAGCCCAGCTAACTGAGTTTTGACAAAGGTGCAAAAGTAATTCATTGGAGGCAAGATAATTTTTCCATGGTGATGGAGGAACTGGACATCCAAAGGTGAAAAGAATGAACTTTAACTTAAACCTCTTAGGTTTACGTGGAGCAAACACAGGCGAACATCTCTGGGACTTGGGGCTGGGCGAAGAGTTCTTAGGCATGATGCCAAAAGCACAATCCGTTAAAGAAATGAACCAATAAATTGGACTTCAACAAAATTTTAAAATTTTGCTCTCCGAAAGACACTGTTAAGAGAAGAAAACAGAGAACTGGGGAACTGCAGGTCTTAGCAGGTTTACAGGGCAGGTGTAAACAAGGTAGAAAGAGAGCTAGACTGACGGGAGGTTGCGCTATGAGAGCTGCGTACTGGAGTTTAAGAAAGCAAAAGTCAGTCCATTTCAGGTACGTCAAGGCTCACTGCTGAGGTGAAGTGGAGGTGGTTGTGAAACAGATCAGGCAAGCGAGTTGTAAGACAGGATGTTAAGACTTCATCAAAGTAACAAACATTTGTATTTCAAAAGATACTGACAAGAAAGTGGAAAGACAACTTACAGAATGGAAGAAAATATTTGCAAACCACGTATCTAAGAATGTGTATTTAGAATATATAAAGAACTCTTCAAAACTCAACAGTAAAAATGCAAACAATCCAATTACGAAATGGGCAAAAGACACGAACAGACCTTTCAGCTTTATCCACATAGCAAATAAGCACATGAAATTATGTTCAACATCATCAATCATCAGGGAAATGCAAATTAAAACTATGATCAAATACCACTACACAAGGATTATGTAGCTAAAAAAAAAAAATGGTGACAATACCAAATGCTGGGAGGATGCAGAGAAACTGCATCTCTCAGACACTGTGGGTGTGAGTGTAAATGGTACAGCCCATCTGGAAGGTAGCTTAGCAGTTTCTCAAAAACCCAACCATACACTTAGCATATAACCCAGCTATTACACTAGTGGGTATTCATCCCAGGGAAATGAAAACAAATGTAGATGCAAAAATGTGCATGAATGATCAGAGAAGCTTGTGTTAAAAAGGAGACAACATGCCCCAAATGGAGTCACTTGTGTTAGGTCCCAGGGCAGCAAACCAAGTCTTAATACTTAACCCAACTGCAGTTCAAGCTTCCCCGGGAATGTGACCTTCAACCAGACAACCCGGAATGTCCTGGTCAGCACTAGGAGGCAATCTGAGGATACACCCTTTCCCTTCCCCTTAGGAGGGCATCCTTACCTAAAACAGGTGTGCTTTGCTAACAATTTCCTTTTTTCTCCTACCTCTCAGCCTTTGAAAACCTCCTTTTCTGCAGCTCTATGGGGCTCCTTTCTCCTGCCAAATGGGATGCTGCCTGATTCATGAATGTTAAATAAAGCCAATTTGATCCTTAAATTTACTCAGTTGAATTTTTGTTAGTTAACACTCATAACAGCCCAAAATTGAAAACATCCCAAAAGTCCATCTATAAGTGAATGAATGAAACAACTGTGGGACATCCGCACCATGGAATGCTACTTGGCAACAAAAAGGAATGAACTACTGATATATGCAACAATTTGGACGAATTTTGGATGGAAGCTAAAGTCAAAACATGCTGTATGATTTCCAAAGTGACAAAATTATATAACATTTGTGTATTTATGTAACATTCCCAAAGTGACAAAATTATAAAAATGCAGAACAGAGTAGTGGTTGCCTGGGCCTAGGAAGGGGTGGGAGAAGCTTGTGACCGACCATAAAGAGACATCAAGAGGGGTCCTCGTGGTAATGAAAACAGCGCTGTACCTTGATCACGGTGGCGGTGAAAGGCATCTACTACCCATGTGACAAAACTGCATACAGCTACGCCCATACACTAAAGTGAAAGTTTTACCTGCTGAAGTCTAAATAAGGTCTGTGTGTTGCACCAATATTAATTTCCTGGCTTTGATATTGTACTACAGTTATATAAGATGTTACTGTTGGGAGAAAATAGGTGGAGGATATATTAAGACTGCTCTATAATTTTTGTGACTTCATGTGAATCTGTTAATTACTTTAAAATAAAAAATGCCAATCAAGGAAGGAGGACATGCACTCAATGCTAGAGTGCATGCTTAGCATGAACAAGGTCCTGGGTTCAATCCCCAGCACCTCCTCTAAAAACAAATAAGTAAATAAACTTAATTACCTTCCCCCGCAAAAAAAAGGAAACAAAAAATTTTTAAAAATCTTTAAAAAATGCCAATCAAAACCACAAGGAGATATCACCTTATACCCAGGAGGGTGCCACTGTTAAAAAAAAAAAGTAAATGTTTTTGGCGAGGATGGAGCAACTGAAATTGTGCATTGGAGGCAGGCATGAAAAATGGCAGGGCTGCTGTGGAAACGAGTATGTAAGTTCCTCAAAAAATAAAAATCAGAATTATCTTAAGATCCAGCAATCCCACTTCTGAGTATATAGCCAAAAGAATTTAAAGTAGGATCTTAAAGAGATATTTGCACACCTGTGTTCATTGTAGCAGCTCATTATTCACAATAGACAAGAGGTAAAAGCAACCCAAATAGCCACAGACAGGTGAATGGATAAACAAAATGTGGTGTATACATACAGTGGAGTATTAATCAGCTTTTAAAGAGAATGAAATTTTGTCACAGCATGGATGAACCTTGAAGACATTATGTTAAGTGAAATAAGCCAGTCACAAAAGGACAAATACTGTATGATTCCACTTACATAAGGCATCTAAAATAGTCAAAATCAAAGTAGAATGGTGGTTCGGGGAGGGAGAGGGCTCAGGAGAGAGAGAGAAATGGGGCGTTGTTCTCTAATAGGAGTAGTTTCAGCTTTGTAAGGTAAAGAAGTTCTAGAGATCTGTTACACAACAATGTGAACACAGTTAACACTACTGAACACTACACTTTAAAGTGATAAGATGCTAAATTTTATATGATGTATTTTTTACTACAGTAAAAATTTTTTAAAAGCTGAAGCAAACTAGTAAAATGTTAAGGTTTAATAAAGTTGGGTAGTAGTTATATGGTGTTTGTTATATTATCTCCAAATTTTACAAATATATGTAATAAATATACCATAGTAAAAACAATTTTAAGTAGCTAATTTAAATGGACAGATTTTTGTAACTTTGAGGCCCAATACAAAGACAATATAGAATTTTGCTCTGTGTTTATTTGAACATTCAACATCAACGTTTCTAACTCGCTGGTAAGAAATTAGGAGTTAGTCTCATAATTCTGTTGAGATCAATTGCCAAACAAGGAATCCACAAATGACAGACTAACTCCATATTTAAATACCAGCTGATACTGTCAAAAAAACAATTGTGAATTTATAATTGGAACCACAGTTTTCTCATAGATTTTTATTAAAAGACCTCTAGCCAAGTAAAAAAATCACTATGAATCTCAGAATCAATTCCTTTGTTTCTTTCAAAGGAACTGCCTTGGAAAAAACCATTTGCCTATAAATATTAAATAAACACTTTTTGTTTTGTATTTGACGTGTCTAAGGCTGTCACAGAGTTGTTTTTTCCCCCTAGTTGAACAAAAGGGAAACCAAATCTCACTGAAAATACAATTATTGAGCACGACGCCAAGTACTGTGCCACATTTCCAAATCTCTGATCTTTGGCATTTTGTTGGTCTATTCTTTGTTTACAAATTACCTTTTACAATAAATGACCAGAAATGATGTTATTATTAAAAGTTTTGTTTATGAACAGACCATAAAAATTCATCTTGTTTACTGTACAAGGAAAGCACACGCCTTCCTTCTGAAAACATTTTGCTTTGTTGACGTTACCAAACGACCCGGTTTGGGAAAACATTAAACCAGGAAGCTGTATGACTAACTTAGTTCTGGCAACTGCTAGAATTCCCAGCGAAGTCATCATATCAAACCATGAGATCTTCATTCTAGATCATTCTACCAACTCACATGTATGACTCAGGAGGAGCTGTTAGTTGGTGAAACATGCTCAGACTCACTATTAGGCAAACAAAAATGAAATTCATACTTCGTACGATAAACATTTTATCAATTACCTCCCAGTCCCAATTATCTTAAAGTAACTGTTTATTTCTATCTCCCATTATTCATAGTAAGTGGAGCTTAATGAAGTTTCAATATACTGAACTTAGAGCTGTCTAGGTGTTAACTCATATCTGTCCTATTGTATAACCATCATATAGTCTCTTAATATTATGCTTAAAATTTTGTCCATTAACGACTAACGATCTTTTGTAAGTGATACACAGCTAGCTTCTATGATCGAGCAAATCTTTAGACCACTTCTCACTTAGGAAGTTCGCTATTACGTGACAAACAGCCATTCGCATGCTTATTTACACGGCCACCTGCATGACTCAGACACGGGCTCGGGATCCAGACACGCCTGCCTTACTCACGTCCCGTGGAGTTATCTCCTTGCCAGGACTGGCGGCCACACCCGGAAAGCACGGAAGCAGCGGCGTGGTCCTAGCTGGTTAAACCCACTTTTAGGGTCGCTTGCACAACCAACACATGAATGCAATACTGAAAATACTAGTTATTTCTTGTACATGAATTCTGTCTTTTGAAGTGGGTTTTCAGCGCCTTAATCCACATACCGCTCTTTCCCTACCACAGCCTGGACGCACAGCAATGCGGAAAAGGGATGTGCAGGTTTGGCCGGAGCCAGATCTAAGCACCGCCACCGGGTCCCTGCGGGGAGGGGTGGGCGGCCTGCGCGCGGAGGAAGGGGAAGGGGCCTTCGCAGTGTGTTGGGGGAGGGGGTGGACCTCCACGGTAAGGGGGCGGGAGTCCTCCGGGGTGAGGAAGGGGAGGGGAGCCCCTTGCGGTGAGGAAGGTGGGGGTGATCCTCCGCGGCGAGGTTGGGGAGACGGGGGCGGGGGGGCCCTCTGCGGTTACGAGGTGGGGGGAGCTCCCTGCGGCAAGGAAGGTGGGGAGGGGGTCCTCCGCGGTGAAGAAGGTGGGGGGACTTCGACCATGAGGGAGGGCGGGGGGCTCTCCGCCGTGGGGGAGACGGGGGCGGAGAGGGAGCCTCCGCGGTGAGGAAGGTGGGGGGTCTTCCAGCGTGAGGGAGGGCAGGGGGCTCTCCGCGGTGAGGGCGAGGAAACCGGGGCCCAGTAGGGAGTCTCGCCGGCAGGCTCGATCTAGTCTCCTCAGAGCACGACAAAAGCATTGTTAAGTATAACGTGTAACAAAAGCTCCGCAACCTGCTCTAGACAAGAGCGAAAATAAAAACCGGCCAGTGTGAGGGGAGCTTGTGCTTCAGAGCAGACACTGGGGAAACATCTGCGGGCAGCGCCGCCCAGCTCCTGGGCACCTCCACCCCGGGACCGGACGGCCTTCCCGGGAAAGTCGCCGCGGAGCCCGGTGTTCCCTCATCTAAGACCCGAAAGCGCGACATCTGAGGGGCCCGGGGATTGGAATCGGGAGCGAAGGACCCCTCCTCCACCTCGGACCGGAAGTACGTTCTCTCACGAAGGCGCGCCTCTGCCGCGCACGCGCACCCAGTTACTTAGCAACATCGGCGCTGAACCACCCCAGCGGGAGCCCAGCAACAGAGGAGCCGCCGCGTCCCCCACCAATCAGCGCCGGCCTCGCCTCACGGGCCTCACCAATCAGCACCGGCGCCCCAAGGAAGTTTCCAGAGCTTTCGAGGAAGGTCCCCGTAACTCGAATTCATCCGCCTGATGATTTTCCTACCTTTTCCTAAGGGAGGAGAAGGATGACCAGGGAGAGAGAGAAGCCGATCTGTTAGGATCCTTTGTTCTGGCTTTGAGGAATTTAGGGCTCACTTAAAGGGCCTAACTCCGTCGCGGGAGGTGGGGCCGAGCGGACTACTTTCAGCGGCGCAGGGACACGACGCCTACGTAGGAGTCATGAGTACCGCAACAGACGTCGCATAAATTCCGGCCCCGCCGAGCCGGAGCACTCAGAGGCGACTGGCTTTGTGTGTGTGGTGTCTGCTGGTTTGGAAGTGACGCGACGTGATTGGATTTGCGGTATTTTCGCGTTCGTTGACAGGTATTGACCCTCAAGCTTGTGCGAGCCGGGAGAAGTAACGAGGGGGCCCGGGGAGGGCGAGCTGGCGTGTTCCTGGGGTTGGGAGGCCTGGGGTGGGGGAGGGGAAGGCGAGGTGACGCGGCGCCGGCCTTTCCGGAAGAGCGGCTCTTGTTTACGTGTGGGGAGCGAGGGCGGTTGGCGCTCCCGCCCCCCACCCGCAGAGACCAACGGCCACTTAACCGATGGAGATTCCATCGTGTTTGCTTCAGCGGGGAAAGGTGGAAAAGAGGTAGTTCAGGGGGGTTTGTGAAGCTTTAGAAACCCGATGAGGGGAAGGTGTCGCACCCCACCTCCGTTTAAAAGGGAATTTTTGTTCTAATGCTGCGTACCCTGTAGGTTTGGGCAAAACTGGGGGCGGGAGGAGCTTAGCGAAGGATCCGAAACAGTTAAGAAAAATCTGGATGCTGATCTCAGTGCTTCCGAGTCTCCATACCGTTTAGGTTGACGTCTTGACTAAGAAATATTATGTCCAGCGACTAGTTTACGCCTAGTGTAGTAATCGGGGGAGGTTTGTGAGACTTTTAGGTAGTTTAAGGTATTTGGGGATAATCTGTTCGTTTCAAAGAAATGATTACATATAAAGGTAGTGATAAGATCTGCGGTGATACAGTAACGTTTTTCTTTTCAACTCCAGGTCAAAATGCAGATCTTCGTGAAGACCTTGACGGGCAAGACGATCACCCTGGAGGTGGAGCCCAGTGACACCATCGAGAATGTGAAGGCCAAGATCCAGGATAAGGAGGGCATCCCTCCTGACCAGCAGAGGCTCATCTTCGCAGGCAAGCAGCTGGAAGATGGCCGCACTCTTTCTGATTACAACATCCAGAAGGAGTCGACCCTGCACCTGGTCCTGCGTCTGAGGGGTGGTATGCAGATCTTCGTGAAGACCCTGACCGGCAAGACCATCACCCTGGAGGTGGAGCCTAGCGACACCATCGAGAACGTGAAGGCCAAGATCCAGGATAAGGAAGGCATCCCTCCTGACCAGCAGAGGCTCATCTTCGCAGGCAAGCAGCTGGAAGATGGCCGCACTCTTTCTGATTACAACATCCAGAAGGAGTCGACCCTGCACCTGGTCCTGCGTCTGAGGGGTGGTATGCAGATCTTCGTGAAGACCCTGACCGGCAAGACCATCACCCTGGAGGTGGAGCCCAGTGACACCATCGAGAATGTGAAGGCCAAGATCCAGGATAAGGAGGGCATCCCTCCTGACCAGCAGAGGCTCATCTTCGCAGGCAAGCAGCTGGAAGATGGCCGCACTCTTTCTGATTACAACATCCAGAAAGAGTCGACCCTGCACCTGGTCCTCCGTCTGAGGGGTGGCTGTTAATTCTTCAGTCCTGCATCCATATCGCCCAGTGATGGCATTACTCTGCACTCTAGCCATTTGCCCCAATTTAAGTTTAGAAATTGCCAGTTTCAGTAATAACTGAACCTGTTCAAAATGTTAATAAAGGTTTTGTTGCATGGTAGCATACTGGTGTCTTGTTCTGAAATAACATAGTGATGGTGGGTACTTGTAACTAGTTAAAATGGTGTTCAGGGAAGGGATTTAACTTGTTAGTGTGACCAAAATTAAGTCACTTGACTTCGATAAACAATTGGGTGTGCCAACCCTTTACTCAAGGTTATTTACAACTTAGGATCCTGGTGTAATTAAAACCATTTCAAAGTGTAAGCAATGTAAAGTAGTTGAATATAGAAGCATATTAAGGGGGAGCAAATTTGACTGCCTCCACCTCCAATAGCTGGTAACCAAGATATTTAGAGAAATGTTGAAGCTGCTCAGTTGTAAGTTGTAACTGCTTTCGAGTCTTGTGATCATTGGTTGTTGGTTTTTTTTTGTGTGTGTGTTTTTTGTTTTTTTTTTTTTTTTTGCTTTCCTAATGCACTGCACTTAACGTATTTGGCCTTAGATAGTGAAATAGAACTCAATTATGTTTCATGTAAACAGCGAAGAATCAGGTGGAGCCCTAGTCAGCAAGGCTAGGGAGGACGACTGCTTGAAAGAATCCTGGAGTTAAAAGGGAATCCTAATCTAAGGCAACCTGCTGACTTTGCTGTGTTTGGCAGCAAATTACGTGGTTCCTAATGACGGCTTTACCTCACTGTAAGGAAGATAAAATGGCAGTAAAGGAGATTCTCTTAATTTGGGACGTGGCAAGTCTAGCCTAAGCCAGACAAGCCGTTTTTGTGCTCCCGTACCAATAAACACTAGGCAGTGTATTTACAATACTAACAAAAGTGAGGGAGTAAGGATTTATTTGGATACCAGGTACCTTTGTTTTGTTTTTTTAACAGTGCTTTCAGTTCTGAACCTTTCCACCCTTTACCGTTCCCAATTTTTCAGCGGTGGTTCTCAACGTGGGACAAAACGAAGCGGTGAGAAGGGAGTGCAACTAAGGGGAAGGAGTTGGAAGCCCCCGTTTTCTCAATTTTAGACTATGCTAAGGAAATAGATTTTATGGTACTAAAGCTGGTGTGACCACAAGTGCAATGTTCAGGGTAAGAATCACCCAGAGGTGCACTTAATAAAATGTAGGAAGCCAAGCATCGTCTAGAAACATGCCTTTGTTATTCCAGCTGTACCTGAGGAGTACTTGGTGCATAATTTTAGGAACTCTGCCTTAGTAATAGCTTCTTAAACTTTTGTCCTAGAAACGCACCTAATTAAATTTGAACACATTAAATCAGAATACTTAACTGGTCTTCTTGGTTAAGTTACATACTGGAGATAGCACTTAATTTTAGACTTGGTGAATGAATGCTTCAACTCCATAGGAGTGGTAATAAAACCTTGGGCCAGAAAGGGGGGAAAGCTGCCTATGTTGAACAATTAGAGGTAATAAATTTCAAGCCTTGAAACAGCCTGCCTTAGACTTAAGGGGACATATTAAATTCACTGTCAGATTGCAAAGTTACATCTTTCCCAGTCCCAGTGTTTTCACTTGCTCAAGACGTAGTTAGGGGCCTTGAGGCAAGACTGGAATTCTAGTGTCAACTTTGACTTAGCTCAGAAAATTCATCAAGTTTTATTAGCTTCCTTCACCTTTAGGATGTCCTCAAACTAGTGCTTTCAAGACAGGCTTTTTGCTGAATAATAAATAGGTCTGCAAGTAAAGTGGGGTTTTAAGGGTTAAAAGTTCTTTCCTACACTTAACTTTACACTTAATAAAAACTTTGGTTAATACCTGAAGAAATAAAGCACTTCACTGAATAAGTGAAGACTAGTGATGGTTTGGGCAACAGGACTTGCACAGTCGTCCTTTCTCCCAAATCACTAGCTGACTTGACAGGCTTGCAGGTCTGTAGTCTTGTGAATCCCTTGAGAAAGGTTTCAGCTGTTGCTCTAATTCTTGGGTTCTCTTCCTTCCCACAGGGACCCCTTATGGTATTCACGGACCTCAGCAAGTTCACTCTGCACACAACTTGAAATCAGCAAAGAAAAGGCTCTAAATGTGTGTTGGTCTTCAACACCCTGTGCTATCAACTGGTTTTGGGAAGTGGGTGTATCACTCTTGGCCTCAAACCTGCTCTACACTGAATACAACTGAGGCCAATTGTGGTTTGCGGTTCCTGCTCACTTCTCTTGACTGCTGGTGAGAGCCCAGTAATGCAGTGGGGAAACATACAGGTGCAAGTTTGGGATAACATAGAAAGCGATGGAAGAGTTGATAAACGTAAGATTTGTTCACATATCTCAGGCCATGCTAACTCAGTCCTATCACCTACACAATTTAATGTTCCTTATCCACTTAGTTTCTCATCTAACTGCCAGGAATAGTTTTCAAGTCCAGTGTTGGTCCAAATGCTGAAGAGCCCAGGGGAAGGAAGATGCATGAAGATTCTGTTACGGCCCATTGTGCAAATAAATACCTTACCTGCCCTTCCTTTAAGGGAATGTCTTCCTGGACCTCTCCATCCCTTATAATCTCAGAAACTGCCAAAAAGGGTTGCTTATGGGACCTTTGTAACATGTTAGGCTGGTGTCCTCAGTATACATGGGTCAGTCTTCCAAATTATTTTAAACCTGTTTTATTGTGGACCTGTGCTATTCCCAAAAAGCAAATCCCATGTGTTTATCAGAACTGCTTGTATTGCACATCATTATGTGTCTTGACGTCCCACAGTTTGCAGAACAAGCTGCCGCTTAACCATCCCCAATTGTAATCTTCATTGTTTCCCTTTTACTTAGGAATCTGAAATTTCGAATGAGGGTTTCTGTTAATATATTCTATTTCTTGTGACCTTTCCTGAAAGAATGCTCACATCTGTGTGCAAAGATGTGTTAAAAGAATACTTGGCTATGTTATTTTCTGTCAAGTGGATGTACTATTTTTTGTCGAGACATTTCTTTGCTCTTAATCTCTTGTTTCCAGTTTTTCCTTATAAACAATGCTGCAATGAAAACAAACAAACACTTGGCTTGGTACCCTGAAAGCTACCTCGTCTGTAGCCTGATGCCACTCCAAGGTTAAGTTTTAGCTAGTTTTCAGTGAAACGAAAAACATGAGAACAGCACAGTGGTAAAATTAGGTCTATTCAATTTAAAAGATTATATGCCCTATGTGTAAAAATATTGCAGTCTAATAAAATGATTCAGAGTGTTGCTCTGGAGACAAGATTACTTGAGTTCATATCTGGCTCCACCGCTTACTGGCTTGTAACCTGGGGCAACTGATTTCTCCTGTAAGCACATCAGATTCCTTATCCATAAGAACAGGGTTAATTATCCCTATCTCAGAGGAATTGTGAGGATGACATGTGAAGTGCTTAAAACCATGTAAAAACTTGCCTAGTGCCTACAATGCTGCTGTAATGACAACATTAGGAACGACCTAATCGTCCATCAAAGAGGAGTGGTTAAATTGGGATAATGCCGAAGTTCCACAGAATGGAGGAGACGGGAACTGGCGCAGAACACTGAGACCATGAAAAGTGCTACAGAAAAAGGTGTGAAGGTTCATATGAGCACTTAGATGGGGGGACCCCTGCTTAGCACTGGCGGCTTCAGAAGAGAGAAGGGGTGGTTGTGAAGGGAGATGCATTTCAGCTCTTTTCTGGGCATTTTCTATTTGCCACCCACGGGCTTCCGGGGGACTGACGTCATGGACTGCAGCATCCGCCGTGCTCGCAGCAAGCAGCCCCTGCATGAAGACCGGCAAAGGCCTTCCCCCTCGCAGTCCCAAACGCAGCGCAGGCTCACTCTGCACAAATCTCTGCTTCATTCTCTACGGAAACAACACCTCACGAGACTTCCACAGCCTCAGTACGCTTCATTTTAGTCATGCTCTCCTCACTCCTCAGGGAATTCAAAGAGGCAAGCCACGGCTCCCTTTCAATCAGGCCCAGCCAACTCCAAATGGAAGCTTTAGACAAATGCTGATTTCAGGAAAGAGACCTTGCACTTACTACAATGATATAAGCTGGGAAATACGTTTTGAGATTTTCCTTTCTTCATACTTTCTTGATCCTGTCACCATCCTTCCCGCCCCATGTGTCTTGTGGTCCTCAGAAGTGCGGTGGCGATGTCCTCTCTCCAGCTATGCGGTCTCTATCAACCCCGATAGTTTATTCTAACACCTACTCCTCTGACCATGTAACACCTACCAGAACTCCTCTTAAGAAACACCTTTACCTTCAGAAATTTCCCATATCAGTGTTTCCCACACTCGGTCCCCCAAATATTACAAGCACTGTGAAAAGGATGCTGTGGTCACAAGAGCTCAGGAGGCTGTTGCCCCTCCTGGAGCCTGACAACGTGCACAAGCATCTTGAAGGCGCCGAGAAGTTCTGCCTCAAAGGGGCTGGTTTAAACTGCTCCACTGAGTGTTTTCCAATTTCTAACTTCACTTTTTATTTCACTTTCCTTTTTAATGAGTTAATGTCGCTCACGCTTTGTGAAAAAACCTTGTTCGAGCCATGCCTCTCCCACCTACCTATCCAGCACTGTGGACTGTGCTTGGTTCCACGCCTCTACAGGACAGAAATGTGCTGCTGTGGCCTCGGGATGTACCACAAACTGGGTCTGGATAGTTTATTGCTAAAGTAGAGCAACACAAATATAAAAGAGAGCAATATAAACGAAAATATTTTTCCAACTCACGGGGAAATGGATAAAACTTTCCAGGTTAAATGTTTCTTCCGTAAGTTGTTCTTAGTTGGTAACTGCTATGGCTTGTCTTCAAGTGGCTGTTAACAGACAAAATAATAGTAAATTTTGGACATGGGATTTTTAAAAAAAATTTACCTGATTGATTTTATAAAATACAAAAGTGATATAAGCTCTTGACAAAATACATCTAATGACTTACAGGAGTACCCAGGAAAAAGTGAAAAATTCCCTCTCACCTCTTACAGCCCCAGAGGAAACCACTGAAAGTATTTTTCCATACATTTATTTGTTCAACAAATGTTTATTGTCTACTGTTTCCAGCATTGGAAATGCAGCAATGAACAAAACTGACCAAGTCTGCTCTCATGGAACTCACATAAAGAGGAGAGACAGACAAATAGGTAAGTACGTCATATCTCAGATGATGGAAAGTGCTCTAGTGAGAACATGCAGCAGAAGAAAGGACACAGGGTGATCAGGGAAAGCTCACAGGTAATATGACATTCAAGCAAAGATCTGGAGGGACTTGCCTCATGATATCTGGGGGAGGGAATATTACATGCAAAGGGGAACATCACATGCAAAGGTCCTGAGGTAGAAGCAAGCTTAAGTTCAAGAACAGTACCGTGGTCTGTAAGGCAGGAACTCAGTGAGCAAGGAGAGTGGAATGAAATTAAATCAGGGGTAATGGGAACACCAATTTATTAGTTTACAAGGATGCTGTAAGGATACACATTGTAGGTATCCTTCTGAACCTCTATGCCAACAAAGACACACATTTGTGTATGTGTCCCAAAATACAAATTTACTTCAATCTTGTTAATGTCTATAATAATTCACAGCAGGCACACCATTTTTTCCTTAAAATAACTGTATTGCTTTCCTGTTGTGAAAGTAACACATACTCAATGCAGCAAACTTGAGAAATACAGGAAAAGAAAGCACCCATTAGTCCTACAATCCAAATACACTGAACGCACTCAAGAGCGTAGTTCCTCTTTTCCCAGTATTAACCTTTTACTTAAATAAAAACGAGTACGGCCCAGTTGCAAAGACTCAATCAATGGATATGCATATAGAATAAAACATGAAATTCCTTTTTCAGTGCCCTTCCCCAGAATCTCTTTCTCCACATTTTTCTCTGTGCCACTCGGTAAAGGTTTGTTTTATTACCAGGTTGTTTTCAATGTGTTTACATATGTATGTACTGTATAAAAATACAGTTCTAAAATTATACATAAAAGGTATCATACAGAACATACTCATGTAGCTTGGAGACACTTCTGCGCCAGGACATACAGATCTACCTCCTTCTTTCTGAATTGCTTCGTTCTATTTCATAGTGTGGATAGACCATATTCTACCCATCTCTTTATTGATGGATTTTTCACTATTAAAACAATGCTGCAGTGAACATCCTTGTAAATGTCTCACTTGAAATGGGCAAATATTTCTTCAGTATATAGCTAGAAGTGGAATAGTGTCAAAGAATACGGCATTGAAATCTGTGACTACTACAAAGCTGCCCTTCAAAAAGGCTGTGCCACATGCAAGGAAATATTATTCAGCCTTAAAAAGGAAGGATATTCTGACACATGCAATGAGGATGAATCTTGGAGTCATTATGCTCAGTGAAATAAACCAGGCAAAAGGACAAAACTGTATGATTCCACTTATGTGAGTACCTAGTCCTCCATACCTTCATTAATATATATCATTAGTTATTTTGATTTTGGATAATAAAAAGGGCAAAAATGACACTCTGTCCTAATCTGCATGTCCCTGATTAAACTTGTGAGATTAAATACTGTTTGTATTTTTTGACATTAATTTGTACTGTGAAATATCTATTCATATCTTTGCCCATTTTTATTATTAATTTGTAGATCTGCCTTATATATTCTAAGAAGTAATCATTTTTCTGTTATAATTGTGATAAACAGTGTCTTTCAGACTGTTATTTCACTTTTTGTTTATGATGTCTGTAAGAACAGAAGTTTTGACTTTGGAAAGAATCTGGCAATCTTTTTCTTTATGATTTTTGGACCAAAGAAATAAGTGAAGGCATTAAGGCTTATTGACCACAATATAACACACTTTTTAAAAAATTTTTTAACAAGTGATCATGTAATGCTTCTACACCATTCTAGGGAAGAGTGTTCCAGGAACCTGCTGCCCCCTAGTACGCCCAGATCATAACAACATTTTTCCCCCAGGAATCAACAAACCAGGATAGAGACTTTTTGGAGCCACTGAGTATCTGTTGATTAAAGTAATGCCTACCTTTACATAACTAGGCTTTGTCAAGCATAATGAACACTATTATAATTGTTTCCTATAGCTCATGGGCTAGCTCCACGCTTCTTTATAAGTTAAATAAATATGTTTCAAAATAGCATGCCTTTGAAATACTTAAAATATTACAAACCCTGAGGGACATAGGAGGGTGCACTTTAGGAGTTAATATCAACATTTTAGGGAGAAAAGTGTAGTGCTTTGTTGACCCTAGTAAATTTTGCTTTTTTTCTTACTGATGTTTTGTGTTGAGTTTTTACTTTTATTTTTTTCAAAATGGAAATAGCTTGATTTTTCTTTTTATCTTGTTAAAGGAACAACACAACACATATTCATCGAAAAAGAAAAAAAAAAAAACTCAGATAATCTAGAATGGGAAAAAGAAGAAAGTAAAATAACCTGAATGAATTGCCCAAATCCCCACCAACGTGAAGTAACTACTGACAACATGGACTTTTTTTTTTAAGGGGGGGGTCACATAATGTTTTGTTTTCTATCCTGCTTTTTCTACTTACTATAGATCCCATTTTATGTTAATAAACATAAATCTTCACTTATATGCATAGCATTCGATTGTGTGTCATAATTTATGTAATCTATATGAATGGCATATCTGTTAGCAACTCCAGGGTCAACACCTTTATAAATGCATCTCTTCGGATTCATTGAGGAACAGAGGGCAGGCTCCCCGTTTTCAGAACTGCTCTGCTCACCCCGGGTCAGCGTGGAAAATCCTGACCACTGCGTCCCGTAAAGGAGGCGCTTCAGCACCTGGGAGGGAGGACTGTGGGGGCTTACCAAAGCAAAGCCTGCTTCCAAGGGAGAATGCCTTCCCCGCCCTCACCCCCGCCGCTCCACAAAGCAGGCTCCCGCCCGCCCCCGCTGCGTGGGCGGGCAGCGCCAACACCTCCCGCTCGGCCTCGGCTTCCGGAGAAGCCGCCCCCGTCCACCCCCGCCCCGTGAAAGCCGTTTCTCTGAGCACCAGGCCTGAGCACAACCTCCTTTACAAGCTGAAGCGCACGCTCTTTCTGCAGCCAGCGCTTTAGTTCTGAAGCCCTGGTGGCCTTCTAGATAATCCTGCTCCCCTCCCGCCTGCCCGGAGCTCTTCCTGGAAGCGGCTTGGCAAAGGGGACTGGAACATACCGCCCCTGCCTCCACACCAGCCGGGACCTCGAGAAGGGAAGGCCCGGAGCCACCCAAGGCCATGAGCTGGGAACCCAGAAAGACCGAGACCTCCAGAGGCAGGAGACGGAGGCTGACAGGGCACACTGGGGCCGGGAGAGTCCGCGGAGCGCGCACGGGGCGCACCTGCCCTCGCTACCCCGGGCCCCCCACCCCGGCTGCCGATGCCTCCCCTGGCGCTTCTCTTCCCACTGAAACCACAAGGATGCAGGCTGACCGCTCGGTTCCCGTAACGGGCTGATGACTTCCTCTCAGGGGCCGCTCCCCCGCAGACTGACGTCACCCGCCCAGACGAAGCCACCTGCTGCACTCCAGCTCTGCGCTCCCCACCTGCACGTCAGGCCGGAGCGGCACGGCCCGGCTGCAGGCTCGTCCGCCCGGCCCAGGTGAGCCGGACTGAAACGGTGCGTCGGCTCACCTGGAAGCGCCCGCCCTGAACACACACCACGAAGTAAACAGGACGTGTGCGCAGCTCTCTGGGGTGACCCCACCACAGCATGTGAGGGGCTGAAGGCGGAGACCCCCACTTTCTGTGGGGCCTGGTTTGGGTACCAGACACCGGCAAATACCAGCCCGTCCCTTTGTCTCCGGGGGCCAAACAGCTCTGGGTGCATCCGGACCCAGACATCTCCCGAGGAAACGAGTGTGTGCCCGTCTCACTCTAAAGCCTCCATCGGTAGAAATAAAACTGGTCTTTCTCACCGCGTGCAAGTGCCGAGGCCACCGGACAAACACGCTCAGGGACGGGGCGGAGCAGGCCGGTAAACAGGCCCTCGTACCAGCGGGTGATAAGGACCCAGCTAGGTCAACGGACGCCGGCTGGCTCCTCCCCAAGAGAGCGGAGGGTGTGACAGGCTGCGGCTGTGCTGGGGACTGACGTTTGTTTTTGTTTTTTGGGGGGGACAGGCAATTAGGTTTGTTTGTTTATTAAGGGGGGCACTGGGGGTGGAACCCAGGACCTCGTGCATGCTAAGCACACGCTCTACCTCTGAGCTACCCGCCCCCACGCCACACACCCTCACACGCCGTTCTGAATTGCAAAGGTGAAAGGGAGGAGCGGGCCTCCCCACCACAGCCTCGGGCCCCTGCAGTGGCTCCGATCCCTGCTCCGGGCGGCTGGAGTCAAGTCAGGGCGGCCCAGACCTCCGGCGCTTGGGAGATGCTAAGAAGAACAGGCTGGGACCCGCTGATGTCAGCAATTGCCAACTCATCCCCCTCCAAACACCCAGGCCGAGGGAGTGACATCGTAGGGGTGGGCCCTTCTCAGGCTCCGGCTGCCTCCACTGGAGAACAAAGTGTGAGAAGGTGACTGCGGGGGACTTCTTGGGGTGAGGAGTAGCTGGCTGTGGTTTTCTGGTGCCTCCCTCTGGTGCTCATCTCCTCCCCTGCTCTGAGCTCGCCGGGGCTGCAGACGGAACAGGATACGCCTCCGCGGATACAGTTCAGCATCTCCTCTGCTCTCAGTACTTCACGCTGACACTTCTGGTCACCAAATTTGAGGGCTTTCCCCCCACACCAACCAATACAGTGACACCAGCTGGGTGTCCTACAATGTAACTAAATTCTGGCACTATCTACTTGGAAATGATGTCAGATCCCACAGGTTAAGGGCCCGACTACTTTCCAGAGAAAAGCTACACACTGTATTATCTTCAGAAGAATTTTAAATGAGACTAATAAACACGCTATAAGATATAAGGAAGATACTGGAGCTATAAAATAAGAACACAGCAACATCAGAAAGAACCAATAAGAAATAGGTTGAATATATAATAGATGGACCAAAGAACAATATTCAGATATTCTCTTGAATGGATGAATTAGACAGCTGAGGAATGAACTAGTGAACTGAAATAACGGAAATTTCCCAAAAGGAAAAAAAAAAGAACAAAGGAACAGAAAATATAAAAGAAAAGCTAAGAGATACAGAGAATAAAAACCGATGTTAACATTCAGAAAACAGGAGTCCTTGAAGAAGGAGATAAAAAATGGAGGAGAGGGAATATTTGAAGAAATAATGGAGATACACCTGAAACTAACATTGTAAATCAATAAAACTTTTTTTAAAAAGAAATAATGGAGAAACACTTCTTGGAATTAGAAAAAAAGATGAAATATGAACACATGGTCTGTGCATTTCACAGATCTTTAATTATTCCTCATTAAAAAATGTTTTTAAAAGACAAAATATGTCAAAGAGAAGGAAACACCTACAGTTAGAACTATTTGGGGAAAATTTAAGAATATGAGACAAAAGTTTCCAGAGAGAAAAAGCAGATCACAAATAAAGGAACAAGAAGCTCCCTGACATTAGATTTTTCAACGGTAACAGGAGATAAAAGACAACAATGAAGTTGTGTTTTCAAATAACGAACAAAAAGGTCTTAGAACCTAGGATTTTACAACATTTAAATATGAGGGCATGATAAAAGGATTCGCAGGCATACAAGACCTCAGAAATTTTCACCACACAAAGACCCACATTAAAAACAGTTTTGGATCCACACACCTATGGTCAATTAATCTTTGACAGAAGAGGCAAGAATACACAACGGAGAAAAGACTGTCACTTCAGCAAGTGGTGTTGGGAAGACTGGACAGCCGCGTGTAAATCAATGGAGTTAGAACACTCCCCCACACCATGTACAAAAATAAACTCAAAGCTTAAAGGCTTAAATATATGACATGACACCGTATCTCCTAGAAGAGAGCACAGACAAAACATTCTCTGACATAAATCATAGCAATGTTCTCTTAGGTCAGTCTCCCAAGGTAAAAGAAATAAAAGCAAAAATAAATAAATGGGACATAATCAAACTTATAAGCTCTCTGCACAACAAAGGAAAACAACAACAAAATGAAAACACAACCTATGGACTGGGAGAAAATATTCGCAAATGATGCGACTGACAGGGGCATAATTCCCAAAATATGCAAACAGCTCATACAACTCCTTCCTGGTCACTTAGCAAAACCCTAAGCCTGGATGAGTCCCGCATCTGCCTGCACCCACCCGCACCCATCTGCTGGGGGACGGGTATCACACAACTAAGTCGACTGGTCTCTTTTTAAATTCATGAGAGCAAAACTCCAAGGGGTTTGGACCAGTGCCCTCCAGTCCTACTCCGCCTCTCTGAGAGCTGACATGCTCTGTTTCTTCAGTCCTCGCATACCCTTACTCTCAACCGGTGACCTTAACCTCATGTTTCTTTGAGAAAACAGAGGGCATCAGATTTTCCCACCCTTGGCCTGATACCTGTCCACAGTTGGACACTCTTTCCCTCTTTTCTCACTACATTCACAGAGGTGACCCCCTCCGCGGGGACCATCCTCTCACCCTCTCAAGGTCTCTGTTCTTGCAGGTGCCCTCCCCTCTGCACCGTCAGCCTCCCGGGACCACTGGATCACTCATCAGCACACACAGAATCTGCCAGTTCATCAGAGTTGATCTTTAAATAAACCATCCCCCCTCCCTACCAGGAGCCCACATCTCTTTCCAGGGACTGCCCCCCTCCCTGCATCCCTATAGAGACACCTCAAAAGGGTGGTCTGTACATTGTCTCAACTTCAACCTCTTCACTTTTGGGGGGACTGGGGGTGAAAATTCTCTTGAAAAAGGAAAACATCACAGTCATGGTTGGTCTTCCATTGTAAAAAGGGCTCCCTCCCCCAAACCCCTCTCAAGTGATCACAGAAGAGAAAAAAGGTGTAAACCCACAAGGACAAAGAGTGGGAGAGGAGGCCAGACAGGGGCTTGGCCAACAGCGTTTTGTGCCATGGACAGTGGCTGGACCACTCGAAACTCAGTACAGAAGCTGAGAACGAGTGCCCTGGGGACCCAAGCACAGAGGAGACCCTGCTGATGAAGTAGAAACCTGCATGCTAACCTGTGGGTATCACAACATCACCCTTGGGGGATGCTCAGGAAAGCCCCATCCACGAAGCTGGCTTTTTGGTGCCAGACATTTGAGGAAAGCCTCTACCATGAAAGGCAGAGATTCCCCCCAAGAAACAGAAAAAATGGAACTGGGACCAAAGGAGACAATGCAGAGAAACAAAGGAAATTTGGATCCATACATTTTCCTGTTCTCACTCCAACTTTCTGGACCTAAGTGCTATTTTCAGGTGGTGCTGGGCCTGGACACCTAGGTCTGGAGGGGCCAACAAACCTCTTCTGAGACAGGTTTCTTAGCAATGAGGCAGCTGCCCCGGGGCACCCCAGGGCTCTGAGCAAGGGTCTAACATTCAAATCTAGGTCACTCTCCACTACTTACACAATAAAGTCTAAATGTGAGTGGCGTTTCTGAAATGTCCTAAACTCTTGTTCTGAACTCCTGTTTCTGGTTCTTGAATCAACTTGTCATCTCCTCTGTTATGGTCTGTCCTTCCCCCCAAAACTCATAGGTTGAAACATGACTGTATTAGGAAGTGGGGCTTTGGCAAGTCCTTATTTCAGGAGGATGGAGCCCTCATGAATGACATCAGTGCCCTTACCTAAGAGACCCAGAGCCATGCTGCCCCTTCCATCAGGTGAGGACACAGGGAGAAGGCCCTGGCCAGGAGTCAGGAAGAGGCCCTCACCAGTAGGCGACTTGGCCCTAACTTGGACTCCCAGCTTCCAGAACTATGAGAAATAAAGTTCTGCTGTTTATAAGCTACCTAGTGTAGTAGCTAAAATGACTTTAAAACATCCTTCCTTTTCCAGGCTTGTACAACCCCCAGGCAGTGACAACAAACTTTCCCCAAAGTCTGGGGCCTGGGAGGTGGGTCAGAAAATGCCAAGGGGAACTGCAGCAAAAGCAAGATATGTGGGACCTCAAAGGAAGCCAGGATGCCACGTACTGCGTGATTCCATTCACAGGACATTCTGGAAACGGCAAGGCTACGAGGACAGAAACTACCAGAAATCAGCACATTTTGGGGTGATGAAAATGTTCTATATCTTGATAACTGTGCTGGTCACACACATATATTTTTGTCAAAATTCTTTGAACTGTTGGCTTAAAAAGGGTGTAAATTCATTTTTAAAAAATCCAGCAATCCCTCTCCTGGACATACATATGGAAAAGACGAAAATGGTAATTTGAAAAGATACATGCACCCCAGTGTTCATAGAAGCTCTATTTACAACAGCCAAGACATGGAAACAACCTAAATGTCCACTGGCAGATAACTTGATATAGAAGATGTGGTATATTTACACAATGGAATACTACTCAGCCATAAAAAAGAATAAAATAATGCCATTTGCAGCAACATGGAGGAAACTACAGATTATCACACTAAGTGAAGTCAGTCAGATAGAGAAAGACAAATATCATATGATATCATTTCTATGTATAATCTAAAAAAATAGTACAAATGAGCTTATTTACAAAACAGAAATAGACTCACAGACATAGAAAACAAACTTATGGTTACCAAAGGAGAAAGAGGGTGAGGGATAAACTAGGAGTTTGGGATTAACAGATACACACTACTATATATAAAATAGATAAACAACAAGGACCTACTGCATAACACAGAGAAGTATATTCAGTATCTTGTAATAACCTATAATGAAAAAGAATATAAAAAGAATATAACTGAATCAGTTTGCTGTATGTCGGGAACATTGTAAAAAAATCAACTATACTTCAATTTAAAAAATACAAAGCAAGTTAAACATTTAAAAGGCGTAAATTATACTGTAATAAGCATGACTTTTTTTTTAATTTGGGGGGAAGTAATTAGGTTTGTTTATTTATTTTAACCGAGGTACAGGGGATTGAATTCAGGACCCCATGCATGCTAAGCACGCGCTCCACCACTGAGCTACACCCTCCCCCCAAACCTAACTTTAAAAAAGAGAGAGAGAAAGAGATGGGAATGCAAAGGGGGAGCTGACCGCCTGGGTTCAAACTCCACCGCATCACCTGCAACCTGTGCTATAACTGGAGCAAGCCAGTGACTCCACCTCCCCTGACTCCGTCTCCCCTTCTCTGAAAGGGAGACCCCAGTGGACCTACCTCCCACGGTGGAGGCCAGGATTGAAAAAGAAAATGCCTGCGAAGCCCCGGCTCTAGCGCGCTTCCAGCTGAGCCCGGCGCCCGGCAAACCGGGGCGGGTTCCACTTGTGCCCACCCCCGGAGCACCCCGCCCGCGCGCCCGCTCCCCGGAGGGGCAGAGGCCCCAACCCTGACGCCCCACTGCCCCGCGCTGACTGGGAGGGCAGTGGGGCGTCACGCGGAGGCTCTGCCGCGCTCCCACCCTCCTTACCTGGGAGTCCCAGCCGGACCGCGCACACCTGGCCCCCGCGGGAAGTCGGGAAAAGGGGCGGGGCCTCGCCTGGGCGGAGGGCGCAGGGCGCGCGCGTAGTGTTTGGGAGCGACGCTGAGGAACGCGGAGGAGGAGTCCCGGATGTAGGCGTGGCTGAGGCGCGGCTAGGAGGGTTTTAAGAGCGTGGGCGTGGCTGAGGTGCTATGGGAAGGAGTATGGGTGGGGCGGGGCTGAGGCGCGGAGGGGAGGAGTCCCGGGTGGAGCGGGGCTGAGGCGTGGAGGCAGGTCCTTTGCATTTCCGGCTGGGTCCCCTTTTTTTTAACGTTTGTTTTTATTGAGTTATAGTCAGTTTACAATGTTGTGTCAATTTCCAGTGTAGAGCATAATTTTTCAGTTATACATGAACATACGTATATTCATTGCCACGTTTTTTTTCCGCTGGGAGCTACCACAAGATCTTGTATATATTTCCCTGTGCTATACCGTATAATCTTGTTTATCTATTCTACATATGCCTGTCAGTATCTACAAATTTTGAACTCCTAGTCTATCCCTTCCCACCCCCGCCCCCTTGGCAACCACAAGTTTGTATTCTATGTTTATGAGTCTGTTTATGTTTTTTATTTATTTTTATTTTTATTTTTTTTAATTCCACATATGATCGATCTCATATGGTATTTTTCATTCTCTTTCTGGCTTACCTCACTTAGAATGACATTCTCCAGGGACATCCATGTTGCTGCAAACGGCGTTATATTGTGGTTTTTATGGCTGGATAGTATTCCACTGTATAAATATACCACATCTTCTTTATCCAGTCATCTGTCGGTGGACATTTAGGCTGTTTCCATGTCTTGGCTATTGTAAATAGTGCTGCTGTGAACACTGGGGTGCAGGTGTCTCCTGATGCGCATCCATCGCTCTGCAATGCTGGACCATTGGTTCTTTGGTTCAACCGCCGACGCATTCCGGGTCGTGCTGATGCTTCCTTGGCCCAGGCTGACTCTGCCTGAGTCTGGTCTTCCTCCTGTCGCTGTCACTGGTTCTGGCCTGCCTGTCTGGATCTCTGGCCTCAGGCTGTGTCTCTTAGTGGTCTTGACCAGCGCTTCCTCTCTACCCCATCTGTTCTCTACTCCGCCTCCCCACCCCCCTTTCATTTCTCTATTCTTGCCTCCCAGATGACAGAATATCCTTCTCTCCCGGTCATTTCAGTGGTAAAATCAGACATCCATTAGATATTCATTAGACAACAGAGGGACTGTTGAGGATGGGCCCAGCTTCAGCCCAAGTTTGGAAAAATTCCCCAGAGGCTATGGACTTGAGGCTGGGCTTTCAGATTTGGCCAGGGGCCTGGCTCTGGCTATTCTGAATCCTGGGAGAAGGGCTCCATATCCTTGCCTGCCTGAGCAGTGGCCTCTGGGGTGCAGAGGCGGTGTGGGAAGAGGCAGCTCATGTTCCCTAAGAGTTAGAACTCTCCCAGGCCAGGCAGGATCCACCTGCGCCAGCAGGACTTTGGTCCCCTTCTCCTGCAGGAGTTACTCTTGGCCTCAGTGGCCTCTAAGGGTCAAAGCCACCTCAGCTAGTATTTTTCTGTCCCAGTATGAGCCCAGGACCTGGTGCATGCTAAGCACTGCACTCCACCGCTGAGCTATACCCTCCCCACAAAGCTGGCTTATTTCTGTTTCTTCTCTGTCAGTCTCAGACACAAAGCTGCTCAGAGAGGCTGCGCCTGGCCAGTACATAAGGCCCAGCCCAGGCTCTGGACCAAGTTTTGGGAGAAGCAAAGGTGCGGCTCTGGCTTGTCCACTCGCTTCCCCCAACTTCCTCCAAGGCCAGAGCAGTTCACATCTTCTGGACTCTGAACCCCTCTCTCCCACCTCTTGTTAGAATTTACATTAATTATGCACAGACTTTGGACATGTCTTGCACACAGCTGAGTTGGATTTTTAACTCTGCAAGAGATGTCATATTTGGTGGGGTTTTTTTTAAGCTAGTGGTAAAAAAAATTCAAACAGTACAAATGGTACACATAGAATAGGAAGTTGCCTTCCCACCGCTGACACTTGGTTTTCTCCAAAGGACATCTCTGCTGCACATTTTTTTGGGCCTCTATCTTGTTTTCATCAAAATTGGTTCTGAAGATAAATTTAGGCAGAAAAAAATGCCTTTATGAAAAGTTACTAAGTGCGAAGCGAAATGGAAAGATGGCGCCTCAAGACTGCTTGGGGGAGGGGGCCGCAGTGCCGCGAGGCTGGGGCCGCGGCGTCGGTTTGCGCGCGAGGGCACCCGGGGCCGCGCGTCCCACGGGGCCGCTCGCTCCCGGCCTCCGCCTTCGGGTCAAATCTCTCCTCACGCTGCGCAGCCTAGCGCCGCGCGGGCTCCCCTGACCGGCCGACCCAGGTTGTCGGTGTCATTGCTGGGGAAGACGAAAAAGGCAGAAAGATCCCGGAATATGTGACCCATTTTAACGGGTGGCACAGCAGCTGGGATGGATGGGCAGCTGAAGACCACGTGCTTCGTGACAGCGATGAAGATCGGAGACGACATGTAAACTGGCAAGAAAAGCTGTAGCTCGCCTGAGAAGCACACGGAGAAAGGAAGCGCTGCCGGCCGCCTGGCATAGACTCTGTCTTAAAAAGCCTCCCCGCTGAAGAAGAGGATGACAGTGGTGGAGAAAAGGATGGAGAAATAAGTGAAGAGAGTGATCCTGAAGTGCAGGGAGAGCCAGAGCTGCGCGCAGAAAGGCGCATGCAAGGAAGATCGGCAACCGTCGCAATCCCTGCAGTCCTGAAGCGGCAGCTGGAGGATGGCTGCTACCACGTCAACGGGAGGAGACGGTTAGTGAAGCTCCCGAGCCAGACCAGCGTCATAACAATTCTGGAATCTACGTGAAGCGTTCCGCTGTCCATGCGGCCTTTTCAGCCAGACGGAGGCCTCGCCACCGCCACGCCGGGCCGCACGCCAGCACGAACGTCCATTACATCCCAGCAGAGAAGAACGCTCACCTTTGTAAGGAGATGGCGGATGGATTAAGAATAACCTTTGATTACACTCTCCCACTGGTTTTGCTCTACCCATACGAACAAGTTCAGTATAAAAAGGTGACTTCACCCAGTTTTTTTCTTCCGGGTAAGGAAAGCGCCACCAACACTCACAGGAAGCAGGAGGAGCTCTCTCCAAGCCCGCCTTTGCTGAGCCCCTCCACGCCACAGGCCACAGAAGGCCGGCCAGCCGCAGGTGAGCCAGCTATCCCCGGAAGGCGCGAAGCCGAGCCGGAAGCCCTGCAGCCCCCGAGGCGGTGCACGCGCCACCCTGCCGGGTGCGGCAGGCTGCCCGGGCGCGGGAGCGGCGCCTGGCTCAGCCCCAGCGCCGGCGGCAGGGCGCGTCCGCCAGCTCGCCCGCCTGCTTCTGCGCCCGCGGGAGAGACCCCTGCGCACAGCAGGTCGTCCTCGCCCGTTCCCCCGACCCCTAGCCGGGAAGCGAGTACCGCGTTTGCTGGCTTCGGAGGCAGAGGAACTAATGAAACAAACGAGGCCCTCTCCTGGAAACTGGTACCCGACAGTTACCCCGCCAGGTGACCGGCCACCTCCACCATCTTACATTTATGGGGCTCAACACTTGCTGCGATTGTTCGTGAAGCTTCCAGAAATCCTTGGAAACATGTCCTTTTCTGAGAAGAATCTGAAGGCTTCGCTGAAGCACTTTGCTCTCTTTCTGAGCTTCTTAGCGGAATACCACGACTTCTTCCCAGAGTCTGCCTACGTGGCCGCCTGTGAGGCGCACTACGGCTCGAAGAACCCCAGGGCGGTTTAGTAGGGTTTTGGTGGCTGAGGGTTCTGAAAGAACAGCGTTTCTATCTAGCTGTGCGTTCTAAGTTCCCGATGAAGAACTAGGGAGCTGGCGGGCCTTCTTTACAGAGTGGATGCAACGCCCACTCTCGGGGTGGGGGTGGGGAGGGGGGCTCTGGCAGAGGCAGACCCGTTTATTTGAGTTGCTCACCTACTGTAGTTCTTTCTGTTAAGGATGACTTCTTAGGTGTCTGAACAGCTTCCGACATTTGACCCCTGCCACGGTACATGTCATCTGTGATGGCAGGACGAGAGCAGCTGTGTTCACAGTGAAATGTTCATGACAGTGTGCATAGGCTGGGCTGTTCCAGTAGATGTTGGAGTTATTTGTTAGAGATAACCACATTTTTTAGTTATTTGTTAGCATTAAACAAAATTGTTCTGCAAACTGTTTTCATTCTTATAATGAGGCTGAGCAACTGTCCAACAAATTTTAGTTTTGCTTGGAAACCGCAAAGTAGTCCCAGAATATTTTAGAGAGAATTAATATTGATGGGAAAAGAAAATTTGCAGCTATACATTTGCTTGTTACAGTTCCTTTTCCTTAAAACTTTGTTTTTGATGAATTAAATAAAGCAGTGCCTGAATGTTTGAGATTTTACAGCTATAATTGGTTGTATAATGTTATGGTTCCCTATCTGTAAAATGTTATTTTTGATGCTTTAAATAAGTCATTGCCCATCTTATTGGAAATAAAAAAAAAGCCTGCGTGGGGGAGATTTTCCTTGCATGGAGACAGGACTGCATGAAGCTTTTTGAAATACGAGTCCAATGGCATTGGGATTGACAGTTTTGTTTCTCTGCTTGATTCATTTCCAACTAAAAACACAAGCATTCTTCTCTGCTTGGAGGCCTTTTTTTTTTTTTCAAGATAAAATTCACACATAGTTTGCCAATTTAAAGTGTACAATTCAGTGGTCTTTGGCATATTGACAACCATCATCACAATCAAATTTAGAACACTGTCATCACCCCTAAAAGGAGCCCTGTGGCTTTTGGCTCCCAATTACCTCCTAAATCCCATTGCCCTCGGTAACCACTTACCTACTTTCTGTCTCTGCAGAGACTCCTATTCTGGACATTTCATATAAATTAAACCATGCCATATGAAGTCTTTTGTGACTGGTATCTTTCACTTAGCCTAAGTTTTTCAAGTTCATCCATGTTGTAGCCTGTATCACTATTCCATTCCTTTTTGTGGCTGGATAATATTTCATTGTACAGAGAGACTATATTTTATTTATCCATTCACCAGCTGATGGACATTTGGGTGGATTCCACTTGGCTATTATAAATAATGCTGCTGTAAACATTTGTGTACAAGTACTTGTGTGGACATATGTTTCCATTTCTTTTGAGTGGAATTGCTGAGTCACATGGTAACTTTATGTTTAATTTTTTTGAGGCTCAGCCAGACTGTTTTCCAAAGTGACTGCACCATGTTATAACCCACCAGTGGTGTAGAAGGGTTCTCACTTCTCCATATGCTCACCAACACTTATTATTACGTCTTTTTAATTATAGCTATCCTAGTGGGTGCCAGGTGCTCTCTCACTGTGGGTTTTGATTTGCATTTTCCTGATGAATGATCATCTGAGAACTTTTAATAAACTTCATTTGCAGTTAGGGTTGTCTGCCCATTTGCCAGTGTCACCTGATGTGGTATTGCCTCTGAACAACTTGAGGGTCTCCACTTACTCTTTAATTTTCCCCCCAAAGCAAAGTAATGCCCTCTGCATTATGATTATAATTCAAAGCCTTCTTGAGCATCAGTTGGGGGCTGGACACTGTCCTAGGTGCTGAGGATCCAGCAAAAAGAGCAAGATCTTGCCTCTTGGAGAGCATGGTGGCTAGGTTGTGGCTCTGGATTTGAATCCTTGCTTTGTCACCTTCCAGCCACGTGGCCTTGAACAGGGTGTCCTGCCTTTCCCAGCTGCAGTTCCCTCATCTGTGAAATAAGGTTGCTCTGCTAGTTACATGGAAAGCACTTAGCACGGCGTCTGGTACCTAGTGACTGCTCAGTAGGCATTCGTTACTGTTAAAGATGAAGCCAGACAATGAAATAAATGTTAGCAATAATGAAGAGTTACGTATGATCAGAGAAACACAAAGTGTCATGGAACACAGAGCGGGGATCCCCCAGCCCAGTCCAGGGTCTAGGAAAGGTTACTCAGAGAGGAAGTGATGTTTAAATAAAGAGGGTATAGCTCAAGTGGTAGAGAACATGCTTAGCATGCAGGAGGTCCTTGGTTCAATCCCCAGTACCTCCTCTAAAAATAAATAAACCTAATTACCCTCCCCCCCCAAAAAAAACCCTGAAACAGAGAGGTGAAGGATGGGTAGGAATTGGCTAAAGCAAGGACTGTGTGTGTGTGTGTGTGTGTGTGTGTGTGTTCCTGATAGATGCAACAGCTTGTGCAAAGGCTTGGAGGCAATGGAAGAGAACATGCAATGTTGGAGAGAATGAAATGTGTTCAGAACGTCTAGTGCTGGGCTGTCCAATAGTATTCTCTGCTATGATGGAAAAGTTCTATATCTGTGTGGTTCAATGTGGTAGCCACAACCACATGTGACTATGAGCATTTGAAATGTGGCAAATGTGACTGTAGAACTGAATGTTTATTTTTATTATAATCGATTTAAATTTAAATAGCCACTGTGGCCAATGACCTTATATTGGACAGCACAGGTCTGCAGTGTAGTGGGCATGACAAGGTTGCAGTGAGAGATGAAAATGGAGGATGGAGAAGGGCATCCAGGCCGCGCGGGGTTGATACACAGTTTGCATTTTATTCTAAATGCCAAGAAAGTCACTGGTCGGAGGCAGGGGTTAATGAGGTGATCTGGTTTTCATTTTTGAAAGATCACTCTTGTTGCCATGAAGAGAATGGACTGGGGCGGGGGCAGCCAGAGTGAAGCAGGGAGACTAGTTTGGAGGTAGCTGTGGTCTCCCCTGGGCAGAGATGACAGTGGCTTGGACCAGGCAGAGATAGAGACAAATTGGTAGGTTTGGAGGTGGGGGTGGGGCTCCTGATGGGGCTGGATTTTAGGAGTGAGAGAGAGGGAGACGTCCTAGGACTACTTGGTTGGTGACTGTGTCCCCAGGTCCCAAACGCTGAGTCTGTACTCAGGGCAGGGGAGGGAGGACCAATTTCAGAAGCACAAGCCCGCCTCCCTGTCGGCCCCTGCTGGCTGGTGCTGGAAGTGCCTTTAGCTCAGGGAAAGCCGGGGCCGTCAGGGCGCCTGGCTGGGGGGCTAGGGGGCGGCCCCAGGAGGTCGGACGGGTGGGGTGCATTTCCCGGGGCAGGTACCAAGTCTCTCCTCTCCCGCGGGCATCCAATCAGCTCTCCCGGCTCCGTGACGGGTCAACCAGCTCCTAGTCTGAGCCACATGGCCGCTGGGAGGCAAGTGGTGGGGAAGGGGAGGGGTGGATGTCAGTGCAGTGGGAAGAGTCCCCTCTCCACCCGCCACGCCACGCTAGCTCCCCTCGGGTCAGGGCCCCGCCCCCGAGGGGTGCCTCTGATTGCCCCCCCTAGCAGGGGCCTCGGTGACAGGCAGTGGGGGTGGGGGCGGGGCGTGTCTCCCCAGAGAGGGTGTGGCCCGATGTTCGGATGGTCAGTCTCGCGGCCAGCGGGTCCTGCCGCAGGAGAGCTGATCCTGCGGCGGCCAGGCCGGGTGGGCTGAGCGTGCAGAACCCCGCGGGACCCTGCTCGCTCGGGGGGCTCCGAGCCTGCCCGCGCCCCGCCCGGCCGCACTTCCGCCGCAGCCCCCGCCGCCCGGGACGCGCCGCGCGCTGCCTCCGCGGAGCCGGTGAGTCAGGGGCGATGCGGGCATCCGAGCGGGCCGGGTCTTCAAGCCTCACGCTGAAGGCTCCCTGCACCTGGGCCGCCCCACCCTTCCTCCCGGGTCATGAGGGACAGGGGTCCAGGAGGGGGCAGGGTCTGGGCAGACAGCTGTTGCAGCCAGGGCTTCGAAGCGGTGGGCTGGGAGGCAGGATGGGGAGCGGTTGGGGACATCAGCCAAGCTCACTGGCGTGTGACCCGGGAAGGACGCCCCGGAGTGGGCAGAAAGATGCTGGGTCAAAACGGCATGATGAGGCAGTCGGCAGGTTCCAGCCTCCCCTGCTTCTGTGGGAAGATGCCCCACCCGGTCCCCCAGCTGCAGCTGCAGGAAGAGGACCCAGGCCTGGCCACCACCTCACCCTGCCACTCCCACCCCCTCTTCCCACCCCCAGGGTCTGCTCTGCTCCCTGCCCCCTTCTCCCACCCCTCTGTCTGCCCCCTACCTATCTTGGATTCTTTCCTCTTAGCTGCCTACCCCCTGGAGGAGCCCAGGGGCTTCCCCTCCCGACAGTGGGGCCCCGCCCTGGCCATGTGATGGCGGCTGTGGTTTCTGCTCTCCTGTGAGGGTGAGATGGTGCTGTGAGCTGAGCTCCCAGAGCTGGCCGGTGGGGTGCTGGTCAGGGGAAGTCTCGGCACAGCGAGGAGTCTCCCTGCGGCTCTGAAGCCCCTAGAGATCCTGTGGCCCAGAGAGGGGGCATTCCATGACTGAAAATATAGATGAGCCCTGCAAGATTTTGAGAACTGAAGAGGAACATCCTGGTAGCTGGTTTTAGACTAGGCTCTGCCCACGGCTTGGGACCTCGGGAGTCACTTCCCCTTTCTGAGCCCTAGTAGTGCCTGCAGCAAAACAGGGGCTTTGAAAAACCAATGGTTTTCCAACATTTCCCCCAGAGCACTCCCCCTCAGTGGTGCGAGGTCCAGTGTCCTGCCCCCACGTGACACTGCGCTTTTATCTGATGTGAATATTGGCCACTGGGCAAGATGTTGTGTAGAGAAAGGGTTGTGCTGTTAACACAAATGTTTCAGACCAGCAGCTGTGGCCTAGCAGAGATCAGGAAGTCCCAGAGGGACTGTTAGGGACAGTTATGGTCCCTGTTCCTCCCACATGGGCCTCCCACCTCTGGCTCCCCTCTCCCCTCCTGGTGGGTGAGCTCCCACGGTGGGGGGGTCCTACTTGTACCCAGCTCCTAGACCTCTCTGGTCACAGACTCCACCTAGGGTACAGAGGTGCCTCTGACATCTCTGTCCCCACAGAGTTTCCAGCCAGGAAGGAGCAGCCTCCTCCCCTAAGATGACCTCGCCCTCCAGCCCTCCCACTTTCAGACTCGAGACTTCAGATGGAGGCCAAGAAGATGGGGCTCAGGTGGACAAAGGACAGCTGGGCGGTGGGGCGGGGCCACCCCCCATGGAGTCACCGTTCCAGGGAGAGGACCGGAACTACTCCCCTCAGATCAAAGTGAACCTCAACTTCAGAAAGGGGGCAAGTGCCAGGTGAGGCAGCAGTGGGGGGGGGGCAGGGACTCCCCTCCAGCCCGGCCCCAGTGCCCCTTCCCTGCAGCCTGCAGGGTCCTGGGTCTGGCTCTGATGGTTCGTGGGCCCCACGGGCTGAACTCTGCTCTGCTCTCTGGGGTTACTTTTTCTAGAACCTTCCCCGTTCTTGGTCTTCTGTTTTCTGGGGTTGTGTTCCTCTAGGTAGCTCCAAGTACTCAGCTGACCCTGGCGTGTCCTCATTTGTGCCCCCACCGCCTCCCCAAGTCACAGTCCCTTGGTGGGTGGTAGCAAGATCCACATCCCAACCCAAGAGAGTAAGGACATCTGGAAATGTCCCGGGTGCTCCCGGGCTCGGCTCCAAGGCTGAACA
The DNA here is from genome assembly GCF_009834535.1 of Camelus ferus. Lineage (NCBI taxonomy): Eukaryota > Metazoa > Chordata > Mammalia > Artiodactyla > Camelidae > Camelus > Camelus ferus. The sequence continues at coordinate 17,447,499 of NC_045711.1, read as the reverse complement.
CATTGCCCAGGGGACATGGACTCTGGGAACTGAGGACCATGGGCTTCTGCGTGGGGCTGTCTTCACTTTGACTTTCCTGTGATGTCTACTAATTCAGACTGTGGGAGCCCACTCTCACCAGGAGTGCCACGTCCAGCCCTGGCATGTGCCCCCCAACACCCCATACGAGGCTGGATTCTGCAAGGGAAGCCCCTCCCTCCCTCCCTCCTCACGCCTGGGGCTTGGCCCCTAGCCTTGGGCTCCCAGCCCAGAGCCCCCTGTTGTGTTCATGCTGGAGGACTGAGGTCAGATTCAGACCAGGGCAGGAGAGGATGCTTTCGAGGCTTCTGGGAGCTGGATCGCCTGCCCAAGGCAGAACAGGCCCCTTTGGTGCTTCAATCTGTGCCCCTGTTAGGCTTCCCTATCCCAGGACCATGATGCCACTCTGTGACAGGAAGCGCTTTGTCCAAATAGCCACTTCCCGCCGCCGGACTGCCCGCAGGGCTCCCGAGTCAGCGCAGAGCCCTCTTGGGCATGCTGTGGTCACGTGGGCTGCGGGGCGATGACGGTGTGTCTGGCCAGGCCGGGCAGACTTACAGCTTCCTCATCTGTCAGTCACACGATCATGGCTTAAACATCACTGACCCCCCAGTCTCCCCGCTCATCATCCCCTTCCCTTCCTTGGTGGATCCGTTCCATGGCAGACCTGAGGGTCCCCCTTTGTTTGTCCCTTTATGTCAGTTGGTGCCAGGAGCCCCAGGGGGGACCTGGCCTCCGTGGGTAGTGACGACGAGGAGGGATGCCCCACGCTCCTCCCCCTCCCTGTCACAGACACTGCCAGGTTGAGACCGGCTACAAGCCCCTCCCGGGCCTCTCCCGGAAGTGCGGCTTCTCAGTAAAACTCTGTGAGCGTCTGGTTTCCGTGCTGGGCCCCGTTGCTCTGAGGAACTTCTGGCTGCCCAGCCTGGAGTCTCTCTGGAGCTAGGAGTCAGGGTCTGGGGTCGGCTGAACAGCCGCCCTGAGTTCTGCACCGTGTGACTTTGGGAAAGTTACTTTATCTCCTAGTTTATCTGATGGAGAAACAGATTCCTAACCCAGGGCAGAAGTGAGGGTAAAACGGACAGACAGTCCACTGTTCATCCAGAGATGGTTTCTGAGAGGGCGAGCCAGGGGCTTTTCTTGATTCCTCGGTGGAGGCCAGGGGCCACGTCCCCTCAACAGTCTGTGAGCACCTCCTGCAGCCCACCCCGCCCCCAACCCCAGCTCAGGAGCCAGGACGAGTTCCCGTGCTGAGCAACCCGGGGGACCGTGGCCTGATGCGAGATCATCAGGGCACCCAGTGCATGCTAGGCACCGGTGCTGGGGACAGCGGTGACGCCTGGGGGCGCCGGACAGACCCCTTCCTCCAGGGACTCTGAGCACTCGGTGTCTCCTTGGTCTGCCTGGGAGGGCAGAGGCCCTCAGAAAGCCTCCCACGGGGCTCTGGGGCCCGGGGGGCGCACGGTGCTCACAGGGACCCCTGAAGGGGCCCTCTGGGGAGGGGGCTCCCTGGGGGTCCAGGGCTCTCCTGTCGCTAACCACCTCCCCATAGCCAGCCAGACCCCAGCCGCTTTGACCGTGACCGGCTCTTCAGCGTGGTGGCTCGGGGGGTCCCCGAGGAGCTGGCTGGGCTACCAGAGTACCTGCGCCGGACCAGCAAGTACCTCACGGACTCAGAGTACACAGGTAGGCCTGCTGCATGGGCCAGAGCCCCTGCCGGCTATCCCCTGGCGGCTGGCCTGAGACCGGCTGCCTGGGTGGGTCTGACCATGATCAGGAGCTGGGGGCGGTGGGGGGCCAGGTAGCGTTCCTAGCAGCCCTCCTGCCCCCCGAATGCCTGCAGGGGCCCTGCCAGCAGAGAGGACGGCCACTCCCTCCTCTGCACATCCCACTGGCTCCCGGCCGGCCTTGCCCGCTTCAGGGGCTGAATGGATATTCAGGGCCTTCCTCAACACATCCCCTCTCTCTCACTCTCGCTCTTTTTTTTTTTTTTCTTTTCCCCAATAACAGTATTGCTGAGATATTCTATAGAACACAGAATATCCTATATTCCATGTAGTGTGTTCTACACTACCATACACTTCATCCGTCTCAGAGCACCCTTTGCCCAAAATCTAAATCTCTTTATTGTTTGGGCTGATTAGAAAAATAACATTTGTGTATTCTAGAAGATTTAAATAGTAATGAAATGCATAAAGTTCAGGGTGAAAACGGTCCATCATCCTGGTCCTTGATAATGGTTTGGGGTACCTCTTTTCAAACTGTTGAAATACATGAGGTGTCTGTTTACAGAAATGGCGTTGTGTCCTTGTGTCCTGTGCACTGTTTTGTAATGAGCTCCCCTCCGTTACTACATCTTGGAACACGCTCCATTTCAGTACATGGGCCTCCCGCTCGTCACTTGAACAACTTGCAGAGTTTCCCATTGTGTCCATTTCCCAAAATTTAGTTAACTAACTCCTTATTGATGGCCATTTGGGTTGTTTGTAGTTTTTGGCCTCAACACGGTGTGCCAGGCCCTCTGTGTGCTAAGAATTGTGTATATAATTCCATGGGATCTTTACAATCACCCTGGGATAGTCCCATTTTACAGTGAGGAGAACTGAGGTTAAGAGAGGCCAAGTTTAAAAAAATTCTTTTAAAAGGGGGAGGGTAATAGCTCAGTGGTGGAGCACAAGCTTAGCATGTACAAAGTCCTAGGTTTAATCCCTAGTACCTCCATTAAACAATTTGTTTTTAATTAAAAAGAAAAAGAAAAGAGAGAGAGAGAGGCAAGTGATTTGCCAGGAGGAGACAGCCATTTGGTGGTAGAGCCACTTAGCAAATACTGTTCCAAGTGTTCTTGTCTAGACAACGTCGCACACCTGATGAATTATGTCTTAGAAACTTAATTTCTAGAGAAGACAGGTAGTCAAACCTGTTGGTATTTGAATACCTGTTGGCCATAAGACCCTGCAGCATGGCTAGGGTCCCACCAGCCGAGGGGAGCTTTGGAGCTGGGCTCACTGTTAAGGCCGGTGGCGCAGTGCCCCTTGCCCTCCCTCCTCTCACAGAGGGCTCCACGGGGAAGACTTGCCTGATGAAGGCCGTGCTGAACCTCCGGGGCGGCGCCAACGCCTGCATCCAGCCGCTGCTGCAGATCGACCGGGACTCCGGCAACCCGCGGCCTCTGGTCAACGCCCAGTGCACGGACGAGTACTACCGAGGCCACAGCGCCCTGCACATCGCCATCGAGAAGAGGAGCCTGCCGTGCGTGAGGCTGCTGGTGGAGAACGGGGCGGACGTGCACGCCCGGGCCTGCGGCCGGTTCTTCCAGAAGAAGAGCCCCGAGACCTGCTTCTACTTCGGTGAGGGGCCTTCCTGGCCGAATCGAGCTGCAGAGGGGGAGGCCTGGCCCGGGTCACAGGGGTAATGCGCTTCCTGTGCGGGCCCTCAGACCCAGACCTGTGCGACCCCGGGGCTCGCCTCCGGGCCGCCCGCAGCAGCGGTGTGTCTTCAGAGGTGCCTCACCCTTGCCCGGCCGAGGAAGCTCGGCGCGCACGCGCTGGGACAGGGCCGCGGTGGGCGGCCCGGGCTGGCCTCGGCGAGACTGGGCCAGGCGGGCTCCCAAGAGGCGTCTGTGCGGCGGCAGTGGGCCTGGCCCCGGCGAAGGAAAGAGGAGGCGCGGGTTGGGAACCCTCGTCGGCAGGCCGCCGGCCTGCTCCCCTCGAGGGGAAAGAGCTCTGGGGCCCTCTCTCCCCTGGGTCAGAGCCGCGCGGAGCCGCCTGCACCCCAGCGCCTGCAAGAGCGTGGCCCGCGCGCCTCTCGGCTCACTGCGCAGGCGCAGGCGCAGGCCCGGATGCGCCAGGCCCCTAGGCAGTGCAGCACCCTCTCCTTGGGGGCCCCACCCGCCTCGAGGAGGCCGGCCTTGGGTCCAGGGAGCTCGAGAAGTAGGCAGGTGTAAGCTGGGAAGCCCGAGGCCCAAGATGCCCCCTCGGCCCCCAGGCGAGCTGCCCCTCTCTCTGGCCGCGTGCACCAAGCAATGGGACGTGGTGACCTACCTCCTGGAGAACCCGCACCAGCCCGCCAGCCTGCAGGCCGCCGACTCGCTGGGCAACACGGTCCTGCACGCCTTGGTGATGATCGCGGACAACTCGGCCGAGAACAGCGCGCTGGTGACGCGCATGTACGACCAGCTCCTCCAGGCTGGGGCCCGCCTCTGCCCGACGGTGAAGCTGGAGGACATCCCCAACCTGCAGGGCCTCACGCCCCTGAAGCTGGCCGCCAAGGAGGGCAAAATCGAGGTAAGCGGCTGCCCCGCCCCCTTTCCAGGAAGCAGCAGGATTTCCGCAGAAGGAGCCTGGGGTGGTATCTAGACCAAGGGTCTCCCCACTTTTCGGTGTAACTCTCCTGCTAGAAGAACACTTTCAGCATGTACGTCTCATATGTGTACATTTATTGATAAATTATAATGGAGCTGCTGAACATATTACATTATAAAGCAGAAAGCAGGGTTTTTTTTAAAGTCGTTTGGGTTTCTTGATTCTGAAACAGTCTTCTCATATTCTTTGCTGTTAGATTTTCTTAATATTGCTAAGTGTTCTTGATAATGAACATATCAGCACTTTACTATAAACAAACAAAATAAAGTTGCAAACTTTTCTCCCAGTTCAACGGTAAAATTAAAATTTTGGCATTTTTTTGCTACACAGAATTCTTACATTTTTATGTATCCAAGTATAGTTATCTATTCCTTTAGGGTTCCTGGGTTTTGCTGCTGCTTAATTCCTTCTACAAGGTTTTAAAACCTTGTGTGTGTGTGTATATATTCCACGTCCATATATTCCTGCAGATTTTTGTTTTGCAGTTTCCTTTCCGATGCCTAAAACTTTGATTTATCTGGAAGTTATTTTGGTATCATGATCCAGCTCTACTTTTCTTCCCAAACGGCTTTCCAGTTGTCTGATTCTTATTACCAGGGGAGCTTCATGGGTGTATAGCCAGCCCAGGTGACACAAGGCCCAATGCTTAGAGCACAGGCGTCGTTGAAGGTTAAGACAAGAGATAAAAATAAACATACGTGGGAGTGTGACTATTTTACTCTGCCCTCCAAGGTCCGTTAGCGTCTGGAAGCACGGCTATGTGACCTGTGGAAGTTGCTCCCCTGTCTGGCCCTTCCCTCCCCACCATTCCTCATTTGTAAAATCTAATTGCTGCTTCACATCTTCCGGTTAGGGATGCTTTCTAGTCTGTTGAAAGCTCTAGACTCTGGCCACAGACGTGCACACACACGTGTAGCTGGTAACCTCTGATCTCAAGGGGCCTTAAGGACATTGGACCGAGGGTCCCTCTGCCACGTGAGCATCCAGGAAAGACACCTCGGGGCAGGAGTGGAGGAGGAAGAGGCAGGCTGGCCGGCAGGCCCGGGCATAGGTGGGTGGGTGGGAGTGTCTACAGGTGGCTGCATGTGTGTGGATGTGTAAGATTCATACACACCAGGACCCGTGGGTGTGGGGCGTGTGCACGTGTCTGCAGGATACCACGTGTTTCCCAGCCTCCAGGTTAGGGCTGGGAGGTGGCCATGCAGGCCAGGCTCACGTGCTCGCCCTGCAGATTTTCAGACACATCCTGCAGCGGGAGTTCTTGGGGCCGAGCCAGTTCCTTTCCCGCAAGTTCACGGAGTGGTGCTACGGGCCTGTCCGGGTGTCGCTGTATGACCTGGCCTCTGTGGACAGCTCGGAGGAGAACTCAGTGCTGGAGATCATCGCCTTTCACTGCAGGAGCCCGGTGAGCCCGCTGGGGTGGGAGCATGTGCAGGAGGCTGGCAGAACTCTCGGCAGGGTCTGGACCACCCCAGCCCTGTAACTGTGCGGGGTGGGTGTGGCTGCCGGTCCTGACCCGGCCTCTGGCCACACACTCACTCCGCACACCAGTCCCCACCCGAAACGGGGATGAGGGTCCTGGTGGCGACCACTGGGGGCCTCTGTTGACCAGCACTCGGCTCCAGACTGGAGGGAGAGGCTCTCGGTCACTCTGTAGCCATAAGGGTGGGGTGGAGGCTATTGGGGGGGGGTCAGTCGGGGCTCCCCATCCTCGCCCTGCAGCCCTGTGCCCCGACACAGACTGAACGTGCCTCTGGCTCCCCTTCCCGCCCTAGCACCGGCACCGAATGGTGGTTTTGGAGCCGCTGAACAAACTGCTGCAGGCCAAGTGGAATCTGCTCGTCCCCAGGTTCCTCTTCAACTTCCTGTGCTACCTGACCTACGTGTCCGTCTTCACTGCCGTCACCTACCACCAGCCCGCCCTGGGGAAGGCAAGGCCGGGGAGGGGCACTTTGGGCGGGTGGGGCAGGGATCACCGCCCTGCCTGCAGATGATGACGCGGAGGCCTGGCCGCTAGGGTGGTCTGTCCATGCTCTTACGGCTGGTCACGGTAGGGAAGCCGGCGCCACGGCAGTAACAACGACAACAACAGCACTGAGTGCGCACCACCTGTGAGAACGTGTTCTGAGTGACTGACATGTGTTAATTACGCAGCTAATGCTCCCAACCACCCTCTGAGATGAACCGTTATCCCCAGTTTACAGTTGAGGGGCGGGAGGCACGGAGGTTAGTAACTCACTCAGGGTCACACAGGCCGTGAGCAGTGGCGATCAGATCTGAACGCAGACAGTCTGGATCCGGAGCCGTGTTTGCTCTGCTGCTGCGGGGCCTCGCCACAGCTCATGCTCAGAAATGGGCCCTGAGCTGAGCTCTCAGCGGGGAGCTGCTGCGGGTGGACCACAGGCCCTACCCGAGTGTCTCTTCAACCAGGACTCCCTCCCCCTGGAGGTGACTGCTGGGAACTCCATGCTGCTGCTGGGCCACATCCTGGTCCTGCTCGGGGGCGCCTACATCCTCGTGGGCCAGGTGAGTGCTCCTCCTGCTCCCCCACCCCAAACCTGAAATTCTGCCACAGGGAGCCTCAGAGTTCCTCCCGACAGTCCCTTCACCGATGGGAGACTGAATCCCCGGGCTGGTACTGTGAAGACAGCCTGAGGGCAGCTGAGGGCAGTGGGTCCTGGCCTTGCCTTCTGGGCTGGGTGCCCCTGGGGCAGCGAGTGTCCCCTATGCTTCCTTGGCAATGCTGGCTCTGCTCCCCTGGGGGTGGAGCTGGAAGCCCCTGACCCTCACTTGGGGAGCACAGAAGGGTGGGGGTGGGAGGAACTCAGCCCAGCCTGCCCCCCAGGGCCTCTTCAGGTCAAGGTGCTGCCAGCTGGCAGGAGGCAGGCAGGGCCATGGCACTGAGACTCTTGAGAGTGGGCAGGAATTAGGCACCAGGGCCAGGTTGGCTGGAGTACAGGGTGGCCCCTGGAAGGCCGAGGAAGGGGGAGGGAGAGGAGCCCCCCTCCCCATCCCCATTTGGGGTGTGTGAATCCTTCATCTGGGTCCGCAGGGAGCAGAGGCCCCTGGCCTCGTCTGGGTGTCTGTGCACTTTCTGGAAACAGGGTCCAAAGCTTTCTCAGCTATCAGCAGAACTCACGAGCATCCCCAAGTCAAAGCTGCTGCCTGAGCCCTGGAGGTGGTCCTGGCCAGGCTCCCACAGGCCGGGCCAGCAGGCAGGCAGCCGGGGAACAGAGCGCTGGCTGGGCCCTGAGGGCAAAGGGGCTGCGTCGTGGCCTGGGGAGCAGCCCTCACACGCGTCCCCTCTCCCCGCAGCTCTGGTACTTCTGGAGGCGCCGTCTGTTCATCTGGACCTCGTTCATGGACAGCTACTTTGAAATCCTCTTGTACGTGGGGCGCCTCGCTCCTCCTGCCCTGCCTCAGGCCTGGGAAAGGCCACGTGGCCGACAGCACCAGGTGGCTTTAGAAGCGAGGACCCTGGGCCAGGCAGCTCCAGGGGACTGGGGTCAGGAGTCAGGGCTGCTGTCCAGTCTGGTCCGTGTAGGTCGCGATTGCGACAGTGACACTGACGGAGCCCTCGCCCTGCGCCCTCGGAGCCTGAGCCCTTTACGCTGAATCCTCGCCGGGGCTCTCGAGTCTGGTGTTACTCCTGTTACACCCACTGTACAGGGGAGGGGACGGAGGCCCACAGGGTTAAATGCCTTGTCCGGGATGGAGGTCAGGACCTGCTTGGGTCCCGTCCCAGGCAGGGGGAGGACTTCTCACCTCTCAGCCTGTGGTGGGGGAGGCCGTGGGGGTGAGCGCTGGCCAGGGGAGGCTGTGGGCTGACCCCGCCCCGCCCCCACAGCCTGGTCCAGGCGCTGCTCGCCGTGCTGTCCCAGGGGCTGTGCTTCCTGGCCGTCGAGTGGTACCTGCCCCTGCTCGTGTCCTCGCTGGTGCTGGGCTGGCTGAACCTGCTGTACTACACGCGCGGCATGCAGCACATGGGCATCTACAGCGTCATGATCCAGAAGGTGACAGGCAGGGTGGCCTGGGGGCAGCCAGACTGGGCAGGGCAGGAGCCGCACACCGGTGGGCCTTCTTCTGGCCTCAGCAGGCAGGCCCCTTCCCCCACAGCTGAGCGGGGCAGAGGGGGACAAGAGGTGTCTGCCTGTGCCCTGCGTGCCCAGACATGCGCTAAATCTAAGCATGAGGGTGAGCATGCACGTGTCAGCTCTCAGGGTATGCGCTCCCCACGGTGAGCAAATGTGCACAGGCGTGTGTCTGCAAGTGTCCACCCAGCAGCAGGTGCATCCTTGCACACGGAAGGAGCAGGGACTGTGCACCTAAGCTCACCTGTGTGCCTGTGCCCTGGGACATCCGGGCACCTGGGTGTGTCTGCAATCATTTATTCATTCCACAAACGTCCAGGAAGTGGGTGCTGTGAATGGGCCAGGCCCTCTTCTAAGTGTCGAGAACATACACGTCTGTTCATGAACAAAACAGATGCGTCTTCTCTCTCCTGAAGCTAATGTTCTAGCACAGGAAACAAAAACACTAAGAAAACATGTAAGAATGTTGTAGAATGCTAAATTCACTCTCCTGAAGCTAACGTTCTAGCAGAGGAAACAAAAATATACAATGTTACAGAATGCTGAATTCTGTGAAGGAAATACATACAGCAGTGTGACGGGTAATGACTGGGGCAGAGGGTGCTTTAGGTTGGATGCTCTGGGAGACCTCTCTGCGGAGGTGGTGTTGAGACCTGAAAGAATGGTTCAGCCTCCCCAGACTCAGGGAAGAAGCTTTCTGGGCAAAGGGAATAGCAGAGGCCACGGCCAGGAGCCAGGACGAGCGAGGTGGACTTGGTGACAGAGCAAGGAGGCTGGGAGAGCGAGGGAGAGGAAGCATCTGTTTTGTTCATGAACAGAACTAGTGTGTTCTCGACACTTAGAACAGGGCCTGGCCCATTCACAGCACCCACTGCCTAAACGTTTGTTGAATGAATAAATGCCCATCTTCTCTCAGTGTGGCTCCACAGGACCCCATGTATGCACACGTGTGTGTGGTGTGCACATGGGAACCCATGCTTGCGGCTGAGGCAGGGGTCTGGGTCCCGCCCTGTGACCCAGCCACCCACCTGGGGCTCGTGTGTTCTAGGTCATCCTGCGGGACCTGCTTCGCTTCCTTCTGGTCTACCTAGTCTTCCTTTTTGGCTTCGCTGTAGGTAAAGGCCCCCCTCCAGCCCCACCCACCCCTTGCGCACCCCTGAGGCCACCCACCGGTCTCCCCAGGCTGAGGACCCCCTGCCTCCCTCCTGCAGCGCTGGTGAGCCTGAGCCAGGAGGCCCAGGACCCCGGGGTCCCTGTAGGCTCCAACGCCACGGAGGCGGCGGGAAAGGAGGACAAGGAGGGCAGCACGGCCCCGTACAAGGGCGTCCTGGACGCCTCCCTGGAGCTGTTCAAGTTCACCATCGGCATGGGCGAGCTGGCCTTCCAGGAGCAGCTGCGCTTCCGCGGGGTGGTGCTGCTGCTGCTGCTGGCCTACGTGCTGCTCACCTACGTCCTGCTGCTCAACATGCTCATCGCCCTCATGAGCGAGACCGTCAACAGCGTGGCCACTGACAGCTGGAGCATCTGGAAGCTGCAGGTGCCCAGGGAGGCCCCCCAGACCCCCCACCACGTTTTGGACCCGGGGAGGAGTGTGCAGGACCCAGCTGAGTTCCAGGCCCTCGTCGGGGTTCCCCTCATCCATTCCTCCCTTCATAGGGTGGATGCGAGGTTGAAATAAGCTCAGGGATCTAAAACCCTCAGGGTGGTGCCTGGCACGTAGTAGGTGCTCAGTGGCACACAGCAGGTGCTTGCCATCATTAGTATTAAGTGTTTCTGAGCGCCTACTGCAGGGCTAGGTACAGTTCTAGGCTCTAAACTCAGGGCAGAGAACAAGATCCCACCCTCGTGTAGCTGCCTTCTGTGTTCATCACGTGTTAAGTGGGGTCGGCATGGTGGGTGGGACAGGCAGGGTGCAAGGTCCAGGGGCTGGCCCAGCTGGAGGACCTGGGGCACCAGAGGCTCCGGCAGCGGGGAGCTGACGTGACAACCACCTATGAGAGCAAGAGGGCGGCGGTGGGTCAGGCAGTGGGTGCGGGGAGAGCCTTGCCCAGGGGCCTGGACTGCGTTACCAATTCACGCTTGACCTTGCACGAGCCCCTCATCCAGGTGTCCGTGTCCTCTCCAGCCAGGCTCTGCGTCCCATCTGACTCGCTTGCGGGCCAGTGGCAGGCACCAGTGAACTTCTGTACCTGGTGGTGTGGAATTCCAGAACCTGTAACTGAGCAACTGCAACTGTAGGGCGCTCATTGCGTGCTGACTTCCCAGCCACAGCCCGAGACTCGTTAGCCTCAGTCTAAGTGCGGAAGCAGTGCAGAGGGCTGCAGGACAGAAGGCTCAAATCCACCCCCTTAGCCGACTTTTGAGTTACACTGTAAAGGGCTGGCCGCTGTATCTGACACCTCCTTTGTCCCCAGAAAGCCATCTCTGTCCTGGAGATGGAGAATGGGTACTGGTGGTGCAGGAGGCGGAAGCAGCAGGCAGGTGTGAGGCTGACAGTCGGCACCAGGCCGGACGGTAGCCCTGATGAGCGCTGGTGCTTCAGGTGAGTGTGGGGGGGGCGCGGCCTGGGGACCTTGTTGACCTGGGGATCCCTGGAGACTGCCCAGAGTGCAGGCCAGCCTGATTCTCCTGAAAGCCAGGAGACAGCGGCTGGGAGCCAGGTCTGGTGGGAAAGGCAGGGCCTAGGAGTGCCAGGGGACTCCGTCCTGACCCAGCGAGGTCAGTGAGGCTGCGTCTCATAGGCCCAGGGCCCCGGTGCCTTGTCACTCTGCCTATCCGGGCATCTTCCTGTCCCACAGACTTGAACTGAAGTCTCTCCCTGGTGGTCCCTGACCTACTCCTGCCGGCCTGAAACAGGGTACAGTTAGGAGGCCAAGAATCCAGGCGGGTCCTTGGCTGGCAGCACGCCGACCTTGCCCCGGCTGGTCTGCCTGGCCTTTCCAGCTCCCCCATCCTCACCGCGGGGCTGCAACCCTTCCATGGAGAGCAGACCCTCCCAGGGGAGAGGGGACCTGTGACAAAGGCACAGCCAGAAACACTTTCAGGAGAGAGCAGCTAAGCGAGGGGGGCGGGCCTTAGGAAGGGCCCCAGAGCCGAGGAAGCTGGTTGATCTGAACTCTGGGTGCTGGGGCAACCCAGGCGGCTGTGAGCAGCCCGAGGGCAGAGACGCCTCCTCCTCTTCGTGGGCCCCTGACCCAGGAGCAGTCTGAGAGCCACAAGGTCAGGGCTCAGGGGGGCCGGTGCACAGCCCGGGGTCCTGCAGAGATGGTCAGAGGAAGCCTGTCCTCCTCACGGTCCAGAGTCCGTGCCCTGGAGGGAGCCACCCCTCTCCCGGGCACAGCAGGCTGCACCCTCAGCTTCCTGGGGCCTCACAACTGCTCTGTCGCCCTCAGGGTGGAGGAAGTGAACTGGGCTGCCTGGGAGCAGACGCTGCCGACAGTGTGTGAAGAGCCCTCGGGGGCAGGCGGTCCTGGTGGGTAGCTCTGTGTGTGTGCGCGTGTTCGTGCGTGCGTGTGTGCGTGTGCTTGGCATGGAGAGTCAGGGGCAGGACCGCCTCCGTGGCCACTTCCCAGCTCCGCTCATGTAAAGGGTTTGCCCCTTTGAACTGGTGCATCCCCCAGTCCCCCCACCCCATCTCTCCACGGTCACCTGGGCAAACTGGCTCCTGGTGCTCCCTCCCCTCCCACCTCCTCCCCATCCCTGGCCTGCCCAGGTTCCAATCTGCTGCATCCTTTGCCCATTCAGTGGGTTCTCAGTGAGTGCCAGGCCTGGGCAGAGCCAGCAGAGGGGCAAGTCAGGGAGACCCTCCCCAGCTACAGCACAGGTGCCCTCCTGAGCCCTCTCCACTCTAGGGGGCTCCGGCCCCTCCGGCCCCCCCCCCCCCGGCTGCCTCCCTCCCAGACTGACTCCCTCCTCCTCTGCAGAGGCCTGTTCCCAGGACAGCTCTGCACAGGGGGCCCTCTCTGGAGTCTTCAGTAGCTCCCAGGCTGTGTCCCCAGCTGGCCCTCCTCTCCTTTCTCACGCCCTTTCCAAGACTCCCCTTGCTGTGCCCGTGGCCCTGGCCCCCTCCCCACAACAGCCCCTGCACCACCCTGATCTCCTCTGGCCTCTGCGCCAGAGCCTGCGGGCTTCCCAGACTCCCAGGTCCCCCACCAACTGACAGCTTTCCTGCCCACCTGTCTGTCTCCCTTCCTCCGGTCCTGCTGCCCCATCGCTTCAGCGCCACGACTCTGGAAGTCCCCTTGTCCCTCATCTTGCCCCAAACACACCACACTGATCCCATACCTGCTGTTGCCTCGGCCTCTAACTGGACATCCCCTACGCCCACGGGGACAGCCTCGGGGCTGCCCCCCAGGACCATGTACGCAAGCCCACGCCACCTCGCCCCCTTCTCAGCCTGCACCTGGACCTCCAGACAAGTCTTTCAGCTCCAGGCTTATCCCACTCCAGTCCCTCTGATGCAGACAAAAACCACACACTGCCCACGGCCGACACTGCCTCCCACTGCCTGGAACCCCCACTCCCCACGATGGCGGGAGAGCTGTTGCCCAGCCCCCCCCCCCCCCCCCACGGGACAGCAGCTCCTCTATCCGCAGTGCTCCTGCGTCCTTTCTTTCCTCGGCACTTGTCTCTGTCAGAAGTGCCTTTCCACCCCTCTGGGTGTCCACATCCGACACCTGCCCTGCGGGTTGGGAGTGGGGGTCCCCTCTCTTCTGAGCACCTCTCATTTCCCTCTGGCTGTTTCCAGGTGTTCTGGTTGTTAACACTTTCCGCTCCTGGGAGGAGGCCCCTGACTGGCACGTGGCGGGGGTTCAGGAAATATTCTGGAAGCAGGGAGTCGGGGAGCGGGACTGTCAGGGCCTCCTCACCTGCTGTCCACTGGGCATGATGCGCTTTCATGGCTGTGGCCTCCTCCTGTTTCCTGGAGCCTGCCTCCTGGGGACACACCCCAAGGGCCAAGCCACAGTGGTCTTCATCCCGTTTATAGGTGCCACGAAGAACCTGGCCCTGAACTCCCAGCACAGTGAGGACAGTGCCGTGGAGGACGACCACATGCCCCTCCAGCCCCTGGAGTCCTGCTGATGCAGCAGGAGACCAGCAGGACAGAGCCAGGAACCTTTCCAGCCCCACCTGCTGGCTCTGGGGCCCCAGGGAACTTCGGTGGCAAAAATAAATACATATTTTCTCATGACTAGCTCTCCTGGAAACACTGGGTAGTTACTGAGCCTTTGGGGGTCGACATCTGCTTGTCTCTGCAGTACACGTCTTTCTGGGGCTGGGCTGCTCAGGCCCTCGCCTGGCACAGGGGACCCTCACCTGCCGCTCCCCCAGCTGCCCTCTTCCGGGTGCACGCAGCTGGGCGAGGTGCTGTGCCAGCTGTCACGGCAGACGCAAGGTGGTGGTCACCAGCAAGCACGGCCACCTCTCCCACAGCCTCCAGACACCTCTTAAAGCCACCTCCAGGATGTCTCTCAAAGCAAAGCCTTCCAGCCTCTGAGCTTACTTAGCTCACGCTGTTCCTCTCCCCGCTGGCTTCCTGCTCAGTTCCCACCGCTCCAAGCCAGAGCAACCTTGCTGAGACACAAGGGAAACACGCTGCCAGTAGCGCCCGCTGTCTCTGGAGGCTTGAGGGGCTCCCAGCGCCCACGAGGGTGGCTGGGGCGTACTAACTGGCATCCCCGGCCCTCCATGATTTTGCCCGAGCATTCCCAGACGCTTCTTGCTCTCCTTGGCACTTTCAGTAAATTCTTCGCGCAGGCCGGTAGACCTCGGGTGCGTCTGGCTCCTATAGGCGTGGCTCTTTATAGAAATCCTCCTCCCTCCATTAAAATCCTGCGCTTATTTCTAAGGCCAGCTCAAAAAGTGTCGTCTCACTACTGCCTTTCCAGTCTTCTCCCTCGGGGTAGTATGTGTTTAAGACGTGTACACACGGGTTGAGTATCTTCTAAGTAGGGAGGGGTCCCCGGGGAGCGGGCGCGGAGGACAGGGAGTAAGGAGGGCTGTCGGGGCGCAGGGGTTGGAGAGGCTCGTGGACATTACGAAGCGGCTGCGGGCAGCGCAGACGGCACCAGCTCCCCAAACTGCGAGCAGCTACACTGTGTATGACGCTCACTGGTGCCAAGTCTCTGCAGGGCTTCAAGGGCGTGACCGCACGTGATGCACCTTCCCGACGGGCAGAGAAGCTCTAGAAGGCGGCTTCTCCGCGCCGCAACACAAAGCTGCTGAGCGGCGAGGAAGCCCCAGCCCCGCGGACACGCTCGGGCTCCGCGCATGCGCCCTGGGGCTCACAGCGCGCCGGGGACCCAGAATTCCCGGGCCTCGGAAGAAACCATTGGCTCTACAGGAGGGGGGAGCCCAGGGTGGCGTCTGCGCGTTAGAGGGGAAAGTTCCCGTGAGCCTTTGCCAGGATTCCCCTCCCTTCTGTGAGGAGTGGAATGTCCCGACTCCTTAAGGGCCTGGGACGCATAAGCGCCAGCCTTTCCGTTGTAGGTGTCGTGGAGGTTGGTTGTGTGTCTTTCTAGGCCTGTCCGCGGCCAGCGAGTGGGAGGGCGCGGGCGCCACAACCTCTCTGGGTTCTCGGACAATGTTCTCCGGAAGCATGGATGGAGGGCAGCGGGCGGGTGCGTCCGTGCGGGCCTCGGGGCGGACGCCGTGGTCCGGTGTCCGAGTCTTGGGGCGGAGGCTCGAAGGCCGCGTGCGTCTTTGTCCCGCTGGCCCACCACCGTCTCAGGAGCCTGAGGTCCCCGAAGGCCGGGACCTCTTTCCCCGGATTCGCCGCTAGGGGTGAGCAGCCCCGAGAGATCTGGGTAAGTGAGGCTGGTTCGGCCCTTAGGGACCGCGAGGGAGGCTTGCTCGGCTGTCCTGATGATTCTCGTAGGAAGTGCCGTCAGAAGCGAGAACTGACGACTTTGATGCTTATCTGACTGCAGTCGCTGACCCCTGACACTTTTGGTTACTGTAACTGAAAGAACCCGCCGTAAATGCACGTTCTCTTGTTTCAGATGGCAGACTCACTTCAGGATTTTGGAGACGGGAGCAGCATTCCTTCCCGAGGTAAGAGCGGGTCTGGGTAGGTCTTAATACGTAACTTAGCGGTGTCGTTCTTGCAACCGTAGATGCACTGAGATTGCCTGGCGTCTTATTACCGTTGTAACTTTCAAGCACTTGACATAAATATGCACTGCATCTTTGCATGATTGCAACGGTTAGGAGGTTGCGGCTCCTAGCCTGTCTAAACCGAATCTGTGTTCAGAAACTCCATCAGAATGTCTCCGGGCTGTTTTGTAAGGCAGTTTCAGCCGAAGTCCTAGTTTCCGGGGCCTGGTGAGGTGCTTGGCTGCTCTGATGAGATCACCAATAGGAAGTGCCGTCAGACGCGATAACTGACGATAACAGTTCCTGGCTGACTGCAGTCAAGAGTCCTCACGAGTTGCTGGTGCCAGGAGTCGGGTGGTCTGGACTGTGACCTTAATTTCTGTATTCACCCAGATTGCACATTAGGGGTTGCCAGCATGTGATCAGCAGCTGAGCACGGGAGCCAGGAGCACCGGCCTGCTCTAGGTAAGGGAGCTTTGTGTCCTGTGTCCTTGACTTTTATTGGCAGACTGTCTGAGGATGATTTTGGCTCATGGTGTCTGGACTGGAATGCAGAGTGGGCCCAAGAGTTCCTTTTTAGCTCATGGTTGAATAGTCCTGAGCAAACTGCTTACCTGATTTGAGATGCTCTGAAAATTGATAGCCTTGGGTTTGCAGTGTTTAATGTGACTAAACAGGTTAAAATGTCCAGAGATGGCAGTTATGACTGAGTTCTAAGGACTCGTGATGGGAGGATGGATGTAAGTAAACTGGTAGTCGTGGTCTGCAGTGGGCATCTGCTGTCTGTCCACAGGTGCGTCGTTCATCCCCCACATTGTGAGTGGCCCTTGGCAGAGCAGAACTGGAGAACTGGCGGCCACACCTCAGCTCTAGAAGAGGTAAGGTTTCCATTGCATAGTGACCACCCCCATGGTGGAATGCAGCTAGTCGTCTTAAATTAATTTGCAGAAAAAGATGTCAAATGATGAAATCACCCAAAAAGCTGGAATTACCGGCAGATTGTATAGTGGTGAACCTATGGTTTTCTGAAGATATCTTTGATGCTCTGAATGTCTGTCCTTGGTGTATAAAGTGAGATTGAGCGGTCCTTCGTTCCTTTGCAGGCTGTGCTGAAGCAGGGAGGTCCCAAGGACCAGTGGCAGCCATCAACTTGGAATCTGAAAATCCTGGCTTCAGAGTTTGTAGGAACAAGCTCACTTTGTGCTGAGTAGCGAGGGTGTTCTCTCACCAATGAGAGAACCAAGAAATGGATTTGGCAAGCTTTTCCTGCGATAGGCTCTTCTGGTGTTATTAAACTCATGAGCTTTCTAGTATTGTCCCTTAACCAAAAGCTTTTGTACTTTGAGATTGTACAATTGAGTTCTGAACTGGAAATTTGCTGAACTATCTCCACGCAGTTACCATAAACATAATAAAAGGATGATCTTTTTGGTATTGGTTCTTAAAAATACGTATTTGAAGAAAAAGTTGAGTTTTATCACTGCTGTCAAATATTAGTGGTCCAGGCATTAGTATTTATCACCTTCCTTTATGGTCAGTCTGAGCTGTTTTCCCCTCAGCTTTAAATTTGGAGGGCAAAAATCCCAAAGCATTTAAGGCATCTGTACACTTGAGTCCAGTCCCTGTTCCTTTGAGCTCTGTCCTTCTGCATAATCTTCCTCTAACTCCTTAAGCTCCACCCGATGCCTGCCCAGACAGCAGCAGGCAGGGTTCCAGTCTGCCTCTTCCCCGGCCCCTTCTTGCTGCCTTCCAGTGTGGAGATCCTGTCCATGATGTGAGGGGTTCCGGTCCACCAGCTTTGGGTACCCAGAGTAAAGGATGACTGGTTCCCAGTCTCCCTAGATTTGCTAATTGTGCCCAGCAGGATTTTTTTTTAACTGGTAGGCCTTGGGTAAGGGGGTTGTAGCGTGAAAACCTTTGCACACTCATTTGGGAGCCCTCTTTATTTTTCCCCCTTCTCCCAGCTGTCTTGCTTGGAGGCACCTTTGTGGTCCTGGGTTTTTGGAAATCCTTTTGGAAAGGATTACTTTAGGGACTCCGTAGGAAGGAATTTTATTGGAAAGGGGTCCCTTTAAAAGGAAGCAAGGCTCACACTGGCACCCTAGCAACGCTGACCCCTGAAGTTCTGGTAGTGTGGAGAGGGGTGGTGTGCAGTTTCTAAGTGAGTCTTGTATTCTGTGTATGTCTTGTATTCTGTGTCCCTGTCTGCCCCAGACCTAGGATGCCCTAATATCAGAGTATAGGGGGTGGCTGGTCCCATGGGCAGGGTGAAGGGTGGGCCTTAGAAATGGAGGCTGAGACTGGGAAGTTGGTTCCAAGGGCTCCACAAGGAGGTGGACAGCGTACAGCCCGAAGTCCATGTAGGGCCTAGGCCCCTGGGGCCTCTGGCACCCCGTACCCTGCCCCAACCTTCAGCCGGGAGGTTCTGATCTGCCTTGGTCAGGGGCACATCCAGCATGTGGCTGGAGTATGCTGCCCTGAATAGAAAAAATAAAATTCAGGATTGGAAAACCTGACTTAGATGTAGGGCTCCACCTACACTCCTACCATTCACATTAGCTCAAGCTTTCAGCATCCCCGACCCGGACCTTACACCCACAAGTCTGGGGAGGCTGAGGGTTGGTGCCTCCTGAGCCAGGGATGACTTACCGGAAGCCAAAAGGCAGACAGGGTTGACAAGCGGGAGATGGAGAGGACCAAAGAGCAATTAGGGAGCCCTCTTCCCCCACGCTGCGATCTGGCTGATCTGGCTTCCCAAGGTCGGGTCGAGGTAGCCTGAGCCCCCAGACCGCCATGGCCATCCTGCCCCACTAGGACTCCACTTCCTGTCACGTCTGAGCTACACCTACTGTCTCCCTGCCCTGGTCTTTGGCAGAGGCTGCAGGGCCCCCTCCGGGGTCCTCTTGGCCCTCGGTCTCACCCCGGGCCTCGTCCGCCCCGCCCGGGCCCTCACCCAGCTCCAGGATGGTGGGCAGGTGGCCCTGCTTGGGGGAGCGCTTGCGCAGGCTGAGCAGGAAGGGCTGGGGCAGCGAGAAGATGTCCACGTTGTTGCCCAGGTCAATCCATGTGACACTGGGGAATCTGCTAGGGTCCTTGAGGGCATCGGTGAGGTCGCGCAGCAGGGCCCGTGTCAGCCAGTTGCCATTGAGGGCCAGTGTGGTCAGCCGGGGCAGTGTGCTGAGGGCCGGCAGCAGCTGGAGGACCATGTCGTCCGTGAGGCCTGTGAAGCCCAGCTCCACGCTGTCCACCTGCTCCCCGCAGCGCTGCAGGTAGCTGGTCACCCGCTCCAGGTCACGGGGGGTCAGTGGGATGCCCGACAGGTCCACCGTGTTGTCCGGAGGGCTCCCAGCCAGGACGGCCTTGAGGCTGGAGGGGAGACGGGACGGCAGGGTTCGAGCGAGTGGGGCAGGCTTTTCTCCGGAAGCGGCCATGGCCACCACCATGAGCCAGCCTCCACTTGGCCCTGTGACTCCCGGGGGCAGACACCAGGGCCCCAGCCCCCCCCCCCCCCCGCCGCTGCATGGCCCCGCGTCTCAGCCTGGCTGCCAGCAGGCAGAGCCTAGGGGACCACGGGGGGCCCAGGTGTTTCTGCAGTGACTGAGGGTACATCTGGGGCCAAACGCCTGGGTCTGCACTTCACTCCTTTCTTCCTACTCAGTGTGACCTTTACTTCCGTGACTTCTGCTCACCAGGTATTTACCTGAAAAATGGAGCTAACGGTATGCAGGGTTGTCATGTGAAATAATAAATGCATTCTGAACAGTGCCCCCTGTATCGGAGTGGTGAATCGCTATTTCTCGCTGTTATTATGCACCACCAGGCTGAGCTCCTCGCTCCCCCAAGGGTAGCCCGAGATCTCGGGGGCCCCTCCTTCAAGACCATCTTCCCCTCCAGAAGGAGGATGCTTAGGGAGGGCCCTCAGAACAGCAGTGGGGGGAGGGTGCAGGGGCCTCAGCCTGGTGGGAGCTGCTGTACACCCGTCTCTACTCCCTGCCATCTGCCACCCCTTGCTCTGGGGCCAGAACCCCCCATTTTCAGGTACCCCACGCAAGCCCTGAGGCTTCAACCCTGGAAGGAGAGGGAGGTGGAGGCTCGGCCTCAGAATCACGAAGAAAACAGGATATGGGAAGAGCTCAGTAAGAGTTCCAGCATGGGGGGAGCGGGGGAAGTGCAAAGGCCCTGAGGCTGGTAGAGCTCAGCGTGTCTGTGAATCCAGAGGAAGGCCAGTGTGGGAGGAGAGACCAGAGTGGGCTGAGAGCCTGCACTTGGGCTTGTTCGGGTTTCACTCAGTGGGATGGGGAGCCACCCAGGGGGAGTGAGGCTTCTGAGCATGCATGTGTGTTGGGGAGACAAGAGGCCCTTGGGTCCCAGCAGAGCGCCAGTGTCCAGCTTCTCCATCCTAGAGAACTAGCTCACAAGCCTCCTGGCATGCCAGGCCCCATGGCTGCTCCCGTCCTGCTGTGCCCCCACATTGGCCCCTCCCCCTGCCCAGCCGGGGCGCCCCACTTTGCTCACTTCCTCCTCCAGGGAAGGGCCCTGAGGAACCATCTCCTCTCCCACTTGGGGGGGGACGGTGGTGGGGCGGTATGGAGAAGGGAAGGAGGGCCAGAACGCTTTTCTCTCCATGAGGGGCTGTCCTTCCCTCCCATCTGCAGGACGCCCGCCCGCCAGCAAGGCCCTGCCAGGGTCATCAGGACACCAGCCACTCTGCCCCACGATTTGCAAGAAATTCCCCTCTGCTTCTTCCTACAGTGCCGTCCTGACCCACAGTTTCTGAGTCCCAGTGTCCCCTCTGCCCCCAATGTTCAGGGGCCACAAACCCCTGAGGCCCCCACTGCTGCGTGGGCAGAGACATGGCCAGGGTCTGTGTCCCCCTGGGAGATATCAGGATTGCTGGGGAGAGGGGTGGCGGGAGAACCCAGGGTCAGCGCGCCAGGAAATCAAACTCCTCTCCTCTCCCTCCCGCCACACTCCCAGCCCCCACCCCGCAGACCAGCCTGCTGCCAGTGTCTCTCAGGGCTCATGCCCCCAGGGACATCGCCCCTCCCCCCCGCCACTGCTTTCCCCCAACCCCAATTCTTCACCTCACCTCCTCCAGGCAGCACCCCGCCCCCCCCAACGCCCCACCCCACACAGTGCTGTCCTTGTGCAAGGAGGCTGGGTGGGAAAGAGAGACAGACCCGCCTGGGTGACTGCAACTCACCAGGCCTGTGGCTTCCTCTTCCCCAGCCCGCGTTGCGGCCTCCACTGCGAGTGGGGGCTCAGGTGGTAGGTCAGCTGCCGGCACAGCTTCTCCATGGCGCCCAGCGCGTCGCCTTCCTGCAGAGGCAACCACAGGCGGTGGGTCCCTGAGTCAGGGAGCAGGCCGGGAGCCCAAGCCCCTACCTCCAGCCTCCTGTCTCCGCAGGAGGAGAGGAGCGGGGGGGGGGGGGCACTCTGTGCTGGCCTCAGGTGGCCACCCTGAGCAGGGAGCAGGGTTGCACAACTGATCTGCACGATGGTTTTAGTTTCTGTGAATCAGCTGCTGTCACTGAAAAAACCTGAGATTTCTATAAAAGTCTGGATTCCACGTGGTCTGATCACTGACCCCTTAGCCAGGGTTCACCAGGGTCCCTGCCACTGCTCAACGCCAAGGCTGTCCAGCTCACCCTCTCGCTTCACAAGTCCCCACTGGGCTCCCCTGAGTGCGGGGCACTCGCTCTAGAAGCTGGGGATTCAACCATGAGCAAATGTCCTCGCTTCCGTATTTCCCACAGTAAGGAGGAAAGTGAAATACTTTGCACGACTCTTCTTCCCTCGCCAGCACTGGGGAAGCAAAAGAGTGGCAGCCCGAGTCCTTCCCAGCCCGCTTCACTCCTCAGCGCTTGAGCGTGAGACCCCGGGTGTTACTGCCTGAACTGTGTTCCCCAAATTCTTAAGTTGAAGTCCTAATCCCCAGTATCTCAGAATGTGGCTATACTTGGGAGACAGGGCCTCTAAAGAGCAATTAAGGAAAGATGAGATCATCAGGGTGGGCCCTGCGCCAATATGACTGTGTTCTCGTGAGAAGGCAGCAGGATGCAGACACTCAAGGTGGGAAGACCGCATGAAGATGCAGTGAGACGACGGCCGTTGGCCTCCTACAAGCCAAGGAGAGAGGCCTCAGAAGAAACCAAGCCGCCTTGATCTCAGACTTCCAGCCTCCAGAACTGCGACGAAACCAATTTCTGTTGCTTAAGTGGCACTCTGTCACGGCAGCCCCGGCGAACTAGCACGCCAGGTTAAAGGACGCCACAGGGAGAACTTGGAAGCCAATCCAACAGTCACCAAGCCCCAGGACTGAGCAGCCAAGAGTGTGTTCTCCAACCCGATGTTCCAGTGCCAAGGGACAGGGAGTGCCAGGCTCAGATGCAAACCCACTTGCAGACAGCAACGCGACGTGGTCATATCAACCATTAACCCATGTCCCGTGCCTGGCAGGGCGCCTGGCACAGAGCAGGTACTCAGTCGAGGCCACCTTGATCACAACCATTGTCATCATCACGCTGCTGGTGGAGAAGCAGCTTACAGTCATCCCCCCTCATCTGCTGTTTCACTTTCCAAGGTTTGAGTAACCTGTGGTCAACTTTGGTCCAAAAATATTAAATGGAAAAGTCCAGAAATAAATAACTCATAAGTTTTAAATTGTGCACGGTTCTGAGTAACCAGATGGAATCTGTGCTGTCCCACCCTGTCCTGCCCGGATGTAAATCATCCCTTTGTCCAGCGTATCTGTACTGTATACACCACCTGCCCATCGGTGTAGGTTAGGTTTGGTACTACTTGCAGTTTTGGGCATCCACTGGAGATCTTGGAATGCATCCCCCGCGGATAAGGTGGGGACAACTGTACTGAGGAGTTAAAAGCATGGACTTGGAGCCAAATTCTGCGGATTCAGATTCTTGCTTTGTCATCTCCTGTGTGACCTTGGGCAACTCACTTGACCTCTCTGTGCCTCCAAGCCTCATCCATGAAGGGATCACAGTATCGACCTCACAGAGGATTTTGTGAGGATTAAATGAGTCACTATCTGTAAAGTGCTCTGCATACAGCTCAGAACACAGCAGGCTCTTGGGGAAAGTGCCTAAGTGAACACGGTGCTGCACCGGAAGGCAGCGAGAGCACACAGACCTCCGGCAGAGGAAAGGAGGAAGACTGCTTCTGCCCAGGCTCAGATCTGAGCCCGCCTTTTAAGAGCGGATGGGTTACTGGATTTTGGATGAGGCGCCCCTGAATGGGAGTAAAGAATGTGAGCAAGGGCCAGGGGTGTGGGGTTGTTACGGGGATGGGGGCAGGTGACGATCTGGGGCCTGACTGCTTCTCGCCACCTCCCTGGTCCCAGCCACTGCCGTGTGACCTGGGTAGCTGCAGACAGGCATTACACTAGGGCTTTACAGCATTCCCACCACAACTTCAAGCAGTAAATGTTTTCTTACTCCCATTTTACAGAGGAGGAAACTGAGGCTCAGAGAGCCAGGGGATAGGGCTGGTGGAAAGGAGGCTCTAAGGGAGGGAGACAGGAGAGAAAGGAGGCAGGAAGTGGGGGGCTGAGTGTCCAAAAAGGTGAAGCATCTGAGCAGAGACCCAGGAGGCAAAGGAAGGCTGAGACGGAATGGAATTGGCTAAACCTCTCTGGTCTGCCTGAACCTCGACCTCTATTTCCTAAGCCAACCTGCCTGAGAAACTACTGCTACCTGTCACTCCAGGCAACTGCATCTGCACCCCCAGAGTTGACGTCCTCCGTTTCTAGACTTGGTTCCTTGCTGAGTCTGATCGTGCGGTGTGTGTGAAATGGGATGCAGATAGGGCCACAGGGGAGCGACAGGTCACGTTTGCATCTTGGGGCCATCTCTCTGGCTGGGAGGCAGAAAAAGGGGTGGACTGGAGACGGTGGACACAGGCCCTTGGAAAGGCTGACTGTAACAGAGGCCACTACACTGGACTAATGGTTACAGCACGGAGCGGGTGTGGGCAGGGAGGGATGAAGAGGGCTCCAGGCTTTGTGCTCAGGACCTGGGAGAAGGCAGGGGCTCCGGAGAGGAAGCAGGTGAAAAGGCCGGGTCAGGGAGTGACCAGCTTACGTGGGGCCATGTGGAGTTTGAAGGGCCGATGGGACGTCCAGCTGGAAGATGCGATTAGATTTACGGAGCTGGGGCTCGAGGCAGGTCTGAGCTGGACACATTCATCTGATTAAACCCCCTGGTTAGGGAATGAGCAGAGAGGGGAGATGGGGGAACAGCAGAATATCAAAGGGGTAGGGGAGGACACACGGACATGAAGGGATGGAGAAGCTGGGTCAGAGAAGAGAAGTAAGCAGAGCCATGGGCACCAAGGAAAAGGGGGTCCAGTGCGATTAGACACCCCGTCGAGGCCCCTGGGACTCCAGTGAGTGGTTGCTGGCCGGCACAGGCTCAGGGAGCGGCGGTCTCAGTGCTGGCCGGGGTGAAGGCCAACTCTGGAGGCCAAGGGGAAAGGGGAGGAGGTGGCACACCTAGAGCTGCGCGTCTCCACGTGGTACCCCTGGCATTCAGGAATCACCCAGAGCTTTAGAGACTCCTGCTGCCTGCACTGCCCCAGCGATGGGTGGGCAGCTCCAGCGAGGGGAGTTTTTAAAGCTCCGCAGGTGATTCCGCTGTGCCGCCAGGTGGACACACTTTACAGACAAGGAGGACCAGCAGGTGGGATGTGGTGGTCGGAGAGCATCACTCCTGGGACCACCCCGAACGTGACCAGTCTCACACAGCACCTGCTCCAAAGCTGAGGCGTGAGCTCCTCAGCTTCGGCTCCTCCTCCAACCACTTCCCAGGGTTTCCAAAATCTGGGGCCAGGAATCTCCCTTCCACCCTCCAGGTCTAGAAGAAAGAACCGGCAAGAGGCGGCAAAGCAGCCGCCGCAGTGCCCAGGCATTGCCACCAGAGGGCAGCCGCGCGCAGGGCGAGGCCCGGGATCGACCCGCTGCCCCGAAGCCGAACCCGTTTCCTCATTTACGGAACAGGGAGGGAAAACGTGCTCATCGCACTGGGCGGACCTGAGACCATACGTGAGCTCAGGTCCTCGGGAGTGAGAGCCCCTCCACCTGTCTGGACCAAATAAACATTATGTGCCACCCGCCCAGCACTGCTCTGTGCTCCCCCTTCAGAGCTCGGCGTGGAACAGGCGCTCCGACCAGCGGCTCTACGAGTGCCAGTGCGGCGCCAAGATCCGAACCCGCAGGCGCTCCGAGGCTGGCACTCTGCTCTGCCCTCCCCTCCAGTGATGAATCTTTCTAGAAGGTAGGTTCAAGGTGTTTCTATCACTTGCAACCAGAAAACCCTCAAGCAGGCCCAGCTGTTGTCCCAGCTCCATCACTTTTGGAAGCGGCAGCCGAGCCTCCTCTGGCAGAGGCAGGAGAGCAAGACTGGGCAGGACTGGCCCAGCAGTGCAGGAGGAGGAAGGGAAGGGAGGGAGGAGGCGAAAAGGGGGGAGGATGCTGGCCCCGCTCCTCTAGGAACTTTGTTCTGAAATCCCTGGAGCCCAGCAGCCCTCTGTGGGACCAGACCCCTCTCCCAAGCCTCAGCTGACTGGTCCATAAGTAGGCACTGGAATGCCGACTTGAGATGGAGACATCCCGACTCCTGGGGGCTGAACCCCGAATTTCCTGCCGTGCGGCGTGGGAAGCAGGGATGGGGAGTGAGGCTGGGTGGAGCGGGGGGGGGGCGTCTGCGCTGTCTCATCTGTGGTTCTCGTGCCTCTTTCAGGCTCTGGGCCCCACAAGACCCCTCCCTATGGGGAGGATAAATCCTCTTCCTGGCTCGAGTCAGCCCTCGTGGGCTTCTGTTACTGCAACAGAGGCTTCACCGGCCCCCTTCCCGCCCCCAGAGGCTCCAAGATGGGTTGTAGAATCTGCTCCCTGCAGCTCTTCCCCCACCGTGGAATAGGAAGGCGGGGTGGCACGAGTGGGGTGACTTAGCGCCTGCCCAGGGCTGCTGATCTGAGGGGGCCCTGGAGAAGAGCCTGCTTGAGGGGTCCACTGGCCAGGCGGGGTCAGTGTCCTTCGTCTCTCAGACGGTGATGCCTGCCCCCGTCCCCTGCCGTCTTCACTCCCCAGACACCTGTGTTTGCTGCCCCAGGACTCTGACAAGCACAGCCCTCAACCATTCTGCACCCAACGCTTCTCTCATTCGTTCATTCATTCATTCATTCATTCATTCATCAAATATGGCCCAATGTGCGCTGGGCCAGGGCCCGGATACTGAGCCGAGTGCTGGGTTTTCTGTTAACTCCTCCCCCAGCTCATTCTCTGGTCTCCTCTGTGCTGGGAAGGCTGAGCTCTTGCAGACACGTCGTCTGGCCCTCTTGCTTCCAGCTGGACTCAGCAGTTGGGAGCAAGTGGAGGGAGCCCGAAGGGCAGGAGAGAAAGGCCCCGGGTTGGCCCTTCTCATTCCCATCCTGCTTTAACCGGCCTGCAAGACGCCCCTCCAGATGGACGCTAGCCTCCTCGGAGAGCGCTTGTGTGCCCCTTCCACGCTGCATCAGGGCTGATCGGGCCCATCAACACACTCTGGCAGCAGTGACGGTACGTGATATCTGAGGCTGACACACAGAAGACACTGTGGCTTCTCCCCTACTCTCTGGGACCCCACTCGCCCTGGGAGAAGCCAGCTGCCCTGATGTGAGGAAGCTCAAGCAGTCCTGGAGACCAGCCCAAGTGGCAAGGAGCTGAGGCCTCCTGCCAGCAGCCCTGGGATGCGCTGTCCTGCCAATCCCCGTCGAGCCTTCAGATCCGCACAGCCTTGGCCAGTGTCCCGAGCCCCTGACTAGAGCTGCCTAGCTGCACTGCCCCTGAATTCCTGACCTACACAGATGGCCCAGCGAAGAGTGTCTCTTGTGTGAAGCCGCCGTGGCCTGGGGGGGTCTGTCGTGCAGTAACAGCAAAGAACACAGGCCTGGAAGAGGCGTTCTCCCGGCCCCAGCAACACGGCTTCCCCTGGCAGACGTCCTCAGCACACCTCCAGGCACACCCTCACTCTAGCATCTGCTGGTGGGGAGCCTGACCAGAGAGGTGATTGAAGAGAGGTGCGGGGTGGGGCTGTGGCACAGGGGCAGAAGGAGCCCCTAAAGTTTCCTGCTAGAGGATCTGTGCTGACAGTGGGGTAGGTGTCTTTGGAGTTCGAAGCCAGCCTGTGGATGCGGACTTGGATCTATCAGTACACAGACGTGGGTGGGATGGGGTTGCCTGTTCCCCCCAACCCAGGCAGGCACAGACCCACTCCTTCCCAGGGTCTCGGCCCATACTGAGCTGGGGTACAGGAGAGGGTTTTGGGTAGGCTGAGAAAACAGACGGGACTCATTCAAGGCGGTCACCTTAGCCGAGGGAAGGGTGATTTGTCTTGTGGATGCTTCACCAGGAGATAGGACCAGATTGCCCCATCTCGTAGCTAAGGGAGCCGCCCTCGCCCCGCGCATAGCTGATGGTCTTGACACCTCTGCCTACAATCTCTAGGCTCATACTTGGGCTGACCTGAAATTCTCAAATGAAAGAGGTCAGAGCAGCAAGTCCTGGCCAGCCCTGAGCCAGCTCACATAGCGAAGGTGGGTGCAGAAGTTGTCCCCATCTCCAGCCTGGGGACCCTGTAGCCAGGACCTCCCACCTCGGCCTCAACCACAGCTGGCAGAGTCCTCCCAAATGGCCTCTCCTGCCACGTAGTCTTGGTGGGGCACCGGCCAGGCCCCTGACCCCACTGAGGCTACCTCTGGAAGTCTGGGTTGGCAGGCAGCCCACTGATTTCCAAGACTCTGGGTCCACAGGGACCGCTGTCTTCCTTGCCTCTGTGACTGACCCACAACTGACCTGCTAGGTCTGAGCACCCCGCTTGGCAAGTGGTCAGGGCTAACAGACCAGTTACACGTGGGCTTCTGTGCACGGGGCATTCGGCTGGGCCAGGCACATGCTCGTGCTTCTTATAAATCACCTCCCTAAACTCCCATAAGGGCTGATAGGAGAGAATATGGCTCTGTCCCACTAGAGCTGGGAGAACCAAGTTCAGCTAATTAAGTGCCCTGGGAAAGCTACACCTGCACGATGGGCTGAACCCTCATTCATAAGTTGAACCCCATCCCAGTGGGGTGGTGTCTGGTGGGGCCTTGGGGAGGTGATTAGGGTTAGATGAGGTCACGAGGGTTATAAAAAGAGGCCAGAGAGCTGGCAAGCTTTCCTGCTGCCACGTGAGGCCACAAGGAGCAGGCGGCCGTCGGCAGACCAGGAAGGGAGCCCGCACCAGAACCCGACCGTGCTGCACCCTCATCCCGGGCCTCCAGCCTCCGACACTGGGAGAGATGCGTGTCTGCTGTCTGTTACCACTCAGTGCGTGGAACATGATACTGCAGCCTGAGCAAAACCACCTGCGAATGGCCCCCCTGGTCCCCCGGGGGAGGGCACGCATTGCCGTGTAGGACCCCTCGGCCCACCCCTGCTTCTTAGCCACAGCCTGTCTCCCGGGGTTGACATGCGCAGCTGGCCACCTGCAGACCCACCTGTGTGGAGGGAGGCAAGCACTGGAGCTGCTCCCACACAGGCCCCTCCTCCCCGGCCCTGCCCCCACCCCGCAAGCTCTGCGGCACTAGGGCCCAAACCACACGGGTTCTCACCTGGGGTGTAACCTTTCTCAGATCACTTCATCACCTAATCTTCGTCTTCCTCAACTCTAAAATGGGCGTAAAACAGTCCTCTCCTCTTAGCTGCTCTGAGTGCCCTGTGATCCGTCACTCCTCTTATCCTTGGGCGACTAAACCCACGCCCTAGAAGGGGCAGGGGCCTGGCACCTGCAAGGCCCCCGCGTCCCGGTCCCAGCTCCCCAGGCGAGCCAGGTATAACCTGAACGAGAAGCGGGCGGTTCCAGCTCCAGCGGGTCCCCCGTGGCTCCTGCACCAGCAACTCTTCCCCAGGCCTTGGGGCTCCCAATCCTCAGACCCTCATTATTGTGGCGCGTTTGAGCCCAGCACCCCTGCCACCTTCCGCATCCCTCCACAACCCCGCCAGCGCCTGCCCTCAGCCCTCCACAGCCAGCTCCCCACCTCGGAGCCTTGGTGCCCTGAAGCCGGAGCAAAGGCCCTAGGCAAGGCGCCAGATGGAGGCTCCACCCCAAAGCAAGGTTCAAGTTTGCGCCCAGGCCAGGCAGAGGGTGGACTTGGCAACCACTTCCCTCTCTGCTCCCGGGTCCTGTTCTGAAGCTGAGGCCTCCCTCAGGCGCTCCCCCGTCCTGCTTTGGCTTCCTGCCCCTTCCTTCCTGCTAGAAGGAAGCGCATCTTTTGGAAGCTGCTGGTAATTGGGGGGTGGGAGAGAATAAATGAAAACAGAGAGAAAAGCTCAAGTGTGGAGTTGCCCTGCCCTGGCCCTCCCCTCCCTGCCTGGGTCCCAGTGTGGACCCAGGAGGCAGCAGGAAGAGGGTCAGATCCCCTGCCCAGAGGGGCTGGGCAGCACCATAGAGCCAGGAGGGAAGTGGACATGAGTGAAGCGGTTCGGTGTAAAATGACACTCAGCCTCAGAGAGGACAGCTGGGAGTGGTGGGGACTGAGGCCAACTGAGAGCAGCACACAGGGCCATGGCTACACCACACGGCACTTTGTGCAAATAAGAAAAAGCCCACCTGTAGGTGGACATAGCCTTGCACTCGTGCCCATGCTGGTAGGCAGAGAGAGGGCTGGATCTGAACTGTCACCTGTCTCCCCCACCCCAGCACCTCCGTGTACATGTCTTTGTGCAGGGTACAACCTGCACAACTGTCTGTGGCAGCCCTGGCCCCACTTATAGGGGTGGCTATTCAGCCTCAGCCCTGTAGAAATGAGGGCTTCCTGTTCCTGGAACGTCCCATTTTTCAAGGGCAGCCAACATGGGGATTGTGTGAAATACTCTGATTTTTAAATGTGGGCAATGAATCTGGATTTACAGCCCTTGGGCTGAACAAGACCAGTGCTGATGGCACCCGGGTGCAGCCCTCACCATGGAGGCTGGGCCTCGGGGCTGGGTGGGTGCCTCAGGTGCCTGCACGAGGGGCCTAGGCAGCACTGACCAGCCCCTCTTGGGCACTGGGCTGTTCTGCCCAGGAAGCTGCCCACCTCACACCCTGGACCTGGCTGGCTCAGACCACAGCTGCCCTACCGGCTTGGGGCAGTGGATGTAGCGGGCCAGGCTGATGACAAGGTCGTGTGTGATGGGGTCCACCAGGTTCCTGAAGCTGGCGTAGCGGTACAGGACGTCATCCAGCGAGGTCGACTCCATGCCTAGGTCCTGCAAGAGTGAAGGATGCCCAGAGGTCAGGGAGGCCCCACTCTACCCTGGAGTCCCGCCCAGCACGCCCAGAGCAGCCCCTGGGACCAGCAGAGCCCTGGCGAGGGAGAAGACCCCTCCAGAGAGGTTCCCATCCTGCACAGAAGCATCTACAGAAGTGCCCTGGGGCCAGCAAGCCCCGCAGACACGGCCGCCCAGCCTGTGGGCCTCTCCACCTCCCCTGGGGACGAAGCCAAGCGTGGCTGGCCACAGCGGCGCTGGGGCTGCTTCTCCATTGGAACGGCATGACAATAAAATTCCCCGGCTTTGTGGCAGGGTCACCTATTGCTACTTGTTTTCTTCTTGCTTCGGAGGGCATTTTTACTGCTCCTTCCGTAAAGGGCCCAACCTCAGTGGTCCTTTGCCTTGGAGGGGGTCTCTGAGCCGCGAAGTTGAAAGAAGAAGTCGTCAGGCACCCAGAAGAAAACCCCACCAGGGCTCTCTAAGAAAGGGTGTCAAGTGGGGCCATCCTAAGGGGAGGGCAGGGAGCACGGGGGCAGGGTGCGGCGCACGGTGGGCCTTGGAGGAAACCACTGGAGCAGCGGTGCCCCAAGCCTGGGGAGGCGCGAGGGCTGGCGGGCACCGGCTGGGAGCCTCTGCAGAGACCCCTGCCCACCAGCAAGGGGCCCCCCGGGCGTGGCCAAGAGCAGTGACAAGACTGGGACCTAATCCCAAGGGCCCTGCTCCAAATGTTCTGGACTGTATAAGACTCCAAGATTCCTGTCTGACCCCAAGAAAGAGGCAGGCCCCCCAAACAGCACTGAACTTGAATTTCCCACCAGCCAAGCTGGAGGGAGCTTGGAACAGAGTTAACTGCTTTAGAGAAGTAAAGAATGATGGTTTTCAACGGCAGAGTGTTGGACTAAACGTTACACCTGTGTATGAGGAAGAGCTTGGGTCTGCCTTCCGACTCTCCTCAAACCCCTGCCCCAGCTTCCGTCGTCCTTCCTGGGAGCTGTGGCTCCTGCTCTTAGCTTGGGGCCTTGCACAGAGTGAGCAACAAGGACATGCTCTCCTGGGGACCCTAGGTCCCCGGGGCCCCAAGCCGATGTGGAGCTGCCCCATCACAGCCCAGAGGAGGCAGGCTCCCAGGCTGGGCCCAGCGACCCAGCGGGGACAGGAAATGTGTGGTGACAGGGGAGTCCCAGCTGGGGTTTGCTCCCTGTCATTAAGGTTGATTATCCTGAACTTTTCTAAACTCCTCCCCCATGTGATTCTTAGAAATCCCTGAATGCTAGAAGGCTGGGTACCACTACTCCCCATTTACAGATGAAGAAACTAAGGCCCAGAGCCACTGACTTTAACGTCAGAATTCCAGGAATGGAACGTACGACCGATGGCTGTAGTTAGCACGGCCGTGTGGTATCTTTGCGAGTTAAGAGTGGCTCCTAAAGGCTCTCATCACAGGGCGGAAAGCAGTTTTGTCTTCTGATTACCTGAGGTGATGGGTGTGCACTGGACTCACTGCACTGGGTCAGGCCGTCATGCGCCTGCCTCATCCTAAGTGCTCTATGTCAGCTATGTCTCAATAGCACTGAAAGAAAAAGTCACATGAAATAAAGATGTTACAGAGGGATTTCAGGAACGGTGGGGGTGGGCTTCAGCCTCAGCCTGGGGCCTGCCTTTGGAGGCTCGGCCTTCTCTGCGGGTGGGCGCTGCCCTGCGGTTTGGCGGCTGATGTTGCTAAGAGCGAAGAAAGAGAGGGCTTTGCTGGTGTCTCTGGAGGGGCCGCCCTCAGCCCCGGTGGGAGCCTGGGGAGACTGGCGAGCCCGCGCCCCAGCCGGGTCCCACCGGCGAAGGTTCCTAGCGCTCTGCCCCCACGTCCCAGCTCCCCGCAGGAAGGAACGGGTCTCCAGCTCCATCGAGGGCACCAGGGGGCCATCTTGGGTCTGTATCTGTTTGGCAGGAATGAGCCCCAGAGACAGGGGCCGTGCCCCGCCAGCCTCTCTGGCTGCAGAAATACTACGCGGCCAGCCCCCCGGGTGTGGGTGAGGGCAGCCTCTGAGTGCCAGCTGCCGGGTTCTAGGGCCGAGGGCCTCTGCTGGGCCAAGGGCAAGGCAGCGCCGGGGAGCGCTACCTGGGCCACCACACCTCAGTCCTCGCCTGTAAAATGGGCACGGTGACCTGCATCACAGGTGGGCCAGAGAAATACCTAGTGGCACAGGCAGCGCCTGGCAGGGGTGAGAATCCCAGCCCAGCCCCATAACCCCCCGCTTCCGGTGCCCCCCCCCGCCACAGGCTGAGGGTCTTAGCCTCTCGGTAGATCCCAGACCCTTTTGAGAACACAACAAAAGCCATGACCTCTCTCTCTAGAGAAATGCCAGTCGGGGCAGGACAGGGGGTCTGGCACACGGTCCAGGCCAGCCTCACGCTCAGCAGGGGGACACAAACGGTCACCCAGCAAAGTGCAGACACCAGGGCTGCCCTCTGTGTTGCAGGAGAGGCTGGGGATGCAGGAAGGGGGTTCAGACTGTAAATGTGGGCAGGAGACCTCTTCCCTCTGAGGGTCTGCTTCCCCATCCATGAGATGGGCAGATGAGCCACAGCGGGAGGTACCACACCGGCTTCCTGGATCTTGGGGTGGACAGTGACAAGGAGAGAGGCCAGGAGAGTCAGCGAGGCCTCAGGCCCAGCTCTGCTGACAGCCCTTTAGTCAAAAAAAAAAAAGAAAAAAAATGCAGTTCTGTTGCCAAAGAAAAGTTTGAAACCTCTGGACTGGATGGCTGCTTGGGTTTCTTGGGGAAGTTCCTGCCCGCCCCACCCCACCTTCCCACCCGTCCTTTTCAGGCCAGTGGAGGCCACCCCATCCTGGAAGGCCCAGGAAACCCTAGCTGCTGACCCAGGATGCTGGGGCAGGTGTGGGAAGATGTGAACTGTTCTTCCCCAGAGACGGCCCCTGATGTCCCTGGCCTCCACGTCCCCACCCCTGCCGTCACCCTGGGCACCAGCCTGCTGACAGTGGCTGCTCTTGTCTGGGGTCATGTAGCTCTTGCTGGGGAGGGGGTGGGGAGGGGTCTCCCCAGGAGGGCAGACATGGCCCTGATCCAGGCTCTGGGGAACTGGGAGTCACAGCCACCACCTGCCTTGTGACTTCTAGCTGGGGTGGGGTGCCCCAAGGTCCCAGGGCTCCCTGTGAATTCCAGCTGGGGTGGGGCTCCCCAAGGTCCCAGGGCTCCGGATACAAGACACTGCAGCAGGAACACCCGCCCAGGACCGGAGCGAGGCTGCTATGCGTTTTATTGCTTTCTTACTGTACCTGGACCCACCCAGGCCCACACAGTGCCTGTGCTGCTCTGGGACACCGGACACCCGAGGGCCTCAGGCCACTGCAGGCGTCCTTGGTGTCCTCTCCACTTCCTCCACCAAGCCAGTGACTGGGGACAAAGTGTCATGACTGCACTGACGCTGCCCAGCAGGGGCCTCAACACTCCCCAGGCCCTGGCTGCATGGGGGATGGGGGGGAATAGGAACCACATGCACCTCCTCCAGCTGCTCTGGCCTTGGAGGGGCCGGCCTGCCTTGCAAGTACCAGGCCCTCATTAAGGGTCTACAGGGTGCTCTCTAGGAGCTGTACGTGGACGGTTCTCCATCAGGAAGCCTGGGAGCATCAGCAGGTGCTCCTGAGTCACCGCAGTGGCCAGCTTGGCATGGAGAGTGTCACTGGCCTGGGACCAACGTGGCCAACGGCCAGCACATGTCATCTCAAAGAAGTGGGGCCCCCATGTTACTTGAGCTTGAAGAACCAGGTCTGGGGACTCACTCCAGGGGAAGAGAGATGTGGGCCTGAGGTGAGGGGTACAGCTTTCCAAAAAGCGAGCAGAGATTCACACAGGAGGGTTACAACTGTGGTTCTCAGAGTGTGAAGGTGGCCCTCCAACCCTTTCAGGGGCCCTGAGCTCCTCCTTCCAGCGACGGATCGGCCTGGCGCTATGTTTTCTTTGTCGACTTCACCCAAAACCACCTACTGCAGAAGCAGCAGGTATGAGAATCCAGCCACACTGAAAGATTCACAAAACTATGCGGCTATGCGCTCTTCTCACTATGTTTTTCTTTTGGAAAATATAGTTATTTGCATAAAAGTTTACTTCTGTCACAGGTAAGCTTATTAACTTTAAATGAATGAATAAATAAATCTTTAAAGTACTTTCGTTTTAACAAGATTATACTGTACAGCACAGGGAAATATACAAGATCTTGTGGTGGCTCACAGCGAAAAAAAATGTGACAATGAATGTGTGCTCATGCATAACTGAAAAATTGTGCTCTACACTGGAATTTGACACAACATTGTAAAATGACTATAACTCAGTAAAAAAAAGTTTAAAAAATAGAAAAAAAATTGTTTTAATTTCTTATTCAATAGATAAGATGTTCTTATACAATAGCATTTACTAGTTATGACCCACACAGAGAAAACCTTTTTGAAGTCCTCAATAATTTCAGAGTATAAAGATTCCTCAAAAAATTAAAAACAGAACTACCGTATGATCCCGCAATCCCACTTCTGGGTGTATGTCCAAAGGAAACGAACGGTCCATGGAAGAGATACCTGCACTCCCATGTTCACGGCAGCATTACTCACAACAGTGAAGACACGGAAACACCTAAGTGTCTGTCATCTGACGAATGGATGGGGCAGGTGTGCTCTGTATATACAATGGAAAACTACTCAGCCATGAGAAGGAAGGAAATCCTGCCACCTGCAACCACATGGATGGACCTTGAGGACATTAGGCTAAGTGAGATAAGTCAGACAGAGCAAGACAAATACTGCATGACTTCACTTACATGTGGAATCTAAAAAATAACTGAATGTGAAGGACAGAGTGGACTGGGGCTCGGGGTGCGGATGGGAGACGGTGTTTAAGGATACATACTTGCAAGCAGAAGATAAATAAGTCCTGGAGACCAGTACACAGCATGGCGATTACAGACAACAAAACTATTATAAACACACTTGCGAAGAGATTAGATCTCAATTGTTACCAACACTAGAAGAAGTGATAATTATGTGACAAGTTCGCCCACTGACCATGGCTACAATGGCAACCCTATTGCAATATAAATGTATCAAATCAACACATACGCCTTAAACAATGCTGTATGTCAATTACATCTCAATTAAAAAAAAGAGTAAAAAGTTTAAAGAGGGAACTTGATACCAAAAAAAGTTTGAGAATGGCAGGGTTGGAAGAACCGGATGTTCTGGGGGAGGGCGCTAACCTGAGGGAGAGGGGACCCTGAGAAGGGTTTGCCCCTTTGTGTCCTGCTCGACACACAGCCGGGTCTCTGGTCTCTCGCCCTTTGCGCCAATCCTCAGTGAGGCTCCCTGTTGCTGCGGGTGTGGTTTTGGTGGGGGTGCCGGGGCAGGGCTCCGAGAGAGGGAAGCCCAGCCGGCGCCCACAGCTCCTGCCTGGCGTCTGGGGGCAGAAGCAAGATCAGTCCCAGAGGCCGGCCCTGGACCAGTGAGCTGGTGCTGTGGGGGCCCGGGGCCCAGGGCCACACCCGAGCGGACAACCTAGGGCCTAGGCAGCAGCTGGGCTGGGGGGCCACCGGGGAACTGTGACCCCTGCCTGCCTGCCAGCTCCTCCCTTTCTTGGTCTTTGTGGGTATAATTGGAGATTTTAGAGCTAATTACTACTCTTACTGTTTTAGTTTGCGTGCTTTTTGCTTGTTTTTGTTTGTTTTAATGTGAAAGCTACTCTGCCGATGGTAAAATCTGGCCTTTTGCATTCAGGTTTGGACACAGATCTGCAGGTCGCAGGGACTGAGCCGGTGCTCGGGGCCACTGCTCCGTCCTCCCCTGCAGCTGCTCCTGGACCCGGATCGTGACTGTGCTGCTGAAGCTCCACACCCAGAACAACTGGTTACTTTCTGAGGCCTAGCCTACCTGAAAAACCCGTTATGTTAACGTCGCACCTGAAAGCAACCTGGCCAGGGAGAGACTCCCCTCAAAACACCAGCAGCCCCCTGGAGTTCAGCATGGCAGACGACTCTGAGGCCACCTGAGTTTTTGTGTCCTTAGTTGCTTTTTCTGCCCAGATGTCCACAGGATTGTCTTTCCCACTAACCTGCGGCTGCCCCTACGGGGCAGTCCCAACCCACCATCCCCTTCCCCGGGCACATCAGTGCAACACAAGGGGCAGCCCGAAGGGCACTCATCATCTTTACAATCTCCCAAGGTCACCAAAGGGCATCCCTTCGGGACACCCCCTAAACTCCTAACACCCCTTCCTTGTATCTCTCCCATGACCCCAACTGTCCCTCATTTCCCATCTCCAACCTCTCAGCACCCAGCCCCTCCCTTCCTAAAACAAATCAAATTAACTTCTCCGGCTGACCCAGCGCTTAGATCACCCCTCCCCCACCCCACCCCAAGCAGAGAACGGCAAGCGTTGGCGAGGACGTGCGGCAGCTGGAGCCCTTGTGCGCTGCTGGTAGGAATGTAAAATGGTGCAGCCGCTGCGGAGAACACTCCGGCGCGTTCTCAAAAAATTAAAAATAAAATTACCATACGACCCAGCAATCCTACTTCTGGGTGCATACCCAAATAATTGAAAGCAGGGACTCAGATGCTCCTACACCTATGTTCACAGCAGTATCATTCACAACGGTGAACACATCGGTGGAAACAAGCCGTGTCCATCAGGCTCTCCAGATGCGTGGATAAACGAAATGCGGTACATGTATACGGCGAGATATTATTCAGACACAAAAAGGAATAAAACCTGACATTATGCTATATTGTGGGTGAACCGTGAGGACATGACACTAAGAGAAATGAACCGGTCACAAAAGGATGGTCCACTCGGGAGGTGCCCAGAGGAGGCAGATTCACATGGACAGCAGGACAGCGGTTCCAGGGGCTTCGCGGGGGAGAGCCTGGGGTCGTTGTTTAATAGGGATTGAGTCTCAGTTTTGAAAGATGAAAAGCGCTGTGGAGACGGATGGTGGTGATGCTTGTACAACAATGTGAACATGCTTAACACCACCGACCTGTAAAAATGGTTAAGATGGTCAATCTTACGTGATGTGGAACAATTAAAAACAAAAGTCCTGAGATCCAGGCAGGCACACACAGACACCTTCCTGAGACAGGAGGGTGGAAGAAGTGGGCATGTGCATCTGAACACGTGTTTTCAGTCTGTCACACCTCGTTATTAAAAACTTCTAACACTGTGTGTCTAGTTGTGAGCGTTTTCTTTGAATTTATCTTCAGAGTTGGGGTATTTCCATCTGCCAACAGGACCTTTTACAGCCGGTGTCTTCATCAGGACTGGGGATGGTGGCTCTCAGTGTCTTGTGAATGTATCTCTTTTCCTGTCCTTCCCACAACACACTCCCATGGAGGATCTCAAGTGTGCCCTCCCGCCACTGATGGCACGTTCTGCTGTGTCAACCCCACTCTCACTGCCTCCAGGAAGGGCCGTGCCGGCTCTAGGTTCATATTCCTGCAATTTTAATTCTGCTTATTAATCTCCCTTTTCATCTCACCCTGTTTTTTTTTTTTTTTTTTTTTCTTTCTTCTCTTTTCTCGTCTCAGCTTGGCCTCTTTTTGTGGCATTTTGTTCTTTTCCCACCAAGTTCGTTTCTCCTAGACCCTGCCATAAATCATTTCAGAGGTCAGGGTCCAGCCTCCACAGCGTTTACCTTTTGCACAGGCTTCTCCCCCTACTTGCTTGCTCTTGAAGGAGGAGCGGTCTAGTGAGAACCCCGCCTCTCATCTGCTAGTGTGATGCTGTGATCTGTAATAAGAAATATATATTTGGCCTCTGTCCCGATTCTGGCACAGATCTCCTAAAACCCTCGGAATTTCCTAACTGATGAGAGAGAGACAAAGGTGTCTTTTGTTAGGAGGTGACTTTTCAGACTTTCTTGTCAATGAGGTGACTTTTGGAAAGCCCCTTGGTCACGGAAGGATGGGGGCTAGTCGCCTGGAGAAAGAACCACGTGATTAGAGGCTGGAACTTTCAGTCCCAACCCCTGACCTCTGGGGAGGGGAGAGGGCTGAAGAACGAATCAATCACCAACAGCCAACAATGTAATCTCAGTCATGCGGACGTAAGGGAGCCTCTGTAAAATCTCCAAAATGTGGGGTTCAGAGAGCTTCTGTGTTGGTGACCATGTGGAGACGTGGAGAGTGGGGCACTGGCGAGGGCATGGAAGCCCCGTGTCCTCTCCCCACACCTCCACTGCGTCTCTCTCCCATCTGGCTGTTCCTGAATTACATCCTTTTATAATCAACCGGTGATCCGGTGAGTAAAACGCTTCCCTGAGCTCTGTGAGCTGCTCTAGTAAATTAACCCAACCGAAGGCGAGGGCCGTGGAACCTCAGATCTACAGCTGGCGGTCAGAAGCGTGGTGACAGCCTGGGCTTGTGATCAGCCTGAAGTAGGGGGCAGTCTTGCGGGACTGAGCTCTTAACCCTTGGGGTCTAACTCTATCTCTGGGTAGAGAGTGTCAGAATTGAGCTGAATTGTAGGACACCCAGCTCGGGTGAAAACCCCACCCACACCTTAGGAGTTTTGACTGGAATCTTGACCGTGTCTCACAGCTGAGTCCACCCCTTCAGACTTTGGTTTGTAAGGAGCCCCGCGTGGAGGCCCCACCCCAGACACTGAGCTAATGTGACCCTGCCCTTGGGAAGGGACATCTTCGCCCACCTGGGTGGGTCTGGGTCTCCAATGCTCCAACAATGGTGTCTGTATCCCAGGACCTTCTTCCCCGTCGCTCAGCCGTGGCCAGGCTGGACCTCCCCGCGGCCACGCCTCTCCAGTTCCCCTATCTCCCGCCTGCCTGGTGGAGGTGGCTTCTGAGGGTGACTTTCTTGGAATGCAAGCAGAGAGACGCATGGAGGGGAGGGTTCAGCGGCACTCTTTCCGCCCCAGAATCGTCATTCTGGTGGGAAAGGGGCAGTGGCCTGACTCTCCAGCCTGCAGAGAAAGGGGCTGGGAGGGCTCGGCTTCCGGAGGGGAGCCGGGGGTGCCATCTGTCTTAGAGCCAGAGGAGGTTCCTCCGGGGCTGCCCACCTGTCTTTGTTTTCAGGATCTGTCATCTTTTTCTAGTGTGTCTTCTTAGGTATTTTAGGGGGGAGCTGGGGGAAGCCACACAGGAGGCTGCCAGGCATACGCTATTTTAAACCATAACCACCCCCTCCCCTTTCAAGCTTGAGGTTTTAAACCCGTTGCCAGAGGGAGGCCCCGCGGGAAGCGAGCTTGTGTCGATCTCTCTCCTCCAGGCATGATGCCGCAGCTCCTGCAACAGAGCCCAGGGAAGGAGACAGGCAGCGAGCTCCGCATATTAACCAGCAAAGGCAGACGGCTCAACGCAGAGCCCACTGGAGCGCCCCCGCCCCTCCTGAGCGCAAGGGCTGCTAATGAGGTTGTGATCAAACCCCGTCCTCCTGGGGAGAGTAATTAGTCCAGAGGGCAAGCAGGGAGCAGGGCAGGAGCCTGGTCTCCTCCTGGCTCTGGAACATCAGAGCTGCTCTGCGGGAGGGACACAGCCTGGAGCACTGGGTGGGTGACCGAACTGTGTCCCCTCCCCCACAACATTCTGGCTGCTCCTGGGGATTCCCAGGGGAGGGAAGGGAATTGCTTTAGGGAAATGCAGCAGGGACAGAAGCCAGAGGATCGGGGAGAGAAAGGGCCTGGTGCAGACTCCAGGCCGCGGCTTGCTTTATGAAGACAAGGGCCTCTAAGGCAGGTGGGCAGAGTCTTGAAAGTGCATGGGAGCCGGGGGGTGCCTGTGGCAGGTGTGCCACACAGCGATGGATGCCCTGCCCAGAAGACCAGTCCACATTCCTAGCCTCCTGGTTCCCCGACGAGGAATATGTTAGTTACCTTGTTTGGAAAAAGGGTCTTTGCAAGTGTGGTAAGTTAAGGATTTCAACACAAGATCATTCTGGGTCACCCATGTGGGATAAATCCAGTGACAGGTGTCCTCATAAGACACAGACGCAGAGGTGGAGGAGACAGGAGGACGGAGGCGGAGCCTGGAGTGACGCAGCAGCCGGAGAGGAAGGGAGCCTCCGGGCAGCCTGGGGTGTGTGGGGGGGTGCCTGCTGACTGCAGACTCCTGGTCTCCAGAACTGGGAGGGAATACACGCCTGCTGTGGGAGGGCACCAAGCGGGGGGTCATTTGTTACGGCAGCCCCAGGAAACTAATACACTGGATGGAAACAGAGGTGGCATTTCCCCCAGGGGACACACCAGTGGGCTGCGCCCCCTCCCGGCAGAATCTGCTGGCTGTTCCCACCAGCCCCGGGGCCTCTCTGGGTGTCTGGGTGCGTGTATCCCCCACATGCTCTCCTCTGCTGTTTGCTCCCAGAGGTGGGGCTGGTGGGCTAGTCCTGCAGGACCATGTGTCCTAAGATGGCTCCCAGCTCAAAGAAAGAACATTTAAACACACGTGGTGAGGGGAATCCTGACGCTGCTCCAGCACAGAAGGACTAAGCCTGCATGATCTCACTTCTAGGAGGTTCCTAGATGAGTCCAACTCACAGAGACGGAGCGTAGGAGGGAGGTCACCAGGGGCTGCGGGAGGAGGATGGGGAGTGAGTGATGGGAACAGAGATTCAGTTTGGGAAAATGAAGAGTTCTGGAGATGGATGGTGGCGAAGGTTGCACAGTAATGTGACTGTGCTTAATGCCACTGCACTGTGCACCCTAAAGGGGTTACAGTGGTAAGTTTTATGCCATCTATACCACAATTTAAAAAAAAAAAGCGGTGAGTTCACAGACATGGAAGTATGCGCGCAGCAGAGGGGTCACTCAGCAAGGCTGCAGCAGGGTTTCTGCAGCTGGAGGGAGGGAGCCACTGAGGAATCGTCCTCTGGCTCCACAGGGTTCTCGTCATTAGCAAGGCCTTGAATGCAAGGTCCTGGAGCCAAGGGCGTGGGGTGTGCACCATCCAAGAGGACACGGCCAAACTGCTGAAGAGGTGGGGCCCTGAGGACAGAAGAACAGGGAGCAGCTCTGAAAGAATCAGCAAGAGACAGAATCTAACTCAGGGAGAAGCCTCGTGGGTGGGGAGTTGGAGGAGGAGGAGGAGGAGGAACTGTTGGTGGGGGGGTGCGGGGAACTGGGACCTGGAAAAAGAGGAACCCGGGGGAGGCCGAGACCACCCACTGGACGTGGTACTTGGCCTGCTCAGGCCTGAGCAGCCCCACCCAGCCTCATCTGCTCCCTCTGACTGTGTCCTTAACCCAGAAGGGACTGAACTCTCCAGGAGACCCTGGAGCAGTGCAGATAAC
Source organism: Camelus ferus (assembly GCF_009834535.1). Taxonomy (NCBI): domain Eukaryota; kingdom Metazoa; phylum Chordata; class Mammalia; order Artiodactyla; family Camelidae; genus Camelus; species Camelus ferus. The sequence continues at coordinate 17,406,357 of NC_045711.1, read as the reverse complement.
AGAGGCATGTGCAGCTCTGGCATCGCGCACATTTGTAACATTTTAGGGAATTGGGGAAGTTAGCGTCCCTAACACACGGGGCTGGCAACCCCAGTTCAGAACAGGTAATTGAGCCCTGACTTCAGGCTTATGGATTTAAGCTGAACGCTGAAGGAGGGTTTGGCCAAGTTTGTGACAGCTTTGAAACATTTAAGAGAACTTAATATCCATCCTATTTATAAGTTTAATTTGTTACATTTTAAGAACTGTTTGGGGACTTGGGAAAGTCCTGCTTTTTAGGATGGCTATTTATAAACTTGAGAAAACTGGATACATTAAATTTTGTAAAATCACTAAGTTATCTAAAGAAATTTAGTTAACGAAGTTTTAAGACCCCTACACATCAATGTGATCATTTAAATCTACTAGGTTCATAAACAGAATACTGGCATTTGTAGGTTAAACTTAGAATCTCAGGGAAACAGTAGGCTTTAAAATTTTCAGTTCAATATATTGAATAGTAGCTGAGAAAAAACAAGCACCCATAATTACTGTGTGTGTGGTGTGTGTATGTGTAGGTGTGTGTGTATATGTGAATGTGTGTATATGTGTGGGGTGTGTCTGTGTGTATGTACATATATGGGTATATGTGTGTGTGTGTGTTGTGTGTGCACAACCATGCCCCAAGGACATCATAAACCTCCCAGGGCCACGATAATGCAGCTGAGGTCTGCGAGGGCAGCTCTCCCTCCGGGGGTCCCACAGCACCTGTCCTAGGGGAAGGAGGCACTGAAGTCGGGAGCCTGAGGCTCACACACACTCAGACTTTGGAAACACCAAACATCAAAGCAAATTTGATAAAGTCATAAAAGCAGCTGCCGCCCCGGCCTTTCCCTGAAAGAGGCCCCGCCAGTGGTAGCCTGCTTGCCGGCGAGGCTGCTCCACTGGGTCCAGGGTGGGCACTGCCCACTGAGGACGGCTGGCTCGTGTCGCCCCTGCAGGCCCAGGGGGCCAATGGAGGACCCACACCACCAGCACTGCTGGAGAGGCCCCCACAGGCCTCTGGCCGCCACTGCCCTTGCCCGCCCAGCTCGCAGGCGAGGACAGTTCTCTGGTCCCATCACAGGGCTGCTGTCCCCCAGGGGGTGCTGGAGACTCCTGCTCTCCTGTGGCCACCAGCCCTGCAGGGTTGGAAGGCAGGCGCCCTGGCCAGCGGCCCTCCTGAACTGTGACTAGTGCCTCGCAGGTCCACCCTCCCCGCCAGGCTTCGCGGCTGTGTATTGTTTGTGTTTTAACTTTGAAGTCTTTAAAAATGACACCCTCTGCACAAAATAGGCCTCTGGAAATAGATGTCTGACCATTGCCAAGTGTAATCTAATTAAAATCCAAGAAACAGTAGTGGCAACAAATAAATAACAAAAGGGCGCTTTCTCTTCAGAAAAACATCAAATCAGCTGGAGACACAGCAGGCCTGAGGAGGGTTTGGTCCGCTCCCCGGGGTCACAGGTCCACACAGACTCTGGTCAGAGCAGGGGCAGGGGACCCCCAGGCTTGAGATAGCCCCCAGGACACCGTGTGGCCGGGGCACGTGGCCCCCGCACACAGCAGCAACCTCACCTACCAGTGATCATGGCTGCAGCCCTTTCTTCCCAGAAAGTGAGCCGAAAGCAGGAGAGGGCAGCAGAAGGGGCCCCGGGCCCCGGGGGCCTGGAACGCAAGGGTCAGCAAACAGCACTGCCCTTCTCCAGCCGGGCCTGTGGCGACTTACAGGGCTCTCTGACTCTGAAAGGGTGGTGGCATTCGCACTGCTTCCCAAGCTTACTTTCCAGCCCCTCCCCGCTGCAGAGCATCCTGTGGGGCTGGGATTCTGCAGAAAGGCTGGGGCCAGCGAGTCCTGGAGGTCCGCCGGCTCCTACAGGCCAGGAACGGTCAGCACTCTGCCATCTGTCCTGCGCCCCCCAGTCCTGTGCTTGGGAAATCATCTGGCTCTCCTGCTGACGCCTTCCGGTCAGTGCATTTAAGCCCCTCTGTCTCTCTCTGTGGTCAGTGCTGTTCAATTTAAATGAAAGGTGGTATTCCGTTGTGGAAGGAAATATAGGTGACAACAAAGAGGTGGAGGAATGACATAAAGGCTCCTTCCAGCTCCCCAAAAACCCACCTTCCAAATCGGACAGACTTCGCAGGAACAGCCCATTTCTTAGAGTGAGGAGCTGAGGACTAGAGGGCACCAGACCTGGGAGTTTCTTACTCCATTTCCCCCAGCCACCAGCCCTTGGAGGACAAGTGTAATAGTCAGGGTTCTCTGGAGAAGAAGAACCGACAAGGCGTGCATGTGAGAAAGACAGAGAGAGGTAAGGAACAGGGATCATGGGACTGTGGGCTCTGGCAAGTGTGAAATCTATACGGCAGGCTGGGGACCCCAAGAAAAGCTGACGCTGCAGCCTCCAGACTGCAGGCAGGCAGCCTGGAGGCAGAATTCCTTCCAGTCTTTTCTCTCAAGGTCTTCAACTGATTGGATGAGGCCCACCCACAATATGGAAGATCCTCTGCTTTACTCAAGGTCAACTAATTTAATGTTAATCTCATCTAAAAATAACTATACAGTGACATCTATACTCATATTTGACCAAAAACTGGTACCACGGCCTCATCTAGATGGCAAATAAAATCAACAGCCCCCACAAACTAAGGGTCTTTAGCACTTTAAATCTCTAGGTCAGAGGCAAGGCCCAGTCACAGCCTCCAAGAATCCGGGTGAGCAGAAATGAGTCATGTGGGCCAAGGCAGTCCAGCTCACATCCAGCTCACACCCAACAGCAGGGGGAAGAGGTGCAGAGGGAGGAGGAAGGGGTCCCCTGTGGCAGTGGGCGAGGCCCCGCCTGCACTCCAGCTGGCTGATTTCCCAAGGCCTTTTCTCCTGGCAGTGGGGAAGGCAGGAGCGGGCCCAAGAAGGAAGCCCAGATGCCCTCCCCAAGGGCTTCCTGGCAGGGGCCCCAGCCAGGCAGACTCTTATCCATCTTAAGGCCCTGTTCCTCCTCGGGGTCTCACTGCCCCAAAGACGCAAGAACCAGGGGCCACAAGCAGCAGCACCAAGAAGGAATCGTGAGCCCTCAAAGGCTGCAAAAAAGGGGCGAGGGCAGTGTCCTTGGGGTGGCAGGGGCCTGTGCCAGGCTTCTGGGAGGTCACTGAGTTTGTCCACAGCCTCGAGGGATCCTGGGATGGTGGAGGTGGAGGTGGGTGAAGGGAAAGGACTAAAGCCACAGGCTTGACGAAGGCCCAGAGCCTCCTGCCTCTCCATCCCAGGGTCCCTGGGTTCTGCCCACAGGATTGCCTCAGTGGTCGTCTTCCCTCAGGAGCACAGCCCAGGTGCAGCACATCTGTTCTGTTCCCAACCAGCTGCTCCTGCTCCTTTGGGTTTCCAGGCCAACTCCCGCCAGTTTTCCAAACTGTTTCTCTAATTCCATCCCAATGCCCCCTTCTCCTTTCCAGGCCTGCTCCTTCACCTCCCCGAGCCCCATTCCCTGTTGCGTGCCCTCTTCTGGGCCCTCACTCACAGATCAGCCTCTCCCTGAGATCTGTCACACCAAGAACATCTCTACTGTTCTCCCCCTGCCCGACCTGGCCAGTTCTCAACCAGCAGACAATTTCTGGAGAGACGGGATTCTTGGAGCAGGTAATCCGGAACCCGTGTCTGAGTTTCCACATCCAAGAACCTTCCGCTCCTGATGGAATCTGGGCTGGCAGCTGTTTGGAAACCCCATGGGAGTTTTTACCCTGAAACTCTACAACTCCAGAAGAAAGTGGAAAATGTAGACCTGCTGTTGAGAACAGTAAGAAGTTCAGAAGACTGGCTCATTCTAGGAAAAACTAAATTGAAGGGAATTATTTTGGCTGGAGAAACGGTGGTTATTTACAGCGGGTGGGAAGCATCCAGGCCTTGTTTCCCCCAGAACAGGGAAAGGCGGGATGTCAACAGTCTGGGAAGCTGGGGGGGGGGAATTCCTGGGTCCCCAGGACGTTGTGGGGGACAGGGGGTGCTGAAGCCCAGCAAGGAAGGACTGCCTGACGTCCCTGCCTGTTGCCTGGTGCTCTCCACTGGGCCTCACTCTAGACTCACTCAGGGTGTCTTTGATTCTGTCTGACGCACTTTAAGAAGCAGGAGTGTTGAGCTGGAACCTTCTAGAAGAAGGAGCCAATCGCATCAGCTCTCTGCTTTGGGAGGAAGAGGGCAAGCATCCAGCTCAGGGGCATTTCACTGCTCCCTGCCTTAGATCTGGGGAGGCCATGCCTGAGGGGCGGATGGAAGGAGTGAGCCTCCTGACTGGCTACAGCTGAGAAAGACGAAATTTCTGTGCATCTTCACCAAAACTGCCAAGTACAGCTGTGCAGGGTGTGCACTGCATAAGGGTGTCTGGGCGTACTCACGGAGCCTTGACTTCATCTCTGACAACGTGACAGGTGTCTTCTACTTCTCAGAAAGGCACTGCATGGGCTAGGAGCTGCCTTATATCTCATTGAAGGAAACAGGTGATAAGGCGTCCTTGGGTCACCTGGACTCACCAACACCTCTAAAGTCCTGGGTTTCCCTGGGGAGCTGGGAGCAGGGGTGTGGCCAAGTTCTACTGTGGGGGCAGCAAGCTCAGGAAACACACCCCTTACTGGGACCACCTCCTCTTCAGGCTGCGGTTCCGCTCTCTACTGCCTCCAACATTAGCTCATCTCGGCCACCACTGTCCCAGTATCTTACTTTAAAAGACAATCTGTTGAAAAAGTGCCAGTTAGAGCATGTGCTGGGGGGAAGAGGCCCCCCCTCCGCCCCCTCCCTTGGTCTGCCCCGCCCCATCTCACTGGACAGCGGAGGGGCAGCCAGGCTCCCCTGCACGTGCAGGCCCTGGGGCCCGTCCTTCATCCCGCCCCAACCCTAGATGCTCAGGAACACCCGGTTACTCACTGCGACAGACCCAGGCCTCACTTCCAGCACTTCTCCAGGGACCACTGGGTGGGACAGGGCCTCGGGAGGCAGGGACTGGTCCCAGTCCTGCGTGACCCTGTGCAAGCCCCGACCCCTCTCTGGGCCTGTCTGTGCCTCCACAGAACATGCCAGCTCTGACTACAGCAGGCCTCTCACCAAAGGATCTTGGGCGCCCCTTTTCCTCCTTCTAATTTCTCCAGGGAGGCGGAAGGGACAGAGTCAGACCCCTTGGACCTCTAAGGACATTCAAACACCAGCCCTGCCCATGCTGTGTGCTCAGGCCCCAGAACCATTGCCAGGGGACCACAGTGTGTCAGATGGACAAGAAGCCCATTAAAAGGCCAGAGGACGGGCCCAGCACCTGGTACCAGGTGGGCCCAAAGCCCATCCCACGCCTCCTCCTCCGGAGCCCTTTCTCTCTCTTGCTCACTCATGTACCACCGAGGAGGTGACAGCCCCACAGGAAGGGCATTAGGAGACTCAAGCAAGAGATTACAAGCCAGTCTCAGCAAACACGTCATGCCGAGTTTGTATCGGACATCGGGCCTTGACTGTGCAACACCTGGGCCCTGGCAGGTGCAAGGAAGGAGGACACCCCCAGGGACAGACGGGGGAGCAGGTATCTGAGGGTGGTGGGGCCAGAGCCAGCGGGTGTCATCACCGTCTGGACAGGCGGGGCTGGGCGGCCTGACATTCAGCAGAGGAAGGGAGGAATGGCTGCCCTGGCCCTGCGTCTGAGTGACAGGGATGGGCACTAGGGCAAGGGGGCCAGCCAGTCTGCCCATTCACCAGGAGTAACAACTGGAAAGACAGGCTCTGTTCCCAGCTGGGACTCCTCTGGGGCCTGAACAACCACCCAGCTGCCTCCCTCCACAGCAGCACCTGTAGCTCCTGTCCCCCACTCCCCCACCTCCACGTTCTGCACCACAGCTCACTGGGTCTCAGATGAGGCAGAGGTGGGTGCCAGGGGGCTGGGCCAGGGGACAGCAGGGAGGAGGGGGTGGGGCTGCCAGGTGTGCTGGGCCGGGCAGGTCCAAGTCCAGGGTGGGGTGGGCTCTCCTGGCCCTGCCTCCCCACAGCACCATGGGAGCAAATCTCAATCCACTCCTGTCCTTGTTTGTGCCGGGAAGCAGTGACTGCTCGGACAGAACTAAGGGCAGCAGGGCCTGGGGTGAGGGTCACAGGCCGCCGCCTTCCCAGGCCGAGTCCCGCTCCTTGCAGGTGGGCGGCGTACTCGAGTAGGGGGGGCTTTCAGTCTCCCCTTGGGCCCTGCCCCTTGCCTGGTATCCCGCAGTGGCGGGGGGTGTTCTGGGGCAGCTGTGGCTGCAGGTGGTGGCTCTGTGGGGAGAGCAGCTGTGGACAGGGGCGGGGGGCCCAGAGAAAGCCAGCTGGGCCGAGGGCATGGGAAGGCTGCATGGACAAGAGAGGGACAGGCCTGAGCACCGGGGCCGCTGGGAGGGGCTGGTCATGGCAAGTGAGACAAAACCTCAACTAGGAAGTGGGGGGGCTGCACCTGCAGCTCCCAGCCCAGCGCCTGGTCCACTGGGGAGCCCTGAGGGAGGATACGTTTGTGCCGGTGGGGGGTTCAGCGCCAGGGGTCTGCTTCCCTCCAGGAGCCTCCTCGAGTCTTGGCTAGCACAAGCTGGGGGAAGGGAGTGACAGCAGAGCACGACTGTGAATCTGGCTCATGTGGGAATGAGTGGGTCTGTCCCTGAAGCCCCTGGAACCTGTGTGGTGGCAGGAACCTCAGTGGTCATCTCAGCCCTTCATTTTGTTGGTAGGGATACTGAGGCCAGAGAAAGGAAAGGGCTGGCAGGCTAGGGTCTGAGCTGGGACCAGAACCAGGGGCCCCGGTTCCCAGCGAAGGTCGCCACTGCCACCACCACAGAGCCCCGCTAAGCACCTGCACGAGAGCTGGCCTTTGGGACCCTCCCGATCCCTCCACGTGCTCGGAACGATTCTTACTACTGATTCTCCTGTCTGGGTGCCTAGAATAGTGCCAGGAAGAAGGGCCCTCGGTGTGGAACAGATGAATCATCTCCAGGCCTTATTTTTGCTCATCTGTATTTTCTCGTTTTCCTGCAATGATTATACACTTCCCAGCCTTCACAATATTCAGAAAGAAAACCCACTGTTTTTTTACTTTAAGCAATACCCTGCCAACCACACAAGACTATTTAAGGAGCAAAATAAACAGGAGAAAATGCTTGAAGGACCGGGAAGCAGCACACTGGTGGGAGGGGTGTGTCCACCGCCTGTCCTCCTGCCCGCGGCGCCAGCTCAACCATGAGAAACGAGCAAGACCCTTTCCTTGACACCACCCCCTCAACTGCTTCCAGTTCTCACGGCCCCAGGGCCACCTTCCTGCCGTGGAGGCTGGGGGGTGGGGGCTGCAGAGGGAAGCTAAGCAGAATCCGGTAGACTAAGAGAGACGAAAAGTCTGCTTCTTACCCAGGGAAAGGGAGAGACACAGAGAAACACGGGGACACAAAGTGAAGCCGGGGAAGGGAGGCAAGAGAGGCAGAAAGACTGGCAAGGATGCGAGGGCAGAGCGGGGCAGGGGCAGCCCCGGAGGTGGGCACGGACCACTGGCCCCACGGGAGGCCCCTGCAGGCAAGTGCACTGACATTCTCCACTCTGTGTCTATCCTGGTTAAGATTAAGTTAGAAACATCAAAATGCCACATCCCTGGAGCAGCAGCCGTCGGCAGATCTCCTCCATATGGCTGCAGCAGCCAGGAGTTTGAGCTAATAGAAGTTAAAAAAAAAAAAAAGAAAAGAAGGCTGGGATGTGCTCCCAGAGAGCCACGTGGGCCCTGCTCGGGCAAGCACTGCAAGGGCCCCGCCCCTGCTCGCGTGCCAAGGTCACCGTTCTCATTAGAACAGCGGGCTCTTTTAGTGACAGCGATGGAGCCTGCTGTTCTGGACAACTGGGCACACACCCCCTCCCCAAGTTTCACATCCACAAGAGTGGATGTTATGCAGCCAGTGGGGACCAGGGAATGGAGCACTGGGGAATGTGTGTCATTTTCTTCATAGGTCACCCATGGTGCTGCTCTTGGTGGGAAAGGGGGGCAAATGGCTGGCTGAGACCCCCACTTTGGGGAGGGGATCTTCTCAGATGTTGGCCCCACCCCTTGAGCACCCTGATGGGGAAGCCAGAGAAAAACCCTAACCACCTGGGTAACCCTCCTGCTGGTGGCTCCCACCTGCAGGATGTGTGCAGGGTGCGTGCGGTGCAGGCAGAGTGGCTGGAACTCTGAGAGTGAGGAGGGTACTGACTCCTCCAGTTACTGGAAAGACAGCTCGAGACGTCTGAGCCAGAGCCCGCTGGCTCCTGAGCAAGGACACCGGGGCAGTGGCCGGGGGAAAGTGTCCCTGAGGAGAAGTTTAAAATCCATTCGACCAGGACTTCCTGTGCCCAGTACATGGTCTATGGCCTCTGCTCAAGAAAAGTGCACTTGGGAATGAAATGACTTTAGGGGAGTGGGAGGAGGGGCACCAATGCCTTCAGTGGGAGGTTACCATGGCGGCTGGGGATGGGGGTCCATGCTGGGGCCCAGGGTGTTTCAGGAGCTTTGATGAGAGAGGGTTTCTGGTCATCTCTGAGGAAGTGGGCATTTGTTCCAGAAGAAGGCCCCACCCCTCTCCCCCCAGACCCAAAGTCGGGGCAGCTGGCTCAGCCCCAGGCCCGGCCATACGGAGGCAGCCTGTCCTGGGCCCTGGAAACCAGCAGCGCAGGCTGTGGTACATGATTCCTTCTGCATCTGCATCCCTGGAAATGCCTGCGCCCAGCCCAGGCAGAGAGCAGCAGAGTTTAAAGAGGAAGGGCTCTCTCTGCGCAGGGAACGAACATGATTCAGCACAAGTGGCGAATGAGGGCCGTGGAGGCCAGGCTCCCCCGTCAGGCTCCACTCCCTTCCTGTCACCTCAGCAGAGGCCCCAGACTGCACCTGCCGCATGGGATCCCCGCCGTGCCCACGGCAGCCGGGCACCACGCCACTCCTCTCTCCAAGAACACCACCGCCTGGCCGGCTGCCAGGAACAGCCAAGCCCTGTGGACATGGCTCCCAGGAATCCAACCAAATGAAAGCAAACTCAGATCTCAACTGTACGAGCAGGTCTGGTAAATAAAGCCCCCAGATGCACAGCCCCAGATCCAAGGGCTTGCTGAGGACACACCGAGACGGTGTGTCCCCGGCACACACACTCACTCAAGCATGTCACAGCCTGCGGGTGTGAGTACCCCACCAGGGACAAAAGTGGTGGTGGGGTCTCCACCCTCAGGAAGCATGTGACTTAGTCTGACAAACAAAATGAACATCGGTGTAGCCGGGCCTAACCGGCAACTGGTCAGAGTCCGGGGCTGACACAGCCCACGAGGGTGGCCTTGGAAGGCAAGGAGCCCTCCATGAAGATGAGGAGATGCATCCCGGTGGGGGACTCCCTGCTCTTTGTCTGGTGGCCTTCCAACCTGCTCACCTAAGAGATCTTCTTGGCTGGGGGTGGGTGGGGTGTCGAAGAAAAAAGGTAACCCCTTGCTCGTCTTTCTGTCTCCAGGAAGGAAATACCTGCTCATCTTCCAGATCCCCAAGGAGCCTCCAAGTGCTTGTCCCTTATCCAGCACTGCCCCCACCCCACCCCCACCACGGGAAGCCAGTCACCCTAGGTTCCTGAGGTTCTTTCTTGCATTGCTGGAGTGGCTCATGATCCCAGGTGGAGAGTGAGGCCAGGCCAGCTACCCTGGCCACGTGGACTGAGCCACACCATAGGGCTACTACTGGGACACCTCTGCCCCATAAGGCTGCGCCATACCGAGTGGCAGTAAACCAACCCATCAGACCTACTCCATGGGAAAGCAGGAGGCGGCAGGCCACTTCAGCCTGGGGTACCCCGAGGACACCGATCCCTTATTGCTGCTCCATGAAGCTAGCCGACAACCCAGCCCAGGATTCAGGAACTCAGAGAAACTGCTGGGCTGAAGAGACGACACCCCGCCTTCCACGTAGCCTGGCACTCGCCCTCTGTCTGTTACCAAGGCTGCTTCTTCCCTAGGGCTCCGAGGATGGCAAGTGTGAGCCCAGGACTTAGGGAGCAACATCTGGGGAAGGGTAAGGCCTGCCAGAGGGGCCCAGGGAAGGGGAGAGCAGCGGCCTCTTCTGTCCACAAGCCAGCTGTGGCTTTATCCCCATGAGCACTGGCCCACACTGCTTCTCAACCTGCAGGGAGCTTCTGACCTGGACTGAGCCCTGGACAGCAGATAGAATCCAAAACATCCTGGGCCTGGCCTAAGAAAAGGGTACAAGACCCTGCCTGCAGCCTGGCCCCACCCCAAGCAGAGTCTCCTGTTTCTTACTGCTGTTGCCGTGAGAACCAGTCTCAGTTGGCAGAGCCAATGCAATTTCACACACTTAGTAGCGTTTGCTCTGTTCAGTACCTCAGATACCCTCCTGACAGGAGGAAACACAACTCAGAGCCTATCAGCTGGGTCCAAGGTCAAAGCAGACCGAGGACTGGAAGGCAAGCTGCCTGAGCTGACCTTTGGCTCCAGGCTCCTCTTGAGATGACGTGGCCCTAAAGGGAAGGGGGCTGCTCTCCGCTCCTTCCAGGCCGCTGCCAGCTTCCTGGCGCCCTGCCTACACGCCTGGCACCGCCCAGCACCGTCAACGTCAAGGAGGCCTCCTGGTCCCTCTCCAGCAAAAGACAAGCATGGGCAGGCTGGAGAGCCTCCAACCGGGGGGACCCCCCCAAATCTTAAGATTCAGAAGCAGCAACAACCCTTCAGCCCAACAGTGAACTGCCCCACGTGGTCCCAGGGTCCCTGTTTCCACATCCTGAGCCTGTAGCAGGTCCCATGGTGGGGGAAGGGGAAGTCCCCGAGTGGGGCATATTCTGACCTCGGGATCTGCAAACCCTCCGGAGTTCTTACAAGATTGTTTGCGTTGGTGTATTAGTCTGGGAAGAGTCTAGAGTTCCTTCAGAACCACGAAAAGTTCCTGGACTCCAGGGTGGGGAGAACCACAGGGACGGGGATCTCCAGCCCCCTCCGCCCCGGAGCTCCAGGCAAACACAAACCCGGCAGCCACACACATTAGCAAACGCAAGAGAAAGTGCTGCCACGCAGGGACGGCCGTGACTGCCCCGACTGCCCTGATCCTGGCGTGTTTCTGTTCACTGCTGCCTACTCTGCGCCCTGAGAGGCCTGGACAGCATCCCAGCAGGACTGAGCCCCTGAACTCTGCGTATGCCCCCTCTTTGCCTACTGTGTTACTGGTCCGACCCCCCGTGAGGCCCTGGGTGTTTTCATGTCTCTCGGTGACTGCTCATTCCCTTTCTGAGCATCACCACCTCCAGACGCGAGGAGGAAACTGGAAAGGAAAATACGATTTGGGGGAAAGAGCCACTTCAGTGCACAGCACAGATGCAGCTAGATATTCCTGCAAACAGCCTCAGGGTCCTAGAAAACCACCTCTCAGTTTCTCCCAGACATTTGGACACCTCGTGCTCCCCTTCCAAGCTGCCCAGGGCCCACGTCCACTTCCTGGAGGGGCTCTGATCTGCAAGTTCCAGGGAACTCGGGGCAGCTCTCCAGGCGCCTTGGGCAGGCCCATCACTGGCTCTAGAGAGGCCCACAGACCTCACCCAGAGGTCAAGAGAGCCAGGGCACGCCAAGAGTGGGAGGGTAAATTATTCTGCTACTTTCACAGAAAAGGAGAAGCCTGGTGAACCCCACTGGCCCCCATCAGCCCCTGCAGTCCTGACACGAAAAAGGTGTCAGGGCACCAACAAGACACCATTTCTCAGGAAATGCTCCCTGCCTTGGGGACCCTGTAGGGGACACAGGGATGTATCTATTTTCCAAAAGCCAGGGAGAAACAGCTTCCCCAGCATGTGGAAGCACACTTAGCCCAGAGGGTCTGCCTCATCCTGCGGGCCCCATGCCACCAGCCCTGAGGAGTACCAGCTGCCCTTCGCTCTTTTACCCTTCAAGAAGGGCCTGTCTCAACCCCCACCATTGGCCCCTCCACACTCCTGAATCCTCCAGAACACCCACCCCAGTGCAGGGGAACAGCATATGATCAGAAAAACCTTCTCACTGCTGGGAGTACAAATGGATATGATGGTCTGGAAAATCCATTATTCTGTTTGAAAGCAAGAGTTTCCATAGAGGCCATACACTGGTTTCCAATTTTTGAAAGACAAAGAAAGCCACACCATTAAAGTTGTGCGGTGCGTGATGTCACCCCTCTCTGATGCTGCTGCTCAGAGAAGGCACCTGGGGATCCAGCAGCATCTCAGGCAGCCTTCTAGATATTGTTCAGGAAAGTGGAGGCAAGAGCAGAACCCCATGCTTCCAAAGTCCCCACGTCCCTGCTTTCCTCTCCCTGAGCAGCACACACCTCGGGAACACACACCCCAGGGTAACAGCACGCCAGCTACACATGGGGTTGGGGAGTTTGCTGCGGAATCCAGAAGGGATGTGGGTCTGACTAGATCCTGGAAGCCCGTCCCAGGAAGGCTCTCCTACAGCCTCTTTCCTCAGTGATGCGAAAACTTCAGAAAGACCACCCAAGAGACCTCCTCCCCACCCCCTGTGCACTCCACCACTAACAAGGTCAGTCTTGCAAGAACATGGGGCTTGGACTGAGCTACCCCCCAAAGCCTGGCCAAAAAAGCCTGTTTGGTGATGCAGGAGGTGCAACCCTGTCTCCCTCTTCCCAAAATCCACTAAGCAGGCCACTCCCTCCCTCAAGAGAAAGGAGGAAGGAAAACAAGCCAAAGAGAGGTGGATGACAGTGTTGGCTCCAGAGCAGCCCCAAGCAGAGGGAACCACCCAGATCTGCAAAGTCAGTCCCTAACCAGCAGGACTGGAACAGGCTGAGTGCAGAGTTCAGGCAGGCTCCTGAAGTCCCTGCAGCCAGACTGTCACACAGGAAACCAATCCAGCTCCCCTCTCTCCTCTCTCCACTGTTCCGCAGGGGCTCCTAGCTGAGCACCTGTCAAAGTTAGTCAGGGGAGAGAAAATCCTCTCTCCCACCTGAATCGCCTTCCAGGATGCCTCCCATCTAGGACGCCTTCCGGGTGGGCAAACGCCCTGAGGACTGGCATCTCACCAGCGCCAGGGCTGTGCCCTTGGTCTCCCCCTGGGGAAGCTGACAACTGCGCATCCCTTGAGGACCCTTGACAAGGGGTGACTGCCAGTGGGTAGAGAGGAAGAAAAGTGCTCTGGCCCAGGCCAGGCATCCCCTCCCACCAGCCGTCCCTGGGACCAGCCTCCTTCTCTGCTTGCGAAGGAGAGAAGCGGGGACATTATTCCAACAGGTCCCCCTCAGCCGGGCCTCACTCGACCAGCTTTCCTCCGCCCTGCCCCGAGGCCTGAAATTCAGAGGCAGAGCCAAGGCACCTGCGGCCAGACCGGCTCCATCCTCGCGAGAGGGGGCCCGGGCGGTGCCTCTCGGCGCTCTGGGGCCTCCTGGGGAAGGGGCGGGGCGGCTCCGCGCCCCCTCCCCGCGCTCACCTGGCGCAGGTGCTGCAGCAGCGTCCCCGCCTCCTCCCGCCGGCCCTGGCGCACCATCCGCAGCAGCTCCTGGACCATGCCGACGCGCCGGTGGTAGGGGGGCAGCCCCGCGCCGGCGCCCGCGCGCCCCGCCTTGTCCCCCGCGCGCAGCAGCAGCGACGCCCAGAAGTCGGGCCGCTCGCGGCGGGGGCCGGGCGCCGCGCCGGGGCTGGCTCTCTCCGCCACGCTGCCCTTGGTCTGCCGGGTGCCCATGCCGCCGCCGCCGCCGCCCGCGCTCTCCGCGCCCGGCCGCTGCGCCGCGTCCCCGCCGCCGCCCGCCCCTCGGCCGCCCGGCGCGCGCGCCTCCCGGGCGGCAACTTTGGGGTAACTGTTGCGCGCGGGCGGGCGGGCGGGCGGGCGGCGGCGGCCGCGCTCCCCGCGCTCCTCCTCCGCGCTCCCTGGGCGCGCTCCCCCGGCGTTCGCCGCCCGCCCGCCGGCCCCGCCCCGCCCCCGGCTCTGCCGCCGAGCGCCTCCCAGGCCCCGAGTCCCTCCCTCTTTCCCGCCCCGCCCCTCCGCTCGGGCCCGAGCTGCCCGGCACCCCCTCCCGGCCTGGTCCCGGCGCCGCGCCCCCTGCCGGCCGCCGCGCTGCGCCTCCCGGGAGGGGGCCTCCCTCTCGGTCCCCACCGGGTTCCCCAGATGCTTCCGCGACCGCGCGCGGGTGAGGCCTCGGGCAGGGGAGGGGAGGCGGCCGGTGTGCTGGGCGACGTGGCGAAAGTTTGGGAGCATGGAGGCGGTGGGGACGGTGGGGACGGTGGGGACGGTGGGGTCTCAGCTCCCGAGTAGGGTTTCTCCAAGTGGGCGCCGCTCAGCATCAGCACCCAAGTCGTCTGAGGGCTGGCTGAGAACGAAGAACGCCTCGTCCCAGGCCCACTGAATGAGTCTCCGCGGTGGGGCCTGGGGATCTGCATTTTTAGCCAGTCTCCGGGCTGACAGTGATTGACACTGCTTTGAGACTGGGCCAGTGGGGGCGGGTGGTGGTGCCTGAACCAGAAACCAGGTGCAAGGTTGTGTGTTATGTGCGTGTCCTTTTAGGGAGAGTCCGTTGCTTACATCAGTCAGTTTCAAAACAACCTGATTAAAAGATGGGCAAAGGACTTGAACAGACATTTCTATAAAGAAGATAAATGAATGGACAATGAAAAGATGCCTGACATCACCAGTCATTAGGGAAATGCCAATCAAAGCCACAATGAGAAATCACTTCATGTCCATTAGAAAGGCTACTATCAAACAAAACAAAACAAAAAAACTAGCAATTGTTGGTGAGGATGTGGAGAAACTGGAACACTTGTGCACTGTTGATGGTAACGTAAAATAGTGTAGGCACCACAACGGAAAAAAGTGTGGTGGGTCCTCAAAAAATTGAAAATGGAGTTACCTTAAGATCCAGCAATCCCACTTCTAGGTATATACCCAAGGGAATTGAAAGCAGGGACGTGAACAGATACTTGTGCACCCATGTCCCTAGCCGCATTATTCATAATCGTCAGAAGGTTGAAGCAACCTAGGTGTCCAAACAAAATGTGGTCTTTCTATGCAATGCAACATTATTCAGCCTTAAACAAGAAGGAAATTTTAACAAAACAGACACAGTCATGGAAACAGAGAACAAATAGGTGGTGGCCAGAGGGGAGGAGACAGGTAGGGGAGATTAATAGGTACAAACTTTCAGTTGCAAGATAGATGAGTCAGGGATGTGAAATGTACAGTGTGGGGAATATAGTAAATAATTATGCAGTGTCTTTGTATTATGACAGATGGTAACTAGACATCATGGTGATCATTTTGAAATGTACAGAAATATCACATCACTGTGTTGTGTATCAGGAAGTAACATAGGGTTGTAGGTCAATTATACTTCAAAAATGAAACAAACTCAAAGGAAAAGATCAGATTTCTGGTTACCAGCAGTGGGGGCTGGGGGAGGGGGAAATGGATGGAGGCAGTCAAAAAGCAGGAACCTCCAGTTATAAGATAAATAAGTTCTAGGGATGTAACACACAGCATGATACTTACAACTCATGCTGCTGTATGTTACATATGAAAGTTTTGAGAGAGTAAATCCTAAGAGTTCTCATTACAGGAAAAGTTTTTTTTTTCTATTTCTTTAATTTTGTATCTACAGAAGATGATGGGTGTTCACTAAACTTATTGTGGTAATCATTTCATGATGTATTTAAGTCAAATCATTAGGCTCTACACCTTAAACTTACACAGTGCTGTATGTCAAGTCTATCTCAATAAAGCTGGAAGAAGAAAACAGAAGGAAATTCTGATACATGTGAAAACATGGACAAAACTTGAGGACATTATGCTGAGTGAAAGTAGCCAGACATGGAAAGCCTGTATGATTCCACTCCCCTGAGGTACCCAGAGTAGTCAAATTCATAGAGATGGAGAGCAGAAGGCTGGTTCCAGGACCTCAGGGAGAAGGGGATGGGAAATTAGTGTTAAATGGATACAGAGTTTCAGTTTTGCAAGATGAAGAAGTTCTACAGGTGGATGGTGGTGATGGTTGCACAAGGTACTTAGTGATTACCCACCCCTACTACACACACACACAAAAACCAAGGTATTTAATGTTACTGAATGCTACACCTAAAAATGGCCAAGATGGTAAATTTTATGCTATGTGAATTTTATCACAATTTAAACAAACATAGCTGCAGTTTGGTCACAGTCAGGGCAGTGCCTTCGTTAAGATGGTTCTGGAACCCAGGGGTTTATGTAGCCCAGGATATGGAGTTAGCACCACAGTGTCTCAGCTGCTGCTCCAGCTGACGTTGCCTGTGTAGTCCCCGTGAAGGTGGCAGGCACCTCTTGCTCTGAATCAAGCTGGAGCACAAGGACTGTGTCAACAGCAACCCCAGCACCCCAATGTAGAGCACCAGTAGTCTCTCCCTCTTGCAAAACTTCTTTCTGAAAAAGAACTGTCCCTTCAAAGAACTTGAATAGACATTTCTCCAAAGAAGACATGCAAATGGCCAACAGGTATTTGTAAAGGTGCCCAACGTCACTCATCATCACAGAAATGCAAATCAAAGCCATGCGATAGCACCTCAACCTGTTAGAATGGTCATCATTCAAAACAAAACAAAGCAGGGGGGAGGGTATAGCTCAGTGGCAGAGCACATGCCTAGCATGTATGAGGTCCTGGGTTCAATCCCCAGCATCTCCACTAAAAAAATAAATGAATAAAATCTAATTACCACCCCCCAAAAAAAACCCCAGAATCAAAATAGATGTTGTTGAGGGTATGGAGAAACTAGAATTGGAACCCTTGTGTACTGTCGGTGGGAATGTAAAATGCTGCAGCCACTATCGAGAACAGTATGGAGACGCCTCAAAAAATTAAAAATAGACCTGCCCTGTGATCCCACTTCAGGGTATTTACCCCAAAAAAGAATCGAAAATCAGATCTCAAAGACATATCTGCACTCTCACGTTCACAGCTCAACAGCTGAGAAGTGAAAACTATCTAAATGTCCATTAATGGTTGAATGGATAAAGAATATGTGGTCTCTATATACAACAGATTACTCAGCCTTAAGAAAGGAAGAAATCCTGCCATCCTGCAAGGGATGAACCTTGCAGACGTTCTGCTGAGTGAAATAAACCAGCCACAGAAAGACGAGTAATTCCCCTTGTATGAGGTCCTGGAGTCGTCGAACTCATAGACAGAAAGTGGAACAGTGGCTGCTGGGGCTGAGGGGAGGACAAAGTGAGGGGTGGTTGTTTGGTGAGCGTTAGAGTTTCAGTCTGCAAGACGCAAAGGTGCTAGACTTCTGCTGTACAACAGCGTATGTGCACTGACAACACTGCACTGTACACTTAGATGTTTGGAAAGAGGGTGGATTTCATGTTCTGTGGTTTGGTTTTTTTTTTTTTTTTTTTTTTACCATAAGTAATAATAAAAAAAGAGCTGTCCCCCCCGCCAACCCGCCCCAGTCTTAGGGAAGCCACGCCCTCCCGGGGCCCCTGCTCCACTCTCCCATTTAGAACAAGCCTCCCTGTCCTCTGCATCTGTGGCAATTCAGATGGTCTGCTTCTCCTGGGGAACCAAGTCCCGTGTGGGCGCTTTCACCAGGGGGCCCTGGTAGATATGAAATAAACTGGGAACTGCCCTCCTTGCCCCGCTCCCCAAAGGAAAGCCGAGACTGGCTGTCCTCACAGGAGTCAAGAGTGGAGGAAACTGCCTTTTCCTGCTTCTGAGTTGCCTTGAGTTTGTGGTTTATTCATTCAATAAACGTTTGAATGTCTGCCATGTGCTACGCACTGCGGTGGGCCCTGAGACATAACAGTAACAAGAAAGAAAGGGCACTGCCTCATGGAGCTTAATTCCTAGTAAATAAACAAGGTAACTTCGGAACGTACCAAACACTGCTAGGAAAATAAACAGGGGGCTCTGACAGAGTTATGGAGGGGCCCTAAAGAGGTCCCTCTGAAGAAAGGATGCTGGCCTTGAGACGTAATGTGAGGAGAATTGAGCCAGGAGGGATGGCATTTCATGCAGAGGAAACAGTACGTGCAAAGGTCCTGGGGCAGAGTGTTGTGGAGAGAGGTGGGAGATATAGCTGGATCTGGTTTGTGCAAGGGTTCCTGAAGCAAGTAGCGGAAGAAAACTGTTAACTATTAACATGCAAGCAGATCCATGAAGGAACGAACCTAAGGACATCTTTGGGTTCTTACCGAGGTCTGTAACTTGCCACCTGCATGAATCTGAGTCAGTGGTTCTCAAACTTGGCTCAGCCTCATGCCAGAACGTCTGATTCAGTGGATCCGAGGGGGGCCCAGGATTTGCACGTTGAACAAGTTCCCAGGTGATGCTGATGCTGCTGGCCCTTGGACCACTTTGAGAGTCATCCTCTAAGCCAGTTACTGATTCTGAGTCTTTTTTTTCCCATCTGTAAAACTTCCCTTCTCTCCTGATTGATGTGGTCACCAAATGAGATAAAATATGGGAAAGCCCTTTGCAAAAAGTAAACAAGACACACAGAGGGAAAGATCAACTTAATGATGTTTAATAATCACTCCAGCCTGCGTGTTTCCTTCACAATTTACAAAGAATGTTCCCCTGTAACACTGGCAGCGGCGCCTGAGGAGAGGCAGCTATTTTACTTCACTGAACATAAGTCTGGCTGACTCTCTGACCACATGCATGTCTGAATCCCTCTCGTGCTGGGAGGATGGACACCCGCCTTGCCCTGCCTGGGAGAAACCCTGGATTCTCCCCTGTTGTTCACTCCAGACAGAGGCTGGAGGATGCCTTAAGTGCCTGTGGTTATTTTTGTTAACCATTGCCTCCTCCCACTCCTCCCCAAGAAAGTCATCTCGTGAGTCATCAGAGGGCTGGGGGGAAGCTGACAGTTGCCTGGTTGGTATCTGGCCACTGAAGGGCAGGAGGAGTGGTGATGTCTCCTTGGGCTTTGAAGGAAAATTCCAGGGATTCATAGACTTCCGGAAAGCTGGTCTCTAGAATATGTGCATATGACGCACATTTGGTGTGTGTATTTTTATGTGTATTCACTCACAGAGTCAACAAATATTTGTTGACCATCTGCTACCAAACAGGCTCTGAGGATACAGCCGTGTACAGAGCAACAAAGCGCCCCTTTCAGGCAGTTCACGTGTGTAATATTCACTCATGGAACTCATACTGAAAGCCTGCTGAATGTTGTGAAATTTGTGGCCTGGCAGGGCAGACAGACTTGTGGTCAAATACATGAAGTAAGGTGTCACAGGCTTGTGATGGCGATAAACACAGGATGAGGTATAGTGAGTCACAAGGAGGAATAGGGCCCCGAAGAGGTATCCCAATAAACTGGTTATCAAAGGTGGTGGCATTTTCGAGGCTGACACAGGGGAGGCATTCTGCAAAGAGGAGGTGATGTGCTATAGCTTGGCACTTGGGGCACCTGCAAATAGTCCCACAGAGTTTTATGGGAGCAAGGGGTGGAGGGGAGGCTGGAAAGAGGGGCAGGGGTCTGGCCACGGAGGCCCTAGGTTGCAGGCTGGGAGAGCAGAGGACTGTAATCCACCTCCACATTTAGGAGGAACTGAACCTGAGAGAATGGCGGGTTCGGGGGATGAGGACACAGACAGGGACATCAGTGGGGCACCGCGTCATATGACGTGCTGGGGGAGGAAGGGGAGCCTTTTTTCTTTGTGTGGGGAGGGTTATTTATTTATTTGTTTGTTTATTTTAATGGAGGGACTGGGGATTGAACCCAGGACCTCGTGCATGCTAAGCACACACTCTACCACTGAGCTATACTCTTCCCTTTGAAACTACTATATTTTAGGGCCAAACAAAACTTTAAAACTTACCATGAGATTAAAGGCTATTTATTTATTCATTGAAATAAATAGGTTTAGTAATTAGATTGGGAAGATAATATATTATTAGAAATATGGTTATATGTTAATGTGTGTGTATTTACTTTTTTGAACTAAGTGGTTATTTTAAATTTGTTAAACTAAGTATTATAATTTTAGTTTTAGCAAATGCATTTGTTTGAAGAGAAAGTTTGGATTTCTGTGAACAAACACTAAAGAACAGTCCCCTTTTCCTCCCACTTATTCAACTTCACCAGGATCTGGGAGCAGACTACAGGGGAGGGAAATCTTAGAGGATTTCTCACATTCAATACCATTTAAAAATGTCCTTCCATCATATATTATATGACACCTAAGCAATGAAGGCATCTGTAACTTAATTTTTAGATAGGCAGTGAGGTGTGAACTTTGGCTGAACGCTTTTGTATGAGAGATTTCATGAGATTTCTCCCCAGGAAAAATCTTTTGAGGTCAAAGGGGGCTGAATGAGAATATGAAAACGTATATATAACATGTGTATGTATATGTATGTGTGTATGTAAGGAATGAGGGAGTGTTTACACACGACTGGGACACACACGACTGGGACATTATACTGTATTCCAGAAATGGACACAGTGTAACAGACTACACTTCAATTACAAAAAGTGGGCCGAATGATCACATCAGTGTTTGTACATTAATTAATTAAGAATCATAAGATTTTCATTTACTGTGAATTTCCTATTATTTAGGAAGGTGTGTACTCTGGTGAGAAGATGTCCTCACAGTTTCTACAGTGGTAAGATCTTTTCCTAGAGAGATTTTCAGATCTGATCTTTAATAAGGTATCTAAGGGGGAAGGGTATAGCTCAGGGGTAGAGTGCATGCTTAGCATGCACAAGGTCCTGTGCTCAATCCCCAGTACCTCCATCAAGAAAAAAACATAAGTAAACCTAATTACCTCTCCCTACAATAAACAAACAAACAAACAAATAAAATTTAAATATAATAAAATAAAAATAAAAAAATAAAAAAAGATATCTACTCTGTCTGACAACTGTGTTACATTCAGGACATCTAGAGGGTTTCCCCCCCATAACAGGACTCCTCAGATGGCAGTGAGGGATGAGCTATGATTTAAAGCTCTTCACAGTTACTACATTTATAGGGTCTCTCTCTAGTGTGAGGACATAAAGAATAAACTCCATGCTCTAAGTGGAGATTTTCTCACACATAATGCATTCATAGGGCTTTCTTCACTATAAATCCTCTAATGTTCAAAAAAGATTTTGTCATCGTGGAAAGACACCCTACATTCATGATATTCAGAAGTTTGGATACTGTGATGGGAAGAGGTGATCTTCTACCAGACACCAGGCATTCGGTCCACAGGTGGCCCCTCTCCATATGAGATCTCTGAGTCAGTGGAGGGGACCATCTGGGACTGAGGCAGCCCCACAGTTCTGACACTTGCTTTGGAATAGGATGAAGTTCTAATGATGCTTGAGAGATGAGCTTTGGCTGAAAACACTCCCTCATTCCTTACATTCAAAGGGCTCCTTGCTTGTCTCAATTCTGTGGTGTAGAATAAGATGTGTATTCTGCTTGAAATATTTCTGCATATTTTGCTCTGAAAAGATTTCTCTGAAGAATGGATTTCATGATGTTGAATAAAATATGAATACAAGTATTTTCCACATTCATTACAATGCTAGAAATTGATGATTTGCCAGAACGACTCACAGGGAAACATTCACTTATGTTTACCAGCTTATTATAAAGGACACAACTCTGGAAGAGCTGTGTGGGAGATTCGTGGGGTGAGGCACAGGGGCAGGGCTCAGACCTGCCCTGCCCTCC
This sequence comes from Camelus ferus, assembly GCF_009834535.1. NCBI lineage: Eukaryota > Metazoa > Chordata > Mammalia > Artiodactyla > Camelidae > Camelus > Camelus ferus. Next base: position 17,384,672 of record NC_045711.1, on the reverse strand, counting down.
CTGGGCACATTACCTGCCCAGCAAGCATCTCCGTGTGTTCACCTACCTGAGACATCTCTGAGCCCTCACTGTTTAGGGTTTTTGTGGAGGCACTATTACTGTGAGGTAACAGAAAATAAATATATATTGGTCTCTGCTCCAGTTTGTGATACCGAGTTCCTGAAACTCTCCTAAATTCCGAAGTGGTAAGAGCGCCAGGGGGCATCTTTTGTTCTACTGAGGTAACTCTGGGTGGGCTCCTGATGGCACCTGGATGGGGACTGGTCACCAGGAAGGCCAAGCCATTACCAGGAATTTTCAGTCCTACCCTCCTCCCTGCAGAGAAGGGAGAGGGGTTAGAAATGGAGCTAATAATTGGTGATGCCTACGTGAGGAAGCCTCCATAAAATCTCAACAGTAGGGGGTTCGGAGAGCTTCCAGGTGGGTAAACACATCCACACTGGGAGGGTGACGCAGCCCAACACCACGAGGACAGACACTTCTGTGCTTGGGACCCTCCCAGACGGCATCCTGTGCATCTCCCCGTCTGGCCGCTCATCCTTTATGTGTTTATCATATCCTTTGATAAACAGATAGACCTACATAGAGTTGGCCCTCCCTATCCTCCGGTTCCACATCCAAGAATTCAACCGCAGATTGAAAATACTTGGAAAAAAATTCCATAAAGTTCAAAAAAGCAAAACTTGAGAGTTCCGGTCAAGATGGTGGAGTGGTAGGACCACGAGCTTGCCTCTCCTCACGACTACAATGAAACCACAACTGAATGCTAAACAACCGTTGAAAAAAGACTGGAACATAGCAGAAAAGACCTTCTGCAACTGGAAACATAAAGAGGGAACCACAGCAGGACGGCAGGAGGGGTGTGCTCGCGATATAGTTGGGGCCCTGCACCCCCCGGGGTGGGCAACCCAGAAGCTGAAGATTTGTTAAGTTGCAGCGGCCCTCCCACAGCCACAGGGGTGAGAACTCCGAGCCCCACGTCAGGCTCCCCAGCTCAGTCCTGGCATTGGGAAGAGAAAGAGACCCCAGAACATTCGGTTTTGAAGGCCAGGGGAGATTGGCTCTGGGAGCCTCACAGGACTGGGGGAAATGGAGCCTCCATTCACTTGAGAAGCGTAAACGGAAACTCACGCGCACCAGGGCCAAGGGCAGAGGCAGCGATTTCATAGGAACCAGGGCCAGACCTGCCTGCTGGATTTGGAGGGTCTCCTGGGGACGTGGCGGATGGCTGCGGCTCACTTAGGGGACACAGAAGCTGGTGGCAGACATTGCGGGAGTGTTCATCTACATGAGCTTTCCTGGAGGCTGACATCTTGATTGGATCATTAGCAACAAGACCCAGCCCCACCCAACAGCCTGTAGGGAGGCCTCAGGCCAAACAACATACAGGGTGGGGACACAGCCCCACCCGTCAGAAGACTTCCTGAGCCACAAAGGCCTCTAGACACGGCCTTGCCCACCAGAGGTCCAGGACCAAGCCTCACCCAGCAGTGGGCAGGCACCGGCTCCTCCTGCCAGGAAACCTGCATAAGCCTCTAGTCCAGCCTCATCCACCAGGAGCAGATACTAGAAATAAGAAAATAATCCCAAAGCCTGTGGAAGGAATCCACAAACACATAGAAAGACAGACAATACGAGGCGGCAAAGGAATATATCCCAGGCCAAGGCACAAGATAAAATCCCAGAAGAAATAAGCGATGAGGACATAATTTATCTGAGAAAGTTTAAAGTAATGATGGCTAAGATGTTCAGAGAACTCAAGAGGAGTATAGATGCACAGAGTGAAGTTTTTAGCAGAGTTGGAAAATATACATACCCAACAGAGTTGAAGAATAAAATCACTGAAATGAGCAATACACTAGAAGGAACCAAGAATAGCCTAAATGAGGCAGAAGAATGGATCAGTGAGCTAGACGACAGATTAGTGGAAATTACTACTTCAGAACATAAAAAGAAAAGAATAAAAAGGAATGAGGATAGTTTAAGAGAACTCTGGGACAACATGAAGCACTCTAATATTCGCATTATAGGGTCAGAGAAAGAGGAGAGAGAGAGAAAGGACCTGAGAAAATTTTGGGAGAGATAATAACTGAAAACTTCCCCAACGTGGGAAAGGAAATAGTCACCAAGTCCTGGAAGTGCAGAGAGTACCAGGCAGAATCAACCCAAAGAGGAACACACCAAGGCACATACATAGTCATCAAACTGACAACAATTAAGGATAAGGAGAAAATATTAAAATTAGCAAGAGAAAAGCAACAAATAACATACAAGGGAACTCCCATAAGGTTATCAGCTGATATATTTAAAGTGATGCAAAGGAGAAACTTATAATCAAGAATATACTCTATCCAGCAAGGCTCTCATTCATACTTGATAGAGAAATCAAAAGCTTCACAGATAAACAAAAGCTAAAAGATTTCAGCACCACCAAACCAGCCTTATAACAAATGTTAAAGGACCTTCTCTAGTCATCAAACCATAAGAAAAGAGAACAAAAAAGAAGAGAGAGAGAGAGAGCAAAAAAAGAGAGAGACCTGTGAAAGATTGCTTTGGCTGTTCGGGGTCTTTTGTGGTTCCTTATAAATTTTGGAATTGTTTGTTCTAGTTCTGTGAGGAAATGTCATTGAGTATTTTGATGCAGGTTGCACTGGATATGTGAATTGCTTTGGGTAGTGTGGCCATTTTGATAGCGTTGATTCTTCCAATCCAAGAGCACAAGGAATGTTTCCATTTCTTTGTGTCATTTCGGTTTTTAATGTATAGGTAACCTCCTTGGTTAAGTTTATTTCTAGGTATTTTGTTGTTTTTGATGTAATGGAAATGTCTCTGCCAGTTATAAAATTCTAGTTTTTGAAGTGAAAAAAAAAAGTGAATGAAGGGCTGAAAATGGCAAAATAACCTTCTTTTTTTAATGGGTGAGTTGTATTCCATTACACACACACACACACACACACACACACACACACACACATCTGCTGTATCTCCATTATCTATTCAACTACTGATGTGCACTTAGGATGCTTCCATGTCTTGGCAATTATAATGTTGCTGTTAACAGCAGGGTGTATGTATCTTTTTGAGTTAATTTTTGTTTTGTGGTTGGCTTTATTCCTTTCATAACTATGTAAGTTTTAAAAGCAAAGCTCTAAATGTTCTTAGAAACAATGAACAGTGCATATATGTAAATTAAAAAATTTACGTGCAGTAAAAAAAAATGATCTATTATATGATCTATCAAGCCATGAAAGACACAGAAGAAACTTAAAAGACATATTACTAAATGAAAGAAGCCAGTCTGAAAAGGCTACAAACTGTACGATTCCAACCAAATGACATTCTGGAAAAGGCACAGCTACAGAAACAATAAAAAGATCGTGGTTTCCACGGATTTGGGGAGAGGGAGGGAGGAATGAATAGATGGAGCACAAGGGATTTTTAGGGCAATGAAATTATTCTGTATGGTACTATAGTGGATACGTGTCATTATGCATTTGTCAAAACCCACAGAATGTACAACATCAAGAGTGAATCCTCATGTAAACTATGGACTTTGGTTGTTAATAATGTGCCCATGTTGGTTCATTGATTGTACCAAATATGCCACACTGATGAGGGATGTTAAGGGTAGGGGAGTATATATGTGTGTGGGTGGGGAGGGCTCTGTGCGAACTCTGTATTTTCTGCTCAATTCTGTTGTGAACCTGAAACTGCTCTAAAAGAATAAAGTCTACTAAAAATTAAAAAAAAAAAAAAAAAAAGCAAGCAAGAAAGAAAACAGAAAAAAAAAAAAAAAAGCAAAACTTGAATTTGCCCTGCACTGGCAACTATTTATATAATGTGTACATTGTATTTACAACCATTTATATAGCACTGACATTGTATTAGGTACTGTAAACAATCTAGAGATGATTTAAAGTATATGGGAGGATGTGATAGGTTATACGCAAATACTAGGTCATTTTGTACCAGGGACTTCAGTGTCTAATAAGAGTTTTGGTACCTGCGGGAGGTTGGCTGGGGAGTCCTAGAACAGTCCCCAGCAGATACCGAGGGACAACTGTACTTCCCTAGGTTCTGTGAGTCACTCTGGCAAATTAATCAAACCCAAGGAAGGGGTCACTGGAACCTCCCACCTACAGTAGTTGGTCAGAAGAACAGGTGATAACCTGGATTTATGATTGACATCTGAAGTGTGTATGTGTTTGTAGGGGGCAATCTTATGGGACTGAGCCCTTAATCTGTGGAATCTGACACTATATCCGGGTAGACAGGGTCAGAATTGAGTTAAATTTTAGAACACCTAGATGGCATTGTGGAGAATTGCTTGATGTGGGGAAAAACCCTCACCAAAACACATTTGGTGACCAGAAATGAAGTGTTTTGTGTGACTCAGAGGGAAGAAAGACTCAGTAGGGAAGGACTGTGTTCTTCCTTACACCAGAAGTGCAAAGCTGAGTTTTTCCTTCACAATCACACAGTCACAATTGATCAAATCACCGGGCGCTGGTGATTAAATCAGTCTTCAGTCCTCTCCCCTCCCCATAGGTCCCCTCTGGCTGAAATTCCAACCCTCTAATCACATGGTTGGTTTCCCCAGCAACCAGCCCCCATCCTTGGGGGGCTTTCCAAAAGTTACCCCATTAATATAAACTTAGATGCTGTTATAAACAACAAAAAATGCTCTTTTCACTTTTATCACTCACAGAACCCAAATATTACAACAAATGATGTTACTTCTTTTATCACTTAGGAAATTACAAGGGTGTTAGGTGCTCTGGCCAGGAGCTTGGGATGAATCCCCAAATATGTATTTCTTATTATATTCCAGTATCACAGTTTAATCTGTAGTTAAATTTGTATTGTTGCATCTGGCCAACAGCCCAGCCAGCGCAACAACATTGCCACTGGCACTGGGCCATTGTTGACGGACCCATCCCTGCCAGCACCAAGGGCAGGAGAGGAATGGGCACCAGGACATCAGAAAAGGTTACTGAAACCGAGCACGGCCCTTGAGGGCCCTAAAGGGTACAAAAGCCCCTCCGTGTCCCCTGTTTCTTGTTTATAGAAAAAGAGGTTAGTCTCCCAGGCCTTCCCTGAGTTCCAAAGAGCAGGCATAAGCAGTTACTAATTAGGGAAGTGAGGAAATGCAAAAACAAAGGGAAAGCAGTTAAGTAAGAAAAGTAATGATAACAGTTCAGGATAAAACAGAGTCCTAGTTCCTCCCGAGCGATAAACATTAACAATCTGACACGTATCTTTGAGTTTTCACAGGGACTAAGACCACCCTCAGGCTCCCACTCCAGCTTCCCACCCCCAGGTAGACGCTGGTCGGGAGCACGTAGACCCAAGACTGGTTGGTACCAGAGGGCCAGAAGGCTGATGATCAAGATTTCCACAACACCACCTGTTACCTCAGCACCAACCAATCAGAAGAAAGTCACACTCTGCATCCCCCATCCCAAATGTTGCCTTTAAAAACCCTTCCCTGAGAACCATCCGGGAGTTTGATCTTTGGAGCACGAGCCACCTTGCTTGGCACCCTGCAAAGAAACGCTGGTCCTTCCTTCACCACAACCAGTGCCAGCAGATTGGCTTTGCTGTGTAGCCGGATAGCGGACCCAGGTTCGGTTCAGTAACAATATTCACAAACCCTGGAAATGAGGCAAAATTAAATTTCTAAATCAATAATAAAATTAGCTGTATTCCCTACTCTCTTCTATAATTTAGCAGCAGCATTAGAGCTGTGGATCTTTACCCACGCAGTGTAGGAAACCTTGAACAAAGCTGCTCCTTTGAATGCTGCTGAGTTTTGTTTGCTTTTTGCTTTTTAATGTTGTCAGAGACACTGTCCCAGAATGCCCTGTACCCAACTTGGTAAAAGGATTTCTACAGACTTAAAGATACACTTTTCTCTTAGATGAGCAGTGACTGGTTAAACAGTGATTCCACTCCACTTTAATTCTCCAGGATATAACCATTTTCAAAATATAAAAATTACATTTTAAACATTCTCTTCATTTTCCTACAAGTTCAAAGTCTCTGATTTGTGAAAAATGGCAAATACCTGCATTCTCTGCACATCACAAATATGCTGTTACTCTTTGACTCACCATTTCTCTGATCCTCATGAGAAAAATACAGAGCGTAGGACAGCATGATTAGAAGGTTTAACCAAATTTCAATTACTTGCTTTATTTTCTTTAAAACCTTATGGCACCCAGGAGACAACTTTCTGCTCACTGTGTTTTCCTTTCCTGCAAACCTGCTGGCCACCCACCTCCCAGCTCATTTACTGAAGACGGTTGCTCACACCCTCCCTTTCCCCCGACATCTTAGCTTCCAGCTCAGTGATGTCCGTGTCTAGGGCATGACCAACCCCCATCCAGACTTGTAGCTCTTCAAGCACCTCCTCCACACCCACCTCAGCCCACATCTGCTGAGGCTGCAGCCACAGACCCCCACGCCACCAGGACCCTGCTCTCTCTGGAATATCCATCTCAGACCCCCACTCTCTCCCCACACATGTGCAAGAACGTGAGGTGCTCAGGTCCTTCCACCTCTGGGAGAGCTCCATCCACTGATCCCACGCGTCCGACTGTCCCTCAGCCCCCTCCCCAGCAAGTTCGTCTTCTGCCTCCTCTTTCACTACACTTAATTCCTTGCAATTCCCGACTTCCTCACAAAAGCCTTACTTATCTCACAAAACCTACGTTTTAGACGAACTCAAGTGGCCTCTTTCTCCAGGCCTACATTCAAACGACTGCTTGTTTCAGAGAAAACTTACACGGTGGTGATAACTTGCTTCACTTTAAATTCATGATAGGAAGACGCAAACCCACACGCCCAGGAATGCTGCCGTTTCCCTGTAGTGTTCATCTCTATTTGGTGCATACAAATCTTAATAACCCAAGCTCAGAGATCTCGACTTTCAAGACTCACCTTTCCACTTAATAATGTCTCTTGGACGGCTTCCTGGCAGGTGTACCAGGTTGCAGCAGATCAGCGCCCCCACAGCAGGACGTAGAAAAGTGCAATAAACTTGGAAAATGACTTTTTTTTAAGGTCACAGAGGTGAGACGTGGATGCAAAGATGCCCAGAGGAGGTGGATTCCAGAGAGCGTGCCATGAGCCCTGCCCAGTTGGGCAGTGACTGGCCTTCCTCCCTGGGGACATCCTCCAAGGATCCGGCTTGCTGAGGGAGGTGGAGGGTCCCTCTTCGCAGGACGAGACGTCAGTAGAGGGATTTTTTTTTTTTTGGAAAGTATCTGTAAAGTATCAGGTTGGCATGTTGGACTGAAATCTCTAGGGACCGCCAATGAGGAGTTAACTCTCTCCACCTTTTCTGAATGTGGGCAGTGGTGCTGGGGGCACCCGGGCTGGAGCCTGGCAGGAACCGGGTGGATAAGGAAGAGAGAGCACTGTGGTCAGCGTGGTCCAGCTGCAGAGAAAGTCCGTCACCCCTGGACACCTGCCCCCTTCAATCCTGCTGCCAAGCAGGCTGCTGCTGGAAACTCCCCCTCCTGAAAGAACGACTTCACATTTCTGATCGGCCTCTGGAGGTTCTCTGGATGGTTCTTCCCAGCATTCTAAGTAAGTGGGGAGCAGCCCCAGGCCCCTCTTCTCATCTTAACTGCAGCCTATATCCTGCTCAGACGTTTGTCACCCTCCTTAGAAGGAGAACACCTCTTCCTGACTCCACTCGTCAGTAGGAGAGCGTGACGAGAGAAGTTCTCACAGCTTGGGGTCTGGGGAAGCCATCCTGGCTTGCACCTGAGTTAACTGGAACCTGACGTTGCCGAGGGCAGCCGGTTCGCGGCACGCACCGCGCGCCGGGCCTCTGCCTCTTCGCGCACGGACCGGAAGTGAACGCCGCCTCCGCCCCCGGGAGACGCTGGGACGCCCTCGGCGGCATGACCCCCCAGCCCGGGGCGCCTCCCTGCGGCCCTGCTGCTCTGTCTTTTTTGAAAACTTGAAGGAAGGTCCCCGGGTCACGTTTGCCCACGGCTCTAACGGGAGCAGCTCCTCAGAGCCACCGAGAGGCTGCCTCCTGGCTGCAGTCCTCAGCGTGGCTCCAATAAAACACCCTTCTGTTCCTTCAGCCACCCTCAAGGCTTTGTTTCAACGGCAAGGTCCACGAACAACTCCCGGGAAATAAAACTAGAGTCTGGGCAATAAAGTCTAACCTCTCTTCTTTTCCCGTGTGCTCAGTCTACTTTCCCCGCCTCACAAACCGGAACTCCTGCTGCAGAGCGGCTGCCCACACCTCAGCTTGGGCGTCTGCAGAAGCCCCGCCCACAACAGGGCGCTTCGAGATGGCGGTGAGGGGCCGTGCGCAGAAGCTCCGCCCACACCTCTGTTGCACGTGGCCGGAGGCGGCCGTGTGCAGAGAGGCTGTGCCTGCGCCGGCGAAAACCGCGCTGCCCTCCCCGCTGGGACCCAATTAAGCGGCCCTTCCCGCAGCCGTAGGGGAAGCAGGGGCTACATAGAGCTGGAGCTTGGGTCTCTCTCTATTCTTATAAAAAAAAATTTTTGAAGATGTTTTTTGTCTTGCACATAAACTTACCAGATATTTATTGAGAGTCTCTTTTACCCAGACACTGTTTTATTTATTTACTGAAAAAATTTTTCTGTGGAGGAGGTAATTAAGTTTACTTATTTATTATTACTTTTTTTTTAGAGGGAGTACTGGGGATTGAACCCAGGTCCTTGAGTATGCTGAGCATGTGCTCTACCACTTGAGCTATACTCCCCCGTTTTTTAAATTCTTAAAATTTTTTTTCCATTTTCTTTTATATTTAGGTCTTTATGAGACAAGGAAGATGGTTTTCAAGTCTAAACACTGGAGTAACCTCAATGACATTAATATTACAATCTTCATCTAAAGGAAACGAAATGTTTGAATGGAAAAGTAGTATTTGATATTTAGCTTTCAGAACATAGAAATGTCTCAGAGAAACTGACACCAGTGTCTGTATATCTGAGGTAGTTCTTGTATAATTAACAACTCTCACAGTGATGGGAAACACTGCTTTTTGGATATATCACACATTAACTTCCTATGTCAGGAATTCCACATTGCTGTAAAATAATTTCAGTTCACTGCTATGGCAATTATGCAAATAGATGTAAACTCCATTCCTAGAAGGACTTTTAAAAAGCAGAATGCTTACGAATTATGTGTTAACACAAATGTCAACAAAAATCGTCCAACAGGTGTAGAAGCACAGTAACAGAAATGCAATTATCAATATAGCTGTCCTATGAGAGTAAACTACAGCATTTCCCATTCTCTGATCCATGAACAAAGCTTTTCTCTGCTACTGAGCCTAATACATCTCTTTCTGTTGGCTCCAACAGAAAGGTATCTAGCAGAAGGATCCTCATTGGGGCCCGGCTCAGAGGGGTCCGTAACAATCGGACAGTCCTGCTGCCTTCATGTCTTCTTGTCCTGGGCCTTGCTGATGTCCCCAGATTTTAAGAGGAATCAAATTGGCTGCCAGCCTGGAAATGAGTGGGAGAGAGAGCCTACCTCTAATGTTTTATTTCTGAACAACAAAATAAGAAATTAGGCAAATCAGGCAGGTTAAGAATGAACAGGACAAAGAGAACATTGGTGTTGCTTATGTTCTTCACTTTACTTTTCAATGGGGTGAGATGTTTAACTAGCATAATGCAAAAAAGAATATAACTTCCCTGTGTGGCAGGGAAGACTAGGTTTGCTCATCTGGTTGGAAGAGTGAAGGCTGGGAAGGCTGAACAGTGAGAATTGAGTTGGGGGAAATGTTGAATTCCTTATTTCACCAAAAGGAGAGTTAGAGGTTAATAACTGTGTACCTTTGATAATAGAGTAATTCATATGCATTTGTTCACTTTTTGTTTTTATAAAAAATATATTCCCATGAAAGTGAAAGTTCAAACAGCGTGGAAGGATTTAAATGAAAGCAAATCGTGCAATTGTTAGAGCAGTAAAATCATATATTCTTTATAAATTGTCAATATCACTACTGATTTTTTTATCTCCTTATTTTACCAGTTACTGACAGATATGTGTTACATTACCACATTATGATTGAGAATTTATTTCTCTGTTCAGTTTTGACAGTGTCTGCTTTCTGTATTTTGAAGTTATGTTATTAAGTGAATTATAAATTCAGAACTTTCATATCTTTCTGGTAGATTAACCCTCATCATTATAAAATTTTGCTCTTCATTTGTAGCAATTCTTTCTGCCTTAAAGTCTCTTTTGTCTGATATTAATATAACAACACCAACTTTCTTTTGATTAGTGTTTGCATGATACATCTTTTTCCATACTCTTACTTTCTACTTTTTTGTGTCCTTTTATTTAAAGTGCATCTCTCTCGTTCTCTCTCTCTCTCTTTTTTTTTTTTTTTTTGGAGGTGGAGGTAATTAGGTTCACTTATTTTTGGAGGAGGTACTGGGGATTGAACCCAGGACCTCCTGCATGCTAAGCATGTGCTCTACCACTTGAGCTGTGCCCTCCCCCTAAAGTGCATCTCTTTTAAACAGAATAATTCTTTAAAAATCCAGTCTGACAATCTTTGACTTGAAGTATTTATTCTATTTATATCTCCTGTAATTACAGATGTATTTGAGTTTAAATCTACCTTCTTACTCTTTGTTTTCTACTTGTCCCACCTAACATGTGCTTCTTTTTCTCTCCTTTCTCGCCTCTTTTTAGAAACAACCTGAATGTCTATCATTAAAGGTCTAGTTGAATACACTCCATCCAAACAATGATATGCATTGTAATGCAGTAATATGCAACTGTAAGAGGAGGAATGAGATCTATCTCTGTGATCTCCAGGGTATATTTTTATGTGGAAGACGTGGAGAGACGTGTGTATAATAGGTTACAGTCTAAAAAAGGGTGGAGGGAATATACAGTTGACCCTGGAACAACATGGGTTTGAACTGTGTGTCCACTTACATGTGCATTTTTTCCATAAATATGTATTGCAGTACTGTGTGATCTGTGGTTGGTTGAATGGGTGGATGCTGAACAGAGGAGGAAGGAAGTTATATACGGCATTGCCCACAGGGTCGCTGCTCCTAACCCCCTCGTTGTTCAAGGCTCAACTACATATGCATACATTTTCTTATATTAAAAAAAAAGGAAGAATAAACTGTAAACTTTGTAAATGGTTAGTTTTAGGGGAGGGAGGAGATTGGGTAGACAGTACTTTGTTTTATAGATTTTACTTTCATAGCATGAAAAACTTTACCTAATTAAAATACAAAAACATAGTAAAGAAAAATAAAGCAATCCCTGAATTTTGTAAAGTGACATGAAACGAATGGAACTGTGTATATTAGAGTCTTAAAACCACTGTCTGGACTATGAGAAACGCTGCCAAACAGAAGACCCAGTTTCTCCAATGAATACGTTAAAATAAATAAAATAGAAATGTCAGAGTGCCTTACAGATTGAAAAAGAGACTTAGGTGACGTATCAACTTAAAAGTGTGCAATCGTCTTGGATCCTGAATCAAATAAACAGTGTAAAAAACCAAAAAAAAAAAAAAAAAAAAATCAATCAGGGAAAGCTAAACATTTAACTGCTTTTTATAATACAAAGAGGGTTTTGGTTTTTTTTTTTTTTGATGCAACTAGTATATGGCCCTATGTTTTAAAAGTCTCCATCTTCATAAGTGTACGCTGAAATGCTTACAGGTAAAACACTATGAGGCTGAGATTTGCTACCAAATAACAGGCGGTGAGTGTCGGTGGCGGGCTGTAGACTGGGAGCGAGACTGGCTGGCTGTCCAGGCAGGTGCACAGGTACATGAGGTTCACCTGGAGACAGGAGAGGCGGCTGCACTTTTGGAGGGAGGCGATGGGAGCGGTTATAATGCGGCCGTCGCGGCTGCTCGACTAGCAGCGTCGACCAGCCGCTCGGTCCTTGAGGGCTGAGCTCAGGAAGCAGCTGCAGGAGGTGTCGGGGTGCGCGCCTGGGGCCTGGGGCGGAGTGGGGACCCCAGCTCCCTCCTGTTCCCCCCTGCTCCCCGACCGCCTCCGCACGGCCGAGAGCGCGCAAGCAGGTGCTCGAGGCCCAAGGGGCGGAGCCACGACGATGGAGGTGCGCCTGCGCCGGGAGGCACAGCCCACATTTCCCAGGAACACCTGCGCGCATGGCCCCGCCCAGCGTCCCAGAATCCCTTTCAAGCCGGGAGCTGGGTATCCGCCTAGGGCTGTCTGGTCTGTGGGTCTTGAGGTCCTTGACGCTTGGTTCAGGGAGGGTCGCTCCGCACGAGCTTTATTTCGGACCCTCTCCTTGCAGGGGGTGAGCTTGGTCTCTGGCCGTCCCTCCACTCACCTGACAGCGGGCCGTCCTCGGGCGGCGAGGGGTCACCCCCCACTGGGTGGATCTGCAGCCCTCGGGGCGGGCGGAAGTTGGGCGCCGGCGGCGAGCGGGCTTACAAAGAGCTTCACGGTTAGGAGTGGAGGGGGCTCTCACTGCCGAGGAGCCACGCTCCCTGCTCGTGTGGTTGAGCGGCTGCAGTTAGAGCAGAGCTGGGGCGAGTTAACCCACGTCTCCTTTCGCAAGGCTGGCAAACGATTCCGTGAACACCGGCGCCTCCAGGAACACTCGGCTAACCCGCGGGCCTCCGCTCGCATTGGGAGGGGGCTTGTGGGCGCCGGTCAGGGGGTGGTCGGCTCGTGCGGGGCCTCGGCAGTCCTGGCCGCTGGCTCCCTGAGCAGACGCCCGTGCTTCCCTTGTTGGCCCGGACTTCTGGCGATGCGCGTCTAAACCCCTTTGCTTCTGAGCTCTCCTGACATCTTTCCTAACTCTCGCTCTCCTCCCTGCATCTCATGAGTGATGCTCTTTTTACTAATTTGCCTGGTGTCTGGCTTAGCCAGTAGACCTAAGCCCCTACCTTGGTGTGTAGACGCCGAATCGGTTGACTTGTTCAGTAAAGGGTCAAAATTACTGATAGTTCCGGCTTTGCGGTCTCTTTATGCAATAAAAGTGTTGACATGGAAATCTGAATTTCATGTGTCAGGAAATATTTTTTCCCCAACCATTTACATCTCATGTATTACACTCTAGTGCAAAGCATGATGCCCAAAACGAGATAAAGTATCCCAGGTGTATTTTGGGGGGCGGGGGTACCCAGGTGTAGTTTTAAATCAGTGTACAGTGGTGTGAGATCATTACTCTTCAACCTCTGGGTATAGGTCTGATTTGGTATGACCTAAGATTTTTTTCAGGAAAAGACCTCTACTCTAGGCTTGAAACAGGCAATTTCATTTTGCTTCCTGTCTTCTTTACCTATAAGCCAGAACAGCCCCCAAGTTCTCAGTGGGAGATTTCCAGTCTTAAACACTAGAAAGGACACTGTTGGCAGGGGCAGCATGCCATAGGCCCTGAGCATCCCTACCTATTTGTGCTGGGCATCCAAGAATGCCAGGTCTAACTGTCCTTTACCTGAGCCACGTCTCAGGTTTGTTTACAGCAGGCAGTCTCTCCCAGGACAGAACATGCTTGCTTACAGTTCTCTGTAAAAGCAGCAATTCTCTCAAGTGTTGCTTTTCTGTAGTGCAGCCCACTGTTTGTGCTTACGTCCATCTAGGCCCACCAGGGTCACCCTCTTGTGACTGAGGGGTAGGGGAGGCAGTGCTCAAATGTGAAGTCTGGCTACTGCTTTTGCCATGAGTGATAAAGTCCTTTGTGACCCAGGAGTCTCGTGTCTTCTGCCAGCACCCATGAAATAATAGGCTAGTTTATTACCTTGTTAGGTTGCAATCCCAGACCCTTTACTGTTCTGGATGGACAGGTGAGATAAATTTTCTGAGGAAATAATCTTGGTTATTGTGCAGAAGTTTCTGCAGAGACGCACTAATCAAACATTTATTGAGGGCCTGCTTCCTACCAGGTGCCGGGTGCTGTGCTGGGTACAGGCGGTAGAGAAATGAGGATGACATAGTCCCCCTTGTAAGAGCACATTCTCTAGTAGCAGAGACAGTCGTCCCTGAGTCCTCTCTGTCTCACTTCCCAGTCCAACTCATCAGCAAGTCCTGTATTCCGTCTTCAAAACACACCTGGTGTTGGGTCACTTCCCACCACCCCTACTGTGACCTCTGCTATTTCTCCTCTGAGTCACTTGTAAACACAGCTTCCTAACTGGTTTCCCTGCCTCTGCCCTTGCTCCACTTCAGAACATCAGGAACACCTGGGGAGTTAAAACGTCCTGAGATTCAGGCCCCAAGCCAATGAAACGAATCAATATTCCTGGAGGGGGAGCCCCGGCACTGGCAATTTTAAAAGCTCCTCAGGTCATTCTAACGTGTAGCTGGGAGTCAGGTCCACTGCTGTTGACAATGAGAAGGTGCTGAGGGCTTTAAGCAAATGGTGACTTGGTCACACGCACTACTCAGTCTGCGCAGCTGTATGTGCTGGTCCTAGTTAGATGTTTTCAGACGACTTTGGCAAAGGTGGGAGATACACCGAAGGGAGCAAGATCAAGGGCAGGATGAACACTTACCTGCGCACGAGATAATCTAAACGAGACCTGATGAAAAGTCTGAAATGAGGTAGTGGCTGTGGGGACAGAGAAGAATGAGCTGGAACATAGCGGGGTAAAGCCTAAATCTGATAGTCCGGGTGGTCCCTGACCACATGGTTCTGAACCGTGGGGAAGATCTGGGTGGGAGGCCAAAACTGCAGGGAGGAGTGCAGAGTGCATCCTTTGTTGGGCTCATTCTCATTTAAAGATTTGAATCTAAGAAACTCTACGGGAGGGGAGACAAAACTTTCAGTGCTCTAATCTCATAAAAATATACAACTTTATAAAATTGTAGGTACATACCTTTTGTGTAATGAATTTTCATTTAACTCATTTTCAGGAAGAACTCAACTAAGTGCTGAAGCCAGGGGTTCCAACCCTTATTCTGTCGCCGTGTGTGGGTATGACGTCAAACAAGACACTCCAGCGTCCTGGGCTTCACGCCGCTCCCATACAGAGGACTCGATGCTGCTGACACGCTCACACGCACATTTATACACATCACCGTAGTGTGCATGCTTGCCATTTTTAATGGCCGTGTTCTAAGGGGGTAATCATTAGATGACATACAGAGCCATGAGGAAAATGACAGAGACAGAGGACTGGAGTACAATTACAGGCACATTAAAGTGAACTGATACCAGAAGATAGAGAAATGAAACCTAATGACTTTCACGTTTCAAAGACCAAACAAAAGTTTACCAGTACTTGGCATGAAATAGATCCTCAGAATTCAAATTTAGATCAGAAACCTGCCGTAAGGAAAGTGATGGGAAAGGAGTGTGATTAGCGTATAGATACAGTAAATCATCAAGACATGCAATAGGTCAGACACTACACAGTAGGAGCCATACATTTAGTCGCTCTTAATTGCTCTCTCCTTAATGCACTTGCCAGGTTAACCGACCAGCTCCCTTCCTCTGTAAACACACTGCTGATGGCCTTGGCACAGGACCTCTTGCGGTTGAGTGTGCTGCTTTCCTAGTACAGGTAACACTTGTGTTCTCTCCAGCTTTGCTGTTTGCTCCCAGAGTCGTGGGTCTGGGTGGGCCTCCCATGTTCCATAATTAGATATGATGTAACTGGTGAAACGAGTGTGGAGCTGCTTTTACGCAGACTCCGCTGAGTGGCTGGAAATGCTCGGCGCATGTGGTCAGCACGCCTGCAGCAGTGAGCCTGCCTACTGCCCAGATCCTGGTTTCTAAATTGCTGCCTATTAAAAAGAGCCAGGGATTCCTGGAGAAATGGCTCATCCCACACCTGGGGTACTCAGAGTGCAAGCTGAACCTGGGAGACCTTTGTCAGAAGGCAGTTAGCTGCCAAAAGCTTGGAGAGGAGGTGCTAAAGGACCGAAGAGCTCCTTGAACAGGCTCTAACTGGCCGAACGGGGGACCATTTGAGCCTCACAGTGATCACAGCTGCTTGTGACTGGTGAGCCGCCTATCACCACCGCCAGTAACTCCCTTCTCTGCAGACTGCTAACTCAAGAAGATCTGAGCGTGACCCTGCCCCTGGCGCATTCCCAGGTGACAGAGGAAAGCTCTTCCTTACAGAGTGCCAGTCAGTAACGGTAGATCGACAGGATTAGAAAATCGCCACTTTGCAAATCTTGATGAAATAATCGATTCTGGCAAGGATCACCACCCCCAAACCACCAGGTAAGTGGTAAGCGGGCTGTCCACACATGGCCAGTGTCAGGGCACAGATTGTCTGTTAACCACAACAGCGAAAATGTCCCTTTACGCTGGAAAGACATGGTGATCGAATTTTGCATCCCAGTGAGTCAGCCAGATATTAGTGAGACTTTGGGTGTGACGCAGTATGAAATACATCTGACGTGTTAACGTTAAAAATGTTTACCCTGAATACATGAAGCCTTTGGCCCTAAATGCTAAAGAAACTACAGGAACAAGAGAAACAAACCACACATAAAGAACCAGGTAAATCCTTAAAATGAGACATTCTACAACTGACCTGCTCTATTTAAAAAAAAAAGTCCTGGAAAAAAGTCGAAGGCGGGAGACTCTTGGATAGACGAAACAGAAATAATCACCTGTGCTGTGTGAAACGTGCCTGGATTACAGGGAAAATGTAAACACGAACTGAGCACTAGGTATCAGGGAATTACTGATCAGTTTTTGAGGTATGTAATGGTACTGTGGTTGTTTTTACGAGATGCACCCGTTAGTGTTTAGGGGTGAAATGTCGTATCTGCAAGTTTCTTTCCAATTGTTCAGTAAAAAATATCGCAAAATGTTAATGTTTTACTCTAGGTGGTGGATATATAGTTTTATTATTCTTTAACTTTTCTGTATATTTGAATATTTTCATAACAAAAAGCTGTTAAAAACTTGAAAATGTGGGTCGGATACTGTGAAAGTGGGGAAAACACGGAGGTCTGGGGTTCTCTACTGTCATTGTTGTTATTTTATAAGGACATCAGGTGCCTCAGGGCTTCAGTGGAAGACCTCATGAATGCATATTTACATAAAACACACAAAGGCAGGAAACTCAGGTTAACGCAAAGAAAGGCGCTGTGGACTGGAACACGCCACACGTTCGTTCCAGGAGAAAACGTGTTGTGTAAGGTAAGAGGTGGTATTACAAAAATTGCATCTTAAATACAGTGGTTGTTTTTTTAACACGATACTATGGCATAAGCGTAATGTGAGTACTGTGCAACCTGGAGGAAGTCTGCACTTCATGAAAGGTGACTCCACGACAGCAAGGTTAACTATCATGAGGACAAGGGGAAAGCAACTTCTTGAAGAAAACACTCAACAAGAAAGCCTTGAAGATGCCAGCAGCCCAGGTCCTTGCCCCACCCCCCCAGCTCCCCAGGTCTTACTGACGTCCAGATGAAGCTGCATGGTCAGTACGTGTGCAAATTGATATTCACGCCACCGGGATTTCTATCAGCTTTTCCTCATCTAGCTCAGGAAAACTTCCTGTGCGAGGCTGTCCCGTGATTTCTTTAGGAATATCCCCAATGTTAAGATTTGGCGATTCTGAGCCTTCATTTTTAAGTAGCTCCTACTACCAACAAATGACCAGTATTTGTTAAGTATTTCTTTGCATGTGTGCACAAAAAGTATTTTCAATTTTACCAATTTCACTCCGTATCAGTTACTTCTACCTTTTTACTCAAGTCTAACTTGACTACTTATTTATTCATTAATTCAGCCAACATACACCAGCCACCTACCTACCACGTGCAAGGCACTGAATAAAGAAACAAAGCAGGATGAAACGTCAGCTCTCAGAATACGGTCTTAAATTCTGAGAGTGGAGCGCTGTGGACATTAAATACAGTAGTATTCTCGCCTGTTCCTATGTGCATTTCTACCAGTTGTCCTTGTATGCTGTTTGGGACCCCGTGAGCTCAGACCCTGTTCAATAATTACTGCATCAGTGACGGTTTCCACACCAGCGCTTTTTCCAATGAAGCTTTCCCCCCATCATGTGAAGAGTGATCCCCGTTTTACTTACGTGTATGAGGAGGACCTATTTCAATCTTTCCTTTGAAACCAGTCATTTCAGTTCTAGTTTCTTCTTAAGAAACGACAGGCTGAATTTGCTTTTTCGGTCAAGTCACTCGTATTTTCTTAGGTAAGCCAAGTCCAGTATCATTTCGGTTACAAATGTTACCTATGCATTCTCTTTCCTCACCCTTAAGGCCTGAATTCCCCCCCGGACCACTCTGTGCACTGAACTCAAACCTACTGTCCACGACTTATTTTTTCCCATTACTTCCTTGTCTTAAGATACGGGGCTGTGCTTGGTGGCCCACTTTAGCAGGTTCGGTCCGTGACACACTGGTTAAGATCATGCCCTTAACTTTGTTATCTTTCGTTACTTTAGAAAACCTTCTGTGGCTTAGATCGGCCGTGATTTTCAGCACTCTAGGCCCTGGGAGGATCCAAGTAGGAAGTTTGGGCCATGAGCACAGCAGCACTCAAGAAATGTGCTTCAGTGGAAGCAGTGGACTTTAGAGTGAAACAGTCCAGGGGGAACCTTCAGTTATGAATTTAGGAGTCAGGTGGTGGGGGGAGGAAAGGAACTGTGTTATTCCTTCCTTCCAGATGACAGCTGTCAAAACCTAGTGAAACTAAGACTAATGTGCTTTAAAGATAAAGTCTGGGTGTTTAATTTTTGCCTGTTTGATTAAATTTGTACACGTCTAAGGGTCATATACACGACATTAGTTTCTCTATCCTAACGTCATCTTTCATCGAGCCTCCTTTAATATTTCAGTATTTAAAGGAAAGTGTAATTAAACAGTGGTCACATAGAAATCTTTAAGATATTTTCAACTTTTTCTTTTTTTTTTTTGCAAACCTACTGGCTCCACGTGGCAGTCATGGCCTCATTGGAAAAGAGAAGCAAAGGCGGGGAGGGGACCCTTTACGTACTTAAGGCTTCAAGGCTGGGAAGAACCAAAGCCTGAAAGGAGCCTTTTCTTTTCTGTTACTCCCGGATTACTGTCTAGGGTGAAACCTCTACTGGGTGGAAGCTTTCCCAAGTTACACTCACAAGGCCTCATTAAGACGTACCTGAAATACAGAGAGTCGACGAGTTACGGGCTTTTGAGGACCCTTACTTCCCTAGGGTTTCTTTCTGGAGTGAATTAAACTGGTATCAAATAAAGGTTAAGCAATGAATGTTTTCTTCTTAAATTTCACATTAAATTTAAATAGGTTACATCCACGTTACGAATTCTGATGCTTCTGCTGAGTGATAACTAACCTATATTGCACTTCTTTTGAATAATGTTTTTAACACATAGGACACAAAATAAAATCCAAGTGCTTAAGTTTTCAAACTTAGATGAAGTCTCCCGTATCCATTAGTTTCGGTGTTTGGCACCTGTATGAACCCGCTGGTGCTGAATGAGGTTTGTGCTCTGGGTGAAGGTTTTACCACATATGCGGCATCCGTAGGGCTTCTCTCCTGTGTGAATCCTCTGGTGTTGAATAAGGCATGTTCTCTGGCTAAAATCTTTATCACATTCGTTACACTTATAGGGCCTTTCTCCCGTGTGAGTTCTCTGATGCTGGTTAAGCGACGAGGAGTAAATAAAGGCTTTGCCACATTCGTTACACTTATAGGGCTTCTCTCCAGTATGAATCCTTTGATGCTGAGTAAGGTTTGCGCCCTGTCTATATGCCTTCCCACATATATTGCATTTAAAGGGCTTCTCCCCATTATGAATCCTCTGGTGCTGAGTAAGGTGCACACTCTGGCTGAAGGCTTTCCCACACACACTGCACTTATACGGTTTCTCTCCAGTGTGCGTTCTGTGATGCTGGGTGAGGTTTGCACTCTGGCTGAAGGCTTTCCCGCATATGTTACAGACATAGGATTTCTCTCCTGTGTGAGTAGTCTGATGTTGAATGAGAGTGGAGGAATGAGCAAAGGCTTTCCCGCATTCGTTGCATTTGTAACACTTCTCTCCAGAATGAATTCTCTGATGTCGAATGAGGTAAGTACTCTGGCTAAACACTTTCCAGCACTCATTGCATTTATACGGTTTCTTTCCCGTGTGTATTTTTTGATGTTGAAGGAGGTGTGTGCTCTGACTGAAGGTTTTCCCGCACTCGTTGCATATGTAAGGTTTTTCTCCCGTGTGAACTCTCTGGTGATTAATCAGAGACGAGCTGTGGCTGAATGTTTTACCACATTCTAAGCATCTGTACGGCTTCTCTCCGGTGTGCGTCCTCTGGTGGATGGTGAGGTGTGCGCGCTGGCTGAAGTCTTTGCCGCAGTCATCGCACTTGTAGGGCTTCTCGCCGGTGTGGATCCTCTGGTGGATGGTGAGGTGCGCGCGCTGGCTGAAGGCCTTCCCGCACTGGTGGCACTCGTACGGCTTCTCCCCAGTGTGCATCCTCTGGTGGGCGATGAGGGAGGAGACGTGCCTGAACTCCTTCCCGCACTCCTCGCACTCGTGGGACCTCTCTTTGGCGTGGCTGCTTTGGTGCTTGAGGAGGGATGGGTATTTCCTAAACTTTTTCCCGCACACGTTACACTTGTAAGGCTTGTCTCCAGGGTATATTTTTCCGTGCACGATACCGTACGAGACGTGACCGAAGGCTGCCCGGCCCTCGTTGTACATGGAAGTCTTATCATCTGACTGGGTACCAAACTGTATAATCAGGTTGGAGTGCTTTTCAAAGTTACTTCGATATAGATCATATTTGCTCAGACACCCTCCTGCAGGAGCGTCTTCCTGTGAAAAGACTGCCTTCAGACCGAAGTTCCTGCTGCTGGTGGGGATTCTCCTGAAGGCCGCTGGCCTCTCCGACCTGTCATACTCATAGGGCTCTTCCAGCTTGACGGTCTTGGGTCCACCCTTCGTGAGTTTAGAAGTATTTTCCACTGAAGTACAGTCTTGGGCTTTTGATTCCCATTCTGAAATTAAAAAAAATTATGTGTGTATATATATATATATATATATATATATATATATATATATATATATATATATATATATATATATATAAAGTTTGCCTCTATTTGGAGAAAGGGAACTGCCAAAGCAGAAACAAAATAATGAGCACGAATAAAATGCCTAAAAAGACTATGGCTCTGACAACCTCATAACATGGTCCTTGAGGCTTGGGAAAGGAAGACAAAGGGGCAGAAAACAGGACTAGATTTGTAGAAGAGGGGAGGCCCCTCACTATTCAACATGGGCACAGAGTTAACAGAGTAGCTCAGGTCAGGTGACAGAGCCAAGAAGTGAAAACAGACGGCAAGGCTGTGGGACGGCTTGAGGTGGCTTTTATCACACAATCATGCACAATCGTATAAACTGTAATTCACACGACGGGTTCACAGAGCAGGCAGGCTGCCCCCACTCCTCCTTCCAACCTACTCTGCACAACCCTGTGTAATACCCTGAAGGCAATTTCATGGAGTGGGTTCCATGCTTAAATACATCTAGTAACTCCTACAGCCTAAAGCAATGCTTCTCAAGAGAGCAGTCCCCAGACCAATGGTGTGAGCACTGCTGTCACTTGTGAGTATGTCAGGTGACTGGGCCCCTCCCATACTGAGTCAGAAACTTTGGGGGTGGGGCTGAGTCCTCCAGGAGGTTTGGGATCAGTGACTTAAAGAATAAAAGTTGAAGAAAAGAAAAAGTTCAAAATACCTCCACTGGGTATTCAGTCCTCAAATAATCTAGTCTCTTCTATTCTACTCTGCCTTCTACCACACCTCTCATTCAGCTAAAGTTCAAAGTTATCCACGTAACTTAAAACTACATCCTCATGATCGTCTAAATTGCCACTAATTCCAGACTCTGGGCCTTCTCCTATGACACGTTCTCCACGTATTAAAAAAATACTCATGGGGAGGAGGGTACAGCTCAGTGGTGGAGCGCATGCTTAGCATGCACGAGGTCCTGGGTTCAATCCCCAGCACCGCCATTAAAAAGTAATAGTAACAATAATAAATAAATAAACATAATTACCTCCCCTCCAAAAAAAGAGAGGTACTTATGGCCCAGCTCACTTTTCTCCTCCTTAGAATCCTAAACTGCAGACTAGGCTGAATCATACAAAATCGCCCTTGTTTTGTAGGCCTATATGGCTGAGTATCAGCAGTTTTATGTGGTTCAACCTAATATAATATTGGGCCCACGGCAGAACTTGGCCTTATGTTATTATTTCACAACTTTGTGTGTTTCTTCTATTTCCAACCCAGATGCAAACTCTGGAAATGGCTTCTGCTTCCGCACTACTTGCAGGTCTGGGTACGTACGCAGGTGAGGGGAGGGAGCCGTTCTTTCCTTACGCTTCCGTGAACTGCCTGAATTTACGAACTACTTTCATTACTTTGATTCAAACAGAAAAATCAGACACTAGAAAATGCCTAGGAGGAGGAACGTTAAATGAGAAAAAGCAGTACCGTTAACTAGTGTGAAAACTCATTAGAACTAGACTATGTTATGAAAATGCAACGAGATTACAAGTTTTAAAAGATATTTTCTGGTTTTCGATAAATTGGCTGTATTTCTTTGTTATTTAGTACTAGAAATGTTGTTATATTACTTTTTCTATAGGAAAAAAATTTTAAAACAACTCTCTCAAACCAGGATTTATTACTCCTCCCACAAAAAAAAAAAAAAGAGAATGCTAATGGACTGTGTGGGTGGGCGTGTACATACACAAAAATGATGAGACAATACCAGAAGCTGAGCTTAACTTTCACATAATCAGAATCAGTCTGCGACAGAGGGGGATGGCTCAGTGGCACAGTGCCTGCCTAGCATGCACAAGGTCCTGGGTTCAATCCCCAGCACCTCCATTAAAAAATAAGTGAATAAACCTAATTACCTCCCCCTCCCAAAAAGCAAACAAGAATCAGTCTATGACAGACCCATCCATATACTTGAGAAGGAAGTACTGAAGTTATAATTAACAAGTCTTAAGTAGCAAGTCTGAATGATACCACGAAGACATTGCTACCGTAAGCTTACATTTCTAAACCAAATCAGTTTATTGGTAATTCATGAACTGAGATGATTAAGCAGGGCTTAAATTTGTGTACATAATTAAGCAGAAAGGAGTGATTAGAAGAGTTAAGTATCTAACAGTGGTATGATATTTCTAACAGAAGAGATCAGTGCTGATCAGGTGGCCAAGGGATGCTGGTGGGGGGGGGGTAGGTCTGGTTTGGGCTGAACCTGAAAGAATGGCTGGGTCCCTATGACGGACAGGACCATATCAAGTTCTGACACAGGAACGGACACCAGAGACCAACAATACTGCTCTGTCTGCGAGACATGGGCTTCCGTCCCCCGAAGTATGACTGATGAGACGCCCCACCCAAAGGTTCAACTCATCGCAAGTCTCTAAGCTGGTAAGAACGTAACATCCTCAGAGGCCACAAATCAGGCAAAAGCATGAAGACCGGACGTTGGCAGAGCAGAAGGTGGCTGAGAGCCTCCTCCCTCCTGCCGATGACCCTCAGCTTCCACTTGAGGCTGCAGGGGGCCCAGGAGGGGAGGCCGGCAGCAGTCCGCACACTGTTCAACCCCACATAAGGACAGGCTAGAGAACAAACCAAACCCCCCAAACCTCACCTCTGTGGGAGAAGAGGAACTTGCTTTTCTCAGTTCTGCTGCTCTTTGGTGGGAGCAGAGTCTCCCCCCAAAATACATAAACTGCCCTGCTTTTGGGGTTACAGCCTTAATTTAACCTGAGTCATCTAAAAACTCAAGTGGTCCCAGGCGGGCAGCACCTCCGGGAAGACGGTCCTGACCCCAGCGCAGGCTTGTTTCCACCATGCCATGTGTCTGCCTGGGGTTCAGAGTGTGCTGAGCTTAGTGTGCTGTGGGTATATTTCGCATCACTCTGCCAACTAAAGCAAACAGACCATAAGTTATAAGAAGAATTATCTTTTCCAGCAGTATGACCCTTAAAATACCTATGACCAGATAAAGCTAACTTTTTAAAAAAGTGAAGCAATTCACTCTAAGGTAGCATATTACATGGTCATTATTGTTTAATTTACTGTTAATCCTGTATTCCAGCATCAGTGTTGGTAGATATACTAGAAGTCAGTGCCTTAAATTGAAAAAAAAAAAAAAAGGGAATAAAAAAGCAAAAATAAAAGAATATATTTATGATTTATCTCTGCAGAGAGAAACACAGGAAGGACAAACCAGAAACAAAGGAACATGGTTACCTACAGGGAGTGGCTGGGGACAGGGCAGAGTGTAGACCTTTCTATACAGTTTTGACTTCTGAACCATGTTAATGTTTTTACATACTCAAAAACCTAAAATTAAATAATCAAGAAATAAAAAAATACTGAAACTGAACACAGGTGGAATCAAACAAACTTAACTGTCTATCAAACTGCTAAGATAACCAGAAGGGAAGGATTCAAGCAACTTCTGCACCCAGTATCCTGTGTGCCTTTAGTGGAATATATTCTAAGGAGATGAAGAAATTCTGAACTTTGCCTAAGCAGTTTATTTGAGTGATAGTGCTATAATTCTGAGACCATTTTTGTGTGTATTATGTGAGAGCAAATGAGTAAATATACTGATGTTGGGAACCAGGTGACTCACTGCGTGAGAAAGGAAATAAAAGACGGATATGGGAAGGGACAAGACAGGCTCTTGCGGTGCTGGGCCTGAACGAGAGCTGTCAGTATGAACTCGTGACTAAAGACGCCCACAGACACACACACACGTCACAGCTCTATCTACTGAACAGATGTCGGAGCCACGGTACCCAGAGCAGTGAGTGCCCTGTCTGCCCAGAGCCTGGTTTCTCATTGCTGATCCCCATTAATGAACCACTGTTCCCTAGAGAAATTCCAGCTCTAAGCTAGGTAAGAGGTGAGCCTAAGACCATGCTCTGCCAGAAAGCAAGGAAATGCTACAAGACTAGAGGGACGTCTCAGAAGGACACAGGACTTGCTTTGAAAGGCTCCCCCTGCCCAAATTTGCGACACTTGAGCATCAAAAAAACACCCCCCCACACCTGGAATTAAAGCACTAATAACACATTGAATTTTAAAGAATTCCATGAGACCACAGTGATACATACACATAAAAACGGGGGCAGAGGAGGAACAGCTACTCTTTACATATTAATCACTTAGAAGAAATGGTGGAATTGAAATCACCGTTTGCAACTGGCAACGTAATAAAGCCAGGATCCTCAATGGACCTCACATGAAAGGTCATCGGGGAACAGAACAGTCACGTGGCCCTCAGGTGTCAACCCACAGATTACAACACAGGTGCAGGAACTGGGTGGACGGGGCACACAGCTGGGGGACTTGTCTGCATAAATCTGGCTTTATACAGTCTTATAATTTTTGATCTTGCGATCAAAAGATATTATCTTGTTAAATAATTAGAAAATTTAAAAAAAAGGAATGAGTTAGGAGAGTGGAGGCAGGGGGCTACAGGGTTTTGTCAGCAAACAGAATCAAGGAAACGCAAAAACAAGTTAAGACGGTTTGAAATTTAGGATTTTAGGGGACATTCACATATACTTAAAAATGGAACGAACACAGTGAAAGCCCCCAACAAAGTTCCAAGGGATGGAACCCTGGGGTCGAGGAGAAGCAGAAAAGGTGTAAAAATGACGTCTGGAAAATCTCTTCCTGAAGACGGTCTCTGTGAGGAAGCAATGCCAAGCAGCTCAGTGTTCTCAACAGGCTCAGGCGTCTTTGTGCAAAGTGACCTGGCCACATTTAAAACCTGCTTCACCACACGGAGGCTAATACAGGCTCTTAACCACAAAGAATCCCACCTGCTGGCTGTTCTCTCACCTGGACTGGGGCCTTCTAAAATTTCTTTTATCACCATCCATGGTTCTTCCAATATGGGAATCACAGTTGGTCTGTACACCGTAAGTCCTGTTCAGGAGGAAGAGAATGAGTTTCGTCCTGGAGCTAAACAGTTGTTCAAATTTTATTACCTGACTTCTCATCCATGAGGATGCACGGACCTCTACGTGAAAAGAATGGCTCACGGACATGAGCTAGTGGATTAGGTCGCTGTCCTTTTCAGAGCTGGGACAAAAATTCCCTGCCACCCTGGAGGATATGTGCATAGAGACCATGGGATGGGGGGGCGGGCAGGGAACGGGCAAGGCACAGAGTTGGGGGTGGCCCTGGGAGGCTGGTTGTCGTATTTTCTGATGACCTTCCACTTAGAAACCTTCCGTTTGGGAAAAGAGATTAGAACTTGGCCATTTCTGTGCCTGGACGGGAGATGCATGCTCACCTCTGTGCCAGCCCATTTTTAACAGCTGAGGAAAGAAATACTCTGCTGGGTTTGCTTGGGGGGGTGGCGCGGACGATGCTCACCCAGAGAAACCATGTTCCAGTAGTTCTGCAACGTGACAGTCTTGTACAGCTCCTTCTGCACAGGGCGCATGAGCTCCCAGTCCTCCGGGGTGATGTCCACAGCCACGTCTGTGAATGTCATAGATTCCTGTAACAGCAAACGTAACTTCACTTGGTTCGAGAACTAGCAGGAAGGGGACAGGGATGGCACAGGGGCATGTGTAGTAAGGACCACAGAGCCTTGAGCTTGGGAAGGCCCCTAAAGGCTACCTAGTCAACACCTTCCCCCAACATATGGATGAGCAGATCTGAATGGGACGTCCTAAAATGAAGTAGAATTTATCATTTCTAGTGTATGCATGGGTGGCTCCATCTTAAACAATAAACAGATTTAAACACAGATGACAGAGAGCTGAATGGCTCTGCTTTTCAAGTGCTGCCTGACGAATTAATTACATGTGTTATAATTTGAAATTTCAAGATATCCTGTGCGCCCTGTGGTGGAATGCAGAGCCCCTCCTTCCCTCCTGAAACGAAACTGGTACCAATACCCACACTCAACTGCTGTCCTAGGTACATCTCAGTCTGGCAAAGGGTGCATCACTCTACTCTTCTTCCCTTTGTTAAAAAACATCCCTTGATTATTCTCACGTTTTTCAAATTAAAAAAATTTTTTTTAATTAAAAAAATGATATTGGAATTTTGAAATCACATTCAAGTTTATAATTTAGGGAGAACTGACAGATTTACAATATTCAAGGCTTCTTTCATGTCCTATGGAATGATACAGGACTGCAAAATTTATACTATGTTTAGTTTTAGTTATTTTAAGCTTGGGGGCTAATACTGAGAGCGGAATCTTCTATTTCATTTTCCCATTGATGCGATTTTTATGTCTGTGTAAGAAAGTGAATACTTTTTGTATGTCATTTTCCATTGCAGTCACTTCACTCAAACTTTCTATTATTGTTCCTAACAGTTTTTCCCTTTTCTCAGGTTTTCTGGGTAAACATTCATATCTATAAATAATAATTTTACTCTGGTTACCAATTTCAGACCATGTCTGTTTTTTACAGTAAACTTTTAAGATGGCCTGAGTTGCTCTTCCTTAAAATAACACAGACTCATAATCAACAGTAACACCACTAGTACATGGCCTTGAATTACCTGTTATCAAAGAAAAATGATGCTGCAACTAGTGTTTAATCTCACTGTGACCTTCCTGATCACCTCCTGAA
This sequence comes from Camelus ferus, assembly GCF_009834535.1. NCBI lineage: Eukaryota > Metazoa > Chordata > Mammalia > Artiodactyla > Camelidae > Camelus > Camelus ferus. The sequence goes on along the minus strand of NC_045711.1, from coordinate 17,357,089 downwards.
ATCCAGGCTCGCAGGTCTCACAATATTTAATCCTCACCCACCTAAGAGGAGTTGAGGGGTGAGTGGCTCAGGCTGCGAGCGGTTAAGTCTTGCCCCAAATCACAGGCTCAACGGCAGAACCAGTAACCAAACCTAGATGCACCTGGCTGTGGAGCGCAATCCCTCAGCCCCTCTGTGCTACTGCTGCTCACAGCCGCAAAGTGAGGAAAGGGACATCAGGGGAAGCAACGGACCCCGTTTCTCACGCAGGGCCTCCACCCACCTGAACAGGCCAACATGACTTACGGGGGAAAACGGAGGCTTGGGTGCCTATTAGGACTTCTGGGGCCACAGAAGTTAAAGGGCCAGGTTAGAAAATGTCCTCACACACGAAGACGGAATTTTCAAGCCACAGAAGAAACTGACACTCACTTTGGTCGCCAAATTGTTCAGCCACCCTCCTGGTCTTCCTTTGGGGTCCTCCTCTGGGATCTCTTGCCAAAGGGTAGAGTTCTGTGGAGCCGCTAGGGAAGAGAAAGTGTTCACAATGGAGGTTAGCCCTGTTTGAAGAGCCGAGGAAACTCTTCACCAGTCGATGCCTACATTTTCTTAAAGTGAGGAGTCAGAAGAAAACCAGAAACAGCATCCCCACTTCAAGGAACCAGAGGGAAGGGGCAATGGCTTATCCTAAGACATCGGCACGGGCTTCAAAAGCAAGCCTGCTCTGGGACTCTGAAGAATATGTACCAAATTCACAACGTTCTTCTAAATCTTCACACAACATAAATTCTGGGAGCTGTCTCTTAGTAGAAAAAAAAATTTCTCTGGACACTTTTCTACCTATTTGGAAGTATGTTACCATAAAATCCAAGTCAAAAAGCAAACAACGTATCAGCAGAATGGTTCAAACCTCTGTAGAGAAACTTCCTGAGGGCTCACCTAGAGGGAACTTGGTTGTGTCTGGGCCCAGTTTTGTGACACATGTGGCTGGGTTTAGAGAATGTGTGTTTGTTTGTAAGCACACAGTAGGAGAAAGCCATGGGGGGGGGGAGGTGCTCAGGTGAAGCCTGTTCTCACCCACTCACTGACCTCCATCCTCTAACCCCTTCAAAGGGCTGCTCTCTGACATGATGGCTCTCTCCTCTGACCACCCAGGATTCCTCCCCTCTCTGCTTGACAAGTCTTACCTTCTTCTTCCTCTAGAATCTGAGTCAAGTCCTCCACCAGAGTCACCACTTCCTCGCCGCTCCTCGGGTACTGGGACTTCACCCAAGTCCTGAGCTCCCCGGGCAGGATGGTCAGGAATTGCTCCAGAACCAGCAGCTCCAGGATTTGCTCCTTGGAGTGAATCTCGGGTCTCAGCCACTTAAGGCAGAGCTCTCGGAGCTGATTCAGTGCCTTTCGAGGACCAGCCAGGTCTGGGTACGGAAAATTCCTAAAATTCTGCCGACAGGTCTCAGTGTCACGCAAGAGCCTTGAAGCGAGGGTTTCCTTATCCACACCACGGGGTCCGCTCTGAGCCCTGTCTGGCTTCCACATGAAAAGAACTTGGGCGCGTGAAGAACTGGTCATCCTCTTACTCGGGGTGAACATTGCTACAGGCAGGAGGGTCAATCTGGCAATAGCCTTTATTTCTCTGGGAGTGAGCCAAGTGCGTGAAGTTGCATGCTAGAGTCACAAAGACACTTTTCAAGGGTTGCTGCTGCTAGAGGCAGAACAGAGTCAAGGCAGGGTTGGCAGCAGCCTAACTTACAAATTCTGGGCCCAGAACTTCCCAGGATGGTGAATAGACCCTGAAACACAAGAACAGACCGCAAGGTCGAGAATTTCTGGCGCTCTCTGCCATACACACACACAAACAGAAGCAGACAACCCAGAGTGTACAGATAAACACAGACTTCACAGTGGTCTCCTTCCCTGATATCCTCCAACTTGTAAGACAAATGCAACCTGCCGGGGCACGGGTTGGGACAGCCATAAGAGGTGGGGGTAGAAGCAAAGACTTGAACCCTGGGCAAAATGTCAGATAAAACTTCTAACTTGTTGAAACAGAAATTAAACATTCGTTTACACAAAATATTTTAGTCAACAGATTTTACAGAAGCTTTAATGACTGAACTGGTTCTCAGAGACAACAGAGCAAATCTGTTACTTAGAACAAACTGGGAGGAGAATTTCTTCTTAAAGTGCTCAAGGTTTCCAAGGGAAACGGTCAAGAAATGAGGGCGAGCCGCTGATGCTCTTTGGACATTAACGCCAGCCTGTCCCAGGTCTCCACTCCCTGAGAGCTCGGGCTGTAAACAGGCAGAAGAGACCGGTGTGGGGTGAAGTCTCTGAAGATCTTCTGCAGGACACAATTCCTCATGAATACATTTGAAAACAGGATTCTCAAAGAAAACCTCTTTTGCAGGCCTGATCTGGAGGAGAACCGACACCACTGGTCCAAGGGCTCCGGCTCCGATCCCTCCTCCACCCCGTCGAGTCCTCTGAAGCCGGCTGCTCCCCAGGCCTGCAGGGCGGACGCGCCCCCTGCCTCCCCTGGGCCCTAGGCGGGTCTCCCTAACTCCGCAGCCGCAGGGCCGCGGGCCGCTGCGCCGGGACGGCCCCGCAGCGTCCACCCCGCAGGCCGCCCGCGACATCCTCACCTGCAGCCGGACCTACGGACGCGCAGCCGAGCGGCCCGAGAGGCCCCGGGCAACAATGGCGGCGGGCGCGGGGCCTGCGTGGCGGGCTCGGTCCCGCGCTGCCGCGGGGTCTCGGCCCCGCCACGTCCCGCCCCGGAGAGCACGGCGCCTCGGCCGGAGCCGGCTGTCCAGCCTGGTCCTGGGAAGCCCGGCCCGGAACCCACCGCGCCCCGGCTCCGCCGCGACCTCGCCTCGGCGCCACTGCGCATGTGCAAAGGGAGAACGCTGCGCGCCCGCGCAGCCAATCGGAAGCCGCGCGCGGCCCTCCCCGCCCCAGCCGCGGACCGCGGACCCGTCTCCATGGCAACCTCCTCCACCCATCACGGGGATCTGCTTGCCAGCCGGCTGCGTTCTGAGGGAACCATAAAGTTTCCCTGGGCAGAAGCACGATTCGGGGGGAGGTCGGGGAGCTACAGCATCTGGGAGAGGGGGAGCCGGATAAGGGGCGGAGATGGAGCCCCGCGCTAATCAACCAGAGAAAACGCGGTGCCGGAGTTCCTAGAGGAAGGATGGGCAGGGAAGCTGTGGGTCTTAAGGCAGAAAGATCCAAAGTGCTGGTTCGGGCTTTACTGCTCATAGCCATTCACTGCTCAAGGTTTTGAGTCCCTCCTCAGGAATCTGATCCTGACTCTCTCAGATTGGAAAAAAGAACAACACCCAACATCATGTTGTTTGTAAGACACCCAAAACACGCATAAAGTGCATGAAAATAAAAGGATAAAAATTATTCCAGGTGTTCCCATTAGCTAATGCTGTCTTGGCAAATTGCCCCCAAACTTAGTGATGTTAAAGGATAAGCATTTTGCTACTATGCTCATGGATTCAGCGGGAAAGGAATTTGGAAGGGGAACCGTGGACATGGCTCTCCTCTGCTCCATTGTGCCTGGAGGCTCAGTTGAGATGATTAGATGGCAGGGAGGGCCCACTTCCAAGATGTCTTCTTTACTCATATGTCTCCTGGGTGGGCTGAGATGGCTTAAGGATGAGTGCCTCATGTGGCCTTTTCAGCATGAAGGGCTAAGCTGGCAGCTGAGAGGTGGCTCCCCGCTCTAAGAGCAGGAGTCCTATGAACTAGAGAAGCTCCGTGGCTGACTATGACACAGCCTCAGACGTCACATAGCGTCACTCCCGTCATACTCTTGGTGAAAACCGTCACTAGTCTGTGCAGAATCAAGTGGAGGCAGATGTAGACCCCTCCTCAGGATGAGTGGAGTCTCAGAGTCTTAATATTACACCCTAGGCAAGTTTGAACAACAAGAAAGTTGGGTAGCGTGATGGTCTTTGATATGTCAACCCCATCCCCTTCTATTCAATCAAACCCTAATCTAGGTCGTTTGTAAAGTTGTTTTGTAGGTGTGGTTAAAGTCCATAAACTCAGCTGAATTAATCAAAGGAGGTTATCTTAGATAAATTGGAGGGTCTGAATGAATCAGGTGAAAGGCCTTAAAAACAGAACTGAGGCTCTGACACAGCCTCCAGCCCACCCTTCCTGACAGACTTCCCTACAGATTTGGACCTTGCCTAGTCAACATCCACAATCGAGTAAGCCAATTCCTTCCAGGAAAATTATCCTACAATCTACATTTCCCTCCCGTCCTCATCATTAGACCAGTAATGAGGGTCAAGTCACCACAAAACCCAACAAAGGAAATGCTGGGCTTGATAAGGGAGGAAGGGGACTATTCAGTTGCTGTGGGCCCTGGCCAGTCTGTATCGGTAGGAACCAGGGGTACAGGGGTCTGAATCCCCAGAATGTTGGAGCAGGGAGTGCAGAACATACAGCTGAGTCCTGGAGAATTTATTGAAAAGGTGCATGCTCCTGTGATAAGGATTCAAATACTCTGGCGAGGATGCCAGGAGATGCTAACACACTGCTAGACGGGCTTTTGGAGGCCTGGAGTAATAGATGGCTCCACCCTGAACAGAGATGCCAGAATTGCTTGGAAAGCAGTGAAAAAAAGGTGTTAAGAGACTCAGAGAAGTGAGCAATCCAGGACAGGCAGAGGATGTAAGGCTGGAAAATGTACCAGCTCTGTTTCATTGGGAGGCCAGAAGACCCGCTGCTGGGATACAGAATGTGCTGGTGGGAGGGGCACAGCATCCCTGGGAAGCACAGTGGGGGCTGTCCTCCGCAGGCTGAGGCTGCCTGTAGGGGCTTGTTACAGAACTGAGCTCATTTAACCTCGGAAACAAGGACCACATAACGGAGCAGTAAGGTCAAAGTGGAAGGGGTGTGGGAGACCGGAGGGAGCTCTTTACCTTCGGAGAGCGATGGAGACAGTGGAACAAGGCGCCTCGACAGGCACGACACGGGCAGGGCTCGGTCTGTACCATCAAAGGAAGTAAAAGCTGGATGATGGAGAAGTTGAGGTTAACATTTTCTGACCAAGAAAAAGAGGAAAAACACAAAGTAATCAAAATAGCATACAAAGTGAAGACATTGCTATAGATTCTACGCAAATAAAAGATGTTATAAGAGAGTGCTGTGGACAATGTACGCCCACAAGTTTAGATAATTTAGATGAACCGGAAAATTCAATTCCAGTGATTCAGCAGGCAGCCGTCTTCTGAGCACTGTTCGCCGATGGCCACAAGAGGGCGCGCGAACCCACCCTTTATGACGGCCCACCGCCACCCTGGAGCGCATGCGTACTTCGCCCGCGGAGGGGGCGCCGCGTCCACGTGGGAGAAAAAGCTTAGTGTCCGCTTCTCGGCAGAAGGTTCCACTTTCTAGACTGTGCCTGTGTGTCTCATTCTTTACTTTCTCATGTAATATTTTATCAGGACTTATTTTACACCAATAGCCGTTAATTGAGGCGTTAGAACGTCGGCCTCATAACGTGAGGGAGTATTCTATAAAATTCAGAGAAAGGAGACACAGACAGCAGTGAAGGAACGGACAGAATGTCGGTTCCTTCGATCCCAGTCCGAGCTGGAAGTGTAGGGGGAAACAAGCGCCCCCCGAGACGTGCTTTCATTAAATTTTTAATGTTTCATTTTACCTATAATGCTAAACTATTTGAAAACAGATTGAAAAATGGCATAGTAGGGGTGTTAAAAAATCTCATTAAATTTTAAGTTTACTTTATTCAAAAGAAGACTTACAAATTTACTGCCTGGCTTTACTGGACGGAAACTCATCAATAATACTTTAATAATATACTTCTTACCTCATCTTGTTTTCACTTGAAATAACTGACATGTTTGGCAATTTCTCACGACCCAGTAACAACCTTAAATAATTTTTCACTAATTTCAGTTTTTCTCTAGAAGGACTCCGTTGTGACTGCAATGGGCTATTTATCCCCAAAGACTAATTAAGAAACTTTCTTTATTTTTATGGGTAGACAGCCCACATGGTAAAACATCTGTGTTAGATTTTTCAAATAAAGGAAAACGAACGCTTTAAACAGTTTATTGCAAGATGGGAGGCACGCTTACTTAAGTTCCTTCATAAAGAGCAACCCTGAGCCCAGCAAGTATTTTTTTTTTTTTTTTGGCGGAGGTGGTGGGGGCACTCTCCACAATTCCTGGGGGACAGCCCAAAGAGCCAGTCTGGTCTCTGGTCACCACTGTGAGACAATTTCACTGGTAGTAAATCCTTTGGGTTGTTTCCCACAGAACAATCATGCCCCATTGGACCAAGGAGAAATTTTTGTGGATTTTGCCACAGGAAAGAAAGTGGTAGTGTTCTTCACAAAGACTCTCAGCCTGCTGCGGGTGCTGGGGGTCTTTCTGGATTTAGTTTGTTAATCCAGCATTTCTACCATAGCCTTGTCGTTTAAAGAGTTATTTCCAGTCCATAGAGACAGAATGGACCTGAATAAAAATTACAAAACCAAGCCCTTTATTAGATACTTAACAAGTTAGCCTTAAAAATTTGAAAACATCTTGAAAAAATGTCACAATCCCATACCTGTGTTTAAAGTGGGAAGTCTCCCTGCCAGTCTCAATGATCTTCTGCAACATGGCTCTGAGCTATGGGAGAAAAATACATCCACACCTGTCCTTCCTGGCTGACTTTACATAAAAGGAAAGACAAAATTGTATCCAGTGGTCACAATGTTTCTTCTCAAGAGAAGTGATCACAAGAAGACAACACATCAAAGAATATATGATCAGAGATTCCAAGGGCCATTATAACTGCCTCTGGGAGTGAAGAATTCTGCAAACTTCGGGCAGATAGAATGTTACTTGTTGTCAGAATGAGTGTCGTTTATCTTTGCCTGTGAGTTCCGACTGCTTTCATCAGCTAAATCACAGTACTGAACACAGTTCTAAATATTCTGCCTATGTTGCCACTACCCTAGCAGCTAAACCCTAATGGGTAAGAAAGACTCTTATAAAACCAAGAAAAATGAAACAAAACAGTGGCAGAATTACTACTGTATGTTAATTTTATTGAAATGTTATTCATAGGTATAAATGATTATTCATAGGTATTATATTGCTGAATAATATTGGCCAAGCATTTAACTAAAGTTGCTGTTTCAAAGTTTGCTAAATGATTTGTCAGTTATACCTCAATGAAGCTAGGGGGGAAAACAAAAAAAATTAAATTGAAAACCTTTGTTAAGGGGGAGGGTATATAGCTCAGTGGTAGAGTGCATGCTTATCATGCCTGAGGTCCTGGGTTCCATCCTCAGTATCTCGTTAAAAAATAAATAAACCTAATCACTGCCTCAAAAACAAATAAAAACAAACAAAAAAGAATATTTTTAATAACCTAGTTAAATGTACCATCAATATGTTCTGTATTAAAGTATAACAAAATCATACATTTCAAATAATCCTCTGGCAATGGATGAACATCAAAGTGTTTTCCCACAAAGGACTTGCCCCCGGAGTACCCCCATGTGTCCTGAACATGAACCCCATAGATGAGGTGAAGACTTGAATGACCTCTCAGCCTGTGTAAGGCTGGTGTCAGCCTCCCTTGCGTGGGACTCCTGAAGTGCCTCTTCCCATCCTAGCAGTTCTGCTGGATAAAGAAGGCTGCAGGTGGTGAGGGGTGGGAAGCCTGGGTCAGCAGTCAGCGACACTCCATCTAACCAGCCATCTGGGATGCTTCAGCAGTCTTGGGCCTGTGGAGTGCCGCTGTCTACACCAGGCGGAGGCTCTGATTGGGGTGCCACCAGCAGTAGTTAGCTGGACAAGGTCCCTCTGCGAAACTCCCGGGCTCCCAGGACAGGACCTTCATCCAGACCCCTGAGGACCGGTTCAGGCTTCCTGGGACACCCTCTCAGACTCCTTTTTCTTGACCAGGACTTGGTCTCCCTTCTGGTCCTACACTGATACCTTCCACTGCATGTGAGGCTCCTGGGCTGTTGCAGGCCTGCTGCGAGCCTGGGGGAGGGCAGAGGGCAAGTGAGGCGAAGGCTGGGTCATGGCCACGAGCCTCCATCTGGCTGTTCATTCTGGTGTCCCATCGGCCTTTCTTTTCTGAACCAGTCACTGTGCCTTCTTCGTGCCCCCAAGATCACTGCCATCCAGATTCTGCAAAATTCCAGGGCATCCTTGTCATCTACACCCTCAAGAACGCCTGCCTGGACTTGGAGACAAGGGGTGCAAATGTCCACGCAGCTGGGAGTCACCCAGACTAGATGGGGAGGTGTATTTAGTGCACAGAATGTGCATGTGAGGAAATTAGGGATTTTCTCGAGGCCTCTGGATAAGATTGTGTCCCTAGGAAGTGGGAGGAGCTCCCTTGGGGAAAGCCCCCAACTCACAACTCACAGGAAAGGTTTGAGCTGACAGTGAAGACGTCCGGGGCGCGTGGCTTCCCACCTCTTTCTGGGAAGTGGACTGGGACTTCCTCTCTTGCTCACCTGTGAGTCTCTGACCAAGCCATTGGCCCTCTCTGGGCCTCCTCAGGGGAGATCGGACCTCCTGAGGAGGTTCACAGGCCTGGTAGTCGGTGGTCGGAAGGGCTGAGGCAGCAGAGCATCGCTGCGGATTCTTGGGCCCACGTGGCCCAGGTCTGGAGCGCGCACAGGCCGAGTGGAGATGGAGGCTGCTGAAGGCGGAGGTTCCGCTTCCTTCAAGGGCGGAAAGAACCGAGGTGCTTCAGCACCGAGGTCTGGACAGCGCCCCCCCCAACCCGCCCCCGGTGCGGGCGGGAGGCGCCCGAAAAGGAGGTGTCCCCATCCCCTCTCCCAGAGCTTGGGTCTGGAGGCGAGGGGGAGGGAGCCGGCCCTGGTGTGCTGACCCGACAGGGACAGACCGCAGACAGTTGGAGACGGTGGACAAGCATGACCCCGGTAGAGCTATCCCAGAGCAGCATGCCAGGCCCGACCCTTGGGCAACCCCACTCCTGTGCAGGTAAGAGCGCAGCCTCATCTCCACTCCAATCCTGCCCTTCCACTGCTTAAGTGCGACACAATGTTAAAACTGGAATTTCTGCTAAGAATCGAAGACAGTAGACATCAGAAATGCTAGTGAGTTGTGAGGCAGGCCACCATGCAGAATTGGAAAAAAAAAACAAACCTCAAAACAAAACCCCCCCAAAAACCGTAGTGGCCGAGAAACTGCCAGAGGACTGCTAAGTCCCTCACCTATATCAAAGTGATCCTAGGAGCGACTGAAGACATTTCTAAACTTTTGGAAAGAGCTTCACAGAGGAATGACGGTGAGGAGGTTACTTGTTCCATTGTTCAAACCTAGTGAGAGAGGTTTTAAGAGGCCAGGTGGACAGCTTGATATGTTTTCCCTGGGGTATGGGGACTCAGTGGCCAATGTATGTATTTGCTCAAAAAAACTAAGGAGCAAGAGAGGCCTGACTAGCTGCTCATGGTCAAGTTGAAAGAGGCGTTTGCACACTTTTTAATGCACAAATTTGGGGGCAACAGACGCATGAATTCTTCCCATGGTCTGGACATGATCTGCATGCATGAGAGGTGGGGGAGGTCCTCTCAGGCACTATCCGTCAGAGGGGCTGATAGTGCCTGAGAGGAGGGCTGATAACATCTCCCAGAAGACAGTCCTAGATGTTACTCCAGGAGAGGGCAACCAGCTGAAGTAAGAATATTTTCCCCAGGGCTAAGTGAAATTCAGGAGAGGGGTCCTCAGCATTGAGGGAGTCTCTCAAAATTCCATTAAAATTCCAGAGAGTAGGATGCCTGCTGATGACACTACTGACCATGGAGACTTTCCCTGCACCCTTGTTTATCTTCCGTCTGTGGGTGCAGACCCAGAAGTGCAAGGCCAGTCAATTCATGTTCAGAGATTTGACTATTACATAGGATGGCTGTCATAGTCACAGCCTGGGGGAGCATTTCTTATCTCAAAGTGACCAGAAAAGTAATGGAATTGCCCCTCACCCTATTCCCTCCCCTTCACTCCCTCATCCATGAAAAGGAGAACTAGAAACTGAATATTCCTTTTAAAGAGATAATAGGAAACAAAGTCACTTTATGATCTCAGCTCAACTGTTGTACATATTCAGAACTTTCCAATCCAGATTCCTTGGAGACAAAATGTAGCTGGCTCTGCATCTGTCAGGAGAGCATCTCTCTGGCCAAGTGTTGGTCCCAGGGCCTACCTGGCTGGAGCGAAGGAAACGTTGAGGGAAAATGGGCCAACAAAATATATCAAATACTGTGTCTGCAGCAAGGCTGCTCTGTCTTTTAATTTTACCTTCCTTTTAAAATGAAGCAATACAACCAGTTTGGTGTGGCGCAGGAATGTACAAATAGAACAGAATAATCTATAGAAATTTTAAAAATTTAAAAATATCTGATGCATTGGTGCAGGTGGGCTAAACCTTTGAAATTAAGTGTAAGGCAATTTTTCTGTCCTTTTCTTTCTCCTCATCCCTACTTTTTCTTTCTAAGAAATGACACTTTGCCAACAAAAAATACTCTTGCCCCAGTTTTTCTAAAAATGTATGCTGCTTTTGTTTTCTCAATATTGAGGGGAACAAGTGCTCATTAATCTGAAATAAATAAGCTGAGGGTTAAAACTGACGACTGATAAATCTGCTTTTATAACAAAAAGATTGTAATGATAAAATATTATCTGACAGTTTTATGACCTTTTACAATTTGACTTATGAATAAATGAAAAGAGGATTTATTAACTTACATAAGAAACCTGGACATCAGTGAAAGTTCAAAATTAATGAAGTTTGCATAGAACTAATTCTTAGGCTAGAATATCTACAAAATAGGTTCGTGGAAGTAAAATTCTTGAAAGAAGAGGAATCTAAGGGATTTCATAGTATCTGCTTGGCATTAAATTAATGTTACCTTTAGGAGATTTAAGTGAATAGAAAGGTGGTGTGTTTCTGCCTTAGCCAAGGAGGCAAGACTCATTTAAGACAGTTACGTTGAAACTCATGCTGAAATGTGGATCTCTAGGGTTAAGTACTGATTTCACTGGTTCACAGTAGCAAGGGAAACTCACAGGAGAGGAGGTGGGTGCGCGCTGTGGCCCTAGCCTGTCCTCCGGCCAGTGGCTCTGAGAAAGGATTTGACCCCCACCAGTGAACAGAGAGCAGGACCACGTGTTAGCGCAGCCCCGTCGGCTGCCGCACACTGAGCCTTACCAGATTGCAGAGGATGAGCAAGGCTGATTTCAGAGTAGGAGTAAGATAAAAGCAAGTGGTTTTTTGTTTGTTTGTTTGTTTGTTTTTTTTTAACTCTGCAGAACTAGGAAAAGAGAGTATAGGTCCCAACAGAAGGAAAACATACCATTGAAAGTGATGGGAAAAGGTTCAGATTTTTTTCCCTCAGAAAAACAGTATGAGGCTTCCTCCAAGATATGGCTTCTTTGAAATGAGGTGTGAAAAGCCTTATGGAGCAACTGACAGTTTAAAAGAGAAGAGAATGAAACAGGGGACCCCTTAAGGAAACTGAAGTGACAGTAGTGGAATCACAGTGCACTGTCTTCAAAGAGCAGAACACAAGCTGCAGAACATGGAATCCTAGATGGTGGACAGCACCTGAGAAGACAGCGCAAAGGGCAGAGAAAATGTAAAAACAGGAAATATTTTGAGAGGAGATTATAGATGCAGGGGATAGAGAAGTATAATTATCCATCCATTTGCTGGTAATTATTCACCATATGGAAGGGTGAATGCACTCCTGGAAAAGGTCTAGAACAAAAGGAACAGAAGCAATGTTGAAAAATATACCGGAACACTTTTCCATACTGGTTGAAAAGTGTTCTTTTATAATTATTTTAATCTCCTCTGTTCCTGGCCTATGTCCCTGTTCTTCACAGCTTTAAGGATGTGAGCAATTTAATTCAATACAAACTTTTTGATCATAGGTTAGCCAGTCTCACAGGTTAAAAATAACTCGCTGAACTTTAATTTGTATTTCTCTTACTATGAAAAATGTTATTTTCACTTGTTTAGGAATGACATTTCGTTTTTAACACTGTTTTGTTCTGTACCTGTTTTCTACTGTGCTGTAGCTCTTCTTCTTCTTCTTCTTTTTTTTTTTTTTTTTTTTTTTTCCGTAACCGTAGCTTTTCGGATGACAGGGAGAGCTGGCGGCAGAGCGTGATTCCGGGGGAAGTGCCCAGGAGACCTCAGATGCGAAAATGACGCTCATCTCGGCCTTCCTGGAGTTGCAGGATAAAACCCCAAGTAGCTTAGACTCCCTGGTTCGTTAGGTGGGAAAAAGCAGGTGGTCATGACCTCGACGTGACTTGAACACGCAACCTTCTGATCTGGAGTCAGACGCGCTGCCATTGCGCCACGAGGTCGCGAGGAAAAGCTGACTTTTGATCTTTTAAGGCTCTTCCCTCCTGCACATCCCAGTCGCTTTCCTATTATTGCTCCTTCGTTTTTCGGGTGAACTTCAAGTCAAACGATAGGAAAGGAGCGAGGGGCGGGCGCTGGGCGCGGCTGCGCGAGCCCCGGGACCCCCAACCCAGGCTGCAAGGCTGCAAAACCCGAATCCGGGTCCGCGGAAGGATGGAGGGAGTGGTGGTGCAGGAAAGGGTTAAAGGCGAAAACCAAACCCGGACTCTGCGGGCACACCTGGGAAGGGACTTGGCAACTTAGTATAAAAACTGCGCTCTTGGGTCCGCCCCTCCGGCCCCGCCCCTACTCCCACCCCTTCCCAATTGTAAAGCTAAAAGTCATTTTCGAAAATTTGAACATTATAGAAGAGTGTAGTAAAAATCAAAATCTATAATCCCATCACCAGCTGTGAAGCATTCTGTCGTATTTCTCTCCAGATTTCCTTCCTCCCAGGTATACACAGGTGTCCACCTGTGTTTGCTAAACCTTCTTCACTGTAGAATATAGCAAAGCTGCAGAAAACGGCACAACACAGAGGTAACAGGCTGCGCTCACCTGCCCCACCAGACGGCCAGCCCCCGCAGAGCATGAAACTGCCTTCCTCTCCCGCCAGCAACCAGTCGTGACGTTTACTGAAAGCTTCTTTGCTTTTCTTTAGTTTATTACCCAAATGTGCATCCAAACACACTATAGTTGTGTTGTCTGATGTACATGTTACTTTTAACTCGCCCCTTTCTCCTCACATCCTCCCCTCACCCCAACGAAATGACATGGTGACCCTCTTGGCTCAGGGTTTCAGGACGTTTGCGTTGTCACCGTGTCTCCTGACCCAGGATGTTAACTTGGATCATTTAGTTAGCATGCTTTCTCCTGTGGTCCTCCACTATATACTACTATTTCCCTCTTGGTAATTAATAAATATTTTGGGGGTAAATGCTTTCAGACTATGCAAATACCCTGTTTCTTTTCACACTTGCACCCACTAATTTTAGCATCCGTCTTGACTGCAACAACTATTACTATGGTGTTTGTCTCATGGTGATTTTCTATTCCCTCTTTTCCTTCTACATTGATTATAATTCTTCTATGAGAAAGAATGGTTCTACTCTCCCATTTACTTATTATATACTATATATTCAATTATTTGTTTGCATCAATACAGATTCATGGATATTTTTAAATTCCATCTGTTTAATCCATAGAACATAATTTATTATATTGTTTCTGAAAATTTCTCAGCTTTGTCTATTGTAAGCTCCTTCAGGTTGGCTCCTTTTGACCTCTGCCACCCTATTTTTAGCACTTCCATAGTTTCTGGCACAAGATGTTCCAGGCTTGTCTTGTAGTTTCCCTAAACCAGCCCTGGAATCAACCATTTCTCCAAGGAGTCCTGGTTCCTGTTGCTGGAGAATGGTGCTTAGAAATTCAGATCTGGGTGTTAGATGTGCTCATTGCAATGTGATGTCATTCTCTTTTTCATTCTTTGTAACTTCTCTGACACTGAGAAGCCCAGCTCTCATTAGCTACATGTACTTATTATAAATACACGTACAGGTATACACACGTGTGCATTTATGTGTGTTTCAGAATCACTAACCTGTGCACCTGTAAGAAAAGATTGACTAAGAGGATTTACTTTGTATGTGTACAGTTTTTTGTCTTTAGCTTTACAGTCAAAATATTGTTTTGCACAGTTATTTAGGTTAGTTCTTCTCTTCCCCAAGCTCTTCACTCTTGGTTCTATTATTTCTCCATAGTACAGTTGGGTTGTTATTTTTGTATTCCATTTCAGGTTCACGCAGGCATACACTGCTTGATAGTTTATTATTTTCTATAAATGTTTGCATTTGTAAAACACTACCTCAGTTCTAAGTGCCAGAGCTGTATGAAAGGTACCAGAAACTGTGTCACTCTCTTGTCATCTCTATTTCCCTGACCCACTGCCCCTTTCTTTCCACCCACCCCTGTAGGTAACTAATCTTTTCAGTTTCTGGTTGATCCTTCCTGCATTCTTTTCACAAATGGGCAGGTATATGCTTATTTTATTACATCTCCTCCTTTCTTAGATAAAGGATATCATACTATAATTATTATTTTTGCACTTGGCTTTTTTTTAGCTCAGCAGTTTTTTCCTGGTAATCACTCCATGTCAACTCATTGAGATCTTTATTTATTTATTTTTTACAGCTACATAGTACTTCCTGGTGTGGATGTAAGCATAGCTTATTTAACCACTTTCCCATAGTTTTTGCATGATATTTTCAAGGTTCATCCATGTTAAAGCATGTATCAATACTTCATTCTTTTTATTGCCAGATAATATTCCATTGTATGGATATACAAATTTGGTAGAATTACAATCTACCAAAAATCAAGTGGGAATCAGATTCTCCTCCACCACAGGTTTTGTTGTTTTCTGATTGTTGAAGGCTGTAGTAGTCCATTTGTTTAGTGACTTTAGCAAATTACTTTGGCAAAGGCTATATTCCTTGTTGTGTGTGGTTACTTTAGTGTCTCTGTTCCTTAGCTTGTTTTCAGCTAGTTTTCTGACAGAGATTTCCTTGAATTCCAGGTGCTTTATTTAAAAACAAGAACAGCAACAACAAAACTCTCCCGTTTTTTTTCAGACTGGCTCTGTGCTGGCCCCGTGCTGGCCCCCCTTTAACATTTAGCCAGGCTCGCACTAAGCCTAGAAATAACATGAAGTGAAACCTTGGTGTCTTCTCAGATCTGTTCTGAGTTTGTGTCTTTCTCTCTGCATGCACGAGGCTTTCTAACCTCTCCCACATATATAGTACTTTGGAATGCCCTAATTTCCCAAAGAAACTCTTCCCAGCTTTTGCTCCTGGGCCTTAGGTGGTCCAGGGATGGGATGGGGCACAGGCGAGGAAAAATGCCACAAAGCTTTCCTTCTGCTTTGAAGTCATCCCTTTCTTGATTCAACGTTCACTTGGTTGCTGAAAACCTTTGACTGTTTTCCAGAGTTTCTGACAAACTTGATTTTGGCAGTTCCTGTGTTTTTGATGTTTGTGTGTGTGGGGGAGAACTTGAAGCCTCCTACTCTGCCATTTGGCTGATGTTACCCATCTGCCTATAGAATGCTGGTTTGACAGTTATTTATTCTTTTACATTTTAGAGACATTATTCCTTGGTCGTCTACCTTCCTTAGTTTTTAGTTGGTAATATAATGCCTTTTTCTTTTTCATTTTCAGCAGATCACTATGTGCCAAGTATACTGACCTTTCTAGTTAAGCTTTTGGGGGATGGCTGAGCTTGTTGAACTTTGTGAGTTGACATCTTTCAATAAATTTGGAAAGTTCTCAATATTGTTTTGCGAATACTGCATCTGCCCACCCTCTCTCACCTGTCTTTCTTGGACAGCAATTACACGTAAGTAAGATCCCTTGATCGTGTCCCACAACTTTCTTACTTCTGCTCCTTCTAGTCTTATTGCTGCCTGTTGTTCAGTTTAGATATTTTCTACTTGTTTTCAAGTTTAGTTATGGTCTGTTTTCCGTTGTGAGAAGTCCGCCTCTAAAGTCATCCAATGAATTTCAAGTATCTTACTTTGCAGTTCTAAAATTTCTACTTGATTTTTGGCAGAATTTTAATTGTTTTTAAATACTTGATCCTGTATTTTAAAAAAATCAGTTGTCACCCTCTTGTCTTCTACTTCTTTAAACATATGAATCAGCAATTTTGACTGCTCACTCCACGCCTGGATTGCTTCTTTAAAAATTTTTATTTAAATCATTTATGATTTTTTAAAAGTTTTTTAGGGGGGACGTGATTAGGTTTCATTTACTTACTTTAATGGGGGTATGGAGACTGAACCCAGAGCCTTGTGCGTGCTAAGCAAGCTCCCTGCCACTTGAGCTACAAGCTCCCCTAGGATTTGTTTCTAGGACTGTTCTGTTATCAGTCACCTGTTTTTCCCTTTTGTGCATGTTAACTTTGTTTTTTTTTCCTGGGCAATGTGGATGATACAAATTTTAGAAGCCCTGGCTTGATTACACTAACTTCCTTCCCTTCTGCTTTGTAAAGCCATGAGCACTGGCCCCATAGAAAAGCCACTGAGGGAGATGGCAGCTTCTCTCTCAGAAAACACGAGTCCAGAACCTCCCCAAGAGCTTCCCACTCAAGGGAAAGAGCAGTGACACTGTGACATCAATCCTCTTCTCACATTTCCAGATATACCAGGGTTTCCCTGGCATACCTACTGCCTGGGGATGTGGGACACCAGGATTTTCCATGGCGATATCACCTTAAGTGACAGCGTGGTGCTCTGCTCACATGAAGGATTCAGAGGAATTCCTGGTGCAGATCACTGGCAGGAGTTGAAAGTTTTCTCTCAAAGATTTGGATCCTGGTCTCCTCAATTATTTTGCTAATAAAGCTCATTTCCTTCTTCTAGATATTTTATGTGGAAAAAACAAGGCTCCTTTTCTGGTTTGTATGGGATGCAAAAGTTCTCAAACTTAGCGAAGGCAATGTCAAAACAGCAGTTATTAAAAAAGATGTGACTGTGACGCTGGCAAAGATGTCGGGGCAGGATGCACTCTCGTATACAACTGGCGAGTCCAGAGATTCTGGAAGGCATTGGGCATGTGTATGAAAAGGCCTTATGAATATGTGTATTTTGCCCCAGAAATTCCACATAAAGGTAGTTGATTTTAAGGTGTACGCTGCACCCTGAGGATGGTGCCCCATCATTGTAAAGTACTGCCTCTATGCTGGCACTTGGGGTGTGCCTTCAACAGGCCATTTCCATCTCTAACATCTATCAGCCTGGCAACTTCTGGGGATGTGTGTGCTACGACCAGTGGATCCCATGATAATATGCACACTCCTTTATCTCCTCTGCTGTAAAGTAGGTTCTGTGGTTTGATGTGATGTCACATGGGTGAATCAAATATTCCACAAACCCCCAGATAGTGAGTGGCTTTGTCCGAGGCCTTGTAAGCAGGAAAGGCAAACACCAAGAGTATGGGTTGATTCAGTCATATGAATTGCTGTTGCTTCCAGAACAGAAAGGATCCAGCATAGCCAACTTGCCACCAAGTGTCTGACTGGTCTCCTGATGGGATGGTAACCATATTGGGGACCCAGCACTGGAGACTCTGTTGCTGGACGGTTGGACGGTCAGGAGTTGCAGTAGCTAAATAAGTCTTGCGAAGGGGCAGCCTATGATACTGGGCATACACAGAGCTTCTATTTCTGTCACCGTGGCTCCTCCATTCATGCTTGTACTGCAGCACTGGGTGACTAGACAGAAGCCGACTGGCATCAGCTGAGATTTTTTGATAGTATAAGAGTGTAAGTATCAGGTAAGACAGTATAAGTACAGAAAGCCTTCAGAGAGACCTGGACTATGGGGAAAGGTCTGACTTCTACACAATTAGAATCCTGGAATAAGGGAGGGAGCAAATGGGGAAGAAGCACTATTTGAAGAAACACTGGCTGAGAATTTCCCCATACTGAAGGGAGACTCATAGCACAGTCTCAGGCTAGAAGTGTTACAAACTCTAATTATGATTTAAAAACAAACAAAAACCTCTACACCTAGGCAAATCACATAAAAAAATTAGTGAAAACCAATGGCAAAAAAAAAAAAAAGTCTTAAAAGCAGCTGGAGAAAAAATAAAAAGAACACATAAGTGAATTTCAGAGAAACTCTGGAAACCAAAGACAATGGAACGCCATTTTATTTTAGGTGATGAAAGGAAAAAACAGCAACAATAACGAAAAACAAATGCCAGCCTAGAACCCTTATCCCAGTGGAAATTCCCTTCCTAATTGAAGGCAAAATAAAGGTATTTCAGACAAAAGCTGAGATAAGCCACTGGAATTCTATGATAAACGCCGAAAGGAATTAACCAGGCGAAAGGAAAATGATCCCGGTGGAACACGGGACTTCAGGGAAGAGTGCACACTAGAGTAGGTAAATACGTGAGTAAGTATAAATAAACGTTGCTTAAAACAACAGTAACAATATCCTTTAGAAGTTAAAACCTGTAGAAATAAAATACATGACAACCATGGAACAAAAAGCAAAGAGTAAATGGAATTAAACTGTTAGTATTTTCAATGCTTTCAAATGCTGAAATGTTAATTTCAGGAGTGCTCAAATAAGCCAAAGAAATTTTAATTAAGAGCAATAATTTCCAGACATTTCAGTATCAGGATAATGCTACAATTTTGTCATCGTTTGTTTTTTGGGTGGGTAATTGTTTGTTTGTTTGTTTGTCTATTTATTTAATGGAGGGACTGAGGATTGAACCCAGAACCTCATGCATGCTAGGCATGGGCTCTACCACTGAGCTAGACAGTCCCCTTAGGACAATGCTACAATTTTAAAAATTATTGAGCAAACTAACATGTTCTATTTATGTGGGTTATATCTATTGATATTTATTGTATTTGAAGTTAAAATAGGAAATTTTTGAAATATTTAATTTATTAAAAATAACAATATTAACTACATATTTAAAACATTTTTAATAAAATATCTTCAAAACAAAAGATCAGTACAAAGAGTGGTATCGATTTAAATATCTGCAAATCTCTTTACTGTCTGACCGTATTAGTTTGCCAGGGCTGCCGTAACGAAGTGCCACAGACTAGGTGGCTCAAACAGGAATTTATTTACTCACAGTTCTGGAGGGCAGAAGTCCAGGATCAAGGCGTCTGCAAGGCTGATTTCTCCTGAGGCCTCTCCTTGGCTTGTTGGTAGCCACCCTCTTGCTGCCTCTTCACATGGTTGTCCCTTTGTGAGTGTGGTGACCCTCTGTGCATCCAAATTTCCTCTTCTCATGTACACCAGTCAGATTGTATTAGGATCCACGCTAATAGCCCCATTGTAACTTACCACCTTGTTAGAAGCCCTTTCTCCAAATACAGTCATATTCCAGGGTACTGGGAGCTAGAGTTTCAACATATGGACTTGAGGGGGACACAATTCAGTTGATAACAATGGCTCAACTGAAGATAGCTGAATTCTGAGATCTTCTTTTGCGTTAAATTTTTTGCAATATCACATGGCATGCAGCTTCTGAAAAACACCACTCTATACCCGTGAGAAAAATGACAGTGAAAAAGGCAAATAATGTCTTAAAATTATTATGAAAATAATTCTGAGAACCACTGCTCTAGAGTAACAACCAAAATAATATATGAATATAAAATTAAACTGAATGGAGCAGATAATGAGATAATGAAACATATCTGATTAACCGAAGGAAAAGCAAGAAAGGAAAAAGAAAAGAAACAGGTAAAACACATAGACTTACACCCAAATATATTAGTAATTACATTAAATGAAAATGGATTACCTTCATCAATTAAAATATAAAGATTGTTACACTAGATAAAAATAAGACCCCACGTATATACTGCTTACAGGAGGCATACTTTAAATATAATGACACAGTTAAAAGTTAAAAAAGTGAGGAAAAGACATATACCATGTGTATTTGTTTGCTTCTGCTGCACAACACATAATGTAGACAATAGCTTAAAACAACAACTACTTTTTAGTTTAGAGTTCAGTAGATCAGAAGTCGAAGCACAGAATGGTTGGGTTCTCTGCTCAGGTCTTAAAGGCCAAAATCAAGGAGTCAACTGGGTTGAGTCTAATCTGAAGGCTGAGGAAGAAGCCATTTCCAAGCTGAATCAACTTGTTAGCAAAATTCAGTTCCTTGAAGTTAAAGGGCTGAGGTTCCTGTTTCCTGGCTGGCTGTCAGCCACAAACTGCTCTCAGCTCCTAAATGATGACCACCTTCCTTGTCACATAGCTCCTCTACCTTCAAAGCCAGCGATGGAGAATGTCACTCATGTTGACTCCCTCTTATATGCCAAATCTCTTTCACTAGGAAGAGCTCCATACTTCTTAAGGTCTCAACTGATTTGGTCTGGCCCTCTGAATATAATTCCACTATTTTGAGTCAACTGATTTGGGACCTTAATCATATTTGCAAAGTTCCTTCACAAAAGCACCTAGTGTTTGATTGAATAACCGGGAACTGCATGTATACCAGGGGCTGGGAATATAGGGACCAATTTAGAATTCTACCTATCACACCATGTAGACCCTAACCAAAAGAAAATTGTTTTGGCTATATTAATATCAGAAAAAATAGAATTTATGACAAAAAAACATTACCAGAGATAGATACTTGATATTGATAAAAGTGTCAACTCAACAAGATATAACAACCCTAAATTTATATTCACTGAATAATCTACTTTCAAGATATATAAAACAAATATTAGTAAAAATAAAAGAAAAAGACTGATCCACAATTATAGTTGGAGATTTGAAGACACCATTCTTAGCAGCTTTATAGCTTATTTAAGAATGCACATGAAAATGCCAAGGATCTAGAATTACAGCGACAATTTTGAAGAACAAAAGTAGAAGACATGTACCATCAGATGCCAAGATTCACTATAAATCCACTTTCACTACAAGTATTTGGTGTTCAGTGGAACAATGGAACAGGATAGTCTAGTAACAGACTCTCAAATAATCTGACCTTCTGATTTATCACAAGGGTACCACCGCAATCCAAGGGGGAGGGGAAAAGATGGTCTTCTTAATAAATGATGTTGGATAGATTGTATACCTGCATGGAAAATGTTAATTTTGA
Organism: Camelus ferus; assembly: GCF_009834535.1. Classification (NCBI taxonomy): domain Eukaryota; kingdom Metazoa; phylum Chordata; class Mammalia; order Artiodactyla; family Camelidae; genus Camelus; species Camelus ferus. Next base: position 17,336,027 of record NC_045711.1, on the reverse strand, counting down.
CCTCTACCCCCGCCACCACATACAAAAATAAGCTTCAGATGGATTGTAGCCCAAAAGTGAAAAGTAAAAGAGGAGCTGTGCAGAAGTAAATGCAGGAAAATATCCTTATGACTGAGTTAGTAAAAGACTTCTCAAACTGGGAACAGAAGAGCAGTAATCATAAAAGAAAAGATTGATGAGATACTCATCAAAGTTAAAGACTTCTATTCATCAGAAGACATCATTTAGAGAACTAAAAGGCAAGCTGCTGATGGGGAGATGATATTTGTAATAGAAATGCCTAAAAAAATCTTGTATCCAGAATATATAAAGAATTCTACAAATAAACAGAAATGTATCAATTAAAAAATGGGCAAAATTCTTGAACAGGCATTTCTCAAAAGAGGATATTCAAAAAAGCCAAAAAACACCTAAAAGGGGACTAAACATCATTAGAAAGCAAGGAAATGCAAATTAAACCTGTAATGAGGTACCACTACACAGTGGAACCAGGCTTTGGCACTCTACCAGTCCATGGAAACTGCTCTAGTAAAGGTGCCCTGTGTCATCTCCATCCCCTGACCCAACGGACACTTTTCAGTTCTTACGTCATTTGAATCTGCTGACCATCCTGTCTTGAAATGCTTGGCTCTAATGCAGGGCTGGGAGACAGGGTTTAGGTGTGGTGAGAATTTGAAGGTTGAAAGGAGCAGTCAGTAGAGTTGGCATCGTCATGTAGACTATCTGACAGTAGAGTTTTTTAAGGGTAGTATTTCAAGGTCAGATCCTCAAATTTTCCCATCAGGAAGTGGTACATTTTGTCCAAAAAAGATACCTCTCCTGGTAATAGTTAATAAATTTCACCATTAAAATTCAACCAGAAACAGTAATTTTAACCACAATGTCAAATTATTCATTTAAAAACGGGAGATGGCTCACATAATTTATCCAATACCCACTTCCCAATATTAAATACTTATCCTTGCGTTGTGGGAGGGGTATTTGATTTTCTTCCCTTCCGTCTCCACTGAAGTGTAGCTCATCATACCTTGTCCTTTTCAGGTATCAGGTCCTCAGTCTGTTAGGGCCTTCTGGTATCAGGATCACAGCCTCTGGGTTCCCATTTTGACTCCAGACTTTTAGTGTTTCCAGAACTTCCAAGCCTGGGGAGTCCTTGGCTGCTTCTCGCTCTATACTCCATTATGCAATGTGCTGTGGGGCTGGACAGAGACCTTTTCATCATTGTCATCTTTCCTTTGGTGCCATGTTGAAAGTGGAACTTATCTCTGAGAACTGCACGTCTTCTGGTCAATTACCTGGACACAAATTCCAGATATTCTTGGATACATTTTTCATCTACCTGACATTTCTATTACCTCTTCCAAATGAAACTGAGAGGGTCAGGGTGGTAAGGTGCTGGATAACTTCTTTGGAATCCAGGTGGCATCAAAGCCAATTCCCATGCTCTTAGATCCATGATCACTCCTGCCCTGCCAATGTATATCCAGAACCTACAGTAATTCCTAGAACATAACAGGTATCCATAAAAGTCTCACAAGGTTTTTCGTGTTTATATAAATATGACATGCTCACTGGAAAGAAAAACTAAAAAACAGAAAAGCACAGAAAAGTAAAATAAACAAAAAACACTAGATTCTCCAACAAATATAAATTAACTGCCATCAACTTTCTGGAAACCATCCCTTCATTCACGGTGATCAAAAGTTCACACAAATACATAGTTTTACAACATTCATACTGCACTTACATTTTCTTATTTTCCTAGTTTTCCCTCTGCCCCTTAGCTCACTACTTCTCCGTTTCTCCCTCCCTTCAAGGTACGCAGTATTTACAGCCTGGTGTATATTCTTCCATACTTGTTTCCATCTCATTTAACTACATACACACATATATACATAAATGGGTGTGGTCATTACTTTAACAAAAATGAAATTTTCTACAGATACATGTATGTAATAAAGCAATTACGTATCAAAAATTGTGGAAATATCTTGAAGAGTGCAGGTACAATTCATTTAAAAAATTACTCTCATGTTTCATCGTATGTCTATATCACAGTTTATTCACCCACTCCCCTATTATTTGGCATTTACTTTGTCTCCAGTTGGGCTTGTCTCTATAAGCAGTACTTTAATAAACATCCTTATTTATACATTTTTTTTTTGCATTGGTGCTGTTATTTCTGTGGGGCAGACTCCAAAAAGTGAGACTGCTGGGTCAAAGGTTTTTATTTAAAATTTTTATTAAAAAAATTAAAATATATATTGCTGAATTGCTGATGGAAATATAAGTTAATGTAACCATTTTGTAAGAGTACATGGTTTGCCAAACTCCACTAGCAAAAGATCTCTTAAATTTTTGCCAACTCCTTAAAGTGCAAGTAACATCTCACTGGTTGTTTTCAATTTGCCTTTCCCTGAGTACTATTTAGGTTCATAATAATTTCATAGGTTAATACATTTGAAGTTGCTCTTCTGTGAATAGCCATCCAGTCCAGATGGATTAAAAACTTCAATGTAAAAAAATAAAATTATCAAAATCTTAGAAGCAAGTTTAGGAGACTATGTATAACCCTTTTAACTAAAAGGGTAAATCAAGAATATAAAAAATAAAAGATGTAAGTATTTTGCTATAAAAATTAAAGACAAAAATCTTTTACTATATAAAAAAGTATAAAGAAAAATACGAGGTTAAAAAAAATTTGTAAAACACATGACAAAGGATTGCTATTTCAAGCATATAAAGAGCACATCCAGATTTATAAGAAACATAGACAAACCAATAGGAAGACAGGCAAAAATATATACAGGCAATGCATTGAAGATAATTTGTTAAATGAGTAAAATATGAAACTTGGATGAAGGCTTCACTTGTATTTTACTTTTCTTTATTAAGAATTTTCTTATAACTTCTAAGATTTAAAATGATCAATTGCTTTTCCATATTCCTGTATCTCTTTAGTGTGCTATTTCCTGGCAAATTGCTCCTGAATGTTTTCCCAAATGCATTAAACAGTTTATAAGATTCTTGTGGAGTCCACCTCTGGATGACAATTTATTATTCTCTATATTAACTGAGTTTCTCTCTGATGTATTCTTTGATGTACAGTAAGGCTTGAGCTACTCCTAAAGGCTTTTGCACATTCATTACATTTATAAGGTTTTTCTCCTGTGTGCATCCTCAGATGCACAGCAAAGTCTGAATTAGTTCTAAAGGCTTTCCCACATTCTTCACACCTGTAGGGCCTCTCCCCAGTATGAATCCTCTGATGTAGAGTTAGCTGTGATAGGGTAATACAGCCTTTTCCACATTCCTTACATGTATAGGGTTTTTCTCCAGTATGTGTTCTCCAATGCACTGTAAGGTATGAACCCCTCCTGAAGGCTTTTCCACAGACATCGCATTTATAGGGTTTCTCTCCACTATGGATTTTCTGATGTTCTGTGACATGTACCATCTGGCTGAATGCTTTGCCGCAGTCATTACATTTAAATGGTTTCTCCCCAGTATGTGTCCTTTGATGAGTATTAAAGCCTGAGTTACTTGTGAAAACCTTCCCACATTCCTTACATGTATAGGGTTTTTCTCCTGTGTGCCGTCTTCGGTGGACAGTAAGCTGTGAAGTGTTAGTGAAAGCTTTCTCACACTCATCACATTTGTAGGGTTTTTCTCCTGTATGGGTCCTTTGATGTACAGTAAGGTATGACTTAGTCCTGAAGGATTTTCCACAATCATAGCAGTGGTAGGGTTTCACACCACTATGAATTTTCTGATGCTCTTTGAGATTTACCATTTTGGTAAATGCCCTCTCACAGTCAGTACACTTATATGGTTTCTCCCCAGTATGAATCCTCTGATGTACAGTTAAGTGTGATTTTATTCTGAAAGATTCCCCACATTCATTACAGAGGTAAGGTTTCTCTTCAGTATGAATTCGCTGATGTATAATTAGAGATGAAGAACGCATGAAGGCCTTTCCACATTCATTACATTCATATGGTTTCTCTCCTGTATGCATTCTGTGGTGTACAGTAAGACATGAATAATTAATGAATGCTTTCCCACATTCATTACATTTATAGGGTTTTTCTCCTGTGTGAATCCTCTGATGTTCTGTGAAATTCGCTATACGATTGAAAGCTTTCCCACATTCATTACATTCATAGGGTTTTTCCCCAGTATGAGTTCTTATATGTACAATAAGGCTTGAATTACTTCTATAGGCTTTTCCACATTCATTACATCTAAAGGGTTTCTCTCCAGTATGAATTCTCTGATGAACATTAAAAATTGTGGTATTCTTGAAAGATTTCCCACACTCATTGCATTTATATGGTTTCTCCTCAGTATGGGTCTTCTGATGTACACTAAGATATGACTTATTCCTAAAAGCTTTCCCACAATCATTACATTTGTAGGGTTTCTCTCCTTTGTGAGTTTCCTGATGTCGTGCAAGTTTTGATTTATCACTAAAAGCTTTCCCGCACTCACTACATTTATAGGGCTTCTCTCCAGTTTGAATTCTCTGGTGTTGATTAAGGCGGGCACACTGGCTAAAAGATTTTCCACAGACATTGCACTGATAAGGTTTCTCCTTAGTATGAATTCTCTGATGTACCATAAGTGATGAAGAAGCAATGAAGGCCTTTCCACATTCATTACATTTATAGGGTTTTTCTCCAGTGTGAATTTTTTTATGTTGACTAAGATATGAAGGCTGGCTGAACATTTTCCCACATTCACTACATTCATAAGGTTTTTCTTTAGTGTGAGTTCTCTGATGTTGAATGAGTAATGACCTGTAACGGAAGGCCTTTTCACATGTACTACACATATAGGGTTTTTCTTTATTACTGGTCTTTTCCCCTAAAGTGAGTTCTGAAGCAGGGCTTACAACTTTGCTGCCTTCTGTATCCTTGAAAATTTTCGCCCCCAAATGGGTATCCGTAATCAAATCTAAATTACTCGTAAAATTTTCCTCACTTGTTTGGTATTTGCTGTGGGGTTCTTCTGTGACACCTCCTGGTTCTGGAAAAAGAACAGATTCAAATCTAAAGCCTTTCTGAATAGTGGGAATTTTCTTGTGTGTAATTATTCTTTGACTCAAATGACTCTCCTGACTATTTTGCAATCTCAATACCCTGTCATTCCATTTCCATAATCCTCCGATTCTGGTGTCACATAGACCATTCTCTGTCAGTTTCTCTCCTATGGTCTCCAGTGGTAACTGTTCTTCGGACGCATCCTCTGTTGGAATAGCATTCTTGGTTATAGGTTTGGTCTCCAACTCTGGGAGGGAAAAAGAGAAAATTCAAATGACTTCTATTTCCTAAGTTGAGGAGACCTCACTAAATAGGATAACAAAAGGAAAGCCTGAGTTGACAATACAGGTTTTTAACTGCTTGCAAATTGGCTTTGTTTTCTAGGAAGAAGGAGGTAGGGGTAAGGAAGTCTGGTTGAGCAAAGAACCAGAGTAGTAAATTCAAGAAGTTTTTTTCCTATTAAAAAATTTCATTCGTGGTAATCCTTCTACAATCCAAATATTTTTCCCCTTTCTCAAATACTTCTCCCTTTTCTCATTCTTTTAGAGTCAACTTCTTTAGATTGCATTCTTCATAAGTTGCGATTACTTCCTTGCTTCCCATTTACTCCACAAACCAAACATTCGTCCCCAACAATACTTCCTATTTGTTCTCATTCTTTGTTCACTAGCTTTTCTGTGAGTGCTTTCTCAAATGTCCCTGTCAGAGTAGTTTTTTCAAGTCTTTGTATATACTTTTTTTTATAGAACATTTATAGAAAAAGACACTTTGATTTTTAATAAATAGGTTGAATAAGCTAGCTGGAATTAACATAGTTGTGAATATTACAAATAGTGATTATTATTATCAAGGGTAGTTTTGCAACCCCTTTATGGATCTTAAGAACATTTCTGACAGTTTGAAAATTTTCTTAAAAATTATACTGTGGGATGGTGGTCTTACAACTTGTTTATACATGCAACGTAGTATTTTACTTTTAAAAACACTTTTAAACTTCTTATAAATTTCTAATTTATTTCCAGGTAATTATATCTAAATGTTTAAAAACAAACTGAATCAAAATATTCTGTGGGTAGTAAAATGGTTTTATGACTTTAAAATTCAAGGTAAGTAAAACTTTCAATGGACTCGTAGGGCTAGACAAAGATCTGAATTCAGGGCCACCAAAGAAGACAACTCTAGAAGCCAAGGACTAAAATCCAGCTCATTTAAATGTCTATTTGAATGAAGGTGACAGGATTGTTAAAGCCCCTGTGTGCACAGCCCACCAAAAGTTAATCCTCTGTGGAAAAAGATAATACAATCCAGAGCCTCAAAATATTGTTATAGGTTTTCATAGCAATGTCTGACAATGAAAAATTATAGACAAAAATCAAATGAGAAAAAAATTAAGAGAAAAAATGGATAACAGAAACAGGTCTAAACGAGATCCAAATAATTGAGGTTTCAGACATAAACCTTTAAAATAATCATAATTAGTATATTCAAGAAAGTAAGACAAGATTAACAATTTCACCAAATAATTGCAAAGTATAAAATAAGAATCAAATGGTAATTCTAGAACCAGGAAATAAATTACAAACTCTAAGGATAGGCTAAAAGCACAGCAGATACGGCACACGAGTGTGTGTCTGCAAAAAGGAAAATAGGTCAATAGAAAATATCCACACTGAAGCAGAGAATGATGAAAAACTTGAAAACATTGTTTTAAAAAACATAAGAGACATACAGGATAGGGAGAAAAGGTCTATCACAGATGTAAGAAGAGCCCTAGCAGCCTGGAAAGAGAAGTGAGGAAAAATGGAACAAAAACAAATTAAAAGAAATAATGCCCAAGAATTTTCCACAACAAATAAAAAATATTAAGCCACAGATTTTACAAGCCAAATGAACCCCAAGCAAGAGAAATACAAAGGACATTATACTAAGGTACACAGTAGTAAAACTGTTGAAAAGTAAAATCTTAAAAGCAGCCAGAGGGGAAAAAAAGACAGATTTCCTTCAAAGAATGAGAATTACATCAGAGGTTGCAAACTACAGCCAAATCTGGCTCACTACATGCTTCTGTATGTCCAGCAAGATAAGAATGGTTTTTACATTTTAAATGACTGAAAATCCATTAAAAGAAAAATACATTGTGACACATTAAAATTATATGAAATTCAAGTTTCAGTGTCCATAATTGAAGTTTTGGTGGAACACAGCCACACTCTGGTTAACATGTTAATGGGTGTTTTTGTTCTACATTGGCAGAGTGGAGCAGTTGCAGCAGAAACATTACAACTCTCAGCCTAAAAAATATCTACTCTCTTGCCTTTTACAGAAAAAGTTGCTGACTCCTGAATTAGATGGTTGACTTCTCAACGGATTCTATGCAAAATAGAAAGCAATGAAATGATACCTTCCAAATGCTGGAAAACAGTAACTGTCAACCTAGAATTCTAGAATTCTAAACTTACCAAAATATTCTTCAAAAGTGAAGGTTAAACACATTTTTAGGAAAAAGAAAAATGGAGAGACTATGACACCAGAATATCTGAATAAAAGAAAAATATTAAAGGGCATTCTTTATGTAGAAGAAAATTAATCCCAGGAAAAAGTTCAGAAATGAAGAAAAATGAAGAGAAAGAGAAGGTAAACTATCTAAATGAATCCAGACTGCATACAACATTAATAATAATGTCTTACGAGATTTCACATATATAGAATTAAAACACAGAACTCCAATAACATATAATTGAGGTTAAAATGAATAAGCTGTTCTAAGTTCTTCCCATCATTTGGGAAGAGGGAAAATTTATCTCACACTGTTGAATCAAGGATGAATGCTTTAAGGGGGAGGGTATAGCTCAAGTGGTAGAGCGCATGCTTAGCATGCATAAGGTCCTGGGTTCAATCCCCAGTACCTTCATCAAAAAACTAACTAACTAAAATAAAACTAATTACCTCCCCCTGCAAAAAAATAAATAAAAAAAAAGGAAGAATGTTTTAACCTCAAAGTTAAATACTAAACAAATAACTTTAAAATTTATAATTACTAAGTGATGAGAGAGGGAAATAGAAAAATGAAAGATGATAAATTTAACAGAGGGCATGAATGAGGAGAAAAAGAATACAGAACAGGCAAGATACCTTCACAGAGGGTAGATTAAACATTATGTAATTGTATTATGTACAAATGGACTGAAAACTCCAGAAGATACAGACTGTCAGGTTAGCTAAAACAAAAATCTACCAAAATGCTAATCATAAGAGAAACAAAATACAAAGATATACAAAAGTTGACAGTGAGTAGATGAAAAAAAAAGTATATTACTAATAACCAAAAGAATGATGCTATAGTAATATTAATATCAGGCAAAATAGACTTTAAAGCAAGAACAACAGAGATAAAAAAGATACTTCATAATGATAAAAGGTCCAATTTACCAGAAAGATGTAACAATTCTAACTTTGTATTTACCTAAGAACACAGCTTCAAAACACATAAATCAAAAACTAAAGGAACTAAAATAAGACACAGATAGATCTACAGACATAGTGGGAAACTTTAAAAAATATTTCTTACTAACTGATAGAATAAGCTGACAATCAACAAGTAGATAGATTTTAGGAACATAATTAAGACTTGACATACCTAGAATAGCAATCAAAACCTATAGACTACACATTTTTCCAAGTGCACACAAAGTGTTTACAAAAATTGGCCAGGTGGCAGAGCAAATTTCAAGAAGCCTGCAAAGACTGAAATTATATAGAACATGTTCTCTGACCACAGTAGAACTTAAGGCAACAAGACTATCAGAAAATTCCCATATGGTACAACATTAAGGAAAAAAACCTCTAAATAACCCGAGGGCTAAACACAACACAATGGAAATGATCAAATACTTCGAACCCAATAATTATGAAGGTGCTACATAAAAAAAATGACATTGCCTCGATAGCCTTAAACACATTAGAGAAAATGGCTATAAGTTAATGATATAAATATTTAACAAGTTAGAAAAGATCAGCAAATTAAACCTTAGAAAAGTAAAAATAATGAAATAAGAGAAGGTAATGAAACAGAAATCAAACATACAGTAGAAAGGATTAAAAATTATTTTTAAAAGCCAAATAAGATTGATAAATCTCCAGCAAGATAGATTAAGATAAAAGAGAAGACACAAAAAATTTAGTATCAGGAATGAAAAGGGAGACATCACTTCAGATCCACATAGGCATTTAAAAGCTAAACAGAGGATAGCATGCCCCCAATTTTAAATTGTTTATTAGATGGATCAATTCCTAGACAAACACAACTTACTCAAATGAAACAAAAAGTGGAAAATATGGATAGTCCTGTAACTACAAAAGGAATAGAGCCATAATTAAACACCTTCCTCAATAAAAGTTTCAGGCCAACATGGCTTCCCTGGTGAAGTCCATACAATTTGTAACTTTCCACCTCACAACTCGTTCTTGTCCTCACTGTAAGCTGATGGCCTTGCTTCATATTTCACTGAGAATATACACACCATTGTGACAGAATGCCTTGAACTTCCCATCACCAGCTGACCATATCTGCTCCCATTTTCTCCATCTTGCCTAGTGTTACAGCAGAGGAGGTGGCCCCCCTGCCTATCCAGGGTAAATCCTCCTTTTCCATTCTAGATTTTATCCCTTTTAACCTTCTCAGATACTTTAGTTCTTCAGTCTTTAGTTCTCTGTCTTGCAACATCAATTTCTCCCTCTTCAGTGGGGCATCATTCTTCTTAGCATTAAAGCATGCCAGAAAAGCTCCCATCTCAAAAATAAGTGGTTTTTTTTTATTCCTTTCTTTTATCCAGCCACTTCCCCATTTCTCTTTCCTTCTGCATATGGAGCGGGGGCTTTCTCTAAAGAGTCATCTCAACTATCTCCAATGTCTACTTTTCATTCACTCTCTAAAAAACTATAACATTTGAGATATAGAAAGAATCTATGTAACACATATGCAACTCATGGATGGCAACATATAGTATGAATATGCAAATATTCTAGAATCCATTCATTCCCTTCCATTCCCACCAGCACCCTAATCAAAGTTATTACCCTCTTTTGTCTAGAATATTTTAACAACTTCTTCACTGATTACCTGCTTTATGCCCTTAAGTTCAATTTTCATAAACAGGGTTATTTCCTAAAAATCCTTGACTAAAACCTTTCAGTGCCTTTGCACTCACTTTGATTAAAATCCACACTCCTTACTTTGGTCTATGGAGCCCTGAACAGGAGACAGTCTCCTGCCTGACTCTTTCTGATTTTATACCAGTCTCCCTCTCCCTGTACTTCAGTCACGCAGCCTCCTTCGATTTCCAGAACATACCGCATTCCTTTCTGTTGGCATGCTCCTCTTCTCCTCTTCCCTTGGCTGGCTTCTTCTGATCCTTCAAGCTTCACCTTAAATGTCACCTCCTCAGAAGCCTTCCCCGACCACACTATCTGAAGGAGACATCCTCATCCCCAACCCAGTTCCTCTTTCATATCCTCATAGCTAAGTTATCACAACCATTATTTAGCTTGTTTTTGTTTATTTACTTGTTAATTACCTATTTCTCAAAACTTAATCTTCATGAGGGCAGGGACCTGGTCCACCTTACTCACTACTGTAGACATAGTACCTAACCCAGTTCACAGTATAAAGATAAATATTAAATATTGATTATTTAATATTAATAAATATCGATTAAATACATAAATACTGTGTTTTTATTGTCAAGAGATATACTGTTTGTATTCTCAGGCAGTTAAAACTCTGGGGGAGAGGAGGAGAGTCCCCTGAAGTTGCAGGTGAAGAAAGCTAAACCATCAGTCAAAAGGTTTATCTTAGAAGAAATCAGTGGTGATCCTTCAGAACGCACTTTCCGGAGAATTAATGAAGAGAGAGATAGCAGATAATGGTTAAACAAATGAGAAAAACGCGAAGTTAACTGGAGAGGACAGAACTCAAAGGGGTATGTATTTTATACATGTTTGAATGACGAAGGAATGAAGGAACAATTATGAAAATCATGTTCCCAAGAAAGTAAAGTAGGATGGGATGGGAACTAAAAGTAGAGGACAGAGAGAGGGGAGAGGGAAAAGGAGAGGGAAACAGGGAGGCAGGGAGAGAGGAAGAGAGGGGGAGAATCTCCTCTGAGATAGCTTTAAGCAAAGACACCCTCCAAAGTATTTCAGATGTTCTACTCCAACCATGACCCATTAGCTTCAAATAAATACCATCCTTCTCATTCTTATTAACTCACCTGTGTAGGGGGTTCTTGAAATTTCTCTCACTACCACCCATGGTCCTTTTCCATCTTCCAAATGAGATATCATGTCTGGTTTGGAAACTGCAAGCCCTGTTCAGAGAAAAAGGAATAGGATTTGACTGTGCCTATGAGCAAGAGCTAGTGTCAGATTCAGTCTCAGCTCTGGCTCTGCTGTGCAGAGGTGCCCCTGTAAGAAGTTCTAGAAGTGCACTGTCCAATACAGCTGCCAACAGCTACATGTGGCCATTTAACTTTAAATTTAATTTAGCAAAAATTATATACAATTTAAAATTCAGTTTTTCAGTTGGATTAGTCAGATTTCAAGTTCTCAACAGCCACAGTGTGGTGGCTGCCATACTGGCTGGACACACAGACATAGAACATTCCCACACCAGAACATTCCATCATACAGCAGCGTTACAGTATATACCTTACACAAAGGTAGCTCAAGGAAGCTCAACACTATGATCCGACGCTTGCTGGGTAACACATCATGGGAATAATCTCAGTTTAGAAAGAAAATAAACATTTGTTTCTTTCTTTTTAAAATTTTTTTATTGAAGTATAGTCAGTTTACAATACCGGGTAAATTTCTGGTGTACAGCATAGTGATTCAATTATACATATATATTCCTTTTCATATTCTTTTTCATGATAGGCTATTATAAGTTATTGAATGTAGTTTCCCGTGCTATACAGTATGGCCTTGTTTTTACCTGGTTTCATGAAAATTTTCCTTGTAGTTTCAATTGTACAAGATCTTCTGCCAAAGTTTGGTAGGTATTCTGTGAGAATTGCTCCACATGTGGGTATGATTTGATGTACTCATGGGAGAGGCTGAGCTCCGTGTCCTTCTACTCTGCTGTCCTGAAGCCCCTCCTGTTCCTTTCTTTCTAGAGGCAGTGATAATTCTCATTTATAGAAGTGACTAAAAAACTTCAGTCTTAAATCTCACGGACTGCCAACAATCTCCGAGATTCCAATGAAATATGTATTTCTTACTCTATAATGGGTGGACTATTTCGTTAAGAGCAAGGAATAGCGTAACTGCCAACGATATGCCCCTAAAATTATGAAATTTTAATGCCTAGATTCTCACCCCAAATTCAGTTAAGTACTTTAAAGGGTCTATATTTTCAGTACACCTGGTCCAATGGGCAGACACATAAACACAGAAGTTATCCTTACCCAAGGAAACAAGATTCCTATAATTCTCTAGCATCACATCCTTGTGCAAGTTCCTCTGTGTTGGATCCATCAACCTCCACTCTTCCAACGTGAAGTCTATAGCCACATCTTTAAATGTCACTAATTCCTAAAACAAATACAGAGATCACCCAGGGAGTGTACAATTAGATGTGATAGGCAGAATAACACATACAAAACTGGGGAAGAAAATTAGAAAACTAGCAGTTTCCACCCAAATCATCTTTTCTCCCTCAAAATCCTGCCTTACCTATAATATCAGCTCTTTTTCAGTCCTATTCTATAAGATATAACTTAATAAAAGACATAGTCTATCATGCAGATTGTAGATAGAGGAACTATTTTGAGGGTATTTAAAACACAGTAATTTTTCTGTACGCCCCTTATGAGACATATTCTGAGGGGAAAAAGAACTGCAAAAAATAAAAATAACATATTTTCAGTAAATGATCATATTATTGGTGGCAGTGATGGAAATGCTATTTTATAACTGTTGTGTGTGTAGTGTTGGATAAAGCAAATTAGTATACTGACATCACTGAGAGCTAATAAATCTGACATGGAAGAAAGAAGATATAAATGTATTATCAATGAGACTATGCACAAACTCCATAGATCCAAAACTGAATTGGAAGTATCGGTATAAACTTCTGAAGTATTTTATTTTTAAGGAAAACGCCCCACATATGCCCTAGCTTCATCCACTAATGAGGCCCAGAAACAATAACCAAAAAGGCAGCGTTATACAGCCCGGACTGCGGCCCCTACATATTACTTTACACTACAAGAAACCGGGGCCTGGAACTTTCTGTCATACTAAAAGGCAAGGAAACTGTCAAAGATTACTAGAATCACATCTAAGACACAGGAGACAACTTGAAGAGGCTCCCATTGGCAACTGATGGGAAAATTTAAACACCAATAAGAATAATAATCGCAATGAATTTCAAAAATATCTAATACATTTAAAGTTACGATTTCATTATAAAATCTTAAGGATACTCATTGATCATCTTTGGAGGATGCCTGGAAACTGGTCAATAAAGAGAAAGAATCAACCCTTTGCCCTTCTTTTCCTATGCAATATATATATAGCTTGTTCAGTAATAAAATGTACTCAGGAAGTTGACGAGGGGAGGTTTCTCTTTATGGAAGTACTCCAGCTAATACACGAAGAAGGAACGAAAGAATTAGAACATTGCCATTTACAACCTCTAATGAATTAAAGGATCATCAGTGGGTGCTAACACACCAAAAAGGCTTTAACTAGGCTTTATGTAGCTTCTGGTGGAAGATACCAGAAATATGAAATACCAATGGCAAAAACATTAAAAAAAATCAAAATCTGAATCTGAGCAAGCCTCTAGATTTAACTAACAATATAAAGGGAATACAGGGGAAGGAATAGCATCTTAAAAAAACTCCACAGGGATGAAATCAGTAAAATCTATATTGTGTGAAATTCAATCAACATTAAGAATTAGGAGCAGTAAAAAAGGTGCTTTCTCTTTACCCCCCTTAGACACAAGGCTAAGGATTACCTTTACCAGTTCTGGTTCTTCTGTCTGAAGGTGAAGATCTTCATCTGGCTGGGAAACTTCAGGACTCTGAGGGGATACAGGATGAAATCACTCAGTAACAGGTTGCCTGCTACCTACAGCAGAGCCTCAACAAGCACCATCAGCCCACTGTGGATGTGGTATATGAGATAACCTCTTTTATTGTTTTATTTAGGGATGAAATTAAGGTCCCATAGCAACATCCAATCATAATCTTCTTTCACCTTGTTTGAGACAATGACAAACATACACAAGGTTGAGATACAACTCCATAATTTCTAAAGGAGACTTTTAACAAAGAACCTATCAAAATAAAACTAAACGTAAAATAAGGGGTCTCAGATGCTACATAATTCTCCTTTTTCATAAGAGGATGAAATCTGTTTCTTGGAAATTACCTATCTTGCTCAAGAATAATATTCAAAACCTACTAAAACTATCTGTTTCTACAGTTGGAAAATCATTACTGTGTCTAGAGGTGGAGGCATGTTTTAATGTTCATTCAAGAAATATGCCAGGGACCTCTCACAATACTGTTTTCTTCAAAACCTTAGACACTATAAGCCTACAAGGGCTTGATTTTATAATGAAATGAAATTTTAGTATACCTTTTAGGGGTACTGATTGATTTTAGGTTTTGTGCCATTTTAAAAAGTTATGGGTAATAAAACTATTTACTTAAATTTCATTGAGAAATATGTCATCTTAGTTCTCCCCTCTGAAGTTCTTATCTTAAATAATACATATATTCAGCTTCCAGAAAATTTACGATGATGTGAATCTCAAACTCTGATAATTAGAGATGGGTTTGATCCGGGCCTGTATTAGACAAATACTTAGATCTTTTCAAGCGTGTGTCTTAAGGACCATACACATGTTATGTATTCTTGCTACAAAGACTAAAGGATCACTACTGTAGGTTATTATGGGTCATTACCATAACAAATTCTATGTTGGTACACCTTTCTTCTGCATCTCCTATTTCAAAAAGTCACTGCTAAAACACAGCTTTAATCACATTAATACCCACCTCAAACACACCCAATCACACACACTTACATACACACACTTAAATATCTTCAGGGAAACATTAAAAGATTCAGCTTAAATCTCCAACAACCAGTCCTACCATTCACAAATTTCGATCTTGAATCACTAACTCACTCACTGTTCTCTGCCTCAGAGCCTTGCCTTCTCACCTGAAGTATCCTCACAAATAATTTAGGACAATTTAAATTCCACTGGTAATTAGGTACCAGCTTAAATCTAACCATCCTCACGAGCTTTCCATGACCAATGTAGCCCATGCTAATAACCCATTTCTTTCCTTACATAGCACTCATTAACTTTATCATACTGCTCAGCAACTATCATTCACCTAAATAAATTATGTAACTATTTCTTTTGTATGCCTTACCTCAGTGAGACTGTAAGCTCCCTACAGCCAAGCACTGTGTCTTAAACATCTTCTTTCTCTCCATGTCATCTATTAAGCTTGATCACTTCTTAATGGGTAGAAAAGAGGAGAACACTAAGAGTGGGCACAAGGGGAATGGTCCCTATGAATTAAGTGGGTGTGTGTGTGTATGCATGTGTGTGTGTACATGTATTTTTTTTTAATTTCCTAAACAAAATTTTCCAATTGGAAAATACTGCATTCTACTACCCCATATCTAACTGAAATTTCCTGGGAACAATACAAATTTAACATCATAAGTAAATTTCCCAGACTGCCTATCGTATCTAAAGATAGCCCAGATATTTTTTGCAAGGTCATGCATCTTGGTATTTAGTTCAATATGCATAGTGAATCTTCCTATAGATTACAAGCTTTACTATGATGAACTCAACTTTCATGGATCAAACAATTTGATTCAGTTACCCAAAGGGATGTGGGTGAGGTAGAGGTCACATGACTTCAGGAAAAGCAGACATGCTCTCAAACCAGGACAATAGGTCAGAACCAGAGGAAACCCTAACTTACCAGAGGTCCAACTGAAAAAACCACAGCAGCCATAATCTCTTCCTTGGGGCTCCCCTCTCTGGAAAGAGTGGAGTCCTGCAAAGACATATCTAAGAAAGAGAAATAAGCCATGAAAACCAATTCTGCCTTGAAAATCTCAGACTCAAAGTTTGCAAGGCTGGTTCAACATCTGCAAATCAATAAATGTGACACACCACATTAACAAACTGAAGGATAAGAATTATATGATCCTCTAAATAGAGGCAGAAAAAAAGCATCTGATAAAATTCAATACCCATTTATGATAAAAACTCTCAACGAAGTAGGTATGGAGGAAATATACCTCAAGATAATAAAGGCCACGTATGATAAGCCTGCACAGTACTGGAAGTTCTAGACAGAGCAATTAGGCAAGAAAAAGATATAGAAGGCATCCATATCAGAAAGAAAGAAGTAAAACTGTCACTGCAGATGATATAATTTTATATATAGAAGCCCCTAAAAGACCCTTCCAAAAACTGTAATAATTAGTAAACAAATTCAGTAAAGTTGCAGGATATAAAATCAATATACAAAAGTCTATGTGTTTCTATACACTAATAATGAACTATCACAAAGAGAAATTAAGAAATCAATCTCATTTACAACTGTTTAAAAAAAGGATTAAATACCTAGGAATAAATTTAACCAAGGAAATGATAGACCTATACATTGAAAACTTTGAGACAGCAAATGGAAAGATTTTCTGTGCTCACAGATTGGAAGAATTAATGTTGTTAAAATATCCATATGACCCAAAGCGATCTACAGATTCAATGCAATATCCATCAAAATCCCCAAGGCATTTTTCACAGAAGTAGAACAAATAATCCTAAAATTTGTATAGAACCACCAAAAAATCCCAAATTGTCAAAGCAATCTTGGGAAAGAAGAACAAAGCTGGAGGCATCATGCTCCCTGATTTCAAACTATATTTCAAAGCTATAGTAATCAAAACAGTATGGTATTGGGAAAAGAAGATACAGTTCAATGGACTAGACTACAGAAATAAACCCACACATATATAGGCAAGTAATTTACAGCAAAGGAGCCAAGAATATACAACAGAGAAAAAACCCAATCTATTAAAAACATAGTGTTGGGAAAACTGGACAGCCACCTGCAAAAAATGAAACTGAACCAGTAACCTACATCACATATAAAAATTAACTCAAAACTGATTAAAGATTTGAATGTAAGACCTGAAACCATAAGACTCCTAGAATAAAAAATAGACATTGGTCTTGATGATGACTTCTTGGACATCAAAAGTAAAGACAACAAAAGCAAAAGTAAACAAGTGGGACTACATCAAACTTAAATGTTTCTGCACAGCAAAGTCAACAAAGAAAAGGCAACCTATGGAATGGGAGAAAATATTTGCCAATTACATATCTGATAAGGGGTTAATAGCCAAAATATATAAAGAACTCACACACAACTCAACAGCAAAAAACAAACAAACAAAAAAACCCGAGGTAAAAAACGGGCAGAGATGAACAGACATTTTTCCAAGGAAAACATACCATTGGCCAACAGCTACACGAACAGGTGCTCAACAACACTATCACCAAAAAATGCAAATCAGAACCACACTGAGATCTCAACTCACACTTGTGAGAACGACTATTATCAAAAAGACAAGAAATAACAACTGTTGGCAAAAATGTGGAGACAAGGGAACATTTTTGCACCACTGGTGGAAATGTAAACTGCTGCAGCCACTACGGAAACAGTATGGAGCTCCTCAAAATATTAAAAATAGAACTGTCATATGATTCTGCTATTCCACTTCTGGGTATTTATCTGAAGGAAAAGGAAACACTAACTTGAAAAGACAACTGCACCCCCACGTTCACTGCAGCATTATTTACAGCAGCCAAGACATGGAAACAACTTATGTGTCCACGAATGCATGAATGCATAAACAAAATCTGGTATACGCCTACAGTGTAATAGTAGCCACAAAAAAGGAGGAAATCCCGCCATTTGTGACATGGATGGAGCTTGAGGGCCTTATGAAAGTCAGAGAAAGACAAAAACCTATGATCTCTTTTATACGCGTAATCTAAAAACAAACACCCCAGACTCAGAGACACAGAACAGACTGATGGCTGGGGAGGGGGGCGGTGTTGAAATGGGTGAAGGTGGTCAAAAGGTACAGACCTCCAATCATAAGTAAGTCGTGGGGATGTGATACAGCATGGTGACTATAGTAACAACAGTGTATTGCGTACCTGACAATTGAGCCAGTCAGGAAAAGCTGCCTCGGTCACCCAAAGGCAGGAGAACAGGCACCTGTCAGGGACCCGCTACTTAAAGCCCAGGACCGAGGATCTCCCTCCACCAGCCGCCCCGTTTCCCGGACTGCCCTTCTCTGGGCCCTCGGGGTCCTCCTCCTCCCTCCACCGAGGCGCGGCTCCGGGAAGGCGGGAAGGTCCAGCCGCGCTCCCGCCCCCGCCCCAGTCCCGCGTCGCGACCCAGCGCCTCCAGGCCGCCGCCTCCTCAGGGAGGCCGGGCCCGGTCGCCTGTGAGGTGGGCGGGTCAGCTCGGGGCCAGGAGCACAGCCGAGAGCGGCCCCGCCCCGGACGCCGCGGGGAGCCCAGCGCCGGGGGAGGGGCGGCGGGAACCGGGCTGGGTGCCCGGGGCGACGAGTACCTGGCAGCCAACTGAGGACCGGGCGCTCGCAGAGCAGGGCGGGAACGCTTCCCACAATGGCGCCGGCGGCGGGCTGCCGCACACGCGCAGTGCGCCTGCGCAGCCGCGGGGAACTACGGCGCCCAGAATCCTCCGCGCGCGCCCTGCGCTCTCCCCGCCCCTTCGTCGGCGCTGGGGGCGGAGTTGGCAGGTCGTCCCGGGACCTAAAAATTCCGTCAGATCGAGAGGCCGGGGCTGGGCGTCAGGATCAGGCACTAGAGACACAAGGAAGAATGAATGACACAGCCCTTGCCTCGGGACACTTCCGTGTGACTAAAGAAATAAAGCCACTGCGAGAACAGAAAGGGAGCCTCTGGCAACTTGGGACCCCAGACGCGGGGGCGTCGGTGGGTGCGTGTCCCCGCTCCCGCCGCCAATTTCCCTTTCCGCGAAAATACCGTGAAAAGTAGAGTTCCTTACGCAGCTGTGGTGCCTGCTGCCAGCTGGTCTGCTTTCGGTCCATGGACAATGTTTATTTCCGTGTGCTTTGGAGGAAGTCATTCTGGGGAGAGGGTTTATTGTGTTAGGGAGCCAGTACTAAATTAAAAAGATTGCCCAGCCTCAAGTGGAAAAGCGCACCTTGTGTGAGGAAGACTCTCGCACTTGAGCATCTCGACAAGTATTTATCTACCTTGACATTATTAAATCTATAATTTAAAAAAAAGTTTAGATGCCGTCTCCTTTTGAAGGAAAGAGTGCTTTTTATTATTGCATAAAGCACTGTCTCATGTATTTTGAAATGCCATTGTTAGAATTTCCATCTTTAGCTGCTACTTGATATCTCAAATATCCTGATCTTGGATGTTTAGCATGCCTGAGAGATTTCTGGAAAGGACATCGTTTTCCCCTAGGGAATGATCAAAATAACAATGCTCGGTTTATTGTGCAGAGTTGTGAATATTTTTGTGTAGGTTTCATTTCTGCTCTTTACTGAAACAAACTCATTTGCCAAAAAGAAAAGAAAACATTGTAAGAACATTCTTTGACAAGAGTGTCATTTAATATTTTGGCCCGTTACGGTTTCTATAGTAGGTACTCTGATTGAGCTAATTGTTCAATTTCTATGTTGCTACATAGATATACTGCCTAATCTGTACAAAACTTCAAAAGTCCCACGTTGAAATAACTAGTCGTTCTTTTGACAGGGCTTATGTTTCACAGACTTGCCATTTGATATGCTCTTTTATCTAACTTTTCCAAGTTCGAAAATCAGTGTGTTATATGGATGAAATAAAGAAAACGTGAATTGAAAAAAATCAAGGTAACAAGCTGTTAAATAAAATACATTACGTTTTCCTGCTTTCTAGGCATGTATTTTTGTACCTCCTCAGAGTTTTGTGCCAAAACCTGGTGGTGTAGGGAGACTACACCACAGCCCACTCAGTTATGTTACCCTAACAGTGGCTCATACTTCAAAAGCCCTGCATTTCCAAACTGAGTCCAGACGCCCCATGAAAAACTGCCCCTTTTCAGTGCCTCAGGCTTACAGGTGTGTTTGCTGAAAGCAAGTCTCCCTCCTGTGGAGAAGGTCCTGAGGTGCTGGGTACCAGAGCATTATGTAGAAAGAGGAAGAAGTAGCTCCAGACCACAGACGTCTCTGCCCAGGGAGATGCTGCAGCTGGAGGAGGGCCCGAGGGGAGCCCTTGCAAGGCTCAGGGCTCAGACAGGAGCCCTTCTCCCCAGACACAGACGTAGTGCCACCTAGAAGAGTACAGAACAGGTTATGATCAAAGTGGGACACAAATACGTCTAATAGAGTTTTGGTAACATTCTTATTTCATGTGCTGGGTGAACTTTTCATGAGTGTCTGTTTTCAAATCATTTTTTAAATTCAGCACATCTTGTGTACTTTTCTGTATAAATACTTTCTATTAAAAGTATTTAAAAACTGGAGCATATGGAGATGCCAATTTCCCACTTACATAAAACATTTGCCTTTTGTCTCTAGTCCAGATCTCAGTCCCATTTTGAGTTGTGCTTTAGGTTCCTCTTGCTTACCCATGACACTTACACAACTATCATTACTGTAACAATGACAACATTATCACAGAATGCAGGAAAAAAAAATCAACCAACTAGTTTGTATGGGACTGAGTTGTTATCGCAAAGTAGAAGACAATAAAAAGTCCCCAAGGAGTACTGGATGTGCTATAAGTTTATATGCAATTGTGATACACCCATAACCTAACTACTCACGTAGCTATGAAACTAGGGGCACTCAGGAAAATACTGCACAGATGCAATAATACTGAAAATTGTGTGTATCTAGTATATGGAAAGTTACTGAAAGATACAAGAAATGAACAAATGCAGAGACATACTATGTTCCCATATAGAAAGGCTAACACAAAACAGAAACAAAAAAAGGCTAACAGAGACATGAGGGGAAAAAAACTTACTGACAATAAAAAGCCAAACATCAGCCTATGAAAAATACTTGTATTAAATGTTACATGGTTAATATCTTTATCATAAACAATTGAACAAATTAAGAAAAGTACTAATACCTGAATACATAAGGGACCACTGAGAGCAAATTAAAATTCAGGCAAATGGGACTTCTCCCCCGCCTGCTAACTCTCCCCAGAGAAACCTGACCTTCTCAGATCAGCCTTGCTCCCCACAGTGGCTAGTTCTATGTTTCCACAAAAGCAAACCACCTCAAAGTGCCCGGCTTTGCTTTACTTTTGAGGAATTGACTGGTTTCATCAGCTCCAGGACCTCTCTTGGGTTGGATACCCCTAGGCCTGGTGACAGTGGAGGGAACAGACAAAGAGTCTATGGAAGTAAAAGCTGCAGGTTAAGAGCGACTATGAAAGTGTGGAAGTATGGGCAGGTGACCAAGAAGCACAGGCAGGCAGGGGTTCTCGGAGGACAGGGGTCTCCAGTAACTTAGACAAAGTGTCCATTCCAGGGGCTGTGTTGGTACATGAAGGTGTTTAAAAAATTCAACTGAATACATATGAAGATCTAATTGGCTTTATTAAATGATTCACGAATCGGGCAGCATCCTGTGCAGCAGAGAGTTCCCTGAGGAGCTGGACAAATGGATGGTTTTATAGGCAGAAGGAGGAGGGGGTAAGGAAAGGGCAGATGACATCATCTTCCTTAGTCGGGTGGAAGGGGCCTGTGTGGCAGGTGACCTCACTGGTGCTGACCAGAAAATTTCCAAACTGACAGGTTAAGACCACACTCCTGGGGTAGACTGAAATTGCAGTTAGGTTAGGCATGAAGGTTTGAGGTGGGCTTTGCACAAGTGACTCCATTTGGGACCCACTTGTTTTTGTCAGCAATGGCCATTCCTTTGCCAGTGTTCCCTTTAGATCCTAGAATGAAAAACCAACCCTGCCCTCATCCTGTGCTTCTGCAGTAGGACTTCCTTCCTTGGCTGTTCAGTCAAATATTCCTCCTTGTGCTGCCCCGGTTCTGTGCACAATGCCCAGAACGGCATCTTCCATCTTGTTGGTCAATTTGCTAGTCACGTTAACCCTGCTGGTTTTCTCACTCTACTGCCTTCTGGGTTTGCAGAAGGCAGGATGCCCTCACTCTGTACTCTGTCAGTAAGGCAAGTCTCTGACCCTTGGCTGGTGGACACAGATCCTGAGATGTTACTTTCTTCCTATTTCTGGTAACAGAATCCTTGTAGGAGACCCATTCTACACGGTTTGGATAAGGCTAAAACTACTCCTCTGCCTCGCCCCATGTCAGAGCACCCAGTTCCCTTGGCCGCAGCGACTGGTGCGAGGATAGATGTGTAATCCACACCAGTCACTCCAAAGCCACCTGTGCCTTTAATGGCACTGAGGACACAAAACCCTCTCTTCTCTGGAATCAGCAGCCTGCAGAATAACTTAAGTCAAGAGCTGCCAACGCAAGACAGACAAGCAACCTAAATGTCCATCAACAGATGATTGGATAAAGAAGATGTGGTACCTGTATACAAGGGACTATTACTCAGCCTTAAAAAAGAATGAAATATTGCCATTTGCAGCAACATGGATGAACCTAGAAGTTAACATACTAAGTGAAGTCAGTCAAAGACAAATATATGATATCACTTATATGCAGAGTCTAAAAAAATGATACAAGTGAACTTATTTACAAAAGCTCTCACCACACTGAATCTGCCAGCACTTTGATCTTGGACTTCCCAGTCTCCAGAAATGGGAGATGGCTGTTTACAAATAAGCCATTTAGTCAATGATATTTTGTTAAAGCAGCTCAAACAGACTAAGACACCACTTCATTAAAATATGTAACAGTTGGCCCTTGAACAACATGGGTGTCTACTGTGCAGGTCCACTTATATGTGGATTTTTTTTTCAATAGTCGGCCCTCTGTATTCAATGGTTTTGTATCCGTAGATGCAACTAATTGTGGATGTCCATAGTTGGTTGAATCTGCAGATGCAAAAGCTGCAGATACAGAGGGCCAAGTGTACTACAGCACTTTATATAAGGGACTTGAGTATCTGTGGATTTTAGTACACATGGGGGCACCTGGAAACCAATGAGAAAAAGAGAGAGAGAGAGAGAGAGAGAGAGAGAGAGAGAGAGAGAGATTTTCTCAACATAATTCAGTTTGCCAGGTTCTTCGTGTGTTGTCTGATTTAATCCTCTACAACCCTGTGAGAGGAATGATCTATTCCCATTTTACAGATAAGGAAACTGAGGCAGAGAAAGAGTAAGCACATAATTGCTAAGTGGAGGTGGCGGAACTCAAACCCATTGATCTTACTGCGTAAGTCAAATGTTGGCCCTCAGATGATGAACTTCTTCTCACTCGAGCATGTGGCATATTGAGAAATAGCCAGTGTTTTAGGCTCTTGGGGACGTACAACCTCTGCCGCTGTAGCACAAAAACAGCCGAACACAATGTGTGAATGATGAGTGAGGCCGTGTTCCAATTAAACATTATTTACAGAGACAGGCAGTGGGACAGGCCTGGTCTGGGGCCGAGGGGCCTGCTCATCAGTTCCCTCTCAAGGAGGTGTAAGGGTCAGCTCCTCTGCCTTTACTTTGTTCCCAGGTAGGCCAGTCTCCTACCCTGACTTCAGAGCTGGGCCCCCTTCAACGTGGTTTTTTTTAAAAAATTATTTTCAAAACCTCTTCCCAGTCCTTTCCATTCCATTTCCTACTGTTTTCTTTGATTTCCATCACTGCTGGGTTTATACTTGAGCTTGACGTCTACTACCACCACTTCTTCACAGTCTATTCCTCTTTTCCCCAGTAATAGAACTCAGGCCTGCAGAGGGGATTATAGGAATCAATGGCGATGAAAAAGATGGTCTCTGCGCTTTCCTGAGAAAGCATGATAGTTCTGGTGAACCAGTGCCACGAGGCTGCGTAACCTCTGCGTCCAGAGCTGAAAAGCTGGCGGCTGCTTTGAAAAGTCAAGGATTATTATACTATTAAACTTTGGTAAAATTTTCTAACTTACAAAAAAAGAAGTAAAGGAGATCACGTGGAGGGGGCAAGAGCACGGTCTGGCTGCTGAACGTTCAAAACATGATAGGATTTAGGAGAGAAAGAAGAAACCTGCAACTGACTACTTTTTCCTTCTCCATCTTTTCTACAATCTTTCCACACAATACAGCAGAAAAAATCCTGACGTGTGTGAAGTGTTTTGCTAAATATTTATTTGAACTTTTGCTTCTGTGTTTCTGATCCCACCACATGGGTCTTTGGTCACCCACATAACTGATGCCAACAGATCACCGTGGCTTCGTGCCTCTGCTACCTTCTTGGGGGCTCTGGGGTACAGCTACGACCAACCAACCAACAGAGGACAGCCACCAAAACCGTGGGAAGGCGTGAGACCCGAGAGACGGTGACTTCTTCATGGTGGGGAGCTGCCTGTCCTCCAGCAGTCACTGTCCCATGTGCTGCTTTCCATACGTGACATGAAGGTATGTCCTTGTGCCTCACAGCTGCTTCAGTTCTTCTTGATGGGGGCCCTAAGGATAACAACACACCAAACCCGTCAACTTTTCAGACTTCTAACATCCCGGGGGCTTTTTCTCAAAGTGTCACAGTTTACAGAGAACAGAATAAGGTAAGGACATGAAATCTCCCTAATACCGTGATTATAGAAAATCCATTCCATGCCAGAGGTAAGAAAAGGGGGACCTGACCAAAAACTACAGTTAAGACTCTGACCCGTTCTCTGCCTCGGGGCCACGTCCAAGCAAGTGTAAAGCGAAGCCGCACACGGCAGAGGGACGACAGAGACCTAAGCGTGCGACCAGCGCAAGCCGTTGGGACATGGCTGGAACACACGGTTTATGTCCGTCAAATGAGATAGTAGCCTGTGGGGCTTGGGAGGGAATCCAAAGCACATTCCAACCACTGAATCTTTCGGGTCTTGTAGCTCATGGAAAAGAAAGGACACTCTTCCTATGTCTAGGTCTCCCCTTGGGACCAAAGGGGAACAACTCTACGTCTTCCAGATGACAAGGGTGTGAGCCTAACCAACCGAGTGACGTCCTTCAAAGTGAGATGCTGTAGGCAGGCATGGGTGTGGCCAAGACGGGGCCCTGGCTTTCACAGGACGCACTGCAACCCAGTCCCAGGGATTTACTGAATTTCCACAGAAGGGTACGTTGGGGGCTGCGGGGGTTGGGTGTGAGATCAACATTTGAGATTTCTAGCTGGAAGAGTTCAGAATGATCAGATCAACGGATATAAGACACAGGCTGTTCATGGCTCAAAACTATGCACTACGCAAGTAGAGACAGATGCGCACAGAACTGGCCCTCAAGTTGCATCTTACACATCTTCCACCTAAACACTCAGGGATCGAACACAGAGACAAAACCAACTTACATTTTCTCACATTCAGGAACTTCTCAGGGCTACCCTTCAGTGTGAACCCTCTGATGTCTGATGAGGGATGAGCTGCACTTAAAGCTTTTCCCACACTCATTGCATCTGTAGGGTTTCTCTCCAGTGTGAGTTCTCTGGTGTTGAATAAGAGCTGACGAATGAATGAAGGCTTTTCCGCATTCATTACATTTGTACGGCTTCTTTCCAATGTGAATTCTTTGATGTTTGGCAAAATTTGAGCTCCGGCTGAAGGTTTTCCCACATTCGTTACACTCGTAGGGTTTCTCTCCGGTATGGATTCTCTGATGCTGAACAAGATGTGTGCTCTGGCTAAAGGTTTTCCCACATTCGCTGCATTCATATGGTTTTTCCCCAGTGTGCACTCTCTGGTGTTTAGTAAGGGAAGAGCAATGGCTGAAGGCTTTCCCACACTCCTGACACTTGTAGGGTTTCTCTCCCGTGTGAGTTCTTTGATGTTTGATGAGGGCTGACGAATGGATGAAGGCTTTGTCACACTCGTTGCATTCGTACGGCTTCACCCCTGTGTGGATTAACTGGTGCTGCACGAGATGGGTGCTTCGATTGAAGCCTTTCCCGCACTCGCTGCACTCGTAAGGCCTCTCTCCAACGTGAATCCTCTGATGTATCGCGAGGGATGAGCTTTCCGTGAAGGCCTTCTTGCATTCGCTGCACTTGAAAAGGATTCTCGTGTGAGTCCTCTGATGTTTGGTTAAGTTGGCCCTGTGGCTGAAAGACTTGCCACACTCACCGCAGCTGTAGGGCTTCTCCCCAGTGTGGACCCTCTGGTGTCTGACGAGCACCGAGTGGTATGTGAAGAGCTCACCACAGTCGTTACACTTATGAGGCTTTTTCTCTTTATAGGTCCTCTGCTTTTTCATTAGGGTTGATTTCTGTTTCATTCTTTTTTCAAGGGTATGAAAGGCATAGGATCCTTTGGGAACTCTGTCTTGAGGGAGAAGGATTGACTTCTGCCCGAAGCTTTTCCAGTAAACGTCACGCTCACGAGCCCTCTCTTCGGGGAGTGAATTCATGTGGGCGAGCGTTTCTCTCAAGTGTCTCTCCTGATCTCCTTGCTGGTTCTCTACCCAGTTTTCACACTCGAGAGCTGTTTCCAAGTCGGAGTCATAGACGCTGCTCCTTGTCAGCCTGTCTATTACTGCAACCTGGCATGACTCCTCTTTGGAAAAATCTTGCACTGAAGTGGAATCTTTGCTCTCAGATCTAGTCTCCAAGTCTGAAAGAAATTGGAAACACAAATTTCCTTCGTTTTCTGAGTTCAACAAAAGGGCAGTTCTGTAATGGATAAGAGTTAATGAAGGTGAAAAGCATGACTTCGACAGGTAGTGGATTTGACTCTTGTAAGATGATTTGCAAAGAGAAGCAGATGGAGGGAAACACATGCACAGTATATGCAAAGATCAGAAGAGCTTATCCAGGAGTCAGAACAGGGGAAGGATGACCAGAAAGGCAGGAGGAGAAGGGACGCAGATGAAGCACCATGTCACCAGGTGGACAGGAAGTAAATTCCTAGATCAGGATGGGGAGGAACAAGCTCTTATAGAAGACCTAGTGCTGTGGTAAATACCCCAGCGGCTGTCACCTTATTGTAGAGTGCAATTTCGACTTCTAAGTTCCCAGTCAAACAACTCTACTCCAAATATGCGTTCCATTCAGTTTAACCTTCCCTAACAATGCTTTCATAATATGTCCCTGTTCAAAAATCTCCTATGAGCTCCCAAAGGCACAATGGCAAATGTATTAAACTATACATGCACAAGGCTATTACTCATTACAACACCGAGGTAGCAAAAGACTGGTAACATCGCAAATATCCTAGTATAGAGAACTGATTAAATTATGGTGTACGTGCAACTTAAGAAAATATGAGAATGACCTCTATATATTGCTATGATGCAGTCTTCAGGAGATATTAAATAAACTTAAAAAACACAGCAAGCTGCAAAGGAAGGCGTATAGTTTACTATTTTTTGTGCAGGGAAAAAAGGGGGAGGGAAACAAATACACAGACATATTTGGTCCTATCTTCCAAAACCAAGGACAGATAAATGAAATACTAATAAAAATGGTCACCTATAGAGAATAGAGGAGAGAGAGCAGGGAGGGAAGCTAACTTCTCTGAATATATCTGATATCAAGCTATCAGAATTTTTATATCCAATATGAAGCTACTTTATAAAGCTAAAATAACTTCAAGAATGTGGTTCAAAAGAAGACATAAACAGACCAAGGAAACAGAAGAGCAATTTCAGAAATAAAGCCAAGTCTATATAGGAATTAGGGACAATACAAAGGTGGTATTTCAGTCAGTGAACTAGAGATAATTTATTTTTCCAATAAATGGTGCTCTGATTTAGAAGAAAATTAAGTTAGACCTGCCCCTTATTCCATATAGCCAAATGAACTCTGTTCATTCATCTACTCTCCCGCCCATTTATTCAATGATGACCTCCTGAATGTCTGTCCTACACGACGCTAGTGCTAGGCACTGCGGGAAAACACACACACAGCCCCTATGTGCACGAGGGGAGAGGAAATTTAGTCTAACACTCACAAATACATGTAAGAGCGCACCTGCAGTACGTGCTAAGAAATAAAAGGTGAACGATGCTGTGAAAGAACATGGGGGGTGAGGGGAGGCTTCCCTGAGGAGGTAAATCATGGAGCTGCCATCAAAGTGGAGTTGGGGTTCGGGTGGGGATCCCAGGTAATGGGAACAAAAGCAGGAGGTAAGCGTTCCAGGTGGAGGGGATGACATGTACCGAAGCCCCAAGGGGAGGGGGACATTCAAGAAAAGCGCAGCAGCTGAGAGCATGGCCCTGCGATCAGAGTGCATGAGCTCCACCCCTGCTCTGCCCCTCCCTCGCCGTTGTGACCTGGGGCAAGTCACTCTGCCTCTACTTCAGTTTCCTCATCTGGAAGACAGGGCAACGACACTACCGACTTCTCGTTAGGAACGAAAACAGTACCTACCTGAATGAGCAGTGAATGAGCTATTTACAAAACACTTAAAAACGCTGACACAGCACAGGCCCTATGTAAGTGCTTGCTGAATCACGAGAACATGAACTGAGATAAGTTAGCGCTGGTGCAGGGAGGCAGCGGTCTCACAGTGCGGTCTGCGGGCCCCTGGGAGGCTGTAGCTTCAAAACTACTTTCAAAACAATGCTTAGATGTTATTTGCCTTTTTTGCTGTCTTGACATTTGCACTGATGTTGCAAAAGTAATGGTGGTAAAACTGCCCACAATTTCTGTACAAATTAGGATAAGACACCAAATATACTAGGAGTTGTTCCATTTTTCCCCACCAGGTACTCAGTTAAAAAAAAAAAACAAAAAGCCAGTTTCATGGAAAAATGTCTGAGGAAACAACAGGAAACATTATTAATATAATAAAATTAATTTATTAAATTTCAAACCTTGACCACATGACCTTTGAATATTCTGGATGATGGACCAGGAAATATTCATAAAGCAAGTCTGCTCATATCAAAGTAGGATGGTTGTCTTGAGGAAAACCACTCGTGTGATGGTTTGAGAGCTGAACTAGCCACTTTTTCCACGGACCACCATTTTTACTAGAAAGAATGACTGACCAACTGTTATCTTTGTTGTATATTTGGTGGGTATTTTCTCAAAGCTGACAAAAGAATGTACCTTCAGGCGGAAATTAGAATTTTAGAAAACTTTTATCTACCACTGAGAACTTGATAGCTTCTTAAAACTTTCTTTTCTGATACCGTCAGTGGTGATACAGAAAATTGTGTGTGTTTTTTTTTTTTTTAAACGTGATGTGTCAATATTTGGAAGATCTGCATAACTCAGTGAACCAGTATTTTCCAAAAGATCAACAGATTTTAATGTAAGAGTATGAAAAACTCATGGATACGGTTTCAGGTGACATTGGATCTGATCTGTAAGAAACTACCACTTGCCTAGTCTTGGTGTGGTGTCAGGAGACTAGCCAAAATCATCTGAAAAGGCTATAAAAATACTCCCCCCTTTTCCAATTAAATATTGGTGTGAGGCTGGATGTTCTTCACACAGGTCAATGAAAACGCCACATCACAAGAAACTGCGTCAGAAGCAGATGAGAATACAGCTGTCTCCCACCGAGCCATCCATCAGAGACACCTACAAAACTGCAGAAAGGAGCCCTTCTTTTCAGTACCCTTTTTTTGTTGTTGGAGAAAAGTTGCTTTTTATTAGAATTGTGTTGTGTTAACATGTAATGGGTTTATAATTGTTTAAAAATTAATTATCCAGTAGTTTAAAATCTTTCTCACTTTTAATTTCTAATATAGTGACTATTGGTACATACAACACACATAAACAGTAGCTCTTCAGGGTCCTCAATGATTTTGGGAGTTAAATTACGTCCTGCGATGCTAAAACCATTAAGAGTTGCTAAGAAAGGGTATAAAAATATGGAGGGAGACTAGGTATGAGATAATGCTGGAATAATGAGTAAAGGACAGATTTTTGCAAGGTGGTGTAGGCCTCAAAGATTTTGGCTGTTATCCTAAGAGCAATGAGAAGCCACTGACATGTAAGCAAAAGGGTGATAGCATCTGACCTGTATTTTGAAAACATCACTCACTGCGACGTAAAGAACTGGAGCTTAGGGACGAGGGTATGGCTCAGCGGTAGAGCGCCTGCCTAGCGTGCAGGAGGTTCGGGTTCAATCCCCAGTACCTCCATCAAAAAATAAATAAGCCTAATTACCTGCCCCTCAACAAAATTTTTAAAAAAGTAAATTAAAAAAAAAAAAGGAGTTTATGGGGGTAAAGGTGGAATCAGGGAGATTATCATAGGAGTCCAGGCAAAGGAAAGGGAGATGGAGGGATGTTAACAGTGAAGAAATATTTAGACCTTGAGCAGATGAACACAGTGATGAACTGGATAAACGAGGGAGGGGCAGTTGAAGGACTGTCCATAGATTTCTGGCTTATGCAGTCTGATAAGGTGGTGAGTGTCATTAAGACAATTACTAGAAAAAGATCCTGTTGGGGGGATGGAGAATGTGGGCATATATCTGGCATTCAGTTTTAAACATGCTGAGAACAGGAGCCCCAAGGGGAGGTCTGGGGTGGAAACACCGACCTGGGATTCACCCAGGGAGAGAGGGTAATTGGGTTGTGGGAGTGGACGAGTCGCCCACGGAGGAGGCAGAGGCTGCACACAGCTGACCAGCTGGACTAAATGACCCTCAGGTGTGTCTTGACTGGCCCACACTGTTTATACAATTTTTGAGACCAACTGCCAACACTTAAAAATAGCAAGATTTCACACAGAAATTCAAATTTTGAGCCTCTTAAAAAAAAAACCAAACTGGAAGCATGCAGAGTGATGACCAATTAGAGCAGAGGCTGCCAACTACTGCCCACTACCCAGGTCTAAATAAAGTTTTATTGGAACACAGCCACGCTCCCCACAGAGCCCACAGGACTTACTGCCTCCGCTTTCTGTGGCTGCCCCGGGCAGTGGGGACCCCTTTCCGTCGAGGCATGCGCTATTCCAGCTTCCGAGGCCCCACCTCCCCGACCTCCTCCACCCCAGTCCTGTTACCTCCTGACCTGGGCAGCCACTCAAGGCCATGGTTCCAGGTACTGAGGGGAGGGGGATTCCAACCAAAGCTTGAGTAGCTCAGACATTTAATGGTTCAGAAGAGACAGCCAAGCAGATAGAACCAGAGAAGTAAGAGGCAATTCCAAATGGATTAAAGGTTTAAAAGGGGGAAAGAAAATGAAAGGACAAAAGAAGAGAACAGAAGCAAGTATTTTTGTAATCGTGGCATGAGAAAGGACTTTCTAAGCGCTAACAAAAGACAGGAAACACAAGACTGTGATACATTAAGTCTGTATGTTAAGAAGCACAGCCAGATGGAAAGGCAAAAACTACAAGGCGCATCTGTAACAGAAAGATTAACGACCTCATACATGACGAGTTATTGTAGATCACTAAGAAAATGACAGTATTTCCCACAAAAAAAAGAAGGGTGGCGAATACGCAAGTCACGAAACAGACAGGCCTCCAAGGGGAAACAGACATCTCTGTCCGCAGGGGCGGATGTAATAACTCTGTATTCAAAAGGACACGAAGATTTAAAAAACAGAGTATTAAGGGAAGATTTTCTTTATGAGAGACACATACTACAAAGTGTAGTAATTACAACAATAGGTTATCACAGCACAGAGAGCCAGGTAACCAGGGACTCCAGAAACAGACCCAAGTATGCATGGGACCTGGGTTTACCTAAGAGTTAGCACAAATCAGTGATGAAAGATACATTTTTCAATAAATGACATTGGACTATTGGCTTTAAGTAGGAAAAACAGATAAAATTAGTTCCCTATTTCACATCATATACAAAAAAAAATACTATCTTTAAAACAAAGCTCAAGCATTTTAGAATAAAGTACAGATTATCTTCCTGACATTGGAATAAGGAAGACAATTCACAAAAAGCAAAAACTATTAAAAAAAAGATAAATCTTCTAACATTAAAAATGTTAAATTACGCTTGTATAATATACCATAAAATAAAATAAGCCACAGACTAAGAGAACCAATTTTTTCTCACTGATTTGTAATGGTACCTTTGCCATCTATTAGTATTTAAAATATATAAAGAACTCTAAGAAATCAAGAAAAAGATGTGAATGGCCCACTTTCTAAAGCATGCAAAGGGTAACTGCAGGTAATTTATAAAAGAGGAAATGTGAATAGCTAATAAACACAGGAGATACTCAAACCCACTCGTAACCAGAGAAATGTAAATTAAAGAAACATGAAACGTCATTTCATATCCATCAGATTGACAAAAATTTCTAAATCTAAGAGCATCAATTATTGGCCAGGACTGTGGTGGGGCCTTGGCTGATCATGTGATACTTCAAGGTCCAGTGCTGCGTATTCTGGTTATCTACCCTAACCCAGCTCTCGAGGTGAACGTAAGGAGTCAGTAAAAGGATGATCATTGCAATTCTTTTACTAATTAATGGCAAAGAAGTGAAAATAAACTTCACAGTTTACTCACACAATTGGACTTATTTCATAGTAGTTAAAATGCATAAACACAAATTAGATGTGTTAATAGAGATTAATATCAAAATACAATGTGAGGTTTAAAAAATTGGGTTGTAAAAGAAAAAGTACACTGTATGTACATATTGTTTTTGGCGTGTGTGTGTCCACACACACACAGACATTAGAATGACTCACACCACCTGCACCAACCAGTTATTTCCAGGGGGGAAAGAGAATGTAAGGACTCTAAATCTGTAACCTTTCTTTATTTCTTAAAAACTGGAAAACAGCCATTTGTAAGAATGGCTAAAATGTAGAAGCCAATCAAGTGCTGGCGAGGATGCAGAGTAAGGGGAACGCACCCGCTCCTCCCTCCTGCTAGTGGGAACGTGGTTGGCACAGTGACTCTGGAAATCTGTTTGGTGAGATTTACCAGAAGTGAACAGCACCTGCCCCGATCCAACAATCCTACTCGTACGCACGTGTCCGACAGACGCGCGCGCCCGCGTCCACCGAGGGACGCGGGAAACAGCGCACACAGCAGCGCTACTCAGACAGCCCAAACCCGGAGACGCCCGCGAGCCGCCTCGGGAGAAGGGATAAACAAGTGGGCAGGGTGACGCGACGGAAGACTGGACGACGCTGAAAATGGACAGACTGCAGCCACACGCGACAGCACGGACGGACGTTTCAGCAACGTTCCGGGAAGGAGGCCAGACACACGAGCACACACAACGTGACTGTCTAAATAATAAAGGTCAAGAACAGGTAAAACTGATCTGGCATCAGAAGTTAAGCAAACCTTGGAAGGAGGGAGGTAACTTAAAGGGGCCACAGGGATGCTTTCTGGGGTGCTGGGAAGTTTGTTTCTTGATCTGGGTGATAGTTTCATGAATGTGTTCAATTTGTGAAAATTCACAGAACTGTACATCTATTTCACATTACAAAAAAGGACGAAAAAAGAGAAAAGGCAAAAAGAAGCAAACATTAGCATGTGTGTGATCTGGTGTTATTTCCTTGACTTTTGTATGTATTTAAAACGCGACACAATTTACCATAAGACATTTAGAAAATAAAAGCACGTCGGCACTCCCAGCGTTCTCTCTCAGGCACTGAGAAGTGCCACTTCCTCAGTGTCCCGCGGGGCTCTTCCTCCTGAAGCCCCCGTCTACCTGACTCACCTGAACAGCTGCTTTTGGGCGCTTTTCTCTCAAGCACCAAGGGATCTTTTCCATTCTCCAAATCGCAGTGCTCAGCTTTGGAAACTGGAAGCCCTGCTCGTTAAAAAGAAAGAGAGAGAGAGGAAAAAAAGGGACTTAGCTATGTGTGATGGGCACCAAGGTCGATCCTAGAGCGCAGTCCCACGCCCTGGAGCTACAGAGAAGACAGGCTGTTACAGAAACACCTGGGACGAGGGAGGGCAGGCCTCTGAGTGAAGCTTCAAACAGGTGTGGCCAGAGTCTGGGCCTAGTAAGGAAGTCTACATGCACTTGAGTAGACAAATCTTTGCACCTGTAGAAATAGAAGAGACTTTCTCTTTATTTCTTTATTGCAGGAGTTCCAGCGAGACCTTGCAGATTAGACCTCAGCTTGGACTGAGGAAGAAGTTGGGCAAAGGGGGACTTCAGTGGTACCACCACGTGGCCGGGACTGTGGAAACCAGTGGTTGTCTTCTGATGGTTTTCCCTTCTTCCTTCTCAGTTACTGGAACCCACGTTCGTAGGGAATGTATTACATGAGGTTTGGAAGGAGCCAACTTCGCTCTCTCCACCCCTCATGTGAACACGTACATGTACCTGCACATGTGCTATGCACGCACGCCCACATGCACACGCGTGCGTGTACACACACACACGTGGGCAAAGGATCCAAACAGGCCAGAGCATACTCCACCTCCCCGATTCAAGTAATTGTTTCACTGATGGACACGTGGCCCAATTTCCTGAATCTCCAGAACAGAAGCACTAGCTTTTTTGCCTCAGTGCTCTAACTGGAAGAATCACGGAATCCCAGAGTGGCCAGGGGCCATCTAGCCATCCGGGGAGATCCCCAAGAATAAAGCCAACAAGGGGCAAAGCCAGCCATGTGACTGAAAAATAAATAAACAAAAGAGATTCCTGACAGTATCCCTGGGTCCCTTTTCAACTAGTGTGAGTCTGGTTTCTGCCACTTGAATCCAAAGACTCCTGACCCAAAGCAAGCACAGGCATTTCACCAAGAACCTAGAGCAGAAAGAGATTTCCTCTGGGCCCAAAGGGATCAACACCTTCTGACCCCCGGATGCCAGAGTGAAGGCTCTGTTCAGCTACTTCACTTTCAATAAAGCGCTGATGCCCTCCCCAGCGGGTTGCAGGTCGTGGGGAGAGCCCGTCCTTACACAGCGAGACCAGGCTCCTGTAGTTCTCCAGCATCACGTCCCTGTGCGCCGGGTCCAGCCTCCCCCACTCCTCTGGGGTAAAGTCCATGGCCACATCCTTGAACGTCACAGGTGCCTAGGACACAAAACATGCTTTTGTTCACCGTCTCTCACTCAGTCATCCTCCTCTCACCCCCTTGTTTCTCTTGGCCCTGGAGCAGAGGCACAGATAGATTCAAACAGGAGAGATGACTGTGATAAATGACAAGCATCCGAACTTGTTCAGATTCTGAACATTCTGCATAAAGTCACTGGGTATCAATTATGTGCCACGTCCACTGTCAACATGAGGACTGTAAGAAGGAAGAGCAGGGTTTCTCCATGGAGAGACTGCAATTTTTCTGGGGAATAAAGACTTAAAACATGAACCACTGGGTCAACAACGTAGTCTGGCAAAGTAAGCAAAATGTAGGCGGAGGGGAAAAAAGGCATGCATGAATCATTCTCCTTGCGAGTCCTCAAGAAAAATCAATCTCTACAGAACCTGTGACTGGAGAAGTCATGGAATGAACAGACTGACAGCGGGCATCTCTGGTGAAGCGCGGAATCAGGTCAAGGCACAGAGCATTAAATCGGAAAATGACAGCAACAAATTAATTAAGGGTACAGATAGACCAAATAAATGTTTACATGTAAATACCACAGAATTAAGTTTATATAACACAAAAAGTACAAAAACTATATGGACATAGATACATGTCAGCACTGAACGTTTCTCTTTCCATAAAGCCAAAGAGAATGGGAACAACATTCCAGGTTGTTGAAATAAATATACACCAAATGCTACAGCTGGATAGAAAACATCTTCTATTTAAATATTCATGAAGCATTTGCAAAAGTGACAAAGTAAATGTTAATAAATTCTAAAACAGAAAGGGAACAGAGCAGTAACTGATACTGAAAAAAATATATCAAAATTTCAAAATAATAATGAAATAAAATACAAAAATCAAAGCCAAATGGCTGAAATTGTACTCAAAGGAAATGTTTCCATTTCATTAAAAAAATGTGATTAAATGAACAAAGCACACAAGTCAAATTAGAGAAAGAACCTAACAACTAAGGAAAGCAGAAAGAATTATAGGGTAAAAGCAGAAATTAAGGGGAAGAAAAACAAGAAACTATGACACCTGGGAAATCTGAATAAGAGCAGTAGGTTATAGCACTGTGCCAATGATAACTTCCTGATTTGGGGGAAAAAAATAATAAAGCGAGGTAAAATGCTAAATTTTGGAGAATTTGAATGGAGAGCATATGAGAAATCTTTCCACCATTTGCTACATTTCTATAAGTCTAAAATTATTTCAAAGTAAAGTTTCCAAAAATGGAAATAATCTGAGATTTAAAAAATAAGAATTATCCTTGTAAAATAACATAAAATGTAAAAATCAGTAAGTAGCAACTAAGTAGACAAGATATTATGAGAAAAAATGACTTTGATCCTACAAGCTGCATATCTAGAACTAAACCGACACTCAGTGGGAATCAGCTTCCAAATCATCAAAAAAACCAGAATAACAAAAATACAAGCTACTGCACAAAAGGCTGACAAAAATACAAAAGAATAAACAAAGCATAATAAGCAGAATTATAAAAATCACATGACAAGAAAAATGTGAAACATACACAGAATCATATTAATGTGAATAAATTAATTTCCCTTATAAAAAGGTTTCTTAAAATAGCCACGTCCTCTTTACAGAAAGGAGACCCAAACAAAATCTCCAAAGTTGGGGCTGGGGGAATGGAAGGAAATACAGTATACCACATGTCTAAATACAGTAGTACAAACTCAACAAAAACATGTGGAAAAATATACACCCAACTGTCATCCTCAGTAGGCAGAGGGGACTGAATTTGGGGAGGTAAGTATGAGTAATACACTTTTATATTTATAGGTGTCTATGCCATTTACCTGGTTACAATGAGAAAGAATTAAAACTTTAATATTTTAAAAAATCTAGTAAGTAAAAGATAAATAGCCCAAGCAAATTCGAGTAAGAAAAAAGTTGGAATATTAGCAAAAACAAAATCTAATGCAATGCAAAAAGGACAGTTTTAAAAATTTCTGTAAAAGGTTTAACCCATCCTGAAGCTGTGACAAGTCTTGAATCTAATACCAAAGTGCTGAAATGCATAAAGCATTCCCCCTTCTTCTGGGACCTGCACCTTGATTTTCCTGGGGCTGCTGCGCCTGGCCACCTTTAGTCCACGCAGTTCAGGGAGCACTAACTCCAACTCTGACCCACGGGTGGGATGTGCATGTGTCTGCAGGTTATTTCCCTACTCTGACCATTACACCCAGATTCGGCCAACAATGGTCCAAGAACGGGGCTAATGCCTGTTAAAGAGCTAACCTCAGGGCTTCTGAAACGACCAGGAGCAAAGATACTCTTTCTCCCTGATCTTCAGTATGGGAAGACGTGAGCCTAAATTTGTCTGGGGCCAGCTGGCACTAGGAGAAAAGCCTGCTTGAGAGCAAAACTCACAGGGAGAAAAGGAAAGGTCCGTGAGACGGGGAGAACAGGCTGTTAGGTTGCTGCTGGAGCTCAGTTTTAGCCAGACCTGGAGTTTTCAGTTATATTAGTCCATAAATACCTCCTTAAAATTTTATTTTATTTTATTTTATTATTTTTTGGGGGAGGGCAGGTAATTCGGTTTGTTTGTTTATTTATTTATTTTTAATGGAGGTACTGGGGATTGAGTCCAGGACCTCATGCACGCTAAGTACATGCTCTACCACTGAGCTACACCCTTTCCCAGTAAATACCTCTTTTTGCTTAAGCTAGTCTGAGTTGAGTTTCCATCAGCTGCAGCTTAAAGCTTCCCGACTAATGAAGTCTTCAATATTAACATATGGCCTTCGAGAATGCAGTGGAGGCACATAAGAACAGAAGCATCCTGAGAAACCACTTTTACAAACAGTAGCAATGTGCAATGCCTACTTCTTACACTTTCGGTTAAACTGTAGCGAAGAGAGAGGCCAGCTGAGGAAGCTTTGGGTTGTGGTATGACACACACATCACAGGGAGCTCTTTCCTCCTACCCAGCTTCGTTTAATAAAAATATTCAGACATACAAAAAGTGGAAAGACGAATGTACTAATCACCCACAGACTACAACTACCGCTTCAATTCAACAATCCTTAATACTTGCCCTGGGGGAAGGGGGAGTTTGCAAAGTAAAGCTGCAATCTGGTAACAGTCCACCTCTTAAATACTTCAGCATTCATCATCTCAGAGGGCTGGATTCTAGCTCTTTAAATTAAGCCTTGCCTAGGCTTCCTTTTCCAGCATTTCTTTGAACCACCTGAGCACTGAGTATGTTCATAATTCACTCCAGTACTTAAGGCACTTTCTTAAACCCCTACTTAACAGTCATGTGCACGCTGTTTCCCCAACTGAAAAATAAATTCTAAGGGGTATGAACCACACTGTCTTTTAAATTAGTTTCCCAAGATACCAAGCACAGAAACTAGCTTCCATGCCTGTTTAGTGACAGTAAATACTAGATGGAGAAGGTACCAAGAGGAAGTAGAAAACATTTTCCACTGAGTCCATTATTCACTTGCGTGGTCTCTTAGCAGCAGAACTCAGCTCTCTCGATGGGCTCCAGCAGACACAGAAGCTCTGCATCAGAAAGCAGGGAGCCCGCCTGTACTCCAGAAACGAGGCGTTTCAATAATCAGCAGAGACTCTCTCACCTGGGACCTGGCTGTGAGGTGCAGAGCTGCCACTTCTCCTTCTTCTGTGCTCTTCTCTTGGGAGAATGGAGACTCCTGGGAAGACAGAGCTAAGGGCAAGAAAGCAGTAATGATGGGGCTTGGATCTATCTTGTGACTCAGATTTACACATTTAAAATTGCCACCACCACACTAATGGTGCTCCCTACAAACACTGCGACTGCAAGGAGCCTGAAACAACCCAGGATCATGGAGAACGTCCAGGAGTGTTGCTACCTGGGGCTTAAATTCATCTAGTTGCCAGAATCATAACACATCCTGGAAGACGGCGCTGTCTGGTCTGGACATTAAGTTTTTTTTCTGAGCTTAATTTACATTAAATTAAAACGGGAAAAACAGGCTCAATGATTCTGAAAAAAAATCACCCTGCATGCTTAGTTCCAGTGTAGGTTGCTGGATCCCAGTCACAGATAATTATCATTAGTTGAGCCTGGGGTACAATCTAGAAATCTAACAAGCCCAGGTCGGGGCAGGGTGTGGATTCTGGTGCAGGAGGTCACAGACCAAACTTCCAGAAAGGCTGGTCTAGGAGAGCCTGTGTCAGTCAGGGACTCCTCTGTCTGTTTTCTCCTACGGAAAACAAAAATATCTGCTCTACTGAAACCATAGGGTTATTGTGCAAAGGGGAATAACAGGTGGAAGATACTTTTGCCAACCAAAAAGCTAAATTCTCAGACCCACTGACAAAGGTTAAGATGGTTATAATCACCTGGGAGGAGAAAGGTGTGAGGAAAAGTGAGGCTATGCTCAAGTCTCGGAAGCTAAAGTTTCGCATACATTTTGGGAGTGGCTTTGGAGGGCCCACTGTGCACCCTGCTGGCGTGGAAAGGGAGGTGATCCCACACTAAGCCCTCCATTCTCTCTCAGAGAGCCCGGCCATCCCCAGACAAAGACGGCAGCGCTCTGCCCAGAGCCCTCTCCACCGACTCCCGCTCAGGAGGCAGAACCTGGTCCGGCCCACAGCTCAAGTTCGGCACCAGCACCTCTCACCTCTCTTCCCGGGCATTTCGGCCACATCTGTCTCCATGGTGACCACCTCCTCCCGGCCCCCCCGGGCAGACCTCTCCGGACAGAAGAGTGGAAAGCCCCGAGGCCTGGTGGTCCTCCTTCCTGCCTCCCCTCTGCGGGCTCCTCCGAAAGGCTTCGCTCCGGTCCCGAGCTTGAACCTGGAAACCCGGGACAGCATCCCTGAGGCCGGGTGCTCACACGCCCGGCGCTGCCGCGAGGAGCTGCTCGGGGACCGGGCGGCGGGAGAAGCCGGCGCCGGCGCTGCAGCCGAGGCGAGGGGCAGGCGCGCAGACGCAGCCCCCGGCCCGCGCCCGCCCACCGCCCGGACCCGGACCCGCGCCGCCCGGGGCCTCGGGGGTGGGGCTCGTGTCTGCCCTCGACGCCCCTTCCTCCAGCGCGCACTCCAGCCCGGCTCGGCGCGGACTGACGCCCCGGGGCCGCCGCCGAGGCCGAGCGCAAGCAGTCGCACCGGAGCAACAACTCACCTCCCACCCCGGGCCTGACAAAGGCTGCCAACTTCTCGGGCCAGCGGAGCCGCGCATGCGCAAGAGCGGGGGCACGGCTGGCGGGCCGCGTTCGGCCCGGAACTACGCTTCCCAGAAGCCCCCGGGCGTGGCCCGACTCCGCTCCTCAGCAGGTGGGAGCGCGCGTGGCGCGCTTGGGAGACTCGGGGGAGCCGCGGTCTCCGTCCCTCTCGCGAGAGGAGCGGTCGCTTCGCTTGTGCGGGATCCCGCGGACAAGCGAGAGCGCGAGCCGCGGAACCGCGTCTCTGTCGGCCCCGCGCTTGGTCGGCACGTGGGGCTGTGAGGCGTCCTGCCCAAATCACTCCAGTGTAAGAGTTACAGCACATGGCTTTCCTCGTATCCTTGCCCTCCCCAAACTCATCCTTTGCCTTCAAACAATGTGAGAGGCGTGCTGTGCAAACCGATGTTCATGCGGCCGCAGACTACCGGTGACACTGAAGATTCACGTGCGAGACAGGTGAGTTGAAGATTCAACCAGTTGCAACACATCTGAGCAACAGGTTCTTTGCAAACGTAAAACTTAAATTTATCAAGAGATACTCTCTCAAGGGAACGAGGTTACTCTAATTCTGTTTTGGACAAACGTACCCACTTCAAACTGAGTATGTTTAAACCGCCCCCTCGTCTCAGTGAATGATGTCATTGTCCACAAACGCATTTGTAAACGCCAGAGCTGGAGTATCCTCAACCCTCACTGTCCATTTATCATCTAATCCTATTCATTGTGTTTCTTGAAAAACTCTCCAATTTGTCCTTCTTTCTCTTTTCCCATCAGCATCACCTTAGTTCTAGCCACCAACATTTCACTAGGATTACAGAACCAGCCTCTTAACTGATTTCCCAGACTCAGATTTTCTTTCCCTCCAATTTCCACCCACATTTCTGGCCGGCAATCATTCTAAAGCAAGAATGAGATGTCACTTTACCGTTTAAAACTCTTCAATGGTTTTCACACACTTTGGGAAAAGACGATTTTTAGTTTCCAAAAGAAAGCACCCCTTATGCAGTTCCCATTATCCTATGTGGTATGCATACCTTTGTGTAACCCCCTCCCTCCCCTGGAGTGTGGGTAGGACCTGTGACTTACTTTTAACCAATAGAACACAACAAAGATGACATGATTCTAACGCTTGTTTTGATAGAGAAGTCCTCCTTGCTGGCATTGAGGAAGCAAGTATGATGTTGGGAAGACCCAGATGACAAGTAACTGTCAGTCAACAAGAACCTAACCCCTGCCAACAAGCCCCAGGTGCTTGGCAGTGGATCGTTCCTAGTGGAGTCTTCCTTCACATGAGAACCCAGTCCCAGCTGACACTCTGGCAGCCAGCTGCAGAGGACCTAGCTAACCTATACCCAGCCCTTCACCCACAGATACCGTGAGTTAATAGGTGTGTGCTGTTTTGAGCCAGCAAGTGTATAGTTATACTGTTACACAGAAAAAGATAAATAACACAGCATCCTAACATAAATGGCCAGCTCCTTGCCCCAAACGCCGGATGCCTCTGGAAGGAGGGAGGTTGTTGGGTTGAGAACGTGCCGGAGCCAGCCGGCAGAACGAACAGGTCCGAAGACGCGGTCGCTACAACTAGGAAAAAAGAACAGACACACACACAAAGAATGGGATCGAGAGGGACGGGTCTTGCAGCCTGCCGAGGCAAAGACCAGACACCGCCGCCGTGGTTTATCCAGCAATTCTTTTTATAATGCTTAAGAAGAAAAAACATTGCATACCAAGGAGGATTACATAGTGTGCCTCAAAATCTTTTACAATGCTGTTTTGGACATATTTATTGTAGTCATAAAGTTAAGATGTCAAGCTTTCCTTATCTTGTCTTCCTTGGGCAAGGAGCAAAGTCCAGATCCTCTTCCAGGACAGACACCTGTTAATCCACAATCTTTAAGGTGGGGTGGCGGGACAGGGAATCCTTGCAGAGCGAGTTTCCCAGGGCTGTGTCTTGCAAACACGGTTGTTAACCCCTGAGTGCTCGACCCTCAGTCTTTGAGGCAGCTCCCCGCAAGAAAGTATTGAAAAATTGATTGGAAACCCTCCGGGAGACAGATGACGACAGTGGGTCCTAGGGGGTGTGTGTGTGTAGGTGGGGAGGGAGTGGCAGCAGCGATGGAAGCCTCCAGATGCCACAAGGGGGCTGCAGGGGGGCGCTATAGGGAGTGGGGGTGCTTTCTGGTGCTTTGTGTGCTCCTTTCTGTTCACTGCCACATTCCCCCGGGGAAATCTTTGCCCATTCGTTCACCTCTGCACTGGGTAGCCTCAGAGCTGGGCTGGGAGAGGAGTGGGTACTAACAGACACAAGAAGATGCATCTCAAGGGGTTTTATCCACCTTTCTCCCACCCTGATACACACAAACACCCAAACACACACATACACGTGCAGGTACACAGGCAGTGAGCCAGATGATTCCTGCAAAGAAGAGATGGAGGTAGAGAGGTTCCTTGTGGGATAAGATCACCTGGTAGGGAGGAAGGTGGTAAATGGACACTGATCTTGCCCCAATTTTAACACCATAGATTCTCTGCTTTGAAAATAACTCAAATTTCCCTAAGCCCCGCTCCCTTCCCCACATACATACAGATATTTCATCCACAGCTTGTGCCCTTCCTGGTGAGTTGAAGGAGGTATAGGAAATACCCCAGGATTTCGGTTCCCTTCCCTCCCTACATTACCAGCTTATAACCTGGGCTTGGGGAATATAGACCCACAGGGGGAAAATAAGATATCTGATGTATTCTATTGCTATAAAAGAGAAACGATGGTCTGAACGACCTGTAACAGATAACACAGAATTAGTGGGCTGCTTAGAATAAAAAAATTTTTTTATACTGAAACTGCTTTACCGCTATTTATCAAGGGGTTCTCCCCTTTGTTTTTGAGTCTCTGTGTACAACTACCCTTAGTCAATCAAGACTCAAAGACAGGTGTTGTATCTCATTTTAATGGCTATTCTGAAAGCTTTTGCTCTTAAATCTAGCCATCTCTTCCATCACCGAGTATCCAGTAAGCACCTCCTTACTGTTTCATACTCCTCTATCCCAGAAAGCTCAAGATGTATGTATTTTAAAAAAGATACCCTAAAAGAGGTTAAAGGAGGATATAAGAAATATTAAGCAGGAACCCATCATAGTGGTCAATACTTGATTGGCTAACAGAATGTGTGAAACTGAACAGGGAATTGAAAGCTGAGCTATCAGGTTGAGGAACTCTACTCTTCCATAAGAGATCAGGAAGGGAGAGAACCTTGAAAAAATGTGAAAGAAACGTTAAGCAGTATGGAGACTGACTAGATATTCATATAATGAGAGTCCTAGGAAGAAAGAAGAAATAACCAGGGAGGGGAAAATATT
The DNA here is from genome assembly GCF_009834535.1 of Camelus ferus. Classification (NCBI taxonomy): domain Eukaryota; kingdom Metazoa; phylum Chordata; class Mammalia; order Artiodactyla; family Camelidae; genus Camelus; species Camelus ferus. The sequence goes on along the minus strand of NC_045711.1, from coordinate 17,292,303 downwards.
TTAAGAAATAACAACCAAGAATTATGGAGAAATAAAAGTTACAGAACTTAGATTGACAGTGCTTGTAGAAAGTCAAACGGGAAAAGCATGAAAAGACACCACATGTTATAATAAAATCTAACAACATAAATGTGGGTTTGCAACCTCAGGAGTTCCTGATGAGCAGCAGTAGTCTCTAGGGATGAAGCAGCTGAAGGGGTCTCTCTGCACGAGTGGTAGCTCAGCCAGACTCAGTGGTTTGGTACATTAATAGTATGTATATTTCCCTCCAGCAGATGACAATCCCCTTCTCAATTAGACAGAATATAGTGAACGTATCATGGGATTTGTCAACTAAATGGTACTGGGCTCTTGGCTCAAACATCACTTTTCCTTTGGTGTGACTTTGGGCTATTTACTGCAACTCTCTAAGCTGCCACTTGTTTGTCTTTAAAAAGAGATGATTCCACACGTGAGTGATGTCATATGGTATTTTTCTTTCTCTTTCTGGCTTACTTCACTTAGAATGATGATCTCTAGGTCCATTCATTTTGCTGCAAATGGCATTATTTTATTCTTTTTTTTATGGCTGAGTTGTATTCCATTGTATAAATATACCACGACTTCTTTGTCCAGTCATCTGTCAATGGACATTTAGGTTGCTTCCATGGAACATCGTGTAGACTTTGCGTGAATGTGGGAGTGCGTGAATGTCCAAGACCCATGCATCTGCATTGTGAGAAACTGGTCTTGCTCAGGAATGTGGCCATGGGCAAGTTGCTGAACTCTGCACCTCCCGTTCCTTATCTGTTGAATGAAGTTTATTGTCCCTACCTTGAATGATGGTTGTGAGCATTATGTGGAATTTTCATGTGGAACATCAGAAAACAGATATTGGAGAGAAGTCTTATGAAGATAGGAAAATGTGTAGCTGGAACTCATGCCATCAGAGTGTTTACAGCAGGAGGGATTATAAAGTGCATGAAGGAGCCTTAATTCGGAATACACCATTTACTCAACACCAGAGAATCCCAAACGCAGAGAAGCCTTATGAATGTGGTGACTGTAGAAAAATGTTCCATGATTATTTGGGTGATGCACAGCCCTTACAGTGCATCAGAGAATTCATGCTGGAGAGAAACCTACGAATGTCATGAATGTGGGAAAGCTTTTGTTCAGATAACTTCATTCAACCCCAGCTAATGCCGGCTGGAGAGAAACCTTATGAATGTCTTGAATGTGGCAAAGCCTTCAGTCACAATTCATCCCGTATAGAGCATCAGTTTGTTCACACTGGAGAGAAGCCCTGTGAACGTCACAAGTGCGGGAAGGCGTATAGTGACCCGTCAGTCTTCATTCAACATCAGAGAACTCATACTGGAGAAAAGCCTTACACGTGCGGACAGTGTGGCAAAGCCGTCAGTCAGAGCTGAGCTCTCATAAAACATACACGAGGCCACACCAGAGAGAAACCCTACCCCTTCAGCCAGAGTTCGTCCCTTACTCCGCATCGGAGGGTCCATGCTGGAGAGAAACCATCTGAGTGTCGTGGGTGTGGGGGATCCTTCAGCTGAAGCGCCCGACCTCCTCCGCTTAGAGGATTCACACCCGACAGAAGCCCTGTGAGGTCAGGAAGGCGGCCGCTCCTTCCGGTGTAGCTCAGCCCTCATCAGGCATCAGAGACTTCACAGTGGAGACTTCCTCTGAATGTGTGGACGCTTCACTCTGTTAGATACCAAAGAAGCATCCTTCCAAGGTTGGTACAGTTGTGGTACTTTTATCCTGAGGACAAAATCTCTTTTGCTTTGTCATCTCCTCTTTCCTAGAATCTTCTTTCTTTATCCTTCCCCCAAGGCTGCAGTTATGACTGTCACATCTCAGAAAGTAAACATTATTTACCCTGGAATCTGGCAGCCTAATCCAGTATCCTGTTTCATACAGTTCTGACAAGGGAGTTGGGGTGGTGGCGGGGGGAGGCAACTGAGCCAGTATTTTTAGAAAACATTTTAGGGAAAAATGTAGCCTATGAACTTGTACCATACCCTCATCAGATGAGATTACTTGGGGCTGTCTGATGAAAATTATACGGCCTCAAGAAGTTTTACATGCACTTAATGAAAACATGTATTATTTGTTGGTCACACCGTGACTTTATGCATATGCGCAGCGTTTTTCTTTCTTTTGACCCTTCCTAAGCTTCAGTTGATCTTAAGGCCCCTTTTTAGGTTTCCATGAATTATTTCCTCTTCCTTTCTCCCCTCTGTTGGAGGCGTTTTTCAGTTACCCAAGAGGATTGTTGCATAGGATTGGAGTCTGTTGACTTCCCCATATCTTTACAGATTTACCAGCCAGAACTTGAGATTTCCCTGCTGTATATTTTTCTCATGAAAAGGGCTATTCTGAACTCTCCATTCTCACTGAATTTCTAGCCTTTCCCTTCGATTTAAAGCACCTACAGTGTCAGATACCGCTTGAAGTTCAGCAGGGCTTGAGTTTCAAGCTGAAGAGCAGAACTGGAGGGAGAGGAGGATTTGTGTTCTGAAAATGAGCTGTGAGACAGAGGACTCTGAAGGAACGGGGACTTCTGGAAATAATCTCCGACATGCCTGGAATCCTTAGTAAGTTTTAGAAATGTAAAGGGGGCAAAAGAGTAATCTGAGTGTCCATCATTAGACTCAGACCTCTTAAAATACGTTTGTTAACTTAAGAAAGTCATGTCACAGATGTTTCTTCCTTGGAGCCCACTGGCTTCGTTTGTGGATAGACCTTTGCCCTGCCTTCAAGGCCCCGTCTGGCAGAGCCTGGTTTAGAGCTGAAAACTCAGGTCAGGTGTCCTTGAACAAAAGGCCTGTCCTAGAATGGGTGGATCGCATGAACTTGTGTGTTTAAACACACACACATGTGCACACACTGCATTAGCGTGGGCTGCCCCCCAGACGGACTCTGAGACAAGAGTTTGGGTGCACGCAGTTACTTTGCAGTTGATCCTAAGACGCGTGGTGAGGGAGTGGGGGAGTGAAACGGAGGGCAGGGGGAGAGTCATTAAGAGGCAGTTAATGAGCAGGTGACCACTGAGGCTCCGTGTCCCTGGGGACCCCCTGAGGCTCTGTAGGACTCATCCCTGACTTCTCCCAGTGAGGGCCCGGGAACCTGCGTATTTATTCACCACCTCCCTTTCTCTTGGTTGAGGTTTACTCTTGGAGCGTTAACTGCCTGGCACTTCGGTACATCTTTGATTGCATCTTTAAGACACAGTTGCAGAAGTGGAATTTCTGGGTCAAATAGTATGCATGTTTCAAATACACATCGTCAAATTGCCCTCGCCCCCCGCCCCCGTTTGCCTTCCCCAGAGCGGGTGTTGCTCCCCCCGCAGTGGAAGGGCTGCTGTGAGCGTAAACCAGCAACCGGGAGGCCAGGGGGCTGTGCTGGGGCGGAGGAGAGGCTTTTCACCTCCTACTGTTCGCAGAGGGCAGAGACGGTGAGCTGCGATGAAGTCAGCGGCAGTCCTCTTTCCCCTTATTTAGACACTGAAGGACGAACACCCGGATTTTTTAAAAGGACAATATGGCGAGTGTAATTCCCATTTAAAAGGGGATGTGACCTCTTTTTCCCTTGCAGGGATGCAGCCTCTCTCTGGGAGAGGCACAGGTGGAACTTGGGGTACCCAGTGGTGTGCTGGTGAATTTTCAGCAGCTGGCTCTCTGGGGCGGGGGCTCGGTTTGTAGTATTTGCCGTTGTCTGTGGTGTAAATACTCCCACCATGGCTGACTTCAGGCTGCCAGCAGCACTGACTGCAGACTGGGGAGGAAAGGGCACACCTGGCTCTCATGAGTGGTGAGGATCCTCCCACACACCACTGGGGACTGCTCTGTTTTATTGGAGAAATAGCTGTTAGTCCCGTTCTGTCCATTCCATCTATTTACCATGACGACAATAGGACACTTCGTAGGCATTTCAAGTACCTTGAAATTTTCCTGAGTGTCTCCATAACCCAGACTCTCAAAGATCAACTTTCCAGCTCCAGCTGATCCTGTTAGCAGGACCGCTTTTAAAGGATTCCCAGTGACATGTGCACCGTAGTTTGTGTGAATAGCGCCCCGTGAAGTCACATGGAGGACAGCCTCCAAATAGCAGTGGAAAGATCTTCAGGGAACGTCTCTTTGGGCTCCCCGTTTGGAAAAGACTGTGGAGATAACTGGTTAGAAGTGCATAAGAACAGTCTAGGACAGATGCAGAGAAGTCTTGTCCAAGAGGCATGCTTCAGGTGATGGACAGTCCTCAAGAAAACCCCCAAGTTGGATACATGCCAGGAATATAATTTTAACATTAAATTAAAAATCTCACAACATTGTAAAATGACTATAACTCAATTTTAAAAAATGAAAAAAAAGGCTGTTCCTCTCCTAAAAAATCAAATGTCACAACATTGTAAATCAACTATACTTTAATTAAAAAAAACCAGATACTACTGCTTAGCTCCTAAATAGGAGGGTGCACTCAGCCGTTATGTATTAAGGACATTACGTGTAACATTAAGTACGTGTGTGTGTGTAGAGATCTCAGGCATTTCATGTAAATGAGATATCTCAGCATTAGAACTTAAACTAGAGAGAAGCCATGCAATGCAGTAAGTGCGGGAGGGCCCTCAGTAATCCCTGACACTAATTTGATATAAAACAGTCTATACTGGAAAGAAACCCTCTGATTATCTTAAATGTGGGAGCACCTTGGCTGTGACAGGCCCCCTGCAATAAAAGATTATCCCTCCGCAAATGGCCACGGTGCGGAGGTTGGGAAACCCTCCGAGAGGCAGTCGGCCATGGCGGCATGTGACCACCAGGTGGCAGTCATGTCTGCTGCCGAGCTGTTAACCCAAAGGCGTTCACCAGCCGCACAGTTAACAGTCCATCACTCTTACGGCAACACACGTGCACACAAGTTATTTTTAAGTTGCCAAAGTGAAATATTCTTTGCAACAGATTCAAATAATATAGGAATGTATAAAATAAAATGGAAGGGTTCCTCAGTTCCCCCTTCAAGTCTTACTGTTAATTAAAGAATTAGGTTTGAATCTTTGTTATCAATCCAGATTCTTTTCTTATGTATGTGTTTGTGTGTGTGTATATCTATGTATGTGTGTGTGTCTGTACACTCATGTAACTAGGATTGTACTGTTTCTTTTGTTTTGCAGCTCACTTTTAGTTCTCAATGTGATACAGTGGACGTCTTTACAAGGAATTTAGAGCCACCTGACTTTTTAAATGGATGCATAGTGTCGTGGTGTACGGATGTGCCATGATTTATTTATATATCTTTTTACTGATGGGCATTTGAGTTCATTCCAGTTTTCTTGCTGATTCAAGCAGCTCTGTGGTCATGCTGCTATTTCTGTAGGATAGATTCCTGGAAATGTGATGGGTCAGGGTGTATGAACATCAGAATTGTGGTGAGTCGGCCATACTAACTCATGCTCTAACAGTTTCCCCACACTCTCAGCTACACTGGACACCATCAATATTTTACTATTTTTAGTTTATATCTTACTATATTTCATCCTTAATGGGGTTAGATGTCTTTTTGTATGTTTACATTTTCACATGCTTTTAAGTCCATGAATTGTCCATTCATTTCCCTTTCTCATTTTTATATTAGGTTTTCTTTTTATCAACTTGAAGTAGCTCTTTATATATTTTTCTTATTAATGCTTTGTCTGAATTTTGAGTTTGAATAAAGGATGAGTAAGGGATAAAACTTTATATTTTCTCAAATAGCTAGCCAATTGAACTAACAGCCTTTATTAAATAATTCCTTCCTTTCTCGTTGTAATGAAATGCATGCATACCTGGGCCCAGTGTTAGACACTGTTCTGTCTGATCTTGAGCTGGGTTCCCAGTGCTTTATTCACTGTCTTGTGGCTGGTGCAGAAGGAGGGGGGATGTTAGCCGTGTACTGAGATGTACAAAAGCCACGCGGGAGGAGAAAACACGGCAAGGGATTGGAAGAGCCAGAGACTAAAGGAGGAGTGTGGGTGAGAGGAGACGGGGTGGCGTCGGGTTGTGAGTGGGCTCAGAGTGGTCAAGGCACTGCAGGCTGCTTACAACTGGATCTTTATCCTTAGAGCCAGGGAGCCATGGAAGGATTTTAACTAGAGGAATAATATGATCAGATTTATATCTTACTCTGCTTTCTCTGGGCTTCTGTTTCCACCCACGATGGAGTAACTGGTACCAGACTAGTCCTCCCACTGCAAACTTATGTAAAATTTGACAAAACATAAGAGGTAACTATTTTCAGGCAGTGAGTGACAGGCAGCACGAAGGGCCTGATCCCTGACAGCAGGAGGAGCTCTCGCAGTGCGCCCCGTGGCCGCCCACCTGCCATCAAGGAGCCATTCCCCAACCATGACACACGGAGCTGGAGTCCGGCAGAGCCCGGTGGGCCTGCTAAGCTGAGCGTCCAGAAGAAATCAGGGTCCTAAGCAGCTGAGGCAGCTAGAAACTGTGGGGCAAGGCACACAGAGGAGGGAGTTGTGCAGAGGAACCCAGTGCCCCACCGCATGTGCATGACGGCTCAGTAAGGCTGATTCAAAAAAGCTTTCCCCGGATGCGCCGTGGAGGAAGGATTGGAGGGAACAGTTAGGGGGTGGATGCAGGAATTCCAATTTGGAGGCTGCTGCTGTAATGCAAGTGAGAGACAGTGGTGGCTCTGACTCCAGTCATGGGACACAAAGGGTGAAGGTTCCTGAGATCCTTGGGATGGAAGATGGTGATGGAATGGATATGGGGGTGAGGGAAAGGCACGCTGCCCGGGTTTCTGGTTTGTAATCTGGTTGGGTGCCAGCAGCAATCTCAGAGGAAAGAACCACGAAGAGGGCCAGATTTGTTGGGTCGGGATCCAGAAAGGTCGTAGGTTTAATTCTGGATGTGTTCGGTTTGAGGTGACTGTGAAAGTGAAGTTTTAATATTTAGAATGTAGTTGCAGACAGAGCTCTGAAAGTCTGAGCTGGAGACATCAACGTGTGCCAGTGGTAACTGGAGTCCTGGGAAGGGAAGAGCTCATCTGGGGAGAGAGAATAGCTTGGGAAGAGGATGTGGTCTTGGCTTGAGCTTCAAAGAGCATCTCATCTTTTCTTTTTTTTAATTTTTTCCAGGGGAGGGTAATTAGGTTTATTTATTTTAATAGAGGTACTGAGGACTGAACCCAGGACCTCGTACATGCCAAGCACGTGCTCTGCCACTGAGCTGTACCCTCCCCACAAAGAGCATCTCATCTTTACCAGCCAGAGACTTGTCCAGTTTCCCACTACATTATCTTGTTGTATAATGTAGAATCTTACAATAGCCCTGAAAGTGAGACAAAGCAAGTACTCTCTAATCTTATAGGTGGAGGAACTAGAGACTCAGAAGGCCAACGGCATCTGACAGTGGCTAATCGATGGCTGAGTGGAGGTGCAAACCCGCCTTCCGACTCCTGAACCCTGGGCGTCTCTGCTCGGAAGCCGACCACTGGGCTGCCTTAGGACTCCCGCCCACAAACACGTTTACTTTTTAAAGTTCCTGTTTTATGATTTTTGTACACTGTTAAGTTGTTATTTTAAAAAGTTGGAAAACGTGGGAAAGCACAAAAAAGTAACTACGTGCAGTAATTTTATGCAGCTGTCCTCCGGCTGTCTGCACGCATTCACAGCTGGACACCTAAAGCTGTTCCTTTTGACATAATTCGTCTTACAGTGTACAATCCATTTTATGCCCTGCTTTGAGAAGCTTAATATATGGTGACCCTTTCCTCATGCCATTAAATAATGAATAACTGGTTTTGAATGAGCTGTTGGGCAGAGTCTTAGAAAAGCAAATAGAATGACTTGCCAGAAGCAAACAAGTCTTGTTGGGTGGATGACTTTCAGTACCACCCAGTGGTCTTTGCTCTTTTTATACACTTTTCATTGACCATTTTTTCCCGCTTTTTGGAATGAATGGTGATGTAGGAACTAAAGTCTAGAGGTTTCCTGGCAATTTGCATTCCTTCCAGAAAAAAGGCCAGTAGCAGCTGGAGGTGCAGCTTGGCCTAAAGTTCTCGTGGCAGAAGAGTTCAAGCTGGTCTCAGGCATGTGACTTTGAAAGTATTCCTTTGTCAGGGAGGATGTTTCAAGTTACTTGCAGGCCAACCCAAACATTTTAAAATCACAATGAAACATACAGAAAGTGGACCAGCTGGATCCTGCAGCTCAGTGATGCCGAGGGCCAGGTCCTCTGGGTCTCTCTGCCTTGCCACGGTGAGGGCAGCATCCTAAGCTGGTCTCTTCATGTCATGGATGGTTGCCAGCAGCCATGCTTCATTGTCCACCTCCAGAGGGAAGGAGATCTGTTTCCCAAGTGTCTCTCTTAAGAGCCAGGAAGACCCCAGCAAACTAATTCTCGAATATCATTGGCCTCAATTTGCATAGACCCCCCCATCCCTAGTGTGACCAACACCGGCCAACAGGCTGGAGCGACCAAGTCTGGTGTAGATGAACCCAATCAGGCGTAAGGAAATACAGAGCATTCTTCAACCTTCTAGTTTGCAACAGTGAGGTGGGAGTCAAAACCATATGAGCAAATGGGTGTCGGCGGTGGGGAAGTGGAAGTAAGACTGCAGCTTCCATGGTTCCTGTAACACGGCATCTTCCTTTGGTGGGGACTTCGATGAGGAAGAGAGTATATTGTGTATTGAGAAAATGACCCATTGTCCTCTGGCCTGGCCACAAATAATCCCTGGGGAGGGGGGCAGATTTTGGCTCTCAGATGGAAAATGTTTTTTCCTCCCTTTGTTCAGGAATCTAGGTCACTAGTCCATACTTATTATTAAAAAAAAAATAAGTAATTAACCAAGAGGAGCCCATTCCAAGATTGCTGGAGGAGCATTAACACCGTGCGGTGTGGTCACGCGCATTGTAATAGAACCTGTAGCCGTGTCCCGGTTAGCGTTGTTGAGGAGGAAGGTATTTCCCTCTACTCTTCCAGGTTCTTCGGGCTGGTCTAAGAATTAAACTGACGTGAGACAGATTAACAGGAGGAAGTTAAGTTTAATAACGTGCACGTGCAAGAGACTCAGGAAAACTGAGAAACTCACCCAAATGGTCAAAACCCTCTTCTTAAATACCACCTTCAGTAAAGACAAAAGAGGGTGTTGGGGGCAGTGATTTGGGACTTCAAAGGGGAGGAAGGCAGTTCACATAAAGATGGAAAAGCAAATGTTTGGTAAACAAATGTTTGCTGGGCCAGCAGAGACAATGGGACTCGGAGAGGACTCTTAACAGACAAACAAATGTTTGCTGGGTTCCTCCCTGTCTGTTACACCAGCTCGCACAATAGTTATATCTGGTGAGAGCTCCTTTCCTGGAGCAGGTCCTCATTCTACATTCTTTTAGGCAGTCTGGGGAGGTAAACAGAAAGACTTCCTGAGCCTTCTTAAAAATAATCAGCCTGAACTAATCCGCATGCCAAAGAGACACACTTTGGGGTCTAGTTTTGCTCCCCTACAGCATCAAGGGGTCTGAGTCAGCCTCCTGGGTTCAAACTCCAGCTGGTTCAGAACCCAGGATCTCTGGGCAAGGTATTTAACCTCGGAAGGCTTGTTTTCCCCATCTGCTGAACAGGAATAGTGACGGCACCTGTCTCAGGGTTATTGCGAAGACTCGCCCATAAAATGCATGCAGAGCCCTCAGCATTGATGCTGGTGTTTGTGTTATCAGCCGTGCACCCCTTTGAGCTTCACCAAACTCCACGTGCAGAGATGCTCGAACCACAGTTACTCCACTTAGATTTTTTTTAAGATGCATTCTTTTCTTCCATGGCTAAAGCAGATAGATGTACAGTGTATGCTTGACAGGCCACAAAACCAGCTGTTCTGATTAGCATAAAGTTTAAGTCAAATCACGTATAAGCCAGAATGACTTCCCCTTACCTCAGTATGTGAAAGTTTCCTCTGTCATCTTCTTTTGATTGCAAGTATTTTGATAAAAAATATTGGTGATCAAAATATTTGTCCCTCAATGCCAGAGTGGTTGCTGCCTGCCCTGGGTCCATCATGTCCCTTGGTGCTAGGCAGGACACTCTCGGACATAAATTGCAGCAATATGTTTTTGGATCTGTCTCCTAAGGCAAAAGAAATAAAAGCAAAAACAAACAAATGGGACGTAATTAAACTTAAAAGCTTTTACACAGCAACAGAAACCACTGACTAAATGAAAAGACAACCTACTAAATGGGAGAAAATGTTTGCAAATGATGTGACTGATAAGGGGTTAATTTCCGAAATATGTTAACAGCTCATACAACTCAACATCAAAACAAACAAACCAAACAACCAACCGATTGAAAAATGGGCAGAAGACCTGAAAACAGCATGGAGTTTCCAGAAATCCTCCTCTGGGTTTTCGTACGCATAGTTCTTAGCGTTGTTACGGAGGTTGGACAGAGCACAGTTCCAGGGCTGTGTTAAGCACGGGCCACATGAAATGTCATGTCTTTGGGTCTGGAATTTTTGAGAGTAACTGGAGAGTTTGGTCGGGTTCCTGAGCTCTGCCTTTCCAGGGCGCGGAAGGACCCCCGGAGGTTCCTGGGAGGCCCAGCTGCTAGATCTGGCCCTGGGAGCCTGGCTGGCTGGAGGAGGGCTGACTGAGGGTGGATCAGGGCCACACCTGTGGGCGAACAAGGGGGACTGGGGAACGAGCCAAAGCCAGACCTGCTGTGGCTCAGGGAGGAGATGACCCCGGGGGCTCCCTGCAGGTGCTGCTCACAGGTAAGGCAGACTCTATCGGAGCTCACAGTCTTGTTTTCTGAACCAGCGTGTGTGTCCCCAGTCTTTGTGAAGAGAAGGCTCGGGCAGCACCCGGGGACGGCCCCTCCTGCCAGCCTCGACCCACAGCGACAGGGCTTGGGGGCGGGGCGGGGTGGTTCCGAGTCTCGGAGCGAGTATCGTCTGGGTCGGTTCTCCTCTCCTTCAGTTTGGTCTCTTGTTTGGCAGTTGTTAATCACCAAAACGGCCCACGAGGCTGTCTTCTCATTTTATGAGAGAAGCAGGGCTGGGGACCAGTTTGCTGATAGTGACCCCGGCCAGAACGGTCCCTGGGCCCACCCCCCGGGTGAACCAGGAGAAGCCTGGGCCGGTTTCTGGAAGAGTGATGCAGCTTCCAGCTCTGGGTCTCGGACTCTGGGTTTTTACCAGGAAAGCTGGACGGTGAATTTGGAGGACGAGCTTAGGTGGGGCTCTCCCAGGTGACTCCACCAGCACTGCTCTCACCGTGGTCTCCTGAACGTGAAGACTTTCCATTCCAGACAAGGGGGAGGGACACAGTCTCAATGAAGTATCATCCCTTAAAATCGATCAAATTTAGACATATGACTTGTTAATTTTATTATTCTTATTTTCCACACAGTCTGATTGCCTGCTTTTTCTTAATTTCTGCAGGCTGGCGGACAAATACCACCTATGTTTGTGGATCACAGCTCTGCACGGCTTCACAGAGATGCAGATGGAAACTGCTCAGCGAGATTTTTGAAGCTATTTACTTAGGAGGAAAACTCAGGGGCTTCCTTTAACCTGAAATGGCCAGATAGAGTCTTTGGATTAAGAAAGCTCTACTTGAGTTCTTCCAGATTCCTCAAGGTGATGGCGTGAAACCCACAAATTGGGAGGGGAGTTGCAGTCACTGTTCACGGGCCCTTAGGGAGTTTGTCAGCTTGTGGGATAGTTCATCACAGTCCACTGGGTGAAGGATGAACGATTACCTGCCTGCCTGCCTACAGTTACCTCTCACATGGTTCAGTAGAGTTTGAGTTCTCAGAATGCCGGGTGGGAAACCTCCCTTAGTTCCGGGAAGGAATCCCAAACCACGTCGTGGCCCTGGTGTCTGTGGCGGCAGGTTTGATTCAGGAAAGCAGGAAATTACATCCATTTTGTGAAATAGACACTTGCTTCATGCAAGGCTGCGTGCAGGGAGGCTGGCCTGGAGGGGAGGAGAGGGTGGTGTTGGGGGGCCGTATGACATCAGAGGGGCAGGTCTGATCTTGTCTTAACTGAGGTTAAGAGAGGACAAATGATTTTCCCAGGTCAGGCTGGGACCGAAAATTCAGATTTCCTGTTTTCCACGCTGCTGTGGAACGTCTGCTAGCTCAGGGCTCCAGTGGGCCACCGGCTGGGCTGAGTGAGCCCTGTGGGGTCAGCGGGAGAGAATGGCGGGCAGGGGAACCATTCATGAAGGAGGGGAGGGTGGGCATGAGATGGTGCGGGGAGAACAGGAGATGAGTGAGAGGCTGGCTCAGTACCCTCAGTGGGAACCTGAGGTTGTGGAACCGGTCAGGCAGGGCGGCCAGGCCACCTTCCCTCACCTTCCCTCTCCTTCCCCCGAAAGATCAAAGGCTCTGTGGCACGTGGGTGGACCAGTTCAGCCACCAGAACCAGGGCATTCTGAAAAGCAACCCTATTCATGGATGTTGGCGAAAGCCCCGGACCGGTCTGGGCCAGGAGAAGCCGGCTCCTTTCTCTCCTGGCCGGAGGTGTAGAACCACGAAATGAAATGCGGGAGGCCCCTTCTGGGTGCCTCCAGTAGTGGGGTCGGGGGTACTCAGGAAACTTCGCGTTGCTGAAAGGGCCGATTGAGGCGATCATGATGTGCGTGTTCGGGGCAGGTGGACAACAAGCAGGCCTGCATCTGGATAGACTATTACAGTCCCCCATGCCATCCAACGCCATGCAGCATTTCTTGGATTTCTGAAATCCCTTGGTCAGTGACAAGAATCGCGCCTTGGTTTATCTGGTTTAATCCGGATCCTGCAGAACCCAACCAGGAGTGGACAGCCATGGGGAGGGGGATGTCTTGGAGACACCCCAATCCCCAATCTCAGGGGCGAGCTGGACCAGCGCCCCCACCCCCCAGTTCCCTCTCTGTTCCAATAGCTTTCCAAATCCACTTGAGCATATCTGAAGAAATCCTGGGGGGAAGCTACAGACCCTCTCTAGGACACAGAAGTTGGGGGCCAGGTATCCTGGAATAATCCTGGGTCCTTTGGTGCCCGTCTGGCAAATGCAAAGTGTGCCGTGTCCCCCTTCCCAGCAAGGGGGTCTGGGAGCACTGTTCTTCGAAGGAGGTAGATGCTTATCTCATCCCCTGGCCATCGATTATGAGCTGGGTTGTGCCCCCCGTTCATACATTGAAGCCCTAACCTCCACTGCCTGGGACTGTGGCTGTATTTGGAGACTGCGCTTTTTAAAGAAGTCATTCAAGTAAGACAAGTTCATTAGGGTGGTCCCTAATCCACATCTGACTGGTGTCCTTATGAAAAGAGGAGATTAGGGCACAGACGTGCGCAGAGGAGAGACCATGTGAAGACACAGGGGGAGGACAACCATCTACAAGCCAATGAGAGAGGCCTCAGAAGAGACCATCGCTGCCAACACCTTGATCTCGGACTTCCAGCCTCAGCACTGGGAGAAGACACGTTTCTGTTATTTAACGCAGTCTGTGGTGCTTTGACCCACACACCACGTCTAGGAACACCTTAGTAAGTGAGCAGGGCCCCCCCGTCCCCCCAGGAGCCCCCGGGCAGGTGTGCAGGTGTCTGAATGGAGCTTTATGTGGAAGGAGACAAGGTTTTCCTGACTCTCCCGATCGCCACTGAAAACCCACCTGTAGTCTGTCTCCTGGAGATGGAAAGGATGAAAACCTGTCCTGTGGCTGAAGTCCTTACATTTTGGGTCCCTTTAAAACCTGAAAACAAAAAATGGAGCCAGTCAGGCCACGTAAAGCAGCATGGGCTTTTGCCCACAGAGCTCAGGAATCTCCGGTCTTTTCAGAGCGGGCCTGGTGGCAGGGCTGAGTCTGTGGGGGACTGACTCACACAGGAGTCGGAGTTCTGGGTCTGAGCAGGAGGAGGGGCAGGGCCGGCCACCCTGAGCCTGAGCAGTCGCTCGGCCTGTGTCACTGCCGCTGGCTGGTGTCCAAGCTCGAGCGGAGTAATGACTGCGTGAGCTCCCCAGGGGGAGGAAACAGTTAAAACTCTGCAGCAGCTGCAGTCATCTGGGCGTGGCTCCCTTGTGTGACTCGCAGCGGGATCCTGGGCCAAGGGGCAGACAGACAGACGGACAGACAGCGAGCCTTCCACATGGCCGAGCTGGATCTGATGGCTCCAGGGCCACTGCCCGGGGTCCCCGCTCACCCGCTGACCACGCTCAGCCCAGACTCTGGGTCGGCCAGCCCGGGGGAAGGAGAGGACATGGGTCCCCCGGGGACCCCCCCGGAGGGGACAGTCTCTGCGTGGCCGGGCAGGCCCGGGGTGGAGGCGGAGGAGGAGGTCCTGTGTGACTTCTGCCTCGGGGCCAGCAGGGTGAGGGCCGTGAAGTCCTGCCTGACCTGCATGGTCAACTACTGCCCGGAGCACCTGCGGCCGCACCAGGAGAACAGCAGGCTGCATGGCCACCAGCTGACCGAGCCCGTCAAGGACCAGGACCTGCGCGTCTGCCTGGCCCACCGCCGCCCACTGGTCGCCTTCTGCTGCCCTGATGGGCAGTGCATCTGCCAGGAGTGTGGCCAGGGCGAGCACCGGGGTCACGCTGCGGTCTCCTTGGACGCCGCCCGCAGGGACAAGGAGGCGAGTGCTGGGGTCCACCTGAAAGAGGGAGGTGGGGAGACCCTGTGCCCAGGGAAACTGGAGTGGGTCACTCTGTCCCAGCTCAGTCCTGCTGTCCCTGTGCCCGCTCTGTCCGTGTCTGTTGCTCCTCTTCCTGGCAGTCTCCTGCTGTTTCTCACTCAGCTTTCGGTGACTGACCCGTGTTTGGGTGTGGGGCTGAGGGCAGAGGTGTTTCCCTCCGGCTGGATCTGGGTGGCAATGAATGAAATGCAAACTTCGGCAGGAATTCAAGAGCAAAGAACAAAACTTCCCCCTAATTTCTCTTCCCCGCTTTACCTGAAACGAGAGGTCAGTAGACAGGGCCCCTCTGAGATACCGCGTGTGACATCCAAGGGGCTTGAACGGTGCTGAGGTAACAGAGAACGGGAACCTTCCCTCCAGGTACGACGTCAAGGATGGCTTACCTGGGGAAGTAAACCTCATCAGACAGATGTACCGGGAGAGACTGAGAAGCACTGTGCTCCTAGCCTGTGACTTCATTCCCATCAGACAGGGAACCTGTTTCCAGAACAGCTGGCTTTCCTTGGCCCTAAAGCCGAGAGCCTGGAGAAGCTCCTGGGCTCGGAGTCACTGGCTGTTTCTCATACGTTGACTTTCCAGGACCACTTCTTTCTCAGTGGGGGGTGCAGTTGACTTTTGTCCCACGCGTCTTGTGTTCACACTCCCTGCAGCTCCCTGTTGGCACTGACCACGGCTGCCGGGGCCCGAGGCAGCTTCTGGGCCCAGGCACCCTGGGCCGCTGGGGAAGGAGCTTTCCAAGGACAGGCTGCTTGCCGGGGTCCCTCCTCCATGCCCTCCCTTTGATTTCATCCAGTGTTAGTGGGAATTCTTCTGGAAAGCGCTGTGTTCCAGGTGCCAATGAGTCACGTTTTCCGGCTCTACAGTCCCCTTGCTAACTGTTCCCAGCACCTCCAAGGTCGGGGAATGTCCGGTCAGGAGAGCAGGTCACTGCCACTCACCCCCCACACTCACAGCTGAGACGAGACTCTGGGTCATCAGACAGGTGAGAGGACAGCGGCCCGGGTCCCTGAGGAAATCCGTCTTTGTGGAGCGTTGCCAGCTGCTAAACGCTTTCTGTGGGTTTCCCCATCCAGTCCTTGAATGACTCAGTGAGGTGGTGACTCCTCATCTCCACTGCATTTGTCCAAACTCCTGCAAATGGCTAAGTCAGGAAGTGAGGGATGGAAGCTTCTGGAAAGCCGCCCACTGGAGGAACACAGGCAAAGACCCCAGGATCACGGTATTATAGCCTTACTTTTTGTTTGTTCTTTTGCACACAAAACCCGCCACTCTTAGAGTAGCGAGATGAAGGCGAAGTGTACTGCTCTTCCCTTATTCAGGGTGTAGTATCTGAATTCTATGATATTTAACTGGAAAAGGGACGTGTGCACACGTTGAGAAACAATCTCTGTGAAATCCTGCAATGGATTTTACCCAGAAAAGGTCCCCCTCTTGCCCTGGGTGCCCCCACCCCCGTCCTCAGAGGCAAATGCCACCATTTACAGTTTCTTCTGCGTCCTTTCAGAAATTCCGTGCGTGTGGTGGCACAGGTACAACGTGAGTTTGAAACGTAGTGGAAGCTGGTGTGTGACGGAGACTGAGGGTGACTGTAACTTTGAGCAGGGGGACTTGTGTGGAACCCCAAACTCAGACATCTTGGGAGAGCTGTGTGTGGGGAAGCACAGACAACTGGGTACCGGCCCTCGGGCGGTTTGGTGCTGAACGCACTCGAGGTTATAGGTTCAATGCAGCGGCTCTGTGCCCCAGGTCCCTGGAGCTGGCCCAGGTCCCAGCCTCTGCTCGCTGGTCTGCCTGTGAGAGTTCGTGCCTTTCCATCCTGCCTCCTTGCTTTCTATGCAGGGAGTAGGTATGCTCGGTAAGTACAGCCAGGCTCTAGGTGGCCCTGCCCCATTTTGGAGCCCGAGAGACCAGCTCAGAAGACACAGTCAATGTATGCGACAAGGCTACACCTGCCACCAGGGTTATTTTGAAAGTTTTGTTAGACATCAGTAAGGCTCCGGAAACTCAGTCTTTCCTCCAGCCAGCCCAGACCTGCTGGAGCTGCTTGCTGAAGGTCACTGTGGACCACGTTAAGGGCTGGTTACTCAGGCAGGCCTGTCGTGCAGCGGAGACTGAGACTGGAGGGGTCAGCCGTGAGGACATGAGCAGCTGGGACCCTGCATCCGGTCCGCAGAGCAGCCAATCGCTCTGTTCGTCGACTGAGCCCCTTCTGAAGCTCCCACACTGTCTTGTGGGGCCAGTGGGCAGACCCTCTGTTTGGATCTGGGAGTTCTGGGTGTTCTTTGCTCGTTTGTTTTGTCTGCTGGGCTTCCAGAGCCCAGCCCTCCCCAGTGGGGACTCAGCTCTTCCTCTTGCCCAGGCCAGCTTCCTGAGGCCCCTTAGCATTTTTTTGTTAATTGAAATACAGTTGATTTACAATGTTGTGTTAGTTTCAGGTGTACAGCATAGTGACTCAATTACACACATACATATATTCTTTTTCAGATTCTTTTCCATTGTAGGTTATTACAAAGTATTGAATATAGTTCCCTGTGCTGTACAGTAGGACCTTGTTGTTTATCTATTTTATAGTGGATCATATGGTAACTCTATTTTTAGTTCTTTAAGGCACCTCCATACTCTTCTCCTTAATGGCTGGGGCCCCTTAGCTTTTAAGAGTGGCTGGTCTTAACTTCTCTCGCCTTCCCTGACCTCAGGCTCACTGCCGTGGAAATGAGGCTGTGTGTGTGTGTGTGTGTGTGCGTGTGCGTGTGTTTTGGGAAATTTGCACTCCTTCTGTGGCTGCCTTTCTGTTTATTCCGACCCATCAAGTGCATGTGACTCATTCCTGTTCCTCGTCAAGTTTTTCAAACACCATCGAGCTTTTCCCATGTGAGGCTTCCCTGCCTGTCTCGGAGTGTGGGCTCGAACCAGGGAGCCCGGGCAGGTCGCTGGTTCCCGGGATTCCACAGGGCTGGGGAACACAACTGTCCTGCTGCGTGTTCCGAGGAGGGAGGCCCCCACAGTCAGGCCAGGGCAGGGATCTTGGAGAGGGAAGACGTGAGCTGGGCCCTGTGTGAGATTTTGATGTCCGTGTGTGGCGGGTCATTGTATCCAACCTCAGCATTCATTCCAGAAGGTTTGGGACTGGTTGCTGACTGCGGACCCAGTCCCCAGACAGAGCAGGGGCCAAGTTCTGAGAGCCACAAGGCGTCGGGGTTCGGGGAGCAGCTAACCAGCATTGTTCGTGGCCCGTTGGCTGCCAAAAGGCGGGTGCTCTGAGGCCGTTCAGGAAAAGGATTTCCCCTAGAATTTCTGAGGAATGCCTTGGACTCAGTGTTATGTAACCTTGTTTTTCTTTTCTTTCTTTTTTTTTTAAACTTTTTTTTGATTTATAATCATTTTACAATGTGTCAAATTCCAGTGTAGAGCACAATTTTTCAGTTATACATGAACATACATATATTCATTTTCACACTTTTTTCTCTGTGAGCTACCATAAGATCTTGTATATATTTCCCTGTGTTGTACAGTATAATCTTATTTATCTATTCTACAATTTTGAAATCCCAGACTATCTCTTCCCACCCTCCGCCCCCTTGGCAACCACAAGTTTGTATTCTATGTCTGTGAGTCTATTTCTGTTTTGTATCTATGCTTTGTTTTTTTTGTTTGTTTGTTTTGTTTTGTTTTTAGATTCCACATATGAGCGATCTCATACGGTATTTTTCTTTCTCTTTCTGGCTTACTTCACTTAGAATGACATTCTCCAGGAGCATCCATGTTGCTGCAAATGGCGTTATGTTGTCGGTTTTTATGGCTGAGTAGTATTCCATTGTGTAAATATACCACATCTTCTTTTAACCTTGTTTTTCTTACACATCCTCCTGGGCTGTAAGTGTTTCAAGAGCAGGGAGGGTCTTATATACTGGACTGGCACATAGTGGGTTCTGACCAGTGACCGAGGAACAGAGTCGGCCCGGGGTGGGGGAACTCTAGCGTTCCCAGAGCAGGCTCTCCAGAAGGGAAACACAAAGGAACTGACACCAACTGGGATTTCCTCTCTTCTCACTCCCTCTGCTGTTCCTGACCTGGCCACCAACCTCTGGGTGCCCCTCTGCCCTTGATGTAGAAGCAAAAACAGTTCTGCTGACATACCTTGTGGCACCAGAGGAGACTCTACACGGTGCGATGAGGGTCGTAGAGCCAGCGGGTGGCAGGTGTTTGGACCCCAGATGCCGTGGCTTTTACACAACATCTGTTGTTAACCTGCTGATGCAGGCAGGACTCTCCGTGCCCTTCGACGTGGAGCCATCCCCGCTCGTTGGCACTGCTGTCCTTTGGTGCAGGGCCCGCCCTGGCCTGAGGTGTGCGCACTGCTGAAGTCCTGGGAAACCCCAGAGCCAGGGTCGGAGACACCCCGTCATTTTCTGGGAACAGGAATAACTGGAGATACTGGTCTCCCAAAGTGGCCCCACCTATTGTGGTGATGGGGAGTGCCTGCTCTCGGGGTGACTCACTCAGAGGTCCCCATCAGACTCCGGAGTCCTTTTCTCCTTTTATGGCATCTGCAGACAGAGGGGAGACGCCCCCCCCTCACTGGACACCCTCTGGGGGTCCCTGGATCATGCTGGGCCGGCCGCTTCAACACGCTCTCACAGCCACGCTCGCTGCTGCCAGGGTTCTGCTGTGTCTTCCATCTCCTTCGAACAAGAGTTCATGTTTTCCCGCTACCGTGGAGCAGGTCACTGGGTGGGCCTTTTAGACAGACCAAGACCCCACGATTGCCCCCTAATAGGCCAGGCCCTGCCGCCTCCCCTGCCACCCCACTTCCGGGCACGAAACCTCAGGTCTCGGGGTGGGAGGTCACCCGGGCTCCCTCTGCCCCGATCCAGCGCCCCAGGGCCTGAGCAAGAGTTACCTGCCTTCTGCAGGGTGAGGCGGGTCCGCCGCCTGCCTGGGCTCGCTCCGGGGCCTGGGATTCCCGCAGGCTCCGGGGGGAGGAGGGGAGCAGCCCTCGAGTTAGGGCTGCTCGTGCACAGCGACTCACAGTCGAGCGCATGTGCACGCTGCTGTTAAAGGGGTGAAAGCTCTACTCTGTGCTGCTGCGGCCTCGTGTCCTCCGCAGCCAGGAAGGCGATGGGGCCTGGAAGTCTGCAGAGGCTCGGGTTTCGTGCCTTGGCAGGCTTCAGAAAGTGCTCAGGGAGCCCTAGGAGGGAACACAGGAGCTGGGTGGTGGGGTCCGAGCAGGTGAATCCAAGGTTCTCGGCAGACACTGGCCTCGGCCGGGAGGGTTCGCTCCGCCGGCCTCCAGGAGAGATAGGGTCCCTGATGGAAAGCAGCCAGGGGATGCCGGTGACAATGTCAATGCGATAAGGGCACTGCTGACGTTGATTACACTTACAACACGCCCGCCACTGTCCAGAGTTCGTGTAAACACGCATGGTCTCATCCCATCCCCAGTGACCCAGTGAATTAGGCCCTTTAGCGTCTCCCCATTTCATGGTTGGAGAAATGGAAGTGTGGAGGCATTAAGGTGATTTTTGCAAAGTCTCAGCTGCCAAGTGGAACCTGTGCGATCCCTCGCCCCAGCTCCACGCCTGCGCTGTTCTGAGGCTGGAAGGCCGGGGCTCAACTCCACTGACAACTGTGTGACCTTGGATAGGTGGCCCCATTTCATCACCTGTGAAATGGAGATGATGGATTTACGCGCCCTGGGCATGGTTGGGATGATACATGGTAATGCACAGAGATGGCCGGTGATGACCAGCGCAGCGCAACGTAGTGCTCCCTGCGTTCCAGCCGGTTCAGCCGAGCTCAGCCCCAGAGGGGACCCTCTGTGCCTCTGCTGAGGGCTCTCCAAGCTGCCTTCTGAGAGCAGCTTCTGAGGCAGACTCAGATGGACGAGGGGCGATGGTGCTGTTGCCCCTGGGATCCCTCCCTGTGCCCTGGGCTCCCTCCTCTGTAACGCTGTCCTTTCCTCTTCCCAGGTGGAGCTTCGGGGCACCCAGTTAGACCTGGAGCGGAAGCTCCAGCTGAATGAAAATGCCATCGCCAGGCTCCAAGCCAACCATAAATCTGTCTTGGTAAGGCTGGCTGGGCCCCCCTGCTGGGCTTCAGCACACCTGACTGCTGCTGCACACTCAGCCAGGCACCCCCGGGTTGGGTCGTAGGGGATCCCTGCCTCGCCCCTGCTGAGGGACCGGGTAGAATGAAGGTTAAAAGAGCAGGCTCTGGAGACAAGAACTGGGCCCAGCTGTGTGGTCTGGGGCAAAGCACTTAATTCAGTGGTGCTTCAGCTTCCTTACCTAAGAAATGGGGCCCATGATGGTGCAGTCGTCCCTCGGTCTCCACGGGGACTGGTTCCAGGACAACCCCAGCCCCCACCGTGGTGCCAAAATCCATGGATGCACGGGTCTCTTATATAAAACGGCCTCGTATTTGCATGGAACCTGTCACATCCTCCCAGATACTTTAAACCACCTCTGGGTTGCTTATAATAGCTGATCTAATGTAGACACTGTAAATGATTGTTGGCTTGGCAAGTTTGAGTTTTGCTTTTTGGAACTTTCTGGTATATTTTCCCCCAAATATTTTCCAGTGGTTGGTTGAATTTGTGAATGTGGAACCCACAGATACAGAGGGCCATCTGTACCTACCTTTTTGAGGTTGCCATGAGATAATATGTATGCAGTGCTCAGAACAGTGCCTGGCACATGATAACACACTGTGTGGCTGTTATTCTGTTACTATTTTATGTAATTAAAAAAGTGACTAGACAGGCAGCAGGACTCCAAGAGGAACAGAAAACGGCACCTGGAGGGGCCGTTCAGAGAGCTCTCAGATGGAATGGGTGTGGGGCGCAGTATGGGAGACTGAGGCAGGCTGAGAACGGGCCCCGGGCTGTGGAGCGGGGTGGAGGGAGTGCGAGCACAGGAAACGGTACCCAAGACCATGGCATGAAGCTTAACAAGGTCATTTCGAACTGGACACTGTCAGGGGGAGCTGTCAGCGCCAGGACTTAAAGCTGCCACGGAGAGAAGGAAACCGTTTAAAACTCAGATTGATGATCTAAATATGATATGCCTGAAAGCATTTACAAGGGATGTTCACCCTGTGAAAGGGCTGAATCCCACATGCACAGGTGCCATTGCGTGGAGCCTCAGTATGGATCGTGTGGAGCTTGTTTTATACGCTTTTGAACATAGCAGTCCATTCCGCACAGGTGTGCTCGGTCTGCAGTCCTCAGGCGCTGTGGTCACCTGCACACGCCCTAAACATTTTGTGCCTGGCATGGACACCGTAAGATTAGACGTGCTTTTGGCACAGATAGACCCAGTGGGCAGTTTAACTGGGCATAATAAAATGCTGAGATAGGCGAATTCGTGCTGCTGATTGGTACAGAGAAGCCAGATTATTAATGTACCACAAGAAATATAACTATCAAGTGTACTGCATACACACCTTGCCCCAATAGGAAAATCAATTTCAGAAACTCAAAGAGCAGCCTGACTGTCAGAGCTGGACCCAGAGGTCAGATAACTCACTCTCCCATCGGATGGATGAGGGACTAAGTTAACGATGGTAAAGAGTTACTTACAGCCTGGAGAGTCCATCCTGTTTTCCCGGGAACCCAGGATTCATATGAGCATAAAGTCTTCCATTTACGATAGAAAATTGCTCCCCAATATGCAGGTTTCTCAGGTTTGCTTTGAGACGGCTGGATGCCTGGCTCACAGGCTCTTCCCCGCCCGCCCTCCCCCAGGTATCGGTGTCCGAGGTGAAGGCCGTGGCTGAGGAGCAGTTTGGGGAGCTCCTTGCTGCTATGAGGAAGGCCCAGGGTGACGTGATGCTTTTCTTGGAGGAGAAGGAGCAAGTGGCTCTGGGCCAGGCCAACGGCATCAAGACCCACCTGGAGCACAGGAGTGCGGAGATGGAGAGGACCAGGCAGGAGCTGGAGCGGATTTCTGCCATCGGCAACACTGTGCTGTTCCTGGAGGTACTGTCAGCCATGCCGTGGACACCAGGGGACACCCTCTGGTTGGAAGGGGACCGCTCCTTGATAAATGGGGTGCACAGGGAGTTCTGGGACAGAGGGAAGCAGGTCTTGCCTCGGCAGAGGACAGGAGGACCGGAGGGAAGGCTTCCCAGAGTGGGGCGGCAGGAACTGGGTTGTGGAAGATGAGTCACGTCCCAGGATAGGGAACCGCGTGTGCAGAACCAAGGCGGAGAGGTTTGTGAAAGCACAGCCGATCTGGGGAGCTAAGCGGCTTTCACAGGATGGGGTGGGGGTGCCGGGCACAGAGTGAAGGGAGGTGAGGCTGGCGGGGCCAGGCAGGTGTCTGGCTGTGAGAGAGGTTTGTTCATCCTGAAGCCACAGCAGCTGGGGGAGGACGTCAGATGAAGAATGATGAGCTCAGGTCTGTGTGCTCCAGAGACCACCCCTACTGCTGGGCGGAGGCTGGCCTGGCTGGGGTGAGAATAGTCCTGCTGCCTTTCGGAGAGGGCTGCGTGTGCTGGGTGACTGCGGAGTGACTGAGGACGGCCCAGCGGAGGAGACGGGGCCTTTCATTACACGTGCTGTTCGTTGTAGGTTAAGCCACAGGCCGGCCCTCAGAACCAGACCCGAAGGACACGAACCTGCAGGGAAGGAAACTAGGCTGTGAATTCCAGCATCCTGGGTCCGTCGCTAGAGCGCTGTGTAGTTTTTGGCAAGATGCTTAAACTTTCTGGGTCTCAAATTCCTCATTTATCAAACAATCAAGGCAGAGTCAATCATTTCCGAGGCTCCTTCAGCTCTAATATTCCTAAACACAAATAATTTTGGATTGTATGTTTGAAAAAATTCCCTTCTAGTTACAACAAAATGTTTGTGGTGAAAAAAACACTTGGAAAATACAGAGAAATATGAAGGACCACAATCCACACTCCCACCACCCAAAAATAAGCATTGTTAGCCTTGTAATGACTTTGAGAAAACGCAGCAGGCAGAAAGGGAGACGGAAACGCTGAAGGCTGTCCTGATCCTTCAGCTTTCAATATCAAAGCAAAGGAACTATGTCATGCGTTTCCCCAAAGAGTATATAAATAATGTCTCCTTATTTTTTCCTCTTTTGTAACTTTAACATAAAAACTCTAACAAAAACATATTTTAGTGCAGGATAACTTAGTTTAGTTAAACATAACTTCTTTTTGCCCCGATTCGCAGCCATTGGAAATGACAACATGTATTGTCCGCCAGTAATTTAAAGTGTTACTTTTATCGTATACGGTGCTAAATCTATATACAGCCTTAAAATGTTTATTTTTCTGTCACGTCTCTGCCTTGGACTTTTTCTTCCATTAATCTAACCATTTTGGTACAACTGTTTCCATCACTTTTTCTGCTGTATCCAGTCTGCAATTCAGTGCTTCAGTTGCCTTTGAATTTTGATAACATGTTACATCTGAAAGCAGACTATCCTGATCACTGCCGAGTTTTGAAGCATAAACGGCTTAATGTGAAAAAGCATTTCAAACTCCAAAGCACAGAATAAGAATTAGGGAAAACTCTGTATCAGATTGAGCCGGGAAGAAAAAGGCAGCAAACTTTCTTGTCTGAGGATTTGTCTGTGATCTTCCAAGTGCTGCACCAGCTCCTCCATCCCAATCGTGGCTTGTGTTTAAGTTATTGCAAAAAAAGTACTGAAGGAATGAACGTTGCAGGACTGCTCCCTGCATCTGGGCTGTTGGCATAGCATTTTGTTCTTTGGTTCCCTGTCTGGGTTGTGTGTTGCAGCTGTTCTTGGGTGTCTAGTATCCCTTGATTTTATTTATTTATGTATTTATTTATTATTTATTTATTCATTTATCTATCTATCTATCTATCTATCTATCTATCTATTTACTTTTGGGGCTTGTCTGATATTTTTTCATTCTTATTTTTAATTGAAGCGTAGTTGATTTACAATGTTAGTTTCAGGCGTACAGCAAAGTCTCCTGATTTTTAAAAGCCCGCTTTCCCAGTTTAAAAAAACAATAAATGCTTCCTATGTTGTCAGATGCTGAACTGGACACATAACCTGCACTCTCTTTGTGAAGTGCATGTTACCATGAGCCCATTTTACAGATGCGGGAGGTTAATATTGAGGAGGGCTGCCTGGATTAAGGAACGCAGACGCCAGGGCAAGTGCTGTTGTGTTTCCTTCCCCGCAGGAGTACTGCAAGTTCAAGAACGTGGAGGACTGCGCCTTCCCGAGTGTTTACATTGGACTCAAGGACAAGCTCTCCGGCATGCGCAAGGTCATCATGGACT
Organism: Camelus ferus; assembly: GCF_009834535.1. Taxonomy (NCBI): domain Eukaryota; kingdom Metazoa; phylum Chordata; class Mammalia; order Artiodactyla; family Camelidae; genus Camelus; species Camelus ferus. The sequence continues at coordinate 17,267,364 of NC_045711.1, read as the reverse complement.
CCACCGCGCACTTGATCCAGCTGCTGCAGAGCTACAAGGAGAAGCTCCAGGAGAGCTCCAGGGAGGGTGAGGAGCCGTGCTCTGTGGTGTCTCTGAGCGGTCCACGGGGGAAGTGAGAGAGTCGGGGCAGGGCAGAATTGGGGCAGGGGGGCCTCATCTTCAAAGCCATCCTTCCACTAGACTGTGGTGCTAATGGACACTTACCTTGATGATTTTATTTTACCATGGAGACCCGGAGAACATGATGTAGTCACATCATGCGATTGGCCGGCATCTCCAGGACTAGTTTCTGAGGTTGCTAATGCCTGTCCTTTCAAGTGAAGTCCAGGTCAGGCTGGCACCTTTCCTCAGCGCGTCTTACTTCATGGGCCACTGAGCAGGGTCCTCTGAGACGCGACTGGTCTCCAGCCCTGTCTTCCCACTGGAAGCCCAGGGAAGAGTGGTGGGGGGGGGGCCCTGCTTCTTCGAGTCCCCTGCCCACCTGGACAGGTGTGCACTCACAGCTCTTGATTTTCTAGAGGAGTACGACATCAGGACTCAGGTGTTGGCCGTCACTGAGCACAGACATCGGACCTCGAAGCCCGAGCCCCGCACCAGACAGCAGTTCCTGCAGTGTAAGTTGTGAGCAGCCCCTCCCCAGCCTGGCGGTCCGAGTGACGCTTCGGAAGCCGGCACGCCCCCTCACGTAGCCTGCGGGCTCTTGCAGCCTCAGGTCCAGCCTTAAGTGGCACACTAAGACAACACTAATTTAAACAGATTTTGAACTTTTTACCTTGAGACAGTTTCAAACTTACAAAACCACTGCCAAAGCAGCACCAAGAGCTCCCATACACCTTCCACCCAGCGTCTCCAAACGTTGGCACTTTACGTAACTACAAGGTGTGGCCCCAAACCAGGAAGTGAATAGCACTGCTGCAGGGGTGTCCCCCACCCGTGGAATTGAGTCAGGTTTCACCACGTGCTCTTACTAATGTCCTTTTTCTGGCCGGAAGTCCGATCCAGGGTCAGAGATGTTTCCTTGTCTCCTTGGCCTCCTCCAGTCTGGGTCCAGTCCCTTTGTCTGTCTTGGCCCTTTTGAAGATCCTGGCTAGTTACCAAATGGCTCCCTTGTAAGTCTGAAGTGGCCAGAATCGCCCAGCCCATTGTCCTGTCATTGTGTGGGCTTGTCCCGGTCTGTTAGCATTTTACAAAAGGCTGTGTTTCTAATCAGCACTTCGTTATGGTTAACAAGGCGGGAGGTTCAGTTCCTCGTGGAAGGATGGCGTCTCTGCGGCCAAGGCCATTTTTGGGCCACGTGGCTACTTTGTCTCTTCGGCACGTGCCGTTGAGCCCTGCTTCTGCTTGTTTTCGGGGGGTGACCGCTGACGGGCTGACCCCTGAACCCCCTCTGCTCCGGTTACGATGTGATGGCCACTTCCTATTCTTGCCACAGCTCCGCATTTTCCCCAGGACCTCTGGGCTTCTCCATAGTTTTTAAAATCATTTATCCTTTCCTGCTTCCTGACAGACGCACATCTATGTTTCGCAAACAGATAGAGTTAACACGAGGAGCTAGACACCCCTTATTCTTAACATTAAAATAAAAATGAAACACAGCCTTTTTCCACACACGATGGTAACTTTTCCTCTTTGAGTATTACTATGGACTTTTAGCCTCTTTTGGACTCAGAGTGTTTCACGGGTCCAAGTTCCATCAAATTGTCAATGTGACCAGTGGGGAGCCACTTGTCAGCCGGCCTCTTTGTCCTCTGAGCGCTGACATTCCTCCCTTGGCGTTCTTCAAAGTATCACGGCGTTCTGGCACTAACGGACTGTCCCCGGCTCATTCTGGTTTTCTCGACCCAGGGCATGGCATCACCTACTCTGCAAGGAGTCCCGGGTCCCCTTAGACGTGAGAGTATTCTCGTGCTGACTCACTGGGCCAGTGTTCACTGAGCATCTTCTCGGAGCTAGAAGCCCAGGGTAGAGTCCTGGATAGAACACGGAGCTTACAGAGTAGAAGGAGGACACATGTGAAACACACAAATAAGTAATTACACATCGTGACGAGTACCACGCAGTTTAGAGGGTGGGGTGCTCCGCGACGCAGTGACGGGGTGGGGGCCTCTGAGGAGAGACTCGCAGCAGCAACCTGAACGGATCAGTCGGGATCTCTCAGACTCGGTTGGGGTGATGGCCCCATCATGGAGGGAAGGGTCTGTGCCAAACTCCGGAGCCGGTTCAGGGTTGGGTGGGTCTGAGGTCAGGGGGCTGGAGCGTGGAGGTCAAAGGGGAGAGGGCAGGAGACGAGGCTGGAGATGCAGGCAAGGGCCAGTCCCCAGGGCTGTGCAGGCCAAGGTGGGGGGTCACTGCTTTATCCCAAGGGCAGGGGCACCATCAGAGGCGACATGTAGGCCGGGTGACATGATTTAGCCCACAGCACCCTGCTCCGCCAGGGAGAAGGTGCGGGGTGCAGGAGACGGAGCTGCTGTGCTGGCTGGGCGGGACTTGGCGGCGGCTTGGATGGGGGTGAAGCGGTCTGCTGAGTGGGTGGGAGCCAGGGCTCAGCTGCTTGTGTATGTGGCAGGGAGGGACCAAGTGAGGGAGGATTAGGACAAAAGAAATGTCAAAACTGACTTCGGGGGTGGCTTGAGCAGCTGGGTGCACGGGGGTGCTAATGTCCTCTGGGACCAGGAAGAGAGTATGTCAAGGGGACTGTTTGAGGGGAGGGACTGTGTGTGGTGGAGTCTGCCCCACGCCAAGCAGTTCTCCACCAGCTGGGCGTCCTACAGTCGAGCTCAGTTCTGACACCGTCTCCCTGGACATGGACCCTACTAGACCCCCCCCCCCGCCAGATGCCAGTCCCAAGCAGTAGGTCCCCAGGTGACCCACACCTTCTGCCCGACTTGGCTGAAGTCAGAAATCCCCAGGGCCCACCTGGAAGCTCTCCAAAGCCCTGCTGTTGGGGTTTTATGGAGACTTCCTCATGCAGGCGCCAGTGGTCATTAACTCCAGTCCCAGCCCTTTTCCCTTCTCAAGAGAGTAAGTGTTAGGACTGGGGGACCCAAGTTTCTGGTCATGACTTGGTCTTTCTGGTGACCAGCCAGCCCCTCCAGGAGCCGGCCTGGAGTTGCCTCAGTAGAACAAAAGACACTTTTATGACCCAGGAAATGGCAAGGGTTTCAGGAGCTCCGTGTCAGGAACTGAGGTCAAAGACCAATTATTAGATGCTCCCAGGGGTCTTGTCACTCAGGAATGAATTACAAGGTGCTCTGTGCTGGGAACGGGCCACAGAGACCAGATACATGTTTCTCATTGTCAATCACAACATCACACTTGTGTTCTGTTTTCTGGTTTTCACTCACCTCTTGTCCGGGGCGGGGACCGCGGCTGGGTAGACGGGGACCAGGAGATGGATGTGTTTGCGGGCTCTGGAGGCCGGCCGGCTTCGAAGGGCTCAGTCCGAGCTGGCTGTCGGTCCCTGACCTTCCGTATCCCCTCAGATGCCTGTGACGTCGCCTTCGACCCCAACACGGCGCACAGGTACCTCCGGCTGCAGGAGGACAACCGCAAGGTGACCAACACCACGCCCTGGGAGCACCCCTACCCGGACCTCCCCAGCAGGTTCTCGCACTGGCGGCAGGTGCTGTCCCAGCACAGCCTGTACCTGCACAGGTACTACTTCGAGCTGGAGCTCTCCGGGGCCGGCATCTACGTGGGCCTCACCTACAAGGGCATCGACCGCAAGGGCGAGGAGCGCAACAGCTGCATTTCTGGAAACAACTTCTCCTGGAGCCTCCACTGGGACGGGAAGGAGTTCAGGGCCTGGCACAGCGACACGGAGACCCCACTCAAGGCCAGCCCTTTCCGGAGGCTGGGGGTCTACGTGGACTTCCTGGGAGGGGTCCTCTCCTTTTACGGCGTGGAGCCCGACGCCATGACGCTGGTCCACAGGTTTGACTGTAAGTTTTCCGAGCCCGTCTACCCCGCCTTCTGGCTTTCCAAGAAGGAAAACGCCGTCCGGATCGTGGATCTGGGAGAGGAGCCCGGGAAGCCAGCGCCGGCCTCGCTGGAGGCTGCTCCCTAGACTCCGCGTCCCAGACTCGAGCTGACCACAAAGACAGGGCGGCAGCTTGGCTTTTAAGGCTGGCTGGGGGGCCAAGGTCCCGGCCAGCTGGTGGTAGCTGGCTTTAGAAGTCATGGGGGTCCCAGAGCGAGGGGAGGGGTCTCTGGCCACTGCCCTGGGCTCCACGCTGCACTGTCTTCTGTGTCGGTTGTAATCCTCGGGGCCCTAAGTTCTCCCATCCTCTTCCAGCGACGCTCTCCTGCCTGCTCCGGTGAGTGGCACACTGTGCCCAGAGCTGGCAGCCGGGCATCTTCACAGCCATCAGACACCGCAGAGGAGGCACAATAAATCGCTCACTTCACCTCTCGTTCTCCACCTCCCAGACTCTGTTCTGAGTACTTCCCCTGCGTCCGTGGGTGGAACCCCCACAGTGGCCTCCCCAGGGTGGGGTAGATGTTCGCATGTCCCCACTTTGTGGATGAGGAAGCTGTGGTCTGGCGCGTGCAGGGAGGGCGGTGGTTTACCTGCTCAGGGTCACTGTGGTCACATGATGAGTGAGCAGCAGAGCTGGGATTCAAACCCGGGGGAACTTTAACTACCACCCACCCTGCCCTTCCCCTCAGGTCACGGGCGTTACGTGTAGGGGATCATCACATCATGAACCACAGATGCGGGGGTGGGGTGTGTCGCAGCCTCCATCTCTGCGCCCCTGCAGGGCGTCCACGATCACGTGCCTTCCACAGATGAGGAGCAGTGGGGGCTCAGAGGGTCTCAGGGCTTGCCCAAGGCCACAGCCCTAGCATCAAACTGATGGGATTCCATCTCTCTCTGACTCCCAAGGCTGGGGCCTCCAGTGTGCAGTCAAGGCTGAGCTGGATTGTGTAACTGCTTCCTTGCTGTCTGTCAGCCTCACGGGATTAACAATCCTAATTTATTTGGACCTTTCGGAACCGGCTCCTCTCAGTTTGTAGCATCTCTGGGGGTAACGTGCCCCTCATATCCTCAGACACTTTGGGCCTCCTTCCTCCTGGTGCCCCTCCTTTGTCTGGCCTTCCTGGTGGGTTAGATGCTAAGCCACTGTCACCTTTTATCCAGGTGTCTCAGAAGGGCCTGTCCTGTTAGAAGTGGTCGCCTTCCCAGCCTGATTCCTGTCCCCACCCCAACCTTTTATGGGACTGTCACTGCCAACCAGCCCGGTGATGACTTTGGTCACCTTTCTCTAACAGTGGCAGGTCTCTGGCGTGGGCGCTGGAAATGCTCACAGTATTGCAAACCTTTTGGTTGAATCGAGGGTAGTAACAGTAACAGCAGCAGAGACACGGGTCTCACATATGTGATCTAATCCTGAAAGGCAGCTGTAGCTTTTACTATCCGGCTTCATCTCTGCTGTCCTCATCATCAGTTAGGTGGAGAAGTGGAGGCTCAGAGAAGCCAGGCAGCTCACTCGAGATCCTGCAGCTCCCAGGTACCAGGATCAGTGTGTGAGCTAGTCCTGTCTAAAGGAGACTTGTCCCAGTGTATCCTCAAAGCTCTTTTCTGGGCTGCCCAGCATGTGCAAGGGCCCTGTGGTTGCAGTGGTGAGCTGGGGGCTGTCTTCAGGGAGTAGGCTGTTACAGTCATTTTACCTATCCTAGCAGTGTGTTTTTATTAGTTACTGTGAAAAGTGTCAAATCTATGAAAAGCTGAAGGAATTGAGAAGTGAACACTCATAGGCTCTTCACCCGTGTTTGCCAGTTATCAGCATCTTGTTACATTTGCGCACTATACACATACACAGTATGTGTGTGTGTATTGTGTGTGTGCGTGTGCGCACACGCATTTATTCTTCTGGCAGAAACTTCCAGGAATGGAGAAGCACAGACACTTCACCCTGAATATGCCAGCATTTAGGAGTGATTTCAAACTGTCTTCTCTGGAAGCTGGGTTCTCTGGAGCAGCTATTAATTTAAATTTTGTGGAGTTTGAAGCCTGTGTAAGACAGTCTCTGTCATCTTTATCCTCACTCGAAAGGTCTTGTTGCCAGGAGAGCTCCGTTGTCCTCAATGATCACCTTCCTAACAAGGCAACATTTGAACTTACAAGTTTTCACTAAGAGAATATCACTATGTCTATGTTACATAATGTGCTTTCACAGAAAATATGACTTGCAAACAGGTTTTGCTCTAAAAAAGTTTTGGAAAGCCCAGTGAGCTCTGGGCTCCTCCCGGGTCACCACAGCCAGCACTGCCAGCAGAAACCTTCGGCTGGGGACCCCGGGGGCCTTGCGCACTCACAGGTTTGGCTGTCACGGCCTGTCATCACTCGTGAGTGGATCATAAGCTAGGGCCAAAGGGTAAAGATCTCATGAATCAAGGAAGTCATTTTCATGTCATTTTTCCTTTAAAGAGCTACGCACACCCTCGTTTCTTCACATGCATCTCAGTGTATGTACGTGCGCACATATAAACATTGTCGTGGACGCTGGTTATTTGGCCACCCAGAATAATGATCCGCATGACAGTAACGTTGATGAGGACACTGCAACAGTAGTTGGCATTTACTGAGGGCTAAATGTGCACCAGGCAGTCTTCTGAGGGCTTTGCATGTCATACGTCGTTTAATCCTCACACTGGCTCTCTGAAGTAGGGACCACTGTCGTCCCCATTTTACAGACAGGGACACTGGAGCATAAAGGATTAAGTTGTGAATGAAAAAAAAATGTTGCAGCCATATCAGTAAACAAAGGATGCTGTGCCCATCAAGTCATCAGCCGCTACCACCGCCCCCAGCAGTGAGTAGGGGGAACTCGGTGCAGACAAGCAGGCAGCCCGGCCTCTGCTGCCTCCCCCAGCCCTGCCCACTGAGGGCACTCAGGATGTGGAAGAACAGGGCACAGGCCCTAAGTGTCTAGGTGCAGGTCAGAGGAATGATTCAGTGAGCCCAGACCTTTGCACCTTCCCATACGTAGAAAATCACTGAATTCCTTCACTTGAGATGTCTGGTTTTCTTTAATCAACAGTAATCCCTTGATGTTCTGATTAGCTGGTCTTGGTTGCAAAAACTCCTGTATATCCTGGCTTCTCTCGTGCCTCTGAAACATCCACTTAGAGCGATCGGAGAGATTGCCTCCCGGGCTCGAGTCCTCAGGCCTGAATCCCCAGAAAGACCGCCAAATAAAACAGAGTTCTCAACTTTCAGGTTGTGCATTTTATTTCAGTGACAAAGTAATGTGCCTGTGTTCACAGAGCTAGTAAGTAGCTGGGCTGGGCTCTGAGCCCAGGAGTCCGACTGCAGACCCCACACTCTTCACTGCTCAGCTGTGGTGTCTCCCAGACACCTGGGTGGGCGTGTGATTGAGGCTGGAAGTTCCCAGACATGTTCTCAGGCCCACTTAAATTTTTTCTACCAAGAATTTTCCCTGCAGGGGTTTCTGGTTAGCATTCAAAAGCAGTCAAGTAACTTAAATATATACAAAACATTTGTGTTTCCACTCTGATGATGAGTTAAGGAGATGGATAGAAACACACTCAGGATCACTGGGACAGCCACCGTATAACCCAAATCCCCAAACCGAAGAAGGTGCCGTCTAATTGTGTATTCACAAATGTTTAAAAGTCATTAACAGCAGCACAGTGGAAGCTCAACACCAGGCTCCACCACATTTTTTTCCCGTTCAAAGGGATCTGGACTAACTGTATTTCTATTGTCCTAGAAACGAGATGACCAGCTCTTTCAGAATATACAGCAACTGCCTCCACCTAAGCAGCGCCAGGCTTAGGAGTTTTACGGTAAAGCCATGTTTCCAAGGAGGTCAGTACAGAAAGCCAGAGTCTACCGGCAGTTTCTGGGAGAGAGCAGCTTTCCATCCATCGCAGCGGTTAACTTTTCCTTTGGGAGATGTTTATAATAGCAAAGGCTCAACTGGGATATTTATCAGCCTCTCCTGTTCCTCTCGGGTTTGGTGGCGTTGACAACGGGCAGGGATAAAATGAGCCGGTCATCTCGGGACCATGGAAAACCTGGAATCGAGGCTCAGGAATGCCCCCTATTTTCGGTGTGAGAGGGGGAACGACTCTGTCCCCGTGTGCCAGAAGTGCGAGGCGTGCGTCCTGGCCTGGAAGGTCTTCTCCACCAAAGAGTGGTTCCGACGGGTGGGCGAGGTGTCCCGGAGGAGGTTTCTGGTCAGCGTCCTGGCGCAGCTGGATAGCTCGTATTTGTTGCACTATTTCCAAAACATCCTTCAGACCATGCAGGGGAAGGATTTCGTCTACCACAGGTCCCGGGTCAACGTCAGCAAGAAGGAGGGGAGAGTCGTCAAGTCCTCCTTGAACCACATGCTGGACAAGACGGTGGAACAGGAGATGAGGGAGATCTTGCGCTGGTTTGGGAACAGCTTCCCACCGGACGAAGGCCAGTTACACGCTCTTGCTGCTGCAGATGTGCGACCCCAAGTTACTGCTGACTGCCGCCAACGTCATCGGAGCCCTGTTTCTGAGAGAGCAGGACACCGCCTCAGGTAAGCACGGCCACAGGTGGAGAGGGGGGCCCCCGGAGACCAGGAGGCCGGACCGCAGAAGCCTGTAAAGCGGCAGGAGGGGCGGACAGGCCTGGGTAGACGGGGGTTTTCCAGGCTGCGGAGCAGACTTCTTTGTCCTGACACCCGATCCTGTTTGCCAAAGGTGAACCTGCTGAGTATGTCTTCCTTCCGGAAAATTATGAAATGACAAACGCAGGAGGAACTTTCAGCTGGCCTCTGGGATGGACGTCTGCGTCCCTTACACCCAGAAATGGCTGCTTTGTGCGTTTGCTGCTTATCTGGTGTGGGTCCTGCCTCAGCTGGTTCGGGATTGAAGCTGGTGAGGGACTGAAGTGGGTTTGTGGGGACGCAAAAGGGACACTGCTGAATTGTTTTGTCCTTCCATTTGCACCACACAGAGACCAGGCAAAGAGGTCAAAACCTGGGGCTTTTCTTCATTCGTTCCACTGTATTCCTTGCTTGTGCATGAAATCCAGCCTTGAAGTGGAGTTTATCCGAGGCTGGAGGTGAGGAGGGGCCGCATGTGGACATTAGGAACCCCCGCCCGACCGCCGGGGCAGCCGTTCTCAGTGGTGCTTGTGTCAGAGTCGTTGCGAGGGCTTGTAACACACAGGTGCCCGAGGCCTTCCCCAGGGCTCCCGCCCCAGCAGGTGTGACGTGGGCCGAGAGCCTGCGTTTCTAACCAGTTCCCAGCAGACATGGATGCTGGTCTGAGGACCTCACTCAGGTGGGACAGTGGCCTAGGGTGTCGGTGAGAAGATCTTGGAAATGTTGGGCCAGCTGGACCAGGGCAGCAAAAGCAATCATAAAGGAGCCAAGGGCCTGGGGACTGCAGGGGGTCTGGGAGGGGAGTCCAGCACGGGACGCAGAGGCGTGGCAGGGTGAGAGGGGCTGGCTGGGACATCAGACGGAGGGGTTCTGAGTTTGAGCTCTCGAGGGCGGGGGATTCCTAATGTCCATGAGACCTGATCTGCGGACTAATAGCATCCCAAGGGAGTTTAAAGTTACCTGACTTTGGGGGCAGCTAGATCCTGATCTATGCACCTGATGTCTTCGGTGTGTCTTTGGAGGTAAAGGAATGATCGTCTGGAATGCAGAAGTGGTGGGAAAACCAGAGAATCGTCTTAGTTAGATTAGAGATTGACCAGGTCCGACTCCTTCACGTTATAGGTAAATAAGCCAAAGTTCAGGGACCCTGAGGGACTTGGCCTTGGTCACCCTGTCAGGGGCTTGGAAACCAGGCCTCCTTTCCTGAGCATCTCCTGCGAGCGACACTACCCTCCCGACAGGGCGTCTGCCATGCACCTGCCGCCGGCTGTGGTTCTCCCCACCCAGGAATCAGCTCCTGGTGTTAAAGGTTGTGTAAGTCCAGTTACAGACTGGGGTAACCTTCCCCTTTCCCTGGGAGAGTTTGTCTCTTAGAAAGTTCACTTTTCTAATTTGGCTCAAGGGTGTTTATTCATATTGTTGCAAAACATTAAGCAAGAGCTTCAGGAAAGCAGCCCCTCGTCCAGCACCTTCCTTCCGCCCGCAGGGCTGGCTCCTTCTCTCCCCGCCCCCCGCCCCACTGCCCTGTGTATGGAGCTCTGATCAATTTTGCATGCAGGTGGGCTGGCAGAGACTAATAGGCTTTCTGTGATTTTTGTGCATTTTGTGTAACTGGCCTGGTCCATTCTGTGTAGATTTGAAAGAACCCAGTAGAAGTAAAACCACCTCTCTCCACCACTTTCTCTCCACGCACCTCCTTAAAGAGCCCCTCGTCCTGCTCTTTTGTTTTTCAGGGTTCGGTCATGACGCCAGCAAAGTGTTTTTCTTCCCTGAGAAAGGCTGCAGCCCCACCCCGCCGTGTGAGGCCTCACAAGTCTGCGGGGCAGGCAGAACCAGGGACACAGACTTCCCCTTGTCCACCAAAACCTCAGGAAAAGCAGGCTTGCAGGAGATCATGCCGGGGGGAGCAGCCGCTGCAGGTAAGCCAGCTTGCCGCAAGGACGCTGCTGGGAGTGACACGGGGGTCCCAGTGGAGTTGGGGGTGGCAGGGCAGTAGCATCTGGGGAGGACAGATTTGGGCAACGAACATTCACTTTGGGTTACAGTGGGCTTGTTTAACCGCACACATGGTCGGGGAGAAGCAACGATTAAAATCAGTTGGTGTGACCCTAAATCTCCGTCTGCCCCGGGCCATGCTCCCTCACCCAGCCCCTGACCTCTGGCACCCAGGAGCGGGGACACCTCCAGAATCCAACCCACCAGCATCTGTTTTTGCAGCACTGGATTCAGTCCTGAGGTGGAACTGGAAGCAGTGGGGAATTGGGCCCTGACCTCAAGGCCATCCTCAGTTGGTGTTTGAAGTAAGACGTATACGTGAAATGATTACAAAAAACACAAGGCACCGATTCTAAAATGCTTTATATATGGAGAATTTCAGACTTCAGATGCTCACCATCGCCCACGTAGCCCTCATCCTCAGCCTCAGTGATTATCGACATCTTATATCTTATTTCAGCTATCCCTCTCTTTAAAAAAATTTTTTTTTATTGACGTGTAGTTGATTCAGTGTTAGTTTCAGGTGTACAGCAGAGTGATTCAGTCACACATTTACATGCACGTATATATTTTCTTTTCAGATTCTGTTCCATTATAGGTTATTATAAGAAATTGAATATAGTTCCCTGTGCTGGACAGTAGAACCTTGTTGTTTATCTATTTTATATGCAGTAATGTGTGTCTGCTAAGCCCCAAACCCTAATTTATCCCTCCCCACCCTCTCCCCTTTGGTAACCAGTTTGTCTTCTATGTCCGTGAGTCTGTTTTTGGTTTATAAATAGGATTTTTATCTTTTTTTTTTTAAGATTCCACATGTAAGCGACATCATGTGATACTTGTCTTTCTCTGTCTGACTGACTTCACTCAGTGTGATAACCTCTAGGTGCATCCATGCTGCTGCAAATCATCCCCCTCTTTTCAAATTAAGCCTTTTTCTGGTTGGGATCATTTAAAGGGAGCTGCAGACACAGCTGTTTCACCAGCAGGGCAGTCGGCGCGGCAGACGGCCTTGAGCTGGGAAGGCTGAAGACGGCTCGTGCGTTCGGTTCGGGAAGTTCTGTTTCCATTTTGGCAGAAGAAACGAGCAAACTCCAGTGTCCTGAGGGTTGACCCTGATGAGCTCTATTTTGGGGAGAGCTTCTGGCGAGGACTTGCTCTTGCCCTGGAGTCTCACGAAGCCACCCCAACCGTGCCCCTTTCTCCGGCTTCTCTCTAGAAGGGCAGTGGAAGAGTTCACTCCAGTGCACTTCCAAGATGAACAGACTGTTTTCTGGAAAAGCAAGGGTGTCCAAAGCAGGGTCGGCCCCCGACGACCTGCCTGTGGACCTCCATGCTGTCCGGGAGCTGTCGTCCGGGGTCAGCCGGTACCGGGACTTCATCCGTCACCTGCCTGTCCACCTCTCCAAGCGTATCCTAAGTATGCGGGGCCTTTTGGGGGATTTCTCAAGAGACCTCCCATCCCCAGTGGGGGAGGTTCCCAGGTCCCCCTCCTGTTTTCCAGGCATGCTGGATAAGAACAGCTTGAACAGATGTGCGTCTGTGAGCCGGCACTGGGCGGCGCTTGTGCAGCAGGTCAGGGCGGACCTGTCAACGCACAACTTCATCCAGCACCAGATCGCCTTCCTACAGGTACTTCCTGTCTGGGAGGCGACAGCCTTGGACCAGCCTCACTGCCCCGCCGAGGCCGGCCTGGCTGTGAGCCTTTCCACCTGCTGTGGACGCTGAGCTGGCCTCCTGCTCCACGTTGGTGCTTCCTCACTGTCTTTTTGTCCCATTTGCCCTCCCACTGTCAGTGCACCTGGCAGGGACCACACGTGCAGAAACCTTGCAGGAAGAGAGACACAGAGCCTTTCTGAGACCTCACAAAGCAGGGACTTTCCGCAGGGAGCCACATCGTGGCTCATACAGTAAGAGAGCCTCGTGTGGTACACGGACGTTCACAAGGCCACAAAGTCTACTTTTAGGTTAAAATGCAATTTCCTCCAGATACTAACCATCTCTGGCAATTGTACTTTTGTTTCTTGCCTGAAGCCTGAGCCTAAATCATGGGTTCTCGGTAGCCTGGAGTTTTCCCAGCAGAGAGAGCTGACAGGAGACGGAGGAGGCAGGCCAGGCTCGGGAAGCTGGGAACTGCTCGCCACCTCTCGCTCGCCCCCCCCAAGACCTTCGGTGTCGTTGTCCTCCTGAGGCCTGTCTGCACGCACCACTGGCCTAACTGGCCGGGCCCAGGCCTTCCTTGGCCAGACCTTACCCGTCTTTCAGATCTTGCCAAGCACTGGTGTTTCCTCTCTCGGAGTGTAAGAACTAAGAGTAGCCGTGTTCTGTTATTTCCCACCCAGGGGTCCTACACCAGGGGAATAGACCCTCATTACGCCAACAAGGTCTCCATCCCGGTTCCTAAAGTGGTGGATGATGGGAAGCGCCTGAGAGTGAAAAATCAGAAATGGAAACTGAGAATGAAGGTGGGTTCCAGTGGCATCTGGGGCAGGCGATTGTGAGTGTCCATTCTTATTGGGCACCGAAGGCTGAAGTCTGGCCCTGGCCCTCACTTAAGCATGTAGGGCGTGCGAGGACATGGCTATAGCATGTGGATATGTTTTTGGCTTCCTGCTAGCGTGGCTGCTAGTTCCTGTATTTTGAGGTTGAAGAGTGTGGCTGGGAAGAAAATTGGAACTGGAAGTCTGGTTGAGTCAGCTGTGCCAGAATTTAGCACTCCTGGGGGCCACAGCTGCTCAGGAAGTGAGTGATGGAAGGAGGGAGGGAGGGAGGAAGGAAGGAAGGGAGGAAAGATGGAAAGAATATTGGAAAAGAATGAGGAGCACCCTGTTTAGACTTGACAAAATTGGCTTCCCCTCTCCGAGGCTCAGATAGCTTATCTATAAAATGATGAGAACACTTTGGGGGGCAGATGATGTGCTTTGTGAAGGCTGCAGGTGTGCAGAAACTTTGCCACACAAGTGCATGGGGTGTGTAGGCGTAATTTCACATGTGACTTGAGTCTCTCCAGACCGTCACGAATACACAATGTGACTGTGAAGCTGCAGTGAAACGGCCAGTCAGGGGGCACCTGCGACTTTACTGTGCATGCATCCTGATTTCCTGGTTGTGAGCTCATCTTTGGAAAAGTTGTGCTGTTGCTGACATCACAAGTTCCTGAAATCAGAGGTGGAAGAAGAATTAGGACCCTTGACTCAAAATTTTCTCCTTTGTGGGTTCCTTGTGCTCACTGGCCCCCATCACCGTGCAGCAGCGTCCACAGCCTGAAGGAGAGGAGTTGCTGGCCCCTGGCCCCTTGCCAGGGGAGACTCTCGGGGATGTGTGTCTGGGCCCTGGGTCAAGCTGCCGCTGTACTTTGACTGCAGATTTTCCCTTGTTAGAGTGACTACAACCTGTGGACCGCATACCAGAGCCAGGAAACTCAGCAGGTCCAGATGGAGGAGAGGAATGTCTTCTGTGGGACTTATAATATCCGCATTCTCTCTGACACGTAGGTACGGGGGCTGGAATCCAGGTCTCCAGGGACCCCTGAATTACCACACTGGCATTTTAGGGTCCCCACGACCCTCACTCACTTGGAGAGGCAGTGGTTCCTCCCCCCCAAGCTCCAGCTCCAGAACAGCATGAGACCCCATTTGGGGAATAGGTGCTTGATTATTGCACCTTTCCTGGCAGCGGCTGGAGGACGCTCTCCCCTTGTAAACTTGGGGTGGACTGACCAACGACCTTTTGCACACACACGAAATATTTTAAAACTGTATTTATTTCTTTATTCTAATGTTAGAAGTAATATATATTTATTGGGAAAAAATCCACTAAAAGCCAGAAAATGTCTAGAGAAAAGGAAAGTTGTCCCACGACCTTGCCATGTAGCGATAACTACCATTAATATTGCTGTTGATCCTCGAATTTCTTCTTTGCGTGTATGGACACATATTTTAAGGAGATGTGGGGCTGTGCTGCACCCCCACTCCAGCAGAGCTCTGGGAATGTCTGTCCATGGTAAATATGAAAATGGCATTTATGATAACTGTGGAGTGTGACTTCATTTAAACAGTCCAGAAGAAGCCCCATTAATAATCAACCTTCTGCTCTGCTTTAGACTTAGGACTTCACTTTTTATTCATAAAGTTTTGGGAAGGCCATCTCTGTTTTATTTTTGGCCGTGAACCTCACTAACAAGTTGCATTTTGACCAGCCAGGAGGGGGAAGACAGAGCAGGCAGGGGGAAGGCAAAGTTGAGTTTTTACGGAGAGCATGGTGATACATGCTCTTTAGAAGAGAGGATGACAGCTCGAACTCTAGAAATGACAAGTGGAATGAGGACAAAAACATCAGGATTTGCTCCTCATATTCAGGGTGACTATAAATCCCTGTTTACTGAAACAATCCCACTTCACTCTGTGGTCCTTGAATTAATAATAGTGTCCCCTTTCACAATGAAAAAAAACTCACTTTGGACAATAAATTATTCAGTCATCCTGCTCATATTCCATCTATTTGCTAATAAGCTAATGATTGGAAAATTAATTCCACTCACCCTGTTTCACAGACTATCAGCTCATTGAGGGGCAAGGTCCATCCATATCCTATTCATCTTTGAATTTCCCATTAGCACCTGTTGGCCCAGGACTTTGCTCCTAAAATATGCCCAGTAGATATCAGTTAAAGGGGGGAAAAGATGGAAACAGTGGGATGTGCAGTGGGTGTAGGGCTTCCCAATCGTGTTCATCTGAGGTTTTCCATGAAAAAAGGTTTCCACAGTCTAACAAGCTGGGAAACGCTACGACTCTTATATCTCCCTTGGGGACTTGTCATACATTAGCAGAATTAAAAAAAAAAAAAACACAGTCTGGCCTTTTGTCCTTAGGTTTTAAATCCACCTGAAACGGGCTTTTGTTATGGCGTGAGGTAGGGCCCGCTGACATGACGTCTTGCCTTCTGCTGCCTCCGGTGTTGGAAGGCCCTGGGTTTGCCGTCCTTCCACTGCTGCAGGTGACAGGCACTGGGCTGAGGGAGTTCCAGGAAGGACACCAACCCTTCCTTCAGGACTCATCCTTTCCCCCCCGCAACTCAGGTGGGACCGAAACAGAATCATCCACTACTCTGGGGGAGACTTGCTAGCTGTGTCCTCCAACCGGAAGATCCAGCTTCTGGACATCATACAAGTGAAGGAGGTCCCCATCAGGCTCCGAGGCCATGCCGGGAGCGTCCACGCCCTCTTCCTGTGTGAGGAGGACAACTTTCTTCTGAGCGGGAGTTATGACCTGAGCATCAGGTGAGCGGTCCCCAGCACCCCCAGGCCTGAAGGCGGCTCGCGGAAGAAGCATGCATGCTTTTACCTTTTCGTATTTATGCAAAAGTTATCCTAAATGGTACTGACTTCTAGAACAACCCACCTTTTTTTTTTTTGGCAAGATAAAAACCAAGAATTTGTATATTGTTTAAACTTTGAATGAGATAAATTTATAACAATTTTCTAGCTGAAGACTGAATCAGAAAGTGTCTTCTGTTTAGCACTCTTAGATGAAGGCATATCTGATATTTCTTTTGATAGATTCCTTCAAGGGAAAGCAGTTTTTTGTGAGTAGAAATATAGTATAGAAGCAAAGTAGTGTTTAAAAATGTATATATACATATATTTTAAAACAATATAATAAACACCCATGTGCTCATTACTCAGGCCAAGAAATAGATCATCCCCATTCCCCAAACCCCACTGTGTGCCTTTCTCTTACTGCTTCTTTTTCCCTCCCAGCCCGAGGTAAGGGCATCCTAAATTCATGCTAATTATTCCCTTGTGTTTCTTTATAGATTTGCCGCTGATCTATATATCTCCAAACACATTAACTACTTTTGTCCATTTTTTGAACATAACATAAATGGAATTGTATTTTAAAAATTCATCTCCACTTGATTCTTGCACTGAACTATGATTTTGAGATTCATCTGTATGATGTAGGTAGCAATAATTAATTTATTTTCACAGAGATACAGTGTTTGATTGGATGAATACATCATAACTCATTAATTCTTCTGTTGATGGAGGTGTGCATTGTTCATAGTTCTTTATTCTTTCGGAGATGTTCTTGGATGGGCTCCTGGGACCCATGTGCGTCAGTTTTCTATTGTTCATTGACGTATAATTGACATATAACATATTCGTTTTAGGTGGACAATATAGTGATTTGATATATGCGTATATTGCATAATGATTACCACAGCTTACTTTAGTTTCATCCATCACTACATATAGTTTTACAATTTTTTTTCTTGTGACGAGAACTTTCAAGATCTACTCTCTTAGCAACTTTCAAATATACGACACAGTATTGTTAACTATAGTTCATGAGTGTTTTTTATTAATTGTAGTTGACTTACAATGTTATGTTAGTTTCAGGTGTACAACATAATGATTAGTATTTTTATAGTTTATACTCCATTTAAAGTCGTTATGGGGGGGAGGGTATTGCTCAGTGGCACAGGGCATGCCTAACATGCACAAGGTCCTGAGTTCAATTCCCAGTACCTCCATTAAGAATAAATAAATAAATTAAAAACCTAATTACTCCCCCGCAATATAAAGTTGTTACAAAACATTGGCTATGCTCCCTGTGCTACACATCAACACATGAATGAATAGAGAGATGTGGTATGTGTGTGTGTGTGTGTGTGTGTGTGTGTATAGATATATAATATTACTCAGCTATAAAAAAAATGGAATTTTACTATTTAAGATCCATCTGGAGAAGGGAGAGTTTTTCCATAAATGGTATGTAGATAACTGGATATCCAAATACAGAGAGGAAAAAGAAAAATAAATGGGGCCCCTACCTCATTTGATAACAAAATCAGTTTCAGGTAGATTTAAGGCCTAAAGATGAAAGGCAAAAGTATTTTTTTTTAATTTTAAAGAACACATTCCTGAGTAATGTCTTTATGACTTTAAGGTAAGAAAGGGTTTGCTAAACATGTCAAATCAACAAGGTCTACTACATTTAGGTTAAAGATTTCTGTCCATCAAAAGATACCATAGATGGGTCTTAGATGGAAGAATAAATTTGCAGCACAAAGATAAAGAATTAGCTATCTAGGAAATCTGAACACTCCTATGAATTAATAGGAAAATGATAAATAAGTCAACAGATACATAGACCAAACAAAAAACAAGAACATGAAAACTGAACAGGAATTTCATAGGAGAGGAAGCACAAATGGTTCCAGAACATATTGTGGTGACAGTTCTTACCCCGAGTAATGCCCCTTGTCTGGCGGTACCGCAGTTTGTTTATTCTTACATCTACTGAAGGACATCTTAGTTGCTTCTAAGTTTTAGCAGTTATGAGTAAAGCTACTATAAACATCATTTGCAGGGTTTTTTCTATTTTTGTGGGAAATCACCAACTGTCCTCCCACGCGGCTGTAGTATCATTTTGCTTTCCCACCTCCATTAAAATAGAAACATTAACAATAAATAAATAAGTAGGCCTATGAACCCCCCACCAAAAAGAGGAGACTTCTTCTCATGGGGGCGGGCCTGTGCACCGGAGGGTGTTCAGCAGCATCCTCGGACCCTACGCGCTACATGCCAGTGGCACCTCCCCCCCGACTTGTGCCCACCAGAAATGTCGCCAGACATTGTCAGAGGTCCCCCGGGCGGGGAAATCACCCCGGCTGACAGTCACTGCATTCGTGTATTTACTCCTGCACAAAAACCCTGTGAGGTGACTGCTATTATTATCGTTTCCATTTCATCAGTGAGGAAGTGAAGCGCGCCTGGAAATGAAGCAACTTGCCCAAAGTCACACCGACTAGGTGCTGCAACCAGGACTCAGATCCAGGCCTTGGACTCATGAGACTGCAGCCTTCCAGCCGCCTGCTGATCTAAAGGAGCCCTAGACAGGATGGTCCTCAGAGAGTCTCAAAAGCTTTTTTTTTTTTTTTTTTTTTTTTTGGCCTGATTCCTGCAGATACTGGGATCTGAAAAGTGGGGCTTGCATTCGAATCTTCAATGGCCACCAGGGCACCATCACGTGCATGGATGTGTATAAGACCAAGCTTGTGTCTGGAGCAAAAGATTGCCAGGTGAAAGGTGAGAAAGAAATGGCTCACAGCTTCTAAGAAGCTCCCCCAAGTCCGTGGATTGCCAGAGGACTTGCTTTGCTCATTCCTAGTTCCTTTCTTCTTTGTTTGTTTGTTTTTTGGTGGGAAGGTAATTAGGTTTATTTTTAAATTTTTTAATGGAGGGACTGGACTGGGGATTGAACCCAGGACCTTGTTCATGCTAAGCACACGCTCTACCACTTGAGCTATACCCTCCCCTTGCTTTGCTCATGTCTATAGGCCGTCCTTCATCCTGCCATCTACCCATCCATGTATCCAGTGATCCACTCACTTATTGGCTATTTGCTGAACACTAGATGCCGTGGTAGGTGGTAAGGGAGGAAAATAAACATGATATGGCTCTTTTGACATGGCCTTTAATCTCCTCCAGAGGCTCCTGGTGTCTTAATGGAGACAGATAAGTGAATACATAAGGGGGGACAGTAACATGTGACAGTACAATAGTAAACATGTAAGAAATCCCAGCCCCACCCCCAGAGCCTCCATAGGGAAATGTGGCCCTGCTGACACCTTGCCTTTAGCCTTGGGAGGTCGTGCTGAACTTCTGTGAGCTAATGCATCTGCTGTCTTCAGCCCCTAAGCGGGTGGCAGTCTGCTACAGCAGCAGACAGAACGCTAACACGCCGAGTGTGGGATTCCCGGGCAGAGGCAAGTGCGTCAACGTGGAGGTTATCCATTATAATAAGACGTGGAAGCCCAGGTGTGGGTGAGATTTCCTCTGCAACATAGGAGGGAATAGCGAAGAGAAGGGAAGCCAGGGCCCCGGAAGCCATTGCATGTTAGGAGCGGGTGGAAGGAGGTGGTGGGAAAGGGACCGTGGGTGGCGTCACCGGTGCCAACGCTCAGTCCCGCCCGGGAGCCTCACTCCCGACCCCTTCTCCCTCCTCAACCGACCGGCAGTCTCCTTGCCTTGACTGCCTTGAGGAGTGCGACAGGAAGGATGCAGGATGAGGGTCTGAGGATGGAAGGGCGGACAGGGCCTCCGACCCAGTTGAGTGAGTCTTGGATGGGGGGCACCAGCAGGGCCGGAACTGGGAAGGGGCAGTCAGGCCCTCACCTCTGGCGCAGAATTTAAGGGGACACCAAAACTCTCAGTAACCAAGACACATATTTTAATGCAACATTTGAAAAGTCAAAATTAACATGCAAAATACATGATGAAAAAACAACCCGAGGACCTCTCACTTCACCCTAATCCTGGCCCAGCTCCCAGCCTGCCTGCTTCCCCTGGGCTCCCCCTGCCTGCCAGGGTTCCTGAAACAGAACAAAAACAGAGACAGTGAATTCTTTAAAACAGGGCGCCCTCCCAGTGAATCTTTTAATTCATCTTCAATTTTCCCATTTCTAGTTTGATAAAAGGGTCAGCACGTAAGTAAAAAATTAGTGCAGGAAAGCGTGCTAACGTAGTTAGGGTTCATGGTTAAGAGCGTGGCCTCCGGACCCAGTTTCCCTGGGTTTGAATCTGGCTCGATCTGCTTACCGCCTGTGTGGTCTAGAGCGGGTTCCTGAGCCTCTCTGTGCCTCGGTTTCCTCACCTGTCCAGTGAGGACCAATAAGAGCACTGGCTTGTGGAGAAGGTTTGCTGCACGTCAGGCGCTTGCAGTGGCGCCCGGTCCACCGTCCGCGCGGGGTGGGGTTCGGCTGTGGTTGCTCAGTATTCGGTCCGAGGTTACACATTCCGTTGCCTACGGAAGCAGAAGGGACTCTGGGGGCTGACAGAGCCGACTTCAGTGTCCTCACCCCTGAATTCGGTGCCCACTCTCAGTGTCTTCCTTCAAGCTCGGTTCTCCCACCCTGCCGTCAACCCGCACATCCGCCCAGCGCTCGCAGTCCGGGAGGCAGTGCTCCAGCCCCGTCTACGGAGAAGCAGCAGTGAACCTGCCCCCGTGATGACAGTCTCTCGGTAGTAAAATTCCAGAGTCAGAATCAGAAATATTTAAATGCATAGGAGGAGAGACAGCTTTCTTCTCTTTGGGGGCCAGAAGGTGGGGGTCAGGAGAGTAGCGTCTGGAGGGATGATGACACCACACATACGCTACGATTGTCCTGAAGTCTGAGTGTTTTCCAGGCTTGAGGAGGAGGCCCAGTGGAGATGAGCTGTCCAGCTCTCAGACCCTGAGGCTAAGTTCCAGGGTCAGAGCCAAGGTCTATGCCCGGCTGGCTCTCCCAGGGAGTGTGACTGGGGGCTCTGTGTTGCAGGAACGCAGACTAGGGGTGAGCCTGTGGCCTGTGCTGGGCCAGGTGAAGCCTTCTGTGATCTGACCTCCTGGGCTTGGCTGGTCTGAGCTTCTGTGATGGGGTGTGGACCCCCAGCATCACCCTCTCCATGCACCTGTCCCCCTCCTACCTTCCTCTCTCTCCCTCTCCCTTCCAGAGTGGGATGTCGAGACAGGGAGGTGCCTGAAGACCTTTAAACACAAAGACCCCATTCTGGCCACCAGGATCAATGACACATACATTGTGAGCAGCTGTGAGAGAGGCGTGGTCAAGGTGTGGCACACCGTCACCGCCCAGCTGGTCAAGGTGAGAGGGTGGGGCATGGGGGTGGGGGCACCAGGGGTGAGGGACGGGAGGACACTGATCAACTTCCTCCAGGTAGTGCCCCAGACCACCCTAGAGCAGCTGAGTACAGTCGCCAGAAGGGTGGTCTGGGGAAGGGGCAGTCTCCCCACCCCCCAGGTAGGGGCCATTCTGAGACTGAACAAAGCCACAGCTATCCTCCTTACTGTCTCATGAGAACATTGACTGCCTCAAAAATTATTAAATGTTCACACCCCAAAACTGTTCTTGCTGGATTTGAAACCCCCTGGCCCTAGCCGGTGGTGGTGAGACATCGCTTGTGCCAGGAACTCAGGGTCACAGCAAGCTGGTCTGACTGGTGGCTTTTTTCCACTGGTGATGTTGCCGCCGCAGTCTGACCAGCAGCTGCAGGCACCGGGATGCCCCAGGGGCCTCTGGGTCCTGCCGAGGAACCAGGGACAGAATCCTGTCCCCTTCCCTGTCTGGCAGCAGAGGAAGGGAAACTTTAACCACCTCTGGCACTCCGGGAAGACGGGGCCTGCCCCGCCACAGACCCGCCGGGAGCAGCTCTCTCCCTGATCACATTCCTGCTTAACTGGGGGAGAGAGCTCTGCACGCAGGAAGCACGGACGCTACTGGCCTTCTTAGAGGAAAAGTCAGGTCGGCTCAGGTACACACCGACTGGGTGGTCATCACGGATCAGTGGAGTGTGGCTCTGGGATTCATCTGAAGATGCCCCCAGTCTGCGCTGAAGGCGGGCTGAAAACAGGGGCATGTTTTCTTGCAGACTCTCAACGGCCATGAGGGAGCCGTGAAGTGTCTATTCTTTGACCAGTGGCATCTCCTCTCGGGCAGCGCCGACGGCCTGGTCATGGCCTGGAGCATGGTGGGGAAGTATGAGCGATGCCTCATGGCCTTCAAGCATCCCAAGTAGGTGCCAAGGAAGCCCTGGCCAAAGTCCTGAGCCCTCCTTTTCCCTCAGAGCCTAGATGGTGCCCTCCGGCCAATCGGTCCCTGTGCTGGCCTTCTGTCCCTCGGCTCTGACCCGCTCCTGCTTTCCTCCTCTTATACCTGTTACCCAGCTTGGCCGCCCCCTCTCCTGCCCTCACTTGTTTCTCTTAAGAAATCATAATACTCGGTGTGGATTTTGAGAAGTTACTGAAGTTTTATGCTTATGGAACACGTGATAAATGTGTATGTATTAGATATCAAATGTATGAATATTGGCAGTACCGTCCCACATGATGCCAGTTCCAGTCAACTTAAAATTCTTGGAACTGGTCTTTAGCCCAGGAGGTTTGTGTTCACAAAAGCTTAAACTTGTCCAAGTGCCAGAAGTTTAAAAGCCACTTACGGGCTTAGAGAAGGAGCTCCCTCAAAGCCTGTGAGCTAGATTCCATTCCAGGACAGCAAACGGATTCCGTTTCACTGTCCCAGTCCCGGTTTAGGGGTGGTGGCTGCGTGGAGACAATCGAGAAGTAGGCTGGAGTCACAGCTAAATTTATTCAGCAAAGGTGCTGTGGTCCGTTAGTGGCTGTGCAATGGTCGTGGGTGTGCAGGCTGCTCAAAGCCACTGCTGTTGAGCGTGAGCAATGCTTCTTCCCCTGAGTGCAGGGTAAGGAATTCCAGGGAACTAACCGCGGTCCTAATTGATTGAAGGAGTGAATAGGTCTTCCAGAAGGATCTCTCAGGGGATAGCTATTTGGTGCAACATGGCCCCAGATTCCCTTGCAGCCTCCCAGGAACCTCCTGAACAGGCAGGCTGGCCCTGTGGGTGGGGGAAGGGAACACGCGTGCACGTGTGTTTGCTGTCTGGGGTGCATGGCTGCCTTGCTGACACGTGGCTGTCAGGAAGGGCCAGCGTTCAGTGATTTATCCACCCTCCAGGTGAGTATTGGTAAGCCTCTTAGCATATCACCTGGATTCTCAAACCTTGACCTCAAGGAGGACTCCCCTGAAAATTGTGACTGTACATTTCCCAGACCTTCCGGGCATGATTCGGTAGGACTTAGTAAAGCTGCTGAAAAATAAATCCTTCCCGGCAAACTCAGCAGTTTGTTCTCCATTTCATCAATCCGTGAGCCTCCCTCTCCACCTCAGCTACGAGACCGTCCTAGACCATTTCCACTCCCATCGAATGACAGCCCCAGCACACCATTCACATTGGTTCTTGATACCTTGTGCAGTTACAGCAAATCTGGAGGACACGGTCCGTGATCTCAGCAGCAGGGCCTCCTCTCCCACCATCTGAAGTAGTGCTGTGTATGTGTAAATGCTCAATGAATATTTCTAACTGATGGACAATGAGGACTAACTTGACAGATTGCCTTTCTGGAGAGTTCTAATGAGTGGACTAAAACCCATTTTTCGGCTAAGAAAGAGGTGAAAAAACAGATATATTTGCTCTTGGTCCTTCATGGAAGAAGGACCAGAGAAAGTGGGCTCTTTTCTGTCCTCTTGGGCCAACATTTTTTTCTTCATCCAAAATTAAGCTTCTGCATACAGTGTGGGAGAGAATGGATAAGAGGAATGAAATTAGAGGGTGCAAAGCAGGGCTGACAAAAATGATGCTGCTTAGAAAAGCTTCTGGACTCTGTAGTGACTTTTTTTAAACCTTTATTCCTTAATGTCTTTCCAAGGCTAGTATTGTAATAATGTGTATGCATTCATAAGTGTTATATCTCCTTGATAAATTCACCCTTTTATCATTATTTAATGTTCTTTTTTGTCTCTATTAACAATTCTGTAAAAGTCTATTTTGTGTGATGTTAATATAGCGATCCAGTTTCTTTTGGTATCAAGTATCTTTTTCCATTCTTTTACCTTCAACATATTTGTGTCTTTGAATCTAAAGGGAGCCTCTTGTAGACAGCATATAGTTGGATCATGTTCTTGATCCTTTCTTCCATGTCTGCCTTTTAATTGAAGAGTTTAATCCCTTTACATTAAGTGTAAAATGGACTTACTCTGCCATTTTGCTATTTGTTTTCTATAGTCTTATGTATTTGTTTTGTTTTGTTTTTTTTCTCAAGTCTTCTATTAAAATAGATGATTTAAAGTCTTCATCTAGAATTTCCAGCCATTGGGCTTCATTGGTGGCTGGCACTGTGACTGTGACCAAATTGTAGGCAGAAGAACAGAAGAACTGTGGAATAGGGAGAGAGAGTATGGCTGTGTGTTGAGGGTTGATGGTTCCCACCCAGAATTAAAAAATGATGACACACATCATTTCCATCGTTTCATGACCCCTGCCTCCCCACCATACACAAAACGCCCCAATGACAGACAAACACAAGCAGTTTACCAGAAGGTGGGTACTGCCCGTTGCTCTGTTCCCTTCCAGGGAGGTGCTCCACGTGGCCCTTCTCTTCCTCCGGGTCATCAGTGCCTGTGCAGACGGCAAGATCCGCATTTACAATTTCCTAAATGGGAACTGCCTGAAGGTGATGAAGGCCAATGGCAGAGGTGATCCTGTGCTGTCCTTCTTTATTCAGGGCAACAGGTGGGTGGTCGGTGTGGAGGTCAGAGCCCTGAGCCGTTCTGTTTGGATGAGTTTTTCCCTCCTCTGGGACTCTGGCCCCGGATTTGTCAGCAGCAGGAGACGCGGGCAGTGCTCCCCTCCAGCTTTGGCTGCAGTGGAGTAATAGGCTGACTCTATGAGTTGGGGGCTCATTCATGGGACTTTGCACAAAACTCAGCAATCGGGGATCACGTTACTCTTCCTTTGCTCGGGTGTCTGATCAAATCACGTGATGGGTGCAATTCGGTGTTGCTACGGGGACCGTGGTTCTGCAGACCTGTAACCCCTGCTGCTCCCTGGCCGTGTGTTCTGCCTGAGAGCTGCACCGGCTGTCTCCTTGTCTCACTTCCGTTGCAGAGACTTACAGGATGGTGGGGGTGGCACTGGCAGACGGCCAATGTCCGGGGGGCAGAACTGAGTTTACAGAAACCAGAACTGTGACTACACGATTTGTACATAGTACTCTGTGTGTTATATGCTTCACTTCACATATGATATTACGTGAAAATACCCAACTATACTGACCTTTTAAATTCTCCCACAGGCTCGCTTGAGGCATCACCTAATCACTTCCAACCACATTGCCTTCCTTTTAATGAAACTTTATTTGTACTTTTTACCATCTTAAAGGACGAGGTGCTAGTAATAAGGCTCAGTAAATTAATTCTTTTCAGATATGAACTAATTTAAAAAAAGCCATTTAAAAAAGGTCCCCTCTGACCTTTTCTTGTTTGTGACATCCAAAGAGAGACTTCAGCTTGAGTGAAAATAAGTCTGGAAGAGATTTCTAATTGGAATGATTCCCTGAATTCCATTCCAGCTTTTCCAAAAACAAGTCACTTTTACAGAGTTTACGCTGCCAGAGAGTCTTAAAATTGCAGCCTTTTGGAGCAGAAAGGAACCCGCACGTAGCATTTCCATGTCTTGCTTATGGTTGAAAGCGGTGCTCTGTGGGTGCTGGGAGCCCCAGGACCCAGTGGGTGGGTGGGAAGCGATGTTGGGGGCCCCGGGTTAGGAACTCTTTTTCCCTTCAGCGGCCTGACAGTGGGGATTAGGGAAGATGGAAATCCTCTTGCTTTACAAAGTGCAAGCGTTCTGTCTGAATGCAGAGCACACACAGAGACCTTGGAGTGACGGAGTGAAGGAGCGTGCCGGTGGGCAGTGAGGGCTTGAGGCCTCCCCATTACAGACTTCTCCACATTCTTCAGGGCAGAGACGCGCCGTGTGGCTGCTGTGCTTAAAAAAAAGGAGTGAATTTCAAGACATCTGTGTGCAGAGTAGTTAAGCCTTCTGCCTTGTGCACCCCAGGTACTTGGCGCCCACTCCAGGAACAGAAATTCATTTAAAAATATTTTAACCCAAGAAGCGAAGTAATCAGAACATGTGTGCCTTGCTCACATTTAATTTTTAAGGAAAACAGCTACAGAGCTAACGACCTCCTGCTGCAAGGCCGGCTGCCTCTCTCCGCTCTAGACCCTCCAGCGACCTGCACCACCCTGTCTGTGGCACTGATCCCTCGGCCTCAGGACTGGGCACGACAGTAGTCCAAGTGCTATCTGGAAGCTGGGCAGTGGCAGCCTCCCAATCTTGTTGCTTTGGTTCCAGGATGGTGATCAACACGGAGAGCAATGTTCTCATGTTCCAGTTCGAGAATATAAAGTGGCAGTACCCCCTGGAACGGGCCAAACAGAAGACCAGGGACAAAGAGGAAGACAGGGAAGAAAACGACCTCACAGAAGTTCTCTCCAAGTCCAGCACTCAGATCTACAGCCCCAGGGACTCTCTATCCAGCAAACAAGTAGCCCAGGAGTCCCTGTTAAGCAAACCTCACAAGTTCCGCATCTTTCTGAAGGCATCCAGGTCACCTACAGGTAAGAGAGCGAAATCCCGGGCAGCCTGAATGGTGCCCAGTGGAGCAGGTGAGGACGTGCCAGGACCAGTTTCTTTGCGGGGTATCTTGGCTAACGGGTTCTTGCTGATATAAATCCCAACCTTTAGGGAAGGTGAGAGCCATTCTCTCCCATCTGACAATTTGTTAGCCGGCTCCAGGGAATCTGGTTTTCCAAGGCTCAAGTTTTCCAACTTATTAGAGTCTTCCTACGGTAGACAAGACTAGCGCACAATACTTGCCATCAAAACAAAAGCCAAACAAATCAACATCCTCCCCCCATGCCCCGAATCCCCAAACATAGAGTGCATTAATCATTTGCTTAGGACAGAGACAAGGTATGTTATACTGCAGAAAAATGTCCTCTGCAGAATGTATTCTCTCTAGACCTCCGATCGATAGCGTGCGTACCTGGAAAATACTGGATCAACAGATCGGCTCCAAGAGTGTCACACCACAAGTGGTTAGGACAGAGGCTGGAGAGTTTTAAATAATGCTTAGAGCTTGATAATCAGTAGGAAAGATGAGGGGTGGCGGCAGGGGGTGGGGGAGGTCAGGAGGTGATCTAGACACATCTTAGGCTCCGGGTGACCACCAACTTTCATGGGATGACACGGTAACAAAGAGACTGTTCGGGTGAAAATCAGTTGAACGATCAGCTACACCCCCTTTATTCATACCTAATTGGATTATGCAATTACGACAGCTCCCCCCTACCCCGATCGTCATTCAGCACCGTTAATGGAAGCACCTCTGAGTCAAGGAAAGCCGAAGTCACCCCGAAGAGACGGCAGGAAGAGAACGAGTCCCAGGGATGCAAACGGCAGGGGCGGCCAGCGGGAGCAAGAGACTTGGGAAGCAAAACCCCTCCCCGGAGGTAAGAGCGGTGAGACTCCATTCATAACCAGTGCGGCGAGATCCAGCCTCTCTCTCTCTGTCTCTGCTCAGCCTGGTTTTTCAGCAGGTCCACCAGTAAGTCTGCTTATCTTTGATTCAGAGTGAATAAAATGCCCAGCTTCTCCCAAGAGTGACTGGTTTCCCTTAACTGTCCCCTTACTACCTTCAGGCCACGCAGAGTGAGAGCCTTTCTCAGAGCTGAGCTTCGAGCTGCTGGCTCTCCGGGCGCCTTCTCACTCCTGGGACCCTTGTGTCATCAGCCTGAGTCAGGAGTGCAGCAGCTGGAGAGAAGAGGCAGCCAGGCTGACTTCAGAGGGCGCTGCAGGGGATTCATGAGGGAGGAGCTAGGTTGGGGGGCAGTGCTATGCAAATGAGATGGGGAGGTGACGGAGAGAGGTGGGGAAGGGGCTTTTAAGAAGAGTCACTGGACACCATGAATGGGATGTCCCTTTGTTGGTTCTGAGCGACTTTGGCAAAGATTTAAAATGCCTTTCAAATATTTTTGGCTGATAAGTAGGGTTTCTTTGAATCAAACTCACTGCAGAGACTAGTTTTGAGGCAACGGTAAGACAATTGAGTTTTATGAGGTCTATACTAAAGCGGGCATCCTTGTATATACCTGTGTCCGTGTACCTGTACAGGTGTAAACCTTGCAGGGTAAAGCCCTAGGAGTGGCTTCGCTGGGCCAGAGGATAATTGCATTTACAATCTGGAAAGATGTTGCCGTGTTGTCCTTAAAAACCGCCTTGTCAGCTTACTCTCTCACCACCACTGCATGCACACTCCCACCGCCCCGAAGCCGACATGGGGTGCTAGCCATCAGTTTGCACCTGCTCACATGACACGTAAAAACGGTACTTGCATTTCTTTAAGGTTGATCACTAACAGGCTAAAGGTCCATCGTGGGCAATCACTAAGTAGATGATGACGAATCTGTACCACAGAGTATTACATGACAGCGAAAAATGGATGAGGAAGTGCATACGTTGGAAAGAGATCCACAATATATCACTATACGAAAAAAAGACAAGTTAATGAACAATGAGCGCATCACAATTCCTTTTAATAGGAGAAGAACTGTGTTTTGTCCCACACATGCACACACACAGAATCATTTATTCCGGAATTCAAAGGAGAATGGGGAATATTTTAACATCTTAATTCCATTTAGTTTTATATGTTTTAATAAACTTATTTAATTAACAAAGTAAAGACCAGAATAACATTTGAAGTTTCATCCCATCTTAGTATGCCCATACACAGATATCTGGGGATAAAATCTATTTGGTCAAGGAGAATTATACACTGTTATAACAGTATAAAAGCAACACACCATTGCGTTTTCTTTTCTGGTTACAGATTGGTGTCGTACGGTGCAGACTGTACTCGCTAGGACAGACAAGACAGATGACTTCTACTTTGCATGACTCAGTCTTTCCTTTTGTAATATGGGGATCATGTTTTCAGTGTGTCTGTGAGGTATTGCAAGAATTGAAAGGCCTGAATGAGAGGCATAGATTTGCTCACCTATGAAGACATCCTTGCTAACCGAAGGGTCTGGCACCTTGGAGGTCCTGACCCTAAGGTCGTATGCCAGAGTGAATCTCTTGTCCTGGTCAGTGGCTTTTGGAGCAGCAGCTATTGTTCAAAACATTTTGGGAAGTCCTGTTCAGGAACTGTCTTTTGGGCATGTGATCCTTTCCATTTCCCAGGGGTGACACATTATCTGAAGGCAGTTTTGATTTTGAGAAACATCCAAAGATCATTTGGAGTCAACGTTGATTAAGAAGGTGGAGATCAAGATTTACAATATTACTTTTATTTAGAAATCTGTTACTAAAAATTTATAAGGCCTATGAAAGAGGGGTGAAGGTCATTCCCTCAGGGAAGTTTTAAGAATGGGTGGATTACATATGTTCCTTCCAAAATGTGCATACCTAGAGGCTAATACACACCAGTACACAAATACTAGTGTATTTGTTTAAAACTTGTGTTAAATCTGTTATAATTTTTGGTCTCATGGAGAACTTTTGGTCACATGATGACAGTGTGTCCGCTGGGCAATAAAGACCTCAGTCTGAGGAGCAGTTAGAAGGGATTTAACTTTCTTGCATAAGTACTTAAGTTTTACATGAAACACTGTTTCTTTCCTTTTTTTTTTTAGAAAAACCAGATGATGTGGAGAAAGTACCAAAAAAAGGACAAGTAAGAACTTCTGCAGATTTGATCACCCGCTCAAAGAAAAACTCCTGGCACGTCCCTATGTCTTCTGACCAGTTGCTCCTGACAGTGAACGCCCTGCAGAAAGCCCATAATTCCAGGGAGTTTGCCTATCCCTGTAGGCCCCAAGCCCAGGTCATTGATGCCTGGGGACCTTCAATTTCATACCCCAGGAAGGTCCTGAGTTTTAAGGGAAAATCAGTCCAACGTGAAGTTGATCAGCTGAGATTCAGCAATCCTCCCATAGATGTGAAACAAACCAGCATTCCCCTCGAAATCCAGAAGCTTCAGCCCAACCTGAAGAATTCTCTGCACAGTCCCAGAGTCCAGTCCACCCTACCCCAGCCCGTGCTCATCCGCCCCAGGCTCGCTGGCAGCGTTCAGGGTGAAGACGGGGCGACCAGTTCAGTTGATGGGACGGTGCGCAGCTTCAGTCCCTTAACTAGCATGCAGGTCATCAAACCAAACCATATGCTGGCCCTGCCGGTGGGCACGGCGGCCCAGGCTGCCGAGAAAGATGGGCCTCACTTCTGCAAGGCCCTGGACCCCTTCCGAGTGAACACCCAGTTCATGCTGTGGACTGTGAAGGAGCAGAAGGAGTATGGGGAGGCCATGGTGAAGGAGTATCAGGCCAGAAAGCCCGCTGGAGTGGTCAACCCAGAAAAGGCCAGCAAAGCTGCCTGGATCCGGAAGATCAAAGGCCTGCCCATAGACAATTTCATGAAGCAAGGAAAAACCGCAGCCCCTGAACTTGGACAAAACATATTTATCTGAACCAGCCTTGGGAGGTTACAATATCTTACAATAAATAGAAAACCAAGTGGATTATTGGTGTTTGGCCCCCTTTTTGGGTTTATTTGTCATTTCTCTCTCCCTCTCTTTTTTCTTTTTTGACTGTTCCCTAGCAATTAATGTGGGGGCTCAATTAGTTTCCTACAAGCCAAAGAATTGATATTTTCAAAGTAATAAAAAAGAGGGAGGCTGGGTGAGATCAGCATCTGTATTCCCACTGAAAACCACCCAGCGAGACACAGGGAGGCCCACTTTCACTGGTGGGGATGGGGAAGTGGTTTTTGGAAATTAAATACCACTCATCATTACCAGTTCAGTGTTATCATTTCTTCCAGCAAACGAACTGCATTATATTCAGAAAAATGGGCTGAATTTCCCTGGTATTTTTGTACGGAAGCCTGATGAAGGTCAGTGAGTTCAATTAAGAATCTGAGAGAAGCCCTCAAATTGCATCTTTCCTTTCCAGGGCTAACGCCTGTGGAAGAGAATTAAGCACCTTCGCCCTTTCTACATTCATATTGAGTGTGTCGAGGTTGCTACTTAAACCTGCAGAGGCTGGTGTCAGGTACCAGGCAGGTAGTTTAGAGAGTGCAGCCCAGCACAGGGGCTGTGGCCCACTGGAGAGCTCGAGCCCCGTTCAAAGAGGGCAGCTCCTACTCAGCAGCTCAGAATGGCTGTAGGATGGAAACAATCCAACCAGAAAGCAGGAAGAAACCAACAAAAACCCAACCCCACACAACCCCACAACCCGCACACTGGGTGGGCCACCAAAACCCCAGCACAGGCAGAGTAGATACACAGACCACCTGTTCAGTCTCTGTGTTTCACCACTGTTTGCCAAGCTTTCTCTCCTTTGAGATTTTTTTCTCCATTATTAGGATGTCAGGTTTAAAGTAGCACTGGCAAATCGCCATGTAAAAACTGTGATTTGAATGGAAGGAACCTCCTCAATTCAGGAAACACGTTATTCCACGAACCTTCTGATGGCAGTCTGCCCATAGGCGGGGCAAATAGCATCTTGTTATAAACACAGTTTCAAAGATGACACAGAGTCTCTGAATTTCAGGTCCTTCACAGGGCAAGATCACATCATTAGTGGCTAAACTTGAAACAGTAATAAGAATAACATCCTCTATTTA
Source organism: Camelus ferus (assembly GCF_009834535.1). Classification (NCBI taxonomy): domain Eukaryota; kingdom Metazoa; phylum Chordata; class Mammalia; order Artiodactyla; family Camelidae; genus Camelus; species Camelus ferus. Next base: position 17,235,663 of record NC_045711.1, on the reverse strand, counting down.
GCAGGACTTACCCTGTAAGGGTACCGTTAGCATCCCCACCTTAACACTGAGGAAGGGAAGGACGCACAGAGAGGTAGGTTAGTTAGCTAGATAACTGGTAAGTGGAGGAGCCGGGACAAACCCAGGGGCTCAGACTCCAGGGCCTACTCTCTCAGCCTCTCACTCCGTACTGTCTCCTGGGGTCTATATTCCTCCCATAAGAAGACCCTCCCTGTTTAGAGTCCTCCTGCCTTGTTCTTCGTAGTAACTGTTTACCCCTTCGCAGGAGAGTATCTTTTTTTCTTCAATTGTTTCTAAAATTTAAGGTGCAAAAGAAATACTGTAGGCAGTACACATCGTCGTAAAATATTCAAACAAAATGAAAACTATGGAACAGTCACGACCCTGCCCCCCACCTCCACTCTGAGGACGTCCACGCCGGGGAGGACACCTCGTAGGTAGTACCAACATCTCCACCTGACTAACCATGAAACTTTGCCCCTAAAGCTGCACCAGTTTCCTTTCCCAGCTGGTTTTTCCTCTCCTGCTTGGACCGGCCCCGGCCCTAGCCCGAGTCGCCCCGCCCACGCTCTAGCCCCGCCCTCAATAGCCCCGCCCCTCAGCGCCTCTAGCCCCGCCCACACGCGCCCCGCCCCCAGGCCCGGAAGCGGAAGTGGGGCTGGCGGAAGCTGGTATTCCGGCTCCTTCTGGCCTGTGGAGAGACGGCCGCGTCTGTTGGGATCCCCGCCCGGCGGCTGCGCCTGCGGCGCTGACGTGGCTCCCGGAAGTGGCGCTGTCGCGAGGCCGCCATGTTGCAGCAGGTAAGGGGCTGTGGGCGCCGGGAGAGGGCGGCGGCGGCGGCGGCGGCGGCTGGGCCCGAGGAGGAGCGGGGTGGGCGGCGGGCGGGACGGCCGGCGCTAGTGTCCGGGGAGTGCGGCCTAGGCTGCGCTGAGGAGGGCCAGCGCGGGTGTGAGGTCCGCGGGGTCGCTCTGTGTGTCCCCACCGCTCGTGAGCCGGCGAGGGGCAGGCAGTCGCCGCCCTGGACGTGGGTTACGGGACCCGCCGGGCCTGGCGTCCAGGTTTATGCCGTCAAAGTAGGTGGTTAAGGGTCGGTCCCTTCCCATGCTCACATCTGTTCCTCAGAGTTAATTACAGCCCTCACGTCTACGACCCCAGACTAGTGAGAAGAAGAATCTCTTCCTATTTAAAAAAGCACTGTTTATCGTGCACGTTAACTTGGGTTATCATAGCTGTTTTTTTCTGAGGGATTTCTGTGGCCCAGCCACTGGCCCAGGCCCTGCGGAAGGACTGTGTAAACAATGCAGTTTATTGTCCGGGTTTGGAGTGTTAATGCTTGTCCAGGGATTGAGTGGGGAGATGAAATAAGTTACAGAGATAAAGATATTTTCAGATAACAACAGCAAAGACGGTGATATGATAGCAAGTATCTGAGAATGGAACAGCCTAGCGATTTGCGGTCAGAAAGGACCACTCTGAGGAGGTGACGTGAGTGGAGAAAATCCAGTGATGGTCTGAACCTGCAGGAGGCTGGAGAAAAACACAGCCATACTGACCGTTCCCTCTTAAGTTTGTGACCACGCACCTCAAGGGAGCCCGGGGGGCCTCCCGGCAGTCATTATGGCGTTGCCATAGTCCCCTAGGCTACTCTCCAAGTCTTCTCCCTCAGACCGTCAGCATTTCTTACCTTCTCTCAGCTCAGAGCCTTGCGGCTTGTTTCCCTGAGAAAACGGAAGCTTTCGGAGAACTTTCACACCACCTGCCTGTACAGCTTTGCCCACGACCTCCCGCAGGCGCTGCTTTTGCTTTACAGATTGCCCCGTCTGTGCTCCAGCCTTAGGCCGGGCCCTCTGCTTGTGTACTGGTTTCCCTTTTACCTGCTCGGGACAGAAACTTTGGAATCTTCTTCGACTGCTTTCCTCTGAGCCCTCCGTCCACCCGTCAGCAGATCCTGTCGGTTCTGCCTTAGCATGTGTTCGGAATCTGGCTGCTTTTCACCACCTGCACTGCATCCACCCTCGACCAGACCATTACTTCTTGGCTCCATCATTAGATTCACCCCCTGACCAGCCTCCCAGCTGTGTGCCTTTGTCTTTCCCTCTTTCCCCTCTTTGCTCTCAGAGTCTTAATGCAGTAGCCAGAATTTTCCTTCTAACATGAGTCAGAATGTGTCAGGACACCCTGGTGGTCCCTCCTCTCCTCACTCAGTTATTCTGATGTTCTTAATAGCAGCACCTGGAACTTACACATCCACAGCCAGACTCCTGATTTTGCCCCACAGTTGTGCTCACCACCTTTCCATCTACTGGATGCAACTCCAGGAGTGCAGAGCTAGTTGTCTTTTTTCTTGTTTTTGGCTGTACCACTTAAACTAGTGCACATCGTGGGCACTCAGTATTTATTCAATAAATGAGATGAAGCCGGTCTTCCAAAGAGCAGGGTAAGAGAAAAGAGTGTTGCAGACAGAGTGCAGAAGGACCTGATAGGGCACAAGTGGGGCGTGTTTAAGGCATTGAAGAGAAGGCCAGCCTGCTAGGGGCTTAGCTGTTGTATAGGTTTCCTATTGTAACAAATTACCGTAAACCTAGTGGCTTAATACAAATTTATTATCTAAAAGTTCTGCTGGTCAGAAGCCCAAAATGAGTCTTAAGGGACTAAAATCAAGGTGTGGGCTGAGCTGGAAGCTCTCAGGGAGAATCTGTCCTTGAGTTTATCCAGCTCCTAGAGGCTGCCTGTCTTCCTTGGCTCACAGACACTCTCTCCTCTTCAAACCTGGCAGCGTAGCATCTTCAGTTTCTCTCTGACCTCAGCTTTCCTTGTCTCATCGCCTCTAACCCGACCCTCCTGTGTTCCGGACCACGGTGATTGCATCATTGGTGCCACCTGGATAATCCAGGCGACTCCCCAGCCCAATCTCCTTAATTTCGTCACTTCTACAAAATTCTTGCCAAGTAAATGTTCATATTCACAGGTTCTGGGGATTAGAACCTGGACTTCTTTGGCAGGGGTGAGGAGGCCCTGTTCAGCCTACCACAGTTAATAAAGGGGGAGTGGCCTGAGACAAGGAGTTAGAGCTGGGCAGGGGCCAGATGGTGATTTGTCCTCATATGAAGTCTGTTTTCAGTCAAAGTGCTGTGGGTTTTAAGTGGGAGAATGATAATGATCTAATGGGAAAATGTCACCCTGGTTACTGGATGGCAAGGCCTCAGCATGTTCTTCTGTGGCGTCATGTGGTGCATCTCAGTCTTGGCTGCACGTGAGCATCATCTGGGGAGCTGAGTCAGGGTCATGAAAAAGTTCTCAAACTGATGGTGTGATGGTTGCACAATTCTGTGACTATACCAAAAATCATTGAATTATACACTTTAAATAAGTGAGTTGAATGCACCTGCTCTTTGGGAAAGACTTGAATATCCAGACAAGCGGAAATACAGGGTAAAGTGACAGAACAAGCCTCTGAGGAGGTGGGAAAAGAAGGGATTCCAAGCACCAGTAGCTGGCTTAGCCTTGGATAAAAGGACACAGATGTGTGAGCAGGGGTCGGAAAAAGGATGCAGTTAGATGATTTTGCGAAAGAACCCAGAGCCTTTGAATTTATCCCGACAGCCTCAGCTTTCTCTGCCCTGGGAGAGCAGCTGCTGAGAGTGGTGGGGTGAGTTTGCAGAGCATCAGCCGCTGATGGTGGTTCCTACACGAACTGGCAGCATCTTGCGAGGGATGGAGGCGGCAGGTGCCTGGATTGCTGTGGAGGGTTTGGCCAGGTGGTTGGGGTCGGGGTAAGGGAACCGCCTTGGGCCCTTTCCAGCCTTCCAGGTGGCCATGGCCATGTCTTAACCGTTGTCTTCCATTTTGACTAGCGTGCCGCCTTGCGTGTAGTAGGCCTGCAAGGACTGAACTTCATTTTGCTTCATGGCTGTTTACTTCCCTGTTAGGACAGTAACGATGACACTGAAGATGTTGCACTGTTTGATGCGGAAGAGGAGACGACTAACAGACCGAAAAAATCCAAAATCAGGTATGAGGCTTAGTTACAAGAGTTGTATTGTCTCGGGCTGTTCTGCCTGTTGACTGGTGCCAGCAGCGGGTTCCCTTCCAGGCAGAGTGGTTGTGACGTGCTGGCAAATGTTGTGTATTACAGTTTGATCTTTAAGATGACATTTCACTTTCTCTCTGGGAATAACTGGCATAGAGAATTTTACCCAGTACTGAGTTTTCAAGTTTGCAAATGCAGTTATTTGAACACCAGTGTTTTTGATTCTGGCTGTTGTTTACCAAGAACACACCATTTCTTTACGAGTTTCTGTAGATAACATTACATTCTGATTTGTTGTACATATTTCAGAATTGCATCTTTTGTATCAACTAATATGAAAACATCATGCCAAACATACTTCTCTTCCAAACTTTGTTCTCTCTAAAGAAATTCACTTAATGAAATCAAATTCTGCCAGAACCTTGGAAGCATTATGCTAGGTGAGAGATGCCAGTCACAAAAGACCATGTATTATGTGATTTCACTTGTATGAAATGTCCAGGATAGATAAATCTACAGAGACAAAAAGTACATTGGTGGTTGCCCAGGGCTGGAGGGGGGTGGGATTGGGGTACATGGGGAGTGACTGCCCATGGGTTAGGGTTTCTTTTTAGGGTCATGAAAAAGATCTAAAACTGATGGTGTGATGGTTGCATAATTCTGCGACTGTACCAAAATCACTGAATTATACACTTTAAATAGTTGAGTTGTATGGCACGTGGATTATATCTCTGTGAGGTTGTTAATAAAACAACCTGATGGTTACTTTGTCTTAGTGCCTGAAGTGATTTCTGAGGGCCTGGAAATTCTTCGGGCATGATTTTTAGACAGGTAAAAATAAGTCTATCCTAAGAGTATAATTTCCTTATTTCTCCAAGCTTGGTAAAGATTCTTGTTATGCATTTTGGGAAAATTTACAATCAATGAGGTGCTTAAAGTCGTGTTTACATAGTGTGTTTTCTGTGACAACAGAAACACAGGGTCTAGTCAAATAATGGGATTTAATGAGAAAAGAGACAGGCGGTTTGCTTCTTCCTCAAGTCATCTTTTATTTTGACAAGACTGTACGGTTCTGTTACAGCTGAAACGTTGTCATCTACATCTGCAGTAACTGTCGTAAAATGTAATTGCATTTCTTTCGTTATGTTTTGATTTTCAGACACCCAGTGGCATCATTTTTCCATTTATTCTTTCGAGTCAGTGCAATTATAGTCTATCTTCTCTGTGAATTGTTCAGCAGCAGCTTTATTGCCTGTATGGTGACAATTATCTTGTTGTTGTCATGTGACTTTTGGGCAGTCAAGGTAGGTTTGATTGTTTTTATTTTTAAAATCCTATTTAATATGATGAGATTGAATGACATAAACAATAAAACAATGACACTGAGCATTTAGTATTGATGTTAATTTATCTTTTTGTTACTTCAGGGCCTCATCTGTGTCAAAATGCTGGTTAGATCAGATCATATAGAGGTTATTGCACTACTGACTTGTGTGCTTTATGTTAGCCTACATCAGCTCTGAAGTTAAACATATAAATAAAATGTGACTGGCAGCTGCAGACCCTGCGTACTGCTTCTAGTCCACATCACTGGTTTTGCTTCAGGGTCACCATCAGCTGTGCTGGGTCTGGTTTCTGGATGGGACCTCAGGAGAGTTTGTCCACAGATCCTCAAGTGTCCACTGCTGCAGAGGCTCCTGTGTGAGCTCTAGGGCGGTGTTCCTCACCCAGGGCCATGTTGCCCCCCAGGCGGCGCTTGTCAATGCCTGAAGACATTGGTCACAGCTGGGGTGGGGAGCATGCTGCAGGCCTCAGACCGGCTCAGGCCAGGGATGCCTGCCGAACGCCTTCAGGTGCACGGATGCGACAGCCGCCTGCATCCGTTATCTGGCCCACAGTGCTGGTAGCGCCGTGGTTGAGAAACCCTGCTGTAGGGCTGGAAAGGCGTGTAAGAAGTGGTTTCAGACTCGAAGGCAGTGGTGGGTAGAGGGAGGGATGGATGAATGGATAGGTGTGTAGGTGGAGGGGCATGTGATACAGTGATTATGGTGAAACACTAAGTGCAGACCCTAGGTGGTAGGTATACGGGTATTCACTTGTAAAACTTGACTTTTCTGTGTGTTTGGAAATTTTCATAGTAAAAAGTGGCGGGGGGGAATCAAAGGCAAAAAAAAAAAAAGACAACAGCTGGTTTTGGAATATCAGAGACATGATTATTGGTTCAAAAACCCGGTAAAATGTTACCAGTCTATTCACGGCCACCAAGCCAGCCGTTTTTAGATCTGTTGATTCTGACAGATATCAGAAGTGGTTGGCTTGGGGGTCAGTTTCCATGAGCCACCAAATGCTGAGAATAAAGATTACGAAGGCCTGTTTCTTGTAGGCTTTTCTTTCATACAGTCTTCTTTGGCCTGTATCCTTTGAATTTCTTACATTGCTTTATGCTGTAAAGTATTTGCTGTAGCCTGGTCACAATTTTGAGAAATGTTTCTTTTTGTTGTTCCTTCCTGTAATTTGTGCTTAGCCAAATAGAACATGGCCTTCAGTCGATTCTTCCTGCTAATTTCTAAACTGTTGTAATTAAATCCTTGTAGGTTTAGGGTTTTAAAAAATGTGGCCAGAAAGCATATTTTCTGATAACCCTTTAAGAAAAGAAAACACGAAGAGCTTAAAAAAGTCACCCTTTTATCTGTGGCACAATTACTTGTAGAAGTGCAAACAGTTGAGATGAAATTAAGAGGTCAAGAATGGGGACGTTATTAAATGGACTTGGGAAGGGGGTATGTGGGCTTCTGAATCTAGTTAAAACACAGATGTGTCATAAGTAAATCTCAGTGCAGTTGTCAAAAGAAGAGAGATAATTATTTAAAAAATAAAAGAGAGAAATTAAAAGATATAAAATTATTTAAAAAAAACAGAACTTAAATGTTATGACCTATATGGGGCTTTTGTTCTCTACTCTGGCAAATAGAGTAAAAAAGGTTAAGTAAAGGTTTAAAAATTTTATTGGTAACTATTAGTAAAATTTAAAACAAGGCTGTGTGTCTTCCATAACACTGGAGAAGGTAGGAGCAACTGAAACAGTAGCTCATACAGCAAGACACGGGAAAACGGCAAGCGTCAAGGAAGCTGAAATGTCATGGGCCGCGTGCAGGATGAGAGGAGCAGTGGCACGTTAGCTATAACAATAAATGTAATTTGATTAAACTCTTTTTTAAAGATAAGAATTCTAACATTGAGTCAGAAGTCAAAAGTCCAGCCAAAAAGATCTAACTAAAATTGTGACATTTAAAAAGTCAAACACTTGGAGAAGATGGAGGAACACTGTTGTGGTGGAAGTCTAACAGACCGCTGTCCTCGGCACATCGAAGTGACAAAAAATGGTTAAGGTCTGAAGAATCCGAGTGAAATAGCCAAGTCACTTTCACGGCAGTATTTGGAACCTTGTGTGTAGAGTTGTGATACTTTCTTGTTCCGCTCCTGTGGGGCACTTATAAAAGCTGATTAAATACCACTGTGAAGAAAGTCCAAATAAACTGTCTGAAGCAGCTGCGTGTTCTAACCCAGCGCAGCAGAACTGGATACCAATGAAAAGTGGTTGTCACAACTGCCTGCTAAGTATCTTGTCTCAAAGAGGAAACAAAAACTGTGAATATAGATTATTTACAGCTTAATGATAATGATCATCTGCTTTCAAACTTTTGAAGTGTGTCTAAAGCTGAATTCGGAGGAAAAGCAATAGACCAAAGGCTTTTATTAGAGGTACAGAAATTTTAAAAACAAAAGTAGTAAGCTTGAGAGAAATTAGGAAAATAAGCAATAGTAAAAGCAGAAAGTAAAGAATTGGAAAATGGGAGAATGGAGGAGTTTGAAAATAAAGAGCTGTCATTTGAAAATGCCTCTGAGATAGGCCCTGACTGCTCTCAGTCTGGGCCAGCTCTCCTCTTTTACTTAGCCTTTAAATGTTAACAGTTCCACAAAGTCAGGTTTGGTCTTTAAGTTTCCTCCTTTTCTTCTCCTGTATTCCTTTCATTACATTAGGAAAGCTCTCGAAGTAATTTGTTTCGTCAGTGAGAGAGAGCTTGGTGCATTTCCAGTGCTGAATGAAGGCCAGTGCCTGTAACCACGCACCATAGACTGGGTGGCTCACACACAGTAGGAATTTATTTTCCGAGTGCTGGAGGCTGGAAATCCAGGATCAGCGTGCCCGCGTGGTCGGCTTCTGGTGAGGGACCTCCTCCGGTTCCAGACTGCTGACCTCCGCTTCTTTCCTCACCCCGCTGAGAGCAGAGGGGCAGAAAGTCTGGTGAGGGCACTAGTCCCATCAGCAGAGGTTCCACCCTCATGAGCTCATCTGGTCCCGTCACCTCTCGGAGCGCCACCTCCTGACACCATCACCTGGTGGGGGGTGGGGCAGAGTTTCGACATGTGAATCTGGGGGACACAAACACTGAGTTCGTATCAACTGTTTTTAGAGATACATAGTTATAAAATACATGTCGCTATGGTCAGGACATAGAGGAAAAAGTAGGTCCCAGAAGAACAAGGGGTTTGGGAACACATTAGGGAACCGGAGAAAGGACGACGAGTTCATGAGGGAACAAGAGGGCGATGTTCATGGATCTGCTTACCCATCACCTCCACCCCTGCTGGGTCTGCTGTTGCATTTGATTTAATCTTTTGTCCGGGCCTGTTGTGTAGTGGTCCTTAACTGAGTATTATGGAGGTAAAGATGATGATTTCTTTGTGAAATGTAACACTAAGATGGGATATCATGGTAGCTCTTTAAATAACGTTTTTAAATGTGTGTGTATATGTTAATCTTTACCAGAATGTCACAGGTAGACTAATGGTTGGCCTGCGCTGGTGGAATCACATTGATGAAGATGGAAAAAGCCATTGGGTGTTTGAGTCCAGGAAGGTAAACTGCCTCTGTTTTTCTCTTTGAGTGTCATTTAATAAATTATGTGTAAATGTTATCGAATATTTAAGGGTGAGTTACTGAAATACTTCAGATGTAATCTACACACAAAGAGCTGTGCCAAGTCACTGGGCAGGGCAGCACTTACCAGAGGGCCTTCTGAAACTTTCTGTCTCGTTCAGACTGGAAACAAGCCGTGTGCAGGAAAGAACCCTCTGAGAGGCTTTTGGCTCAGAGTTTGTGTTAAGCTGCCCCCAGGGAGAAAGGGGGCATGAGAAGGTCCCAGCAAGCCATGTGGGAAGACCAGGTGGGAGGCCACGGGACCTCAAAGACAAGAGAAAGGAGCTCTTTCCTCGAGCCGCCTCAGCCTGGTGTTGCCTTCCCTGGTGTAACTGCTTTCGGGAGCTCGTCTGCCCTTGCCCCCGTGGTCCTCCGTTTGTGGGCAGGAGAAAGAGAAGGTTTGCAACTGGAGAGAAGATCTGAGCTGAGCAGAGCAGTCTGTTCTTCGGGTGGTTCCCTCAGAAGTCCTAGGGGACCTCAGTCTGTTTCGAGCTAGCCTGCTTATCAGCAGTGGAGATCAGTTGGGAGGCAGAGGACAAAATTCTTGGAGACGGCACCAGCTAAATTGCTTGCCTTCTGCTTGGAAGGGCCTTGACAAGGACTTCTCCGAAAGCAGCGTTGTGCTCAGTGAGTCAGTAGTCCTGATAAAAATCTACCTTGGAAACAATTCAACGCCCTTTCAAATTCCTGGGTATTGCTGAGACATTGTGGTCATGTCCAGAATCCCTCGATTCCATTTCCTCTTCTGGACCCTGACTTGACCTTTTAGTCTCCAGGATGACTGTAGCCTTGATTTCCTGGATCCTCACTGAAGAAGGTATCCTTCAGAGCTTCCTTATGAATAAACAGTAGAAGTGCGAGGAGGAATGACTAGAAGCCTGTCAGAGCCGACCCTGATTGTCTTGGGTGATGAGAAACTGTCCATTTTGCCCTGAAAATGGAACATTCTTGATTTAAAGCGAAGTATACTAAGACCAGTTGCGAAGGTTACAGTCATGGTAGGTCTGCTGTTTTGTTTGAGGTGGGTTGGGGGCAGGGGTTCTGACTTAGGACTTGGGTTGTCTGTTACTTTGTTTGAATCTGAGGGTAAGGTGTTTTTCATTAAAAATGTTAAACTCTTTGCTGATGAATATCACAAGACATTGGTTATTAAATTCATGTTCTTTTGTAGGCCTCCTCTCAAGAGAGTAAAACTGTTTCAGAGGCTGAGTCAAGAATCTTCTGGTTGGGACTCATTGCCTGTCCAGTGCTGTGGGTGGTATTTGCCTTCAGTGCCCTCTTCTCCTTCAGAGTGAAGTGGCTGGTGAGTGTCAGCGTGGAGTGGTCGGTAATCCTCGCAGGTGGCTGATGGGTGGTTGGTAGTCAGCACCTGCCCATCTGTGTTGACATCAGGGACCCATCTTGAATAGGCAGCTTCATTGTGTATCTCCCAAGTTCGATTTCCCATCTCTGCTTTTCTCCAAGTGCCAGGAGCAGCGTTCTGTGCAAGACTCCATTTCACCAGCTCTCCTGGTGCCTAGCGGAGTTTTGATTTAGCCCGCCTTGTTCAGTGATTCCTACATTCATCACCTGATCTTGTCGGATGGGGATGTTGAGTGTCCTCCAGACGTTTGGCTTAGCTTGGAACTAACAGTGGTCTTTTCTGAGGATAGCGGTTGGTAACCTGTTCGGTTGTCCGTTACAGCAGTTGTTTTATGAGCGTTCGCAACCTCTCTGGTTCAGGAGCCTGCAAAGGGCTTGCTGGAAGGTTCTGACTTGGGATCTCTCGTAGTTGTGGTCAGACAGCGATGGCGTGACGGGGCTGGTGAGGCATCTTGTCTTTGAGGTCCCGTGGCCTCCCACCTGGTCTTCCCACATGGCTTGCTGGGACCTTCTCATGGCCCGGTGGCCTCACGGCAGTGAGACTGCTTACTTGGAAGGTCCCAGCTCCCGCTGGGAGTGTTTCAGCTCAGAAGCTGCATTACCTTTTGCACCTGCGCTAGTTTGCTAGGACTGCCACAGCTGAATGTCACAGGCTGGTGGCTTCAGCAGCAGAAGCTAATTTCCCCCCAACTCTGGAGGCCTCTCTCTGCGGCTTGTAGATGGCTTCACGTGGTCCTCCCGCTACCTGTCTGTCCTGACCTCCTCTGCCTGTAAGGACACCGGTCACATTGGATTAGGGTCCACCCCAGCCATCTCATTTTACCTTAATTACCTCTTTAAAGACCCTGACTCCAAATACAGTCACATTCTGGGGTACTGGGGGATATATAGAGAGATACACGTATAAATAAATAAATTTTGGGAGGACAGAGTCAGCCTGTAACAGACATCTAGCCTCAGAAGTCACATCACTTTTCGATTTTGCACATTCGAGGGAATGGAAAATAGGCTCCCCAGCCTGAGTGGGCAGGAAGGTTCCAGAAGAGCATGTGGAGCAGGAGATACAGCTGCTGCCATCTTTGGAAAGTATAATCTGTCACTTGACCTAACTGTGTGTGTCTTGTTCTTTTAATAGCTGAGTTTATCTGACTTAATGCTTATAGATACCAGGTGTATTTTGGCCTTAATTGTGTTTTTTCCGTTTGTAATATTGTCTGTTTTGCTGTATAGCTTCTCTCTTTGTTTGTGAATGCGCCTACGTACATACTTTCCCTTTTGAGATTGGAAGGTTTATTGTCTATTTTTAGTTTTTCTAGCAGTTACCTTTCTCACGTGCGCTCGGTCACGAGTGGGGCATGTGTTTAGTGTCTGTTGATCTGCTGCAAAGGATGTAGAGTTCACACCCCTGTGCCTCCCCCACCTTGTCCTCCCTGCTGCCAGCCCTGGGTTCTTGGTGGTGGTGGCCTTATTTTAGTTATTTTAAGTAACACGTTTAATCTTGTGTATTGACTCGGAGACTCTGTTTAAAAGGGGAAACGTTTCCTTTTGAAATGGTATTTGCTGCTGGTTGCTCAGTCTTCGGTCTGTTTTTAAACGTAGTAGCTCAGTGGTCTTGTTGCAGCTTCTCCTTTTACCTCTTGGTTGGCTGGATTTCATCAGTGGTGATTTTTTTTTCCAAAAAACCTGTGGGTGTTATTTCTTTTGGTTCTATCATGTTCAAGAATCTGAGCCGTTGACTTTATTCTTGAATTCACTTTTTTCTTTCTTTCTGAATAAGTTTTTTATATTTGGGTAAGTTCTTTATTCTTTCTTTTTTCTTGAAAAAATTCTTTATTCTTGAATAAAGAATTATTCTTGGCTCAGTTAATATTCTTGGGCCACAGCTGCTTCCTCTCAGCATTCAGAAGACGTTGCTTCATCATTTTCTTATATTGAATATTGCAGAGAAATCTGAGGCCAGGCTTATGAACCCCCATGTAACTGAGTGAGGCATTTTTCTCCTTTGACAAAGAATTTCTGATGTCATTCTAGAAATTTTAAAATAGCATATGTAACCAGGTTGTCCTCATGTTTATCTTTCCATAGTGCTTTTTCCGGAGACTGTGTCCCACTAATAGCAGGCACAGATTCTGCTTTAAATTGGGAAAATTATCTTCTGTTAAGTCTTTACATTTATTTGCGTTCTATTTTTTTTGTCGTCTTTAATTCTGAGGTACCAGTTACCTCTGTGTTGGGTCCTTTTTATCTGTTCTCACCCACTATCTTAATTGCTTTTATCTCTCATCTCTTTCTGTTCTGTTTATTCCCTCAGCAAATCTTTTTAGGAGTCTGCCCCGTGCCAGAGCTGTCCTGGCCGCTGGGGACAGGACTAGGGGCTCGAGAAACAAGGTAACAGCTCTGAGAGCCCCGAGTCCTGGGGGAGCAGGGTGTGGGCAGGCAGACAGGGAGGGAGCGGCTGGGAGGAAGGTGACACGGTGACAGAGTGGAGTGGGCAGCAGGGTGAGGTGCTGCTTTAGGCTGGGGGTCAGCAGGGGCTTTTCTGCACTTCCTTAGCTCTGCCAGCACCATTTTCTGCTCCTGGTGCCTTGTCTCACCTTCACTGTCTCTGAATTCCTACCTTTAGTTCTCCCGCAGGGAGAAGTCTTCCCGGGGTGCTCTGACTTAGGAGGACTGGGTTTCTTCCAGAGCAGCCTTCGCCTGCCTTTGGCGGGCTGTGTCCCTTTCTGCTTTGGTTGTGGGTTTGTGTAGCTGCCTTTCCCTCGTCTCTCCGTCTCGCGTGGGCTCGCAGGGGCAGCTCCGCCCAGGCCGTCTGTGTGCCGCTTTCCCGGGGGTGAACTCCCCTCGACGGCCTTCCCTGTCGTCTGAGACCCCTGGGCTCGGCGTGCGCGGCAGGTGGGTGGCCTGGGGGTGCAGGTGTGGGGAGGGGGTGTGGCCGCCTTGGCCGGCCCGGCGTGGGGTTTGCCTTCTCACGCGCGGACTGGAGGTCTTGTGTCCCGGTCACTCTGTTCTGGTTGTCACGCCTCCTGCTTCAGACCATCCAGGAGGCCCTGGAGCCTTCGCCTCCGCCTGGGGGTCAGCCCAGGCTTTCTCTTGTGCTGTTTCCACTTCCTAAAGTGGAGCAGGGAAGGGCGTGTGAAAGGTGGGCTTAACGCTCCGGGCTGGGAAGGGGGTGCCCCCAGCTTCCCTGCCTCTGTTCTCTGAGGAGGCGGGCTTGACGGCTGTCGGTCCTCCTGCCTGTCGGAGCAGCTGTTTTATCTAGAACAGGGCTGGGCAGACTGGCCTCAGGCCAGGTCTGGCCCAGCACCCGAGTTTTTGTGAATCTGTACTGGAACCCAGCCTTGCCTGTTTGTTTACGCACTGCCTGTGGCCGCTTTGGGACCAGAAGGACACAGTGGAGTATTTACAACAGAGACCACATGGCCTGCAAAGCCTAAAATGTTTACCATCTGGCCCTTTCCAGAAAGACTTTGTCAACCCTTGTTCCAGAATATTTAACCATGGCGTCTCCTCGTGTTGTTCTCACTAGCCTTTCTTCCATAGTATTTAAATAGTAGCCTTGAGTTTCTTATTCTCAATCCTTAATGGTCTTCGTGGGGCCACCTATAGGATCACGGCCACGGGGAGGAAACAACTCTGCCCAAGTGCATCTCCCCCCGTGCTCCCTCCCCCTCCTTCCCCTCCCTCCATCCCCCTCCACCCCCTCCACTCCCCTCTGTCCCCCTCCCTCCCAAGTCACGGAAGGCAAGCACCTGTTGGTTGCTGCCTTGAGGCACTGGTTGGCTTTCTCAGAAGCCAGTCATCACACACACATTAGCAGAGCGCAGAATTCACTTTTGCCTGCTCTCAGTGTGTTGAACTTGGTCTGTCTTGACCATTCTTTTGGAGTTTTTTTTTCCCCATTCTTTTGGATTTCTTAAGGGAATAATTAACATTTGAGCCCCTTCTGAGTCTCATTTACTTTTTTTATATCTTTACTCACAGATCCATGGACAATATTAGAACGAGAATGGCCCCCCCCACTGCACCCCTGGGGCTGCCGGGGGCTGGCACGTAGCATCCGTGTTAGTGGACACTTGTTGGGTGGTGCCGAGCACGTATTGGGTGGGTCTGTTCTGGGAGGGAGGGGGTCTCAACAGCCACAAACCCCACTTCACAAGGCTGCCTTCCCCTTCTCTTTCCCACCTCAGCCTGCCGTCTCCCTTGTGGCGGAGGGGACAGTCAGTCAGTGTTGGGCCGTAACCGCTGGTTGTTCCCTTCTCCAGGCGGTGGTCGTCATGGGTGTGGTGCTGCAAGGTGCCAACCTGTACGGCTACATCAGATGCAAAGTGGGCAGTAGAAAGAATTTAACCAGCATGGCTACATCGTACCTTGGAAAGCAGTTTTTAAGACAAGTAAGTGTTTTCTGGACATGAGGGTAATTTTGCTGTGGTCAGTGACTAATGCAGTGATGATTTCTAACTCTTATATAGAGTTTAATTTTTGTGAATTACTTAAAAGAAAGTTTTTAAAGGGTTGTATTTATTTAAGTATGAGATGATGATACAGTTATTTTAATTTCTCTTTGGTGGCTTTTAGGATATTCCAGAAATGTATTGTCAGTGTCCTGAAATTATTTTAAAACCAGAGAGATAAATGTTCATTTTGATAACTTATCTTTTTAAAATTATGTTAAATTCAGTTGCTTTCCATTACTTCTGGTGGCTCTAAATGAACAGGTTTGAAGAATGGATATTGTATAGTTTCCGGGTTTATAGTAAGAACGAGTTAGAAACATAATAAGACTGTATCACTAAAGGTTGTTTTGAAGTACTCAGTTTTTTTTTTTTTTAAGAACATACAGGTTTTACTATAGTTTCTCAATATGAAGATTAAGTCAGAGTTTTCGGTGGGATAAGTAGTGCTCACAGGTAGTTGCTGGTGTGAGTGGCACCTCATGTTTGTGTCCGTGTAGCAGGCTGGGCAGGTGAAGTTCCAGGGGACAGTGACGGGCTCTCTGCCTTGGACACGCATCAGAGTCACCTGGAGGCTCAGCCACAGGCTGCAGGACCCCCCCCCCCCCCGAGTTCCTTATTTAGTTAATCTGGAGCCGGGTCCCGTAATTTGGTGTTTCACAGGTTCCCAGGTGACGCTGGTGCTGCTGCTCCAAGGATTGTATTTGTAATTAAAGCCCTGAGAAGTGAGGGAACTTCTCAGGCAAATACAGCTGCCAAGTGACAAGGCTCAGGCTCAGGCCAAGGCCAGCTCTCCTCTGTTGAAATTCATTGTCTTCTCCGCTCTGCTGCACGGTTTCTCTTGTATAAGAAAGTAGGGAAGATGAGTGTTCTTGTGGGGACATGACTCTCCCCCCAGGGGTGTTTGCAGAGTCCCAGCATTCTGTTGCTGGGGACTGGCCACCTTATGGTAGATGTCAAGTGTGTGCTTAATAGGTTTTCCCTTAGGATTTCCAGTGTCTCTGAAGCAGGCAGGGACATTGCATACAGGTGAAACTGAACCTGGAGTCTGACATAACCTGGCCAGGGTCAGTAGCCTTACCGTGGCCCCTGGCGATGCTCTGCTCAAGTGAGACTGACTTGCTGGACGTCTGGGTGGGCCCATGGCTTTACTTCTCCAGCATGACCATAGATTTTAACATCAAGATGCCAGGTCGTGTAGCAGCTGGCTCTGTGTGCAAACACGGAATGTTTTCCTGGTGCTTTGGATCTGGTGTGTTAAATAGAATAGCTTTCAGTATTAAGGAGGTGTTTGTCTTTTGCAGACCACTGGAGACGGTCAGCCCTCCTGAAGAGAGTGACAGCCTGTGTGTTCTAAATTTACACTGGAGACAACCGACGAGGGTCTTGACTCTGAACCTTTAGACTCAGTATCTCTTGCAAAGAGAAGTGTTGGGTTTGTTTTTCCATTTTAAAATTTACTTAAAAAGGAAAAGTAGTTTTCATATTAAGTTTTTATTTTCTTTCTAGCATTTGGGGCTTAAAGGCATGGTGTGAGTAGAAACATCGTCAAAATTTGGTTCAGGGTGCACAGTGTGTGCACGCCAACGTGTGCAGATGGGATGGAGACCTTTGCATTTTGACCCACAGAACATAGAAGGATGTTGTGAGTCTATCTCACAACTCTTAATGTGTTTACATAGTATTTCTGTAGATTATTTTCAGAAGAAAGTTTTGCTTCCACGGTAAGAGTGAGCATTTTGGCTTATGTGTTAAGTTAGAAATAATTGTTAATTTTACACTTAATATCTACTTCATGATGGAACTTCTTCTCCTAGGCGTTCACAGACACCTAAAAACCAAACGTGGGCTAGATTTTGTTTATTTATAACAAGTCATATACTTAAGGCCCAGTTAATATAAATAGAGTTTTCGTAGCTTATGTTTAAGGGGTACCTCGGGGTTGCTGCTGTTCTATTTATTTTGGGGGGGGGAGGACAGCCAGACTGTGCTCTGGAGCTTCCCAGGAGCTCTTCCCTGGTCCTTGGCCTGATGAAATCCGTCTTTCACCACTAAAAGTGTGTTATTCTTATGTCATAGTGAGAAAAAGCATTTAAATAACTGGCATTATAAATGCCTAGAAGACATTTTATTTTATGGATCTATTTTTTTCTTGCTAAAATGGGGATATTGTAAATCATGCATTTGTATTAATGGTATTTCTTAAAACCAAGCAATATATGTAACAATCTGTAAGTTATAGGCATCTGTAAATTCTGTTGTAGGTACTGTAAACTTTTGATCAACAGATTATTTTGTGACTGTATTTATACATTGTTAAAAAATTTTGAAGATGTTTTGTTTAATTGAATAACTGTCTAGTGGAGTGATAGCTTTGAAGGTGCATAACTTTATATTTGTATAAAGCTACTGTTTATAAAGCACTCTGACACCCATCCTCTCTTTTGATCCTCACGACCAACCTGTTGCGTGCGATGCCCTTTTATAGGTGATGAAACGGGACTTCAGGTTATTGAGCGACCTGCCCAAGGAAACACAGATCACAGGAGGACCCATCAGGGTGCATGACTGATTCTGGAGGAAATACTGTCTCTAAATGTCCTTTCCTTTCTTAAGAATCGTGAATTTGCTAAGTCATTGATTTGTTAAGTGCTTGACTCCCATTTTATTTATACTCATCTGGTGGGGAAGGTTGGTGCTGCATAAGCACATGTTTGCACTTCACCTGGAAGGGCTGACGTCAGTCTTCAGGGCTGAGAGTCCAGTGGGAGACACACTGGTCCCGTTCTTGAGTTGACTGTTGTTACATGAGGCTGCAGTCCTAAACCAAACATGTATTGAATTCTGCAGTATGCGTGTGGCAGGGCCTACTGTCTGTCCCCCGATACTTGTTTTTCCTTCTACTCATTTCCCACTTCCTGGCCAGGACATGGCAGCAGAGACGGTTTTCCCAGATTTCTTTGCTGCACCTTGGATACACTTCCGGGAAGTAGTCTTGGAAGGACGGCCTGCCCGTCCTCTCCCCTTCCCACCCCTGTGGGCGGACGCGTAGGCAGAATGGATGGCACTTGAACACATCTTGGACGATGGGGCGGAAGCCTTAGTTTGTGAACAGCAGAGAGAGAGGGTAGAGGTTGATTCCCTCTGGTGGGGAGAGCTGTCCTGAACCACCCGTCTGAAGTGAGACACAAAGTTGTGTCTTGTTTAAGTGCTATTGTTCTGGTTTTTCCATCGCTACAGCCCAACTGAATTCTTAGCACTGCAGTATGTCTTTCGCATCCCTCATGGTTCTGTCCATCAGTTAAGTACTTGAGATGTCATAGTTCGCAGGTAGGTATTTGGTCTTTTCTCTGGGTGGTAATTGAGCTAACATTACAGGTGCTAACAGGTCCAGCTGTTCCAGGCGCTGTTGCTGCTTAAAAACTACCCCCAGAACGTAGCAGTGTCACCGCCGTGTTAATCGTGCTTCCGTGAGCCGTGGGTCGGGAGTCTGGGTGCAGCCCAGCGGGGACAGCTGTTCTGCGCTGCACAGTGTGGGGATCCGCGGAGAGGTCTGAAGGCTGGGTCTGCACGCTGGCTGGGAGGCAGGAAACATCTGGGGTGCCTTCACGGGTCTGGAGGTTGGTGCTGGCTGTCAGCTGGACCTCAGCCAGCTTGCTGGTTGGAAGCCCTGCATTTGTGACCATCTGGGTCGTCTCTCCTTAGAGGCTCCCCTGGGCTTTCTCACAACTTGGCAGCTGGGGTCCAAAACAGGCTTCCCTGGAGAGCCAGAGAAGTGCGTGGTGTTTTTGTGACCAGCCTTGAGATTCACGTAAGGTCACTTCTGCCATACTGGGTTGGTTGAAGCAGTCACTGAGGTCCCTCTGAGTTCAAGGGGAGGGGATACAGAGCCCACAGCTTGATGGGAGGGTCCAGATTACACTGTGACGAGAGCAGTGGGAAGGGAGGCGCTGCTGCAGCCCTCTTGGGAAAGTAAAACCCGCCACACCCACGTCGGTTGTTTGATCAAGACTGAATACCTGCTTGGAAGGGGCTGGGGGAGCAGGTGGTGTTGTCCCTTTATCTTCCATCTGGGCCAGCCTTGAGGACGGGTGGATTGTCTGCAGTTAAAGTTATAGCAGCATGGTGTCTGCAGCCGCAGGGCTCCTGATCTTTGACCCGCAGCTGTGGGGTACATGGGTGGGGGCGCTGTGTAGAGGGGGTGGCATGAAGGTACTGCGATGCTCTAACTGTAAAACTCTTCAGGGCTCATCCAGAGCTCTTTTATGTACATGCGACCTCATTTGATTGTCCCCCACGACCTCATCTGGGAGGAAAGGCTGTGAACAACCCCATGGTACAGATGCGGAGCTAAGACTGGGATAGTCGTTGACGGGAGGGCGCGTGTAGCAGTGGCGGTGATGCGTGCCCGGTACCCTGCTTGTTCTACGCGGCCCACCAGCTCCCACGTGATCCCGTGCGGCCAGTGTGATGTGACGGAGGTGACCTGTGTCACTTCTGGGCGAGGAAACTGACGTGAGGTTCTCTGATCTTCTCCCCTTCTGTGGCGGCCAGCGGCGCTCGAGACGATGCCTCGGCCGGCGGGGCCGCTGGGTGGCTTGTAGCGCAGAATCCCCCACCTGCTCCTGTGGGACACTCCGCGTAAGTGAGAAATAAAATTTTGGTGTGTGAAGCCACTTGATTCCTAGTTAATTTGTTTCCGTAGCATAACAACATAATAGCCTATGCTGACGAATATGGGTGCACAACCGACAAGTAATACTCAGAAGAAGTTTTACATCGTAATTTGGTAATTTCTCCACTGCTCTGTGCTATTTCCTTTTACAGGGAAGGAAACTGGATTCTTGTCCCTTAGTGCAGGGTCTCTGGTTCTGATCAGACCAGACGGGTGAAGCTGGCCAGGTGAAAACTGGAGAGTCCACCTCCATCTAAGGGGACCAGAAGGTTCTCATTTCCAGCTGTTTGTTGCCACTCAGGAATGTATTTCAAAAGGAGTGGAAAATCTGGATGTTTATATGAAACCTGGTATTTTAATGCTTGTAAATTTTAAAAGGAGAAAAGAAAACATGTGAAGCCAAACCGGGCGTGCTTGCAGGTCAGGTTCAGCCGCGCTAACTCCCGCGTAGTGCGGCGATGCCCACACCAGGGGAGCTCTCCTGTCTCGTGTGAGAGCTGAGTGTCTGTAGTGAGCAAACCAGGGCTGCCCTAGAGGAAGCGGGCTTGGAGGTCCTGGAGTCGCCCACTCAGCCCTGACTACCAGTTTCCAAGGAGCTCCCTGAGCCCCCTGTCTGCAAACCACGGCTAGGAAGGTGAAACCAAAGTCTGCTGCCTGCCAGGAACACGTTCTCAAATTGTGTGTCAAGTACATTTTTTAAATTGAAAATAAAGTTGAAAAAGTAATTCTTGTGAAAAGCAGGAAGCAATTCCTTAAAAGATTTAGATTGTTTTTCTAAAAAGGAGCAAGCATTTGATTTCTTGAAGAAGTTAAATTTAGTGCCAAGAAAAAGCGTAATCCCGTCTATAACTTTTCTCCACTATGATGACCATGATAGTAATCAAAGCACTGAAGGTCAGAAAACCAAGTAGTGCCGAAAGGCCACAAAGAAATCACGTCTGACCTCGCTCTGCTCTGCTCCCCAGAAGTGGACCTCCTCGACTGCTGTGGTTTTTGTATTTGGAGGTATTTGCCCTCATCCTAGGTGGCATGCTTACTGTGCTCACAGTGCTTCTTGACTCAGCCACTTCTGACACGTCAGCTGTTGGCTTCTTGCTATGAAAAGTGAAGGTTTAACTCAAACCCCTCCCCCTCATATAATCTGAACACTGTTTGGTCCCGTTGGTGCTAACATTAAAGCTTTAACATAAACCTCCCTTTCTTACGCCTTCAGGTATCTGATGTTGAACTGTTAATTTTCTCTGTTAGCCATTGGTTTACCTGCAAGTAACAGAAAACCCCACAAATAACGGCTGAAGCAAAGGGAGTGAGTGTGTTTCTGCAAAGGAGGTGGGAAAGTGGGCCCTCGCTGACGTTGGTCAGTTACTGGCTTCCGAGAGAGCTGGTTTTGTCCCCATGATCGTGCCTCAGGGTCACAAGATGACTGTCACAGCTGAAGATGACTCATCTGTTTTTAAGCAAGGGAGGAGGATGGACGTTCCGGTGGAGTCTGTCCCCTTTTATGAGAAAAGCGAAAGTTTTCTCAGAAATCACAGTAGACTTTCATTTTTGCTGACATCTCATTGACCAAAATCGGGTCACCCAGGGGTGAGGAAGTCTGGGGAAGCAGGTATGTAGCTGGGCACGCCGCTGCCTTGAAAAAAGTGAGGTTTTGTTTAGTAGGGGAAAAAGGACAAAGGGACGTCAGTCAGGAGCTGGCTCAGTGCTCGTGTGGGGCTTATGTGCAGGACACCAGCCGCTGCTGTGGCAAATGCTCTTGGCATCGTTTCTGCAGTAAATAAATAGCTTCTGATCTGGGCTTTTGTTTTAGCTAAATGTGATGTGAAGCCATGAAAGCACAACGTGCTGAGAGCGTCCTGTGAGGGCGCAGGCTGCTGTTCCCTTAGGTGTGTGTCTGTCTGTAATGTGATTTGGGGTTGGGTGGAGGATATTCAGGGCTGTGCTTCTCGTGGGGCGGTGCTGTCCCCAAGGGAGGGCTTTTGTTGGATGTTACGTGGTGTTAACGGGGGCTGGTTAACACAAAGTTTGGCTGTTTCACTGGGTGGAGTCTAGGGACGCCAGGAGCTCGTGGAGCAGAGGACAGTTGTGTGTGGCCAGAAATTGGTCTCAGCTCTGGCAGCTTCCAGCTGTCCCGTGCGTAATTATGCGCATGAAAGTCCTGTGCATAAAGAAAGGAAAGTAACCCCTGACAGCCGTGCCCTGGAAGCTGATCTGGCCCTGGCAGCTAGGCTGGCGTGTCCTCCTTGGGCAGATAATTTTACATGACACCAGTATCTGACAGGACTGTCCTGTGCCTGTGAGGGAGCAAGACAGAAGTGAGGGCACTCTGGAATCCTGTTGGAGCACAGAGAAGAGAATACTGCGTAAAGCACAGAAAATGACCAAACACCCCCAGCCCGCTGGGGTGGGAGGCGGCTGCTGCTCTGCTGAATTCAGCTGCAGACCACGCTGTGCCTCCTGCTGCCTAGGTTGAAATGAAGACAGCCGCTCATAGAATTAGTGTAAAATCCAGAGTCAAACTATGATTCATGGAACCCTTTTTGAAATCACCTAAGCAAGCCCAAATTCTCTAATCAGCTCATCCCAGCAGCCTTGTTCTGAGACACCCCATGGTGTGCAGTCTCCCTTGTGCAGAGGTGCTAATAAACCCAGTTTGGTTCAACCACAGGCCTGTTCCTCAGGGTCTCTAGCTGGTGAGCATCGGCAGTAATTATCTGGGCCTAGGTTGCAAGTCCCTTTTTGTTGCGGATTTTGTAACAGCTGGAGTGTTGACGATGTGCCCCAGTCTGCAAGCCCCTCCGCAAAAGGCGGAAGGCCTGCTGTTTCAGGTACTTGAGGAAGTCTCTGTCTGATTATTAGCTGAGGGCTAAGCTGAGTGGGGATTTCAGTGGCTACACATGACAGAGAATACAGACTTGACAGAATTAGGAAATCACTAAAAACCCCTGCAACCCCCAAAACAAGCACTAAAGGTAAGGGGCAACAGGTAGTCTGGTTTTCAGAGTTGCCATCTGATATTAAATTGTCCAGTTTTCAACAACAACAACAACAAAATTGTAAGGCGTGCAAGAAACAAGACAGTATGACTTACACACAGGAAAAAAAATTCAACAGAAACCTTCCCTGGGGAAGACCAGACTTTAAAGCCAGGCTTCTATCATCGGTCTTAAACATGTTCAGAGAGCTAAAGGAAACTGGACAAAGAACTGAAAAAGTGAGGAAAATGACCTACGAACAAAATGAGAATGCCAGTGAAGACACACGTTACAAAAAGGAACCAAGCAGAAGCTTGGGAACTGAAAAGCACGGTAACTGACATGAAAAACTCACTAGAGGAGTTCAACCTACTGAGCAGGCAGATGGGAGAATCAGAACACTTGAAAACAGGACAGTTGAAGTAATGCAGTGTGAGGGGCAGAAAGAAAGAATGAAGAAGCCTGAACACAACCTAAGGGACCTGTGCGCACCATCAAACATACCAACGTGCGCTTTGTGTTGGGAGAAGAGAGGAAGAGGAAGGAAGAATTAATGACTGGAAGCTTCTCAAAGTTCATGAAAGGCTTGGAAAAAGCAAAACTGCTTTCCCAAGAAGCGCAGCAGGTTCTAAGTAAAATGAGCTAGAGGTCCACGCCTAGACACACAGCTGAATTGTCAAAAGTCAGTGACAGAGAATATTGAAATCCACAAAACTGCCCATCGCAGATGGAGGGTGCTCAATGAGATGGAAAGCTTGCTTCTCTCATCAGAAGCCATGAGGTCAGATGGCATATTCAAAATACACTTTAAGACAAAAAGCAACTGTTACAAGAGACAAAGAAGAATGTTACATATTGATAAAAAGTTCAATTCATCAGGAAGACATAACCATTAAAAACATATGCACTTGGTAACAGAGCTCCAAAATGCATGCAGCAAAAACAGAATTGAAGGGAGAAATAAAAAACTCAGTCATCACTACTACTAATGATGGCTTGTCAGTAATTTAATGATTATGGGAGATAATCCACGTAGAATGTTCAGCGTAGCCCCAAACACGGTAACCGACTCAGAAAGGAGAACAGAATTGCTTAGCTAGTTAAAGGCAGAGAGTCAGGAGGCCTCAGCCCTAGTTGAGTGGCTTCTGTGTGACTTGGAGTCCCATCCAGTCTAGGGCGTGGAGGATTCAAATGGAGAAAAGCAGTCAGTTGCAGGAAAGAATGCTTAATTCTTCCATTTTTTAAAATTTTGCTTAGAACAAGTTAGAGATTGTAAGATTTTAAGCTAGTAGTTTACCACAGTGTTCATTTATAATTTATCTTATATTTAAAACACATCTTGCTATTTATGTTTTTCAGATAGTTGTTGAAATCCAACGATGCCGTGGACCAGTCTTCGCGGTAAACATTTCTTTTAGGGCATCGCCTCTCTGCACGCCCTTCTCCCCTTTGGCTTGTAACTCGTGCATTGTCCACTAGATGGCAGTACACCAACGTAACATGTAAATGTAACAGCGGGACCGTAGCATCTTAGGGTAATGAGAAGTGATGGTCTCCTGGAAAATTAGCCTGAGACTAGTGGGTTAGGACTAAATCCATGTTTCCTGGTATGAAATTAATGAAAACCAGTGCTAATGAATGAATAGATGCTAAGTAAGTACCATAATATATTTAGTACCTACAATGCACCAGACACGGAGATGGTACTGCGTACGTGTTACGTGTCTACTTTCCTCATCACCTACCCCGCCTCCCCTCACTGAACAAGTGGGAACTCGGGACTGGAGGGTTCAGTAGCTTTCCTGGGGTCACACAACCAGAGAGGTGAAGCCAGGACTTGTCAGTGGCCAGGAAAGATGATGAGTTTGGGTTTAAGACATACTGGATTCGAAGCCAGTGGTCACATCCAAGTACCAGAATGTGGTGGAAACCTGGACTACCACCTTAGGCTTCATTTAAGAGGCATCTCTGCAGAGCAGAGTCAAAGCTGTAACAGTGTGTGGGCTGTCTGTGGCACAAGCGCCTGTTAAAGAACAAAGCTGAAGTGTAATTCCCGAGGAGACGGTGGTACGGCAGAGGGCTGAGGGCACACACACTGGAGGCGTCCAGTCCAGAGTTTAAATCCTGGCTTCAGACTTACTAGCTGTGCGCTCTTGTGCAAGGTAGATGACCTCTCTGACCCCTCGCAGTAACCTTCGGAGGGAGATACTACCTCCATTTTACAGATGAGGAAACTGAGGCTTACAGAATGTAGGAACTGACCCAACGTCACGGTGCATCTAGTACATGATGGCTCCGAGATTCAAATCTGGAGGGCCTTACTTAGACTTACACTGCGGAGTACCATGTACGTGGCTTCCCCAGTTACTTCCCCTAGTTACCCAGGGCACTGCCCAGTAACCCCTCGTGTCTGTGTGAGCCTCCTTGTACGGTCAGCGTTGTCCAGAGAAACAGAACCATTAGGAGATATAAATTATGTCTATAGATCTATATCTATGTTTATCTTATGGCTATATTCCTTGAAATAAATTCTATGTGTCTGTGTGTGTGTATATACACACAGAAACAAAGATTTATTTCAAGGCATCGGCTTACGGAACTTGGGAGCCGGCCAGGCCTGCTCAGTAGGGTGGGACAGCAGGCTGGGGCTCCAGTCTTGAGCCAACTTTCTTCTTCCTCTGGAAACTCTCAGTTTTGCTCTTAAGGCCTTTTAACGAATCGGATGAGACCCGCCCACGTTATTGAGGGTCATCTCTTTAACTTAAAAGTCAGCAGATTGTAGATGTTTGCCACACCTAGAAAATGCCTTCACAGCAACAGCTAGATTAGCATTTGATTCAAGAACTGGGTACTGTCACCTGGCCAGATTGACACCTAAGACTACCCATCGCACTTCTCCACGTTGCTTGTGAACTGACAGCAGGGAGCGTCTCTCTCTAGGTGACCAGCGCCGGGCACCTGGCTGCACCCAGTAAACTCTGAGTGTGTACGCTACGCACCCTGTCTAACAGCCTGGGCAAAAGTAAACTTTCAGTGGCAGGCCTGGCGAGGTGCAGAGTTCTAGTGTTCTTGAGTGACGTGGTACTTTTCTTGGGGGCCCCCTGGATGGCGCAGCAAAGGATGACGATGAAAGAACTGATGGGCATGGCCAGCCTGAGGCCACGAGCAGGGCTGTCCGCCCCAGGAGCTGGTGGAGGTCCTGGTGGGACACTGTGCTGGCTGTCTCTCTGTGTGCGGCTTTCTGCTGACACCTGTTCCCAGCTCCTGCTGCTGTCCGCCTTTGTCTCTTGGGTGGAAGGTTTTCAAACAGCAGAATCTGTATGGTTGGGCAAGAGTGAGTAACTGTGGGGCTGTGAGTGCCTGTGGCCGCGGAAAGACCAGCCCTGTCGTGCCCTTCTGAGGCTTGGCAGCCTCTTCTGACAAAATACAGAGACAGGAGAGTGGATGCCGCCCAGACGGTGGGAGCATCCACCAGAAATTAGGCTGCAAGTGCG
Organism: Camelus ferus; assembly: GCF_009834535.1. Classification (NCBI taxonomy): domain Eukaryota; kingdom Metazoa; phylum Chordata; class Mammalia; order Artiodactyla; family Camelidae; genus Camelus; species Camelus ferus. Next base: position 17,209,695 of record NC_045711.1, on the reverse strand, counting down.
TCCCCTTGGGGAGCCTTCTCGGTGTCTGGTTCCACGCCTCCCACCGCTGGAGAGAGAGTAGCTTCACCTCCTCCTTGAAGAGCCTTCAAACGCATCTTGGAGCACACGCTCACCCTCTCCGCCCTCCTCTCTCTGGGACCACCTCATGCTGGCTCCTAGACGTGTGGGCGCATCCCTTCCTCAGCTGTCTCTACAGAATTAGGCCGACGACAGCCAAGCTCGTCCTGATACTCTCATCCCGAGGACAGGGGTGGGCTTGTGGCCCATGCTGAGGACGGGCACAGATTTGTAAGATCGTTTAATAAAACACAGCTGTTGGGGGTAGACTACTTGGCAGGACTGATTTGTGTCCTCTGCCTCCCAACCAAATTCTGTGTTGAAGCCCTAAATGCCATTACGACCTTTGGAGATAGCACTTTAAGGAGGTAATTAAGACTAAATGAAGTCACAAGGGTGGGTCCTAAGTGGATAAGATTGGTGGCCTTCTAAGACCAGCAAGAGAGAGAGCTTTCCACGTGCACACACGCAGCAGAGGCCACGTGAGGACACGGGAGAAGGTGGCCATCTGCAGGCGCAGAAGAGAGCTGTCCTCAGAAGCTGAGTGGGTTGGCCCTGTGATCTTGGACTTCCGGCCTCCAGAGCTGCGGGAAATGAATCGCTGTTGCTCAAGCCCCTGGTCTGTGGTGTTTTGTCACGATCGTCAGGGAGACAGACAATACTGATCATAATGGACTGTAGGCTTTTAAAGCTTGTCTCATAGAGGATGTTAAGCCAGAGAAGCATAAAGGAAGGAAATGCTAATTTTCATGGAGTCTTTTCCACATCCAGGAAGAAAACAGGGAAAGGGCATTTTAAGTCAAAAGAATTCCTTGCGTAAAAGTGTGGAACGTAGCATGCAGGTGCGCACGCGCACACACGCGCATAGACACACAGAACGCTTTATGCTGCAGCCACAAGAGACAGCTGGTTGCTCTCCAAACATGCCAGGCTTTCTCCAGCAGGACATCTTTTACATATTCTGGGTAATTATCCCTTGTCTGTGACATGTGTTGAACATACTTCCTTCCAGTCTATAACTTCATTTTTAACTTGGTTTTGGATTTTTTTAAACTTACATAGCTTTTGAAAAATAAGAGTCAAATTTGTCCACCTCTCCTTTTATGACTTGACTTTCCAGTATTCATTTAAAACACAATGTTTTACATCAGCTATACTTCAGTAAAAAAGGTTATACTCCATTTATAGTTATTGTAACATATTGGCTATGTGCCCTGTGCTGTGCAAGTGTGTCCATGTAGTTTATTTTATACGTAGTAGTGTGAACCGCAGAGTCCCCTCCCCCTGCCCTGCCCCTCCCCCTGCCCTCTGCCCAAGGGCAACCACTCGTTTGTTCTTTACATCTGTGCGTCTGTTTCTTTTTTTTTTAAAATTACATTCACTAGTTTGTTGTATTTTTTAGATTCCACATGTAAGTGATGGCATATGGTATTTGTCTGACTCTAACTTATTTCACTAAGCATAACACCCTCCGAGTCCAACCAAGTTGCTGCTGATTTTGTATTTTAAAAGTTTTTTTTTTCACACACGGTCATGAATGAGATTGATCTGAGATTTTTCTTTTCCAAGCTCGTGCTGTCTAGCTTTGATAACAAGGGTCATGATCGCCTTGTGAAGTGAGCTGACAGGCACCCCTTCCTCCCTGGACGGCACACTTTGTGTAACATCGGAGTTACTGCTTCTTTAATGGCTGCATAGCATTGGAGGAACTGCCCAAGCCTGGTGTTTCCTTTGTGGGAAGGCATCAGGGTCAAGTTAGCCTCATAAAAGCAGCCTGGGAGCATTTCTCCTCCTTTCCTCTGGAACAATGTGTGCAAAACCTAGATGACCTGTTCCTTGAATGTTTAGTAGAAACTGCTTGTCAAACTCTAGGCATGGTGATGGTGTGTGTGTGTGTTTTAAATTCTTGATTTGATTACTTTCATTTTTATTTGTCTTTTCAGCCAATCTGCTTTTCTTGAGTCTGTCTGGTTTGTTCGTTCTTTCTTTTCCTTCCTTTCTTTCTTTCTTTCTTCTTGTCCCTTTTGCCCAGTTTTGAAACACGGGAGTGAAACGTGATCAGGCTGGAAATTTTAGAAAGCTCTTTTGGCCAGGTGTAGTCGCAGGCGCTAGAAGGCACACGTGTTTTGGTGGAAACGTTAATTTAGTTCGTGTTTGGGAGGTTGGGACTTGGAGGGAAGCTGTCTGTCTTCGTCTTACCTGGGCCCGCCTTCTCTGTTTCCAGATTCCCTTCTGTGGGTGGGGGCCCCATCCCTTCTCACTTTGCTGATCTCTTTGAGCCTCAACTGGTTTCCTCAACTGCAAAGTAGGGATAATACCACCCACCTGAACTGTGGGGATGAAATGGTAATAATGGACCAGCGCCAGGTGATACGCAGATCCAGATTCAGACATGAAGAACTTCGGAGAGCTCCCGGCCCAGGCATCCTCACCCGTCATGGTGGGGCCCTCAGCTTGGCGAGGCTAAGAGCACTCAGCAGTAACTGTCAGAACCGCCAGTGTTCCAGCCGTGCTGTGGTGACAGGGGCTGGACTTAGCCTCCCGGGGTAGACCGCTGGCGAGCTGGACGGCATGCATAAAATAACTTTTCCCCAGGCGTCGGACCACAGGCAGTGTGAGATTGTGGTGCCCAGAACAGGGGTAGACAACGAAGTGAGCCTTCTGTGCCTTGGCTTTCTGCCTGGGGGCAGCTTCTGCCTGCGGATTCAGGGAGGCTGGCGGCCTGTCTGAGTTGTGGAGATCAAAGACCATCCAGAGCAGCCTGCCCAGGGCGAGTCAGGTGAGCTGAGGCGTCCGCTCACCTGGACCGCAGGGGGAGTCCTGGGGCGGCCTACCTGCGAGTGGGAGAGACTCGGGCACCTGGCCTGTGGAGCAGGGTTACTCATCCTTGCGTGGCCCTGGAAGACAGAACCTGGAGGTCGATGGAAATTAGAAAAAGAGGCTTTGGGCCCAGCCCAGGGGAGCGCTTCTCAGTAACCGCAGTTGATCGTGTTGGAGGGGGCTCCCGGCCCTGCGGGGCCACTCGAGGGCCTGGAGGGGGGGCCACTTGTTGTGGAGGGAACTTCTGCAGCGGGCGGGGGCTGGGCTCGGGTGTGTGCAGTTTGGTTTTTATGGCCTGGCTTCTGTAAGAGGCAGGGGACAATGACAGACTGTATTTTTAACATCGAGAGAACTAAAAGCCCTGAAAAACCCCATCCCGTTAAAAAAAGAGAAAAAAGAGAGGTCACAGGGTTTGAAAATAGAGCAGATTTCCCTAAACATCATTTGTATTTATACTTTTTATTCTTTTTCGTTTGGGACCGGAGAGAAGGTCATTAGGTTTACTTGTTTATTTACTTTAAGGGAGGGACTGGGGGTGGAACCCAGGACCTTGTGCGTGCTAAGCACACGCGCTGCCCTGGGCTGTACCCTCTGCCCTTGTATTTATATTTTCATTTGATTTCTCATCTCTGTGCGTTTCTTCTTGGAGGCAGGACCGTGTCACACCCATGTTTTCATGTCCCCCCCCCGCCATAATAAACCCGTGGATACCACGTCCCTCCTCAGTACCTGAGCATTTGCACACACAGAAGTTTGGCCTGAGGAACGGCTGGCAGACGTGCCTCTCATGTGCTGCCCTCCCTGCTGTGCCCCCAGCACACTTCACTGGCCGATCAGAAGCTCTTTTCTGCCGAGCTCAGCCTTAGCCAAGGCTCTAGGCAGTCTTCTGATGACCTGGAATTAGCACTGGCAGCATCTCGCTGCTGGCCCTCCTGGGCTGAAGGAGTGCTCAGGCTTCGGTAAGGCACAGCGACATCCCGTCCTGGTCACCGTCTGTGCTCTCCACCAGCCGCCGGGAAGCCCTGCCGTCACCTGCTGTCCAGGTGGAGGGTTCCCATGGGCACTGCTGGCACGCTGGTGGTCCGGCTGAGAGCCAGGGGGGCATTGTGGGAGCGTGGAATGCTGGGGCTGACGTCGTGGAAAGGCTGTTGAATTGGGATGTCAAGTTGCTGCCATGTCCAAGGCTACAACCCTGCAGGGTGGGAGCTGGGGCACGGCCACATCTCTGAGCCCCTCATTTCCGGGGTGGAGCCCGATGCTATCCGTCCCCACCTTCGGGCTCTCAGTGCCTGTGGGGTCCCCCGGGACGCCTGCAGCCACCTTCTCGGCTGTGGTATCTTCAGCCTAGATTGCAGTGCAGTGGAGAGAGAGCAGGGGTGAGACTCAGCTCTGAGCTTGCTTCCTGTCTCTGCCGCCCGCCAGTGGAGCACCCTGGCTTCCCCTCTTTAAGGAGGGGGTGGCAGCATCCACTCGAACAGTCGTTTGGAGACTGACTGGGCCGACCTCGGTAACGCGTGGGGCCCACAGGCGGTGTTGGGTGTGACCGGCGCTCGCATACTGCTCGCTGTGCCCACGTGCTGCCCCGTGAGGCGTGACCAGCACAGGTGTCAGCTCATTCATCGCTCATCACGACGTGTGAGGCTCTGCGAGTGTCTCCCTAAGCGGATGAGTCGAGGACACGGAGGCTCAGAGCACTAGATTCTACCCAGGGTCACACAGCCAGTGTTCGGGAGAGATGGGTCTGACCCCAAGCCTGTGCTCCGACCTGCTCCGCGGTGCTCCCGGTGGAGGCCAGGCCCCACCTCACCAGCAGGGTCATCAACACATAGTCAGTGGCTGTCTGCTCCGGGCAGGATGCTGTGTTAGGTGCTGGGCGGGTACAAATACCAAGAAGCCGTTGGGAGGGAATGAACGGGGATGTCAAATCAAGCAGCACACAGTCCGGGGCCCACGGAAAGCTTATAGAGGGTTTGGGGTGATGGGATGGGGGAGAGAAGTCCAAAGAGCAGGAGAGATGACTGGCTCTCATTATCCTTCCAGAAGTCTCCGTGAGTAGTCACTAGACTGGCACTCTCACTCACAAAGCCACCTCTTCTGAGTTTGCTGGCTGTGCACTGACTCCCCGGGGCTCGGGCAGCACTTGGTGAACGGCTGCCGCTGAGTTCTGAGCTTGCACACCTGGGGTGAGGTGCTCAGCCTGCTGCGTCCCTGGGCAGCGCACACCTGAGGTCCCAAGTCAGGCAGGCAAGCCGGCTCCTTCTGTTTTATGCTGGGATCCAGGCGGTGGTTCACCCACTTCGGTTTTCAGGATCATGAACTTCTGCCTTTCCAATGTCCCCAGATATATTTCAGTGTGAATGAGGGAAAAGTTTCATGGACCCAGATATCCATTTTATCTGCTTCGAACCATTTACAAATCTCTTGCTCGTGTCTTGCTGGGAGAAGGCAGGCAGTTTCAAGCACTAAGTGTTTGGTAGATGCCAACTCCTGGTTGAAAAGAACCCTTTGTCCTGTTAGTTGTTGCTGGAAAGAGGATCCCAAACTGTTGGTCAGAAGGAGAAGAACGCACTTGGCCTTCTTGCTTTGGAAATGTAAATCGTTTGAAACATCTAACATTATAAATCTTGGGCCTCTGGGTGGAATCCTGGCTGCTTGGATAGACTCTTAGGACTGGACGGCCCTCTGGGCCCTGACATTCAGTCCCCTCTGAGGCTTGAACTGCTCTATATTTCTTATTATTTCCAGTAGAGAAAACCTAAATAAAGAAAACGCATGACTGTTTTAAGGAAGAAATGCCCAATTGTTTTCACATAGAAAGTTTCTTAGAGCACAGTTTAAAATTCAGTCCACTCTCGGGATATTTTTAGTCTCCTGAGAATGTTCCAGATCGCTGACTCAGTAAACCCAGGCTCTTGAGAATGTGTGGTGTTAATCCCCACAATGTAACATTGTCTAAGCTCCTTGCCATTTGAGTCTGGCCGGACGGTCCGGAGTCGGCCCTGGTTTCCTAGGGGCCGTTCTCAGCCTTTCCAAGCATCCAACACCCCCCACCTCAAATGTGATGAAACAGCCCGGAGAGAGGGGCACCCGGGGTGCATGTGAAGGGACAGAAGGTGACTGTGTGAGGGCAGCAGAGCCGCCGGGCTCCCGAGCTTATGCCAGTCACACCCTCGCTCCGCGAGGGAGGAGTGGGAGCCCCGAGGGCCCGGCGGGCTGCCCATTCCTGTCCCCTCCTTCAGCCCTGGGCTGGGGCACGGGCCGGTCGGCTCCCTCTGGATTCCGTGCAGCTCCTAATCCCAGCACCTTCCCCTGGTGCCACTAGGTGTGGTCACGGTGGTGGCTTTGGTTTGCTTGACACACGTGGCTGCTTTAGGAGGTGATGAGAAGGAAGTGTGGCCCTGTATTTCCAAACTTGAACTGTACTGCATTAATTAAAAGAGCTCAGTGATCTTCTGCGGGCTATGTAAAATTATCTATGTATCTATGTATCTCTGTATCTATCATCTGTCTGCCTGTCTGCCTGCCTGTCTCTCTATCCATCCATTCATTCATCCCTCCATCCCTCCATCCATCCATCCACCCAGTAGTCAGTGTGCACAGTGGAGTGGGAATGCTCCCAGGAGTTTCAGATTGTAGCAGCGCAGACCATTTCCCACTCAGGGGCTGGGTGCCACCAGATGGGGCAACTTTGTCTCCTTTTTATGAACCCCGAGTGTGGCAGGGGTTGTGTGGGCTCTGTCACGGTCGCCGGTGCTGGCGAGCCCCCCTCCCCCGAGCCTTGGCCTCTTTGAGCTGCACCAGGGAAGGTCCCTCTGGGATCCCAGGGAGACAGATAGAACCTGAACTTAAGAGGAACACCCTTGGGTCTCATGGTTTCTAGCCCGCTGATGGAGAGCGCCAGGGCAAATGGCAGCCTGACGCAGAGACACTGGCAAAGGTTCTGCACGTGAGACCCGCCTCCCCGCCCAGTCTGTCTCCCCTAGTCTCTTCCTAACCCTGGCCCCTCTGTCCGTAACAACCCACAGCCCAGGAGAAGCAGAGGAGGAGGCTTCAGTGATCTGTCTTTCCCGGCTCTTCGAATAACCGTTGTTGACATCAGTAGTTCTCGAAGTGGGACCCCAAGGCCAGCAGCTCCCGGGTCCCCTGGGAGGTCCTGAGAAACCCCAGTCCTGGTGAATCAGCAGCTCCCAGATGGGGCCTGGGGGTCTGTGTTGAGCAAGTGACCCAGCGGTCCTGACGCCCGCCGCAGTCGAGAACCAGGACTCCACATGACCACAAAAGGGGAAGCGCACAGCGTAGCAGCGGCTCCTGGGCCATCAGCTGGAGCCCAGGGAAGCCCACCTTGTACACTCAGGGCCATTTCAATCTGGAGAAAGACAGGGACTGAAATAAGCTTCTGATTAGAACAAGGAGAGAGGGGGAATCTGCAGAAACATTTGGGGTGCTTTTCTATTAACGACTTATGACTTGGACATTCTCTGAAGGCTTCCATGGGGGCAAATTTATGCCTTGAGGTCAGGGACTCTGTGTCTCTTCTGGTGATACGCAGAGTGAAGCAGGGCCCTTGTTCTCGGTGGCAGTGAGCACTTCCAACTCTGTAGTGTCATTGTTTACCATAAAAACCTCTCACATTTGTCTGGCTCCGTGGTTTTCAAAGCTCTTTGATGTTCAGTCTTGTATTTTGTCCTCATGAAACACCTCCGATGTGGATGGGGGGTACCTGTGAGTAACTCCTGTGACCCTGTTTCCTTAGCTGTGAAACGCAGGAAGTGGCTTGTCTAAGGTCCCGTGACCCAGGGGTGGAGGTGCCACCCATTATCCTTCTTAAAAGAAAAAGGGCCAGTGACACTGGTTTTCCATTTTTAAAGAAAATACATTAATGTGTGTAAGAGTGCTGGCGTGCAGTTAGGACTCGGTAAAGGTCAGTTGTTCCGAACTTGTCATCGTGCAATAGGGGGCATGTCGGAGGGATGAAGTGGCTTTCTGGGGACATCCAGGCCATCACAGAGCTGGGACTGTGGCTGCGGTGGCTGGGCCCTGGGCCCCAAACTCTTTCCCTGAACCACGGGGAGCAGACACATCCGACGCGTGAGGGGGGCTTCCCGGGCTTCAGCTTGTCTTCCTGCAGCCCCGGCTCTGCTCCCCGACTTCCTCCCCTGGTCGCCGATGCTGGAACCTCCGGACAAAGCACGGAGGTATTTACAGGACACGTACTGCATGCACAGCACCGTCCCAGACACGGGGTAATGCGCATACCAGCCGGGCCCCCTGTGCCATTAATTCTGAGTAGCACTTAAGAAAAATTCCAGCATCTCTGAAATCAGGGAAAGTTGTAGGCAGGTTCTTTTCTTTCTTAGAGCTGCATAAAACAGTGATGCATCTTTTATCTTTGGTGCTGGCTTACCTCTTAGGTGTGTGGAAATACAGCTTTTCCTCTCAAGGAGCTTAGAGTGCTTCTTTAGGGTTAAAAGAGAGAGAGAGAGAGACATGGCAGGGACAAGAGGTAACCATGTGCGGCGCGGGGGAACACAGTAGGTGCTCAATGAGAGAGCGCAGTATGAGCGAAGGAGGAGGGCTCAGGTCTAACTGGGAGCCCCCCAGGGTTTTCTCTGAGGAGGGAGAGTGTGAACCAGGTCTTGCAGGATGAATGTTTAAGAGGTGGAGCACGGTGGTGGGGCGCTTCACCCTCAGGGAAAGCACAGGCCCAGGCTGCGACTCGCGGCGGTGCAGCCGAAGCGAGCCCCTCGCTGGAAGGAGGGCGAGGCTGCAGTGGGAGTGGACGTGACCGGCAGCTGCCCCATGTCACCCAAAGTGCATCCCTGACACCGGGCTGCCCCTCTGTCCTCCGCAGTCTGCAACTGAAGGGTTAATGCGGGCTCAGCCCTGAGCCTCCTGGTCCCTTCTGATGGGGGCTGGGGCAGTGACAGGTGGCGTTCATACTGCCCTGGATGGACAGAGAACCCCCACCTCCACCCCAGCCAGACCAGAGAATGGCAGGGCGAGAGCAGTGGTCCAGCCGCCAGGTCACCAGACCTTTAACGTCGTGCACCTCGTGTTTGCACACACACCCCGAAAGTTGTGCGTTGTAAATAAGAATTACGGTGCTTCTTACGTAAAACCTAAAATATACACAAAAGTGGGAGTTAAAATTAGAGAAAAACAAACAGAAATTGAAGTTAGAGCATCTTCTGACCGTGATGATGCACCTCGGGCCCCCGCCTTCCGCGTCCCACCCCGGTGAGTCCACCCACTGGCCGGGGCGCCATCTAGACCTTTTGGAGAAGCTAGGGCTGGGCAGTGAATTTACCCAGTCACACTAGAAAGAGGCAGGAGGAACTCAGGAGAGGAAATGGCTGTAACATAAGCCCAGAAATGCCCAGAATGTTTCTAAACATCGCAAGGATGCCGTCCTGGACCCGGTTGTCAGTTACCACTGGGTCTACGATTGGGCCGTTTTCCTGGCCCCAAGGCAACACCTCAAGGTGCAGGTGCACGACTCACTAAGGTGATGGAGCTTTGGGCACAAAAGGAACAACAGGAAGCCACGGGGAGGGGCCCGGCGCTTTGGAGCCCTGTGGAAGAGCCGCTGGGAGCCAGGAGCCCACGGGTGGGAAGGAGGGGAGGGCTGGCCAGGCTGGAGCAGGCACGTGGGCAACCGCAGGGCCTGGGCAGGACAGCCCCCCTGGCCCACGTGTCTGGGGTCTGGGTGGCCTGGCTGTCTCCCCGTTCCTTCAGAGGCTTTCTAAGGGTACAGGCCCACGTGTACTTCTCCTGGCTGAATTTACTTCAGATCCCCTCCTCCTCTGCCAGCGAGATCTCACCAGGCTGCACGCATAGCAGTTAATTTGCACGGAGTCCTCTCGTCTCGTTTTGTTTCACACAGGATTAGAAGCGCACATCTCCACCCTTCAAAGGACTGGACACTAGAAACAACTCAGCTGGGCTCCAGACTCGAATTAAAAAAAAAAGTTTAATAGAACAGAAGGAAGTAGCAAAACAGGGTGGTCCTAACGCCCGATGCGTCTTGAGCCCCCTTCGTCGTTCATTCCTAAGGATGGAAGCTTTCTAACTCACATAACTTTCACCCCAAGGACTTTCCATCCGACAAGCGAGATTCTCCCACCAGGACCGGCGAATTGTTGCCGGGAGCCTCCCCCCCACCCCCGTCCTCCTGGCCGCGCCCCAGGCTGCGGCCAGCAGGTGGCGCCCCCGGCCCGCTTGGCGCCGCGGCCGCTGGGCGGGGAGGCCGGAGGGCCGCGCTGCGGAGGCTGCGCCCGGGAGCTGCGCCCTGTCCTGCCGGCATCTGGAACGCGTTAGCCGCGGCCCGCGGAGCCGAGGCTCGTGTCCTCGGAGGGCAGTGAAGGCCTGGGGCGGGGCGCGGCGGGAGGGTGAGCCGCTGCCGCACCCCCGGCACGTCCGCTCCGCTCCGGGGGACGCGCGCGGCCGCAGGAAGGAAGCGGTGCGCCGGGGCCTCCAGGCGGAGGACGGCCGGGCAGCGGCGCAGAGCGCGCGGCTGGCCAGCCCTCCGCTTACGGCACGGCTGTCCCTCCCAGGCGGGGCAAAGGGAAGGGTGGGGGCCGGCCACCGTCCTGCTCTGCGTGACGTGCCCTTTCTTCCGAGGGTGACTAGCGGGCGAGGCTGGAGGGGTCCGCTTCCAGAACACGTCCGCGTCCTTCAGCCACCCCTCCCCGCCCTTGATGTCCCCTTTTACTCTTTTCTGGGCCTTGAGGATGCAAAGTGGTCCTACTTAGTGCTGGGCGGGCTGCGAGATCCAGGGGCCGGGAGGTCCAGGGGCCGGGAGGTCCAGGCGCCGCTCCGGGTGGGGGCGGGGCCAGAGGGGGACGGACACGGAGGCGGGGTGGGGGTGGGGGCCAGCCGTCACCCTCTCTGGGACGGCTCTCGGGGTTGGGAGCGAGGTCAGGTTCTCCCTCCCAGTGCTTCAGCCGGAGCCGCCTTCGTGGCCAAGGTGGACTGGAGCTCCGCCCGGGGCCCCTCCCCTGAGGGTGGCCGCCCCTGAATCGCATCATTCCATACCTTTCCACATAAACCACATTGTTTCCAGCTGCAGAAGCTGGCTGCCCCGCCTGGACGGCCTCATCGTGTGATCTGGGGGGAGGGTGTGGAGGAAAGTAGAGCTGTCGCGCAGGGCCCCCAGGCCAGGCCAGGCTCTTCTCTGTCCCACTTCCCCAGGGGCTCCCTGAGGAAGGGCTACTAGCAGCAGGTCAGGGGACGGAGGCATACTGCCGCCGGCCCCACAAATGCGATGTCCCCTCAACCCAGTGAATGAAATAAAAACTGCTGTTAACAGGTCGCCAAGGTCAGCTCAAGATTGGGGAGGTAGGCTGTGTGTACATGGAATTAAATGATCTGCAAGCTCTCAAAATGAACTCCAAGTGGAGCAGAGGACAGGAGAAAACGATCTAGTGATCACAGTGGATCCCAAGTTGAAATGAGTCATTGGGATGGGACAGTGATGACTAGGGACACTGGGAAAAGCCCGACGGAAATGCTTTGGCTGCACCCGGCACCTCCCCTCTGTTGTTACAGGACGCCCAAGTCCTGGTCTCATAAATTTAGGGGAAATATACCTTACACGGTAAAACAAGTTATAAGCTCCTTGAGGGCAGAATTGTGACTTACTTCTTCTGTGTCTCCCAGTCTTAACATTTACCAGTCGTGTACAACCTCAGGGGTTTACAAGATGTTTTCACTCACGATGACTTTTCGACAAATTCTTATCGAAAGAACGAATGAATCAATCCCATAATGAAAAACAATTTTGCATGTTGAAAGAGGCTAAATCATTAAGAATCTACTGTGATGATAGTCAGACATCGTGTGGCCTGGATGGTCAGTGCTCCCATTTGGACTGCATGCAATACAGATTAGTCAGAACAAATTGTAACCTGCTGGGCTGATGTGCTGGACAATTAAAAAAATCAAAATAGAGGCAGAGAGAGCTCATAAATCTCCTTCCCTGAGGCTGGGGCCCTCGTCCAGGCTGGCTCCCCAAGCAAGATGGGGGCTCAGACCAGCAGAGGCTTCCCTCTGGAGGAGGGGGTCGCGGCCAGCAGAGCAGGGATGCTCTGTGACCCCGGGGAGGCCTGAGTCTCTCAGTGTTAATTACCCCCCGACAACGTGTCCTCGAGGAAGGGCTGTCCGTCCACTCTGATAGAGGACTCGGCTGTTTCGAGGTGACAAGACGCAGCTGCTCAGGGATTTCCCTGGGGCTTCTCGCTGTCAGGTCGGGGCGGGGGGTGGGGGTTGGATAGGTGGGCCCCAGAAGGGTTTGAAAATCCTGCAGGAGAGAGAGCGAGTCTCTGCTCTCACCTGGGCCCGCGGGCAGTGCTCCACTTCCACACTCCCTCCCCTCTGACTGCAAGTGCAGCTTCCTTGAAAATCCATCCTCAGTGACATACACCACCCTCGGGAGCTACTTGAAATCCTGCAAATGATCTTTCCTGGATGTATATTCACCCAGAAAGCTTAAACTTAAGTATTCCTTTCAAAACGCCAGGGAGGCACTTCCCCTTGGAGTGCTTGCCTTCTGCAGGGTGGGAAAGGAGAGCCTTGAACTTGGGCTCATTTCCTTGCAAGGGGAGCTTCCAAGGTGAGCTTTCAGTGACCACACATTAACCTTATTTACAGTTTTCATGACTTTCTTCCACGCTGAGTCATGAGCGGCAGGTAGGTGGCCGCACCCCCAGCTGGGCGCCCAGAATCAGAACGGAGTCACCATCTTCATAGTAACACCTCCTCCTCTACAGCCTGGATTTTCAAGAAAAGACAGAACAAAGCGTCTTCCCATCCTTCCTCTCTCTCTTCCTGTCGCTCCGTCTACCCACGCAGCTGAACCACTTTCTGCTCATTAGTGGCTTAGACCAGAATTTCTCAACTTCGGCATTACTGACATTTGGGCCAGATAATTCCTTCTTTGGGGGACAGCCTTTGTATCGTTTTAGCAGCATCCCTGGTTTCTACACACAGACACCAGGAACACCCTGCCCCCCACAGGCTACAACCACCCAAAGCATTTCCAGCTATTGCCAGCTGTCCCCTGGGGAGGGTGGGGGGGCGTGTAAAACCGACCCTGGTTTAGAACCACTGGTTTAGACAAATTACAAATGGAAGTAGTAATTGTTCTCACACGTTATCGCGACAGCTGTGGTGTCCAACAGGATCACCCGATAAAGGGATTTACTGATAAAATAAAAGCACGCTTCTCTTCTAAGCCCAACATTTGTCATTATCTGTCTCCCTCCGCCCCAGCATCTTTGAAACAGTGTGAACTGTTTTGCTACTCAGAATGGTGTCTCTGTGTTTTAGTCTCTACCATTAGTGACAAAATACGTTTATTTTCCTTGGGAAACATGCTTTTGCATTTTTTTCTACAAAAAAATTGATTTACTTGGAAGTGATTTAATCGTTTCTTAACTGCCAGTCTGCTGGAGATTGGGATGAACCACTGTTCCAAGGAAATTCAGCTATGAAATGTAAAATGCCCTAATTCCGATTCATGTGTTAACGCTTTCCCTGCTTTTCCTTTGTTTGGCAATCTGTTGGAAGTCAGTGAATTCAGATGTGCCGGTCCCAGCGCTTACAAACTCTGGTCCAGATTCTCCTCAAGGCCAGGGTTACAGTCAATGACTGTCGTGTTGTCCCGAGACGCGGTCTGTGTGTCAGCCATGCTGTTCTGCGGACACTGGGTGCCCTGCTTTCATCCTGACCTTTATTCCCCACTGAATTACTTTTGGATCCTTGATCCATTTTGTGCTTTGGGGCTATTCCACAAGACTGTCGTAACAACAACAGAAAGGAAATCTAAACGTGAGGAATAACCTGCCGATAGTGAGAAAAGGTTGGTGAGAGGAACCGCACCTTGGCAGGTGAGCGTTAGCCAGGGTGAATGAATAACCTGTGCGGCCGTGTCAGTCCTCGCCGTCTGACGATTCAGGTTGTGACAGTGACTAGGAGCGCACCCCTGTGGTGTCACCTTTCACCTGTGGGAGATGCAGTGAAGGATGCTTTCAGGACATTTTTCCCCAGAATAGCGCCATCATCATTATGGCCTTCAGGCTCCTGCCAGGTGGCCTCCTGGAGGACAGGTGGTTTTCAGCCCCTTGTAGGAAAGGCTGAGCTCGAGTCAACAGTGTTAATTAGACGAGGATGGCAGAGTGAGAAAGCACTTTGTTCTTGTGACTCCGGACGCTCAGGGGTCCTTCCCCCGCGGGACAGCAGGCCCCCCGCGGGCCGGGGCAGGTGTCCGGCTCCGGGAGTCTCCCCGCTGCGCGGAGTCCCGCGGGGCTCTGGGCGGAGGAGGGCGAACGAGGCTGCCGCTTCCGCCCGGACGCCGTGTGCCCGGAGGGGCACTTTCAGCAGAGGGTGAAGCCTGGAGCTGAAATGCGGGCGGACAGCTCCACAATGCCGGGCCCTGTGGGTTTGCGCTGCACAAATCCGTTCTTTTGACAAAGACCAATGTGGCGGGGCGTGGGACAGCTCAGCAGTGGCGCCACCCAGAGCCAGGGCCTCCAGAACCCCAGCCAGCGGCTCCCAGCCTTCGGCCCAGAACCAGGCTTGGGTCAGGGGGCACCTGCTCCCTCCCGTGCAAGGCCTCCAGGAACACGCCTGTCCCCGACCCCCCCAGCCCCGGGGGGCTGCCTGGTCGCACCTCCACGCCCGTTTCTCCCCCGGCCCGTGGGGTCGTTGGCCGGGGAGGGTGTGGCTGTGGCATCAGCGCTCCTTCAGGTGACCCCCAGGGGACCCCCACGGAGCGGGCAGGATCGCGATGGGCGGTTTTCCCTCTTTAGCACAGGCAGGTCTGGGGAAACGGACGCGAAATACTGAGGTAGATTCATTTGAGAACGATTTTTATCTCACCTCCATTTTTGAAAAACCTCACAGACGGGTGGAGCGCGCTGGCTGGGGGGTGCCTTAGCCGTGGCCCCCGCCCCCCGGGGAGAGCTGTGTGCGCTCGGCCACTGTAAGCGCTGCTCTTGGCCACTGTCACCGGCTGACGTTCCCACGCGCTCGCAGTTGCCAGACGCGGTGTGCGGGCTCCTCCGTTCCTCACCGTCCTACCACCATCCCTGCTTGGTGGCTGAGGAAACTGAGACCTGACAGGCTGGATGTTTGCCCAGAGTCGTGAGCGGTGAGCTGGGGCTCCGGGCACCCCTTCTGGCTGTGCGGACTTTGCTAGGCTGGGGCTGGTGGTCTCCCTGCTGGAAGCCCCCGGCGGGCTGGCAGACCTCCAGTGGCTGCTTTTTGCCCTCACACACGTTTCCTTCTGTCCGCATCTCTGGAAGTCCCTCCCCCAGGCCACACCCTGAGAAACGTGTGAAGTGGAATCTTCCTCCCCGAGGCTTCACCCAGGCCGGCTCCAGCCCCGAGGGGAGCCAGTGCCTTTGTGGAATTTACGGTTAGTTCTGCTCCGACCCTTCGCGGACACCACAGAGGACAGGAATGGCCACAGCTCCAAGTCATTTCCTCCCCACGCAGTGATGGACTGTGGCAGCGTCAGCCAGCAGACAGCGCCTCGTCTGCAGGCGGCGTGACGTCCTGGTATCAGCCCATTCCTAGGCGTCTGCTTTCCCCAAGCCGTTCCCTCCTGCCCCCACCCCCAGTTGGGAAATGAGGAAATCAAGGCTTACAGGGGACCTGGACCGCGACTGCCAGTGGCTGGCAGACCTGGGCCAGAATTCAGCTCCCCGGATCCCCATTGGGAAATCCCACGGAGGGGTGAGTACCGTAAAGCTTCTCCCGCCCCGGAATGTTCGGGTTCCCGGCACAGGGTGCTATGGGGGCTGGAACATTCCAGAGGAAACACACACAAGATGAGAGACAAAGATCTGCGAGCACCAGACTCACCAGAGTCCGGGTGAGGGTGGCCGCCCAGGTCAAAGGACGCCAACAGGAAATGCTGGCTCCCAGGCCCGCAGGATGGGAGGAAGCCCAGCTTTGTGCCCTGTCTGCGCTGCTCGGAGCGCTCCCTGCCTCCAGGGAGAGTCAGCCCAAGGTGACTCAGACTTCCTGAGAAGCCTCTTATCTCAGCCCGCTCGGACATCTGTGCCTTCCTTGCCCAAGTGTCACCCACGCAGGGCCACCCCCTCTCCCAGCCAGATCAATGGCCCTTTGCCGCTCAGCAGGGAGGGTCCCAGGAACATCCCCATGACGAAGGCTCGGTGACTGTCCCTTGAGGATTTCTGTTTGTTTCTGCTTCTCTGTCCTCCTCTCTGCTCAGAGGCTCCTGAGGGTCCAGGAAGAACTGACTCATTCTCCCCGTGAACTTCTCGCCTGCAGGAGGAACAGAGCCATCGCTCTATTTTTTCCATTTTTTCCCCAGACTGCATCAGAATGAGAGGCCTGGCTGGGGAGAGTGTACTGACGGGACAGGAGGACCACGTGCTGTAAATTGGCCTCATGGATGAGTTTTCTGGTTACGGGTCCCCGGGGGAGGCGGTGCAGGGTGGGGGCAAGCCGCACCCAAGCTCCCTCAGACCTGAGCACGCATGTCCCACCCAGACAGAAGACTCCCGCACATCTCGTCAAAGACCGTCTGTGAAGGGGCTGGCAAGGGGGACGAAAGTCCCTTCTGAGTTTTCTTGTTGATCAGGATGGTGGAGACCCTGGGGCTTCCCTGCACGAGAGGGTTCTGTGTGGTCATCAGACTGCTGTAAGAGAAAGGTCTCAGCAGGTGTGTTCCCTGAGGGCTGTCCCTTCTCAGCTGAGCTTGGTCCTCTGCTGTCAAGGTTCCCCGAGGTCCTTGTACTTTCGAGTTGAGGACATTAGAGTCTCAAAAGAGTTAAGTGATTGACTAAATCCTAACGACATTAGTGATGTCGTTCCGACTCAAAGTTAAGCTTCCCGGCTCTGGCCCGGTCCCTTTGCCAGCTGATCACTCCTCCTGCCGCAGAGCGGCCAGCTTGTCTTTTCTAAACAGCTCCCTTTCCAACGTGTGAGTTGCTGGAAGGCGAATGGTGCCACCACTTTGGAGGACAGTGTGGCAGTTTCTTACAGAACTAACCATACTCTTACCATGTGATTCAGGAATTGTGCTTCTTGGAATTTTTCCAAATGAGTTTAAAACGTGTGTCACACACGGTCCTACACACGAATGTTCACAGCAGCTCTTTTCAAAACTGCCAAAACCTGGAAGCAGCCAGTGTATCCTTCAGTGGGAGAATAGATAAATAAACCCTGGTCCACCCAGGCAGTGGAATATTATTCAGTGTGAAAAAAGCAGCAGCTATAAAGCCGTGAAAAGACAAGGAGGAATCGTCAAGGCATATTGCCAAATGAAGGAAGCCAAGCTGGAAAGGGAACATCCCGTATGACACCGATTATATTGGATATTTGAGTATTATAGAAAAGACAAAACTATGGAGACAGTAAAAAAAAAAAAAAAAATCAGTGGTTGCCAGGAGTTTGCGCGGGAGAGAGGGATGGGTGAATACATGAGACTCAGGGGACTTTTGGGGCAGTGAAATTATCCTGTGTGGTGCTGCAGGGCTGGCTATGTGACGTCACACTTTGGCAAAACCCACAGAGCTGCGCAACACAGAGAGTGAAGCGTAATAATGTTTCAACGCTGATGCATCGCTTGCAACAAAGATACCAGACGAGGGCAGGGTGTTAGGGGGAAACTGGGAGAGAGAGTGGATGGGAACACTGTATTTTCTTCTCAATTTTTCTGTAAAACTAAAACCACTGTAAAAGGTAAAGTCTATTAATTAAAACAACAACAAAGCCACCAACTTACTTCTTAAAACCTGTTCCTCTTCCAACGTGCCCTGGCTCAATCAGCGGTTCCATCAGCCGTCCAGTTACAGGAGCCAGAAATCCAGAAATTAACCTTGATAACTTCTCACAAAAAATTCTGCAGCCAATCAATCAGCAAGATCTGCCGCTCTGACCTTGTGAATGATCCTGAACTTGACTCATTCTCTTCCCCTCCACCAGCAGCCCAGTTCCTCCGCCTCACGTGGGCGGCTACAGTGGCCTCTTCCAGCTCCACCTGCTTCCGCCCTGACCCGGCCATCCCCTCCCATGTTGTATCTCCCGTGGCTTTAAGACACAAGGCTGAGAATATCACTCCTGCTTAAACCCCTGCTGCCTTCTTATCGCTCCCAGGATGAAGACAAAGCGTCCTCGTGTGGCTTCTCTTCAGGGTCTGTTCCTCCTAGCCTTCCTGGGCTCATTTTCCACTGCACCCTCATGTGTATTTCAGGCCCAGTGAGGGCCCTTCCCCCCTACCCCCACTATTAACCTTTGTGCATTTTGTTCCTTTCCTTGGAATGATTGCTTCTCCCTTCTCATCATCGGGTGCCTTCTGCTCCATCCTTTAAATTTCAGTTGAATGATCACTTCTTCGGAGACGCCGTCTCTGATGCCTTTGATTGGGTCAGATCTCCATATTTATGCTCCACAAAACTTGACGTTGTATGTTTACTTATGGTTGATGGAGGCCAGCCTGTCGGCTGTACAGACTGTAAGTTAAGACGGGCCGTAAGCTCCGTGGGGTAGAGCTGGGTCTGTTTGTGCGGGTCATGCTCCCAGCACAGCGCTCAAAACATTTTGTTGATGGGTGAATACAGACATAGGTAAAACGTCACTGCTGATTTGGAAGGTGGTGAATTTCCACTGAAGTCTCCGCCAGTGGCACCGTCTTTGCCCTTGGTTTAAAGCAAACAAAGAGACTGTGTCCTTCGCCAGGGGAGCAGGGACCTGTTTGAGTGATTCAGAATTTCAGAGGGGGGACATGTATTCTCTGAGAATTCTGCTTTTTCTGAAAGCTCACCGACCCAGCTGCACGGACTCACTCCATCCGTGATCTCACTAGGGAGGGAGCGTTTTGGATTGAAATGCGTTTGGCTGTTGAAGAATCCTGATTGCAAAATAGGGTGACTTCATCCTCTTCTTTTATTCCCTCAGAAGAAACACAGTCTTCACACTGGGGCGTCTGGGCAGGAGTCCCTGAAGGAACAGAAAAACAGTGTTTCAGAGACATCCAATTTTTGCTCCATGAAAGGACCATTGTCACGGGGGCTTTTTGTGTCCACTTTGGCCACTTTTCTGTGTGTCTGTCACGGAATGTCACACCTCCAGGTTTTGGGTTCTCCAGTTCGGGTGGTTATTTATTATTTATTGCCCTCCCTGGGGTTCAGAGCCCCACCCGCCTCTCTGTGTTACTCTGAAGTCCCATCCCAAGAGCTTCGGGAATCCCACAACCCCGCCTCCACGGGCTTTTGGACGCCGCTGAACTCAGGTGGCAGAGCCATTCATTCTCATTTCCACTCATTTATTCATTCAACAAACACCCAGAGCCCACGGGATGACAGGCACTGAATTTGCCACAGCGATTTCCTTGGCCTCAGTGACTTGCTCTTCCTCCCCCGAGGGTGTGAGCTCCCGGGGGCCTGGGACCCCGTCCACTCTGCTCACTGGCATGTGTACTGTAAGTGCCTCGAATGACGCCTCTCGGTCCGTGAACACTTGTCGGGAGGCTGCGCGAATCCTTCATGTTAGAGTGTGTTCCAGACACCTTCCTATGCTTTGCCTGCCTAGCTTTCAGCATCCATTTCTCCCTTTTTGGGGGGATTAGAACTGTCGACATAAATAATCCATAAACAATCAATAATAAGAATAGGAAAGAGTTTTATCTGAGCCAGAGTGAGGACTGCCCGGAAGCCCGCTTCCCAGACGGCTCGAAGGAGCTGCTCCAGAGAAGCAGGGTTCTCGGCACAGCTTTCTGTCTTGTTAGAACAAAGGACTTCACAAGCCAGGGATACATTCCTTCAAGGTTTCAAAAAAGAAAAAAAAAAAAAAAGGACAGACCAGCACGTCCACAGCGAGGCATGTGGCCTGGGCGCCTGGGAAGGGAGTCTTGTCATCAAAGGAGGACCAGCACTGGCATCCCAGGAAGAGGGGCATGTTGTCTTTAACACGGACATCCTTTACTTCTGGCCCAGGTGCCCTTTTCTTTAATAATCAGAGCAGATGTACAATGCATGTTCGATAGGCCACAAACAGGCTCTTCTAGTTAGCGTAAAATTCAGGTTAACTCATGTGTAAGCCAGAGTGACTTCCCTAAATTTCAATATGTGAAAGTTTCTTTTTATCAGAACCCTGGTTTTCCAGGAAGAAAAACTGTTATCGCACTGACTCTCAGACTCTGGGGTGTGGAAGGAGGCAAATCTTACCCTCAAGATTCAGGTCACTAAGACTGGCTCCCAGGTCTTCTGGTGGGTTTCTTGGGCAGAGAGGCCCCCACCCACACTCCGACCCCAGAGGACTTGAAACAGGAAGGCTGTTATGTCTGTCGCTGTCGGGGCCACCATGTAGTGGCAACCTGCCTGGGAGTGGAGCCCAGACGGGGAAAACAGTGCTTAGGGGAATCAAGGAAACCAGTTCTGATGACATTGCTGCTTCTGCTTCCGCTGGTGTCTTTCTGTGTCAGCTTCTCCAAGCTGTCATAACAAAGCACCACAAGCTGGGTGGCTTAAAAATCCAGTCATTTTGGACCAGGGCCCACCCTAATGACCTAATTTTAACTTGATTACTGCTGTAAAGTCCCAGTTTGCAAATAAAGTCACACACGCAGGTACTAAGGATTGGAACTTCAGCATCTTTTGTGGGGGACACAGCTCAGCCCACAGTGCAGAGCATCTCTGGCAGCTGAGAGCCTTACATGCTTACTGCTTCAGTTCCCTGAAGCAGACCAAGAAGTACCAAGTTTGTCTTCCTATGGAAAAACCACCCTTTTCTGGCATTGGTCCGTCCCAAAGGAAGTTTGCATTTAAGTAGCAATTGATCAGGACTTACTTCCTGAGCAATTCTCTGATGGCATATAATGTGGATCATGAATCATCACTTTTTGCCCCCGCAAAAAGACTGCATTTCCCAACCACTCTTGCGACCACATGGCCGTAAGACTAAGTTCTGGCCTGGAAAATGTAAGTGGAGGTGGTATGTGCAACTTTCCAGAAAGGTCCCTAAAGAGAGGGACTGTACTTTTATCCTTTCCTTTCCTCCTCCATGATGCCTGGAATGCAGACATGATGGCTGGTGCTACAGCAACCATTTTATACCATGTGATGACTTTGGGAATGGAAGCCACATCCAGCAGAACAAGATGGGGTCTGCACTGTCCCTGGGCGGGGCTCTGCACGAAGGTCCTGCAGGGAACATCTGGAGGGGTGAGAACATGTCCAGATAGCCAGGGAGTGAGGCTCTGTGGAGCCTCCAGCAACCACTTCTCACCCAAGGAAGAGGGCTCCATAGGGAGATGGCTTATCTCAGGTTCTAGATGAGCCTGGAACAGCTTGTCGTGAAAATAGCAGGGATCAAAGATCTCTCAGGTCATGTCAGAAGGACTCAGGAACCAGAGTGAAAAAGGTTCTGACTGGCTAGAGAAGTGGTAATTTGAACATTCCTGAGAATAAGAGCTTCAATGAATTGAAACACTTCCAGTATATTTAAACCCATGAGTTCATTACAGAACCCGAGACCTCAGTCACTCCTGGGGCATGCAAAGCATTCTGAAAACTGGTAAGGGGAAAAAATCCAGAATTTGTCCTGCTTTTCCCATGAACTGCAGCTCAAGGTCGCCAAAGAGTGGATGAGAAGTGTACTTTATAGAAATGAAGATGAAAAATGAAGGAGTGAAGTGTTAGACTAGTGCCAATTTGAAGCTGCCCAGGAAATGGCTTTTCTGGTCACCCATCGTCCGCAGTTGCTCACGTCGCAAAATGACAGACGACGAGCACTACGTGCCACTGGTGTTTACATCACCGTCTCTGGAAAAGCAAACCCGGACCTGGTTCTGGACCTGGTCGAGGCTCTAGATCTTACAGCCAGTTTACAGGGGACAGAGGGACTAGTGAAAGGACACCGTGGGGATGTGATCAGCACAATCCTTGGGAAACTCAGTTCTTCCTACAAATACGGAAACAGTGAGAGAGGGAAGAGGAAGCGGACAATCAAAGAGACTTAAGGGGTGGGTGGCCCTGTGGCAGCCCAGGCCTCATCTGGCTTTGCCGCGCCCCCTCCTGGCCTCGTGCTGCTCAGGGCGTCCTTTCAGCCGGGCTCCCCCTGCCCAGTGCCGGGCCTGTCTTTACCTCCCCTTTGCGTTCCCGGGAGAACTGGCTTGGCCCGGGTCCTTTCTCTGTTCCAGGCCAGGCCACAGGTCAGAGGCCGGGCAGTGGACTGCCTGGCTGGATCATCCGTCCATCTTTGACTTAATCAAGTGGCGGCACAGGGCCATGGGGGGCCCCCGTAGGGAGGGGTGACACGTGCTGGGCTTTAACACCTGAACGGCAACTTGAGGACCCCAGGGAGCTGATCAGCTCCCA
Source organism: Camelus ferus (assembly GCF_009834535.1). NCBI lineage: Eukaryota > Metazoa > Chordata > Mammalia > Artiodactyla > Camelidae > Camelus > Camelus ferus. The sequence goes on along the minus strand of NC_045711.1, from coordinate 17,187,472 downwards.
CTGAAAGCGTTGATTTCCCCCTGATTTTCTTCTTAGTTTTCATAGAAATTCTGAGTGCCAGAGAGACATGTCTGAGACCCTTTAGCCAGTGATTTTGGGGAGGGGGGAAGGGAGAGGGGGCAGAGAGGAGAGGTAGGGGTAGGGGTCTGGGCCAGCCCTCCGCGGGTGTGGAGGGGGTTCTCCCAGTTGCATCGATTCAGGCGCCGCCTGGCTTCCCCTTCTCGGTGCCGTGCGTGCTGGAGTTTGCACACCTGATTCTTCTCCTTAGGAACTGTGTGTCCAAGTAGAAGATTCTGAATGTTGGATGGGTTAGCGCAGGAAAAGTCAAGAAGAGTCCTGGGCACAGGGGGTGGGCCAGGGTGACCTGGAGCCGGCTCCCGACCCCCTGGGTGCAGTTCCATCTCATACTCCGAGTGAGGGACCCTTGGGTCGTCTGGCTGGGGAGCCAGGAGGTACAGAGGCTCGCACAGCAAGCCCGCGAGGCTGGTCCCTCTCGCAGTGACAGCAGTAGGCGGGTGAGCCCAGAGGCCCATCGTGCTGACTCGTGGGGAATTTGCTGCCCACAGAGGAGGGAAAAATGCATCTCCCTAAAGCCGACAGTCAAAGGCCAGGCAGGCCCTGTGGGAGGGAAATAACTTGGGCTGTAGATTTTCTGTGTGAGGCTTGGAGCCCCGCCACGAACAACATAGACACAGACGTGATTAGCATTGTGGACTCCCGAGGCACCACCTGTGTGCTGGCAGGTGGCCGGGCTGAGGTCACTCCCAATGGCTCTTTAACTGGTTGGTCCAGGGGCCTGGCCCCCAGCTGGACCCTGGTCCCCGTCACCTGCAGCACTAGGAGCTCAAAGGGCCACTCAAGCTGTGCAAGGCTTTCAGGCTGCGTCTTCGGGGGTTCCTGTGGGACTACGTGTAGGTCACCTGCCGCCCCCACCCTGCCCACGACGGCTGCCCTGGCCCCTGCACACAGCGGGGCCCACCGTCTTCCCTAGATTCCCCCAGAGAGAGGGCACCACCTTCTGCGAGCTCGCTCCCTGCCTGCCCAGGCCGGGCCTGCAGCGCCCGCTGCAGCCAGGCCCCTCGGGCTCTGTCTCCTGTCATCGACCTCCTTGCTGCCCCAGGAAAGCGGAGAGCCAGGCCCCACGGACTCGGGGTCGCAGAGAGGGAAGGATTCCAAGGGAAGGATTCCAGAGGACTGAAGAAGCAGAGTCCAGAGAGAGGGGAGGGGGAGGAAGGCTTCTGGAGGAGGACGGGGGCAACCGGCGAGGGTCAGGGCACAGCTTTGGCTCGTGCGCGGGAGGGAACGTGGGTCCGTCCGGGGAACCCTCGGCTGTGTGCTTTCCTGCCACTCAGCAAGGACGCAGTGACACAGAGACACAGCCGCCTCCCGGTCCTGGGTTCTTTCTAGGACGTACCTGAGAACCCTGGAGATAGGAGGCAGCAGGAGTCGCTGTGAGGAAGACAAAGGGCTTGCTGGGGGTGCAGAGAGGCCGGAGCACGCTGGACTCCCGGCTGGGGCAGGTCGTGGGCAGGGCAGGGCACGGGGGGTGGGCAGGCTGTGGGCAGGGGCAGGGCACGGGGGGAGGGCAGGCTGTGGGCAGGGGCAGGGCACGGGGGTGGGCAGGCAGTGGGCAGGGGCAGGGCACGGGGGAGGGCAGGTTGTGGGCAGGGGCAGGGCACGGGGGGAGGGCAGGCTGTGGGCAGGGGCAGGGCACGGGGGGTGGGCAGGCAGTGGGCAGGGGCAGGGCACGGGGGGAGGGCAGGTCGTGGGCAGGGGCAGGGCACAGGGGGAGGGCAGGCCGTGGGCAGGGGCAGGGTACAGGGGGAAGGCAGGCCGTGGGCAGGGGCAGAGCGTGGAGGTGGGGAAGAGGGGGTGCTGGGAGAGGAGTTTCAGAGGGACTACCCAGCGGCCTGGTGACTCTGGGGAAGAGAAGTCCAGCCTGGCCCCTGATGGCCCCGTGCTGAGCCTGCACGACACTGCTCTGTGCCGGCTCCTCCTTGAATCTCGGGGTAGGGGGTCCGGAGTATGAGGGGTTCTCCAGTGAGACTTGAAGCTGCACCTTGAAGGCTTCTTACTGAAACATGGACAGGTCACTGGAGTGGAAGGGGTGGGATGGATTCTGGGTCAGCTTCTTGGTGACAACAATTCTCTGCTGTTCATCCAAAGAGCATCTTGTTTCCAAAGAATGCTGAAAGGAGCCTGTTGGAGAGGTGAATTCTCAGCCCCCACCCCAGATCTACTGAATCAGAAACTCGGAGGGGTGGGGGGGACCTGGCAAGCCCTGTCTCAGAAGGCCTCCAGGTGACCTGGCACTGAGCCTGTTGGCGGCTGGCCTCCACCTGGCCAGGTCTGGCCCAGAGTGAGGGTTTGTATTTGCTATTCTGGGGACAGAGACCCCAAGTGAGGTCATGCACACACAGCACCTGGGCTACGGCATGGCTCACAGTGAACGTCCACTATGGGGACAGGTCGGATTGTCCCAACACTGGGGTTTGAGACCAGCGCCCTGGCGCGGGCTGAGCTCCCCTAGGAGGAAGAGAAGAGGGCAGGAGATGGAGGGGCGGGGGGAGCGTGGAACTGCTGATGTCACAATGCCCCCATTTACTCCTGACATCGGGCTCCTGGACCACCTGGGGCAGCAGAGACAGGACAGAGGGGAACGTGGGGTCGATGTGCAGGGGACATCTGCACCAAAAAATAAGCCCCGGGCAGGAGAACCCCCAGGACACTGAGGGAAGAATGGGGAACCACAGGCACCTCTCAGGTAACAGGGGGCCTCCTCGCTCACCCGCTGGAACACCAGGTGTCCCTGTGAGACAGTTACGGATGAAAGGAGAAAAAAGCACTGCCCCAGCCACCAGGAGGTCGCGCCCTTCACAGCAGGAGAACTTGTGCTGGATCCAGGATCCCAGGGTCTCCGTGACCCCCAGGACTCCGGACTCTGTACAAGGCCTGATGTCCGGAGTCTGATTAACCTGGCAGAGGGTTCGCATGTGGTTTTGAAAATGGTCAGGCACCTCCACAGTGCAGTCAGGGCGACAGCTCTCCTTGAACAGGGAAACAAACCAAAATGGGGCTCGCATCCCGTTCCCCCAGAGCTCAGGACCAAGGGAATGTTAAGTAGGCTTGGTGATGCCCTCACTGGTAAGGACCCGTCAGAACCTGCAGAGAAGGTCATTGCAGCCACATGAACAATGGTCTTTGAAAACGAAATGATGAGTATTCAAGTTGCTTATTTAAAAGTAGTTAAGACGAGTAAAAGGGGTTGGTAAACAGAACAACAGTCAGTAAACCTTGTGATGGGGAAGGCACAGTGTAGATGGCAGGGCGGTGGGGAGGAGAGAGGGAGGGGCTGGGCCTGAACCCAGAGCCCCCGGAGGCCAGGGTCGATCTCTTTGCCTGCAGCCCTGGCAGTGGACGGCCTGGGGTTCCCTCCTCCTCTCTCCAGTCAGAGTGGGGCCCTTGGCTGCCATATTGGAATGGGTTAGTGTGTGTGTGTGCATCTGTGTGTATACACGTGTGTGAGTGTGTGTGCACGCGCGCACATGCCCACCCGCCCGCCCGCCTTCTAGAGCCCCTCCTTGGCTGAGCCGTCTGTCCTTCCTGCCCGGGGCTGTCAGTGGAGTCGGCTGCTGGACCCTGGGGTGTGAGGAGGGAGCAGCAGCTGGTACAGGCCACTCCGTGGGGAACTTTGGCAGAGAAAAGGAGGAAAATATAAGTCAGGGGAGCTTGGGGTCAGGGGAGGAATTTCTTGGAGGAGGAAGACTGGGGAGTGTTTGAATGTGGCGGGGGGAGCAGTTGGGAGATACTGGTGATGCGGTCGGGGGTCAGGCTGATGGGCGGAGCGTGCGGAGCGGGGGACCACGTGTGGATGGTTGGTGGGTGTTAGCACAATGGCCCTTGATCCCAGGACTGGTCACCAAGTGCCCAGATTGCCAGCATCCCCAGCATCTCATGCTGTTGCTGGTGGGGACAAGCTCTGACCAGCAGAGGAGCGGAGGGAAGGTGCCAGACACGAAGCCGAGGTCGGGAGGATCTCTTGGGTCACAGATGTCTCAGTCTCTCACACCAGAAGGCTTGCCTGGCCCTTGGTCTTCCTCCCTCTCCAGTCCCCTCTCCAGCCCCATCCCCAGACCCATCCTCACTTCACTAGAGAAAACCAGGGCCCAGAGAGGTTGATAACTTGCCCAAAGTCACACAGCTGATAAATACCAGGACCAGGCTCAGACCCAGCACCCCCTGCCCCAGTGTTCAAGGTCTGGACTCTGTAAGCACTGGGTTCCTGGTCCCTCTCTGACCCCTGACTCTGCTCCCTGCTGGATCTCCTAACATAGCTTTGCCTGCTCCTAACTTGGTCCTTCTGTTCAAACCTCAGCCAGCCTGTGTCTCAACTTGGACGTCCCACCAGCTACTGGCCCTGGCCCCTGCTTCTTCCCCAGATCTCATGGGACATCCTCAGTCCCCATTTTCCTCAGGCCACTGTATCTCTGGTGACAGGACAGACAGACAAGCAGGAAGATAGGCTTGGGGAGGTGCTGACGACAGGGCATTTCCGGTTGGATGGGGACAATGTCATGTCTGATGGCTTCCGGGAAATGCGGTGGGGGGTCCGCTGCAGAGACAGGAGGTGGCGGGCAGAAGCCCCGGCTCTCAGAGGGCGGAGCTGTGGGGGATGTGCCAGGAAGTCAAGGAGAAAGGAAGGAACAGTCTGCAGTCTGCCGGAGTTGCGGTGAGCGCCTGGCTGAAGGCCGGCGTGGGCGGCGCGGCAGGTCGCCGGCCGCCTGAGACACTTGGCCCGCTCTGATTTCCAGTGTTCATTGTTTATCCTTGACGTAAATATTTATTTCACCTTTGTAATTCTTCAGGTTTTTAGGAACATGGGAAAGAACAATTTTGTTCTGGTTTTAGACACTTTGGGCCTCAGAGAGACGAGAGCCAGCTTGCTAATTACAGCCTAAAAGTCACCAGTGGAGGGCCAGGGCTGCTCCCTGCCGATGCGTGATTTCACTCGCACACACCCGCCCCGGGCCCGCTTTCCACCACTCCTGATCCATTTTTCTCTGCTCCCCTCACCCTTCAGCCCAAGTCTCCACTGCTGCTACCCAGACTCTCTCATCCACCCCCCCCCCCCGTGCCGCCCCGCCCCCTGCAGACTGGTGGTCCTGCCCTCCTGCCCTCCGACAGCGGCTGGGTCGTAGGTGACCCTCGGCCGGTCTACACAGTCTCCAGTCTTCTGTCTCCCTTTCCCCTTCCAACTTCTGCTCCACTCCCCCACCCGCCATCTCCCTCCCCAAACCCTCCCATCCTTATATTTTTTATTTTTTTGTTTTGCTTTTATTAGTTTTCTTTTACAGAAGAATTTTGTTTTTTTAAATCTAATTTTATATATAGTGGTTAACATTTGCAAATCTTCAACTCCTAAGTTGATCCCTTCCCACCCCCTTTCCCCAGTAACCGTAAGATTGTTTACTATGTCTGCCAGTCTGGTTCTGTTTTGTAGATGAGTTCATTGGTGTCCTCTTTTTTCTTTCTTTCTTTTTTTTTAATTGAAGTACAGTCAATTACAATGTGTCAGTCTCTAGTGTACAACACAGTGTCCCAGTCATGCGTATACACACATATATTCATTTTCATATTTTTTCCATTAAAGGTCATTATAAGATATCGAACATAGTTCCCTGTGCTGTATAAAAGAAAAGTTTTAAAATCTATTTTTATATGTAGTGGCTAACATTTGTAAATATCAAACCCCCAAATTTATCCCCTCCCACCCGCTTTCCCCAGTAACCATAAGATTGTTTACTAAGTCTGTGAGTCTGTTTCTGTTTTCTAGATGAGTTCATAGTGTCCTTTTTTTTTTTTTAGATTCCACATATGAGTGATATCATATGGTATTTTTTTTTCTTTGTTTGATTTACTTCACTTAGAATGACCATCGCCAGGTCCATCCATGTTGCTGCAAATGGCATTATTTTATTCTGTTTTATGGCTGAGTAGTATTCCATTGTATAAATATACCATGGTTTCTTTATGCAGTCATCTGTCGATGGACGTTTAGGTTGCTTCCATGCCTTGGCTGTTGCAAATAGTGCTGCTCCTTAGGTCTTTAAAACACTAAAAAAAATTTTTTTTTGTTTGGAAATACACATCAAGTACACAAAGACATACACCTTTCATCTTTGTGATTTGTCAAAAGAGGCCGCCTGGTAACACCCACCCATGTCAGGAAGTGGGACTGTGCCGGCCCTGGGAGCCCCCTCCGGCCCCTCCCATCCCTTCCCTCTCCTTTCATTCTCGGGAGTAACTGCTCTCTTGAATTCATGGGACTCAGTTATGCCCTCGCTTTACATGGAGGAAACACAGTCCTAAATGCTATATTTTGCCCGCTTTTTGACCGTCATGTAAATGGACTCACACCCCGTGAGCTTGCTCATTGTTTCCTGGCTTCTTTCAGTATTTTGTTTGTGAGGCTCGTTCGTGTGGTCGCACCAGGGTGTAGCGTGTTTATTTTCATTGCTGCGTAGTACCCCGTGGAATGACCGGACCGCTGTGTTATTTACCCACTTCACCTCAGAAGGCTGTTTGGGTTGTTTCCAGTTTGGGGCTATTTTATAAGCAACACAGTTGTAAACATTCCTGACTCTGCACTTTCTTGCTACACGGCTCTGAACCTGGGTGTGGAATTGCCAGGGCACAGGGTAGGGGTATGTCTGTCTTCAGCAGGTGAAGTCACGCTGGTTTAAAACTCTCTCCCACTGCTGACTATGAGTTTTCTCATTGCGCCACATCTTCTCGGCATTGTCAGCTTAAAAAACTTTGGCTGTTCTTACGGTGGGTCTAGCGGCATCTCATTTTAATGAGGTTTTAATGAGAGTTTACTCAAGGTTGAGTACCTTCTCATTTGTTTGTTTTGCCATTTGAACATCGTCTTTTGTGACATACCTAACACTGCTTGACCAATTTTCGAATTTTTTCATCTTTTTCTTGTTGACCATAGGTATTTAAAAAAAATTTGAAACATACTGTGTTTAACAAGCCCTCTTTTATTACATGGAGCACAAAAGGCTTCTTCCTCAGCGAAGCGTGCCTTTTAGTTCTCTTAGTGGTGTCTTTCAGTGAACAGAAATTCTTACCTTTAAGAAACCTTTTCCTAACTTGAAGGCGTGAAGATTTGTTATCTCCTAGAAGTTTTACTGTGTCCCTTCCCACATACAGAAGTGCAACCCACCTGGAACTGATTTTTGGCTGCCGTGAGAGGGTAGGAGCTACACGTGATTTTCCACCTGGGCATTCAAGTGATCCAGCACCGTTTCTGACAGTAGTGTCCTTGCTGCGCTGCTCTGCCTAGCCACAGCGAAGTGGGTCTTTCCTGACCTTTCTCCTCGAGGCCGGTGTCTGCTTGTCTGTTGTCGCACCAATTCCACGTGGTCTGGAGTATTCTGGCTGCATAAGCTCTGAAATTCAGCGTAGTGCAGTCTAAGTTTGTCCATCTTTAGGATTGCCTTCTCTGTCCTGAGCTCTTCCTGTGTCCATACACATTTTAAAATCTGCTTGTCAGTTTTACAGACAATTCCGCTGGGATTCAGGTTGAGATGGCAATGAATCTACGGCCCAGGTTAGGGGGTGCTGACATTCTTACAATGAACGTGGCCTATCCCTCCGTTTATTTAGATCTTAAATACGTTCTTTTCAATAATGTATAATTTCTGCCAAGAGGACTTGCACATCCTTTGTTGGATTTCTTCCTAACTTTGGTTATATTTGAAGCAGTTGTAAATAGTGTCTTTTTAGACATTTGTTTATGGCTGGAATTTAGAAAAGCGAACGACTTTGGTATGTTGTCCTTGTATCCAACACGCTTGCTAAGTCTCGATTCTGATGGTTTATTTGTAGATTCATCTGGGTTTGTACCCATACAGGCAGAGTCTTCCCTCCGTATAGTTGGGGGGTTGGTTCCAGGACCCCCTTGTTATCGGAATCCATGGACGCTCGAGTTCCTTGGAGCTGGCCCCCCGTGTCTGCAGCTGCAGCACCTCTGGCTTCGGGGGGCCAGCTGTGCACGAGTTAAGAGCACTGGTTTCGGGGAGTGGGTGCAGCTCAGTGGGAGAGCCCATGCTTAGCATGCACATGGTCCTGGGTTCAGTCCCCAGTCCCTCCATTAAAAATAATAAAAAAAAACCCCAAACAAACCTAATCACCCTCTCCCCCCAAAAAAACAGCTCACTGGTTTCAGAATCAAATTGCCTTGGTTTCGAATTCCAACCTCACTATTTACCAGAAGCAGGGCTTGGGAGGAGTGGCTGCACTTTCTGAGGCTCGTGTCTCCCTGGTCTGGGTGGGACACCAGGTCCTAGGTATACAGCGGGCACTAGGTGGCACAAAGCAGGCCCCCCTGGTGGCAGCGCTGGCCCACACGGGCCCCCATCTGTGTGTGTGAGTCCAGGCGCTGCCCCCCACGTCTGCGTCTCCCATGAGGGCCGCAGCTCTGCAGACTGGCCTTCCCCCGCCCTTCTCCCCTGTCCTCTTGTGGGCTCACCCTGACACGTGCTCCTGGCGTCAATGTCAGCGGACTCGCTTGGTCCTGAAGCTTTAGGACTTCAGGCAGAATTTTAGGCAGAGGAACACAGTGACATGGTGACGTCTTTCTGGGATCCCCATGTAGCCCCGGGAAAAGCCAGTGGCTCCTCTCCCCTCTCCAAGGCCAGAGGACATGGGGTGGGGCCTGGTTGTGGCTTTTGAAAGATGGATTCAGTTAAGGTTCAGTTAAAGCCAGATGGATGCGGGTGGCCACACCCCACCCAGCACACGCGTCTCCTGGTGGCGGGCGCTGTGCCCTTGCCGGCACACGGAGACTTCTTTCTTCTTCGAGGAAAAGTGACTTCGTCATGGGCTGCGAGGCCAAATGGAATGGGAAGTCCCAGCGCATCCTAGGCCCCTTCGGCTGACGAGGACCTTTGTCTCCTTTGGCCCCTCTCAAGTCCAGGGACTGTGGGGGCCTTTTTAGGCAACTGGGGTCCTGCCCGGAAGCAGAGTGTTCTGGAGTCGGAACTGTGGGAGCACTGCCCAGGTTCCCGAGGCGGGAGACACCCTGTGCCCTGGGCTCGAGGCTGGGCCACGTCCGGCGGAGCGCAGCCGGCGCCCCCCGCCAGCCCTCCCGCCGCAGCCCGAGCAGAGCGGCGCGGCCACGGCTCTTCTGAGAAGCTGCTGATCTCAACCCCACTGGCTCTGCATTCCTGGGTGATGAGGGAGGGGTTCCAGTGTTTACTCTGAACAATGTTTTCCTGTGTCTGAACCGACTGCGTGTTAAATTCTTCCAGATTTCTGGCTCCACGTCACAACTCCAACGGGACAGGAACAGGTTTACGGCAGCTGGCAAGGGAGCGGGGCAGGGTCCGTCTGCGCTTCTCCTGCGTCTGGAATTTCCATGGGTGGACGGGGGACGGCAGGGCCGGGCCGCGGGCGCTGCACCGGGAGGGGCTGGTGGCGGCCTCGGCCCGGGGCCCTGCGCCCTGCCTGTCCCACTTCCCACTCCAGAGGGCAAAGCTAGCCGTCCTCTTCTGAGACGCAGCAGGAAGTGAGAACACGCTGAGCTGTGGCTGCCGGCGCTTGCCGTGTTTTCTTGGTTGGTGTGCACCCAGCAGTTGGGCCCAGAAGGAATTCATCTGGTGGGAGACTGGGAACCTGCGTGCATTTGGGCCCTGGCGCCTGCTGTGCGGGGAGCTTTCAGAGACACGCAGGAGGTCAGGGCTGGATGGGAAATGAGACAGATTAAAAAAACAAAAACAGAAAAACTTCTTTTTTCACGGAGAAATCTAGTGATGAGAGGGCTAGAAAAGCCCGGCACAGCTGGCTGGATCTCAGAGCCATGCGGCCCGTGACTGTGACAACCTGTGACAACCTGTGGCTGTTGCTGCCGTTTCTCACTGAGCAAGACAACCACCCAGCTACATGGGGCCAAGGGAGACCCTCTTTTCTTTATTAAGCGCTGATCAATCAGTGGCTTTAAAGACAGAGACCTGCAGGAAACCAATGGGGTCAGTTCAGAGATGAAGGCGTGCTTCACCCTGAGCACAGTGACCCATCCCTTCGTTTTTGGTTCACGATGACTTGCTCTCTCTGGAGTTCCGGGTGCAGCGCCAGCCTCTGGGCAGGCGCTGTTCTGCCTCTCGACCTGGGACAGCCCGAATCCAGTTAGGGCCTGGGGCCGGGACTCATGGCGTGCTCTCAGACCCTGGAGACCGTCTCCCGAATCCCTTTTATGCCGTGTGTGTGTGTGTGTACACACGTGTGCTCGTGCACGCACAAGTAGGGAAGAAAGATCGGTGGCAGTGCACCTAGGTCTGGAGCCCAGACAGTACTTCTGTGGGGGGTCTGCAGGAAAAATAGTTTCATGATAGAACTCGACATAATCGGGCTGCTCTCACAAAGCCATTTTGATGCCAACGTCAGTTTTACTTGGTCTTAAAAACAAACCACTGAAACTTTGGCTTTCTGAACCTCTGAAGAAAGCTCTAGAAAAGCCCCCTGGCACCATCTCTGAGCCCCCTCCCCACCTTGCCCCATCCCTCCCTCCAACCCTGACCCCTCCGGCCACAGCAGGGTGTCCACTGTGTCGAAACGGCCTTGTTGAAATGGACTTTGTTAAAGGACGGCTTTGTTCCTATGGTGTTTGAGAACCACAAATTCTCTTTTTCCTTCTAGTATATTTTTCTTTTTCTTTTTTTATAGATTTTTTATTGCAGTGTAGTTGATTTACAGTGTTAGTGTTAGGGGTTACAGCAAAGCGATTCAGTCATACACGTACATACCTGTGTATATTCTTTTCCTATACGTTATTACAAGAAATTGAATATAGTTCGCTGTGCTCCGCAGTCCTTGTTGTTTATCTATTTCATATTTAGTAATGTGTGTCTGTCTGTTAATCCCCAGCCCTTAATTCATCCCTCCTTGCCGTTTCCCCTCTGATGTGTGTATGCTCCCTTCTGGTGGGGATTGCATTGCCCCCAGGGGTGGGATCAGAGTGGAGGGGACTCATGCAGTAGGATTTCTTCCACTGCTGGCGGCCTCCATGTCTCCTTTCAGGCTCAGAAGCGAGATTTTTCCTTGGAGAGTCTGATAAGGGTGTTGTATCAATTATCTCTTGCTGTGTAACAAATTACCCCCAGACTTAGTAACTTAACAGACCAGTGTTATCTCACAGTTTCTGTGAGTCAAGGATCTGAGTGCAACTTCACTGAGCCTCTGTCTCTAGGTGTCTCTGGGAGGGCAGTCACGGCTTTGCCCGGGGCTGCGCTCCTATCTGAAGGGCTGGCTGGGGAGGGCCCACTTCTGAGCTCCCGCACGTGGCTATTGGCAAGATTGGGTTCCTCATATGTTGAACTAAGGGCCTCCGTTCCTCATTGGCTGTTGGCTGGAGCTGTCCCTCGGTTCCTTGCCGCTGGCTTCTCCACAGGGCGGCTCAGAACACAGCAGATGGCTTTCCTCAGATGAGCATGAGAGAGAGAGAGAGAGAGAGACGGAGACAGAGAGAGAGCTCAAGATGGAAGCCACAGTCTTCCTGTGACCTGATCTCCGACGTGACATCCGTCGCTTTGACCACATGCTCTTTGTTAGACAGATGCTGCTCCTGCTCTGGGGGGGGGGGGGCTTCGTGAGGACGTGAGCACCAGGAGGGGGGCCCCTGGGAGCTGCCTACCACAGCCCTCACGGGCCCGGTTGTGGTTGAGTGTGTTCAGCCTGCGGACCCTGCCACCCCCGCGGTTCTGATGAGCCATGGCTGTGAGGGGCAGAGGGAAACGGGCTCCCTGGGCCCCCTCACCCCGCTGGGAATAAGACACAGCATCCTGAAGACGCCTCAGGGGCCAGTGGTTCTGTTTATACGCTTGTTACACCTCACCTCCACCCTCCCCTCCCAGCCCAGCTCCACTCCCAGGAAAGCGAATGAGCCTAAGGCAGCGTCCACACCAGCCACCCCTGCTCCCCGTGGTCTTTGTCTGTGAATAAAGCTCTGTGACACGGCTGCTCTCTCTGGAATTCACCCCGTCCCTGCCTTGGGTTCCAACGTTACATCACAGTTTTGTTACCAACCTAAGCCCCCGTCATAAACCAGAGAAGGGAATTCATGCCATTAGCTCAGGATTCTTGGCGTGACTACAAAAGCAGACAGTCAGAAAGACCTTGCTGCTCCAGAAATACTTCTACCTGAGTTAATCGGATCCTCGTAACGTCCTGTGAAGCAGCGTGCTTCTCGCGGGGAAACTGAAGCTCGGGAGAGTCCAGGATCTTAATCAAGACTGGACTAAATGACGTGCGGCTGGATCTCAAGCCTGTTCTCCTGACCTGAGCCTGTGCTCCCGTCCCCGCGCCGCACCCCCTTCCTGCTGCTCACATGCTTGTTCCAGATTATTCCCAGCAGGGGTCTTGGCCAGACTGCTTGGCCCGATGTCGCTCACTAAGTCCTTCTAGGCCAGAGCCGCAGTGGCCTGGGAGGAGAACTGGAACTCAGCTGGGACGAGGGATGTCACAGCTGAGGGGCGCACAGCGGGCACACCTGGGGCCGTCGGGGAGCCACGCAGGGCGTGTGCGTGTGTGCAGGACACAGACCCCTCCTCATCCCAGGGACCAGGGCGCTGTGTGGGTCTGCGCATGTGAACACACGTGTGGCTGAGAGGGGACCAGACGTCCCAGGCCTGCCTGGGTCCAGCGGGGTGTCCTTTCAGTGAGCAGATGGTGTGAGTGGGACCCGCTGGGACTTGAGGAGTGAGGTGGCTGTCGTGGGATGGGTGGGATTTGGGGACAGAGGTGTGGCAGCAGTCGTGCTGAAGGTCCCCTGAGCCCACCTCCTCGGCTCCCGCTGCCCCAGCCTCTTCCCCGAGCGCCGGTCCTGTGTGTTAATGAGGAGAAGGGTCCGACCGGTAGGCGCTCACCACGCGCCCAGGCCTCTGCTCAGTGCTTTATGTGATGCATCTCGTGACACACGTCCTCGTGGCCGCCCGAGGACAGTTCTGCTACTGCCCCCGTTTTACACACCAGATCCCTGAGGCGTGGGAAGTTTCAGTGTCTTGTTTCGCGTCACACGGCCCAGCGGCTGGCCTGTCCTCGATGCGGGCTCCTAGTTCTGGAGGTCACTCCAAACAGTCGTTTCGCACGCAGCTCTGTCACGTTGGGAACCTTGGCTCGTTCCCGTGTCAGCTGCCTTCTTGAGCCATGGAAACACCTACAGGTAACATCACAGACACAAGACACACAGCCGGGGCCGCGAGGAGGGCCTGGCTTTCCTGTGAGGCTGCCCGAGGGTGGGTCTCCAAGGCCAGGCCTTCGCTGGAGAGAGGATGCCCCCTGGACACACCCCCCGGGGGGCCCGCTCCCGGGTTTTAAAAGCATTCTGTGCCTGCCCCCCCCCCCCCCGCCCCATGCCGAGGAGACACAGCACAGCCTTCGCTTCGTTGGATTTCTGACTCAACAAAAACTCCTTTTGTCAGAACTGCAGGATTTCCTGGCTTGTCACCCACTCCCACTTTCTGGGTGGAGAGCAGCTCTGGTTCACTGCGCAGTTTGTGCACAGCTGTGCCTAGAAAGATTGATCTGAAACTAGTAACTCGGCGTTTCTCCCCCCATTTCAGAAGCCCCCTTTCCCCACCTCTGGGGGACGGAGTGTTGCTGTTCGCTCTTTTAACCGCAGGCAGCAGCCTCCCTGTCTCTCCAACCGGCCGTTTCCCCCCAGACCACCTTTCCTATCACATGTTGCCAGTTCACCTTCCTCATTCTGTGTTTCTCAGAAACCTCGTGAAATGAGCCACTTCAGGGACTTCCAGAGGCTCCCATGCAGGGGAAGTGAGGACCAGAGGAGGTCAGAACGGGGTAAGCAGGCCCGGCCGCCGGTTCTGACCGCAGCCCGTCCTCCGCACAGACGGCATGTGGGCCGAGAGTTGACTGCAGTTTCAAGGTCTTACATCTGAGGCTTCGACACAATTTAGGGACAGAGGGAGAGACAGACGGACACCAAGCAGTGCGCGGTGGGGCGCGCGGCCCTGGTAGACAGGCACAGGCAAGACGCCTGGGAAGACAGACGGGGGGTGTGCATGCCCACCCAGGGGGCTGGCGGGCCTCCCTAGAGACGTGTGACTGGGACCGCCCTGGAAGGAGAGACAAATGACTGGACAGCAGGGCTATGGTCTAAATTTATCATCATTCTGAGAGAAGAAAGGGCCGTTCATCCCCTCAGAGCAGATGGGAGCTCCCCTGGGTGCTGCATCCGGGCGGTGACATCGGCCACGTTTTGTGGGCGTGGAGGGGACGGAGCACACGTTGGACCAGGTGGGGAAGGACATGGAGGCTCAGAGGAGAAGTGGAGTTGGGCTTCGGTCGCCATTTGGCCCTTTCAGGCCCTGGGAACTTTTCACGTTTGACAGGGTTTCGGCGAAGCCTGAGTTCTGAATCCTGGACTTCGTGGCCCCGAGCAAATGCCCTGTTGCCCTTTTCTGTGCAGTGTCCCATCCAGTCTTCACAATAATCCTACAAAAGCAGGCTACCATTCCCATTTGATGGATGTAAAAACCTATGGCTCAGAGGGGGGGAGGGAAGTGATCTCCACACTTAAGAGCAGTGAGTGCCAGTGCAGGGGGTCAAGCCAGGCCTTCCCGTGCGCCATGAGTGTCTGTCACACGTGTCAGCTAACGTCCCACTTTTCGCCATCTGACCTCCAGTTGGGGCCGTTATCAAACCAGCGCATCCACGGTCTCCTCTGTGTCCCGTACAAGGGGGGCTGCCGGAAGTTTGGATTTCCAGTAACCCTTAGAGGCTCCTGGGGGAGTTGCCGTGCTGACCAGTGACATCCATGTATGGACGACTCTGAGCCCAGGGCCGGGGGACAGAGCAGGCACGCGATGAGGAGACCCCCGTTTCCCCCGTGTGTCCTCCAGGCTCCCAGCGCTCCGTTGTTCCAGTGGAGCCGGACTTCCTCTGGCTGATTGACTAGACATTTGGGAAGCCACACATTTTCATGATCCCTTTGCTCCTGAGCCAGCTGTCCAGCCGAGCCAAGACCCTTCATGTCTGGTTTCCGGAGTCCGGAGCCCGAGGGCTGGTTCCTGCTGTCTGTCTCGCCATGTCTTCCCTACCTGGCTCGCCGGCCAGTGTGCCCGGCTGCCCCAGAACGTCCAAGGAAGGAGCAGGTTGAAGAGCTCTCCTCGGATGCTGCTTTGGCTTGTTTTGGAAACTTCACTGAAAAATTCGGGAAGGGATATATTGGGAGTTTGAGATTTGCAGATCCTGACTACAAAATATAAAATAGATAAACAACAAGTTTCTTCTGTACAGCACAGGGAGCTGTATTCAATAGCCTGTAGTAACCTGTAATGAAAAGGAATGGGAGGAGGAATGTGTGCAGGTGTATGTATGACTGAAATGCTACGCTGCGCGTCAGAAATGGATACATGGACACGACGTTGTAAACTGACTATACTTCAATTAAAAAAAAAAAAAAGACTCCACACACACATGGAAGAGAAAAATTTGGAACTTGCTTTCCAGACAGTGTGTGCTTTGTGCCTGATGGTTTTCATGTTGCAGCCTAACGTGGGGGTATTGATACTTATAATCGAATATTCCTCAGATAAACACACAATTCAGATTTGTAGTTTTGCCCCAGTGCCCAGGGCTGCTTCCTGCTGGGAATTTGTCAGTGTTTACTCAGACAACTCAATATCGTGGTTCCCGTGCAGAAACCAGGCCATTTGGAAACAGCCCATGTGATCGGCTCACTGGAAAAGGACGTGGCCCGGGGCAGAGAAGCAGTTCGCTCGGGATTTGAAATCATGGAGACCCCCTGCCCGTCCCCCCACCCCGGTCCTTCAAGACGCAGCACCACCACCCTGTCTCCTTGCCCCTGTTCCCTGACACACGCGGGCCGAGTTGGGAAGCTTGCGTCCCCAGCACGCGCTGCAGGGCCTGGTCCTCGGGGACGCGGGCTACCTGTCTGCAGAGCGGCCGGTGGGGCTTTTTCTGGCCTCTGTGTGCGGACTTCTCTGCTTTTGTTTCTGATGGCTTAGACAACATGGCTTATTCTTGTCTGATCTGCTATTGGCATGGGAAACACGTGCTTCGGGGGTGCTTGATGTTGAGAATGTTGGACCCCCCAAGGCAAGGGCAGTGCGGCTGGACCCGCACCTCGTACACGTTCAGTGTTCGGAGCTCAGCGCGGGTTTGCCGAGTGCCCCTGCATGAGCGAGCGAGTTGATGCTGCCTGGCCGTGGGTACCTGAATTCTGTCCACTGTTGTGTCCTTCAAAGTACACACATGGTCATTAGTGCCCACACGGAGGGTGGAGAAGCCTCGGCCAGAAGCAATGTACCCCCCGCCGCCCCAGCGCCGTGGTCGGTCGTCGGAGCCGGGTCTGTGCCGGAAGACGGGCGCTTCCGATCAGACCCCGCCTCCCCAGCCCGGGTGTGGGCGGAGCCGCTGCCCCGCAGGACGAGGCCGGGTCAACGTTAGAACACGAGGACCAGGGCTGCCCATCGTATGTAACTTGGCTTTTTCTTCTTTTCTCTTTTTTTCAGTTGATGTATAGTTGATTTACAATGTTGTGTTAGTCTGGTGTACAGAACAGCGATTCAGTTACACACATATATATGTTCTATTTCTGATTCTTTTTCATTGGAGGTTATTGCAAGATGCTGAATAGAGTTCCCTGTGCTGCACAAAAGGTCCTTGTCATCTGTCTGTTTTATGTAGAGCAGTGTGCACCTGTTGCTCCCAAACTCCTTACTGGTGCATCCATCGTATGCAACTCGGCTTCTTAACAGAGCTCAGTGACGGGCTTGTTCCTCGTCCCCTTGGGGTGTGTGTGTTTGGGGAGGGGCAGCAGGAGGAAGAGAAGGTGGCCTGCGCCTTGTTACACACGGAGACGGGGAGGGGACACCCACTTGACCCTCCCCACCCGACTCCCCTCCGTCTTAACTGTTCTAGAATTCTCCGTGCTCTCAGCATCCATGTTCCTAAAGGCACATCACATCACCAACTTGCACCCTCTTGTGTGCGCCCCTGAGGCCTGTCAGTTCTGGAGTGTCTGGGGGATGGGGCAGGGTCAAAAGGTGGAGGGGCTCACGAGAAGCCTTGTTGGGTTGCGGGGAACACTGCCTCTCCCCAGGTCTGACATGCGGGGGGTCGGAGCATCCGCTCAGCCTGTGAGATGTGGAGCCCCTGGGGTGGAGATCAGCACACAAACCACACCAGCGCAGGGTTGACTCACGCCCCGAGCTGAGCCATGCACCTTCCAAGACATTTCCGGCCCAAGTGATAGCTTCCTCTTCAGCCAAAAATAAACGAGGAGTAGCCAGAGGGCAGGGGAGGAAGCGGGAGGCTGCGGACGGCACCGTGCAGGGAGGAAGCAAAGGAACCCTGGCACCAGCTCCCCGTCCGTGAAGAAGTACTTCTCCGCTGGGGCCGGGCAAGCCTCCAGCATGGCTCGGGGAGGAAGGACAGACGAGACAGAAGCCAGACCCGACGCCTGCAGCTCGGAGAAGGCAGAGGACAGACGCTGAGCGGACGGCAGGGGTCCGGTTTCCAGTGGGTGCGGGGTCCCCATGCTGGCGTGGCTCTCCTGGGGACGGGCATCTTCGCGGGGCCAACCTTCGGGGGCTGCTTTTGGAGGAAGTGAGTCACTGAACACCCGGCCGTAGCCTGAGCAGATTTGTCCTTCTGTCCTCTTCTGTGATAACGTTCTCTGACGCTCAGGGTTTCCAAGCAAGGGCTGGAGAGGACATTGTCTCGGAATTCTCACACGCATTTTCCTGGTTCCTGTTTCCATGAGGCGCCCTTCCCAATGGATGAATGATGAATGAACGAGTCCCTGGTCAAATGACAACAGGGGGTGCTGCCTGTCCGTCTCCCTTTGGGAGTTTCAGGTGAACCAAGCCCCAGCTCGAGTCCTGCACTAAAGGAACTTAACACGTCGTTTTTCAAACTAACTTGACTGCGGACGGGCTTGCTGTTGTTCTATCAGAAAACAACGTGGACCATGTGGATGAGGCCCCCTGGATTAGACAATCTGTGTGGCCATAGAGGGTGGTCTTTGCCACGGAGTCCCCCCCCCCTTAGTAACACCTACTAATGTCTTGAGAGAGTCTCGCGTTCTGCAGGGCGCACCTGAAGACACACTGGATTACGCTAAGGTCTTGCCCATCAGGAGTGTGCAGACAGCATTACCTTCACAGCATTTGTGGGGCAAAAAGTCTGAGTGGGTGGCCTTGTGCCCACTCACCCATCAGCCCGGCCTGGACGCACGAGATCCTTTTGCAAGATGGCTTCCCGAGGTAAGGGTGCAGCTCGTGGCCACAGACAGAGCGTGATCTAGGTCTGCATGAGACCGCCATCCGCAGCCCCGGCCTTCTTAGCTCAGCCCTTTACAGCCCCGATTGTCTAATCCCGGTCACTCCTGGTATTGGCAGGTGGCATTTAGCAACGTGGTCCTTTAAAACGTGTAAGCGCCACTGCGAGGCAGCCCTGAGCATAGACGGCAAAGAGCTCGTGAATGTGCGTCTGAACTGACTGTGTGGATTCTTCAGTCTGTGTCTTGGAACGGCAGCAGGCCTGAAGTGAACCCCCTCTAAAGCTGCAGTGGTTTTTGGCTCAGACTCTGCAAAAGCGGCTCTCAAGCGTTGCTGCACCTTAGAATCGAGCTTCCACGTCTGACGTCTGTTCGCCCCCACTCCCGTTCAGTCGCAACGTGGCGGCTGGGGACCAGGTATTTGAACTTCTTAGAGACCCCCAGCGGTTCCAACACGTGGCAACGCTGTGGGGGCGCTGGTTTGGAAGTACTTTCACTTCCAGACGTTTATTGTAACGACAGTGCTTGTGTGAGGAAAAACGGGACAGGAATTCATCCTCATCTTGTAAGTGAGGCGGCAGAGGTCGTAAGAAGTGAAGGGACGTGACCAAGGTCACATGCTTGCATCGATTTCCAGGCACGTGTCCCTCCTTACTGAGGCCAAGCCCAGAGCGTCAGACTAGATTCTGGGGATGAGCTGGGGCCGGGGTGGGGACACTGTGCGGGCGGCGCTGGGCTGTGAAACCCAGAGGACTGAGCAGGGGTGCCTGAAGGAGAGACAAGTAAACCGCTTCAGTCCCGTGCCTCCCGCCCCCGCCATCAACACCGTTTCTGTCCGCAGATGGCTGGTGTGTGTGTCGTTTCTAGGGAGACAAAGCTGGACCTTTGCACCGGAGTTGAAGGGAACTGTAAGAGCCCACAGTTTGTCTTCAGACTTAATGTCAACTATTTTTTCTCCTTTTATTTTCAAACGAACGAGGCCTCCCCGTGAGTTCTGAGGCTGTTTCAGACATTTCCCCTCCTTGGTTTTACAGGATCCGAGTGTCTGCATCAGCAGGTGTGAGAAAACCAACCAGTGTATCGAATATTTCTATCAGCCGGAGAGGCTGTTGTGGGGACAGAGGGATGTGGTGAGCGGCTTTGAGAAGAATGCTGTTGAAACGAGCAATTTGCTAATAACTGGGCTTCTTTTTAAAAACATCTAAAAAAATTTAAAAAATTTTATTGAAATGTAGTTGATTTACCATGTTAGTTTCAAGTCTACAGGAAAGCAATTCAGTTACACATATACTTATGTATTTTTTTCAGATCCTTTTCCATTGTATGTTATTACAAGAAATTGAATATAGTTCCCTGTGCTGTATAGTAGGTCCTTGTGTTTATCTATTTTATATACAGTAATGTGTATCTGTTAATCCCAGACTCCTAATTTATCCCTCCCCTCCTTTCCCCTTTGATATCTGCAGTTTGTTTTCTATGTCTGTGAACCTGCTTTTGATTTGTAAATAGAATTTGTATCATTTTTAGATTCCACATATAAGTGATGTCATATGATACTTACCCTTCTCTGACTTGTCTCACTTAATATGTTAATCTCTAGGTCCATCCGTATTGCTGCAAATGGCATTATTCCATTCTTTTTTTGAGCTGAGTAATACTCCATTGTATATACATACCACTCTTCTTTATCCGGTCATCTGTTGATGGACATTTAGGCTGTTTCCATGTCTTGGCTGTTGTAAATAGTGCTGCTGTGAACATTGGGGTGCGGGTGTCTTTTTGAAGTAGGGTTCCTTCTGGATATATGCCCAGGAGTGGGATTGCTGGATCATATGATAAGTCTATTTTTCATTTTTTAAGGAACCTCCATACTGTTTTCCACAGTGGCTGCACCAATTTGCATTCCCACCAGCAGTGCAGGAGGGTTCCCTTTTCTCCACACCGTCTCCAGCAGTTGTCATTTGTAGACTTCTTAATGGTGGCCGTTCTGACTGATGGGAGTTGATACCTCATTGTAGCTTTGATCTGCGCTGTTGAGCATCTTTTCATGGGCCTGTTGGATGTCTTCTTTGGAGAAATGTCTCTTTAGGTCCTCTGATAACTGGCCTTTGTGAAGCTTCAGGGTTCATTAACAAGAAACTTAGAGGCAAGGGGGAAAGAATTTCCCTAGATCCCCCAGCCATCACCAGCTTAAAGCCTTTTCCACCACTGACACTGCAGTTCCCTCCTATCGTGCACATGTGGAGAAGGACACGTTTCTAGCCGCTCTACCAACTTGGAAGCTACGTCAGGGATTCCCTTTGATGGGAGGTGGGCAGACATGGACAGGTGACCCCGTGGATGACATACTGTGTGTTAACTGTGGACTTGGAGAGGGTGGCCTGATGTTCTGGGATTCTATGGTAGATCTTAGATGAAGAAATACGATGCTTCAACTTCTATTTTATTATTATTATTATTGATTCCATGAAAGTGTCTCTAGGTTAGAGGACCATTTGGGCATTATTTCTTCCCTAGCTTCAGAAAAATGATATTGTGACTTCTCCTAAAAATGTATTGTCATGAAAGGCTGCCAACAAGACTTAACGGTAAGGACTGCGAGGCCTGGGTCTGAGTAGGCTTGACAAAAACTAGCTTTTTTTTTAAAGGGTATGAATGAATCTCTATACTTTGTCAGGTGTGTTATAATAAAATGCTGACATGGTGAGTAATTTCTGTAAGTACAGTGGAATTTAAGATTTCCCCTGTCAGTAGCATCCTTGCTTGCAGTCCGCAGTGGTTCATCGATTAGGAGAGGACAGGCATGGAAAATCTGGGGCTTGCTTTCCTGAGGGATGTGTCTCACACATGAGCAAGCTGGTGCTCATGGACATTGCAGCTGAAAGAAAGATTTAGGACCATTACTCATGCAGCTAAACCAGGCCTCCTCAGAGTGGGGTCCTCAAACCAGCTGCGGCTCCTGTGAGTCACTTGGAAATGCAGGTTCTTAGGTGCCCAGAGCAGACCTGCTGAATCCGCATCCCTGGGGGCGGGGCCAGTTGCCCAGGTTTTCACCAGCTCTCCAGGTGGTCCCCGTGCTCACAGAGTCTGAGTGGCACTGCCCTGGGCTGATGGCTCTCAGAGCGGGGTCTTCGGGGGTGGGGGGAGCTCGCCCACCAGCTCATCAGACACCGCCTGCACTCTCTGTCCCTGGGTGTCGGCAGGAGGTAGCAGAGATGCTCCTTCGGCTGCCGGTGTTCACAGGTGAACCTGTAAAGGAATACATTCTCGGATGCACATTTCCCGGTTCCCGTCTGTGTTTCAACAACACTCCAGGTGGATGCACCCCGGCGTCTGAGACCCACTAGACCTCAGTTCCCATCGAACCGCCCACACGCATGGCCGTGTCCGGCATGAGGACTTCCCTGTCTCAGCCCCGCAGTGCCGGGCTGGGGGTGCGGCCCGGGGCAGGAACTCAGCCCCCCTGCAGGGCCGCGACCACACGTGGGCTCTGCTGGAGAAGTCGGCTCGGTTTTGAAGTGGGGCCTTTTCACGCAGCCTCCACGCAGCCTTTCCCTGCGCTCGGTCCTTGAAGACTCGCAGACGGAAGGCAGAGGCCTAGAAATGGCCCGACCTCGCGCCCGGTGCCTGGCTCAGCCTGTCTCCCCGGCTCCCGGGGCTCTTCCCCGTCTCTGAGCCTCAGGACGGCCCCTGAACGCGGGATCCCGGGAGGCTGTTGACCGCTTTCTCCCGGGCCCCTCTGGGCTGGCCCTGGCTAACAGGTGTGTTTCCCCAAAGGTGTCTCAACCTTCGATGTGAAGAACTCTGTAACGATGGAGAGGACTGATGCAAGAAAGATGAACACAGACGAAGGTAGGGCTCGGCCGCAGCTGGAGGACCTTGGGCGGAGCACGGCGGTGGGGCTCAGGGCAGGCGGCACTGTTGCTGTGTGACCAGCACACAGCTCGTTTCGCTCCCGTGGCTTTAGGTCCCCCTCTGCCAGGTACAAGCGGATGCCCTAACCTGTAGGATCTTTGAGTTTTGCATTTGCTCTGGGAGGACAAGGATGCACACTCAAGTCCGTGCTTGGAAGCTTCCACGTGCTTTTCTAGTGAGAGGTGCTGTCCCATGCCTGTCTTCTGCAGGCCGGGCAGCACACGGTTCTCGCAGGGCCATGGAACCTCCCTCGACACTCTTTCCTGGCGGATCTGACCCCAGATGAGCGCTGGGTCCTGACGCGCGTGAGGGAGGCTGGGAATGGCTCTGTCATCTGTGTCTTCCCTTGATTTATAGTATTTTTCACTGAGTTCAGGGCGGAGGTGGCAAGAGGAACCTCTTATATCCCCTGCCTCTCAAACTCCCATCCCAATGACCAAGGGAACGTGAAGGTAGGGGAGGCAGGTGCCACTTGAGCGAGCAGGCGAGGGCTGCCGCTGCAGGGGGCGTTTCTGCGGGACACAGCGCTGAGCTGCAAAGGGGAGTGGGAAGGGCTGGCCTGCCTGCGACTTGGTCTCCACGGAGGGACAGGCCGCTTCCTAAACTAGCGGGTGGATTTTCCAATAAAGCACCCTCCACCCCAACACCCCAGATTTCCGGCCAACAGCTGTAGTGAAAACCTTATGGATGTTTGAGCCCGTTGCGCTGAATTCGAACCCAAGATTTGCAAATTGTGCAAGGCGGTCGGCCTGGGCTCCGTCCTCTGTGAAACGGGGAAAACAGGCATGACAGGGCGTGCGCAGGGCGAAGTGAGGCGGTCGGGCAGGGAAACACGGCGCAGGTGCTCGCGGTTGCTGTGTGCCGCTCACTCCGTGCTGGGTGCTGCGCTGAAAGCATCCCCTAAATGGTTCCCTTTAATCCACAAGGCAGCTGCATGGAGCTGGCCTTGTTCTAGTCACCGTTTTGCACGCAAGGCCACTGAAATGGAAGGGAGCCGGGGACTCGCTCGCGGTTCGCAGCTGTGGAAGGGGCGGGAAGGAGCTGGGGCCCAGGAGTGCCAGGGCAGCGCCCCAGGCTCTGAGCCGGACTGCTCCAGGTCCTTAACACGCGTCGCCGTCTTAGCCCTTCCACTCGCCTCGCGCTGACCGTTCTTATTGGTAAAGTAACAGAGGTTCAGAGGTTAAACCATTTGAGGTCTCCAGAGGTCGGAAAGCCAGCCCGCTCCACCCCCAGTTCCCTGCGCTTTTCCACCCCGCGGACCGTTAGTGAATGTGCCCTGTGGGACGTCACTCTGCCTCCCACCTTTGGGTTAGGTTTTATTTGCACTGAATACAAGGGCTCTGACGCCTGGTCGGGAGAACATCAAAACGTGCTTCCATCCCCCCGACCCAGAAGCGCCGAATCCTTGCCTGTGCGCGCCTCTGAAGCTGCCTGTTTCTCTTTGCTGGTAGAACTCACAGAAAACAGCGGGCTTCCCCTGAACCTGCTGGAGAGACACGAGCCCTGGCCAGCCTACGTCACGTACATCTCCCCGATGGTGAAGAAGCTCATGGAGAAGAGCCAGGCGAGAGAGCTGGAGTGCGCGCAAGCCGCGGAGGAGGGCCGGCGGGCGGGCAGGCAGGGCAAGCCTTCCAGCGCCGTCCAGCTCGGAAGGAAGAAGTCATCCAAGGTCTCCAGAAACTTGATGTTCAAGGACCTGAGATTAGAGACCGCGGTGTCTGTGTGGGGGCCTTTCTCCGTGTCGGCCGCCGGCCCCCCCGTGATGCCAGGGCCCATCCACTTTCACACGGGTTCCCGAGGGAGCCCCACCGCCAACTATAACAAGATCATCTTCTCCCGAAAACCCACCACGAGGAGGCTTCCGTACAGCTCGCTTCTGGCCAGCAGGGAGACGCAGTCCAGCGTTTAAGGGCGAGTCCCGCAGCCAGCCCCCAAGACTGTACCTCAATTAAGCTCCCTTTGCTGCAAATTCCACTATGGCCTTTATGCTTGAACTGGCCCCTGCCTATGCAGAGGCTGGCTGAGATAAAGCAGGTCGAATGTGGGCCGTGGGTGGGTGCACCCCCTCCCGGCAGCGTAGGCAGACGGGGGCGGGAAGCCCCGGCTCTAGTCCCCTCCCCTCCTTTGATGCTCAGGGCCCAGCGTGGGTGAATTCATCCCGCACCAGGCAGGAGAGGAACGTCACACCAGGTGTCTGACCAGAGACGCTTTAGTAGAAAGCATGACTCACCAGATGACTGGAGAGGCAGGGAGGGAGCAGAGGTACGGACGGAGGTGACACCTGTAGGAAGCAAGCTGGGGGCACGTAAGACTCAGGTGTTTCTGGAAGGAATTAGCATGGCCTGTGGGGAGGAAAGGATCGCTGGGGGAAGCAGAAGGGGGCAGGAAACCAGCAGGAAGCAAGCCAGAAGTGAGTTCCCTCTTCTGCCTCCCGCCTCCCAGCTGCCTCCGGGCCGCCCGAGGGCAGAGCCTAGCGGGCAGGGATGCAGGAAGGCGATCTGAGAAGCCCACACCCTGCATCTCAAAGCAGAGTGCTTGAGGATGGACCCCAAGCCAAGGGGAAGACGAGCTCAGGGCCCTGCCCAGTGGGGTTCTGGGGGGCCTCACCTTGCTGGTGCACTTGGTGCCTGAACCTGGCCTGGGAACGCCTCCTTCCTTGAGGGCTTATGGAGTGGCAGTGGGGGCCCGGGGGGCCCTGCTGAGAAACGGAGGACTTTCTCTTGTGCTTGTTTAAGTCTTGCCTGTGGAGCAGACTTGGCAGCGGAGAAGGCCCCGGCCGGACCCCAGCTGTGGCTTGTCGGACGCAGCTGGAACTGGTCCACCCGTCCTCTGAGCTGCTCTCGACTGGCTCTGCTCCATCTGGAAGCAGGCAGGCTTTGTCTGTAGACACGAGAGGGGTCCAGTTAGGACAGGCAGGCCTGCCCGCTCTCAGATTTGGGGTTTGTCTGGAGAGCGTGGCCTCACTGGTAGCTTCTCTCTTCTGGACCCCACCTGATGTGGACCCCGCCACATGTGCTTACATTTGGGATGCAGTTAACACTCGCTCATCCTGCTTCCCTTGCAGAGATGTAGAGGATGCAGGGAGCCAGTGGCTGGAAGTGACACTTGGGAGGCTGGATTCGCCCTACAAATGCATTCTTGCCACCCAAGAGCCTTGTGGAGACGTCTGGGCTCCACTCTGGCGGCTGTGAGCTGTGTAGGAGCAGCTGCACATATTAGGGCCTCCGGACCAGTCCTGGGTTCACAGCTCTTGGCCAGAATGCATTCCTGCAAAAAGAATTGGTGATTTCCAGTGACTCTGAAGGACTGTGTTTTGTGTCCATGGAACAGTCAGAGATGTGGAGGCCGGTGATCAGTTCTCAACAGGAATTTAAAGTTTTTATCTCTTCCCTCCTTTTATGGACGTTTATGGCCAGAGTATATTTGAGGAGCTATGGATTGTGTTAGAGTTTACAGGGACTTGGAGTCATCTCGTGCGATTCCTTTGAGGGCAGAGCAGTTGTACAGATTTGTTGTTTTTTAAGTTTCCAGGTGTTTGATAGTTTTCACAGCAGTATATACTCCCTAAATTAAAATGGTCGTTGTACAGATAGCATTGTTTAATTTAATCCTCAGCCTGTTAGAACCACGCGAACAGGACCCGAGGACCTTAACACCTGATGCTGGGGCGCTTGCGTCTGTGACCGGGGCCCAGACGCAGTGCCTCCGGGGCCGTTTTAAGGAAGAAAAGGTCTTAATTCCTTTGCGATGGGGGCCTCTGTTCAAGCCCAAAGTGGGTTTGCAGGTCTGGCCACCACAAGGACTTCGTCAGCCCTGACGGTGTTTGCGTGGGGACGGAGGAGGCTGCCGGCAGCGAGTTCTCCCCGGGAAGCAGCCACTGGACAAGACCAGCTGGACCCGCGGTGAAGCCTCTGTCACGGGGAAGGAGGTGGCCCTCAGTAACCGCACGGGCTGTTGCTTAGACCTGAGAGTGTGGAGGTGGGGACCCAGGAGCCAAAGTCTAAGAGGAGTCTTTTGCTAAAATCCTGCGACAGTCCTGGAGCATCACCAAAACCGTAGGGGAGAGACAGCTTCTCCACCTCTCCAGGCGCCAGCGGGCGGGGTCCCACTGCCCTGGGCGCAGCAGCGGGTCTGGTAGAGCCCAGCCTTGTTCATGAGAAGCTGGGAGACCTTCCCGGTGCTCGCAGAGCGGGCGTGGGGCTCTTCCAGGGCCTGCAGTCGGCGCGAGCACAGGGGCTCGGAGCAGCGGAATGCGGATTCCTCGGGAACGTAAGCTCAGCTGCCTTCCACGTGGGGGCCGGGGAGGCTCAGGTTACTCCAGACACGTTGCACTTGGTCTCTGAGGGGGACGGCCTCCCCCTGATGGGCCGAGGCCCACGCCCGCCCCTCTGATTTATCCCCTCCGCATCTGGAATTTTCTGCTTGGCAGGAGCGTGGCTTCACTCAGTCTCCCTGCTCTTGTTGGTTTATGGAACATCAGAATTTGTATTTTGTCAGCCCTTCTGTGTTGCTCTGTAACTCAGGCCCCGTCTGACACCTGTGGGGAGCTGTGGATTGGGCAAGTTCTCTGGCCCCCGTGCACGGCAGGGTCTTCACCCCTCGGCAGGTCCCACCGTTGGTGTTTAGACAGTGGGTGCGGCCGGCTGGGGCCGTCAGGGCACCAGCAGCTCCACGCTTGCTAGGACCCCGCCGTGGCCCGGGGCCCGCCTTGAGGGACATTAGGCTGCTTGACAGATGAGAGGCTGCAGGAAGGCCCTCGGGGACTGGACTGCATACACAAAGATTCCAGGGCTGGTGTGTGAGGGCCAGACGCTCGAGGGTGGCCCGGGAGCCCTCTGACTGGAGGCCAGGGTGGGGCCGAAGCCGGGGGCCTGTGGGAGTCTGGACCTGACTGATGGCGCTTGTGATCGGTGCAGCGTAATCAGCAAACCCTGCTGGCCTGACGTCTTTATGTAGGGCACGGGGGCCTCATTGCCTCCTTAGTCTTTTTTTGGGTCAGGGATGAAAAATGGGCACCCCGAGGTCGGGATTTTGAAGTGGGCTTCAATGGGGGCCCTGGGAAGTAGCAGGGGATACAGCACAGGAGTCCCAACCAGGGACCAGCCCCGTGTCCCTGGGGACCGAAAACCAAGGGCAGGAAGCCTGGCCCTGCAGCCTCGCTGTGTGTCAGCTGAGGCAGGAAAAAGATGGTCCCTGCCTGGACCTGCAGCTCTCTGTTCAGCTTTAGCTGAGTCATTCATTCCTAGAAGTTTCTTGGACCGCCACCTTTCTGGAGCAACGGGCATGCTTTCAGAGCCCACCCTTTACGGGTGCCACGTAGGGCAGAAGGAGAGGTGGGGGAGGGATGGGAACCAGGGCCTGCGGTTTACTGCGATGTGATTTTGTCAGAGCCCAGAGCCAGGCGCAGGCCTGGGTGTCTGTCAAAAAATTGAGAAACCCTCCCTCTATCCCCTTCCTCCCCTTCTCCACCTCTTACCAGGGACCCAAAGCCTCAACCAGCTACATAGGTCCTTGGACATCACACTGCGGGTCCTAAACCAGTAGTGCACGGCGGGCCAGGCCTGTTCCTGGCAGTGAGTGTGCACACGGAATCCTCTGGGTGGGGGGCAGGCCAGGCCAGCAGGGGGTGCAGGAGCACCCAGTTTTAGGTGGGCCCTACTGCCACCCCCTTTTGTGTGCCTTGATCCCGACCAAGATCTGATCTGCACATGGGACGGGGCAGGATAAATAATGTCACGGAAAGGACATGGGACTTGGTGTCGAGACCCCCATCCCTTCCCCCAGGCTCCTTCCTCCAGGGAAAATAAAAACTAGCCCCCCACCCCGAGGCCTTTCTAGGAAGCTTCTGTGGCTGGGGGCCCAGCCAGGCGGGTGGTTTCAATTCACTTCCTCCCAGACTCAGTTGTTCAGCCACCCAGAACCTCCCATTACTTTGGGTGGACAAGGCATGCTCCAGGCAAGTGCGGACCGTTTGTGTGGTTCCTGTCGGCCAGCGGGAGGGTTCTGCGTGGAGAGGAAGCTACAGTGGTAAGGAGGCTCGCCCAGCACGCCCGGCCCTCTGCGTGCGTGACTGCAGACGGCGGACCTCGCTTTCCTGGCTGACCCTGGGGCCAGCCAGCCCCTCTGGGACTGGAGCGCAGGCCCTCAGCTCCAAGACCAGGCTGTCTCATCTTTACCCAGGCCCCCCCCCCGCTCCCACCCTTTCCCCCTTCCCCACTCCTCGCCCTCCCCCCTCCCCCCTGCTCCCTTTCCTCCCCCTCCCCACTCTCTCAGTTTCATCAGTGGCCGTCCTGCCGTGTATCCTCAGGAGGGCAGACATGTTCTGTCACAGGTTCAGCAAAGGCGCCTTCTGTTGCGAAGTGGCTTTACTAGAAGCCTGTCCTCCGTGGCCCACTCACCCAGAGCCAACTCACCGTCCGCCGCTGGACCAGCAGAGCCAGGAAGGAGGCTCTGGAAGTGCCCTGCCACCCGGCCAAGGTCAGTGGCGTTCACGGCTGTCTCCCCAGAGCCCAGCCGGTGGCCCTGCTCACAGCTGGTGCTCAGCTGCTTCCCGAGCAGGTGGTTTACACCAGCAAGTCCCAACCCCACAAACAAAATGCCCTGGGAAGCGGTGGTTTCTTGTAGGATGTCCAGCGGCTGGGAAAACCACTTTGACTAGGTTCGGCAGCCAGCCTGAGGCGTGGAGCGCGGGCAGCTTGGCTCCAAAGTTCCTCCTAGGACGAGAGTATGGCTCCAGTGACCGACAGTGGGCCCCTTCGACGCCCCTTCCTTGTGGGGGTCGGAGGGTGGAAGGGACAGGGTGTCAAGCCTTAACCCTTGACGTCCAGTTGTTCTGTTCTTTTCAGCGACCAATCCAAGCCTCTCTGACGGAATTCCAAGCTAATTACACCTCTTTCCTCCAGCCTTGATCAGAAGGGACGTAATTTCCCAGACCTAAGATGGTCTCTCCTCCCGTGTTTGCAGCCACACCGATGGGCACCCGATTGGACTTGCCCTGGGGGCTTGCCGGCGCAGGTGCCGTGCTGGGGGCCCGGCCGTGACCGTGGCAGACACTCAGGGTACGTCTGGCGGGGCCGACGTCGGACAGTCACGTTATCCAGTCGCAGTTGTGAGTGACGTGACGTAGAAGCAGAGGCTTCCTCAAGTGAGAGCGTCCTTGCTGTGAGCTCCTGACGGGTTCTCCCCAGGCGCACGAGCAAGGGTCAGAGAAGGAGGCAGGGTCGGTACCAGGACAGCTGCTCATAAAAAGGAGTGAGGTCATGGCAACATTTACTGGCCGGGCGAGCTCTGTGCGCTCTGCGAGCGGCCTGCCGTCCGCGCCTGCCCGCCTTTCCTGTTTGTTTCTGTAGCGCCGTGGAGCCGTGCCCTGTCAGGGAGCTTCGGGGCACGGCCTCCCCCTCCCGCCCCCTCGCAGCCACACACAGGCAGGGGCCGCCTCTGCACGCTGCTTGTCCCGGGACACTCTCTTCCTGCCTGTCTGGAGGGCTGGGCCGGGCAGCTTCAGAGGAGGCTTCCAGCCACTATATGGTCCCCACGAGACCTCGGGCAGGGGCCCAGGTCCAAGCCTTCTTCCTGGGGCCCTGGCCCGTGGAGCCTCACCTCAACTTCCCCAGGTCTCAGAGCAAAAAGACCAGTTCCGTCTTTCCGTGTCATCTCTGCAGACCGCCCTGCTTTTCACCAGCTCGTCCGGGTTCTTGTCGGCCCCTCATAGACCGGGGCAGAGGGTGCCTTTCAGCCCAGGGAGAAGGCACCACGTGTTTCACGGTCCCCCTGCTCTAGCCCCTTCCCCGCTTCCTCGTGTCGCAGGGCCCCTCCCTTTCTCCCCGCCCCACCTTTCCCTCCTTCCTTTCCATTTGATCTTATTGCTATTTTTTATTTTCGTGTCATTGCAAAACTAAATGATGCTTGTTTTAAGGGGCACAGGCTCCCTGCAGTGTAAGTGACCAAGTGGCCTCGCCTGCACAAACTTTAGGAAAAGCATGTCCCTTTGAGGCTCAGACGCTGAGGACCTCGGGGAGGTCCCAGGTGCTCTCGGGGAAGTCTGAGGAATAGTCCACAAGCCCACCCCTCGTGGCTGCCTGTCGTCCTGGCCGTCCTCTTGCCCAGAGCAGCTCTTTCAAGGTCTCGGGTCACTGCCGCCCTGCTTCTCCCCAGCCCAACCAGTGGGACCCTGTGGCTTCCCAAAGCACAGCTCTCCTAGGTCGTGACATCAGTAAGTCTGCTCTGAAGGCCTGGGGGTTGCCGAAGCCCAGCGGAGTCCGTTACAGGTCCACTGGAAGTGTCTGAATTCTGGCCCCTGGGGCGGGCCAGCTCCACCTCCAACACGGGCCTCAGTGCATCGCCCCTGCTGGGAATGTGGGTCCAGTCCCCGGTCAGTCCTGGAGATACTGGAGCCAGCTCCACCTTGCTTTCTCTTGTCAAAACCTCCTTCTCTTCCCCATCCTAGACAAACTGCCACTGGGATGCTGAGTGCCTGGCCTGTAAAAGGTGGCTGAGTTCTCCTGGCCTGTTGAGAACGAACCCCACGGGGGTAGCGTAACAGTTCAGCCCTGGTCTGGTAGGTAGAAATGGCTAAATGTTTAAAAAAAACTTCACAAGTGATTTTAAAAATATACACAGGAATCACTCCTCAAGTGGAAACTGTCCCTTTCCAAGTCACCCATGGGACTCAGTGTGAAAAGTTGTGTCCTCGTTCCAAAAACACTGGGCCTGCTCAGAGCCTTTTGGTCTCCATTTTTGGTCCTTATTTTCTGCGTCAGTCCGTGCATGGGCTGTACCCAAGCCCAGCTGCTTTAGAATTACAGAATGGTGGAGGGCGTGGAAGTGTTGCTTGAGATCACTTTACAGAGATCCTTTAACCTCAGCCAGGCATTGTGAAGATAAGGAAACAGAGGGTCAGAGAGGCCCCAGGATTTGGTTGAGGCTTTGAATTCCGTACACCCAGTTCTTCCCGATCCACTGCTGACGTCCGTCGTGGACCAGGGAAGGGGCCGTGCGGTGGGCTAGGGCGGGCGGGCTCCTAAAGGAGCTGGGCTTGAGGAAGGAGTCCGCTGCGAGCGAGGGTGGACGAGAGGGTGGGGGCGTCCAGATACATCCCAAAGTGGACTGCTATCTACAATTCCTTTTCTTAAAAAAACCGGCAGGCTGTAGATTTTCCCCAGAATTTTGCTGAGATGTTTTTTCCCACCAGAGCACAGCAGGCAGGTGTTGCTCGCGTCCACACCCTCGTCCCAGGGTGGGCCTGCTTTCTCCCGCTCCTGGAGACTTGGGTTTCTCGAAGCTCTCTGAGCTGTCTCCAAGCCCGCCCTGCCCTCTTCTGTTTACTCCATCTTCGTGTGAAACGAGTTAAAGAGCAGCACTCTCCATGAAGGTCAGGGTGAAAACCACCAGCGGGACACACCGTGTCAGAACTTGCTTTTTTTAATTGAAGTGTAGTTGATCTACAATGTTGTGTTAGTCTCTGGTGTGCAGCATGGTGACTCAGTTGCACATATGTGTATACACATCTCTTTTTCATTATAGGTTATCACAAGCTGTTGAATATAGTTCCCTGTGCTGCACAGTACAGCCATGTTGTTTGTTTTATGTATAGTAGTGTGTATGCTAATCCCAAACTCCTAATTTATCCCTCCCCTGCTTTCCCCTTTTGCAACCATAGTGTTTTCTATGTCTGAGTCTGTTTCTGTTTTGTAAATAAATTCATTTGTGTCATTTTTTAGATGCCACATATGACTGATATCATGTGATATTGGTCTTTCTCTGTCTGACTTACTTCACTTAGTATGATGATCTCTAGGTCCATCTGTGTTGCTGCAAATGGCATTATTTCATTCTTTTCCATGGCTGAGTAGTGTTCCGTTGCATATCTGTACCACATCTTCTTTATCCAGTCAGCCTGTTGTCAGTACTTTAAAGGGCAGAATGGGCTCTGTGGCAGGTGGTCCATGTCCTCTCCCCTCTCTGCTCCCTAGGCACCAACTCCACCTGGATCTTTTTGTTGATGCCCCAGAGGGGACAGGGAGTTAAAGTACCCAGAGCTGCCGTCAGTAATGGCCAATAGGAGGTGAAGGACAGATAGCCCCTAAGTCGGCTTCTTTGCCCCTAAGTGGGGTGGATAAGGAGGCAAGTCCTATCCTGTCTCCAAGTTCCCAGCAGGACGGAGCCTTGGGTGCCCGAGTAGCCGTCTGCTGGAGGACTCCCCGTCCGTCAGCCTCCTTTTCTGTCCCCCTTCTGTGTGCTTCTGCCACCGTCTCCGGGTTTACGTCCCCAGTAGACTCCTTGTTCTTGAATCCTCACCTCAGGGTCTGTTTCAGGGGGAACCCAACCTAAGATGTCATCCAGGCAGCCCCTAGGTTATCCGGCCACCCCATTTCCCCAAGTCCTAATCAACACCGTGTACCAGTAAACTTTTTA
Organism: Camelus ferus; assembly: GCF_009834535.1. Taxonomy (NCBI): domain Eukaryota; kingdom Metazoa; phylum Chordata; class Mammalia; order Artiodactyla; family Camelidae; genus Camelus; species Camelus ferus. Next base: position 17,154,819 of record NC_045711.1, on the reverse strand, counting down.
ATTTTTATCAACCTGATCAGTAGATTATACATATTTCAATTTGCTGTCTCTTTTTTTCTTTGCATTTGTTCGTATACCATTTGTATTTTTTCTCCTGTGTGTGTGTGTGTGTGTGTGTGTGTGTGTGAACCACTTGTTTACACGTTTAAGTAGTTTGAAAAATTGATTTGTTGGTCTTTTACTTGTGGTTCACAAGTCCTGTGTTTATATTAAGCCCTTCAATCCTTTGTTCATAACCTGTTTTTCAAACATTTTCCCATCTTTTCATTTGTATTTTGATGTCATTTTAGAATTTTCGATATGGATAAAATTTAAAATATTTGTACAGTCAAACTCGTCAATATATACATTTTTGCTGGAGGTACTGGGGATTGAACCCAGGACGTCGCGCATGCTAAGCATGTGCTTTACCCCCTTCCTACCTCATCAGAATGTTTACTTATGGCCTCTGAGTTTTGTCTTAATTAGAAAATCTTTTTCCTCTCCCAAGACTATGAAAAAATTACCTCACGTTCCCTGCTAGCACTTTTACAACTTTCCTTTTTTTTAAATATGTATTTTCACCACAATTTATTTTAGTATAAAGACTTCAAGGAGGGTTCAGTTGAACTATTCCCCCTGTGGTTGGCCGGTTTTTCCAACAATGTTTATCAAATACTCAGTCTTTCCCTCGGTGATTGGAAACTCGCATTTCTTAGACAATAGATTACTCTATGTTTTCCGGTCTCTTTGGGGACTTTCTGTTTTGGCTCATTGATCTGTCCGTCTATTTGTGGGCCAGAGGCAAATGGTTTTCATTACTGCAGCTTTAGAATCTCTTTTACTGTCTGACGCAGAGAAGCCCAGAGGGCCTTTCTGAAATTTTTCCTGATTACCACTGAGCCTTTCAGCGAGAGTGAGAGCGATTTTCAGGGAGTAAAACTGCCCTCTATTCTCTTCGGTGACCAGCAGGGTGAGGGGAAGGCAGGCCCTTGATCCTGCTAACTGACAAGCCCCGTTTTCCGGCTGGAAGGTGGAACGTCATAACAAGGCGATGGCACAACAACAGCTCCGTGTATTCCTTCGCTTTTGCGAAGTTGTGACCTGCCTGCCGCCTGCTGTCCTGAAGCCGCGCTGAGAGGTCTGGGTCACCTCCAGCCCATCTGCTGGGAAGAGTCCAAACTTGGACTTGCCAGTGCAGGTGGCAGTTTGAAGGCGTGCCCTTTTCCACTTAGAAAAATGATGCCAAAGTAGAAGACAAATGCGAATCAGAAAGAAATTCCTCCCTTGTCGCCCTCGGAATAGGACGGGTGGGGACGAGTTGGTCAGATATATAAGGAAACCGAAAGCATGAAGCAGGGGGCCCCGGCCGTGGCGCCGCCGCGCAGCCCAGATGCACAGCCCGGCCTCCTCCGCCGGGGCCGCCGGGGTCACGGGGCCCCGAGGCAGTGGGAGCTTGGTATGGCGTTCATGTTTTCAGTGGGTGAGGCGTAGGAAGCCAAAACAGACACATAGACATTTTTTCCTTCCCTGCTTCTTTCTCTTAGAATTTTCCTGGCTTCCACAGGAACAGACCCCCATTGTGCACCCCTGCCCTGGGTGGCCTGGCCAGGGTGCCGTCGGCCGCCTCATGAGAGTGTGCGGGGCGCCCAGTTTGCAGAGCTCGGCCCCTCAGAGAAATGGGACAGCCCAGACTTGCCTAGCGCGGCCCCACCCTGACCTGGGGGAGGGTGCCTGCTCCCCTGCCCCAACATCCATCCCTAGGGCATCACCCAGACCTCAGGGGTACCCAGGGCGTGGCACTTCCGAGCCCAGATGAGCCCACCTGTCCTCACACACAGGCCAGTGAGCTACACGGACAGCTGGTCTCACCCCGTTCTCGAGGACCATGTTGAGATGTGTCTGGGCTGAGAAGGGCAGGTGGGGAGAGCGGCGGGTGAAGGAGCTCTAAGTCCTGGTCAGAGGAGAAGAGGGTCCCCTGCCCTCAGCCCAGCACCCCCACAGGGCCCTCCCCGCAGCTCAGGGTCGGGCTCAACCTGCAGGTGTTTGTTCGCAGGACCTGCCCTGGGGCTGGGGCAAGACGGGCCGGCACACCCGGGAGTGGCCCAGCCAGTGGATGTCCTCTTGGGGCTGGTGCGGGGGCGGCCCTTGTCCCAGCACCGCTGCCCCAGGGCTCGGGCTGACCTCGGGTTGGTCAGTGAGCCACCTGAGGGCAAGCTTGTGACGCTGTTTTGGGCTAAGTGTGCTTTCCTGTTGCAAAAGGTCCCCATGAGCCTCGTCTGTCTCCTCCCAGAGTTCTCCACTTTGTCACCATGTTAGTCAGGGTTCTGCAGAGAAACAGAGCGGTGGGGTAGGGGTGTGTGTGTGTGTGCGCGTGCACGCGATCTCTCTGTCTCTCTCTAGAGACTTGTTACAGGAATTGGCTCACGCAGTCATGGGGGCCAGGAAGAGCGTCGGTCTCCTCTCTACAGCCTGGAGAAGGAGGAAAGCCTGCCGTGTAGCTGAGCCCGAGTTAGAGGCCTGGGAGCCGAGGGGCTGGTGGTGTGAGTGCTGTTCTGAGGCCGCCAGGCCGGGAACCGGGACTGCGCGACGTGTCGGCCACGTGGAATCTTGGCCACGGCGGGAGGATTTACACCACGGAAATCAGCAGACGCTACACATCAGGTTTTTCTGTTTTGCTTTGTTTTGTTTTCTGAAGAGCCTGCTGCACCACCATGACTACTGGTATCATACACTCCTGTGGACCCAGAGATCATCTTAGGATCGGCCCCTACTAACACCAGCACCCCCGAGAGAGGACCCACTCGTGTCTCAACTGGAGGAAACAGCTTCCCCGTATTAATGATGAAGTCCAGTCAGGGAAGGGTTTTACCCCTGCGGGCTTCAGCAGCGGGAGCAGGAGAAAATACTGCTTGGAAAATCTACTCTTTTCGTTCAAGTAAGGGGCTTTGCTCTATCTAGAAAGCGCTCCAGAAGCCATCTAGTCTGTCACAGCCACGTACAAACCCTCTGTTCACAGAAAGCTCTGAGGACCGTCAGTCGTGGCAAGTGCAGTCACCGGGATTTTCGTGACGTCTCCTTATTTTGGCGTGAACCCGAGCGTGTGTCGGGAGGAAAGCGAGCCGAGCTGTGGTTCGGGTGTGATGGCTGGCAGGCCCTGTGCGTCTCTGACCAGGCAGTCGGGCCCAGGACCCTGGGGTTGTCGGCCCGGGGCCCCTCCTGTCCCACCAGCTGGCCGTGATCTGTCATTTGCAGTGATCTGTTATCCTCCCCTCCCCCCACCACGGATTAGGAGGTAGTTTGAGGGCAGGGCACAAATTGTATTCATTTCTTCATTCAACAAACATTCCCTGAAACCTATTAGGTCCTCCAAACGAGATTAACGGGGGACGAGATAAAATTCTTTTGTTAGGGGCTCACGGGAGGGGGATGCCAGAAAGGGAGGGTGGGACGTTGCTGGGACGGGGTCCTGGCGGGTCGGTGTAGCCTGAGAGTGCCCTGGAGGTAGAGGAAGGGCGGGCTCAGTGGAGGCGGGCTGGGGGTGGAGGGGGTCCGGAGACTTGGGACCGAAGGTGGCAGCGATGCGGGCCCTGCGACTTCAGGGGGAGAAGCTCAGTAGCGACAAGGCCCCTGTGCTCACACGAACTTGGCTGTAACAGAGCAGTGAAAGGGGAGCCCGGGGCCGGCAGAAATAAAAGGTGTGTGTGCGGTCAGAGCCCCCAGAGCAGGGCGAGCCGCACATCCGAGCGCAGCACGAGGCCGCGCGGAGCCCTGAAAGCTCAGTGGAAGGGAGCAGGCCGGGGAGGGGCGCTCGGGGCTGGGCCCCGACCCCGACCCCGACCCCCGGGCCGGCCGGCTGCCTTGCGAGGAGCTGCGCGCGCCCGAGTGCCCGCCGTTAGCCCGGCTGCTGGCTCACACCCCTCGGGAGTCACCGGAGACCCTGGAATTCGGTGCTCGGAGCCCCAGGCGTGCAGAACAGGCAGGCCGAGCAGGGAACATCGTGCCTTCCCCCGCCTGGAGCTGATGCCCGCTCTGCAGACCGGCGCCCCTGAGCGCGCGCCGGGGGGAGTCCGGGCCCCGCCAGGTGGTGGGGAGCGGCCCGTCCTGAGGGCATCAAGGGTGCCAGCTGAGGGGGTGTTCCAGAGAGGCGCCTTGCATCAGCCCAGGGCGGGGGTTAGTGGAGACGAAGGTTGTTTCTCACGCTGAAACCCTATCCTTCTGTGCAAAGGCACTTGTGCTGGCCAGAGATATTTATAGACCAGGAGTCCATAAAGAAAGCCTGGTACTGGGAGGGCAGGGCAGTGTGCCCAGAAAGCCTCGCTAGGTTTCCAGTTGGGCCTCTGCCTCCCCTGGTGCCCCTGGAACTAGATCACCTCACACAGGGTGTTGGGCCATCTGTGCATAGGGCCCCTTCCCCAGTGACATGGGAAGCCCCCTGGAGGCCAAGACCCTTGTTCCCCCAGCACTGAGCTGGGGGACAGGAGCCCCCACTCAGGGCTGGGAGCAGAATTAAAGGGGGCCTCAGAGCCAGCAGCCACGCGTGGCTCCCCCCAGCCGCCCTGCTTACTGCGCCCCATCCCCACATGTGAGAACTTTAAGTCAGGAAAACGGCCCCTCGCCCTGTGTCCTTAGGAGGTGCACCTTTGCAGCTGGACCGCCCAGCTGCGGGGAGATGCCCAGCCCTGTGAGCACGGACCTGCCTTTTCCAGAAGGCGCTTTCTGGGGAGGCAGTGCGAGCTGTGGAACATCTCTGTGCTCGTGGCCTTTCTGGGGAAGAAGAGCTGGTTGTCTCAGTTGGCTTAACAATGAAGCATTAGTTTGATACATACAGGACCTGTCAAGAACATCCCAGCCAAAGCCTGTCTCCAACCACATAGTTCTTGATTTTGGCGGCTGGAGCGTCTTCCCTGGGGACCCATCTCCTCTCACACTCGAGCTTGTTTCCTGCTGTGTTGAAGGTGACTGTTCTCATTTCAGATATAGACACACATGTTGACTCCACGTAGCAGATGTGATTCTGAAGAGAGAGCACAGGTAAGTTGAATGTTATACTTTGAATGATTTTATACGCACAGAGAACTCATTAGCTAAACCAGTGGCACATATTGCATATTTATACATGAAGTACATAAAACAAAATATACTTTAATATATAAAATAATATGGCTGATACATACTATATTATATATAATATTTATCTACTTTTTGTAATCACTGATATCTTTCTTCCAGTGAATCATGTTGGGGAACTGGTGTGTCAAACAGGTGAAAGCTGGGTGGTCTGCTTGGAGGCAGGGAGGAAGGAGGGGCTCTGGAGTCTGGTCCAGCTCTCTCCCTTTTCCCTGGAAGAGGCCACCGGAGCCTTGGCGTGAAGCCTTAGCAACACCCTGGGACCTCAGGAGGAAAACGACCAGTTTTAAGAAGCCCTACAATTATGAATCCTCTAAGACATGATTTAAAACATTTTCCAAATGTAAATTGCTACTGTCAGGCACCGTGCTCCCCCCACCTGGTATTCCATGCCGAGGATCTGGGTTTAATGCAAACCTTTCGCTCCCTCTATGGAACCAGGAGGGGGACTCCTTCCTGCCTCGAAGCAGCAACACACCCCTCCCCCCATCATCCAGCCGCTCCTCCCAACTTTCCTCCAGCCAGACCTCTCTGTGCACTTGTCCGCCCGGCTCCAGCCTTCATCCTAGGGGCTCTGGGTGGATCATGGGAGGGTCGTCCTTAACTGAGCTGAAACAATATTCTCTAGCAGTGCTGTTAATTAGCCTTGTGGAGTCATGTTAACTTTGAGTTTAAAAGTCCAACATGTGCATATACCCAATAGCAGAGGAGAAAACGCTTTAAAGGGGTCTTTAAAAGTCTGCTGCGATATACTGTGTGGTATTATGACATCGATCAGATTGTCTTTACATGGTAATGCCTTTTACATGTTTTTATTATATTCCAACTCAGTGCTTTGTAATCATATAAAACAAACAACATTTTTATAAGGTGCTAAATAGTTAAATATGAAAATTTAATGTACTACTTTGATCATGTACCCGGATTTAGGGAAAATTAGATTCTTTTATCTTTCATTCCTGAATCCCCAAAATAAAGAATGTCAGCGTAAGGAAAAAAACAAAGTCCTGTGTGCAACAGCCATCTGCCAAAACAGCCTCCACGGATCCCAGGGGCCTCTCGAGGGCTGTTGGGGTGAAAGCTTCAGGCTTATTCTGTGGACACAGGAGATCCAGAAAATCTGGACAAACTTGAGGAAACACCCCCATTAGAGGGAACGTTTTAAACCAAACTCTCTGGGATTTTTGCATCACCGCACAAAAATTTGCCATGACTGAGATGACTGAGAGGGAAAACAATGCTGTTTTTCATAAACACTTGGATCCCTCGGCTCAGGGGACAGTGATCGGGGAGAGATCATGGACATGCCCCCAGGCCTCTGCAAGATCAGGTGCAGAACCCCCAGAACTGTCGTCCAGCACCGGTCCTGTGTGGCGGCTGGCCGTGGTGGAGGTGAAGACGCGCTGTGTGTCTCACTCAATGCCCTCCCTGGTGGCGGAAAGTGAACGCCGAGATACCTGGCATCCTTAGCGAGCATTCCAGGCCGTCCCGGGGCGCCTGGCCAGCCCGGGCGAATTTAAGAGGAAAGAGAGGGGAGGGTACAGCTCAGTGGTAGAGTGTGGGCTTAGTATGCAAGGGGTCCTGGGTTCCAGTGCCTTCATTAAAAAACAAATGAATAAAGTAAACAAAAAGAGGAAAGAAATCATTGTCTTCTGGGACACCCCCGTTACCAGAAAGGGACCCTTGGTATCTCGTGCTCTCCAATGGCTGGATCAGCACGACCCCCCCAGCCCGGCAGCTCCCTCCTCCCCCCTTACCTGTGTCTCAGGGCGACTCAGAGGAGGGACACAGAAGTCATCTCCTGTGGGTGGTCGCTTTCTCGGGGTGCAGAGTCTGCTCACACCCTCCCTGTCCCGGGAAGCTCAGGGCTGCTTGACTCCACAATTAGGGGCTCTTAAGGTCAGCGCCCCTCCCCCTGCCGTATATTGTACAGGAAGATCCTGGCAACTTCAGAGAGATGGTACTGGGAATTAAGCCCAGAGGCCACGCCCACCCCCATGTCACAGTGGATCTGATTTGCCAGTGAGGGGTTCGGTCCTCGCCGCCCCAGCCCCCTGAACTCCAGGGTTAGGGTACTTTCAGCTGGACTTTCAGCAACCTGACTACTGCAGTGATGGTCGGGTTTCTGATCAAGGCCGCCTCTGTCAGAACAGGTTTCGTCCCACCTTTAGGTGGCATACGAGACCCGTCTGGGGGACGGATGTGTCTGAGGTGAGGCCTGCCCCTGCACCCAGCTCATGCTGAGAACACGCCCTGCTTCTGCGCCTCGCAAAGGTGCATCGCCCAGAAACTGGACGTCTGGTTCCTGCCAAGACGCCCAATAGCTTGTTAGTTTCTTGTGAAAGAAAGCCCTTGATCTTTAGGTCAAAAGGCTCCTATCTTTTTAATTTTTAAAAATTGTGGTCAAATATGCGTACATTGAATAGACTGTCTTAGCCATTTTTAAGTGTGCAGTTCCGCAGCACTAAACCCATTCCCCTGGTCATGCAACCGTCACCACCATCCGTCCCCAGGACCCTTTTCTTCTTGCAAAACTCAGCCTCTGTCCCATTAAACACTAGCTCCCCAGTCCCCCCTCCCCCAGCCCCTGGCAACCACTCGTCTACCCTCGTCTCTGAGAATTCGACTGCTCTGGGTACCGCGTGTGAGTGGAATCGCATAGCAGCTGCCCTTCTGGGATGGTGTTTCACTTAGCAAACAGTTTCCAGTTTCGTCTGTGTTGTAGTGTGCGACAGGACCTCTCTCATTTTTAAGGCTGAATGATGTTCATTGTGGGTGTATCCACCACATTTGGTTTATCCGTTTGTCTGTGGATGGACATTTGAGTTGCTTCCACCTTCTGGCTGTTGTGAATAATGCTGCTATGAACACTGGTGTACAAATATGGCTTTTTTTGGTTTGTCTTTTGGGGGAGAGATGGTAATTTGGTTTATTTGTTTTTATATATACATATATTTTTTAACGGAGGACTGGGGATTGAACCCAGGACCTCGAGCATGCTAAGCCCACACGCTACCACTGAGCTATTACCCTCCCCTCGGCTTTGATTTTTTCTTTATTAAACATTTTTACTTGGAGATCATTGTAGAGTCACACGCAGTGAGAACGCAGGCCCATTGTCCGAGGAGCCTGCTAATTCCGCTGATCTCTGCGACCGCCGGTGAGCCGCGCCGTGGGCCCGCTGGTGGCGGGGGCTCTACCAGGCTCCATCTTAGGGTTCTGCTGCCTTCGGGGTCCGGTGTTTATCAGCAGCCCGAGTTGGTCCACATCAGAGCTTGTAGGAGGGAGTGCTTGGCCCCGAAACGTACGTGGACACCTTTGGACAAGACAGAGACAGAGGGAGCTAGTGGCTGCTTTGAAAGTGGAATTCCAGGCAGTTGGGAGGGAATGGAACTCTGGAAGTTGGTGTTGTCCCAGAAGGAAGTCTGGAAACTGAATAGATGCCTGCACCCGAGGGGCTAGGGAATTCCACACTCGTCATCTGGGCTGACTCACTGGCCTCCGGCTCGAGGGCCAGCCCCTCCGTCAACTCAGGCACTTCTGTCCCCGCATTCCTCCCGGGACTTGGCACTGCCACCCACGACCAGCCACCTCAGGAGATAGCTGGGATTCCAGCGGCCCACGGGCCTCCTGTGTCAGCTAAAAGCGCCCTGGAGATGGGTGGCTAAGATAAAAAGTCCTCTGTGTGCCCTAGGCTGGGACAATGTCTACTGCGGCCCACACTGTCACTCTGGGGACATTTCTCTATGTGCTTCGTGCTCCGCAGGGAAGTGCAGATTTTCTGCAAAACGTGTGGCTTCTGCGTTGACTGCTTTCCTGGGAGAGGCTGCTGTTCAGAGCCTGAGCCCACCCCCCCCCCCGCCCTCATCCCCACCCTCATCCCTGCCAAACCCTGGCAGGTGCAGAGTGCATTCAGAGCTCGCCGGGGGGGTGGTGGTGGTGGATGTGAGGGGGCTCTGTGTACTTTGTATGAAATATGTTATCATGGTCAGTGTTACCCGTTTCACTTTTTACCTGTGGCGACTTGGAAGTTTAAGGCCACATCTGTGGCTTGCCTTGTGTTTCTGTTGGGCAGCATTCCCTGGGGGGAGGGGGGAGGCTGGGTGTTGTGACACACTGGACCCGGAGTCCCGACGTCTGAGTCCCAGGATCATCTGCGGGCACAAACCAACAGAAAGACTGAGCAGATCCCTTCTCTGGGCCTCAGTTTCCTCATCTGCAAAGTAGGAGGGTGGAAGTAGGTAATGTTCCAGCCATCTACAGCTTTCAACTTCTCTGCTACCTGAGTGATGTGGGCTAACTGGAAAGACATGGTGGTCTGGCCCAGCCCGTCCGCATTCCTGCAGAAAGTCGGGCCTCGCGCTTACCTTTCAAATCAAGGTGGTGACAGCGAATGTGGGAAAGTGGGTGGCCGGGCTGCCGTGGGCTCCCTTATTTATTTATTAGCCATTTCCAGCTGGGCTCCCTGGGGGCTACTCCCTCTGGAAACCTGAGCTCCTGAGTGCGTCCCATCCCCACCCAGGAGATGCGATGAGAAACCCCACTGACAGCCAGCTCACAGGGCAGGGCCCTGCTTCTCGGAAATCCATTTCAGGCTGAGGGTGCAAAGGCATTAACTGTCTCTTCCAGGAACCTTTCTACAGAAATCTTTTAAGAGCTGGAGCTGGGGTGGCTGCCTCCGGGCTCTTGCGTTGTCTGTGCATGCAAACGCTGAAATAAACGCTTAAGACGCGTGGTTAGAAGAGCCAAGGAAGCCCGCCGCTGTCTCTCTGCGTTTCACCATCCTCTCTGCCGACCCCTTTCCCACCAGCTGGTTAGCATTTCCTTCCCTGATGCTCACTTCCTTGCCTTACAAACCTGGGCTGGTTTTCCCCTTTTCGGGACCAGAGTCTAGCCTGGGGGTCCCTTGCTCTGGCCCCCGTGCCCCAGCCAAGGCCCCGCTGCCCCGCCCTCCCCAGGTCTGTCCAGCCCAGCCCTGCGGCCAGAGCTCATGGGGTCCCCTCTGCTGGGAGGGCCCTCTCCTCCAGCTGCAGCCCCTGCAGCCCCACCTGTCTTTGTGTTCTCGGCGTTCGTGGCCTGGAACCCCTCCACGACAGCTACCCTTGCCTGTGGGCTCCCTCTGTGTGTCCACTTTGTCTTGCTTCATCCTTGTGAGGACCACACCCCGTGGGACTGTCCCCGGGGAGGCAGATCGGAGAGTCTGAGTCCAGCCACTCTGCTGACCCCCTCCTCGTCAGGATGGGCTTCTCTGTCCTCTGCGTGCCCGTGGCATGGACTCTGTGCGTCTGCTGGGGTGGCCCCCACAAGGGACCACAGACCAGGGTGCTTAAACCGCAGGAATGTGTTTGCTCGCAGGCCTGGAGGCTGGAAGTCCGAGATCAAGGTGTCGGCAGGGTTGGCCTCTTCTGAGGCCTCTCTCCGTGGCTTGCAGACGGCCGTCTTCTGACTGCATCTCCCTGTGGTCTCCCCCTGCAGGAGTCTGCCCCGGTTTCCTCTCCTCGGAGGAGCACCGGTCAGACCGGACAAGAGCCCACCCTCATGACCTCACTGTGACTTAATTACCTCTTTAAAGGCTTCATCTCCAAATACAGCACGTTCGTAAGGTGATAGGGGTTAGGACTTCAACATAATGAATTTGGGGAGGGGACACAAGCTCCCCTGAAGCAGCAGTGATCGGGCCCCCTTACGACCGTGGTGGCTCAGGTGAGCGCCTGCTTCCCCCGTGCTAACGGGGCCGGCGTCTGATTCAGGTGTGTGTCCTTCCCGGGGTTGCATCCAGCTCAGCACTTGCAGGGAGGCGCTCCCGCTTCTGAGTGAGGCTGGATCTTAAACACCAAGACAGCGGGGGCTCATCTGTGTGTGGCGAGAGAATGAGTAATGTCGTTCAGCCTCTACCTGAATGTTTCATTTGTGTAATCGAACGGGGGACACAGTCACCTGCTCTGCCTCCCATTAGGAAGGGGTATCAGGAGGCCAGGGGTCCGCTGGGCTTCGGGGGAGGCCCTGGGGTGGGGAAGAGGTCCAGGCGGCAGGGACAGCAGGCACGCAGGTCTCAGGAGGGAGGGGTGCTGTGGGTTTGCCGGCCGCGGTGATGCTTGGGGTACCCTCGTGTGGACGTGCAGGGCGGCGAGGGGGCTGGAGGGCGACACCAGGTGTAGCTCGGTCAGCTTTGGGGTGTTATGGACCGTGGCCCAGGGGGCTGCGCTTTCTTGGGTCCTCATTGCCCAGTAAGTCCAGTGGTAGGTTCAGGTGAGGAACTGGGCAGTGAACGGGCAGGGGGAAAGGGCTGATGAGGTCACGGTGGGCCCGGCCCCTTCCTCTGGGTTGCGGAGTGGGAAGGGGGCATCTTCGGTCCTCATTGTAGCTTTTTTTAAGCAAGAAAGAATCAGCAAATCCTGCTGAACTGCCCTTGGGGCTCCCTGTCGTGATAAATGTCACCATGCAGATGCCCAAGTCAGAAGCGTGACTGCCCCCTGCCCCCAGATTCCTGAAACTCGTCTTCTTTCTTGAGTGAATCCATCTCCAAATCCCAAAGATGCTGCCTGCTGACAGCCTCACACACACTGCACTACCGCGGGCGGACCACTGGGCACCCACCGGGGCCTCTGGGGCTGGGCTTCCTGCCGGGCCCCAGACGCCTCTGCTGCCATTTGTTTTGCATTCAGTGACCAAGGGCACTGCTCTAAAATGAGAGTCACTCTCCTGCTTGGAACTTTCTGGTGGCTCTCTGTTGTTCTTCAGGTTAAGTCCAGGCTCTTTAGGTGACCTCCAAGCCCGTGGAAGCCCTCGGCCCCATCCCCTCCCTCTGTCCCGCCACATACGTCCGGTCGGGCCGTCCACTGCGTGGAATGCTGTCAGCATTATGCACTCAGCTTGGACCCCGAATGCCCCCTTTGTTTGTCTGAAACTCAGTCACCATCTGCATCCAATGCCACCTTGGAGCCCTGGCCTGGGATCACACACCGCTGCCTACAGCCCCTGGAACAGGACGGGGCTTGGCAACGCCTCTGCTCAGACACAGCTCCCGTACCAGGGGTTAATGGTCAGGGCAGGTCCAGGCTGAGAGGTTCCCACTGTGTGTCTGCTCCCACCTGGGGAACTGAGAACACGCGGACCGAGGGCTGTGTTTGCCTTGACGACACTGTCTCCACCTCTCAACAGGGGCCTTCAGACTCAAGGGGAAACCCAGGATGTGACAGAGGACACAGCCTGACGGACCCTGGAGCTTGCCCGGGGCAGACGGTGAAGGCATCGTGCCCTCCCCAGGGCCACAGCTGTTGTGACCCCCCGGAGCGCAATGCTGGAGGTTCAGTGATTCCCAGGGCGCAGCCGTCTGCGACCAGCTGCACACCCCCAAATCTGCCAAACCTCCTCAGGCTGTCAGCTAAAACCCATTCTGGTGTCTGTCCAGGGAAGCATCTTCCATACCGGCCGCCGCAGTGACCAAGGCCTGTGATGCAACCGAGGAGGCGGGATACACTCAGGGCAGAGAGAACGTAGCAGCCAAGTGCAAATGGCCACGTGGGACTTCGAGTTAAAGAAGGCAGGTTGGATACATGTTCACCAAATGCCGTCAGCGTTACAGATGGGGGGCTGAGACAAAGGGGCAGGCGCCTGTGAGGAGAGAGAAAATGAGAGAGAGGTCCATTGCAGCCGCATTTTGGAAGGTATAAAGACACGGACGAATAGTCACTGATTTAGCAGAGGGGGCAGCTCGGTAACCCTGAGTGAGGGAAGATGAAGTCCTGTATCCCCCCCAGGTCCCTGCAAAGCCTCAGGAGTGGCAGCACCATGTGCCTGGGAGTGGTGTCAAAGGACAGTATTCCTTGGAGAGCTTTGTTTCCATTTCCTGTCTGACTGCCTGGCCCACAGGCTGATAGAAAACCAGACATTTTTCCTTCTGGGGATGTTTAAACTGCAGGTCTCTGGACCAGAGGACACTGAGCGCCGTGGACCAATACTTACAAATGGACACTTTGGAATGTGTCCATCAGGCGGTGAGCTGTCCTGCAGGAGGTGGTGGCCCTGAATGGATGAGGAGGGAGGCAGTTTTATGATGGGAGGGATGAGTCATGGTGAAGCACAGAGGCCAAACAGGCCAGTTGTTAAGGAGATGGGCTTGGCTGGAGCGCACAGGGGCTGGAACCGGGTGGACAGGAAGGAGGAAGGGTGAAGTGAGCTCCGAGGGCTGTGATGGTGCCAACCTGGGGGCCCTGACTTAGGAAGAAAGATCCTTGCTGGGTTCAGAAGCAAGACACAGATGATGGAAACAGGATTTCAGGAAGACTTTTCTGCAACTGAACCTCTAGGTTGGAGTCTGGAGAAGCTGGTGGCCAGGAACCCAGGAAAACGCCTTGGACACTGCCGCTGTTTGTAAACACAAAGATATGGGAGGTGTGAACTCTAGATTTATGAAAGCAAAGTGTCAGCTCTTTGTATTACCGGAAGGAATCCCAGCCAAAAAAAAAAAAAAAAAAAAAAAAAGAACTTCAGACAGAAAAAAACATATTCTCTAAAGAGATCTTTTTCAATCTGTTATCTGGCCACCCCACAGAGCACTGGATGTACTGTTCACGCTGAGGAACCAGCCAGAAAGGCCGTGAAGTCATGCCCGCTGGTCATCAGGTCCGAAGCCTCCCCTTCCGCTGGCCCTGAGCACCTCCCTGCCCCACCCATTCCCACTCTTCCTTCCTTCCTTCCTTCCTTCCTTCCTTCCTTCCTTCCTTCCTTCCTTCCTTCCTTCCTTCCTTCCTTCCTTCCGAGCCCAGCCTCCCCACCGCTGGCTCGGAGCACCTCCGCCCAGGTATGATAAGCGCGAGGCACCTTGCAGGTGGTGAGTGCTCAGGGGAGCCAGCTGTTGGTTTTGACCGTTGCAGGTAAACCTCAGTCACCCTGCTGACACCTCTGATGGACTGACCGTTGACCTGCCAGGGAGACGGGACTCAGGGTTGCCGGACATCGCGGGGCTGGTTCCACGAGCACCGTGGGTGGGCAAAGAATGCTGGTGACTAACTTCGTCCAAGGCACGTCCAGTCTGTCTGTGAAGCTGCCGCGTCTGCTCGGAGTCTGCGGGGGAAGCTGGGAGCCCCCTCCACAGCGACTTTATTTTATATTTTAGCGGAGGTACTGGGGGTTGAACCCAGGACCTCGTGCGTGCTAAGTGCTGGCTCTACCCCTGAGCTGTGCCCTCCCCTCCTCAGACGTGCTAAGCCTGATCTCCCGACCGTATTTTTCATGAACGGCCTGCTCTCTCTTGCCCGGCTGAAGAACCCTCCTTCTAGCAGTATGGAACTCGGGAGTGCCTTGGAAACCCTGCTGTTTCAGCCTCCTTCCAAATGTAACCTTCTCTGCAGCCTCCTGACATCTGGTCTCAAGACCCTGGAGGAAAGTTCACCACTTAGTGAGTGGGACCGATTCCCTCCTGGGCCACTCTGATGCCCTCGAGCCCCGCCAGCCTCTCTGTACTGTTGCCCACCGACCCCTGCTCAGCACATTCCAGAAGGTTCTTCCTGTTCTACGGGAGAGTTAGGTCAAATATCTGAAAAGTTGTGCAGTCACAGAAACCCTACTGGCTCTGAAGTCAGATGGATCGGAGTTCAAATCTAAAATCTATTGATGTTCCCCAGGGGCACATCATCTCTGTTCCCTTAGCCTCAGTTTACCCTTCTGTAAAATGGGGGGGGGGTCCCCCGCCCTAACTTGCTGTGAGCCTAAGAAGTAGTGCACAAGCAGCCCTCAACATCATTTGTGATACGTGAGAGGCTTGGACATCATTTTTGTTTAAAGACAGAAAAGACCTCTCTGAGGACGTCCCCAGCGCCAAGTCCTGCCCCTCACCTGACAAAATGTCTATTTATGTATAACGGATCCCTTCCACTGGCAGCAGGTTTCCATTCCGTTGAGAGTCTTTGGTTCTCCCTCTGCATTTCAAAAATAGTCTTGCACTTAAGCCTGACTCAGTGATTCAGAGAGGTGGTAAATTGGAAGCAATAATCATCCACCCATCAAATGTTTTTTAACACTGTGTATTTGCACAGAATTAGAGGCTCTGGGTGTTGCTTATGTAACAGTCTATGATTATTTATGTAACAGCTTATGATTATGTAACAGCTTACAAGCCTGAGATGGAATCCAGACGTGTCTATGGAAGAGGGATGGGGTGGGCCCTGGAGAGTGTCTCCTCACAAGGGCCTGAAGGGCCTCCTGGGAAGGTGCTCCCTCCAAGGCGTGAGGAGCCACGTACGATAAGGGTCTGTCTAATCATTGCAAGGGAGGGGTGAGTCTCTGGGTGGGTGTCATACAAATCCATCCCCAGCACAGTATGGTATATGGACCTATATCTGGGTTTCAGAAAAAGAGAGGATCTGAAAGTGAAAAAAAAAAGCTGTGCTATTAAGAATGCGGATAGACAGAAGAAAGGAAACAATAGAGCTCAGAGCGGAAGTAAGTGAAAAGATCAATACAATTAAGAGCTGGTTCTTTGAAAAGGTAAACAAAATCAGCAAACCTTTAACTAGACTAACCGAGACAAAAAAAAAAAAAAAAAAGAGAGAGAGAGGGCGCAAATAAACGAAGCAGAAGTGAAAGAGAAGACGTTATAGCTGACAGCACAGAAATCATGAGACTGCTATGAACAATTAGATGCCAACCAGTTGGACAACCTAGAAGAAATGGACAAATTCCTAGAAACATACACACTTCTAAGACCGAATGATGAAGAAATAGAAAATCTGAGTAGACTGATTACTAGTAAAGAGATTGAAACAGTAATTGAAAATCTCCAAACAAACCAAAGCCCAGGACAGAGAGCTTCACTGGCAAGTTCTATGAGAAAGTCATAGAAAATTTAATACCTTTCCTTCTCAAACTCTTCCAAAAAGTTGAAGAGGAGGGAAACCTTCCAAACACATTTTATAAATCTAGTGTTATCCTGATACCAGAACCAGACAAGAACATCAACCCCCCTCCAAAAAGAAAATTACAAGCCAACATCCTTGATGAACATAGATGCCAAAATCCTCAACAAAATAGGAGCAAACAGAAAGAACCCATATGATCCAGCTATTCCACTCCTGGGTGTTGATCTGAAGACCATGTGAACAATAATTTGAAAAGCTATATGCACCTCTATGTTCAGTGCAGCCGTATTTGTAATTAATATCCAAGCTATGGAAACCACCGACGTGTCTATTGATGGATGAATGAATTAAGAAGATGTGAGACCATACACACACACACACACGCACATACACACAGTGGAATACTATTCAGCCATAAAAAGAACAAAGTCCTGCCATTTACATTGACATGGATGGACCTTGAAGGTATTATGCTCAGTGAACTAAGTCCTCAGATATTGCCCTCCTCAAATGTGCTTTAGGGAATTCTTTCTGAGATGTGTTCTGTTAGGAAAGAGGGAATGAGAAAATGTATTGGGGGAAGGAGGTGAGGAGGGATAAATTGGAAGTTCAAGATCGGCTGATACTAATATATATAAAATAGGTAAACAAGTTCATACTGTATAGCACAGGAAACTATACTCAATATCGTGTAGTAACTTACGGTGAGGAAGAACATAAAAACAAATATATGTATATTCATGTACGACTGAAGGATTATGCTGCACACCAGAAACTGATACAATACTGTAAACTGATTATACTTCAATAAAAATATATATACATATGCAAAACCATAAATAAAACAGATAAACACACACACAAATACGGCCAACCTGTAGTCTTTGCCATGCTCATCTCATTTAATGGGTTCTGGGAGGCCGTTTGGATCGTAGAGTTACCGTTGCTTGAGAGGCCACGTACTTGCCTCGGGCAGGAAGGAGTGAGAAGCCGTGGGTGTCCAGACTGGGCTTTTCTGGGGGAGGGGCCGTGGTGGAGCCACCCGTGACAGGGACTACAGGTAGGGGTTTGCAAACTGGTTTTGGTGCTTGAGTTCTGAGGCACACAAAGCCTCCCCTCTGAGACACACAGGAACATGACAGATAACCCCCTCCCAAGGCAGAGCTCCCTGATCAAGCTGGATGGGTGGAGGCAGCTTCGGTCAGGAGGCCACGCTGACTCCAGGAATCTGGGGTGGTCAGTCAGAGCAGACGGACTGGACCTGCGCATCCAGGCTGGGATGCGGAGGACTGGGAACGTGGGAGAGCCCGTACGTGGATGTACCCACCTGTCACGCAGTGACCTTCCTCCTGGCCAAACTTGACCCAGTGAATTCCCCAGACCCTCCCCCATCAGATGATCAACCCCTCCTCCCTTGGGAATCGTCGGTTCTAAGCTGGAGGTTCCAGTGATTTGCTGGTCTCTGGGCTGAGGCTGAAATGTGAGGACGGAAAGGATTTCCCCCTATTCGCAGCATCTAATGGGGTAAGAGTGTGGATGGCGTTGGGGGTCGTAGGAACAGCCCGGTCTGGGATCGCATGCAGATCATGGGCTGCTCTGAGCTGGATTTTCCTTCTCCGTGGCAGGCCGTAGTGGCTTCTGCCCTCCCCGCCCTGAGTTTGTTGGGGTGCTCTGACTGCGAGTTCCAGGTTTGCTTTCTTGGTTCAAATTCCTAAGAAAGAGAACCTGATGGGAAGAAGCAGGAACATGAAGAAATTCCATGCAGTGAATACTGAATACTGAAGTGTTCAAACAACAAATGAAGACGTGCAGATAACTGTAAAAAAAAAAAAAAAAGTGTGGAAGCCCAGGAATGAGGGTGGGAGAAACTAGAAATCACAGGGTGACACGGGGTAGGCTGGGGGGTCTCGGAGACGTCAAGGCAGGGTGTGCTTTTGACAGCTAACCCTCGTTTAATGGAAGTATTCTGTCACTGTGGATTTGTCTGCATTATCTAGACTTTTATGCAAAGGGAGGCAGTACAGTCTGCAGCCTTTTGTTTGTTTGTTTGATGTGATTATTTTAAGCTTCATCCCTGTTGCTGCAGAGGCCAGTAGCTCCCTCCTTTGTGTGACTGACCAGTGTTCCATCCTGTGGACAGACCACGTTTAGGTTGGTGGGCCCTTAGGTTGCTTTCGATTTTCGGCTGTTAGAAACACAGCTGCCAGACTGTTGATTTGCACGCTCACTGCCGCTCTCCCTGCGCGTGAGCAGGACCTGCCTGTCTTCTCTCTGGTGGATCTAGTGTCGCCTAGAAAGGACCCGCCCACGGGGGAATCTCAAGCATCTGTTGCGTGAATGAATGGCTCTGTCTGGGATGCAAAGGACACTTAGAGTCCTGCCAGGAGCTGGTATTTATTCACCACTGTTTGGGCAAATAGTAAAATAACAAAAGAAACATATTATTCCTTAAAAAAAAAAAAAGAAAGCTGTTGTGAACATTTAGGTGTACGTTTTTGTATAGACATGTGCCGTCATTGCTCCAGGGTAAATACTTCGACACGGGTGGTGGGGGGCTGGGTCATATGGTGAGTATATGCTTTACTTTTAAAAAATTGTTCAGTCAGTGTAGCAAATAATGGAAAACATTCAGATTGATAAATGTTTTTAAGCATTTGCTGGTTTTATTTAAGATGAGGTATCACTGTTTCACTTTTTATGACTTTTTTGCCATTTATTCATGAAATACCTTCCGTGATTCTGGTCTGGCTTTCATTATGAGCGAAATTTAGCGTCTTCTCTGTGGACTGGCCTCTTGCTTCTTTTCCTCTGAAATGCCGGTGCATCTCTGCCCTTTGCCTTCTGAGGTCGTTTGTCTTTTTCTGCTGCTGTTGACTTCAGCGCTCAGTTTACTAGTTACTGTTGACGTACACATTTGCATATGACATGCAGATTTTTTTTTTGCCAGTTTGTTATGATGTTTTGTTGGTGTTTTTTTTTCACATAAGCTTTTTAAAAAATATGTTATTCTTTTTAAAAAATTCTTTTTAAAGCTTTTTTGGGGGGGTAATTACATTTTTATTTACTTATTTGTTTCAATGGAGGGACTGGGGATTGAACCCAGGACCTCGTGCATGCTGAGCATGAGCTCCACCACTGAGCTACAGCCTCCCACCTCGCGTAGGTGTTTTAAATTTCACAAGCAGGACTGTGAAGGGCCAGAGACAGAGATAAAGATTCCAGATACTTTCCATTGGCACTGGGGGACCCCTGGGGTGAGAGGAGGGTTCTGGATGTTATGGGAGGGGAGCGAAACCCATCTGGACTTGTTCAGAAAAGGTCTATGGAAAGAGCAGGGCTGCCAGCGAAGGGAAGGAGTCCTGGTTTCGAATCCCCTGCTGTCACCACTCAGCCGCTGTTCCCTCAGGGCTGGTGCTTGGACAGGGAGAAAATAAAGGATCTGGTCCAGATGAGTGCTCGCGTCTCTTCTGGTTGCAGCAGGATTTGCAGCTGGACTGTATCACCATCACCTTAAAACACACTGCTGGGTTTCCTCAGCCAGACAGAATCGGAGCATCCGCCCTGAAGTTCGGGGAGGGTCGCCCCATCTTCAACCTTCTCTACAGCCAGTCCCTCCGCCTGCGTCCCTTTACGGGTGTTGGGTCAAACGATGCAGCTGTGGGGAAGGGACAGGAAATTGCACAAAACCCCTCGGATGGCCCTTGGTGTCTGGGGCGGGTTGGGTGGCAGAGAGGCAGGACCTCTTCCGCTTTGGAGGCCGATGGGCTTGGCCACGATCCCGGCTGTGTGCCTCGCCAGCTGCGTGCCCTTGGGTGGCTCCCGACACTCCGTGGGCCTCTGTTTCCTCTTCCGAAGCATTTCCACACCTGCCTTTCTCCTGGATGATGCTGAGGGTCAACGAACAAGTATGTGCCTTTCCACCCATGTGAGATTACCATGTAATAAATACCCAGCGACTGCAAGCGCACTGCGTTTACTCAGCGCCTGGCCTCTGACCGGTGCTTACTAAATCCTCCTCGGTGAAAGGAGTGCACGGTTGTGGGGGAAGGTCACAGACCCTGCTCGCTACCCGTGAGGGTTTTCACGGTGCGATGTGTGCAGGCTGACCCAGCACTATTGGTTTGTACGCGTAAAACATGCAAACCTTTTCATCCAGCAACTCCTGTTTTAGAAACGTTTTTCCCCTAAGAAAATAACCAAGGAATATATAAGGATATTTGGTGCCACATTGTAGTAGTGAAGAAAGACTGACAACATCCTGATCACAATGACGGGAGGACTGGTCTAACAACGCCTGGTCCCGGGGGTTCATGGGGACCCTGCGGCCGCTGTCGGAGGCGGGTAGGCTCAGTTTACAGAACAGGCCTTGGTGCCCGCGATGAAAGCTTGGCTCTGACGCCTGCTGGCTCTGTGGACTTTGGAAAATTTATTTAAGCTCTCAAAACATTATTTTTCCCCTGTGAGAGTGATTTTCATGATGCCAACCTCACAGGGTCAGGAAAATCTGACAGGTGCTTAGGACAGCAGCTGGCAGGTCACCGGGGTCCCTGAACGGCAGGCACGATCGATTCATACAAAAAGACGGACCAAGTCAAGTGAAATAACGATCATTTGTAAGCTGCAAAACCACACGATCCCACGCGATCCCACGCGATCACATTTGTGTGTGGGTGTGGAAAATAAAGACATCTCTACATGTGCAGAGCAGTCTGGGAGGGTCCAGGCCAACGTGCCGACGGCGTTTATCTCAGAGGGGCCCCTGCGGGTGGCTTTTTGGTTCACCTTTTTGTACATTCGGATTGTCTGCTTTTGACTAGTGCTGTGGTCATCTCTGCAGTAAAGCCACATGCACAGTATTCAGTATCTTGATGAAAACGAATCTGAGAAGGAGTATCTGTATGTATGTGGATGACTGAAACATGATGCTGTGCACCAGAAATGCACCCAACATCGTAAACAGACTACACTCCCGTTAAAAATGCATTGGAAGTACATTCAGATTATAAATATGGTGTCATTTCTGGGGTATTCGCGAAAGGGTTTGGCGCTGTTTGGCATGGTTTGGTGGTTTTCCTGATGCACTTTTACTTTAGTCTGAGCGAAGTTTATCTGGTAAGAGGCAGCTTCATCCCTTTTGGATGAACTGACCTAATTTTCCCATCAAGGGGCGTTGGATGCTAACTGCTCCGGGAGGGCTGGGAACGCAGCCCCAGTCACCGTGTGCGCTGCTCGTGGGCAGGTCAGTAACGGCGGTAATAATATCCAGCATTTTCTCTGCCAGGCACTGTCCCAATCATAACAAGCCTGTACTGCGATACTATTAGTACCTTTATTGGGCGGGTTTGGGAATAGAGGTATGAAGAGAGGTTTAAAAATGCTCACAGCCTCATGGCTGCTAAGGCTACAAGCAGGAACTGTTACATTCATTTTTTTGGGTGTTGGTGTGTGTGTGTGTGTGTGTGTGTGTGTGTGTGTGTGTGTCAGGGGAGGTAATTAGGTTTATGTATTCATTTTCTTTTAATGGAGATACTGGGGCTTGAACCCGGGACCTCATGTATGCTAAGCATGCGCTTTACCACTGAGCTAAACCCTCCTCCCGTGCAACCGTCACATTCAAATGTGCTGCCTCCCAGCTAGAAGGTTCTGACTACGACGCATTTGACGATCCCCCACGGACAGTTATTAGGCACCAGCTTCGTTAGTCGATGGATCTGGTACAAGTTTCTTCGTCGATAACACGGCAATATTACTGGTGCTTGTGAGGAATCCATGGGCTGCTGCATGAAAAGCCCTTTATCACAGAAGCCAGATGAAGTCACAGTTTACGTACCGTGTGTGCTGATGCTGGTTTGCACTAAGTGTACGCGGAATCCTCCCCAGCAGGGGTCCACGGCCCCCCCCCCCAACCACAGCTGATACGGCAGATTCACTTATCTGCATTTCCTAGATGCTCTGACGATGTCATTTCAAACAATAAAAATGCAAGCTCTGGTTGAACATGTCTGTTCTTTCCCGTTCCTGGGCTGAATCAAGCTCCCACCGTCATCCTGGGGCTGGTCTTTCAAGCTATCTTGCCCTCCATTTTCCCCCGGGACAGCTCAGCTGTTAATACACACGGTGCTCACGATAACTTTCATTATTTTGATGCTTCCGATAATCCTGTTTTCTAGATGAAGGTGCACTTAAAATGGACGTAATGTATTTTTACTGCTTATATTTGAAATTACTATTAACGGTGTTACTTGTAGTCCTTCTTACTTCGTCTCCTCTTGCCCCACTGCAGTCTTGTCACATTTCATAGCCACCCTTCTTTTTCTCCTGATGAGATGCAGCATTACGTGAATTTGCAACATTTCAGTTCGCAAGTTCGACCTTGGAAAGTTTATTTATTCTCTAAGGAAACGGGATTGTGGTTCGGATGAGCTGTCACTTGATGGGCAGTCCTTTGGCTACACAGCCCCGACAGTAAAGATGTGTGTTATCTAAGATTTATCTGGAGATTAAACAGCTGCGTGGGACGCAGTGAATCACGCCTCTGACTCCTGGCCCAGTGGGTGTTGCCGCACGCTGTGTCAACATCAGCCGCATTCTGATCTCCTATTCTTCAAGCAAGCAGAATATTAACGATCATAAAAAGAATATTGTGTGTCAAAGTCCTGGGGAAATAAGAAGTTATTACGAAAGAGAGAAGGTAGTGTTCTCAAAAGTGCCTAGAAACTCACGGGTGTGTGTGGCTGTCATCCGAATGAACACTGCAGCGTTTCATTCCATCGTTCTCTGTTACTGTTAACAGTGTGGGGCTGCTTCCACACTTTCAGGTACAGAAGCCCGGAATGAGGTCCTCCCTGTTTGGGGCTTCACCCCTTTCTCTCATCCCTCAGGGAAGTGGGATGGTGGCAGGCGGAGGGTGAGAAAGCCAACAGGAACTGGATCCTGACCGTTATTAAGCACTTATGACACGTTAGACGCTGTTCTGAGAATTTTGTCTACTCTTAACCCTGTTAGTCCTCAGACCCACCCCGTGCAGGAGGTACTTTTGTGAGCCCGATGCCACAGATGGCAGAGCTGAGATACACGAGAATTTGCCCGTGTGGTGTGTGGTGGTGGCAGGTCTGGACACACAGGGTCAGATTCAGAAACCTGGCTGTAAACCTGTATTGTATTTTGCCTCCTCGTTTGCAACCTGGGTTTTTAAACCACAGCAGGTCCCCATTGTTTGTGGATTCTGTGTTGGTGAATCTGTCTACTTGTGAAAATGTATTTGTAACCCCCGACCCTGGCCCTGATGCAGCACTCGCCCTGTCCTGGGCTTTCTCACGTGCACAGGGGGACAAAAAAAAAAAAAAAATCCTCCAGAATCCCCCAAACGAAAACAGAAACACGAGGAGTCTGAGGTAAGAACAAAGCCACTTCCGCCTCCCTGTTCCGAGGCTTTGTCTGTCAGCAGGTGTCCTTCGCACAGTGTGCTCAATTGCCTGGCTTGTTATGTTTTTGTGCTTTTTGCTGGTGATTTTGCTGTTTAAAATGGCTTTGAAGAAGAGCGCTGAGATGCTGGCTAGTGACGCTGCGCCCGCGAGGGCCGTGATGGGTCTCACGCAGGAAACGCACGTGTTGGGTCCGCTTCGCGGGCCCGCGTTGCAGCGCTGCCGGCCGTGCGCTGAGTGAAGCAGCAGTGCATGTTAAGTAAGGTGTCCTCCAACAGGAACACACATAAAATGCGGTTATGTGTTGACTGCTTGGTGAAACTATCGTGACCAAAGGCTCACGGTGGCCCGGCCCTGAGTTTCCCCCAGGGGCGACGGCTCAGGGCGCGCTGAGCCCTTGGCGAGCCTGTGGAGCGTGCCTGCCGGGAGCAGCGAAGGCCCGCATTCACGCGCTGGGACTCGCCGCGTCACAGTGCAGCCGCCCCGGCAGGACGGGAAGGCAGCTCCGCCCGTTCAGGACCCGCTTGGAGCCCCCGCCCTCGCAGGGCCGTGGGTCGGGTCAGGCTCTCGCCAACCCCTGGGACACGGTGACCGGCGAGGGGCAGCTGTTATGCAGACGACAGCGAGGGCATTCTGAATCATTTGAGGTGGGTCTGAATGGGCCCGTGAGATGGTTTTCAGTGGAGGCATTAAACCCACACCCTGGTCCCACCCTCCCACCGATAAAAAGTTCAAACTTCATGAGAATTAAGTTATATGCCAAAGTCCAATGGAAATGAGTCATCAGAGGTGAAACACTTGAGAAAAATGTCCTGTACGAGGCAAGAAGGTGCCTTTATCACCTAGTAAGGGCCCAAATCTGTCTTGTTGTCCTTTATTCTTATTCTGCAAAGGGTCTGCACCTACTGCTCCCCGTCTGACAGCTCGGAGTTGGTTCCATTCAGCTGAGATCACCATGCACCTTTCAGAAGAGTGGACTTGCTCATTTTTAAGGCGTTTGGCTGGAGTCTGGCCTCGAGGCAAACCATGGTTAATTTTCACAAAGAAATCAAGCTGCAGAATTGAATGTTTCTAGAACGATAAGAAAGCATAGATGTGGATTCATTTCCTCTCGTTATTTGCCCAGATGAAGAAATTAAGGCCACCCCGTGAGTGGGCGAGGCAGCCCCAGGGCCTTGACGCCGTGCCTTCCACTCAGGTCTGAGCACACCCCCTCCCTAGAGTTGATGGAACAGATCCTGTATTCTTGCAGAAAAGGAAGGCTAGGGTGTCCCAGCCAGGGCGGACACCGGGACTCCAGGCTGTGCCCTGTCCACCTTCTCCACTTGCCCAGTGGCGGCCAGCCCTTAAGGCATCTGCACTTAGCGAACGTCCATGTTACCAACAGGTGCGTCTCCCGGTCAGCCCCTTCTGAATGTATGTGATTAGCTCAACATGAGACTGAAAATACGCGCGTCAGTGCGAATCCCTTCAAGTTGGAAAAATCTCTCAGAGCACACCCTGCTCGCCTGGGCCGTCCCTGCCTCTGTGGGCCTTGGTGCAGCTGAAACAGGCCTGCTTCCTGCTTGCTCGGCGCGGGTGCCATTCTGAGCGCCCCACGCTCTCCAGCACTCAGTGCTCGAGAACAGTTAGAGACACTGTCGTCACGACCGTTGTGAAGCTGGGGAGAGCAGAGCGCAGAGCTGTGCTCGTTTGACAGCTTATGGTCCACGAGGCCGGATTCCAGCGCAGGCCGTCTTACCAGGTGGCGGATCTGACCTCCAGGTAGGGCAGGCGGATCGAGATGCAAATTCCAGCTCCGTCAGTTGACCTCCGTCCAACCAGCTAACCTCTCGGACCATCAATGTCCCCAGGTCCGAAGTGGGAATAATTGTACCTCCCTCGTGAGCACGTTTTACTGTGCGTGTCTGTAATTGGAGGTGGCATGGTTTTAAGATTGTTTAGGACCACTGTGAATCCCATGGCCAAATACATACTCCTATGTGTCACGAGGGAGCTGGGTGTGGGCACAAGGTGAGTGAAGGTGGTACCTGCCAGCCCTACAAACACACTTGCCTGGCTTTCTAGAGAGCTCTAGAGTTTTCAGAGCAACAAACCCTCAGCCATGAAATGAGCTCTTTTGAAAGCAGCGACTTCTCTTGAAGAGGTATTTGCTCTCCTCCTCCTTGGATAGACCACGGCCCACGAATTCCTGAAATAGTTTCACTGTGAAAGCCAAGATCCGGGACATCTACAGTCGACTCTCTGGACTCTGTCTGTGTTCACTCCCACTGGCTGGAATTTTTTATGGGAGTTCGGACAAAGGCGATTTTGTGGCGACTCCCTCTGCCCCCTGCCCAGAGCTGGCTCTGCTGGAATGTGCTAATTGCTGCCAAACAAAAGGACGCCTGTGTCCCTCTCTGCCCCATGGCTGGGCGTTGATTCTTCATGGTGTTGGGATCAAAACTGCCAGTGTTTCCTCTGGACGGTCTGCTCTCAGGGCAGCACACAGCCTTGGTCTCCTGCACTCCCGGGAAGCGCTGGCGAGGCTGTGGGATGCAGGAAATGACAGGTTCCCTTTACCTAACAGCCCGCGGGGGAAGCATCTTCCACCAGCCACAAGGGTCCCTTTTGTCCATCTGGGCACGTGTCGCTGGGACTCAGTGTGGGGAACCACCTAGCACTTTTCAAAAGTATGAAATCCAAACCAGAAATGGAAAAAGCAAAGGAACCACGAAACAAAATATTTAATAGAGGGGCAAAAAGGTAAATGGAAGTCTCAGGCTGTTAGTTGGGCAGAGTGACGCTCACAGGGGCCCCCCGAACCCCGTGTTGACTCGGGCTGGGAGGTGCTCCACCCAGGCTGGTGCCAGAGCACCTGCGTTCTGTTCCAGAGTCTCCTTCCAACAAAATGACTTTGGCAACTCGCCCAGACGCCCTGGGCTTCACTTTGGTTTCCTTGTTTGTAAAGAGATGCGATTGAACTGCGTGATTTTAAAGTTTCCTCAGATTTCCGATACTCTTGCTTTAAGAGGGAGAGGCCGGGGATGAACTTTTCCCGGAAAAAACCGTGCAAGCATAGAGACTTTTCACTTCCTGTGGAATAAAACATTGATACCAGAGTAAGGAAGAAATGAAAATAAAGCCGTTTGACATCCTTTCTGGTTTTAAAAGTCTGTTCCCCCTTCATTTGGCAGAGTAACCATTGAAGGTGAATTTAGGGTGGTCAGTATAAGTGTGACGATTGTGGAATAGACTGTCAAGTAAAAAGGCACCAATTTCCACTTCCGTGAGGGCTTGCGCTGGCCTGAGCCCTTTCTGGCGGACCTAACTGAGATTAGGGCATCTCTACCAAACCTATTATTCATTCAATACTCACTAATATTTAAATCTTAAAGCACATTCTTAAATCTTGTGGTTATTTTTAGCCAAACAATCTACTGAGCTAAACAACATAAACTTACTATTAAACCCTCAAAGCAAAATTTTCTTGGAAATGCACCTCTCCATGAGATAGATGATTACTGTAATTCATGCACGTAGCACTGCAGAACTGAACTTAGTTTCAGCATCAGTCCTGTGCCAGTGACTCATTTTTCCAGCTGTTGGTGTTGAGAAGCCTTGTTCGTACAGATCAGAGAGGACTGGATGGAGTAACCCTCGATCAGTGCTGCTCCATTTAAAATGAAGCTCCTTCTGAGTTACATGTCAAAAATAACAAGATCATCTACCACTAAAAATTATTTGATGAACAGACAACTGTTTAGGTCTTCCTTCAGTGTTGTGGGAAACCAACTGGAAATCAGCTGGGTTGGCAAAAGAATGCATGACCTAATTATCAGAGTGATACACTTTCTGAACCCATTACCAGGTCTTGGAATAGTCCCATTGTTTGGCACCCTAGGATGTTTTACACCCAAAGGCAACACACTATGGAAAGTGAAAAGAGTGTTTGTGGAAGGGATGGGGAGCCAAGAGGTTCCCAGACCGTGCTGCCCTCCAGGCAGATCCGTTGTGGAAATGAATTCACACTGAAGTTGGAGACTGGACATTGATGCTGAAACCGTTGGCGGGCCCGCATGCCCCCTTGGTCATGGCCCAGTAGTCCTCTGGTCTCCACAGGGCTGATGGAGGGAGCTGAGTGCACCCCGGGTGATGCCCCGGACCCAGCTGAGACCCTTTCCTGCCCTTCCCGCTGCGCTGCTACCTGACGACAGTCCTCAGAGCTGTGTCGTCGACTTTCTGCGCCTCCATCCCTCGCACTCTCTTCCTGGCTCCTGTGGGCACTGCAGAGAGAGACCTTGCTACCAGGTGCGCTAGAATTCCAGAGCGTGTGGTGGGAGTCAGGCCGCCCGTTTCCTTACGTGAACTCTAGGGATGTGGAACCAGGGGAAGAAAAATTAGCCACGGCACTCCCAATCCTCCCTGATCTAAGTTAGTTCTGGGCCGGTCTGCCTGCAGCTGAGAGGAGAGAGAAGAACACTTCTGTTTTGCTTTCGGTCTAGTTACTTAAACATAGTTGTCACCTTTCAAGAAGCCCGTGGTCATTCTCTGTAAGGATGGTGAGCTCATCCAAGGCTGCGGCTGGATTTCAGCCACGAGTGATTAAGTCCCGTCCGGCTGTGGTTCTGCAGCAAGACAATGCGATGCTTCCCTCCCACCTGGAGGAACCAGCCGCCGGGGGCTGTGCGGGCTCCCAGCACCCCCCAGGCGCCCCTCCCTGGGTCCGCAGGAGCGACGGCATGCCGAGCGGGCGGGGAGGGAGGGGTCAGCTCACCTGTGTTCGCACTGAACCTGCCTGACGAGCTGCAGAGGCGGTGTTAGTACCCCAGCACTACTGAGCAGGAAGCTGAGCCTCCGTGAGGCTTGCGTGACTTGTTCATTGTCTTGGACCAGTAGGTCCAGGTCTGTCTCATGGCTGAGCCTGTGCTCTTTTCAACACGCCATGGGCTCACTTGAGACAGAGAACAGCTCTCATCACTCTTCTCCTGGCTGGAACACGCAGCTCCAGGGCAGGGGCAGGGACCCCGATGGGGGCGCGGGACGTGGCGGCAGTAGTTGACCGTGGTCTGCAGAAGTGCCTAGTGGATGTGAGGCCAGAGCAGCGCCACTCACCCATTCCACATCGCGGCACACAGAGAAAAGGAAAGCGTGCATTCGGCAGTTTGGACTACACAAAGGGTGTTGGCTGAGGCTGGAGGCAACGGGCTCAGCCTCCACCGGCTGCTGAAGGCGGCTCGCTGGGACCCGCGCTGCCATGGATGCTGGGTGCTTGTCAAACACGGTCCTTTTTTTGGGTTCACAGCGATGACACGCTTCGTGAGCTTGGAGCCCTTGTGACTTCACATGGCGGGGTCGAAGAATGTGAACCGACCCAGGCAGTTCTGAGTGACACCTCTTGTCCCCAGGGCTGGGAGGTGGCCCGAGATGGCTCACGGATCAGAGCACTGCTCACTGGCTTCTCTCCTTTGCTTTCAGTTGGACGACAATCCAAAAGTTGTGTCGAATGAGATAAGAAGAAGTAACACAGTGCAGAGTTGGTGACTCTCACTTTGGATTAAAATAAATAATTTCCAGGGAAGCAGAGAGCATACAGATGTGTGTATGTACATGCACACACACACTTCTGTACAGATGTGTGTGCACATAGACGTGTGTGTGCGTGTATATATGTGGAGAGGGGGGGCAGAGAGAGGATGGACAGATGTGTATATTCTCAGCAGACACGTGTTAGCAGGATCCAGGGATTTAGGTAAATGAGGAAGACGTGAAAATATCTTGAGACATGATGAAGTTTGCTTTTGTTTAAATTTAAAAAATTTAACCTTGAAGGCTCTTCTTTAGGGAAGCCTCGAGGCGGTGATGGATGGATGGATCGTTCATAGCTAGCGTCTCATCTGGCAGAGGGAACGCAGCGCTCCCTAGGCGGGCCGCGGTCCGAGACGGTAAGCCCATCCCTGCTCGGCTGGGCCAGAAGCTCTGTTTGCAGAACAGGATGAGGGGAAAAGCTCCAGTGAAACGAGAACACTCACACCAGGCCCCTGGGGTGCAGGGGGACATCAAAGGGTGTTGGAGGCGGGTCTCCCAAGCCACTTGGGGGACGTTGGGCAAGCTCATCAAACTCGTTGGCCTCAGTTTCCTCATCTGATAAAGGGGCTGAATTGGGGCCCTATTCAGACCCTTCTAGACTTCACTTTCTGTGATTCCCCTAACTTCAGTTCAGCTACCTGAAACCTCTTTCCAGACAGCGTGTACTTCACTGGACAGGTGAGAGAGATGTGAAGATTCCTCCTGGATACTTAAACATTTTTTTAAACTTAATTTAAATGAGGAATATAAGTAACTATTTAAAAAAATCTCACTTACAAGCAAAGAATTGGCCATTCCAATGCAGATTGTGTCAGTACACAGACGTCCGTCTCAAACAGGTGTAGGTGCCTTCTTTGACTTTAAAATTCCCCAAATTTTAAAATAAAGATTAAAGTAAGGACCAGCTGAACAAAATGTAAGATCTCGTGTCTGTCATTGGTCCAATCCAAGTCAAATCCTCCTTTGTAATAAAGTTTGCCTGGATTTCCGGGCCCCACCCTAGACTTACTAAATCCAGTCCTCTTGGGGGGAGATCCTGAAATCTGCATTTTTAAAGCGCTCTGGGAAATTCTGATGTGCCCTGTTCTTCACTTGGGAGTGTTCTAGCAGAGCAACAACGTCCCTGTGTTGTGACTCTGGTGAGTTAATCATTGGCCTGAGCCGAGCCCTAAGGATTTTTACGAGCATTCCAGAGAAGCGTGGGGTGGGCGCAGAGGGGATGATGCTGATTCCAGACGAGCCCAGATTCTGTCTGTCTGCTGGAGTCTGGAAAATTCTGGGCTTCCATCTCCAGTATGGACAGTGGTGGTTTGGTTCCTCTCCTCCCCACCCTCTACCTGACCTGTGGCCCCAGGGATCACTCAACCTCCGATTCTGAACCAAGATGCCTGTCCTAAGCAACCGCCTCTTTTTGGACCCATAGCCGGGCTGGGTCAGACCTCCCTTCTGGATCTAGTCAGCAGGCAAACCTGGGGCAAGCCTGGAGAGCATGCCGCAGTTTTCATTGGTCACTAGCACGAACGTGCTTTCTGGAGCAAAAGGTATCCAAGGACTGAAAAGCACCTCCAAGCCGAAGCGCACAACCCCCTGGCTTACAGCCTCTCTCGCTCTTTCTGTCCACTCTCTCTCTTCCCCGAGTTTCACTTACCCCCGTCTGGTAAGCTGAGTAAGGAAGATCTGAATACTAACTTGACTTCACATTGCTTCTGCTTGAATCATTACGGCCTCCTTGATAGTTTTCCTGAAGAATTTCCTTTTTCCTGGAGAATCTAACAACAAGTGGCCGGAAAAGTGAGTCCACCGAGGAGGTGGTTTCTAGCCTGTGTTTCAGGTGCTGAGAAGCGGAGACATCTGATCACCCAGAGTAACGCGGCTTCTAGGAAGGAGATGTGTAGAAATAAGAAATCTCACGGAAATGGGAGAACGTTTGGAAACTGGACAGTCACGGAGGAGGCACGAGGGTGCCAGCGGCAGGGTGTCTGGTCGCTCCCTGCCAGGCTGAGCCTATGATTCCTGACTCAAGGCTTGCAACTGCAAATGTGATGGCTTGGCTACTCTGTGTGACTCAAGATCAAACTTCCTAAGAGAGCGAATCTGCTTAGACAGCTCTAGTCTACGGGCCAGACTAGAGTGGGGCCACCTGGGAGCCCACCTGAGGTCCAGTCAGCTGTGGCCAGGAGCACTGGAGTGGGTGGGGACCACGTGATGTGAAACACGGCCATTGTCTCACGTGGGGTTTCTCTGGGGATTAGTGTGAGAGTGACTTACCAGACAATGTCCCCTTGGGAAAGCTGGCAGAGAGATGAGGCCGTGGGATCTCGAAAAGAAGCCAGGAGAAGCAGGAGTGCGGTGCCCGCCAAGCGCCCAGGAGACGTGGTCAGCTGAAGCTGACATCAGTCCCACCAAGGCCAACACCAAGCAGACGGATGTTAACACTCCAGCTGTTTCCACTTTATAAACAAGAGAAAACCTATTTTCTGGATAAAGATGATGTGG
This sequence comes from Camelus ferus, assembly GCF_009834535.1. Lineage (NCBI taxonomy): Eukaryota > Metazoa > Chordata > Mammalia > Artiodactyla > Camelidae > Camelus > Camelus ferus. Next base: position 17,123,363 of record NC_045711.1, on the reverse strand, counting down.
TGTATGTATACAATGGAATATTACTCAGCCATAAAAATGAATGAAATAATGCTGTTTGCAGTAACATGGATGGACCTAGAGGTGATCATACTAAGTGAAGTAAGTCAGACAGAGAGAGACCATATGATGTCACTTATATGTGAAATCTACCAAAAAAATGAATTTTATTTATAAACCAGAAATAGACTCACGGACATAGAAAACAAACTGTGGTTACCAGGGGGGAAAGGTAGGGAGAGGGATAGATTAGGAGTTTAGGATTAATAGATACACATTACTATATATAAAATAGGTAAACAACAAGGACCTGCTGTACAGCACAGGGAACTATATTCAATCTCTCGTAATGAGCCACAATGGAAAAGAAACTGAAAAAATATATAAGTATACATGTATATATATAACTTAATCACTTTGCTGTACACTTGAAACTAACATCATAAATCGACAACACTTCAATAAAAAATAAGAATAAAGAATAAATTAAATGACTGGTAATTAATGGCTATCACCAAAAAAAAAGAAAAAAGAAAAAAAAAAACCCAGAACCAAACCACATACACACAAGACAAAAGAGAGAAACTATTTTCAACCTTATCAACAAAAATAAATTAACTTCCTTATTCAATCACTGAGAAATACCGTTTCAAATACCTCGTGTGAGTATAGCCCGTCTCTGCCCAACTCCGTGTTCATTTCCACAAGCTCTCGTCAGTCTGAAAAGCCAGGTGATTTTCCATAGAACTTGAAAACTAACCTTTCAGGAGTCCCTGGCTGAAAAAAGCCCCTGCTTTTCCCTCTTCAGGACTCCTGAGAGACTGAGTTCCTTTCTGACCATTCTCACCACCCCGGCGCCTGCACCACAGGGGTCTTGCCCAAGTCCCACCAGATGATAACCTCTTTAAGGATGAGAACAGGGGCCCAGTGCCAGGGGTGTGAACATTTAACGGCTGGATCTCTGGGGAATGTATGCATATACACATACATAAGTTTATTATACATTTTAAGGATATAAAGGATACATAGCACACAATTTATAAATGATAATAGAATGTGCAATACTCTGCCTTGTAAATTCCACACAGCCATTTGATTCTCACAGAATGCTTTGACTGATTTTTGCGACGTTCTTTTATCTCTGGCCAACCTCTCGTTGCAATGGATGCACAAGAGGAGATACAACTTGAATGCTGGTTGACGTTTTCATTTGTGTTCGTGAGTAAGACAAAGCTGAAGACATATGTTGAAACTTCCTTTAAGGACATGAGCAGCTTCTTTGCTGAATCACATATTTGTTTTCAAATACTGAAAGAACGTAGCTTCAGTATTTTTGCTTGTCACACGTAATGGCTGTAGACCCAAGACATTTTTAAAGTTTAATCTGCTGTATAGTATTTTCTCTGACTTTCTTGAGTCTAGACAGTCAACAAAACAAAACAAAAAATCAAGCCTGATCTGGAGCTTTTGATGATTTCCATGGTTTAAATACTCCCTCATGGTCAATTTCAGGTTACTGATGGGATTCATTACACTTAAAAATGGGAAGGGGGTACTGCCATTATGTGTTTCCACCGTAAAGACACAACAGATGAAAATAAACTGAAGAGATTGAAAAAGAGTAAAACATTGTAAAAGAATGAGAAAGTGATGTTCTGAGATTTATTGCCATTGTTTCATTATAATTTATTTAATTATAGATTTATATAATTTAGTTTTTAATAATGACTTTAATAATTGGCTTGCAAAATTCCTGCACATTTAACGATGGGCTCTTCTGAGCCAGTATAAACTGGTTCTGGCAAACCACTACCAGTTACCTGTCTAATTCATTGCCTTGAATGCCAAGGGATAGAAAAATGTTCAGTGATTGTATGAGTGATTTTAGTCCAGTGAATTGGAGACATTGCCTCTCTGACTCTCTTTGATACATTCTATCTCCTAGACAAAACGTCAACCACCTCCCAGTGGTAGCTGAGTTCAGAAGCTAATTTTTCTTGACTAATAAAGGATTATCTGGATGAGATGTGGTGTATTGCTGATAAAAACCAGCTGACTCAGACCTGTTAGTCTCTCTCTCTGCTTGTAACAGACACATTTTAGAAACAGTACAATCTTTGCAGAATCATAGGGAGACGATGGCTGCAGCTCTTTTAAGTAGCTTTGATGTAGTCCCGTGTTTTCATGCAGAGCGGGAAGTATAATCTATACCAACACTTACCATTGTATGACTCTTAACTTTAAACCCCAAACTCCCCCCTCTCCTCCGCGCCCACCAAGTGTCCTGTTTGTGTCTTTGTCTCTTCGTTTAGAGGCTTTTTTTTTTTTAAGTTTTCATTTTATTGAGTTATAGTCAGTTTACAATGTTGTGTCAATTTCCAGCGTACAGCACAATTTTTCATACATGAACATACATATATTCATTGTCACATTTTTTTTCGCTGTGAGCTACCAGCGAAATTTTCCCTGTGCTGTATATTTCCCTGTGCTGTACCGTATAATCTTGTTTATGTATTCTGCATATGCCTGTCAGTATCTACACATTTTGAACTCCCTGTCTGTCCCTTCCCACCCCCCGCCCCACTGGCAACCACAAGTCTGTATTCTATGTCTGTGAGTCCGTTTCTGTTTTGTGTTTATGTGCGTTTGTCTTTTTCTTTTCTAGAGGGTCAGTCTCTTCGCATGAGTCATCTTTACTGTTGATGATGATTACTTGATGACGCTGGACTGTCAATAAATACCAGGACCTTCCACATAGAGCTTTCAGATTAGATTTCAGAGGTGTCCCTGATCATATGAGAAAAGACTTTAGGTCACAGAGATCAATGCATCGTTTAGCCATCTTAGCTGCTGGGGCATGTGTTGATTAATACTCCCTAACACACATCACCTGGAGACTCCAACACGGATTGCTTTTCCCTTCAGTTTAATTTCTTTCAGGGAGAAGGAGAAGCCGTCCAGTTGCCCGTCCCTGTAGCAGTGTCATTCCCCTTAGATGGGCTAAGTACTCTTAGCTCTTCCAGAGCAACTCACAACTGAGCATCTGGATTTCAGTCTACTTTCTAGGAAGGATTTCAATAGAGCATCTGATGGCTTCTCTTTCTTTCGGGCCAGTGAAGCATCCACGTCCCCATTCTATGGGGATTTGGGGGTTTGCGTATTATCACATGTCCAGTAAGTACCTGGGAGGGCAGCTGATCTCTCTTTCTCCAAGTGCTCTTCCATTCAGTCAACAAACATGCACTAGGTGTACACCATGGGCCAGGCTGGATGTCTGGTGCTGAGGATAAAAGGAGAAGGGACAGGAAGGAGCAGAGCCATTTGCTGTAGGGGACAGACCCTGGGCTTTGGGGCAGACAGATCTGGGTTGGATTCCAACTCTATAACGTCTTGGCTAACGTGATCTTTGTCAAGTTACTTAGCCTGTTAGTCCCTGTGAAAAGGGACTCATAATACCAGCCTTGTGGGATTGTGGTGAGGGTCATAAATGATGTGGACGAGGCTGGCACAAAGCAAGCGGTTCCTGTCACTCCCAGGGACATAATCTCATGGGGGATGCAAGATGTGAAACACATGGTAGTGAGATAACGATCCCAATGGAAACACAAAAAAAGAGAGCCCGGTGGGAGGCCATCATTTTCCGTTTGCAAACAAAAACGTGACCTTCGGCACATCATTGAGCCTCTGGACTCACAGCTCGTCGCTTGCTAAACAAGGGAGCTAGAATATGATCTGTAAACGTGACAAGGTCTGTGGACCTTGACTCTCTGGAAATACTCCCAACAAGGCGTGCCCTGCAATTTCATGCTATGAAAAAGTCATTCAAGTCAGAACGCCGATGGTGAACCCCACCCTATAAAAAACCCTAGTAACGTAAGCAAAACAGAACGGTGACAACTGATGTTACCTGACCGTTGTTGTCAATGATAAAATTCTCAATGAATGCATCACACGCTCTATTAAGTTTCTCAATAAATCCTCCACGATGCACTTTTCTGTAACCATTAGTGTTATAGTCTGTGCATTGAGTCCATTTGGGTCCCATACCCAGTGATGGATAGACGCTGTTGTTTCTAAAAGTCCTGATTCTCAGCACAACACTCAAGGGAAAGAATGTCACTGACACTTATGGTGCAAGTTGGAATAAAATGTCCCAGATCGGTTTCTGAGTAATTTCCAAGCACAATGATAAAGAATGTATTTCAAGAACTTAGGTTATTGTAAAATTTAGACTGCAAATGTTCTTTATCACCTCTCCCACCTTTGACAATGCAAGTATTTCCAATTTCCCTGTAGGACTTGCCATAACAATGGAATTATGGAATTAAAATAATTTAGAAAGAACAGGCAGATTAGACACGGTTGGCTACAGAGGCAATATTTTCTATTTCCTTTTTCTAAATGTCACAGGACAAGGTTGGCAGTGCCCGGATGGCGTCTGGGAGCCTAAACTCGGCGTGTCCAGTTTCGTGACCATGCTAATGCTTAGCTTTTCGTCATTGGATGTTGGTCCGTGGATGTGCAGAGTATAAATGCAGAATATTTTACCCTGACTGGAAACTTTGGAGTTTGTTTACTTTCCTGCCGCACCGTTTCTTTTCAGTTTTGTTGTGATCGAGTGCAACATGTAGTTTATGTTTTTAGATGTGATTTACAGAAGTCTGGTGAGTGTAGTGGTGTGGTGTGCAGTGTCTCAGAGTGTGTAAATGATTGGGGGGAAAATGTGTTTTTTTCTTTTTGTTTTTCCCTAAGATCAGGGGGTTGCTGGGAGCAGTTGGCCAGAAATCCTTGCCGGTACTGCCAGAGCGCTGCTGTGAAACACCTTGAAATGACTGTCTGTGGTTGTTAGTGTTTTTTTTTCCTTTGTGATTACTTGTGTGGTTTGGCATCAGACGTTGTTACCTCTTTATATTGTTTGAGGACTGAAGTAAAACAGTATAGTGCCGAAAAATATCCTGCATTTGTCTCCACTGTCAGAGGTGCCACGTTGCTTCATGTAACCCTAGTGGTGGCATTGCAGCTTTTGGACTTAAGGCTCGGTCAGCCTGAGGTAGCGCCTAATAAACCCGGAAAACACACAACCAGACTTCTGAACTGGCAAAGTGGAGGCCCCAGCCTGTAATCACTTCACTGAGGTCTGTTAGGAACTGGCCAGACCCCCTCATCCTGGCAGCGAGAGCCCCAGTGTCACCCTTCGGTGGAGTGTCACCCAGGGGTTCCCAGACACACCGAGAATGATTAACTGGGGGCTTCATTCTCTTTAGCGCTGGTCAGAGCTCCCCGAGTTCTGCTGCTCTCTACACACACAGGCTGCTGGCTCGTGGGAAGAGTGCCTTGAAGTCTGACAGATCTGACTTTCATGACTGGCTCTGCCACGTATTGTTTGGGTGACCTTGCCGAAGTCAGTGAACTTCTCCCAGCTTCAGTTTCCCATGTAAATCGTAAGCTCTCAGTGCACGGTTGTGAAGCGGCTGCTTGGAAGAACAGTGATGTGTGTGAGACACGTGGCCCGGCACCCTGTCGAAACAGTAAAGGCTACTGTTTACGGAAGCCCCGGATCATTTCCAGAGGGCGAGGAAGGGTGGGAAGATCACTAGATAATCCCAGCATGAAAGAAGCTCCGCTGGGCAGCGGACAGTGGAGATGCGGGGCTTGTCAGCATCCCGCGCCTCAGGATGGGCCACCGAGCTCTGCGCAGCTGGGAGAGCTCGGAATCAGGCGCCGCAGGGGATCCACCACCCCTCGCCCCTCCGCCTCCGCGTCTCCCGGGAGCTGCGGTTACTAAGTGCGAGAGCGTCCATGGCAACCGCCGCCGGCCCACCCGCAGGGCCCCTCCGCTCCCGTGGCCCGCCTCCCCTCCCACCGGCCAATCGGCTGCCGGCGAGCCAGCAGGGGCGGTCGTTGAGTGGTCGGCGGGCGCTGACGTCACAGGGGCAAGGCGGGGCCGGGGCGGGGCCGGCCGGGCCGGGCCGGGCCGCAGCGGGTTGTAGGTGGTGGGGCTGAGACCCTTCCCGCCCACCGCCCCCTTCCCCGCCCCTCTCCCGGCACCGCTGACAGGTGAGTGGTCCCGTGGGCTCTGGCCGGCCGCTGGGACGACCCCTCCAACGTCTGGCCTCAGAATTTGGGGTGAGGTCGTGGAAACTCTGGAATTCCCACCCCCCTCCCCCGCCTCCGTCTCCTCTACTCCCACCCCTCCAAATAAAAACCGTACAGGCCCACGGGCACCCTTGCGCTGGCCCCCTGCCTTCCTGATGTACGCTTCTGATGCTCTTCAGGCATTGAGAAGTTGTTTCCAAGTGCGGAACCAGGAAAGGGGCGTCCGAACCCCCGACCCGCTGCTAAATCGTGTAACATCTTACACCTGTCAGCAGCGCCGCGCTTTTCAGCGTGGTGCTTGTGTGCCCCCACCCTGTTCCCTGTTCTCCCAGCTTTTTTAGCCGGGTCTTCCAAACGCAGCCACGGGGAGGGCTGTACAGCCCTGTGAAGCTCTCACTTGTATTTCGACGGTTTGCACCAAGTCCCTGTGTTTTCTTCCTGGATGCTTATGGTGGTGTATGATGGTGGATGCTTATAGATAATTTAGAAACAGGTAAAATCACTTATTTGGTTATTGTGAAAAGAGCAAACAAATAGTTTGACTAATAGGCAAAGTGTTTTGAGGTATATGATAAAATATTCTACTTTTTTCTTTTTAAAAGAAAATACGTCACAAAATGAGAAAAGTGTTCAAGCAAGCATGGACCCACGCCTTGTTTTTAAAAAACAAACAACTGTTACGGACCCTAAAGAGGCCTCCTCTCAATCCCTCTGGAATCACATGCCCTTTTCTCCTTCCCCACATGCCAGAATTTAGTGTTTACTTATATTCTGCATATTTTTACAATTTTAATCTTTGGGTACTTATCCAAAACCCAATATATAGTGTCCTTTACAAAGTATATATAACAGTACCATTCTATACTCGCTCTAGGTCATTTCTTTAAACTGTTGTGTGATAATTCTCACATGAATTTACCACAAATTATGCATGCATACTCCTGTCGATGGGCTTTTAGGCTTTCCCCTTTTTTTAATTTTAATTTTAATTTAATTTAATTTTTTATTTATATAAACGTTTTTTATTGAGTTATAGTCATTTTACAATGTTGTGTCAAATTCCAGTGTAGAGCACAAATTTTCAGTTATACATGAACATACATATATTCATTGTCACATTTTTTTTTCCGCTGTGAGCCACCACAAGCTCCTGTATATATTTCCCAGTGCTATACAGTACAATCTTGTTTATCTATTCTACATTTTGAAATCCCAGTCCCTTCCCACCCCCGCCCCCCCCGGCAACCACAAGTTTGTATTCTATGTCTATGAGTCTGTTTCTGTTTTGTATTTTTGTTTTTTGTTTTTCTTTTTTAGATTCCGCATATGAGCGATCTCATATGGTATTTTTCTTTCTCTTTCTGGCTTTCTTCACTTAGAATGACATTCTCCAGTAACATCCATGTTGCTGCAAATGGCGTTATGTTGTCAGTTTTTATGGCTGAATAGTATTCCATTGTATAAATATACCACATCTTCTTTATCCAGTCACCTGTTGATGGACATTTAGGCTGTTTCCATGTCTTGGCTGTTGTAAATAGTGCTGCTGTGAACACTGGGCTGCAGGTGTCTTTTTGAATAGGCTTTTCCCTTTTTAAAATTATTAGAAACCCATTCTTGTACATTCTAATGTTCTCTTGCACATACTCACTTGAACTTCTCTGGGTTTATATCAGAGAGTTGAACAGTTGAGTCATAGGGAACATGCTTTTCAGCTTAACAGACGCTGCGCATAGCTCTCCAACGTGCAGTGATGTATACTTCTACCATCAATGCAGAGTTCCTCCTCAAACTATTTTTAAGAGGAAAGACATTATTCAACTTTCTCTGCATCCTTATTTAATGTATGCATCTAGAGAAATTACTGAAACGTTGAGATCTGATGTAACTCCTTCTAATTCTGGCACTTATTAATGTATTGGGGGCAGTGTTTTATTTCTGCTCCGGTTTGAATCTGTGTGGAATTAAATATATACGACCAAAGGAACGGGGTTGTATGTGATCCTTTCAAGTCTGTGCTGGCCACTGAGCCGAGGCTAGGTGCGAAACAGGTCATGGAAACTTTCTGTACTGGTCATGCCTTCTGCAGAATCTGATCTACAGGTTTTTATACCATAAAATATTTATGATGGTGAAGTCTTGCCTAAATATGCTAATAAAATATGCTTCTCCAACTTGAGGCCACCTTTTGGGTTTTAAATGGAGCTTTCCAGGACTTACAATCTCTGTGTGATTAATTATATTTTTAGCATGTTAATATTTATAGAAGACTATTATAGCATTTTTTCCAGTATGTAAATAACTATTCACTCCACATTCAGTGAATACAGTCAAATACTGTCTTTGACTTTGTAGCAGGTCTCATTTCTTAAAATGCTTTTTGGTAATGACTTAAAGTATAATAAGAAACAATTGCATGACTTAGGGCATGAATTTTTCCACAGCTATTTTCAGTCATTTCCCCAAAGAATTTGTTTAGTTTACTTGCAAATTATGAGATATTTACAGCATCAGTTGATGATCTTAGTATGTGCTGCACGTGGCCTCTTAGGAAGAGACTGAGTTAGAATTTAGAGAATAATTTAAATACTGTAAAAGTCACCCCACCCAAGTAAGCAATAGGCTTTTAAAACCTGGTATTATTTCTTCCCTGAAAGTTTGGCAGGATTATCAGTGATCCCATCTGGGCCTGAAGTTTTCTTTGAAGAAAGATTTTAAACTATTGATTCCATTTCCTCAACTCCTTATATGGCTATTCAGGTTGTCTGTTTCTTCTGTGGTTAGTTTTGGTTGTTTGTGTCTTGAAAGAATTTTGTCCATTTCCTCTCTGATGTCCGAGTCCCTGTCACAGGGTGGTCAGCAGTATTGCTTTATTAAATTTCTAATGTTTGCAGGGTCTTTAATAATATTCTCTTTTTGATTTCTGATAATAGTTACTTTTCTCTCTTTTTTTAAAAAAATCCTGATCAGCCTAGCAAGATTTTTTAAAATCAATTTTATTGTTAAGATTTCATTGCTTTTTAAAAAAATTGTTCATTTTCTACTTCATTGACTTTTTTTTATTATTTCTTCCTTCTACTTTGGGTTTACTTTGCTTTTTTTGCTGTAGCCATTAAGTGGAAAGTGTAGAGCATTGATTTTAGCTCATTCTTATTTCCTAATATAAGCATTTAAACCTATAAACCTCACTCTAAATACCCTTAGCTGCATTTCACAGTTTTGGTATGTTGTGTATTCTCATTCAATTCAAAATATTTTCTAATTTCCTGTGTGATTTCTTCATTGACCTACAGGATACTTAAAATTGTATTGTTTAGTTTCCTTGTCTTTGAGGATTTTTCCAAATACATTTCTATTATTGGTTCCTAACTTAATTCTGATAAGGTCAGAGAGCACACCCGGCAGAGATTTAGTTTCTGTGGATAACATCTATTGATACTTACTATATTAGAAATTAAAATTGAAACATTAAATAACCAGAGCATTTAAAAAATAACCAGAACAACCTGTTATATAGTAACATAAATAACACTTTTCATTTAAAAAAACTATGTTTTCTGAAACAAATTTAGTGAGAAGAATGGTATTGCTTTATATTCTTGGTAAAGTTTTAAAATTTCTCCTGGAGCTGGGTTCTCGTGTCTGCTTCTGCACTCAGTCTGTTGTGATATCGTGTATCATGTCACCTCTGGAAAATGCTGTTGTAAATTTGTGACAAAACAAGAGCGAAAAAGGCAGATTGCATCTGGGGATTTACTATAGAAATAATTTTGACCTTGTCACCCCCAGAGAAGGTCTGAGGCAGCCTGTGGTTTCCTGGGTTGCGTTTTGAGAACTACTGCTCTCAGGTTTACGGTAAGCATTTTTAACTTACTGCACTGTGAGTTTACATAACATTACTCCATTGTAGTCATAAGACCTTTACAATAATACTTTTCCGTTTGTGCTCTCCCATCATTTGTGCTATTATAACCATATAATTTACTTGTATTTTTATTATAAACTCCACAATACATTTTTATTATTTTTACCTTAAGCCACCATCTTTTAAAGAAATTGAAGAGTCAGAAAAGAATTTTTTTCTATCAGCACACATCCTGACCATTTCTGACACTTCATTTCTTTGTGGAGATCCAAGTTTCCATCCAGTATAGTTTCCTTTTACCTGAAGGATTTCCTTCAACAACTCTTCTAGCTGCTGGTGAAGCAGCTTGGCTTTGGCTCTTATTAAAAAAAAAACAAAACAACTTTCATTTCACTTTTATCTTTGAAGGATATTTTCATTGGAAATAAAATTCTAGGGTTACACTTTCCCCCCAGCCCTTGAAAGAATGCTGTTTGATTGTCTCCTGGCTTGGATATTTTCTGACAAGAATTCTTCATTAATTTTTATCTTTGTCCCTTTCTGCCTAATAAGGTTTTTCTCTGATGTCAAGTAATCCCACAGGTTACTGAGGCTCTTTTCATTTTTTTTTTCCAGTTAATAAAAAAGTCTTTGCTTTGGTTTGGTTAGATTTGAGCTCACTAATCTTTGCTTCTCTAATGTCTAATCTGCTCTCAGTCCACTCTAGTGAAATTGCACGAGTATATATTGTATATGTATATATTGTGTGTTTTACCCCTCAGGTTCCACTTGGCTCTTTTGTAAGCCTTCCGTGTCTCTCTTCATTATGTTCTTGTTTTCCTTTAAATACTTGTGAATCACAGCTCTGCTGTCTGTATGCCTCTTGCTGTTGACTGATTTTTCTCCTAATTATGGGCCACATTTTTCCTTTTTGGCATGTCTGGGATTTTTGATTGGATGCTGGACATTGTGATGTTATATAGTTGAGTGTCTTGATGTTGTCAGGTGATTTAACTACTTGTAGATTAGTCTGAACTCTTTGAGGCCTGTATTCCAGCTTTGTTAGAGTCCTTCGTACCTTCATTCCAGAGACAGGCCAGTTTCACCCTAATGTGTGACCTCTCTGGGGTCCCCAATGCATGCTCCAGGTGATCACTGACCACTCCCCACTCTGACTGGTCTGGGTTCAAGATGTCTCCCTGCCCTCTGTGACCTCTAGAAAGTGCCATCGTTCTTTACCAAAGTTTGTGGAATGTCCCTTGATGTCTGTGCAACCTGTTACTCATCGAAGACTCAAGTGGACCCCTGCGTAGATTTGTGGGGCTCTCTTTCTGCATAACTCATTTTATTCCAGAATCTGCTGCACGACGTCCAGCTGTCTCAGCCTTCCCAAGTTCTGACCTCCTCCTCAACCCACACGTGCTGCCAGGCTCTGTTTGGTTTTCTTCTGGTTTCTCTATAGTCTGGAAATTGCCTCCAGGTGACCAGAGGAATCACCTTGGTTGTTTCTCTTCTCTTAAGGACCAGAGTCCTGTGCTGCGTGAAAACAGTCATGTCATATGTTTCATCTCGTTCTTTAGATGTAAGAGGCTAAGTCTAGTTTCTATTACTCTGTCCTGGTTGGAGGCAAGAAATCTGTTTTGAGTTTTTAAATATTTCTTAGGCCATGACATTCTCAATTTTCTTGACCAATAATGACCCCTAAAACAAGACACTGCCATGCTGTTGTCTTTTATTCTGTCCTCTTGAGTGACTTATAAGCTGGCCTACTGGAGCTAGAGCTTCAGTTGTGGCTGTGAAATACTGTCTCTCACGTGAAACTTACTGCCCTCTTTCTGCTTCAGATTCCAGATTCTAAATTATATCCCATCCCACATTACAAACTATCACTGGATCTCTTTGGAAATTGTATTGATTTTCTCAATTCGTGCGTCTCCTCTGGCTTGGGAACCTCTGCACTTCCCACATCACCCCTTGGAGTCGATGACTCACGGTTCAATATTTGACAAACATGGGTAGCGATGCCTCAAGATTTCAACATAATAGGTGTTGAGCAAATACACGGGGAAATTCTACACCTGGAATTCCATGCTTGAAGGACCAAGTGTGGCGTTAGCTTTTGAGTCATTGTCGTCAGGAGTTAAGGCAAGCCGAACAAGGGTGGTCCGACCCCCCTTCTTGCTGAAGGAGCACTGACTGCATTATTTCTAGATGTGACTTGGGGAAGGGGTTGAAACTAAAAGCAGCCATAAGGACCCTAAGGTCTCAAGCTACTTAGCATTTCCTTTTTCAAAAAGCAGTGTTTCAGTTTCAAACTGAGGTGAGAAATGGCAGGTGGTTTGTTTTTCACCACTGTACTCTAGCTCGGCCAGGATAAGGTGTCTGGAGGCTGAGGGAGGGGAGAATTAGGGGAAAATGTCAGGGAGCTGGGGTCATGAGGGCTGCCGCCGGTGGCAGCGGGCAGCTGTTTCATGACATGTGGTCCGAGTGGGTTTTGGCCACAATTCTACAAATAAATTATTTTGTAACCTCGAGACAGCTATTTCAAGAATTATTGAATGTGTTTTTGTTTGTTTGTTTGTTTTTTCTGAGCAGCCTACAGAACTGGATTTGATACTGTTTTTCCTTTTCAGTCAATGGATCCATAGACATTAACCGCAAACAGAATGATGATGTTTAGATGCTGAAAAGTACGTCACAGTCTATGGCATCCTTGGCTTTCTGGACTAACAATGACCCAAAATTCCCAAGACTAGAATATATTTCAGCTAGTAAAAAGGACCAAGTGGTTCTACATGTTTTAACCCAGGGAGAGGTTATATATATGTGTGTATGTGTGTGTGTGTGTGTGTGTGTGTATGTTTTTTTTTCAAAAATGCATGTTCAGGTATGATACATAGAATGATTCCGATAATTCAATTTTTGTATTAAAAAGCTCTGTGCATATGTATAAATGTTCTGGAATGATACATATAATGATTAAGATAATTCAATTTCTGTATTAAAAAGCTATGTGCATATGTATAGAGGTAGATGTATATAGATTTAAAAATGATATACGTTGTTATATGAAAAGGCAAAAATGTGGAACGATACAATGATTAATGAACCAATAACACTGCCAAGTTCTGAGGCGTTTACTTGGGCGGGGGAAGAATGGCTATTTATCTTTTACTTTATATGCTCCCCCATGCTAGCAATTTTAAAAGCTAACATTTATTGAGCGGCTACTGTGGGCCCAGAACTGTGCTCAACATTCCGAATACTGAGCGTCGTCTTCCTCCATCCTCGCAGCCCTGTGGCTGCCGTAACCTGCCTGTTGATATTGAAGTTGCTTAGAGGCGCCGAACTGCCAGGGAAAGGGGATCTAGGTACTTTCCAGGTACTTCCCTGAGCTGTGTATACATACCAGCCGCACCAGTGTGACCGGGTTGTGGGTTTATTTAGGAAGACTTGGTGGTGGGGGCAGGTGCTACGCAGCAACCCCTTGGGGCTGATGCTGCTTATAACGATCCAAAGTAGTGCCTACTGTTGTTATTCCCAAGTTAGAGATGAGGCGCAGAGAGGTTAAGTAATTTGCACAATGCCTCCCAGCTAGGAAGTAGCAGAGCCAAGATCTGAATCCCACACTGTTAAAAAAGCAGAGTTCAGACTCTCAATGTGAATTTGTTACAAGACAGTGTTACTTCATATAATTTAAAAAATATTTCAAAAATTCAGATGGCCAAGCTAAAAAATGTGATTTTAATATAGTCTAGAGACACAGAAATAAAAAAAAATTGGAAAAAATGGAAAAAAAATGTTATCACGTGTAAAGGTGGGTATCAAACTAGAACAAGTATCTACCGTGTGAGAGACCACTGCTACTAATGTTAAGTCAGGTGTGACATTTGACTTGTAAGTTTTCACCTAAAGTTAACTTCTGTGACTATTTCCCCCCACCGCCCCCACCCCTTTAAACAGGAGAGATTTACAGATAGCATTCGAGCGTCATGGAGCCTCTAGGTTCTACTTTGACGGCGACTTATGCCCACCCCAGGCCAACACCAGCCAGCTTTCTCCCAGCCGTCAGCACCAGGGCATCGAGCTACAGGGACCGCTTCCCCCACTCCAATCTGACCCACAGCCCGAGCCTTCCTTGGAGGCCGAGCACGTACTACAGAGCAGCCGCCAACTCGCCGGCCTTGGAGCCGTACTGCGCCAGGTCCCAGAGGGCGTCCCAGAGCGCCATGCTTCCGTTTGTCTCCAGCAGAACCACTCTGCTCACCAGGTACACGCCCGATGACTGGTACAGGTCCAACGTAACCAACTGCCTGGAGTCCAGCACTTCCCGCCACAATTCAGAGAGGCTGCGGGTGGACACGTCTCGTCTGATTCAAGACAAGTATCAACAGACAAGAAAGACCCAGGCTGACTCCACCCAGAATCTGGGCGAACGAGTCAACGACATAGGGTTTTGGAAATCTGAAATCACTCATGAGCTGGATGCAATGATTGGAGAGACAAATGAACTAACAGATGTTAAGAAAAAACTGGAGAGGGCTCTGATGGAGACAGAAGCCCCTCTTCAGGTAAATATAAGACCTTACTGAAAGGACACAGCATGCTAACGATTATAGCCCAGTGGTTGAATTTCTGAGGTTACTTACCTGTTGAATTATATTTCACTTCCCCTGTGGAGACCAAGCCCTTATCAATCACTCTGTAACAGGTTTCAGGGACGATAGAAGGAATTCTGAATGCAGGGCCATGGAGGCTGATTAAAGCGACACTCTTAGGACAGGCAATGTTTCATGGTGGAAAAGCTATCTTTCCATATCTGAAATAGGCTGCTTGGTCATTGCTGTCCCTGGATTAACATAAACGTTATTTGGGAGGGAAAAAAATAACCTGTTCGTTTAGGCTACGTCATGAAATGCCTTCTGTGCATACGTTATGATTCAACTTAAGGGCACAGTGAGATGATCAACTCAACCTTCTTAGGAGATGGAGTGAGTTTGATTAAATAGAAAAATGGGACTGAGGTTAAGCCAGTTGTGGTCAGGGAGGCAGCCTTTTAGTTGGTTGCTGGCCTCTGACCTGGCTTCTTCTTTTTTATTTTTTTAATTTTTATTGAAGTATATTCAGTTTACAGTTGACCTGGCTTCTGAGTGGGGTCCAATTACCTCTAACCCTCTAAGTGTGTGATGGGCCCCCAAACCCATTCTATGACTGTTGAAAGAAGACATTCTGTCCTTGAGGATGTGCAAAGGACAGACGTTATTTTAGAAGTTGTATACGTGTGGCTGGGCCAAGCTGACACCGTTTTCTCCATGTGTGTGAGACTCATTTTCCAGGCGACAAGCGTTTTCAGCAGATCTTCGCTGTGGCATCTGTAGCAGATGAGTTTAGAGAACCAAGTAGCTGGACGTCTGGTGGGCGGAGGGCTGTCAGAGACCCCTGCACACCGCTGCTTCAGAAGAGGGATTGCAGACGGTCAACCGTATATAAGAAAAAAATTAAAACTCAATAATAAAGATGCAAACTAAGTCAATGAAGTTAGCGTCTTTGGCTTATGAAATTTGCAAAAATGAAAACTGATTATGTGATGGGTTGGCCAAAGGGCAGAAGATGGATACTTCACATATTGCTAGCAGACTACAGATGAGTAGAAACTTCTGGAAAGCAATTTTGTAATACACAGGAAAAGAATCAGAGTTCCCTTCAATCCATTAATTCATCTTCTAGTAAATGTGAATTGTACTATTAAAAAAGAGTTGCACTCAAAGATTCTGTCCAGTGACATTGTATCCAGATTACGGTGTACATATGCTTGTCTTTAATGCTTTTAAAAAATTTAACATTGTACGGTCATCCCAGGTCATGAAATACTCTTTGAAAGAAGTATTTTGGCATTTACATAATGTTCTTTCATACGTAATTTAGTTGTTTGCTATCTGAGCTGCTTTCCGTTGGAGTCATTAACATGCTTTGCCTCAAAGACTCCTTCAGGCCAACTATTTAACAGCAACCCTAAAAAGCCTAACGTGAAAGTTTAAGGACATTGTAGCTTCTATTCTGTCAGAAACAAACAAATAAAACAGTGATAGGACTATGGCTAAATCATCTTCTCTCCATTTTTCCTCTTGAATGGATAAGGCGTGCCATTTATAAAATAGGAAGACAGCAAGTGGCACTTTAACAACACTCACCTGGGTTTTTGGCTACACAGGTATTTTTGGTGTCTGGAAAGATAATCATTTGTTTCTTCCTCACTCTTCTCAGTAGAACATGTTTGGAAATAATACGTTGAAGACTATGTTTTAGGTCACTGAACTATTTCTCTAGAAGGAATTCATGCCAAGTAAGTTTCTCAGGTGCTCATTTGGGGGGATCAAGGAGAGCCATGACTTCATTTTATCAGCTTTCCAAATTAGGAATTTTTTTCAAACTACTTTGAAGATCTAATTCTACTTTTTGCTAGCAGCAGGGATCTCGTTAGCTGTCAGATGATGAGTCTCTTGTTTGACGTCTGACAAAATGGCTTGAAAAGTTGGAACTGGGAGCATCTACTGACTTGGTGTAGAGACAGGTCATTAGAAGTGCCAGTCCCTGGTTCTTGTCAGTTTGTGTCAGCATTTTCCATCCTCTGTGTGTCTGCAGGTAGCCCGGGAATGTCTGTTTCACCGAGAGAAGAGAATGGGAATCGATCTAGTGCATGATGAGGTGGAAACCGAGCTGCTGACGGTAAATGTGGGGGAAATCCTTCACTAACAAGGAACTTTAGTTGCAAACATGCGGTTAATGTTTAATGTATAGACACAAAAAATGATGTTCCATAGAGACACTTGTAAGGAAGGAGTTAGTGTCAGAAATTTACAACATTTAGAAGAGATAAATTGTTTTTGGTTATAAAAGTAATGGCTATTTGAGAGAATTTGAAAATTCAGTAGAGGATAACAAAAGATAATGAAAAAGAATATGAAAAGGAATATATATATACAAATATA
Source organism: Camelus ferus (assembly GCF_009834535.1). Lineage (NCBI taxonomy): Eukaryota > Metazoa > Chordata > Mammalia > Artiodactyla > Camelidae > Camelus > Camelus ferus. Next base: position 17,106,437 of record NC_045711.1, on the reverse strand, counting down.
TTTATATATATATAAACGGAATCACTGTGCTGTCCACCAGAAATTAGCACAACATTGTAAACTGACTATGCTTCAATAAAAAAAGAAAAAACAAACTCACCCAAAGTTCAATTAGACAGAATGACTATTAATTTTTAATGATGTTTTAGTAAGAGGTCTTTTTAATAATAAGAGTATAAAGACTTTAGTAAGTCTTTTTAATAATCATACTTAGACATCACCCAACTTAAAGACACACAACGTATCTTCAAGGCTAGAATTATACTGTATGTTTAAATCTGAATGGCGCTTTTTTTGTTGTTGGCTAAATGCTCAGTGATGTTTATTCTTAAGTATAGATGCAGGAAGCCTTTTTTTTTTTTTTTAAAGACTATGTTTTAGAGCATTTTGAAGTTCACAGCCAAGTGGAGGGGAAGGTACAGAGATTCCCCATGTGGTTCCTGCCCTCACACATGCATGTTACTGATGACTGTACGCATTTCTGATTGTTTACTTAGAATACATTTCAGAAATGTAATCAACGTGTCAAAGGATATATGCATTTGGCAAACGTTTGCTGTGCAGCCAGACTGCCTTGCAGAAGTTTCTAGTTCCATCTGCCCCACGTGCTGCTCCTCTGCTGGCTCTCCCTCCCCTCCACCAGTTAAACCTGGTCTCGTTCTGCATTCTCGGGGCTTTTCCCCCTAGGCTGTCTCCTGCGATCTCTGCCACTCCTTCAGCTTTCAGCTTTTATGTACCTGGGCCCCTTCCCAAGCTTCATTCATTTTTTTAACCCAGAGACTCTGTTAAACGTTTGTTCTGCATCCTCAAGTGCCAAACATACTTACGCTGGGGACTCATTTTTGGGCTCACATTCCTAAAGCTTCCCTTCTGCCCTGATGCCTTCTGCTTTCCCCTTTCTGCTGAGGGCCCCGAGGGGCCCCAGTCACGGTGGCGCGGCCTGCTGGCAGGCACCTCCCCTGCCCTGTAATCACTTCCCAGCTCCTGCGGACTGTTCCTCTGATTTGCTTCTCACCCCCCACTTTCCATTTTCCCCACCTCTGTCCTAAATTGTCCTCTTCCTCCTCCATAGCGGGCTCATGCCAAATCCCCAGACCCCTTCCCTTCCCCCAGTTCCACTTGGACAGGACTGCCCATGATCACCTGTATTTCCATCCGCTCAAAACCCTTCCTGGACCCTGTCATCCCACTTGTTCCTTCCACCGCGTGGCTCTCACCCCCTTCTCAGTCTCACTTCCCATCCCGACTTGCTGAGATTCTGCTGCAGCAAACGATTAGCTCACTGTCCCTGAGCCGGCTTTGCAGGGTCCCCACCTTTTGGACTCTTAATGGCCCCTGGTAAGAAATGGATCCTTTAAGGAAGCACATATCACTGGCCAGCAGCCTGGTCATCAGTAATTTTGTCCTCACAAGTCATCAAGGGTCCGTCTCCACATCGCATTAAATATTTTCAGTAACCCATTAGCTGAAGGACGATAAGCAGAAGTTTTTTCTTTGCTCTTTCCTTTCCTCTACTTCCTGATTCCCCGAAAGAAATGTGAGTTGAAGTCATAGACTCAGAAAGCTCTGGCTGCTACAGAAAGCCCATGCAATCGGCTTTGTAAAAGCCGCAGTCCCTGCCGGTGCAGATGAGTGATTAGGAACAAGACGTCCTGCGTGAAGTAGCTTTACCAGGAGGGGTTCCTGCTGGTCCTTCTTTCCTAACCTCTGATGAATCTCACAAGCCAGAACAATCTGTCGCCTACTTTGTCATCCCAGACTGGGGCGGGGGGAGGTAATAAAAATGTCCTACAGTTGTTTCTGGTGATGGTTGCACAACTTTAGAATATACTAAAAACCACTGAATTGTAGTTAAATATGTGAATTCTATTGTATGTGACTTATATCTCGATAAAGCTATTTTTTAAAACACAAGAACCACTACTTTAGAGGCGAATATTTTATAGGTCAGTAGCAGAGGCCGCTTTACTTCAAAATAAATGAATCTGCAATTAGAGTAATGATTTGTTAATTGGGGGGGGCTGGGGGGCACTGGTCATTGCCAATTAATTCAAGCAGTGAACTTGTACTGTTGACTGTGAAGCGCATTCAGCCAGTGATATTCACCAAATTCTTACCGAATGGCTTCTCTTGGGGGACCGTTGATGGGATCACCTCCTTAGTACTCCCAGACCACGCTAACTCCCTGGACTCTGAAGCCAAACGAGCCTCCAGCGCCACGTTCCCTGCAGCGGCCCTGGGCTGCTCTTCCAGGCTCAGGCTGCGGCTCTGCGGCAGCTCCCAGCAGGGTAGTTTCCTCCGTAAGTGGCTCTTCATTCCTTCTTGTTGCAGAAGCAGAAGGCAAAACGCTGCAGCCTCGGAGGCTTTTTGAGAGCGTGCAGGCAGTGAGGTCCAGAGATGCTGGCAAATAGAGCTTTCAGCATTTTAGAGCAAGGGAGGCCTTTCAGCAGGGGCCACCCCAGGAGGATTCTGCTCTGAGACAGTATTGACCAGAACCCTGATACCAGCCTGGGCTGGACTCTCTCCCCCAGGAGCGAGCAAGGCCGGCCTTCCTCTTCTAGGATTTCTTTTTTGTTGTTGTTGTTTTGTTTTGGTGGGGAGAGGTAATCAAGTTTATTTATTTATTTACTCTCAGAGGAGGCGCTGGGGATTGAACCCAGGACCCCGTGCGTGCTAAGCATGCACTTTACTGCTGAGCCATACCCTCCCCGCTCATCTAGGATTCCTGCCTCTAAATCGCCTGTGGGACCGGAGCTGCCTCACAACCAGCCGAGGCAGGAGGGGCAGCTGGTGGGTCATCTCCAACTGACTCAGAGCACAGACTGAGAGTGCAGATCTCCAAGGAAACGCCCCTTCTCCCCACACTCAAAGATAAGTGCGGCATTTGAGAATACCGTCACCAGACGGCATCGTGCACAGAAACGGAGTGCCTGCTCCCGCAGGTGATGCTCTCCGCTAGCCGACTCCACCGGACTTGTAATTTGATTTTTTAATGCAGTTCTTTTTAAAAATAAAATTATTTGTGTTTAGGTTTTTTTGCGGGGGAGGTAATTAGGTTTACTTTTGACTTATTTTTCTAATGGAGGGACTGCAGATTGAACCCAGGACCTGGTGCACGCTGAGCACATGCTCTACCACTGAGCTCTATACCCTCCCCCTGCAGTTTGATTTTAAAAGTTTGCCTTCAGTAGCCTGTTCTACCTGCTAGGAGGGTGGCAGTGTAACGTAGAAAGGCTCACTTAACACGGATGCCCAGAACCGCGTATGCAGCCTCCGTCCGCAGGAAGCAGCGTCTGGATTGAACAATGAGGTCCAAGAAACGATCGTCCAGCAATAACTTGGGACAGAGCCGAGAATCGGCATGCGGCCCCATCTGTGGTCAGAACTCAGTGTTCTCGTGACCTGGCCGGTGTTCCTCAGCTGAGAGCAGGGTGGAGCTGAGAATCAAGTGCTAAAATCATGCTGACCGGCTGCGTCACCACATCATAAGGCTTACCATTCACTGAAGTGGTAACATCCGCGAGGCACAGAGTTATCTACCCAACAGCCCGGAAGGGTGGGTGTTATCACCCTTCGTTTATAACTTGCCTTTGCTCCTTGCGCCAGCATTCGCAAAGCCAGCATCTGAACCGGGGCTGCCGGATGCCAGGGCATGTCTTTAACCGCCATGCCACGTGAGACCCAGGAGGGTGAGGCCACAGGGGGCTTCGCTTGAGGTGAAGGGAAGCCCGAGGCCGTGAAATCTCTATCCCACCTCCCCAGCCCCCCACCCCATCCCAAGATGACCGTGCCCGAGAGGAGAACCATAATGAGATGCTTTGTGAAGGCTTCAGCTGCTCCACGAATAGGATTAATTCAAGGTTCTTCAGAGCACTGGCTGGGATTCCTTGTTCACTTTCCATCTTAAGTCACCATCTCTTCATTTTGGTCACTGAGATGCTGAGAGACTCAGAGAGGTGACTGTGACCCTTTTGTTTGTTGGTTCTATTATTTCTCCCCAAGTTCAGGATCCAGAAGGGAGAGACCCACTTGACAGGCTCTTAATGTGTGGTTCTTGGATTTTCTGGCCTGACTTTCGTGTTTGTGGGTGTCAGGCAGCAGCTACAGGTCTGAACACATCCAGGCTCTTCTTACATCCTGCCTTCTCCCTGCACGCATCACCGTCCTGTAAACTGTCTTCTCACGGGCGCTGGAGGGAACAAGGCCTGTGCCCTGCATTTGCTGCCATGGAGGCACTCCCAGGCCGGCCTCAAGCATGAGCACAGACTAACAGGCAAATGAACACTGGGGACAGTTCCAAAAGTCTTTGCTTTTAGGCATTCCCTGTTTCCATGAAGCTTTCTGCCTCCGTGATGTTCACCATATGACATTATTTAAGTTCAAATATAAACATGAGTCTTGAAGGATTTTTTTTTTATAGCAAGAATCTCATTAAATGCATTTTTTCCACTAAAAGTTCCAGAAATCCCCTCTACGTGCATTGTGCACCATAGCGTAAAAGCGCACGAGGATTTGGGGTTTTAAGTGGTGCTTTCTAAGAGTGTTCCATGAATCCTTTGCCAGTACCTCCCTGAAACAGCTACACACACACACAGCAAGCCACAGAGAAACATGAAGACTGAACGACGCTAACGTCTAAGGCGCGCACAGCCCACGCGGAGGACGTGCGAGACGTCTCTGCTCCCTGCGAGGGCGGGGCGTCTGGTAACGTCGTGGGAATTTAGTCTTTCGTTTACTCCATTAATTCAGGGTACCAAAGAATCACGCAGGGGGGTTATCACTGAAACAAACTTGAGGCATAATATTTTTATGCTAACCAATTGAACAATAAAAGACTAAGAAGATTATATAATTGAGTAATAATTAACATTGGCACGAAGAGGACTTTAAAGCAAATTAACAAAGACAGAAACCAAAAGGGAATGTTTGCTTGCTTGACATCATAGGAATCATGAATGTATATCAAAAACACCACACACAAAATAGAAAGGCAAGGGCCAAACTGGTTAAAAAAAAATATATATATATTTTATATCTGATACAACACTGTTATGCAACAGCATATACATCCCAGAAGCATCAAGATGCCACATGTGAGGCATGGATAATGCAGCTTTTCAGGTGAGGACAGGAGCTGGGCTGCAGGGCAGAGGCAGGATGGAGGCGAGGGCTGGCCTCCAGGGTGGAAGTCGGCCTCTCTCTGCAACAACAAGCCGGGTCTTATGGAGGTCACATGCATTACCAGAGAGAAGTCCCTTTTAGACTGTCCTTTTCCCGCCCAGATTTGCTTTTCTTGGAATAATACTTAGGATAGAAGAAGCCATGTGTTACATTCAACCTTGCCCATCACCCGAATTCGACTGATGGATTATTTTAATTAAGGACTAGCGACAAAATAATAAAGAAAACTCCTAAAAATTTCCCCCTGATCCCAACTTATTCCGTAACAAATTCTCTATCGCCCTGTAAAGGTTGAACCTCAGTCTAATATTTCGACAGTAATATCATGAGGGCCCAGAGGTAAAAAAGTGAGTGTAGAATTGTTTTCCCCAGAAACAAAGTTTTCCTTCCTGTTTTGTTACATTGTTGACTTTGAATGTTACGCTCAATAATCAAAACATTAATGTGGTTTTTTTTTTTCAATTGAGTAGGAAGTTGATATTATTCTGTGTTGTCAAGAAAGAATGAAGATGCACTTGGACAAAGCCATTGCCCAGCTGGCGTAAGACATTTATATACAATTGTATTATACACTTACAAGTCTGTCATGGAACGCCTCCCAGTCAGATTTCTCTTAGCGTCCTACACAAGGATTTCTCATCTGGGGACACACACCCCCACACACATACACGTTTTTATTTAGAGGTTAAGATAAGGGCTTGGAGAATTTGCTTTAAATTTTTCTTTAAAGAAGTAATTCTTGCAATGCTTTCAAAAGGATTTTTCTTCCCCCTAACTTGGAGTGTGGCTAAGATTTCTTTTAACTCAAAAGACTTTTATCCTCTGAAAGAGATGGACTTGTGTATGTTCAGCCCAACACTTGGAAAGTGATGAACTGTGGAGCACTTTTCTATATACTTTCCCTTCCTCCTTAAAAACTCAGCCTTCTCTGCTTTCCTGGCCACCCTGGTCCCTGCTCCTTGCTGCCGCGATTATACCGCTGCGTTCACTGCATCCGCTGCACTGTAGCTGTTTGCTCCCTAGCAGAGGGCAAATTCTTCTTTTCTTGGCAATAGCAGATAGTAGGTACTTAATATTTATGGGGGCATTTGAGGCAAAAAATAAGTCAGAGGAAGGTTTGGAGCAATGATGACAGCTCTCAGCATAGAAGCTGTATTGGCTGAGCCTGCTGCCTCACAGGGATAGAAAGGTCAGCATTCATTTGGTTACAGCCTTGGAAAGAAGTAGTGTCGACCGTGCCACACAAAGGAAGCGGTGATTCTGCCCCTGCCGATGCTCTCAGGGACATCGGCGAGGCAGCCAAAGGAGCGAGGTGCCGCTCCCGCTTGCTTGCCCCGTCCAAGGGTGGGCGCGGCGGCAGCCGGGGAGGGCTGCAGGCTGAGCTCTCCTCAGGCTGCCACGGGAAGGGGCTCTTTAATTCAGAAATTGGTGAGGAGGGCTCCAGATGGGTTGAGGATGACTGACCGCGCATGGCTTGGGTAACTGGACGGTTTACTTCATCTGTAAACACAAGGCAGGGCAGCTCTGGTATTAATTTCTTGCTTCTGCTCTCTGGGAATTGCAGAAGCAGTTTAGCGCGGTTCCAGTCATTGTTCTGTTCTGTTTCCTTCCGGTCCAGTTCCTAATCCTCATTTTTTTTCCCTCGACTAAAATCTGCTGCCCACCTTCCGTGTCCTTGGCTCTTCTTGCTCCTGCCTGCTGCCCCCGACAGCTCCGGCCCAGACCGCCTCCTGCGCGGCCCCGCTTCAGGCCTGTGCAGACGGCTCTGTCTCTGCGTGTGCACTTGCTTGGCATCCGCCTGCTAACGGGGTCTCTATGTCCCCTGCGGTCTCTGCTCAGCCCAGCACAGACTGATCCTTTAAACTTGTAAAGCAGTGGGTTCTCGTTTCACTGCGAGGAAAAGCTGACTCCCGCCAGGGTCCACCTGGGCCCTGCTCTTCACGTCCTTGCTCAAGCATCACCTTCTCAAGGGGCCCTACCCTGACCATTGTGTTTAAAATCCTCATTCACGTTCCCAGCCCCTCTTCTGCTGCGGTGTTTTCTGCGCTGTGCTGCTGACGAACCACTCGAGTTGCTTACCCCTTCTGAGTCCGGCCTGTCACCTGCAGGAGGCTGTGAGCCCCTCTAGGGACGAGACGGCTGCTTTCTCCGTGGTGCGTCTCAGGCACACCGTCGGCACCCTAGAGTTACTCGCTGGATGAACCACTCCACAAGTCAGGACGTGGCTCACCTGTCGCCCACGCCTGCCCCATGGGCCTGTGTCTGGCACTGAGCTGCCGGCCGGGTGGGTCCCGGGTGGGTCCCCCCCTGCCTGGCAGGGCAGGAGCACCACGCATCTCAAACCCACCAATTCGTCTTCCTTCCCGGGAGGGTGGCTGCTGGAGCATGAGCCTGGGGGGGGGGGGGCCACCCATTCCTCCTCTCTTTCCAAGCACTCTGACTCCTGCCCCGGAGGTTGGTTCTGACCCTCAGTTTCCACCTCCTGGCAGACCTCTCCCGCCCAGCACCACCACAAACTGAGGTCGTTTACAGAGGGAGGGAGGCTGGCTCTAAATACTTCATACTGTCTCAGGGAATTACTCCCAGAATGGAGACGGAAGACGTTAGGATGTTGAAGGGGAAAGGGAGGTCCAGCTGTGGACAGGTTACTCCAAACCAGCGCCCTGTCTGGAGCGGTTTGTGGGTTAGGAAGATGCGCCCCGAATACGGGACCTCTTCTGTCCCCGGACCGGGCAGTGCGGGCAGGGTTCTAATCACTCACACGTGCGGACGTCTCCAGGGGACGCTCATCTCGTGGAGAGGTTGGATATTATGTGAAGGAGGAGGAGCGACCCGGAGAGCTGTCATGGGTGGGGGTGGGACACGGGACCTGAGCCTGAAGCTGCGTCTGCCCTCCGCGTTTCAGAGCCAACAGAGCTTCCCAGCACGAGCTGGAGAAGGACCTGAGTGACAAACAGGCGGCTTACCGCATCGACGACAAGTGCCACCACCTGCGCAACACGTCGGACGGCGTCAGCTTCTTCCGCGGAGTGGAGCGCGTGGACGCGACGTGAGTGTTTCGGCGACATTTCGTTCACCCCTCCTTTCAAACGGTGCAGCGCACAGGCTACGTCGGAGGTCACGGGGGGCGGGGGGGGGGGGGAGAGGGAAGACGGCCTCGTCTGAGCCAGTCCTCAGGACGCACGTCTCTTGCGTCCTTTACAAAAGGGTAAACGAAGACTTGTTTGTATTTCTAACTATGAAAACAGCGCCCGCTTGATGCAGAAAACCTAGAAAACACAGTTAAGCATAAAGAAAATAAAATGGTACGAGTGTGTGGGGTGCCCGGGCGGCAGGGTGGGGGCGGGGCGGGGCCCAGGCTGAGAAACGGCTCAGCGCTTCATGATTCTTTCCGCCAGGGCTTGTTAGCCTTGCTCTGTCAATGGGATTTTTTGCCAGGCTCCTGGATGCAGCCTTGGCTTGATGGTCTCCACGCATTATCTTAGAAAAAAAAAATCAACCGGACTGAGGTGAAATTCACTTACGCTAAAATGCGTTCGGTGTAAAGGCCATTTCGGCGCGTTCTGGCGAATTCCTGCGCCTGTGTGACCGCGACCGCGCAGCTGCCATGCCTCCATCATCCCCCAAAGCGTTTCCTTGTGCTCCTTCCCGCGCTCATGCCCTTCCCCTCTTCAAAGTGACCCGCAGTGGATTCTTTCCCGTGAGGCTGGCCAGCCCAGAACAGCCCCTCTCTTGGTACTCCTGTGACAAACAGCAGCAAGTGCCACCTCCAGGCGTGAATCGGATTCAGATCCTAGGTCCTCAGTGGTCCCAGTGAAATGCCTCTTCCTGGGCCTGAGGTGAGCAGGACGCAGCTTCCTGTTCTCCTTCCAGGGTGGGGCGGGCTGGGGTCCCAGCACACGCCCTGACCACCTGGCCCTCTTCAAACTACCGGCCTCGATTTCCAGCAGGGATTCTTGGCCTTGCAGAGTGTCGGGGCTGTGGCCCGAGCTAAAACCTCAGGGCGACAGTAAGAGTCTCACGTGATACCCTTGTTCCCTCATCAAGCAAAGATCTGTCGCTGTACGCCTGTCTCACAGAGACGCCCAGTGCTAACTCACCGCCAGTCCTTGCGGTATTCTTCTACGCATGGCGATGAAGACTTAAATTTTTAAAGAATGGTATTATTGCACACGCACTGTTTGTTACAGCCTGTTTGATTTTTTTCACTTAGTGATACAGCAGAAACCTTGTTTGTGAAAATTCTCCTCTACAGTGTGAGTCTACATGCTGTGTGCATTACTTAAAAAGTTTTTTCAGGAGGGGAAGTAATTATGCTTGTTTATTTTTATGTATTTATTTTTTAATGAGGTGCTGGGGATTGAACCCAGGACCTCGTGCACGCTGAGCACGTGCTCTACCCCTGAGCTACGTCCTCCGCCTTGGATTACTTTTCAGAATGTACCATAACTTAGTCAACTTTTCTTTACTTTTGGACATTTTAGGGTGCTTCCAGTTTTTCAGAGATTGGCATTTAAATATTGCTTAAAACAGATACCCTCACACGCACATCGTTGGAGTATTCCCTCCTGATCAGTGTTTGTAGTGCCCTGTTCGGTGGCACACATACCAACACAGAAATGATGAAAGATTTGCAGGGCGCCTGCACAGGGCTGACGGGCAAAGTCAGGAAGCATTCCGTGTGTTCAGTCCTGGGGATGGGACGTACTGCATGGTGACTCTGGTTAACAATACCGTGTTGTCTGAACGTTGCTAAGACAGTAGATCTTAAAAGTTCTCATCACAAGAAAAAAGACTGTAAGTGATGGATGTTAACTAGACTTACTGTGGTGACCATCTTACAGCGTGCACATAAATCAGGTCATTATGAGGCACACCGGACATTGTGTTATATCTCAATTATATTTAATATTTAAGTAAAAGCGATTCCTCGACGTGCACACCTGAAAGGCTCTGGGTTTACAGCGCCCTCAGCACGGGGGCACCAGTTCACTCTCCCCACCGGTGGGCTAGGAGAGAATCGTTTCTAAACACGCTCACCAGAAAGTTACCACTCTCTTCGCTCTTCACTGTTCTGACAAAGGGTTATTAGGACGTCGCTGTTTTCTTTAATACTTCTTTGATTGCTCTCGAGGTCGAATACTTTTCCGTAATGCTTGTTGGGCCAGTGAGACATGTTTCTAATGAACTACACTCTCCATCAACCCCTTCCCCCCACATTGGCAGAGGACCTGGCTTATGCTGTGGATTTACAGAAAGTAAGGTAAACAAGGAGCAAGTAAGAGAAGTTTAAAGTCAGCTTTGCTTTGGGGAAGGGGAAGGTACAGCTCAGTGGTAGAGTGTGTGCTGAGCATGCATGAGGTCCTGGGTTCCATCCCCAGTCCCTCCATTTAAAAAATAATAAATTAAAAGTAAATAAAAAATGCTGTATGACATCACTTACATGTGGAATCTAAAAAAAAAGGACATAAACGACCTATTTATTATTTATAACTTGATGACTGACTTCTTGAACGTGTGCGAGCACACCTGACTGTCCTTTGTGACCGGCTTACTGCATTCTGTTGATTCTCATTTTGTGGTTGGCTTTATTCCTTTGATAACTACGTAAGTTTAAAAACCTGATGCTCCATTCTGTTCTTAGGAACAATGAACAGTACATATATGTACATTTTTAAAAATAAATAAATAACTGGCTACCCTAAATTAATAAATAAATGAGCTTTGCTCTGATGGTTACGTTTCACCCAGTAAAACCAGGATCAGGTGATCTGGGCCTTTTTCTCTCGGGATGGATGGTTGCCTGCGGATTGTCGAGGCTGATTCATCATTGTCACCGTCGTCTGGTTCTACTTCCTTCTTTCTCAGGGTCTCAGTGCCCGAGTCCTGGGCCAAATTTACCGACGACAGCATTCTTCGCTCCCAGAGCGAGCGAGCTGCCTCGGCCAAACTACGGGACGACATCCAGAACCTCCTGGTGGTGACGGCCAACGAGATGTGGAATCAGTTCAACAAAGTGAACTTGGCCTTCACCAGCCGCATCGCTGAGACTGCAGACGCTAAAAATAAGACCCAGATCCATCTGGCGAAGGTAAGCCGAGCCTGGCGGGGCCCCCGCAGCTGCCCTGGATCGAGGGGGGCGGGGGCTCCGGGACCACAGAGTCCCAGCGCAAAGCACACGACTTCCTGGCCACACAGCCTAGGAGAAGTGGAGCCCGGTACGAAGCGCACCCGTATTTCAGCCAGGTAGCCAGGCGTCCACGTGAAGCTGGCACCTGCTGGCGTGGGGGGCGCGAGGAGTGCACGGTGTCACGAAAGGTTCCTAGCCTTTAGTAGAAGCCAAAGGACTGTCATGAAAGCGTAACGAGTCTCTGTTTGTAACTAGGAGGTGAATTTATTATTAGAACATATGGGAGGCATGTTTGCTGTGAAATTATTTCAGGCCTTTTTCTGGAGCACAAAGCCAAGTCCCGGAAGCTGTTACGTGGTTCCCATGTCTCTGGTGTGGAACGTTCTCGAGTGCTTTAGGGCAAGTGGTTTATAATGACAATCAAATGAAGGACGTAGGCACAGTCGGTGCGTCTCAAGCTAAACAAGGAGCCCTTACTTTGTTTAGCGTCAGCCTCAGAGCTCCTCTGATTTCTGAGGACTGTGCTGCGTGTAGAACCCTGCACTGTCGACCGTGACAGCACCGGAGCGCGGGCGCCGTGTGTGCCCCGGGCTGCAGTGACTTCCCTTCCCTTCTCATGGTGTCTTTGGGCCACAGACAGCTGTGGGGCCAGATAGCGTGCTACATTCTGTGAAGGGCAGAGGGAAGGGGAACCTGTAGTTTTTGTTCCAGAAAGCTTAGGTTCGTGGAGAAGATGCGCCTCATACATGCAAAGCTCATGCACAGCTAGTAACACCAGGAAGCTACAAATGGTGGTTGCCAAATGACCAATACGAAATTGTTTTGGGGTTTGGAGGAAAAGTGAACATGCTGGTGGGGCCACATCGTGGGCGAAGCCTCGGGAGGTAGCCAGTCAGAGGCTGAGTCAGGCTTGCAAAGAGATCAGGCTGGCTGGCAGGGATGGTGTGTGTCCTGGGAGAGAAGCTTGGAAAGGTGGTTGGAGCCGGCGCAGGTGCGGGGATGGGGCTGGAGGGAGGAGAACCCCGCTTCCCATCTGGGGGGCAGGGGGCCCCAAATGCACGAGATGGGGAGGGCACAGCACCCAAGCCCCCGGTGTTTGCTTCTCCTTGTACAGACCCTGCAGGAGATTTTCCAGACTGAAATGACCATCGAGTCCGTCAGGAAGGCCATCAGGGACAAGTCTGCCTTCCTGAAGGTGGCTCAGACCAGACTGGATGAGCGCACCAGGAGACCCAACATAGAGCTGTGCAGGGACATGGCGCAGCTGCGGTGAGGGGCGTCCGGCGTGGGGCTGGGGGGAGCGGCGAGGGGCATGGTGGGGAAGGGGCGCCCTGTTGGGGGAGACCAGGTAGAGGGGACAGTGAGACAGGTCGGGGGATGGGACGGCGAGGGAGTGAGGGGCCCTGGGGGGGGGACGACAAGGACAGGGAGCCCCGGGAGCTGGGGGCAGCGCGGGCTCTTGGGAGAACTCCCAGCCCGCCTGCAGCTCTGAGATGCTGAGGTGCGTCTGCAGCGCGCTGGGATGTGGAAGGTCGGAGGGTGACCCCGGGGCGGGACTTTTCTTTAAAGCGTCAGTAACGAGGGTTAGTGGTGAATGAGCCCGAGCTGCAGTCTGGGGTGAGAGGACGGTCTCCGGGTGGAAGTTTGCACAACACTGTGAATGTACTTAATGCCATGAGCTGTGTATTTAGGAAGAGATGAGGTGGTAAATGTTGCACTATGTATTTTGTACCACTGGAGAAAAAAGGAAATGACCTCAACACACACACAAGCAAAGTGTGAACAAACTTTGGCCTCATCCAGGGGGCGAGGTGGCGGTGGGGGCCTTTGCACCTCCTTGGAGTCTCTGGGGTTTCCAGATTCCTGGTCTCGGAAGCAGCAGGGAGGTTGGACGCTGTGAGCTACGCGGTGTCCTGGACGCGTCAGAAAAGGGACTTGTGCACCGACCATCCCCTCTCACCGTTGCTCTCATCGGCCTCTTGGGGCGGTTAATACCTGAGGCCCTTGTTAGAAGCGTCCTCACGACCCCCCAGCCCCTCGATGGCTCATTGAGGTGCATTTCAGTTTGTTCCGCTCTCAGCAGGAATTGAAAGCAGCCGGCCTTTTTCATGAAGCACCTCCCTTCAGAGTTCAGCCACACTCTTCTCTGCTAAACACGAGGTGTATTTTATTCTTATTGTTTTAACTTGGGAGGTTCCTTTCAGGATGGGCTTGTGTGGAGTTGGCCCAGCCCTACCCCCACCCCCCTTCTGGCTTCCTTTCCAGTTTCTTATTCCCCAGTACCTGCCTGCCTGACGCCTTCTGGATTCCATCACTGCTATTCTTAGGTCCTGAAGCACGTCATGCAGAAGCAAATCAAATTTATAGCCACCGGAGGAACAAGGGGCAGCACTCGAACTCCAACCCCCCTCCCCCGCTGCAGCGGGAGACGCCGCCAGCCCTGCCCTGCGCCTGCTCCAGCAGTGGAGCTCCCTCACATCCTGGGGCCAGAACGTCTTTGAGCTCTTACCTAAGAGCCCAGCGGTGGGCTGAGGCTGTGGGTTCCCTGCAGGGGACAGCATGTTTGTGAGGCCGAGAATGATGAGAATGATGATGAAGATGGTGATGGTGGCAGCAACTGCAGCCGCTTCCATTTACTGGTCTTGCTCGGTGCTGGACACGGTCCTGCCTACTTTACCTCCTTCATTATCTTCGTTTTACAAATAAGGAGACTGAGGCAGAAGCGGCCTGGCGGCCTTGGCCCATTTGGCACCTCTAGGGAAGCGGGAGAGGCAGAGGTTGACCCCTTGCCTGTCTCCTGGAAGAGCTTCGTTCAGCCAAGCCAACGACTCGCTTCTGCTCCTCCGTCTTTCATCGGACGGTGTTTTTGCCGTCCCTCCTGTCCTGTGCCCGAGCTCATCTGGCCTTCTCAACAGCCACGTGGGATGGGTCAGCAAGACCGGTGCTGGCTCCCCACCCTTCTCTCTACGGCGGGTGGCACTGAGGGTCACGGAGGCGGCGGCGTGCCTGCAGAGCCCCGTACACGGGTGGCGCGCGTGTCGTCTGTGTCGGATGCTGAGATGTCGCCTTTTAGAGGGGCTTCGGGCAGCGGCCTGCTTTGACGTTTTTGACTTACCCGCGCTATTACACAACGGGCCATTCATTCCCAGCTGCCCCTGAGAAGCTGGGTGACTTTCAGTCTTTTCTCCCCCTTCACGGCTGAGCAGAATTTGCTTTTCCTTTCCCTCCTGCCGACCCTGTAGGGTGTCTGTTTCCTCTGCCCCTTTACTGACTTCAGGACAAAACCGACTTTTGTTTCTGCAAAGATTTCTCGGTAAAATATCATTGCCAAAAATATGGTCCTCGAGTAACAACGGCGGATTTCAGGATGATTATGGGGGGAGGGGAGTACTTTCCTTGTTCAAATGCTCATTCTGACCGCAGCCCTCGGGCCTGTAGATGAATTAAAAATAAGGACCAGGGACTCAGGGGAGTGAGGCCTTGAGAAAATGTGCTATTTTCATTTCGAGACTTTTTCTTCATTTGAAGCTTTTGAAACGGGTTCTTTGAAGAGTAATTCTAAACGTTTCCGTTGGCATCCTTGGTGGTGGGCCAGACCAGGCTTCGCTTTACTTCATCTTGATGTGTGTGTGTATATATATATATATATATATATTTTTTTTTTTAAGTGTGGTGGTTTTATTTGTATTTGAACGCAAAACGTTTTTCAGTTCTCTAACTCCCCCAAAATGAGTGGTTTCAGCAGAACAGCTCTCTGCCCTCTGCCAAGAATAAGAAACTGAGAGCGAAACGCGGCCTTGACCGATGAGGAGAAACGTGTTTGTGACGGTGCAAGTTGAGGGAGGCGTCGGGCCACTGGGCCGCCTTCACGCAGCCACGGGAAAAACAAGGATGTTAACTGCCTGTGTCCTGAGAACCCTGAATTCCTTTAATTAATTTAAAACAATTGATATTTTAATGCATATTTTTTCAGAAGATCTGTCACTGATAAATTTTCTACTAGACGAGCATTTGGCTGCAAGAAGTGAAGGCTGTCAAATCATCCTGTTCCACCCCTGCCTTTGGATTCAGGGCTCCTTCTGAGGTCGCGGAAGCCACTCAACGGGAGTGGGAGACGGGAGGCAGGCTGGCGTGGCTATAAACAGCCTGCCCTCAGAGACCCCATCACCGGCTGGCTCTAGCAGCCTCTCTGAAGGTCTGCTTCTTTGCTAGTGATGCTTTGTACCCTGGGATCTTCAAAAAAGGAACTCACTTTCAAAAAATCCAACTGGACCTCAACAACGACACCAAAACATGCTCTTAGAGCAGGTCTCAGATGGAGTGCTTATGCCCGTCCCAGACCAAAAGAGATGCCAGCACTCACGTTCAATTCCTTCCCTCCCCGTTGGAAGAGGGCAGACGGGCTCTAAGATGGACGGGGGTGCATGGTGTGGACGTTGTCTCGCTCTGTTGTTGCCTCCGTGAGCCTTTCTGGGCGCTCTGCAGGGGCGCTCGCCCTCGGGCTGGCTGCAGGTGGCTCCCTCTGGCCTGTGCTCCCTCTTCACTGCCCGGGGTCTGCTTCTTGTTCTTGGGAGACCTCATGGATGTGGGCCTCCGGGCAGCTCCCTACCTCCCGTAGGGACCTCCGTCACTGAGGACACGGAAGTTGGTCTTCACCCAATGAGCGTTTTTTGCGTACCTGTCAGCTGCCGGTGGGGCGGTGGGTGCTGCCTCTCTGGGCCTGGCAGCTGGAAGGCACCCCAAGGACTGCAGGGGGTCGGTGCTCCCGGGACACACGGCCTGCGGGCTGTGGAACTAGTCCCAGGGCTGTGGGAGGGATGTCCCTAAGAAGTGTCTGTCCACGCGGGCTTTGAGGGTGGCATGCATTTGTGGGAGGAAGAGTCGGGTAAGAGCGTTCTGGGCCGGGGGCGTAGCAAGGGTGTAGGCTCTGAGGTCGGAAACAGCAAGCACATTGGAGGACGTGCCTGTAGGCTGGGAGGAAGGGCGTGCAGGGTGCCTGGTGAGGCGGGGGACCAGGATTTTACGACTGAGGGATGTCGGGATGCGAGGAAGAGGGTGGGGTCAAGGACGAACAGGGTTTTGGTTTCAGCACTGGCAAGGATGATGTCACCACTGCCTGAGATGGGACAGGCAGGGGGCCTGGGGGACTGGTGACACGTCTGCTCCTTTCCCCACCTTGGCCTGGGTGAGCCCGGCCTGCCGTGCCCAGGAGGTGGGCCTGCAGAGCGGTCCTGGGGAGTCTCCGAACCACCTCTGCTCGTCTGCCGAGGCCTCGGACGGAGCTGCGACATCTGCCCGCTGCGCTGCCCGTCAGCCGGGTCGCTTCCCATCCCCTCTCTAGAGGTCAGAGAGGTCAAGTCCCTAGAAATTGTGTTTCATTTTTGAAAATTACTTATTGTTTTCTCTCTGGCTTTAAGAGTTGTATCTGTTCTTGATAGCAAATCAGAAAATGAAAGGAAAAAAATAAAAACCGTCCTTATCCCCCTTGCCTTGGGTGGATAACCAGTGTGACCCGCCCCCGGCACGTGAACAGAATCTCCGTGGTGTGGCAGGAGGGTTCCACATCCTGACTTTGCCAACCAGCGTCCGATTCTGAGTTTCCCTCCCCAAGGCAAGAGCTAATTCTTTTCTAGAAAGTGCCGCCTGCGTAGTATTCTGTCATCTGGCCACAGTGTCCACTGCCGTCAGGTGTTCACGGTCCCCCTTGTTCTCTCATGATGCGGTTCAGCACAGGATGACACGATGGGGAAGCCGTTCCTTCGTCCTTTTATGTCAAAGTCTTCACTTTGTTTAAACTCACACGTGAGGCAGGGATACGCTCTGATTTTGAAACAAATTCAAACACCAGCGACCTATACGGGGTGCAAAATAAGAGCCTCTTTCCTGCCCCCCCCAACCTGAACCACACTGATTCGGTGCACCTCCTTAGATGCACTGACAGTTTGTCCTTTAGGAAAAGGAGAGGGTTTTGAGTAGAAAGACTGTGGCTTAGGTGTCATCTTGAATTAATATTCTGCGAGAGCCCATTTTGGGCCTGTACTGTATCGGCTCCTGTGGTGGGGTTTCCAGATTTCGCGAATTAACAGCCAGTTAAAAATTTTTTTTAACACTCTATATTTGGTGGGGGGGTAAATTTGGTTTATTTATTTATTTGTTTAACTGGAAGTACTGGGGATTGAACCCAGGACCTCGTGCATACTAAGCATGTGCTCTGCCACTGAGCCACACCCTCCACCCATTACTGCCTTTTTGTAAACCTGTTTCCTAGTCTATTTCTTGACTGACCACGTGGCCATATCCTTTGGATGTTACTGGCCAAATCAGTGGGTAAAGGAGTCCTTGCTTAACTGAAGAGAAAGAGTTTCTAAATAGACACACAACAGAAGAAATCACAAAGAAAAAGAAAGATTTAGCTTACTAAAAATTGAAATCTTGTCTATAACAAAAACATCATGAACAAAATTAAAAGGCGAAAGACAAATTAGGGAAAACATTTGCCACAAGCTTAACAGACAGAAAAAATGAATACGCCTAATCGTTTCAGAGCTCTTTGCGAACATTTAAGGTGATTGGTGACCCCCAGTAGAAACATGAGCAGAAGACAGAGAGAGGCAGATCACGGAAAAAATGCAAATGCCGGCAGATACTTAGGAAAGGTTCGCTAATAATCAAAGACATAAAAATCAAAACAGTATCATTTAAAATAACCGGACAAGGAGCTGCTAGACTCTCCCCGTGAAACGATGCCCTTTTTCCTCTCTCTCTCAGCAGAATCAGAGCTGTAACTTGTTTGATGGTTTGGGTGGCTGACTGCTGCATGATCAGTGTCATGTCTGTTAGGTTTTTGTCATTTCGATATTTACTCTGGAAGCCTGAGGCGTTGCTCCGGGGGCGGTGCTCTGGGGAGGGGCGTTGTTGTAACTGGCAGAGTGCCCGGTTCACTAACCCTCCACCCTGGCAGGATAGGTAGCAGGTAGGGCTGAGTTCTAGCCACTGAATAAAGTTGGGCCCTCCCTCTTCCCGACTGTATAAACAATTTTCAGTGAGAAAGTACGTGCAGAACGATTAAGCTCTTTGGATTTTCCCCATCTTTACTGCTAAAAAACGTCAGATGTTGAAAAGCTTCCCCTCTTTGTATGTGTCATGTTTCACATACGTGTGCAATGTGTGCAGGAACACTTGCTGGTGTCCCCCAGAGGTGCTTGGTGTGCCTTTTGGATTCTGGGCACAGACCACGGGAGGGGCTCTGGTCTGAGAGGACCATGCACAGGTGCTGCGTCCTTGGCGACTTTGCGACTTGAAGTAGTTCTGCCGTTGGTGGGACCCGTGTGCGGCTCGCGGCTGGCGTGGGCCCAGCCCAGCAGCCGCAGGAGCAGTGGGAAGTCAGTTAACCAGGCGCCCCTGGTGGCGTTAACGCCAGGGTGACCTCCGCTAGCCTAACGGGTGCCTCTTGCCCACGCAGCCTGGTCAGCGAGGTGCACGAGGTGGACGACACCATCCAGACCCTGCAGCAGCGCCTGAGGGACGCGGAGGACACTCTGCAGTCGCTGGTCCACACCAAGGCCACCCTGGAGCACGACCTGGCGGTCAAAGCCAACACCCTGTACATCGACCAGGAGAAGTGCATGAGCATGCGCAAGAGCTTCCCCAGCACCCTGCGGCTGGTGGGCTTCTGCTAGGACCCCCACCCCCACCCCCCCGCCAACCGGCTCCCCGCGGGAGCAGGAAAGGCGGAAACGGGGCGCGTGCGCGCACGGCATGAGCCCTGATGCACCCACTTTATTAAAGGATCGTATTGATAGACATGTACCGGGCTCCTGTCTTGGAAAACCTTTCGTTTGTGTCCAGACCTTAATTCTCTACGATTTACTGGGCTTCTGGGCTAGAGAAATATGACCAATGTAATAGACCAGGTGAACAAGATTATTCGCAGTGCTTTTGGTGTTCTCTGTGTAACAGGAATGGGCCGGAAAGGAGAAATGTGTTTTCTCGGAGGCCGTGGGGTCAGGAATCCCCCCAGGGCGGATTTTGAGCTGTGCCTCCAGGGAAAGGCGGACAGAGGGGGACAGGTCTGTGGGGAGGTGGTGGTCGGGGTAGTCTGAGCAAGGGCGAAGATGGAAAAAGTTAGCTGCACGGGGACAGTGGTAGGGAGACCAGTTTGTGAGTCATAACGCAGGTGGGTGCATATGAGAAAATAGGGTGGGCGACTGGAAAGGGGGAGGGGCTTCACCCCCAGGTTCAGGAGTTGGGGGAGTGACGCACAGCTCTGCGCAGGGACACGGCCTTGTCAAGCAACGACTGAGCGAGGAAAGGGAGCCGGAGAGATGGCTGTGGAAGGAGAAATGCAGAACGTGTTACAGGAAATGGGCGGGACCGGCTACCTCTCCATGTGCGAGTGATGCCGAGTCCAGGGTGAATGGAGGCTTGGGTGCTAGGTCGGCTGGGAATCCGCACTTTGCTTACGCTCTAGGAGGCTCTGTGTTATCTCAGGGTTATTGATTTATTCCTAAATAACTTTTTCTTTATCACTAACATTTACTGATACGTATTTTGGAAAATAGAGAAAACACACACACACAGAACCCCTCAAAAGTACTCACTATCACAACACCCAGAAATAGTCCCTGACGTTTGCCAGCAGTTTATGGTATGTGCGTTCAGTCTTTTTGTGTGACTTTTATATGTGTATATAACATTTATTTACATAGGTAACTTGCACTATTTATATTTCTTTGCAAGTAGGTGTGGCATGTAAGGCTTCTATTTAAATTCATAATTAATAACAATATTTGGGGCCACACCGCTGACTTGTAATCTCCTTCTCCCTATTCAAATATTATAAATGGGCTTCCATGTCATTAGCTCTTCATGCACAACATCACCTTTTAAAACTCTGCCTTTAGTGTCTTTCAAAACGATAAATACCATTTGCGGAAGTTCCAGAAATACAAGCAGTAACATATTCATGTTTCTCTGTCTGACTTCTTTTACTGGAATCTAAAAAAGAAAATGAATGAATGTAACAAAACAGAAACAGATTCACAGACATCAGAACAAAGCAGTGGTTACAAGAAGGGAGGGGGAAGGGAGGGGCAAGATGGGGTGAGCGATTAAGAGATACAGACCGCTCTGTATAAAATAAGTAAGTGTCAAGGACATACTGCACAGCACAGGGAATACAGCCGCTATGCTGTAATGACTATTTTTACTTATTTTTTATGTTTTCAGTTGCAGTGTAGTTGATTTACAATGTTGTGTCTGTTTCTGTGTACAGCGTAGTGATTCGGTTTTACATATACATACATTCTTTTTCATTTTAGGCTATTAGAAGATATTGGATGCAGTTCCTTGTGGGACCTCATTGTTTATCTACTTTATATATATAGTAGCATGTATCTGTTAATCCCATAACTTTAAATGGAGTATAATTTATAAAAATATTGAATCACTATGTTGTACACCTGAAACTAATACTGTAAATCAACTGTACTTCAACAAAAAGATGAGACACAGACATGCAAAGGAAGAAAATAAAAATCTTCCATATTTCTAGACTCACTAGATGCCTTGATATACCTGTATTTTATTTCTGTATTTATTTTCCTTATTTCTGTGCATATTTTCCTTGCAAAAATGGAATCCTGAATAAAGCAGCCCTTACAAAGCACTTGCTGGTGACGGACCTCATTCTCCGTGCCCAGCTCACCTCGGCTAGTTTGTGCTTTTCCCATGTGAAAATACATACTCCTTCCATGTCATTAAGCCTCTTCTCACAGCTTCACTTTAACGGCTTTTTAATAGTCCATTATACTGAGGTTCTAGAATGGTCTGAGACCAAGTCCCCATTGTTGGGTATTTTTATGGTGCCTGGCCCTTCTTTATCACCATGTAACCATGGTTTAGTCTTACTAGCTAAGTGTTGGCAAACATCTTTGATATTTTCCTTAAGGTAAGTTCCTAGATCGGGAACCATGACATCAAAAGTTGTACACACACCGACAAAGGCTTTTATGGTGGCTTGTTAAGTCGCCCTCCTGGAAGTTTATGTCACCTGGCACTCCCACCAGCCGCCTAGGAGAGGGCGTGTCTTTCTGCATCTTGATAACCCTGTTATCTTTCTTTCCTACGGAATCAGAATAGTCTTGCTGCTTTCAGATCTCGCCTGTGGAGAGCAGTGATGGAGAACGTTATTCATGGGCCCTGGAATCTCTTCTGTTAACCGCTTGCCCTTGTTACTTACCTGTTTCCCCTGCGTCTGTATCTTTTTTTATTTGTTTTTAAGGGTTCCCTCAGTATCAGTCATATGACCCCTTCATCACAGGTACTGAACATATATTCTGCATGTGCCCCTGGCCTTTACACTTCATTTATGGTTTTTAATGTTCGGAGGGTGAACTGTGTAAACATTTCCTTTATGATTTATTTCTTTGGAGTTACACCAGGAAAGCTCTCCCTCACCCCAAGATGATTTACTTACGGTGTCTTCTAATTCCTTTCATGGCTTCTTTAACTGCACTTAACCATCCGGAATTCAATCTGTTGTGGGGCAGAGAGCTCGCTCTGATCCAGAAGCTCCAGAACGGGAAGATGAGATGACCGGAGGGCCGGGGTCTCTCTTTCCTCTCCCACGTCTCACTGCTGGCACCTTGCATGTGGATGCAAGACCCTTCTCTCTCTCTGTTAGCATTTTTTCCTGCCTGGGTTTTCCTTGCTCTGCCCTAACCACTGTCTATTAACCCCAAGCCCCATTTCTCTCTCTCTCTCTGTCTCTCTGTTTCTTAAAGGATTTTTTTCAGCAGACATTGGCTGGTCAACTTCACAAAGCATCTCAAAATGCTGGTAAACAGAAAGTATGATAAACTTGTACTAGGGTTATTTTCAGCAGCCTCAGTGTATCATTTTAGAAATCAAATTGTAGGTTTCGTCATTCTCCCTCTGCTTCTAATGGAAACAAAGATATGTAAGTGCCCCTGAAACACTCAGCAATTAGAGCAATCAAGTGTTGGTGGGCATCGGTTTTAGACAGTAGTGAGAATAAACATAAATTCCACGTCTCACTTGTTACATGTTTTGGGGAAAATCTTGCCGACTTTTTCCATGAATGATCATTTTTGTTTTTTATATATATATATACATATTTTTTTTCGAGGAATATGTGAGTGTGGAGTCCTTTTACTTAAACATGCGTTCCCAGCATTACAGGAATGTGATGGGAAGAAAATGTCGTTCAGACATAGGAAAAGGCTCGTTTTCTTGTTATTTTGGTAAACTGTGGGCAAGGCTCAATGCCACAAATAAACATTGGGTTTCTGGGCTTACACGCTGCAGCAAATACTCGAATGCTGGAGACCTGACCAGCCAAGTGTGGGATCCCGTGTGAGGATCACAGGTCTGCAAGGATCAACACGTGACCTGGCTTTATACATTCAGGCTCCAACTATCTTTAATATCACGTGGCTTTAAGAAGGGCTGCTGGAATGCCACAGGCTTCCACCCACCCAAGCATCATTCAGATTTAGACATGTGTGTAACTGCCCCTAAATAGCCACGGCACCTATAATTTTAGTAATTTCCATTTATGTCGCTGGAGAGTGTTGTCATAAACACCTCGCCAGGCACTTTTGAGTCCCAAGTTCATGCTGTAAATAGCTGTGGTGGGGTCGGGTTCTAGGTTATAATTTTTGTTTTGCACTGAAAATGGGGATGGGTTCCTTCCTTTCGTCGGCAGGGCTGACCCAGTGCAGGAGGAGGTGGAGTTGTTCCTCGTTTTTGGGGTCCCCAGATTGCCCTGTTGGTCTCTTCTCTTCTAGTCCCGGCCTGTGAACTGTTCCCAGCAGAGCTGGGTCCACCGCTGGTGGTGAGATTGCCAAGGCCAGCCTTCTGTGCGGGATGTTCTGACGGTGTTCCCTGAACCCTGTGTATTCACGCACTCTGGGCAAAAGAGACAACACCTACTCTCTCCACCAAGGACGGAAAATCTGTTTTACCCTGGGGACCAGCTCTAGAACACAGCCACCCTTCTCTGGAGTGTTGAGAAGGATTCTGAGGCCACACAGGTAAGGACCTAGAGGTCCGAAGGCTGGTCCAGTCAGCAGGGGTCCAGGACGGACACGCAGCAGCACGGATCCTGTGATCTCCGCTCTGCACAGTTCTGAATTCTCCCTCAGCTCAGATCTCTCTCTCCCAACATCGGAAGGTTTGCCTTTTGTGATCAACGGCTCGTCCCCCTCAGGACCCGGCTGTTTGCTAATTTTGCTAAGAGAATATAAGAGATCCTTTCCGCTGCCAACTTTTTCCTTTTAGCAAGGACCTTCCAACCGTGCTCTTGTTCACTGTGACCAAAAAGCGACCCTGGTAGCATCGTGGTAGAGGGAGGAAGGAACTCTGTTTAGAATCAATTAGACATTATCAATGGTTGTAGGGGTTTTTTTTTTTTTTAAAGAAAATTATTTTAAAACCAATGTGTTAGTTTTTCCAACAGCTATTCAATGAGGGTATCATCTTTTGAACAATGGTGAAGTCTTAGATCTAAACTTCTTTGATTCTGTCTTTAACTAAAATTTAAGGATAATATCTGCGCGTGAACTTGGTTTTGGCAGATAGAAGGAAAAACTCTCCAACTATAGGACAGAAGGTAACTCAATTCCAGAAATCAGCCTTGTCTAGCATCCTGCTAGCGGAAACCGCGGACGCTCACGGACCGTCGGACTGCCCTCCCTGGGCCTGGGTCTTGGCAGCATATATCCCTTAAAGAACATTCAGTCCCAAATGAGAGTTTATTGTGTTTTGTGACATTTAGCGGCATTTTGGTGCCAGTTAACTAAAATAGGTTCTTTCCCGTATGTGTGCATTTTGGGCTGTCACCTGGGCTGGGAGTTATAGCTTCAGAAATAGCTAACTTCCTCTTGAGAGAAAGGAGAATTTAGAACGAGGTCCCTCCCTTTCTTACCTTGGTTTGGATTCTGTTCATCTGACCTTGTGGAGTTCAAGACCCTTAGCTCACGACATATTTCTTTGCTCGCCTGGAGCTCCAGATACACAGGGATGTATTAATAAAATGAGGACCAAATGTTGTGGAGTAACAGTGTTAGGAGACATAGAAGGGAGTCTAAGTGTGAAATACAGAGATGAGGAGTCAATGAAAACCCCAAACCTGCAGATGCAGTGCTGTCTAGGGAGAATGTCGAGGGTCATCAGAGTTCTGACTGGTTGGTACTCAGGATGTGTAATTACTTTCAAGGAGGAGAGAAGTTTTGAGATGTGTTTATTGTTCATCCTTCAAGAAGAGAGGCTAATGTTTATCTCTTAGGGAGGGGGACGCTCAGAGACTCAGGGATGAGACAGAAGGACCCATGGGTGTTGAAATAATGATCATCTCTGTTGGTCAGCTTCATGATGGAAGAATCTATCTGTATAAGACAGAAAGGGACTTTGGGTATTAAATTGTTTCTTGAAGAAACAGACTCTTGGCTGATTTCCTAAATCTCAGACCACGTTGCTAAACCAGGCCACCAAGGAAGACGCCTTTATCAGACCAGGAAAACTCCCATCCAGTTGAGAAGCCACCTCTCCGGCTACTCCATCCAGAACTATTTCTATTGGAATCAGAAAGCTGCCTCTGCCAAATCAGGGAGTGGTGAATGCAGCTCCCAACCCCCAGGACATACCTTCCTCATCTTCAGGGGCAAAATCCACACCTTATATCTCTCCTCTCTTCCCCTACAGCTGAGACCCCACATCAGGCCTCACACGGGCACAGCCTGGTTAGTGCAGCCCCTCACATCTGCAGCTGGGGTTGCAAGACAGTCTGGGAAATGTTGTTTTGTTAAGAGCGGTTAGCCTCTAGAGTGTAGCGGGGCATCCGTTCTGAAGGTCTGAGCAGACACCCAGGTAGCCAAACCCGTCATCCCAAAGTTGGAAGAGACTGTTTGGTTGGAACCAGCTGACTATGATTAGGGATTTGGACTTGTGCTTGGACTCTCCCATGAGGTAGGGCTATGCTTCCCTCTTCCTGGAGCTCAGCTAAGTCCCAGATGATACGATGAGGTTTTTCAGTTGCTTGTCTGAATCCCCACTAATCCAGTTCCCAGATGCCGTGGAGGACACACCACAGACACTTGCTGTCTCTTCCAGTTAATGTTTCTGTTGTTAGTGAAGCTTCTGCTCTAGGCATTTCCCATAAATACTATTTTATGAGATTATTTCCAGCCACAGCATCTTCTTCTGGTGGTACTTTTGCTGTCGGCACTGTCTGACAGAGCTTTCTGCAGTGATGGGCAGGCTCTACATCTTCTCTGTCCAAAATGGTAGCAACCAGCCACTTGTTGCTATCGAATACTGCCTAAGGGTCCACAGGAAAATTTAGGGCACTAAATCTCAGGAAAGCTGTTTAGTGGTTCCATGTCACAGAGCCAGAGTAGGGCAAATCCAGACGTAAGCTCACATCTTCTGACTCTCAGTAATCTTTCTTCTATGCTATGACTGGCTGGTCTCATGCAACCATTTATTTGTAACGTTTTACGGAGCATCTGTTAAGTGTAGTGAATGTTATGGGGATGCCAAGAAATAAAATAGCTCCATTGGGTCAAAAAGAATGAGAAATATGGTGTATACACACACACACACACACACACACACACACACACACACACACACACACACAATATGGAATATTACTCAGCCACAAAAAAGAATGAAACAATGCCATTTCCAGCAACATGGATAGACCTAGAGATGATCATACTAAATGAAATAAGCCAGAAACAGAGGGAAAAAATGCCATATGATACCAGTCATATGTGAAAAAATGACACAAATGAACTTATTTATGGAACAGAAACAGACTCACAGACAGAGAAAACAAACTTATGGCTGCCAGGGAGTAAAGGTGGGGGAGGGATAACTTGGGCATTTGAGGTTTGCAGATACACACAATCATATATAAAATAGATAAACAACAAAATCCTACTATACATCACAGGGAACTATACTCAGTATCTTGTAATAACCTGTGATGAAAAAGAATATAAAAAGAATATAACTGTATCAGTCTGCTGTACATTGGGAACTAACACAACATTGTAAGTTGACTAGACTTCAATTAAAGATAAAAAACACGCAGCCAGGTACACACAGGCTTTGTGCACGTGACCGTGTATAGGATACACCGCCATGTACATATAACACTTTCCTTATAAGTAAATACGAACTTTCATGATCATGAGAAAAGGAGGGGGATGAGCAATGAGAAGAGAGAATCACTTCATTGACTTCTAAGGGCAAAGAAGAAAAAGGGAGGGTCCCGGTGTTCGCCCTCAGGAGCCCGGAGGGGAGGCCAGTGCCGTGGTACCAGGTGGGCTGTGTTCTGGGTCTGTGATGCTCAGGCAAGGCTCTTGACCACTGGAGGTTCTTTAGAGCCTGACACACACAGGCTACAAGCGGCAAACCCCACCGGCTGAGCCACTCCAGTTTCTCCTGGTTTGGTGAGAGTGAGGCTAAGTGCCTTGCCCAAGCCCACGCAGCTACTGAGAGTCCGAGTCCAGGCTGAAATCCAGATCCGGGCAGCAGTGAGTACGGATGCTGCAAACCAAGTCTGTGCAGACTGTGGTGGTCCTGAGGGCCAGGCTAGGACATTTAGATTTGATCCACTGACAGCAGGAAGCCAGAGAAGGCTTTCATGAACTCCTCAGTGGAAGCTACCGAGGAGGCAGGAAGTAGGAAAAATAAGCTCGTGGCGGTCAGAGAGGAAGGGTGGGAGGGTTTCCTGGAAAACCGTGTGTCAAGGTTTTATCTTGTAGAGGCTCCTTTCTCTCGCAGCCAGAAGATGTCCTGGAGGCACTGGGGACCATGGTGGCATTGGAACGTCAAGGATGGAGACTGTTCTAGGAGAATCCGCAGTTAGCAGTTCATTTTCAGATCAGGAGGATGCTAACTGAAGGCAGACGGAGCCGTGAGAATGTTCAGCTGGTGCTTGGTGAACACAGGCGGGTAAGCCAAACCGTGACGTGCTCTTTGGATTTGGGGGAGAGGGGAGGTAAGCAGCGTGTACAGATTGTGCACAAAGAGCAGCAAGGCAAGGGGTGGGGCAGAGAAGGTGCCCCCAGAAGAGTCAGAGGAGGGCCAGGGAGGGCAGTGGAGAGAACACAGGTGGGTCCAGGCAGTGTGGCGACCTGTAAGGGGTCACAGCAGGCGGAAGACCAGTAGGCTTGAAGGCCGTGAAGGAGATGGCAGATAACTTTAACAGGTCTCTGGGTGGGAGCAGCGGGGCCAGAGGACACAGGAATTTAAGGGAAACGGGGATACGTTTCTGGGGTAACAATGCACTTTTTGGTTGAGCTGAGCTTTTGAATTTTCCAAATTCTGTGGCATGATTTGGTTGCAGTTTTAAAACACCGCCTACCCAATAATCTGTCATCTGTCTATTCCTCTGGTAATCATAAAATCCCCAAATGTCGGGAGAGAGTCCAATTCTTGCCGTACGTCCTTTGCACCAAGTGTTCATCTCTTTAAGAATCCTCATAAATTGCCAAACACATAGCTAAGGTATCCCCCATGTGCAAAGCCCTGGGCACTGCTGAAGTGGCCTTGACTGATGTTATCAGCGCCCTGAAGGAAGGCTTTAAAAAGAGCCAAAACTCAGTCCTAAATTCGAATGCTCATTTGAGTGCCTTTTACCCAGTGCAGTCTGTGTGGAAAGTACAGCCTGTACTTCCTGCAGAAACCTTCACGCCAGGTGCTGAAAAGACATGGATGCCAAATGCACAGCACTGGAATTTAATGTCTGATTTGAGCGTCATTCCTGCCTTATTGTGTCGTGATGAACATGCACGGTGTGGGTCCTGGGGAGACCGACACTGTGGAAGGATTTCTTTTACTTACATGGCAACCTCTCCCTCAGTGTTAGTGCTAGTGTACTCTGGCCCCGACCCATGTTTTCCAGTCCTCACCATGACTCACACAATAATTGTTCACTAAAATAAGTACATTTTCTTCCGTACTGTAAGTTTCCAACAGAAAAAAGTCGCTAGCCTCCTCTTCCTTGAATGTATGTCACTCATATTCCGAGTGAGTTCAAAAGTTGGTACATCAGTGGTTTAATCCAACCACAAACCAAAACCAAACACAAGCCTCACCACTACCCTCATGAAATTCTTCCAGATTATAGATGCTATTAATACTCTGTGTCATCCAGCTGGCATCCACCGATTAATGAATTCCATTGCTATGTATAAGTCAGGTTGGGCTCAGTTATGCTGCAGTAACAAATGGCCCCCGGATCTCACCCAGTAAGGATGGTGTCCAGCTCAGGGCAGCTGAAGACTCTGTTGAGTGTCTTCCTCATTCTGAGATCCAGGCTGGTGGAATAACCACTGTTGGAACACTGACAAGTTGTCACAGCAGCGGGAGAGAGAGCGCTCGGAACATTGTTTTTCCACTCTCATTTCTCAGACTGCAGCAGGTCACGTGACCATGCCTGACTTCAAAGGCAGCAGGGAGACGTGGTGCTGTCAGGCATGCAGAAGGCAAAGGACTGCAAATAGGTAGGGAATGGCCCTAATGACTTCCATATGCTTATTTGACTTCCTCTCTGAGCCATAAGTGTGTCAAAAGCTATGAAATTGGTTTTACAAACTTGGGGAAAATATTTTGACTCAAACCTGTTTATGCTTTGGAGAGGGCTTTGAACGTTGGCTTTGAAGTTTTTGACTCCTTAGATGAAACTATGTCATTTAAGACTGGAAAGCAAGATTTTGTGGGCGTTCTAGAAAAAAATGCTCGATGGGTTTATTTTAAAAAAGGTCACTGTTGAGAAACGATGTAAAATCTTATTACTCCTTTTTAATAAAATTTCTGAACGGGACAAATCATTGCAGAGTAGAAAGGAATCAATTCCTTGGTCCAGGGAAACCCAATTAAAAATGTATTTGCTGGACTTTTCATTCAGCTCTCCATTTGGAATGGTAGGCAGTCTCCTCCCCTGCCCCCGTTCTGGAACATGCAGAGCGCAGTCTATATTTGAACCAGACTGGATTCCTCTCCCTGTTTATATTTGTGATGTTATTTTGAGCGGCAGCATTTATATGACTATTTTCACGACACTCTTTTGCTTAACAAACCACTCCTGAGTCATTGATTCTTCTCTGTGAACCGGGGATTTAATACAACAGAAGGGTGACGACGGAAAAGAAGGGCGAGCGAAACGAAGAAGAATTTAAGAAGAAAGCAACACCAGGTGCTTAGATGAATTATGTAGATGTCCTTGTGCAGGATGGCTAGCAAGTCAATAAAAGTTGATTCATGAAAACAATATAAGCAAAGCTCTGTGTCCCCAAGGACGGATAATGTAGAAAACCTCAACTCTCTGATTTTCGGGAAATGGGGAACAATCTGAAAAGTGCCAAGCTTGTAATCTCCAGACAATGTGACCCCCCCATTCTCTCAATGTCCCTCTCAATACCCCCAACAAATATGGGGGTTTATCGTGTGCCCCTTATGGCAAGAGACGCTGCAGTCACCTAACGCCCCCCCCCCCCGTCCCGGCAGACCCCCGCGGCGGGAGCAGAGGCTGGCGGCCTTCCTCTCCGCCTGCTGCGGGCTGCGTGCGCAGGCCTCCCTGAGCAGCAGTGGGACGTCTTCGTTTTCACGCTTCCTTTTTAGTGGGGGTCTGGGGACACCAACCGAGAGCCCAGCACCCGAGTGCCAGAGCGTGGGACAGGACGGAGGTTCCTTCCTTCCCGGCTGTTACCCCAGAAGTGGAATCTAGGGACCACATTCTCAGATGGCAACAGAGAGAGAGTCCCCAGAGAATTCCTGACTCAGCCACTGACTCTGGCACAGGCGTGAGGATTTACATAGCCGCTGAAAATACCAGAAACATGAGCAGTGGCTTGACCCCGGTGGCCCCAGTGCCGTGAATGAACTTCATGGCTCAGTGAGCCAGTGGCCCCCATTCCTCCCTGGGGAAGGACCCGGGAAGGACAAGGGAGAGGCCGGCCACCTTCCCTTCAAACGCCTCCCACAGGGAGGAGAAAGTCCATTCTTCTGTGAAGAAAATAAGGAAATGGCGAGAAAAGTGTTCCTTCTAGCAGGACTCGTGTTTATTGACTGCTATGGGTGAATGTTTGTGTCCCCCTAACATTCATGTGTTGAAACCTGCCCCCAAGCCAAGGTGACGGTATTGGGGGGGGCCTCTGGGAGGTGGAGTCTTTATGAATGGAATTGGCATCTTTATAAATATGGCCCTAGAAACTCTCTGTCCCTTCCATCGTGTGACGGTGGAAAAGACACCCATCTGTGGACCAGGAAGCCGGCTCTCACCAGACGCCAAGGCTGCTGGCCTCTTGGTCTTGGACTTCCAGCCCCCAAAATGGCGAGAAATAAACTTCTGCTGTACGTTAGCTGCCCAGTCTGTGGGATTTTGTTACAGCAGCCTGACCTGAATGTACTAGGACGTTGACTCAGAAGTCGGTGGTAGCAGTAGAGAACTTGAACGTGGCCGGCAGTACGCACATCGGAGGGTGGTGACTCCATCCGACTCAACTTGTGTGGGCGCCTCACAGGTGAGGTGAGGCACGGGGCATGTCACAGTGATGTGGAGAGGGGACAGGGCTGACCTCGTGCTCCAGGGCTCCTGGGAGGCAGGACACGAGGACGGGGCAGGGTGAAGGTCACTCAAGAAGGACAGAGGAAGGGTCTTTGCGGGTAAGGAGGGAGGTGGGGGAGGCGGGGGAGCTCTATTTTGGACCCGGGAAAGCTTAATACTGAAATTGAAAGGTGGAGACAGATGGATGGACTGAACTGTGACAGGAATAGTGTGAACACAGGTGTAGAAAGGGGGTGTGCGTCCTCGTTGGCTGGGACGACGGATTCGGGGGGCACAGGAGGGGAGGACATGTCTGGGAAGGCATACGGGGGGCATAAACCTTACTGCCCAGTGCATGAGGAGGCGTGAGGGTGGGGCTGTGAGCTTTGGGAAGATGCATTTGGCTGTAGTGGTGGAGTCTGTGGGAGGAGGCAGGTCTGGGGGGCAGCAGAGTTAGGGGTGGGTGGGATAAGGTTTGGCAGAAAGTGAGTTTGGCTGACGGACGGACTGCAAAGGGACATAATTCTCCTTACAAAGGAAGAAAGAAAGGAGAAAGCAAGCCTGCTCTGGAAGGAGAGTCTCTTCCGGGGGAAAGGCGGCCAGGCGAGGAGCTGCAAGTCTCTTCTCTCAAATTTCTCTTCCCTTTGCAGATTCCCTCCTTAATTTCCAAAGCTGCACCCCTGTTCTGTGTAGGGATGTGTTACGAGCTGAAGGTGTCCCCCGAAAAGTCCTGGGTTCAAGTCCTAAACCCCAGTATCTCAGAATGTGATGTATTTAGGGACAGGGTCCTTAAAAAGATAACTGAGGTTTTACTTTTATCTAATAATTTAGATTGAAATAACCACACGCGCGCCTTTACAGATGTGTGCTGTTGCGCAGGGCAGGCCCCGCCCCTGGCAGGCGGTAACGAGCACTCCGCGCCCGTGAACGCGCCCTGGATCTTTCTCCACGAAACAAAAATAAAAACAATGAAAAAGAAAGATACGTTAACACGGGATCATCTGGGTGGGCTTCAGCCCAATGACGGGCGTCCTTCTCAGAGGGCGACTGCGGCGCGGACGGGGGAAGGCCTCGGGAAGACGCTCCGTCACAGCGCGGGTGGCAAGCGACGTCTTTTGCCGCCTCAGAGCCCGGCTGAGAGGAGACATTCGGTTCAGTTCGGGAGACGGCAGAAAGGAACCCGCCTCACACCCACGGTCAAACCAGGTCATCCATCGGGCTCGTAGGGGAGGACTTGCTTTTTAAAGACTCCAGTGACTCACCCCATTTGTGAAAGAATTGGATGCCTTTGGGTCCTCTCGCTGCTTCCTGCTTCCGGAGGGGCCCCGCGGGCACAGCTCCGTCATTCTGTTGCCGAGCCCTGTGGTCACACGTGCTGAGAGTGGGGTTAGGACTCAGACCACAAGTGGCCTGTGGCTGGAGCCTGTGGCCAGGAGAAGAGCACTAGAAGCCAGTGTCACACCCCCAGGCTCGTCTACAGACCAGCGGGGACCTCCTGGGAACCTGTGTGGCCGGCGCGGCCCCAGGCACGGGCGGGGAGGCTGCGAGGTGGGCAGAGGAGGGCGGAGGCCTCTCCCCTCGCCTGGGAGAAGCGCTGGAGGCACGTTCTCTGGCACAGACTGACCCCTCCGAGTGCTCCAGGAGCGTCGTTCTGAGCAGAGGAGCTGCCCGGTCTGGGTGAACACAGGTCAGTCCCTCAGATGTTTTGACCATGACTGGACGTTCAGACCACACCGCCTTTCATCAGAGGCCTCCAGCATAGCTCACATCGAATCCTGGCCCCGTGCCAGGCTGTGGCTTGTCAAGAACGATCAGATCTGCCGACCCAGGGACCAGACACCGCAGAGTGTTTATCCTCTGAGAGAAAGTGAACCGGGAGAAAGTCGAAGTTTGAGATTAAACGGTGTGAATGCTCACACAGGAGGGTCCAGTTCTGGTTTTCCAGCTAATGGACTTGGGAAGTTCCTTTCTCCCTGGAACCTCACTTTCCTCATGTTTAAAATGGGAATCATAAAAATAACATGTCTCCATACCCAGGGCTTTGAAGTTTTTAATTAGATTAGAACAAACACGTGTATGTATGTGTATGACTGAACTGCTATGCTGGGCACCAGAAGTTGACACAACATTGTAAACTGACTCCGCTTCAGTTACAAAAAAGCAAATAGGGTTCCTACTTTATTGTAGGAAAGCTCTCAACGTTCCTGCCCGCACGTTACACATCCGGGAAGCACCAGAGAGGGTGGTGGTGAAACACTAATGGCCTTCAAAGAAGAGTTTATCACGGCTCTAGGCAT
This sequence comes from Camelus ferus, assembly GCF_009834535.1. Taxonomy (NCBI): domain Eukaryota; kingdom Metazoa; phylum Chordata; class Mammalia; order Artiodactyla; family Camelidae; genus Camelus; species Camelus ferus. Next base: position 17,073,247 of record NC_045711.1, on the reverse strand, counting down.
CCTCAAGACAGCCTATGTGTCTACTGTACCAAATTCTATTTGCCTTAAACCAGTCTTGAAGCCCAAGTGACAGAAAGGAAACTAGAGTATTCATTAGGTTGGAAATTTAATGTTTCAAGTAAGGTGGGGGGATGGTGTAGCTCAGGGGTAGAACGCGTGCTTAACATGCCACAAGGTCCTGGGTTCAATCCCCAGGACCTCCATCAAGTCAGTCAATCAATCAATCAAATTACCTCCCTGCTACCCACTCCAAAGGAAAAAAAAAGTGATAATAAAATTTTTTTAAATGAAAGAGGGATTGTCATCATTACTACCAATCCCACAGACATTAAAACAATAAATAAAATATTTGAAGTAACATAAGTAAATGAGTTGTGGAACAGCTCAACGCACTGTTTAACAGCTCAAGTGTGGTGCCGATAAACACGGGGCCGCCGCGTTCTCGTGCAGGCATTTTAGTCATATACGGAGGCTGGGAGATGTGCTTTTTTCTCTAACCACCCACTCATCCGTTCATTCAACAAATATTAATAAAGTGCCTGTTTTATGCCAGGCATTGTCATTAGTCCTAGGAATCAGACAACTGTAAGACAAGTTCCAGGCTTCCAAGGCTTACAGCCTAGAAGGAGGAATCCGGTACGGAAATAAATAAGGAAAGAAATGCAGTGAATCTAATTAGAGTCTCAGCAACTGGGTTTGGTATTCGTGGTGTCGGCAGTCAACGAGTCCCCACACAGGGCGGTGACACACGGTGATTTTTTTAAAGATTATTTTTGGAATTTATTTTATATGGAAGTCTGGTTGACTTACAATGTTGTGTTAGTTTCTGGTGTACAGTACAGTGATTCAGGTATATATTTTATATATTATTTTTTAAAGACATTTTAGGTGTACAGCAAGACGGGGGGGAAGTGCAGAGATTTCCTGTGTGGTCTCTGGGGGGACACAGGCACCGCCCCCATCACCACATCCCCACTCCCAGAGTGGTAGGTGGCGTTATTTGTTACAATTGATGAATCTATACTGACTCGTCATCATTACCCAAAGTCCACAGTTTACCCCTGGGGCTCACTTGGTGGTGTACATCCTATGGGCCTGGACCACTGTGTAACGATGTGTCCCCATCCTCGTGACCTCATACAGAATATTTTCACTGACCCAGAAATCTTCCGGGCTCCTGCCGATTCATTCCTAGCCGCTCCCCAGACACCTGGCAACCACTGATCTTTTTACCGTCTCCGTAGTTTTGCCTTTTCCAGAACGTCAATTAGTTGGCATCATACAGGATGCAGACTTTCCAGACTGGCTTCTGTCACTTAATAATATGCCTTAAAGTCTCCTCCGTGTCATCTCACAGCTTGAGAGCTCACTGAGCGCGTGTGTTCAATACTGTTCCATTGGCTGGATGTCCTGCAGTCTATTTATACACGCGGTGACTTTAATTTTGCTGAGGCGCAGTGTGCAGTGGTTGGCTGAGGGCACGGCGTGGAACGTATGGGCAGGAACAAGAAACCACACTAACGAGGAGGCTGGCTGACTTCCCTCGCGCCTTGTCCCAGAGATGCTTGGTTCTGGGGGGGTGGGGGGAGCGGGGCACCATCCCAGTTACCTTCACAATGTGAAAAAAAATCCTTTCTCAGTATTGTTGTGAGAAACAGCCTTGGGAAAAATCCAGCTGCTAGTGACCATGATGGAAAAGAGGAGAAATTAAAGACCTCTAAGGAAGCGACTGTCCTCATCCAGAAAACAGAGTGTTTAGAGAGAACAGGGGTGCTGCATCCATGGACCGTGATGCAGGAACTCATGAAGCGGCTCAGGAGGTGTCCCTCATGAACAGAGAGGCTCTCTTCTACATGCAGTGCATGAAAGGAGAGGGAAAGGACCAGGAGAGGCTGCATGAAGGGTGTGATCTCGGAGCAGATTCTTGGAAGCTAAGTCACGTACCGGCCACGTGGCTAAGATCAAGAGATGAGAAAGACCTAGCCTGGGATCTTTGGAAAATGCTGGTCAAAAACCAAACAAAGGGACTTCTCTTTCTGGCCAAGGAGGAGCCATAGATTCACCCTCTGATCAGAAACAACGGAAAGTGATAATGACGAGAAATGTTCATAAGCCGGTTGTTTGCCCTTAAAATACCTTTTCCTACAGAATGGGCTTTTTTGTTGTTATTAGCTTTTTTTTTTTTTTTTTTGAAATATAGTCAGTTTACAATGTTGTGTCAGTTTCTGGTGTACAGCACAGTGCCCTAGTCATCCATGTACATACATATATTCCTTTTCATATTCTTTTTCATTATAGGTTACTAAAAGACACTGAATATAGTTCCCTTGCTATACAGAAGAAATATGTTGTTTATCTGTTTTATACATAGTAGTTAGTATCTGCAAATCTCAAACTCCCAATTTATTCCTTCCCACCCCCTTCCCACGCTGGTGACCATAAATTTGTTTTCTATGTCTGTGAGTCTGTTCCTCTTTTGTAAATAAGTTCATTGGTGTCATTTTTTAGATTCCACATATAAGTGCTATCATGTGATATTTGTCTTTCTCTGTCTGACATCACAGTATGATCATCTCTGGGTCCATCCTTGTTGCAGCAAATGGCATTATTTCATTTTTTTGTGGCTGAGTAGTATTCCATTGCATATACATATATATTTATCTTCTTTTTCCAGTCATCTGTCGATGGGCATTTAGGTTGCATCCAAGTCTTGGCTAGTGTAAACAGTGCTGCTGTGAACATTGAGGTGCATGTATCTTTTCGAGTTTTCTCTGGATATGTGCGTAAGAGTGAGATTGCTAGATCATATGGTAACTTTATTTTTAGGTTTTTTTAATTGAAGTATAGTTGATTTACAATGTTGTGTTAATTTCTGATGTACAGCATGGTGATTCAGTTACATATAGATGTATGTGTGTGTGTGTGTATATATATAAAATTCCTTTTCATCATTTTTAGTTTTTAAAGGAGTCTCCATACTGTTTTCCAGAGTGGCTGCACCAAATTACATTTAAAATGACACATTACTGGACTTCATGGTCCTGAGGGCCGGCTGGGCTTGGCACGGTGCCCCTTCTGGTCTGGCGAGGGTCCACTGTCCTCTCCTGCAGCAGCTTGAACGCATGTCTGGGGCCTTGGTGTGTTGGCTGGGGTGGTTGGGGTCGCTCTCCTCGTGGTCTCTCAGTAGCCAAGCAAGGTTTCCTGGGTTTGCTCAGATGATGGGGGACCAGCCCGCAGCAGTAAGAGAGTAACTACCAATGGTCACGTGCCCTTTAGGCCTCTGTTTATGTCAAGGTGCTGACGTCCAGTGGGCCAAAGCAGGTCACACAGTCAGCTCCAGACGCAGAGAGTGGAGGAACAGACCGCTTTTCGTGGAGGGAAGAGGAAAGCTGTGTTGCAAAGAGTCATCATGTGGGGATGGGAAAGCTTTGGCGTCTGGTTCTGCATTTAATGAAGATTGACGAGGCCAAGTGGCATCGTTTGCTTTGGGCCCACAGTAGCTGCTCACTAAATACCTCTTGTCTGAATATTGTCTGAAAAGGCCTCAGTGGTCCTTCTGCTTACAAAGTTGAGGTTAACATGTTCAAAACACACTTCTCCCAGAGTCTGCTTCTGGCCACGGATGGCCTTGGATGCCCAAAGCGCTCAGTCACCGGTTTGCTCTGTCATCGTGGAAGAAGCCAGCTCAGCCCGGCGGCTGTGGTAAGGGGCTGTACGGCGTTTGTTTCCTTTATAGAAGCAGCCACCGGTGTGGGCGGGAGCGCGACCTCCCCGGAGCTGTGGCTGAGACAACACCAGCCCGTTTCAGCTCTGCCCAGGTCTTCGCTCAGCATGTGTGCTCCGGGATGAGGGTGAAGCATCAGCCGCTGAAGTTGACAGAGGAGAACTGGCTCCATCAGGCACCCGAGTGGGACACCCCCGGTGGCGCACTGTCTGAACGCTGGGCTCTGAGGCTGCCAGGCTTGCCTGCAGGCCTGAGCACCAGGTCGTTATTTTCCAAAGCCCAGTGGCCCAGTTGTCCGTGCATTCAGCCCATAACAGGTCTTCTCCCTCATTTTAAGAGAGTGAAGGGTCTTTTCCAGAAGGTCTTCAGGTGGGGTCCCATCACTGGTGATCCACAGCAAGCACTCTCACTGCTGGGTTGTTCGAGGAAGCTGGGGTGATCTGTGCGATGATCCCGCCAGGATGCTTCTGTTTCCCTGGGGGACTTCCTGCCCTTCTCTGCAGCGTGAATCCTCGGGGCATCGCCGGGTTTCTGTGCACCAGCTCCAATATTCCTCCATGGCCCACCTCTCTGTATACACGGGGGTTCATCAGAGGGTCCGGAGACTGATCTAGGAAAAACTGAATGTCCACGAGGGGTGGTAACACAGAACGAACTTCATCCAGTGGCTCTTGGGCAGGGTTGCACGGAGACAAGGTCCCTCATAGCAGGAGACTGTAAACAGTCAGGGGCCACCATTCAGAACGGAGGGCGGGAAATCCCGGGGAGTGGAGTCTGAAAGGGGGCTTATGCGTCCCATCGATGCTTCCCAGCTGCACGCTGGGGAGTCTCCGGGTCCGAGGACTGAAGGACCACGGCAGCCTGGGGTCTTACAGCCCACAGGGCTCTACCCCGACAGCCGGCAGATGTGGGGCGAGGTTTCGCGGGGTGTGCAAAGCAGGCAGGTCCTAAAGGACGAAAGCTCTGCTTGTTTGGGCTATTCTTAAAATAATCGAATGTGTAAAAATTTGAGTCAGATGCCAGCCCTGTAGGCTTTTGAGTTTCCAGGTCTCCACCTGCAGTGAAGACATAAGCAGTGTAGGGATGTCCTTTGGATCAGTCCTACAGCATCGTAACTGGGTTCTGGGGTGCTGGTCCAAGGACGACGAGGCCACCCCCTGACTTAAGATGCTGTGATCCCCCAAAAGGAGAATAAACATACGACCGGGGAGAGGCTGAGTGGCCATGGGAACCACGTGGCCCGGACGACCTTGGTCTACGTTTGCCCGATTCCTTACACAGGATCACAGCCCCCATGGAAGCGGTCCTTCCCTGCCAGGGAAGATCTGCGGGCCTGCAGTCCTTGGCCTCCACCTCCGCCTCCTCGTTTCCTGAAATGCCGGTAGTCAGTCTGAGGAAATGCCATGTCTTCCATTTGTCTTGATGGACTGAGGCGTGACTGGCCGGGGAGGCTCATGTGGCCCAGTGTTTCTAATAGTCAGTTCTGGGGACTCGAAGTCTCAGAGAATCTAGGGACACACGTTCCGTGGTCTGATAAAGGCAGAACCTGCTTCATCTTCTAGTCCCTCCTAGGGGCTCCCAGGACACAGTTGTGGTCAAGGATCCGAGATTGTAGAGCTGGGGCATGCCACGTACAGTTGCTTTTTTTTTTTTTTTTGCATATCCACGACTCTTTTAAGACACGTTTCCAGAATTTTAATTTCTGGAGCAGAATTAATTCTAAGGTCGTGGCCACACAGGGCCCGGGCCTTCGCAGATACTGTCCCGGGGAGAGTGATTTCCTAGTCTTGACCAGTGAAGAGTGAAAATACTTGAAGCTTTGCCCAGTTCTGCCTTGAATGTCTCCAAAAGTTTTGACCTTTATCTGTGAACTTCCTTGGCTTTGGCTGAGCTTTCACACTTGATAAGTGGTTCAGGGACTCACAAGGAAGAAAACACATGCTCTCAAGTTCACTTTAAGTGCCACCTCCTTCCTCCGGCTCCGAGGGGCTCACGGAACAGAAGGAAGTATCATGGGGACAACGATGCTTCTTGGGGATGTTCCCCCAGGGCCCCTGCTGGGACAGTTTGTATGCACCTGGGTTAGTTTATTTTTCAATTAAATTTTTTTCCCCTGAATTAATCCTTCCCTTGGCTGACAGTGGACCTTCCTGCTCACCTCTCTCAAAAATAACCAACCTCTGACATCAAGTGCCGGCTGCCTTCCGGGGGCTCGGACGGTCCTTCCACGCCTCTCCTGTCCCCTCACTGCTCTGCGACAAAACTGTCCACTTCCCCACCCCAGTGAGCCTCTCCCCGCCTGGAGCAGAAGAATGTTCCTTAGGAGGAAGCAGAATTTTAGAAAAGTTTCAGACGGTTCAATCCCCAGGACAAATCCATTTTGGACCCTCTCTAGCTCAAATTGCTTCCGAATCTTTGCACTGCTAGCTCGTGAGATGTCAGAGAAAAGACCGCCTCCCCGCTCCACTTGCATCTACGGAATCTGGCTTTTCTAAGCAACAATGCTTTTGGGGAACAAAGAATTCTTTGTATTTTGTAGCATTCCAATGGCCCAACGCGATGGCTTTGTGCTTTTTTTCTCCCACAGGTGAAGAAGCTAGCAATGCGATTCATCCCACGATACACTGTAAATTTATGTGATTTAGGGAATGGCCCTGTGCCAGCCTGAATTTGTGTGTCTCAAAAAATTTTTTTATTGGAGTCTACTTGATTTACAATGTTAGTTTCAGGGGTACAGCCAAGTGATTCAGGTCTACATGTACATGCATATACATATTTCTTTTCAGATTCTTTTCTATTGTGTGCTATTACAAGAAACTGGTTATAGCTCCCTGCACTCCGCAGTAGGACCGTGTTGTTGTGTGTCTTAAGGCTGTCTTCTAGCTGCTTCCTTGCTGCTCATGGAGAATGTCTTCCAGGGGCGTGGTGGGGACCTGATTTCAGACATGTCTAGTCAGACCAGCTCCTTCCGTTCCTTCCTTCCTCCCCTCTCCTCCTGTTCCTTCTTCTCCCTCCCTCACTCCCCCCCTCCCTTCCCACCCCTCTGCCTTCTTTCCCCTGCTTTCCTTGCTCTCTTAATAGGCTGCTCGGAAGAGTCGAGATGAGTCTGGATGGGGCAGTAGCCGGCCGCTGGAGGACCCTTTCAGGCCAGCTGTGTCCGCCCACATGGGCCGCTGGCTGCCCTGCAGCAGGAAGGGCCTCCCTGGTCGCGTAAACACTCCCCAGTGCCTGGTCAGGCAGACACTCCAGCGACAGCTTCATCGGGTGGACAAACGCCCGGCTGAGACTCACCTCCGCTTTCCCTATGGCCAGTCTGGATAATGGAAAAATCACAGGTTTGGCCATCAGAGGAACGTACTTGCTGGTCCCTGGAGGAAACACTGTAAATTCTCCAAACCTCAGTGTCTTCTGCTGGAAAGTGGTCACGATTCCCTTTGAATCGGATACGATAGGAAACAGCATTTTAGCCGCTGTAGGTGGAGAAAAAAGGGGCTGCCTCTCACTTCCAGAATCTGCTCGGATCCCACTCCCCACAGAAAACAGCAATGGTCTCGTGAAATCGAACTGTCAGCCGGGCACAGCCCCCCACCCCCCCCCCCCGGGGCTGGCTGTCCAGGTGAGGGACACAGACACCTTGTCAGCCCGCTGAGTCAGGGCGCTTGGAAGGGGGACTCACAGGACTGGGGCAGTTGGTGGAGGCTTTAGGACATTCCCAGGCTCTTTTTAATGAGGAAAGAAATGCAGATGTGCCAACAGATACAATGTGTCAGTATTTTGGGGGAAAAACACGGGACACAAGAAGGAACGCAGTACCATCGAAACAGCACTGGGAACCCGGCCTGGGCTCTGCCGCCAGGTGGCCGGTGCGAATCTGACTCCTGCCGTTTCTCTGGGGGAGGCCTTGAGAAGGTCACTCAGGGCCTTCTGCGCCCTGGCTCCCCTCCTTGTACGAAAGAGGGTCGTGGGGCGCCTGTTTCGTAAGCTTGCTGTAGACGTGAAACGATTGGATTCACACAAAACGTTCAGAACGGTGCCTCACCCCGAGTAAGCACCTAGTAAATACGAGCTATTACTGACGGTGCTACACTCATCAGCGGCTGATGGATGACTTCTCACCAACGAGCTGAGGTGGACGGAGCAGTGGGAAATCTCAGGTGTTGGGATTCGCTAGTCTGCTGTGACTTCACTTTGCTTCCTCAGGAAGTCTGCCCAGTTCTCATTTTTCCTGTCTACAAAATGGGAGGAAATAATAATAATAATAAAAAAATTAAAAATGTGATTTGGTGACTGTTCTATTCAATGTTACGGCAAGTGGCCCAGCGGGATATTCTCCATGCCCTCTGGATACGCTGCTCAGCACAGATGCCTGGGGCGGGGTCCCCTTTGGCAGAGGAGGGCCTCTGGAAGAGCGGAGAGAGGCCCAGGAAGGCATTTCCCTCCGCTGACTGTGGGGAGACAGAGAGCCTGGCCCTGGTGAGTGGAGACAGCGCTTGGACCCACGGACGGGCCAGCAGAGTGCAGTGACCAGCGACAAGCCCCGGTGCCCTGAAGACTCAAGAAGCCTGACAAACAAGTCACAGCCAGCAGGTCCTCGGGCTTGGATGCAGGAGGGACGGATGGGAGGAGACACAGAGCTGTGAAAGCAGGTCCCAGAGGGATGGGGGGCTGATCACGTTGGCCTGACCCAGCCAGAAGTGAGATCTGTGCCCCACACCCCACCCTGCCCCAGCCTTCTTCTAACTCTCAGGCCTTGGAGCAGGAATGATCTCAGATGTCTCCAGGCTCAGCTGTCCCCTTGTCAGGGGAGGATTGTGGGAAACTCCTCTTTCTCTCTTACACACACACACACACACACCCCCCTCCTTTGCCGGCAAGGCTGAACCACAGCCTGCAGCCCACCCTGGGGCTGACCTCGATTTGGGTTCCACAGGAAAGGTAGCTGGCGGGAAACTGGGGACCATCTGAGGCCACAGGACAATCTGGCTGGATGCTGGAACACCCCAGGGGATGTTAGAAGTGACCCCCACCTGCGCCCCAGCCCAGCCCACCATGTTCTAAAGCGCTCAGGTGATTCTACGGAGCAGCCAAGGCTGAGATCTGAGAAATGAGAACAGGCTGGGAAGGGCAGGATGGTGGCCAGGGGGCAGCACAGGGGACAGGAAGGATGGTGGCTGAGGTGCAGCACAGGGGAGAAGGCCAGTGGGCCCCCCTCCTGACTGTGCAGCGTGTCTGCAGCAGGGAGGGGCTTCCCCACACCCCATGAGCCTTCCAGATGCAGGACCCTTGATGTAAGAGATGGGAAAACTACCAGAATTCCAGGAAACTCACTCAATGAAGTCAAGTCCCCTGGTCTTGGAGAACTCCATCCAGCAGAACTTGCTAGAGATGGTCGACTCCTTCTGAGAGCTTGCAGGGGTCCAAGCCACAGAGAGCCCAAGGGACAACAGGCCATCATTTGTCTACCTCTCCATAGCTTTTCAACTCCTCTTCCAGCTTATCCTGCCTGGCAGGTTAGAATGTTCTCAACCGAGGTTTGTTTACTTGAACTGAATTATCTCACAAAGGTCAACATTTAATTATGACTCGAATAAGGGCCCAGAGGAGACAGAGCTGGGAGAATCCATTTCCCACAGCTGTATGCCAACATCTGCCCGTGTGAGAGAGCAGAGAGGGCACTAGACAGACGGGGCAGGTGGCAAGGGCCCTTGGTAATCGGGGCTGGGGACAGCGGACCTGACCTGGTTCTGTGTGGCGATGCTGTGAGAGATTACCTGTGTAATGTGCGAGCTCTTTAAAATGATGTTGTGGATTAAACATGAAGCTTCCCTGCACGCACAGAACACAGTGCAAACTGTGTTATACACAGACAGTGCAGGTCATCTTTGCAGACTCCTCTGGGAGGGGAGGGGAGGCAGGGGGAGGCACCGAGGACTGGGGGGCCTCCTTGCTCTCACACAGGCTGGCACTCTCAGCGAGCGTGGCCTTGGCATCCCAGGTTTCGGGCACACCCAAAGCCGTTCCACCTGGTGCTCCGCGTGCTGCAGGGCCTCGTGGGATCACGGCGTTCCAGCAAGTACACAGGGCTGGGCGCTGTCTCTTTAAACAGTGGAGGCTGAGCTGCTCTCAGGCCACCATGACACATCCCAGCCTTGGACCAGCCCCTGCATAAACTGGATGGGCGCCTGGTCTGGTTCCAGTTACGGGGAGCACCACCAGGGAGCATCTCGGGGAGCCTGGCTGGAGGCAGTGGGGCTAGATTCGCCAGCTGCTGGTCTCTCAGCTGCCCTGCCCTGGGGGGGCTTATCTCCGCATTCCTCACGTCTGACTGCAAAGAAAGCCGCGTAGAGGAAGGGGTTACACTGCTTGGCCTGGTGAGTTGTGTTGGCAGACCATGCCTCTGGAGTGCGTGTGTTTTTGCTTTACAGAGAGCTGCCCAACCCCACCCCCTGCAAGCCACAAATGGAGAGGACTGCAGGGGAGACTGCGCGCATGTCGGACTTGACCAGAGAGTCAGAGGAGTTCTCAAATCCTTGGTTAAGAGCTGGACAGATACTCTGGCTGGGGAGGCGAGAAGGGCCATTAGGAAGTGTCTAGAAACCCCAGTACATCCAGAGTTGCAGGGAAAAAGGAGACCAGCTGTGCCTTCCAGCTCCGCGTACACACTGGGCAGGTGACCAGAGATTGATAAGCAGGTTAGGGAGAGAAGCTTCCACCTGTAGCAGAGCTCTGGCTGGGCCCCGGGTGTGGCTGAGCTGATGAGACTGCACTGGGTGGGATCCCGTCAGCTGCCACTGGGGGCTGAGCTGGCAGGAGGCAGGCGAGAGGCAGTGAGGTGCCCAGCTGACGGGGACTGGTGGATTCGGGTGTCCGGAAGCTCGCAGTGTGGTGTGACCCGGTTATTGACTAAAATATTGGGTTCAACAGAAACGAAGAATTGAGCTGCACCTTACAACATGTGCACTTTTCTAAATATATACACTTCATTCAGAAGTCTAGTTGGAAAAGAGAGAAAGGAAGTTCTGAGTTAGATATGCTAATATTTATAAAGTGCTTAGAACAGTCCATGGCGTCCGGGTACATGGTGATCACATCCATGTCGGTTAAATACATAGAAAGTCTGAACGGCGTGAAGGGAGACAATGATTCCCAAGGCAAACCTGGCCCTGAAAATGACCCAGGAGGAGAGAGGTCACTTCCATTTCTTCAGTTAGTCCTCTGTCTACATGCATGCTTTCACTCTGTGGGATTTATAAGCAATTTTAGTTCAGGGGGTCAGGCTTGCCTTGAAGGGTTGTTGTGAGGATTAAGTGTGAAATAATAATAGTAATAGTGACAATTTACTGGGTTCTGATCCTTTATTTTGCTCCAGACACAATGCTAATTGCTTCACACACTGTCTCCTTTAATGAACACAACCCTTTAAAGTGGGCATTCTTAGTCCTGTTTGAGGATGAGAAAACCAAAGTTCCCCAAACGTCAGCTAAGTGCCCGAAGCCACCACTCTGAGTGAGCCAGCTTATCAGGTTGGTCTGAGCCCAGAGCCAAAGCACCTGACCATGGGGCCACACGACCCCTCACCGACCACACCTGCGTCCTGCTAAGGTGCCTGCCATGCAACAGGCAGTGAGCAAAAACTTTACAAGTATTCTTCTTTTTAATGTAAGAATTTTAAAAAGGCCATCGTTTGAAGAATTTTTCAAATTATTTTTACTTAAAGGTAAGAACATACAACGAGCTACGATAAGCAGCTGCTTTGAAAGAGTAAAATGAGTAGAATGGCGTGGTTTGCGTCACTGAGAGCGATGAGGCTTGGTGACACACATGCTAGCAGGTGGAGGTGTCTCCTGTGCGAACCGCTGCGTTAGCATCACCTGCCGGCTCCCGGTCCTGCAGCCAGGCCCCCAGAGCGGCTTGATTGGGCGCACCTGCCCTGCGCCCGGAAGGGCTATCCTCTCTCCCCGTGACCCTGGGCGGGCCGCGTTCAGGCGGCTATGAATCAGCTGATTTCTCTGGCTGCTCTTCCCCCACCTCAAATGGCCAACTCCCCACCAGTGGCGGCCTGGGACGTCAGCCGAGGCTGGGCACCCAGCCAGGCAAACGCGCCTCGAGCATTCCCAGTTGTGTCCGGATTTGCCTAGGCTAGGAGGAGGCCGACCCCAGGGCGCGCTGTCTTGCTGTGGGCAAGCCTCTCCCTCCTTCCGCCCCCAACTCTCACCCAAGCAGGCCCGCTAGATCGGTCCCGGGAATCCCAGGCACCCGGCGCCCGGCCTAGGCGCACACGGGACGGCGCGGGCGGCGGCGGTGCCGGTGCGCCCTGCTGGGATGCCAGGGCAGGCCAGGTGCGCCAGGACCCGGGAGGAGGGATGCCTGCCAGCGCTGAAGTGCCACCTCCCCACTAACAGTGGGAGGGGAATCCAGGCTGGGTCCCCGCGTAGGCACGGTCCGAATGCGTGCGCCCCGAAGCCCGGCGTCCGGCACCCGCGGGGGCGACCTCTGGCGGGCTTTTCCCACGTGGGCGGAGGGGGCGGAGGGCCCAATATATCGGTCAACTCTTGGTCTCCAAGAACTCGGCAGAGCCAGGGGAAGCGGAGGTGAGAAAGCTCAGCGGCCTCCTAGTTTCGAGTAAAAGCCGCAGCAGTTTTGCAGTCATCGACTTTCTCCTGGGGCGCAGTTAAGGCCGAATAACTGTCTCCTACCCTCCCTCCCTCCCCACTGCCCTCTCCCCTCCCCGCGTCCCGCCCCCTGCACACGCTGACCCAGGGACACACCCTACTGCAGCGACGCAGACAGGGCGTAGTTCCCGTTAAAGGGGAACGCCGGGAGCCTCCCTCTGGCCCCTCGCTTCGCGCGCGCAGCACCACAGCGCAGCTGTCTTTGCGGACGCCAGCAGCCGAGCGAACGCACCGAGTCTGTGCCAGAGGCCATTCTGAGGATCTCTGGGGATCGGGGACAGCTATCCCTTTGGGACGTAAGTGCGTTGGTAGGGAAAGCAGAGGAGGTGGGCATCTTCCTTCGGCGACGCCAGAATGCGCGCGGAGCAGGCTCGCTCTTCAGGCTGGCGCGGTCCCCGAGCTTTCCGTCCCGAGGGCGGGCAGACCCCTGCCTGTCTCGCGTCGCTCCTCTGGGGCCTGGAGGGATACCGTGTGGCGTGCCTGATGGTCTGTGAACCGCGAGGGGCGCGGGTGGTGGTGTCCGGATGTGGGGCAGGGGCGGAGCACTTTTCGCCTCCCTGGAGAGGCGCCTACTCGGAGACTCTTTGGCAAAGCAGTCCCTGCGGTGGACATCTCGGGGGTACTGGATCCCTGTGGCCCCCCCCCCCCCCCCCGACTTCTAGCCATATACCCGGTCACCTCTCTCTTAGCCCCGCTCGGCGTTAGGATCACTGGATTTAATTTAAACCTGCTGGGAGACATCAGAAAACCGGGCTTATTTCTCCCTGCACGGTCCACGTTTTTTTTTTTTTTGAATGTGTTGCTTAAGGAGAGGAACGGAGGAGCCTGCGATTGGGTACTTTTAAAACTGTTACTGAAACGTTGTCTCTGGCCCAAGACCCCCCCCCCCCCCCCACGCAGCTTGTCCTCACAAATATGAAAGCCCGCTCTCAGGTCAGCGGGGTCTTCAGTCCCTAAAGTCTGTAAAATGTGGGGCGAGGACCGCACAATCGCGGCTAGATGTCGCGCCGGCTCCGACCGGCCGTATTTCTTCTGGAACTCCACCCATCACCTCCGCCCCCCCTTCCCAACGGACCGCTGCTCTCCCCCACCCAGGCTCCTGGGCCTCTGTCCCGGGAGCGCAGCCGCCCGGCCCGCAGGCCTTCCCGGAGAAGCGCGCGGCGGGCAGTGCGCGCCGGTCCGAGCAGTTCTCCCCCGCCGCTCTTTCCTCTCCACGCTTCCCCGCCCTGCGCCGCCTCCCCGGGACCGCGAGGGTCCATGCCAAGCTGTGCTGGGGCCGGACGGCTTCCCTGCGCTGGCAGAACTGGGTGGAAACTGGGATCCTAACGGAACGCGGAGCGCTCTGGGCGCTGGGACCCCGGCTCCCCGCCTCGCGCTCTCACTCTCGGCGCGCCGCCGGTGTCCCCGGGCCCCTCGCAGACATCTGGGCGCCTCCTCCCCCCTCCCCCCACTGCCCCGGGGAACGCGTGCTCTCCCGCTTCTGCCCCCTTCCCCACATCGGGCTGCCCTCGGAGCGCCCGGTGGGTGGAGGCGTGCGGCGGCCCCTGCTCCTCCCTCTGGAAAACCCTCTCCTGGGGTGACCGAGACATGCGTAGTGCGTACCACTTGTTTTGTTCCAAAAGCAAAATTTGTTCCGTCGCGGGCGGGCCGGGCGGACTGCGGGGCGGGGATGCGACGGTCGGCTGCTGCCCTCTCCCGGTGGCCGCCGGGCGGGGCGGGCGGGCGGGCGGGCGCGGCGCCAGGCCCGGGCATTCCGAGCGCAGGACCCTCCCTGCGCGCGCCTCCCTCCCCCGCTCGCCCGCTCGCGCTGGCCAGTTCGCTCGGCCTCACGTCCAGTTCGGCTCTCTCCCGCCAGGCAGAAACTCCGCTGAGCACAGCTTGCCGCCAGAATGCTCCTCCTCCTGCTCGGTATCATCGTCCTCCACGTGGCGGTGCTGGTGCTGCTGTTCGTCTCCACGATCGTCAGCGTGAGTGTCCGGCGGGCGGCGGGCGGGCGGCGGGCGGCCGGGGCGCGCAGGGCTCACCCCGAGTTCGGCCTGCGCGCGGCGACTCCAGCCGTACCCCTCCTCTCCAGGACTCTGCCGTTATTTGCAGACAACGCATCTCAGACACCGAAGGGCGTTTTGCAGTTTCTGGCAATCCGCCCCCTTTCCAGTTGTTTTGAGCAATCCAGAGCAGACTCAGGGGTAGGAAGGAAGCCAGCGATGGGCTAGGTTAGCTGCGCAGGCCGCTCTTGCCGCCAGAGATTGCAGTGCAGGCCCGGGGGCTCCCACCTTCATGTGATAAACTTGGTTAGCATTGTTCTCGCTGCAGGTTCGTTGAGGAAGGAAGTAGAGTATTGATGAAGGTTTCTTTTCTCCAAATATCGTAGAGCAGAGGCGCGGCTGAGTTCATCAGACAGCCTTTAGGGCCTGGCATCGGGAAGGTAGCAGTGGCTTTTCCTTAAGGGGTCTCGCTCCGACATCCGCTTGATGACGTGGACATGACACCTTCTTAGGTGTCACCTCCTCCTGGGGATAACCTGTCTTACAGAACCATCAGACACCAAGCTCATGGGGTTCTAAGCTTATTTTCTTGGAGAGGAGCACAGACCAGGCAGTCACGTGACTGTGACCCTGACTTCTTACTAGAAGGCAAGTTCCAGGCGTGATATTCTGGCCTGTTTCGAAGGCTGAGAATAATTAAGTTGGGGATTTGTGAGTTGGTTCATCACTGACCATCATCTTTCCAACATCTTAATTGTGCCTTAGGCCAATCTCTCATCAGGTTGAGGTGAATTATAAGTAAGGAAATGGGCTCAGAGAGGTGTTGGCTTTGGGAAGGACACCCAGAAGTTGAGGAGGAGAGATGGCTTGGATGCGGATGTCCTGGGATTAAGTCTGTGGCTTTCTCCCGTGGTGCACACCTCCGCACGTAGCATCTTATGCGTATGTGGCACTTTTCCATTGACAAAGTGCTTTTCACTGGCAAAACCCTAGTTCTCTCTTCAACACAAAGTCTGGGCCAGATAGCCTCCTCTGCCTTTTATCCGGCATGGCTGTGGCCCCGGCTGGGCAGCCCTGGGCAGGGCAGTGGCAGGCCCCGTGGACGCGTTGGTGAGGATGCTCTTCGCCTTCTTTTGGTCTGCTCCCTCCCCCTTTCCTTCACTCCTCACCACCTCCCCTGATTTTCCTCTTCTGGTTCTTTCTAGCAATGGATGGTGGGCAACGGACACTCGACCGACCTCTGGCAAAACTGTACCACTTCCCCCTTAGGCAACGTCCAGCACTGTTTCATGTCATCGGCCAACGGTGAGACTGGGTTTTTCTTTTTTTTTTTGAAGCCTTTTTCTCAAGCTCATCCTTTTCTGTCTGTGACATGTTTCTCTGTCCAGACCTGGAAGCACTTGTCCTCGGAAGATACCAGCTGGGAAGTTGTGGCCAGGCTAGGGTGGATTGTCAGGGGGGCTGGGAGTCCAAGACAGAAGGAAGGGGGCAGTGGCTCCACTGGCTCCACCGGGTCCTGGGGATCGGTGTACGTTCTCTTTACCTAGAGAGAACCCCTAGACACCCCTCTGCCCCATCACTTAGTGTAAGGCTTCATGTGAGCAAAGAAATGTGGACACAGATAAGCAATGATGGTGCAAAACCTTCGGCTAGCATCTTTGGTTTGGTGGTAGCGATATCCAGGAGTGTCCTCCTGGTGCAGCGATGGAGAGGCTGTCCCAAGAACAGATGGGCCAGCGTTTGTTCCCCAGTTACAAGGCTGCCTTTCTAGGTCTTGGGCCTCGGTGATGTTACTAGCATCAAAACCTTCGCGTGCTTCCTCATGGCAAGACGGAGCCCTGGAGCTATTTGCAAAACCCTAAGCTGAGCCCCGTAGGATCCTTCGTCCAGTAGATTACATTTCTTCTCTGTCCTGGGCATCTTTGCGTGTGGCTTCCTGGAACCGAGGCTTTCTTGGATTCAAGTTAAGGGGTGAATTGGCAGTGAAAGCACACACTTACCTACTTCAAGTGCCCAGAGAGAAGGAGGGCTCAGCCTGGTGTCTTTGGAAATTGGAGAGGCAGAGATGAATAGGATGCATTCTTTTTGGTGGCTGGTTGGTTTCTGACAGCCACGTGGACCCTGGAAAGGGTCGAGGACACAGTGGGCCAAACTCTGCACGACCTCATGTTCCGAAGTACCTGCCCTCAGCCTGGAGAGGGAAGTAGCTATAGATCTGACAGAGCTTTCCTGACATCCTGGGTTGAAAGTCCAATAAAGGGCAGGTTTCCATGTGGCTGCAGCTACTCCTAGATCAAGTATTTCTGTTGAAGATGCCACCTCCAATGAGAGAAGGCAGTTCAGATATAGCTCAGCAAAGC